>NC_069781.1:15948831-17219248 GCF_027406575.1 Nycticebus coucang | reverse complement strand
CAGACGATAAAAAGGACTGTTGAGCATATGGAGAAATTAGTACCCCATGGACTACCAGTGGTAATGTAAATGGTACAGCCCCCTTGGAAAAGAGCTGGGCGATTCCACTCCTAGTTATATGGCCAAGCAAAAGGAAGACAAGTCCACACAAAAACCCACACATGAACAAACATTCATAGCAGCATCATTCGTAACAGACAAAAGTAGAAATGACCCAAATGTGCATCAATATGAATGAATAACATCTATAACTTGGTAAATACGTATAATGGAATATCTGGCCATAAACAGGAATGAATACTATCAAAATGTAATAATAGTGTTGGTGAGAACACAGAGAAATTGGAACCGCTGTGCACCATTGGATGAAATGTAAAGCTGAGAACAGTGTGGTAGTTCCTAAAAAAAAAAAGAAAATTAGGGCTCAGCATGGTGGCTCATGCTTGTAATCCTAAGCACTCTGAGAGGCCAAGGTGGGATGATCACTTAAGGTCAGGACTTCAAGATCAGCCAGAGCAAAAGCAAGACCCCATCTTTACTAAAAATAGAAAATCTAGCCAGGCATTGTGGCCGGCACCTGTAGTCCTGGCTACTTGGAAGGCTAAGGCAAGAGGGGCTTAAGCCCAAGAGATTGAAGTTGCTGTGAGCTATGAGGATGCCACAGTACTCTAGCCAGGGCAACAGAGTGAGACTCAATCTGAAAAAAAAAAAAAAAACAATAGAAAATTAGCTGAGCATGGTGGTGTACACCTATAGTCCCAGGTACTCAGGAGGCTGAGGCAGGAAGATCACTTGAGCCCAAGAGTTTGAAGTTGCAGTGAGCTATGAAGATGCCACTGCACTCTAATTAGGGCAACAGAGCAAGACTCTGGCTCAAAAAAAAAGAAAGAGGCTCGGTGCCTGTAGCTCAGCGGCTAGGGTGCCAGCCATATACACCGAAGCTGGTAGGTTCGAATCCAGCCCGGGCCTGCCAGACAACAATGACAACTACAACTAAAAAAATACCCGGGCATTGTGGCGGGCGCCTGTTGTCCCAGCTACTTGGGAGGCTGAGGCAAGAGAATCTCTTAAGCCCAAGAGTTTGAGGTTGCTGTGAGCTGTGACGCCACGGCATTCTACCCAGGGTGACGTAGTGAGACTCTGTCTCAAAAAAAAAAAAAAAGAGAGAGAGAGAGAGAAATAAAATTACCATTACCATATGATCCAGCAATTCCACTACTTCCAGGAATATGCCCAAACTGAAAGCATGGTTTTGAAAAGATATTGTATACCCATATTCACAGCACCATTATTCACAATCACTAAAATATGGAAGCAGCCCAAGTGTGCAGTGCAAACTGTGATATACACATACAATGAAACATTATTCAGCCTTTAAAAGGAAGGAAATTCTAACACATGCTACAACACAGATGAACCTTGAAGACATTATGCTAAGTGAAATAAGCCAGTCACAAGAAGAGGACTACTACACATATAACTCCATCTATATGAGGTACTTAGAGTAGTCAAAATCAGAGAGACAGTTACCCAGGGTTGAGAGGAAGAATACACAATTACTGTTTAATAGGTACAGATTTTCAGTTTTATAAGATGAGAACAGTTATGGAGCTCTTTTTCCGGCTGGAACCATGGAGGGTGTGGAAGAGAAGAAAAAGAAGGTTCCTGCTGTGCCAGAAACCCTTAAGAAAAAGCGAAAGAATTTCACAGAGCTGAAGATCAAGCGTCTGAGAAAGAAGTGTGCCCAAAAGATGCTTCGAAAGGCCAAGGAGGAAGCTTATCTATGAAAAAGCTAAGCATCATCATAAAGAATATAGGCAAATGTACAGAATTGAGATTCGGATGGCGAGGAAGGCAAGAAAAGCTGGCAACTTCTATGTACCTGCAGAACCAAAATTGGCATTTGTCATCAGGATCAGAGGTATGTACCAATGGCGTGAATCCAAAGGTCCAAAAGGTGTTGCAGCTTCTTTGCCTTCACCAGATCTTCAATGGAACTTTTGTTAAGCTCAACAAGGCTTCCATTAACATGCTGAACCTTGATTGTAGAACATGATTATAGAATCGTATATTGCATGGGGGTACCCAAATCTGAAGTCAGTAAATGAGCTAATCTACAAGCGTGGTTATGGCAAAATCAGTAAGAAACTAATAGCGTTGACCGATAACAGTTTGACTGCGCGATCTCTTGGTAAATATGGCATCATCTGCATGGAGGATCTGATTCATGAGATCTATACTGTTGGAAAACGCTTCAAAGAAGCAAATAACTTCTTGTGGCCCTTTAAGTTATCATCTCCACAGGGGAATGAAGAAAAAAACAACCTACTTTGTAGAAGGTAGAGATGCTGGTAACAGGGAAGACCAAATCAATAGGCTTATTAGAAGAATGAACTAAGGTATCTGCCCTGATTGTTTTTGTAATCTGGTCAGTTAATAAACAGTGACTGCTTTCAAATTGGAAAAAAAAAAAAAAGTTATGGAGATGAGTGGTTCAGACAACTGAACAATACACTTAAAAATAGTTAAGAAGGGGCGGCACCTGTGGCTCAAAGGAGTAGGGCGCCGGCCCCATATACCGGAGGTGGCGGGTTCAAACCCAGCCCCAGCCAAAAAAAAATTGTTAAGATGGTAAATTTTATGTTCTGAAGTACTAAAACATGTTACAACATGGATGAACCTGATAAAAGTCTACGTACTACAAGATCCCATTCATGTGAAATGTCCAGGGTAGGCAAATCTGTAGGGACAGTAGATGGTGGCTACCTAGGGCTGAGGTGGGGTCAGAGACTGCTCAGGAGCACCCACAGTTTCTTTTTTGGATACTGAAAATGTTCTAAAATTAGATTATGGTGATGGTTATACAATTCTGAAAATATACTAAAAATCACTACTTTAAATGGGTGAACTTTATGCCATGTAAATTATACCTCAATAAAGCTGTTAAAAACCATACACAGAGGCACATTTTTAATATTAACATAGGTAATATCAAATCGTGTTCCAGAAAGATTATACTAGCTGACACCTTGTACACTTTTTCACAGCAATTACTAAGCCGCATGTGAATACTAAATATGGAGACTGTATTTGGATTGTATTTATTTTTTCAAACAGAGACTGAACAAAATTGATTCATTCAACAAACACTTGTCAAGCTTCAACTATATGTCAAACATGTTCCAGATGCTAAAGATACAATGCAGAATGAACCAGCCATGCTCCCTACCCTGAGCTTACACTGGTGATGGGGAGTGTTCTCCCCAAACCTCACAGCCCAAGGGGACTCCATCCATCAGCCCTCCTACCACCACTAAACCTTCATCAGAAATTTCATTCCACCATCCTCTTTCTTGACCTCCTTCTACAAAAAGTCCATGAAGGCACTCTCTTCCCAAGAGAATACAAACTGTGTTTATAGGAAAATGTTTCTTTTTGGTCCGCTCCTAACCAGACAGCAAACACTTAATACCCATGTGACGGAGGAAGCTATGGATGAACAAGCCTGGGCGGGCCTCAGCAAGCTCACAGTTTGGGAGAAGCAAGACTCCTAGGCACAAAAGCAAAGGGGCAGATCCAGGGATGCAGTCACAGGGGATTCTGTCCAAGACAGAAAGCATCCAGGTAACAGTGTAACTAAATAGCTAACATTTAGTGCACTCCCAAGTAGGTGCCAGGCAGCACTTAATTAATGTGCACAATCTCACTTCATCTGCTCAGCCACCAGTAGAGGAAACTGAAGCTTGAAGTGTTAAATGAATCACTCGGAGCAACACATCTAGTAATTGGCTGAACCAGGATTCATATCCACTTACCTTGACTACAAAGCCCAGGTTTTTGCATCCCACCAGGCAGGACTTAATAAAGGGCCTTCATTTGGGCAAAGTCCCTGGGATCAGAATCTGAGTCTAAATCCCTCAGGGTTGGAGCTGTGTGGGGCACCCACTGGTTGTCAGGTTTGGGGGGAATGACACAATGACTTAACAAGTCTAAGGCCAAACCAGACTCCAGGCTGGTCTTTAAAACTGAGGCTTGGAAATTACCAAACAGATGAGTTCTCAACAAGTACTAAACAAACAAAAAAAAAGGTATGATTGGCTCGGCGCCTATGGCTCAAGCGGCTAAGGCGCAAGCCACATACACCTGGCCTGGCACGTTCGAATCCAGCCCGGCCCATCAAACAACAATGACGGCTGCAACCAAAAAGAAGAAAAGAAAAAAAAAAATAGCTGGGCATTGTGGTGGACACCTGTAGTCCCAGCTACTTGGGAGGCAGAGGCAGGACAATCACTTGAGCCCAGGAGCTGGAGGTTGCTGTGTGCTGTGATGCCACAGCACTCTACCCAGAGTGACAGCTTGAGGCTCTGTCTCAAAAAAAAAAAAAAAAAAGATAGGTATGATTTTATTTTCGGGAATTTGCTCTTCCATTGTGATCACCTAATGGAGACTCTGTCTCTCTCAGGGTATTTCTTCCATTCTTTAAGGGCCAGTTCAATTGCCAGGCGCTCTGTCAAATTTCCTCTTAGTCAGAATTGGTTCAAGAACCATCAGAAGGTGCGATAGGCTACTAAGAGCCAGGCTTTGGAATCAATAAGCCAGGATTTAAATCCTGATTCAGTCGCTGTTTGTGTGATCCCAGTCCATTTGCTTCACCTCTATGAGCTTCAGAGTCTCCTGTGAAAAGGAGATGATATCATCACCTCGAAAGAGCACTGCTTATTCAGTGATTTAACAAATAGTCACTGAGCCCCTATTATGTGCCAGATACCAGGTTAGGAACTGGGGTTACAAAAGATGTAGAAAGTACAGTCCCTGTTCGAAAATGGGTCACAGTCTGTGACAGATAGTTAATAGTCAGCACCTGCACTGCCCACCACAGGAGACATCAGCCACATGCACTTAGTAAGCACTAGAAATGTGGTTAGTGCAAATCGAGAAATGCTGTAAGTATAAAATTAATACTGATTTCAAAGACTTAGTAAGATTAAAAAAAACAATGTAAAATACTCAATAATTTTTTTTACTGATTATAAATTAGAATGATAATAATATATGAAGATATTAAGTTAAATAAAATGTATTGTTAATTTTTTTTTTTTGAGACAGAGTCTCACTATGTCATCCTCAGTAGAGTGCTGTGGCGTCACAGCTCACAGCAACCTCAAACTCTTGGACTTAAGAGATTCTCTTGCCTCAGCCTCCCAAGTAGCTGGGACTATAGGCGCCCGCCACAACACCCACCTCTTTTTGTTGTTGTTGTTGTTGCAGTTGTTTAGCTGCCTGGGCCAGGTTTGAACCCACCAGCACTATAACCACTGTGCTATGGGCACCAAGCCAATTCTATTTTTCGTTTTAATTTTTTTAATGTGGCAATTAGAAAAAAATTTTTTTTTTTTTGGACACAGAGTCTCACTTTGTCGCCCTCAGTAGAGTGCTGTGGCATAGTCATAGCTCACAGCAACCTCAAACTCTTGGGCTCAAAGCAATTCTCTTGCCTCAGCCTCCCTGGTAACTGGGACTACAGGCGCCCACCACAGCGCCCAGCTATTGTTTTCTTAGAGACGGGGGTCTCACTCTTCCTTGGGTTGGTCTCGAACTCCTGAGTTCAGACAATCCACACACCTCAGCCTCCTAGAGTGCTAGAATTACAGGTGTGAGCCACCACACGCAGCCTTGGAAATTTTTAAATTACATATGGCTTATATTGTATTCCTATTGGACAGTAAGGTCAACAAGGCCTGAGATAGGGTCAGTGAAGGGTGGTGGTAACTAGGGAAGTAGAGGGCCCAGGAGATGGGGAATGTCAGTGAGACCTGAAAAATAATAGGCATTAATAACACGAAGGGGACAAAGGCAATTAGGCAGCAGGAACAGAAAAGTGCAGAGGCCCAGCAGTGTGAGACAGCAAGGCAAAAGCATTCATTACAGAGTCTGTCAACCTGGCATGGAGTGAAGGGCTTGAGGAGAGACGGGTGGGAGAGTAAGAAGTCACTAGACAGGTAGCCAGGACCAGATTATGAAGGACCCGGAAGCCATATAAAAGAACTTCATCCTGGGTATGATAAGGCAGGGAGGGTCTAAAGCGGGTGAGTAAGGGATTAGCTACCAGGAATGTATGCAGTACCTAATGCCTGCAAAGGCAGGAAGAAGAAGGAGTAGAGAATATTTCCTGATATGTTGAATAGGTATTCTAGGTCAGACAGGAGGCTAAACCCTTTTAGACTCATTTTAATCCAAACCATTTTGCAGATGATAAAAACTGAGGCTCAGGGGCGGCGCCTGTGGCTCAGTCAGTAAGGCGCCGGCCCCATATACCAAGGGTGGCGGGTTCAAACCCGGCCCCGGCCAAACTGCAGCCAAAAAATAGCCGGGCGTTGTGGCGAGCGCCTGTAGTCCCAGCTACTCGGGAGGCTGAGGCAAGAGAATCGCTTAAGCCCAGAAGTTGGAGGTTGCTGTGAGCTGTGTGAGGCCACGGCACTCTACCAAGGGCCATAAAGTGAGACTCTGTCTCTACAAAAAAAAAAAAAAAAAAAGAAAAAATAGAAAACTGTATGATTGATGAAAATAAAAAAAAAAAAAAAAAAAAAACTGAGGCTCACAGAGGATGCATGGCTTACCCAAGGTCACAGAGTTGTTAAGTGGGAAAACTGTGATAGAGACCCAGGTATGTCTGGGTCTCCAAAGCCCAAATATTTTGCCAAGAAGCACTGAAATGAGAAAAGCTGAGAATAAAAATGGATTTTATCTGAATGGCAATAAGAAGCATTAAAAGAAAAAAAAAAGAAAAAAAAAGAAAAGAAAAAAAAAAAAAAAAAAAAAAAAAGAAGCATTAAAAGTATAAGGCAGCAGACTGTAAAGATCAGATTTACATTTTGAGTTTCCAAATGTAGTATAAAGAACCATCAGAGGCTTGCGCCTGTAGCTTAAGCGGCTAAGGCGCCAGCCACATACACCTGAGCTGGCAGGTTCAAATCCAGACGGGACAAGCCAAACAACAATGACGGCTGCAACCAAAAAATAACCGGCCATTGTGGCAGGCGCCTGTAATCCCAGCTACTTGGGAGTTGGAGGCAGGAGAATCACTTGAGCCCTGGAGTTGGAGGTTGCTGTGAGCTGTGCTGCCACAGAACTCTACCCAGGGCAACAGCTTGAGACTCTGTCTCAAAAAAAAAAAAGAACCATTAGAGTTATGAGGGGAGCCAGGACAAGGCAAGTAAGAGAGCATACCCCAACATATTGAGACAGCAGAAGTAAGATGGACAGAAAGGAGCTTGATGAACTATCACAGGATCCAATTAGGCAGGAACTGAAAAGGTCTTGGTCTGTGCCTGATACATAGTAGGTTCTCAGTAAACAGAATAACCATTTGTTCAACTTTATCCAAGATAGGACCTGTTTATGCCTGCCACCCTAGCAAAAATATTAATTGTACCTATTTCACTCTTAAAAGCATCCCACTTGGCACAATAAACACTATAGCCACCCTTTCAATTAGGGTATGTTGATTAAAAGGCCTGTCCCTAGCAGAGCTGGATAAACACTTGCAGGTTCTCATTTAGCGTTCTCCTCTTCTTCCTTCCACCCACTTTCTAGTCAGGGGCCCAGGACAACCACAGGGGTCGAGTCATGGAGCAGTCTAGAGGAGAGACCCTCTTGGGGCAGTTCCAATGACAGGCCATTCTTGGCCATTATTCCCTAATTTGTATCACTATGGATGACGGTAATAATAATAATGACAACACAGGATCCTTTTTTAAGCACTGAGTAAGTGCCAAGCCCTACACTTGTAAAAGCTAATTGCTGGGCAAGCATCACCTCTTTTAATCCTCATTCCAACTCTGTCAGGTGGATATTACCACTAGCCCGTTTCACAGATGGGAAAGTAGGTTAAGTCACTTTATCAAGGTCACACAGTCACCTGACAGGGCTGGATTTGAATTCATTTCTCTCCAACTCCAGCCAAATTTCTCAATCACGGCATTTCATTCCCTCCTTCCTGGGAGGCCACCATGAGACTCAAAAAGCAAAGTCTAAACGCACTAACTACACTCTGTATGATGAAAGCAAACCCTCCAAACCAGAATGAACCATCAAGTGCCCTCAAGGTAGCCTCCAAGTAACCCCCACTAATGGAATACTCCGAGTGCACTCCCACTTTTTCAGAAAACCCCTCACCTGTCCTTAACACCCTTTTCAAGTATGTCTCGAAATGCTAGATGTGAGTGCGGCGCAGATCAGGACTCCCAGCTCCCCACACTATCAACTGGTGGGTCCCCAGACGCCCTCCTCGAAAGAACCCATCAAATACCGTGCCCCTGTGTGACCCAGTAACCCTCAAGAGCAAGCCCCAAGGCCGCGTTAGAGCGAATCCCCACCAGCGAGAACTCGGGCCCGGTTACCGTGAATCCCCAATACCCGGGGCCGCACCTGCAGCCACTGAGAGTCCTGGGCAGGGTGACGTCTTCTTCCAACACCGAGTCCATCATAGACCCTGAGGGAGTGGTAGCTGCGGTCTCTGTGGAGCGATGGCGCCACGGGGGCCCCACACAGCAGCGTGAAGTCCCCGCCCCCTCCAACTCAGCTCTTGTTCAGACTCAAGCGGCGCCGCTGGAATTCAAACCGCAGCTGCCGCCATCTTTCCCGGCGCTTCTTCCTACGGAAACGAGGCGGGGTCAACGAGGCGCGCGCGATGAAGCCGGCTCTCCTGCACTAGAAGCCTGGCAGAAAAGCGGAGGCAGGCGCCATCTTAACTAAGGGCACTGCTTTTGGGCTTGGGCCAGGAAAACTCAGAAAAGAGAGGCCGGCTGCCATGTTTTCTGAGGGCATTCAAGCCGAGGCTGGGGTGGACGCCATCTTTGTTAAGGGCGAAAGCGGGCCGTAGTCCGTTAATTTAAGTGGGAAATGGGTATAGGAATACATTCTCTTAAGGATCTTCATAGTTCCCAACCCAGTGTGTGGCTTTTTAGAATAATGGCCTCAAAATCTTATGTTGGGGTGTGTGCATCCAAAAAGCATCCACTGCTTTAAGTTGATACATAAGTGGGTGCTTTAGAAAAATCTTACATGCGTGGGCGGCGCCTGTGGCTCAAGGAGTAGGTGGCGGGCCCCATATACCGATCCCGGCCAAAAACTGCAACAACAACAAAAAAAAAATTAGAAGAAGAAGAAAGAAAGAAAAAGAAAAATCCTACATGCGAAATCTCAAGGCAAGCAGTAATTTGCAGACTTACTTTGAAGTAAGTAACTCATCCCTAGGAGGCAAGAGGTCGCTACACTCCCACTCGGATCTCAGCCTTACTGCCCTGAGAGCTTCCATCTGTAGACTGAGACCCAAAGAGGGTCCCAAAGTAATTCAGGTTTAACAGCAAGTCTGTCACGTGCAGCCAGATCCACGGCATCTGCCGACCAGATGAGGCCTCTCTCCAAACCCTGGCTGCCTTTCTTAAAGCACACAGCCATCACCAAACACAGAGCTCAAGCAGTGAAACCAGCCTTCCCTCCCCTCTCAGCGTTGCTCCCTCCTCTGCAGGCTGTGGGGAGAGCTCTGAATAAAAATAATAGGAAAAGGTGGGTAGACGGTCACCTTCCCAGCAATCATGAACAAGTCCCCTCTCAGCCTCAGTTTCTTCCTTCTTCAATTAAGTAATTAATCAATTACTTTACAAAAGAAGCCTCTCTAGGGCAGCGCCTGTGGCTCAATGGAGCAGGGCACTGGCCCCATATGCTGGAAGTGGTGGGTTCAAACCCAGCCCGGGCCAAAAACTGCAAAAAAAGAAAAGAAGTGTCTCTAATTCTCTAACCTAAATCAAATCACTTCTTGTATTCTTAGCAATTCATATTATCCCTTTGTAGCACTTAACCACACTTCACAATTGTATATATCTATACATTTTTAATATTTTTCATTTGCAGTAGACTGGAAGCTCCATGAAGGCAGATACTCTGTTCTGAACTGTTCACTGCTATATCCTTGTGTGCCTACCACCCAGCGGGTATTTGAAAATACTGTATATGTTAAATGAATGAATGATTCAATCCATCAATCAACCTAGAAAATGGGGCTAATATCTATCCTGCAAGGTTTGGGGAGGATAATGTAATATATATGAGGAGCCCAATCAATAGTAGTTCTATATATCCCATATTCATATTTTTTCTCTCTCTTATCTCTCAGCTTTAGTGAGGCTTACAAAGCCCATGATTCTGTACCTGTCCCTCTTCCCTTCCCAGATCTTCAAGCACCCTTAGAATCAGCAATAGGATAACAGGCTAAAAGAGACAGAGGGCTTGGCTGTCCTTAAAGCCCTGGAACCAATACTCCTTGCCCGTGCTACATTCACCCTGTAAGATGAGCATGTCCCAAAGCAGGGAAGCTGGGGTAGCAAGATTTCCATGCTGGCTCTACCAATGACTTCGGGATCTTTTTTTTTTTTTTCGTAGAGACAGAGTCTCACTTTATAGTCCTCAGTAGAGTGCCACGTCACACAGCTCACAGCAACCTCCAACTCCTGGGCTTAGGTGATTCTCTTGCCTCAGCCTCCCGTGTAGCTGGGACTACAGGTGCCTGCCACAACGCCCTGCTGTTTTTTTTGTTGCAGTTTGGCAGGGGCCGGGCTCGAACCCGCCACCCTTAGTATATGGGGCCAGCACCCAACCCACTGAGCCACAGGCTTTGACACCCCACTTCTGCTCTCTGGGCCTCAGTGTATACATCTGTTAAGTGAGAGGATTGGGGGGTGGCGCCTGTGGCTCAGTGAGCAGGGCGCCGGCCCCGTATGCCAAGGGTGGCAGATTCAAACCCAGCCCCGGCCAAACTGCAACAAAAAAAAAAAAAAAAATAGCCGGGCGCTGTGGCGGGCGCCTGTAGTCCCAGCTACTCGGGAGGCTGAGGCAGGAGAATCGCCTAAGCCCAGGAGTTGGAGGTTGCTGTGAGCTGTGTGAGGCCACGGCACTCTACCGAGGGCGATAAAGTGAAACTCTGTCTCTACCAAAAAAAAAAAAAAAAAGTGAGAAGATTGGATCTGTGAGGAGCTTTCAGGACTTTACAGCTCTGGAGTTGCAAATTATCATTTGCCAAAGGAAGGGACTACCTTTCCATCTGGCCAACGACAGCTCTTAAGAAAGGAAATAAGGAAGCGGCCCTACTCATTTAGAGCATGTCCGATGTGTCACTTGTGCACACATCTCAAATGCACCACTTCAGCCCTCACAACAGCCTTGTAGAGGAGGAGCTACCTGTTTTGCTTACAGTGAAGAATACTGAGGCTACAAAAGTTAAAACTACTGCCTCCACATTGCCCTGCTGGTCACTGCCAGAACTGGAATATGAGCCCAGGTCCCTCTGAACCCCGTGCCCTCGTCATTTCAGGCAGGGCGTTTGTTTGCTTTCCTCCACTTTAGAATTTAGGATTGAGAGGTGAGGGCACCATCCAGATGACAGGGTTTAAGTGATGCTCACCAGACTTTGCTTCTTCAGCAACTGCTTCCAGATAGTGAAGAGATGAATCTCCGTGTGGGCAGTGTGATTACAAGACTGGAAGTGTGGACACCCGGATTCTGACTTTGGAAACTCCTCCCATTCATCCTGTAACCTGGGGCCCCTTTCCCTTGCTGCATCTTTATTTTCCCATGTGTATAATGGGGTGGACAATGCTGAGATCACACGTTTGCATTAGCTAATTAAACATTTTGGACACTCTCAAGAAGAAAGAACCTGTGAGTTCTCATTGTGACTAATCCACTGCTTTATTCATAACCGTTCCCGGGTTATGCACTAAACCTTTTAGTGAACCTCAAAACAGAAAATAGAATCAATTGCACAAATGAAAGGCTATTTGGAAAGTTGTTTTTCCTTCTCTGATGGTGATTTCATGGTCAGGGACAAAGGCCTTTGCCCTGTCTCTGTCTCACCACGGCCTTTCTTTCTGCCAAGCCTAGGGGTGACGTCACTGGCACCAGCTGTTTGAGCTATCTGGACCCATCTCCTTGACAACAGCCACATAACCACAAAGCAGGCATTATTATTTCCTGGGACAAGGTCATATCAAATGGCTGGGAGGAAATAGCTTGCAGCCAGACGTTTTTCATTTGGGAGGAGCCCTCCTGATGTTTTAGCAGCTCAAGACACTTGAATTGCCAGGACTAACAGCAGTAATAACATTTTATAGGATCGATACATACACATCGCTACTTTGCACTGTTCCACGTCACCCTCACGACACTGTGAAGTGCGATAAGTGTGCTGCTCACAGAAGATGAAACGAAGTGTTCAGAGAGGGAAAGAGATTTGCCAGAGGCCAACATTTTTTCTTTCCTTCTTTCTTAGCTTTTCTTGTAGAAATAATTTCAGACTTAGAAAAAAGTTACAAAATGATTGCAAAGAATTCCTCCTGTTTTAGGAAACTTCACTCAGGTTCCTAAAATATTAACATCTTACATAACCATTGCACAATTGTCAAAAATAAGAAATTCCGCTGATACAATACCATTTATGACAAACCTTATTTAAACTGAATCTATTTCCTTATTAATTCCCTTTAACTAGTCTGGGATCCAATCCAATATTCCACAGAGCATTTTCTTGTTACATCTCTGTACTCCCCTCCAGTCTCTGACAGTTATTCCTGACATTGACACTTACTTTAGATTCTTCCTGTTATTTGATACAATGTTTCTCAATTTGGGTTTGTGTGGGGTTTCTTCATGATTAAATCCATGTTATGCATTTTGACAAGAATACCACAAAAGGGACGCTGTGCCCTTCTTAGGGTGCGTATCAGGGACTCACAATGTTAATGTGTCTTACCAATGGGTGATGGAAACTGATTTCTTGGCTGAGATGGTATTTGCCAAGTTTCTATATAGGAAAATTATATTTCCTTTTGTAATGAATGAGAATCATGTAGGGAGATATTAGAGGCTATGTATCATCACTCACTAATTGTAGCATCTATTGATAATTATTACAGTGGTATTTTCCAATCGGCAATTTTCTATTTTCATTGCTTCTATATTTATTAATTGGGATTCTACTGTAAGGAAGAGCTTTCTCTTTTCCCCCATTTGTTTGTTTATTCGATTGCTCATATACAACAATATGGACTCACGAATATTTGTTTTATTTTATGTGTTATAATCCATTACTATCATTTATTTTGTTACACAAATTGTCCTAGATTTAGCCAAACTTCCCTTGGCTGTGCCAAGGTTCAAACGCAGGTCTGTCTGGTCCCACCATCAGCACTATTTCTGACACATGGCACACCAGTCTGCCCTTGCTCTAAGGAACTCCTCCCCGCCAGGCACAGTGATCCTAGCACTCTGGGAGGCTAAGGTAGGAGGATCGCTTCAGCTCAGGAATTCGAGACCAGCCTGAGCAAGAGTGACACCCTGTGTCTACTAAAATAGAAAAAATTAGCTGGGGATTGTGGAGGGTACCTATAGACCCAGCTACTTGGGAAACTGAGGCATGAGGATTGCTTAAATCCAAGAGTTTGAGGTTGCTATGAGTTATGACGATGTCATGGCACTCAACCCCAGGGCAACAGAGTGAGACTCTATCTCAAAAAAAACTCCTCCTGGCTTGGCACCCTTAGCATGGTGGTTACGACACTAGCCACATACACCAAGGCTGATGGGTTCGAAACCAGCCCGGGGCCAGCTAAACAACAATGACAATTGCAACAAAAATAGCCAGGCGTGGCAGGCACCTGTAGTCTCAGTTACTTGGGAAGCTGATACAGGAGAATCACTTAATCCCAAGAGTTTGAGGTTGCTGTGAGCTGTGACATCAGAGCACGCTACAGAGGGTGACATTGAGACTCTATCTAAAAAAAAAAACAAAACTCTTCCCAACCAATCTTCAGCATCAGCTGTCTTTGCTAGAGACTAATTCCCAATCAGTAACCACTATCTTTTCTTTAGCATGAAAGTTTATTAAGCCAGTGATGCCTTCCAGGCCCAACATGTAACCCAAGTACACATGTAACCCTGTGTACTGTATGTACTCAATACCAGTTTGTCCAAAGAACTCTAATGTGTGACTTTTTTCTCAAGATCAGAAGAAGAATGCGAAATATCCCATATAAAAGGAATCAAATGTAGATTATTGAACTAGAGAATGTAACACAGAAACAAACATGCTATGACCTTAGACCTGCCAATTCGACTTTCTGAGCCTATTTTTGTACTTATAGACTGAGTGCCTCAGACTACAACATTCCTAGAATGAGCTAGGAGTTGTGGTGGGCGCCTGTGATACCAGCTACTTGGGAGGCTGAGGGAAGAGAATCATTTAAGCCCAGGAGTTGGAGGTTGCTATAAGCTATGATGCCATGGCACTCTACCCAGGGCAACAGCTTGAGGCTCTGTCTCAAAAAAAAAAAAAAAAAGGGCGGCGCCTGTGGCTCAGTCGGTAGGACGCCGGCCCCATATACCGAGGGTGGCGGGTTCAAACCCGGCCCCGGCCAAACTGCAACCAAAAAATAGCCGTGCGTTGTGGCGGGCGCCTGTGGTCCCAGCTACTCGGGAGGCTGAGGCAAGAGAATCGCTTAAGCCCAGGAGTTGGAGGTTGCTGTGAGCTGTGTGAGGCCACGGCACTCTACCGAGGGCCATAAAGTGAGACTCTGTCTCTAAAAAAAAAAAGACTTTACATTCAATCCTCACAATAACTTCATTAAATAAAAACTGATTATGCTCCAGTTTTACAGATGACTGAAATTCAGAGAGGAGGAGTTGCCTGTCCATTGAGGGGAGATCAGAATATGCCATCCCAAAATATGCCGCTTTGGCATAAGGATTATTTTGAGGTGAAGGCAATTGAAAATCAACAGATGGGGAAGATTTCTCCGCCTTTTTCTTTTCCGCCTTAAAGCATCAATTTCCCTGTGTGCAGCAGCGGTCCACCCTCCCTGTCTCCCATTAGTCTCCCCAACAAATTCACCCGGACTTCCCTATGATTTATGATTCCTTCAAGCACAAACCACCTCTCCTTAGTTAAAAAGTCATAAAAACCCTCAAGTCTAACCTCTTCTTTGAATTTCACCTCTTTTCTGTGCACTCCTATGCACATTAACTATTAATAAAAATTGTATGCCTTTTCTCTGGTTAATCTGTCTTTTGTTCTTTCAATTCACAGACAACCCTCTTCTTCCAGCTACTGCTGAACTTGGGAGGTTAAAGAGAAAGTGACACCCTGCCTGACACCACACGAGCAGCTAAGTGGTGGTGGACGTGAATATGAACCCAGACTTCATTCTGTCACTGAATTATTGGAATCCCTGCCCTCAAGAAGCTGGTTAAAATGTACATAAATAAATGTAAAACAAAACAAAACATGTTAAACACTTTGTCGATATAAGAAAATAACAGTAAAATTCTGGGGACATACAGAGAAGGTCTTGAGTCTGTCTGATCCAGGGACTGAGGACAGGTGTTTTAGGTACGAGGTCTGTACCCTGCAGAAGCAAGACAGAAATCTGTACATACCACACATGCACCAGTTTCTCACTTTTTAAGCCCTGCAGATTAGACAGTACAGGAAGGGGACTTTGAACCTATGAACCAAAGCTTACTCTGCTTATGACACTGAACAAAAACTATGAAAATCATCACCACCTAGCTTCAAGAGAAGGTGACTCTGCCTTCTTTAATAGGTCACAGCGACCGCCAGAGAAGGGTCCGTCAGCCCCTGTCAAACCAGCACAAACAAAATCCCTACTTGATACAACTGTCTACAAAGCTCATCTCATGTTCTTCATCCCTGGACGTTTCTTCACCACAACTCTGAGACAAGCTCGTTATTACTCTTTTATATATTAAAAATTTGAAGCTCAGAGACATAAACTGATTTTCCCAAAGTCACACAGCAAGCTAGTGACAGAAAAAGGAACGTGAACCTAATTTCCTGATTCCCAAAAGCTGAGTCTCCTGAGCTTTTTTGAAACTTGCTGAAGGCATTTGATATCGCCCAAGCCCAGATGTTCCTACCAAAATTGATACTCCTCAGTACCATGGCCAGAGTTCCCCATCCATCTAAACCAGTGGTTCTCATCCTGTGGGTCGCGACCCACGGGAACTGTATTAAAGGGCCGTGGCATTAGGAAGGTTGAGAACCACTGGCTGGGGCTGGCTACAAGAGAGCCAAAGGCTGCTGGAAAAGTTATCCTAAGATGCCAGAAAGAGCTTTCAAGCACCCTCTTTAGCTGCATATTTGAATATGCAAAGCAGCAATAGCCCCAGGCAAAGAAGGATAATTAAATTAATCAATTGTCTAGACATTTTGCAGATTAAAAGAAGCACTCAATGTCTTGTGACTTACAGGAAGGGATGGTAGACTTGCCTCTCCCTTAAGTGTAGTCAATTCATGTTAAGAAAGTAAGTCAGGGCCCAGGAAAGGGCAAACAAACCTGGGGTGGCTGCAGTACCTCCTTCCTCAAGGGGTTGAGTGCAGGTAACACCCCTCTGCCTGTGCACATGCCCTCCACCCTGACACACCACCAGTTACTTCGCACAGGTGGTGTCCCGCAGGAGTACAGTCAGCCGTAGGGTGAGTGAGGTTTAAATTCAGTTCATGCTTTGCTTGACAAGCTGTGAGTCCAGGCAACTAAGAATGCCTTTTTCTAACTCACGCAAAGGAACTGTATGTGCAAGCGGTTCTTATATTCTAGAATACTTCTTCCACCCACAATTCAAAGAAAGTTTTGGGGGCCAGGTGCATTCTCATGCCTATAATCCTAGCTCTCTTTTTTTGTTTTGTTTTCTTTGAGACGGAGTCTCACTACGTCGCCTTGGGTAGAGTGCTATGGCTTCACAGCTCACAGCAACATCAAACTCTTGGGCTTAAGCGATTCTCTTGTCTCAGCCTCCCACGTAGATGAGACTACAGGTGTCTGCCGGAACACCCCGCTATTTTTTGGTTGTAGTTGTCATTGTTGTTTGGCAGGCCCAGGCTGGATTCAAACCTGTCTGCTCCGGTGTATGTGCCTGGCACCCTAGCCGCTGAGCTACAGGTGCCGAGGCAATCCTAGCACTCTTGGAGGCTGAGGCAAGAGAATCGCTTGAGCTCCAGAGTTTAATACCAGCCTGAGCATAAGCAAGACCCTATCTCTACAAAATACAGAAACATTAACCATGTGTGGTGGCACATGCCTATAGTCCCACCTACTCAGGAGGCTGAGGCTGGAGGATCACTTGAACCCAGGAGCTTGAAGTTGCAGTGAACTATGATGACACCACTAGCCCAGGTGACAGAGTGAGACTGTCTCAAATTAAAAAAAATAAATAGAGAGTTTTGGGACCCACTCTGGGTAGATGTCCCACTGTGAACTCCCAGAACACCCTGGGCTTATCTTCATAGTGATACTTAGCTCTATAACTATCTGTTAACTTGGCTGTCACTCCTATTATTATTAGTGTGGGCTATGTGAGACTGGGAGAGGCAATGTGTTTATTTTAAGTCAATTTTATTGAGCTCAAAATTACAAATAATAAAATGCAGTCGTTTAGGTATACATTCTGATGAATTTTGGCAGACTTATATACATATACAGCCACCACCAAAATCAAGATAGAGAACAGGGCTCTCTCCTAGAACTTTCTGAGATGAGAACCGAATTCTAAACCTGTACTATACGATAGAGAAGCCAATGACACTGGCTATCGGACCCTGAAAATGTGACTTTGTGACTGAAGAACTGAATTTAAAAATTTTTTATTTTAATCAATTTAAATAGCAACATGAGGTGAGTGGTTACCATATTAGTCTAAATATAAAACACTTCCATCACTCTAAAAAGTTTCCTGGGGTGGCGCCTGTGGCTCAAGGAGTAGGGCGCCGGTCCCATATGCCGGAGGTGGCGGGTTCAAACCCAGCCCCGGCCAAAAACCACAAAAAAAAAAAAAAAAAAAAAAAAGTTTCCTGGTACTCCAGTCCAAGTCAATCTCCCTTCCACATCAAGAAATACGTGATCTAATTTTCATCATTGAAGATTTGTCTTTTTGACAATTTCCTATGACTGGAATCACATGGTCTGAACTCTTTTGTGTCTGGTTTTGTTGGAGAGCAGGAACTTTTAATTCTATATCCTAGGATATAGAACCTGGCAGATAATAGGTGTTTAATAAATGTTGGGGAAAGAATAAATTAATAAACCTTAACCAGAATGTAATGATCACACCCCAGATGCCCTTTGCTTTCCACTTAATACAAGAATGAAAGAGGCTTTCATGGAGAACATTAAACTAAACCTCTCGGAATCACCGATGGAAAAACTGAGACCCAGATGGGTTTAGGGGCCTGTCCCAGGTCACTCTGTGAATTTACAACGGAACGTGGACAGACCTGACATGTGCAGACTCCCAGGCCTGCGCTCTCCTACTTCCCACCCATTTCTCATAGGCAAATATGGCAATGCTCCTGGATCCCCATGCGGGCCACAGAATGCCCACCAGATGCCACACTGCCTATTTCAGCCTCCTGTGGGTACCATGCTGGCCCAAGATCACCCAGTGAAGACAAAGAAATAGCAGTAAAGTATCTCATTTCATTTCAAAGTTGCCCAAACCTTAGGTGTGGCCTTACTCCAATACCAAGGTTGGATTGGATTTCTAGTCAGAAAACAAATCACCAGATACCTGAACCAATTCTCCACTCATTAGAGAAAGAATAACATTGCATTTTTGGGGTAAAGTTTTCATTTAAAACCTTTTTTTTTTTTTAGATAGAGTTTCCCTCTGTCGCTCTGGATAGAGTGCCACAATGTCATAGCTCATAGCAACCTCAAACTCCTCTGCTCAAGAGATCCTCCTCCCTCAGCCTCCTCCTGAGTAGCTGTCATTTCAAGTGCCCACCACAACCCCTGACTAGTTTTTCTATTTTGAGTAGAGACAGGGTCTCACTTTTGCTCAGGCTGGTTTCAAAGTCCTGAGCTCAAGTGATCCTCCTGCCTCAACCTCCCAGAGTGCTGGGATTACGGGTGGCGTAAGCCACCATGCCCAGCCCATATAAGATATCTTGAATAGGGCGGCACCTGTGGCTCAAAGGGGAAGGGCACCAGACCCATATGCTGGAGGTGGTGGGTTCAAACCCAGCCCCTGCCAAAACCACACACACACACAAACACACAAAATAAATAAATAAATAAAGATCTCTTGAATAATAGAGAGAGAGGGAACTATCATTTGTTGTTGACTTTGCGAGTGCCAGGGTGCTTAACTTGTAAGATTTCACTTACCTCATTGCAACCCTAAAGGGTCAGCCTCAGCATTACTTTTACAGCTAATGACAATAGGACTAACAGGCATCTATCAACTTGCCCAAGATCCTATAGTTGCGATGAGGCCTCCACCAGAACCCTCATCTCTCTGCTTACAAAGCTGATGCTCTCAGTACTGCAACCTATTATCTTTTAGGACCCAGAAAAAGAAATTTTCAGTTGATGCTCCAGCATGCATCCCTTAAATAGATAGTAACACAGCTAACTAATCTATATTGTTGATTGTTGGGAAGCTCATAGCTAAATTGGGTGTCAATTGCTAATTTAGCCTTTAGTCTAATTTTTCTGTATATTTCTACTTCCTTTTTGGTAAGTAGTATATTTAACTCATATTTTAAACCTCAATTTAAAAGTGTTATTATCTTTTTTAATACAAAAAGGTGAGATACAGGTTATAAGTAAATGAAGTGAATTCTTTACCCAGAATAGTACCTGTTCGTTTAAATTGAAGGACATTCAAATTGTAACTGTTTTAGAGTATAAAAACCTCTCTGGTTCAGACAATTCCTTTGGGGATTAACGGGCCATTGAAGTCTACACAATTTGCTTAATTACCCTAAAATTACTATCTCAACTAAAGCAGAATCTTAATAGACGACTTTAATGTCTTTATCCTTATCTGGAAGAATCTCATCTCTTTGCAAAAATAGCTTCTTGGAATGAGTCTAGATAATACCCCAGCCATGGTGATTAAAGATAACAATGGCTCATTTAGAAAATGTTTTGAGGAATTAAAAGGCTGAGATGTAGCCTGTTGATTCTGCAAGGTACTGTGAACAAAGGCAGAAAGGGGATGGTGTGAACAGCGTCCGTACATTGAACTGCACTGGCTTCCGATCCAGTCAGCACAGGCCGCAATGTTTGAGGAGACACAATCCAGCCTGTGGGTGAGATTCCTCTTGGGGTGGAAGGAATGAGCTTCATCAGCACCGTTCCACTGAAAGGAATTTTGCGCTGTATGTTTCCAAGGTCACTCACAAACATCTCTACTTACAAGTGATGTGGTGCTTTCCAAAATAAAAGTCTATTTAGTTTACAGTTTAAGTTTTCACTAATTCAAAGCCTAGAAACCACAGCATACTGAGAAATCTTTACCATATTTATCAGTGACACAGCAGATTCACTTACTCATTCATTTACTAATATTTATTAAGGTTTTTTTGGTATTACAGCCAGTGCTTACCTGTGGGAACACAAAGATGAAGACGGCCCTGGGAATTCTTTGAATCCCTCCAGTTTAGGGTTTTTATGACGGCCTTCATGACATAGTCATGATTTATTAAATCACTGGCCATTGGTGATTAAACCCGATCACCAGGCCCCAGAGAATGGGAGGTGAGACTGAAAGTTTCAGTGCTCTAACATATGCTTGGTTACATGCACCCCTATCTCTAGGGGCTTTCTAAAAGTCACCTCATTAGACCGGGTGTGGTTGACAGGGGCTTGCCCTAAGTAACAAAAGACATTCCTTCCACCTTTACCATTCTGAAGCTATCTCAAGAACCAGAAACAAAAAACAGATGGAACATAAGATGCTCCTATAGCTCTTCACATTTAGGAAATTACAAAGTTCTCACCAGGGGTTGAAGATCAAAATATACATTTCTTAATATCTCAAAATATTGGCAGGGTGCGGTGGCTCACACCTGTAATCCTAGCACTCTAGGGGACCAAGGCATGTGGATTGCTTGAGGTCAGGAGTTCAAGACCAGCCTGAGAAAGAGCAAGACCTCATCTCTACTAAAAATAGAAAAACTGGGACACAGCGCTATAGCTTAGTGGTTAGGGCACCGGCCACATACACCAAGGCTGGGGGGTTCGAACCCATCCCAGGCCTGCTAAACAACAACAACAAAAAATAGCCAGGTGCTGTGGCGGGCACCTGTAGTCCCAGCTACTCGGGAGGCTGAGGCAAGAGAATCGCTTAAGCCCAAGACTTTGAGGTTACTGTGAGTGTGAAGCCACAGAACTCTACCAAGGGCAACATAGTGAGACTCTGTCTCAAAAAAAAAAGAATAAATAAAAAATAAAAATAGAGGCTCAGTGCCTGTAGCTCAGTGGCTAGGGTGCTAGCCACATACACCAGAGCTGGTGGGTTTGAATCCAGCCCAGGCCTGCCAAACAACAATAATAACAACTAAACTACAACCAAAAATAGCTGGGCATTGTGGTGGGCACCTGTAGTCCCAGCGACTTGGGAGGCTGAGGCAAGAGAATCACATAAGCCCAAGAGTCTGAGGTTGCTGTGAGCTGTGAGGCCATGGCACTCTACCAAGGGTGACATAGTGCAACTCTGTCTCAAAAAAAAAAAAAAAAAATAGAAAAACTGGCGAGGTGTTATGGTGGACACCTGTAGTCCATCTACTCAGGAGACTGAGGCAAGAGGATTGCTTGAATCCAGGAGTTTGAGGTTTCTGTGAGCTATGACACAGCACTCAACCCAGGGCAACAGAGTGAGACTTTGTCTAAAAAACAAACAAACAACAGCAAACAAAAAAACAAACAAAAAAACCTTTCACAATATCATGAGAGTACTATGATCACCATTTTTACCATGAATGGATACTGGATTCTGTCAAATGCGTTTTTGATGTCTGTAAGATGATCATTGTATGATTTTTCTTTTTCAGCCTGGGTGAATTGCATTGATTGATTTTCAAATATTATATCAAGCTTCTATTTATGGGATAAACCCCAGTTGGCCATGAGGTACAATTTTTGTAATGTGTTTTTGTATTTAATTTGCCTTGCTTAAATTTCCTTGATAATATTTGTCTATGTTCATGAGAAATACTGGTCTGTTTTCTGTGATGTCTGTCTGGTTTAGTATCTAGGTAAAGCTGGCTTCATAGAATAAGTTGGGAAATACTGCCTTCTCTTTAGTTTTTCTGGAAGTTTGTGTACAATCGGTAATATTTCTTCTTTAAATGTTTCTATAATTCACCAATCATGTTATCTGGACCTGGAGTTTTATTTGTGGGAGGTTTTTTTTTTTTTTTTTTTGGCCGGGGCTGGGTTTGAACCCGCCACCTCCGGCATATGGGACCGGCGCCCTACTCCTTGAGCCACAGGCGCCGCCCTTGTGGGAGGTTTTTTAACAACAAATTCAATTTCTTTACAAGATACAGGGCTGTTTAGGTTATCTGTTTCTTTTTGAGTGAGTACAGTAAGCTGTGTGGTTTAAGGAATCTGTACATATCACCTAAGTCATCAAGTTTATTGTCAGAACTTCTCTTATCCTTTTACTGTCTTTGGAATCCACAGTGATTGCCCCCTCTAATTTTTTTTTTTTTTTTTTTTTTTTTTTGTAGAGACAGAGTTTCACTTTATTGCCCTCGGTAGAGTGCCGTGGCATCACATAGCTCACGGGAACCTCCAGCTCCTGGGCTTAGGTGATTCTCCTGCCTCAGCCTCCCCAGCAGCTGGGACTACAGGCGCCCACCACAACGCCTGGCTATTTTTTGGTTGCAGTTCAGCCAGGGCTGGGTTTGAACCCGCCATCCTCGGTATATGGGGCCAGCACCCTACTCACTGAGCCACAGGCGCCAACCACATTTTCTGGTTTTTGTAGACAGGATTTTGTTTTTGTTCAGGCTGGTCTAGAACTCTTGGCCTCAAGCAATCCTCTCACCTCCGCCACCCAGAGGTCTAGGATTAAATGTGTGAACCACTGTGCCTAGCCATTCCTCTCTCTTTTTTTTTTTTTTTTGTAGAGACAGAGTCTTACTGTACCGCCCTCGGGTAGAGTCCTGTGGCGTCACACGGCTCACAGCAACCTCTAACTCTTGGGCTTATGCGATTCTCTTGCCTCAGCCACCCGAGCAGCTGGACTACAGGCACCCGCCACAATGTCCGGCTATTTTTTTGTTGCAGTTTGGCTGGGGCTGGGTTTGAACCCGCCACCCTCGGTATATGGGGCCGGCGCCCTACTCACTGAGCCACAGGCGCCGCCCTCCATTCCTCTTTTTTAATATAGAAATTAAGTACCCTAAATTTTCCTCTAAGTACTGCTTTAGTTAAAGCATAATTTTAAAGGTCATCTTCTCATTTTCATTCAGAACAAACCACTTTCTAATTTTTCTTCATCTCTTTGACCTGTGTGTTTAGAAATATTTTAGTTTTCAAATATTTCAGAATTTCCTAGATATGATTCTGTTACTAGTTTCTAATTTAATTCCATTGTGGTCAGGGAACATATTTTTGTTTGATTTTTTTAAAATTTGTTGAGACTTATTTTACGGAACAGTGTATGGTAAATGTTTCATGTGCAGTTGAAAAGAATGTATTTCCTACTATTCTTGGGTGGAGCATTCTGTATCAATCAGGTCACGTTGGTGACAGTGTTGTGTTAACTATTTTATACGCTTGTTTTCTGTCTACTTGTTCTGTACATTAAGAGAGGAGTTGTAATATCCAATTATAATTATGGCTTTGCCTAGTTTTCTTTTCAGTAGTATATTTTTGCTTTGTGTATTTTGAAGCTATTATGAGGTGCATATACATTTAGGTTCATTACATCTGCTTGACAAATTTATTCTTTTACCATTATGAAAATTTAATAAAATGTAGTGGGTTGATTTGTTTCTATAGCACATATATCACCAAATTATGGTGTTTCCTTCCAAATATTTTCTTTATACACACACACACATATACATCTATCTATGTGTGTATATATATATGTTATATATATATATTTTGAAACAGAATCTCACTTTGACACACTCACACCCTCAGTAGAGTGATGTAGTATCATAGCTCACAGCAACCTCAAACTCCTGGGCTCAAGTGATCCTCTTGCCTCAGCCTCCTAAGCAGCTGAAAATGCAGGTACCCATCACAATGCTTGGCTATTTTTAGAAATAGGGTCTCACTCTTATTCAGGCTGATCTTGAACTCCTGAGCTCAAGAAACCATCCACCTAGGATTACAGGGGTGAGCCACTGTACCTGGCCTTTATATATTTTTTTCAACATAGTTGAAATTATGTTGTATCTACCAGTTTATATCCTATTAAAAGTTTTCACAATAAAATGTGACCTATATATCATTGTGTGTACATACACACAGTTTAAAAAGATAATACAATGAAAACCCACATGTCCACACATAGAAATAGAACATTACTGATTACTTTGAAGCCATATGTGCATCCCTCTCTCCCTTCCAAAGGTATCTTTACTTTTGTATTAATAATTCTCTTGTCTTTCTTTACATTTTCCTGCATATATGTATTTCTTTTTTTGGAGTTTTTGGCTGGGGCCAAGTTTGAACCTGCCACCTCTGGTATATGGGGCTGGTGCCCTACTCCTTGAGCCACAGGCGCCGCCCCCATATATATGTATTTCTAAACTTATTATCCTATTCCCTCTTTTTGGCCCTTAAATAAAATAACTATACGCAGATTTTCCACGACCCTTCCCCCCATATCATGTTCGTGATGTATGTAGACTGTAATTCATTCATTTTCCACTACTGCATAAAATTCTCTTCAAAGTATATGGCTAGATTACAATCTATCCATTTTCCTACTAACAGACATTTGAACTATTTCCAAATATTTTGCTGTAACTAATAATGGTAGAATGAAGAACCTGAAATGTGGCTTCAGGTGTGCAACCATAAGAGATCATCCAACCTACATAAGGAATGGAAACGCACGCACATCTTCAAAACATTTCACTCTTCTTCACTTAACTTTGATTCCGTTTTTAATGATTCTTCCTAATACTTCTTAGTGATTTTACATTATCTTAAGAAGTATATGCACTAAACCACACCCCTATTCGTGAACATCTAGAATTTGTCCCTATTTGGGGGAACTTTAGACACTATTCTGAAAAAAAAAAGTTGGTGCAAAAATCTCTGCTTTTTAGGTCATTTCCTTATGAAGTATTTCTAGAAGCGAATTTCTTGAATCAAGAGCAATTTGCCAATTGTACCCATTTATATTCAGTAGGGGAGTTTTTATTGCTGAAAAACATGAAGTATTTGTTGATCTTTTGGGGATTATGCATCTTTTTGAGACTACGATTCAAGTATGGCTCATCCTTCCAGAAAAAAAAAGATACATAACTGCATTCATAAACAATTATTCCCTGAATAAGAAATATTGCCCTGCCCATTGAATATGATTTCTTACAATATTTCAACATGTTCATGTACCAATTCCTATATTGTAAAACAGCTTTTGTTTTAACCACCATTTACTGAGCACCCACATGTACTAGCAATATGCCAGATACCCAAGACAGAAGAATATAGGCTTCTGGTTTTGAGGAGTATTGTCTACTGGGAAGACATAAACAAATATTTTGTAATAAAGTATGTGTGGTAAGAAAGGGATTCATTAAGCAAAATGAAGGTACAAATTTAAGATTGATCAACTTCCCTTTACCAGGGGCTTGCAAAGAATGAACAAGTACTCTCAAGGATATTACAGGTAGAGAGAATCATACTAGCAAAGGGGTTATATATGCCTATACAACTTGGCATATATAGGAAATAATACATGAGACTAATATGGTTCGGTTAGAATGGTAATTAAAGGTATGAGACTCTTCCTTACTTGGGTCGGAGATTAGAAAAACAATATTGACATATACAACTTTAGCAATTGGTCTGACAACACAAAGGAAACCACGAAAGAAAATTTCCTCCCAAGAGCTTCCTTTATTACCCAAACCTACTCTTATTACATACAAAGAAAACATTATGGCTCTTGTCTTCTCCAACTGTCTGAAGTGCAGAGTTCAATTCAACATACAAGGTTTAAAACCTACTTATTAATACAAACAAGTGACACCTGCTAAATTAACATCGTCTAATGGCTTTCACTTATATGCAGAAGTATTTGAAAGCCTACACAATCATTACTACAATAATTTCTTCGTAAAATTGCCTTTAAAACTAATTTATAGGTAAAATTATGATTTTTAACATTGCTTTAAAATGTTGATTTTTCAGCCTGTGATCTCAGGAAAAACATTTTATTTTTAATTTAGTTTAACTTCTTAAATATAACTAAGCACAATTGTTACTTTGAAGTTACTGCTATAAATATAATGGAACATGTGGAATTTTTAAAAACATAATACATCTTACGCTTCTATAAAACATTAATACAACCAGTGTTAACAATCCAATTTAGTGCATGTCCATCAAGGATAGACATTAGTGAATAGACATTCACTAAAAATATGAATACAATATTATAAGAGTAATGTTTTGATAATATTTCCCCTCAGTGTGATAAGTTTGTATATATAGTTGCTTTCTCTTGAAACTTTGTTTAGATTTCTCCCATGCTTATTCTGTTCCATTAATACCCAATTCATATACATCATAGACATATAAGACGTGACTATAAAGTAATAAAACCCGTTTTCATGTGTGATAAAAAAGGAAAAACAGGGTTTTAAAATTTAAACACATCAGGCTGGGTGTGGTGGCTCAAGCCTGTAATTCCAGCACTCTGGGAGGTTGAGACAGGAGGATCCCTAGAGCTCAGGAGTTTGAGACCAGCCTGAACAACAGTGAGACCCCATCTTTACAAAAAATAGAAAAATTAGCTGGTCATGTAGTGCACACCTGTGGTCCCAGCTACTCAGGAGGCTGAGGCTCCTAGTTTGAGCCTAGGAGTCTGAGGCTGCAGTGAGCTATTATGATGCCACGGCACTCTGGCCTCGACAACAGAGCAAGACTCTGTCCCAAACAAACAAACAAAACATTAAATGTCAACCAACTGAAGTTGAATAAACCAATTTAAGTTTATAAAGCTTGAATAACAAAGAGATGCCTGAATTTTTTAAAATATTGGGGCTCTCTTAAGATGGCATCCCATTAAACATCCTTTAGCTTTGTCAAGATGGAGGCTCTTCGAAGGTTCCTTAAAATAAAAAAAAGCTGTATAGTCATTACAGGTTATCTAACGTGCACATAGAACACAGTTTCCCTTCTGATTTCCACTAAGGAAATACTTTAATATTTGTGAAAAAGGCATCCAAAGTTTGCGAATTTTTCTATATAATTTTTATGGACATTTCAGTGGATCTCACAGGACCAGGCAAAAGCACGCACATAAGAACATATGTTAATATGTTCTTCTCATGTTTTGTTTTCTTTCATGTGGAATCTTTAAGTGGTATTTTTTTCCCAAGTAGAAAACATTTTTTTAATGAACTTAAACAAAATACACGCATGGTCAATAATGAAGGTTCCAAAGATTTTCATGAAGTGAGTTGAAAACAAATGATCCTTGTCATGTATTTAAAGACATCTAACTCTGACCACATAAAAAAGTAAAAGAACAAACCTACAATAGGTACAAATTATATACATTTATTTTTTTAATAATTTTAAATAACACTCTTGTATAAATTCTTTCATATATTCAAATCATACACAAATTTAGAAATGCATCATGAAGCCTAGTACAGCATATGTATGAGACACATTTTTAAAATTTATGTTAGAATTTTAGTGACATAAATACAAGTTTAATGTTTCAGAAACATTTCCTAATTGCTTGGGCTAAACTTTAATGTATTACAGAGTGCTTGTTCCTAATATTAAAACTTGACTTTAAATCATGTAGCGTACGGACTAACTTAGATCTGAAGCCCTGGGCTCGCACTCGAGGGCTGCTGCTGTAGTTACCGCATGTGCTCAAGTAACAAGCAAGAAAGATTTCCAGTTGCCTTTGAAAAAGCATCATTCAACCACTGACATTTTAATGATCCATAACCCTTTAGTTCATTGGATATTATTGGACTTGTTCAGATGACACAGTGTATTCTTCCTTCTTTTCTCCTTGGCATAGTCTCTGGCTCAGGGTTAAAGAGAAGACTGCATTAACCTTGCTTTACTCCCCACATACACCAAACTCATTTTAGCTCCAAATTCCTTACTATCAAGAAGATCACAGCAGACCAAAGATTCTTTGTGGATGAGGCCAAAAATGCTTTCCTGTTCTAACAGGTTGCACTAGGTTGTTTTTTTACTTCTCTGAACCTTTGGCAGAGAGCTTTCCTTCCTATGTAGAAATTCAACGCCTATCCACATATCCTAAAATAGTGGAGTTATGTTCATCAGGTGTCCTACGAAAAATATAGGACCAAGGTGAATTAGCTAATAACTCAGTTCTAACTGAAGCTGTCAAGAGGAAGTACTATTGCTTTAGCTGCTTCCAAAATAGCACAAGGACTAAATATCCTGAAGGCACCCAGCTGACCAAAGTCCGAGCTAGTAGGCCAGTGAGTATTGTTTCATGGTCAATCTTCCTAGGAATATTGGGACTAGAGAATAGGAATATAATTTGAGGCTTCTACCAATCCTATTTAAAAAATTTCTCTCTTCTCCCATCCTATGTCTGTTCTGTTCTCTCAACCTAGGTGTCCCTGGGAAGAGTAATACACTAGGGCCATAGGACCTTAGTATAAATGAGGTTTAGTTTTTTATTACTGTTTTTTTCTCTATAACTGAAGAAATTCCATTAGTAAGAGAGCCCCGGGGGATGGAGGGAGGAGGAAGGGGGAGGAGGCAGTAAGGCAGGACAAAGACGTACTTAACACTGCCCAGGGCATCTAACTATAAGAAATGCGTAAAGGCTTGCTAAAATGAATCACATATAAAGTGATAAAAGTATCGCTTAATAGCAGTATCTCTCATTACTCAGTAAGACTCACATCAGTCTTATGTTCTTTAATAATAACACATTTCTAATCTTTAGACAAAAGTTCTTCCAGTATCAGGCTTTCTAGACCAACGCTGTCCTGCTGGTCGCTGTAGTTCATGGTAATAGTGCCTTAGTGGTTCTCAACCTTCCTAATGCCACAATGTATTTTCATTGTTAAAAAGGGGTCGCGACCCACAGGTTGGGAACCGCTGCTTTAGAGGAATGAATGTTGTGTAGAGCATTCCATACTAGTTTTCTAGTCTAATTTCAGTGGTAGATCATTTCATGATTGAATTGTATTTTAAAGCAAAATTATTTCCACAAGTAAAAAGCTGGTGACACTAAAGTATATTATTTAAAACAATCGTTAAGATTTGTTTTTCCATTAGGAAAAATTAAGAACACGACCCTAGGAGCTGTTAACAAGAATTTTAAGGTAAACATTTTTTGTGATTCAGTTTTTGCAATATCTTTTAGGTTCTATTTTAAGGAATCTTTACATGGCCGGAATTCTATTTGGCTTTGGCTCTTAAGTTCCAACAAACACTTCTTTTTCTATTGGGTTAACTTGTTTAACTAATCGATATTTCTCCCTATCCTCATTCCTGACTTTTTTTTTTTGGTCAGAGGAGTATCTGGTAGAAAGGCAGGTATGCAACTTTGCCCACTTCCTTAGAGTTGCGTATACACCTGAGCCACTACTGGGGAAAGCAAGTTTTCCCTTCCTACTTGAAGAGATTACTTCACTTTAATGAAGCACAAACTGGTAGTTTTGTTTTCTTATCACTAATACCTGCTTCAAACAGCAATCTTCCTGTATTCTTTCTCCTAAGTCCTGCATAGGTGGACGGCCCTGGATTGCACCTGGTACTTAAAAAAAACTAGGAACATCCGCCCTGGAACTCTTCCTCCCATACTTCTTGTGCCCACGACTAGGCAATTTCTGCATTAGTACACACTTGAAAGAACATGTGCTTTAGAGTTAAGAGTCCTGATTCCAACCCTAATCATGACATTGTGACAATAATGACATTGTGTAGCCTTGAACAAGACAAATACCCCCTCTGTGCCTCAGTTTCCTCATCTAGAAAATGGCGACAACAATTACTTCTTTGAGGGTATGGTGAGGAACGAAGGATATACATGTGAAAAAATGCTTTGCAAACTACAAAAGGTTACTAAAAAATCACATAATTTTACAATGTAATGTAACCTCTACTCTGAGGGCAATGGCCAAATGTGCTGAGTACCTCAGGTCCCCAGAAACCGATTATTTGCCTGAACATCCTCAAAACATCATCTCCAAACCCTGAGAACAACATAGGGGTCTCCTATAAAGAGATGACCAGATTCTTGCTTTTTCTCTAGGGAAGTTAGGCAAAGGGGTCAACTTGTATTTCCTAAGTCTAATATAAAGTCTTTGCTTTTTTCTAACCACTTCACAGTTTGCTGTTCCTCCTAACAAATATCTATATTTGACTTCTGGCCACTTTTTCTGGCTTGTTTAACCCACAATCTGTCAATCTAATAATAAATGAAAGCGACAGTGGTTGGCCTCTTGGAAGAAAACCGCATCTAAAAGGACTAACTGTACACACTCAACTACAGAGCTACCCTCCAACCACACACAAAGACGGGCGAACCATCGCAGGGAGACGGCACATACCTCGTGGCAATGAATGATAGGTTATGTTCAAATGCAGATATTTCTATGGGCAGGGAGATACAATATTTCACAGGCATGAAAACTAGAGATTCCAAGTGATATAATGGCTTTTCTTTTGGAACTAAAATATTTACCTCCTTTGGAAGACTATCTTTTACATTCAGGAAAAAGTTTTTTCAATGACGATGTTTTATGTTAATGTAAATCTATATAGAGTGGATAGTGGCTAACTAGATGAGTATTTTGGAGAATGCTGCCTGTGTCCCAGCTCAACGATTATTGACTTCAAAATCTATTGCTTGAATCTATAGTAAGTCAAAGAACACATAACTCTACTTTTAGACTGAGAAAGGAAGAAAGATTAGAAACATTCAACCTCTTACAAATTTCAACAGAGTCCAAAGAGGGACTAAAAATGACTGATGCTCACCAGAGTCCCAGCTCTAGCAATATTGCCAACTATTTTACAGTATTTTAAGCAATCCCCATATTTTCTTTTTACAATGCCATTAAACTACTGTACAAATAAATTCCAGATGATAAAATATGACATGATTTCTTTTTTTACAAATAGATACAATGTTGGCCAGATATGCTACATTAACTATATACACCTTATTTCTCCAGAGGCAGGAATATTCCTTATTTTTAGACAATTTATCATTTACACTGAGACCCTGAGGAGGACCATCAGCTTCCCGCTTCCCAGTGCTGCTTTCCTCTACCATTAGAAGCTTATCCTGTGCTTTAATGTCATCATCCATCAAGAATCCTGGGAGGAAAAAAATCAAGTTCCTCTGAACATCTTGGGACTTTTCTCCCCCTATTCTAGAAAGAATCAAGATTTGCTTATTGTGATACAGCCCAGACACCAGCTTTTCTTCAATGATGTCTTTTAGTTCAGTAAAATGAATATAATCTCTAATTCTCTTTTTAAAAAATGTGTTTCAGGAATGGAGATGAAGTCTTTCAGCAGTCCCTTCCCCTCCATCATCTTGTTACCACCAGTTTGGTGAACACTTCCCAGGAGTCCATTTGGAGGTAAAAGTAGATTTGGGATGCACTGTGGGGTCCAGCTTTTCCTTACTTGTATGTGGTTTGGTATAAAAATATACTTTGCTTCAAGTCCTTAACAACAGCGAATGCTTCAGATCATCATGGGAAAACTAAGAGCAACAGACAGGCTAAGCGCATTACAAATTTGTAACGGAGAATTTCAGACGCACTATTTGTCTTTGTTTTCTCAGCAAACTCTAGCCAGGCTTTGTCTAGCCCAGGAACTGGCGCTAGATTAGTAAGCACTGTGGTTTAACAATCCAGGGGAACAGCTCCAGCCCCTTAGGCTTTGTAGTTGTGTATGGGTGTCGTCAGGGTCAGTTGCCCGTTGGGAGCCACTTCATTGCCATCGTCTTCCAACAATCCTGACACATCTGCATTGGGAATGCTGTCATGGTAGCTGCTGAAGCTGATATTGTCTTCCTTCAGCTCAATGGTCCAAAAGGGGGCATTGAGTTTCCGGTTCTGATACTCCCGGTACATATACACAGCCCCCACAAATCCCATCAGCAGCACCACCACAATGATGATGACTGTCAAAATTATGATGTTAAACTGGGTCCATGATACATCAGCTAAGGCTGAAGTGCTGTTTTCAGAAGTGCTTACTGAAAAGATAGTCTGCAGGGCTGTGGGGGTAAATGTACTATTTATAATAGGGGTGGGCACAGATGTGGTCAAAGAGGCATTGGAAACCAAAATGGTAGAACCTTCAGGTGTTGGAACAATAACTTCTGAAAATAAAAACAGAGAATGAAATGTAAAAGATAAAATTATCTAGTTTGAGAAACAGTAAAAGAAATACACATGGGAGTGGAGGCTGATGTGAGATGGTCATATGATAGTCTGCTTTAAGGTAATGCAAGCTAAAAATAACTTTCTTTCTTTTTTTTTTTTTTTTGTAGAGACAGAGTCTCACTGTACCGCCCTCGGGTAGAGTGCTATGACATCACACGGCTCACAGCAACCTCTAACCCTTGGGCTTACGCGATTCTCTTGCCTCAGCCTCCCGAGCAGCTGGGACTACAGGCGCCCGCCACAATGCCCGGCTATTTTTTGGTTGCAGTTTGGCCGGGGCTGGGTTTGAACCTGCCACCCTCAGCATATGGGGCTGGCGCCCTACTCACTGAGCCACAGGCGCCGCCCAAAAATAACTTTCAAGGAAACGTAGTGATAAGAATCACAGCCTAGAAAGCTAGAGTGTTATATCTGTGGCTGTTAACTAGTATGTAGAATATCTATATTAAAATCTTTGAGAAAATTCCAGTGTTGGAGTTTTCTATACTTCTTTACTTCAGATTGAGTCATAAAAATTCCTGCCATGGCGGTAAATATATCACTACTGAGTTCTAAGTCCTGTGGTTAAGAGTGACAGGGATAGATGGTAATCATCCGAACTACAATAAGTCTAACATGTCTGATGGCATGTCGGAAAGGTAAAATTCTCCTCAAAAGAGGAGTAGGAAAAACTGCACCTCTAGTTATATCAGAATGTACAATCTAAATGTCCAAGGTTGATTTCAAACGAGAGAAAAAATAGTCTGCCTTTAATTCCATTTGCAGTAATTCTCCTCTTGTGTAGATTATAACTATTTTATAATTAAAGTACTATACTTTGTACTTCTAATATACTTTGTACTATAATTTGTACTTCAGCAGAATGACCAAAAGCTTTGAAATAAAATAGAACTATGTGGCTATAGGTAAGTCATCTTTTAAAGCTCAGGTTCCTCATGTGTAAAATGGGAATAAAAACATCAACTTTGCAGACCTCTTGGAAAGGATTGAGACAATGTACTAAATATATAGCATTATCACATTTAATGCTTATAGTGCTTGGCACATAGTAGGTATTTGATAAAATGATTACCATTATTATTATAATTATCATTACAATTTATATCAGTTTATCCTAAAAAATGGCATAGTTTTATTTACTACTTTTCTTACTTAATGAGAAAAATCAACATTCAGCTTAGTATCGACAAAGTATGCGTCACAAAATGGGAACGATCTCTAACTAAGGAAAGATCTTTAACTAGTGATAGGGTTCAATTTGGGTCTTTTAGACTTAATCACAATAGCATAAAGATATTAAGAAAATGGCAGGAAAAAGCCTGGTGTGGTGGCTTACACCTGTAATCCTAGCACTCTGAGAGGCTAAGGCAGGAGGATCACTTGAACTCAGGAGTTTGAGACCAGCCTGCTCTAACAAAATAGAAAAATTAGCCAGGCATCATGGCAGGCACCTGTAGTACCACCCACTTGGGAGGCTGAGGCAGAAGGATTCTTGAACCCAGCAGTTTGAGGTTGCTGTGAGCTAAGCTGACACCACAGCACTCTAGCCTGGGCAACAAGGTAAGACTGTCTCAAAAAAGAAAAAAAAAAAAAGAGAAAAAGAAAGAAAACAGCAGAAAGATGACACTTGCCACAGGCCAATAGTTCATCAGCCTAGTATTCAAGATCTGTTAGAATATCAAAGAATGTGTGTAGAAAAGCATGGTCTAATCTATCTGTGACCTAACAAGCCCTCAATAACCCAAACTCATCCTGAATTTATTATATAGTCATTAATTTTCTTCTTAATCTTTACTAAACTTCCCTATAAGAACATATTTTGTCATATGAATAACTTTTTCTTTCAAAGAGCAAGAGGAATATTATTGCTATTTCCTCTACCATACGTGGGGAAACTTAGGCCCAAAGTTAGAATTGAAGCCAGAATAAACTCTAGTTTCTCAGCTGGAACTTCTAACCAGAAACTACTTGAAAAGACCTTTGTTGATCACTGAAAATGATGAGAATAAAAGAATCAAAGAATAAAAGAAATGATAGGACTCTCAAATTATTAACATAAAAATAAAAATAGATGAAGAGAAAATGTGAGAACACTTTATCTCACTGTTGCAATGACTTTGTCTTGGTCCTCAAATTTCTGTAGTTGACTTTGGAGTATCAGAAGAGCAGCAGGAATGGAAGGAAACCTCTTTAGGCAAATATCTATTAAAATCTATTTCCAGGAACTTCTCTGGTGGGATTGGAAGGTTTTATAAAGCTAAAGGTAGCTGTCCTGAAATTTTCACTGCTAGGCTTAGATATTAAATTTACAATTTTGGGTGAAGTTTTACCTTTCTTGATGCAATTTCCCTCGAGGTCTTGAACATAACCTTCCAGGCAGTTTTCACACCAAAACCCAGTGGTGTTATGGATGCAGTTGATGCACTCACCACTCTCGGGCTTGCAAATCTTTGGATTTTGAGTTGTGTTCACATGGCCATGACATTGGCACTTTCTACAGATGCTGTCAAAATTATAATAGCCATTTTCACATATATTGCAGTTCTGGCCTGTGTAACCTTCTTTACACTGGACACATTCAGGTTCCAATTCACCAAATTCTAAAAGAGAGAACACCAAAATAGTTTAGTACAGTCTGAAGCTACAATTAAAAATATAAAACTACTAGTCCTGAAAAAGATTTATAGGCCCTTCTTACCAACTCCTCTTAATTTTAAGAGACATACATAATTAAACTAATAATCTATACCTAATTTATTAAATTTCCAGCTCATTGTAGGAATTATGGGGCATCCAGAGAACCTAATCAGAAAGCAAAAGAAATATGCTTACAAAAGGAGTCTGAATCATTATGCTGGATTGGCACTCTCATACTTTTAAAATTCCTTCCCTTTCAGACATGACAGACTGAATAAAATCTTCCTCCATCCCTCTTCTACTTAAACGTCGATACTCCCCAGACTTCTATTCTTGGTCTCCCTGGGTCACCTTATCCACCTACATGGTCAGCCGTTCTAAGATGTGTATCTCTAGTCCCTACCTCTGTCCTAAATCCCAGACTATATACTAACTGCCTGCGTATCTGGATTCAGAAACATCTCAGATTTAACATGCACAACACCATCCTGAATATCTTCCCTTTCTAAGTCCTGTCCTTTTCCAATGTTTCCTATATCTCAGGGAATGGTACCAACATCCCCCTACTTGCCTAAACCAAAAAATTGAGAATCTCTTCTTAATCTTCCTTCTGCCTTTATCCCTTTTGTAAGCAGTTATCACTTGTGTCACGCTGTATACCACTTATACCTGGTAAAAATCTTTCCCATCCACAGATGGCTCTCTCCATTCCTACTACCATAATCTTCATCGTTTCTCACCTAGATGACTGCAGCTACTTCCTAATGGATCTTTTCTACAATGCACCCTACATTCACTTTGAATTTCAAAGCAAATCTTCTCTATCAGAAGCTCTTCAATGCTTCCATAACTCCTTCAGGATTAAGTAAAAACATAACAGAATTTTCATATCCTCCATAAGCTGACACCTGATGACTATTCTCAATTTTTCTGTCTTCACTTCATACTCTACAAACCTCTATGGTTCAGGCACATGAAATGGCTCAAGAGTACCCCTAAATACCACTCTGCTTCCTCTGCGTGGGGCAACCTCTTGCCTCTCTACTCTCTCTTCACCTAGTAAATTCAATCTGTAGGAATTAACTCACGTATCACCTCAGAAGCACAGAAGTTCCTTAATTCCCTCCGTTTGGTTAGGGTTAGTCTACATCTCCCTGTAATATCATGTTATCCTAAATTGTCATTACTTGATTACTTATCTGTCTCTCTTACTAAACTATGACCCACTTGACATTTTTCTGTCTTTTTCTCTACTGTATGGCATACTTAGGCAGTGGGAACTCATGCCTATCTGCTTCTTTATAAATTTTTCATAAGATTGTAATTCAGGATTCTCAAGTATGTTTAACAAACAATTTTTAATAACCAACAAACCATAATTGTATGTAACTTCTAAATGGATTAGCTCATTTCTTAGAATTTACTAACTATACTAATAGATTAGTCCTGTTATCTGAATATAGACTAATTTTAATAAAGCAGGACCACTTTACAGTGGTCACGGAACTTGTGGCAATTAATCACATCTCTGATGTTCTTTATGAAAAATGAATCCCTTTTGTCTATTTTACCATTGCTTTTTAAAATGGCTTTCCTTGAGATATAATTCAAATTTTATACCATTTAAAGTATAAAATTCAGTGGTTTTTAGTATACCTGTATTTCTAGAGTCGTGCAATTGATGAAGAATTTTAACTTACCACTTATAATCCCCCTTAATGTGTAAGTTATTAAACTCTGGTCTTTAGTTTCCCATCTTTCAAATAAGAGGATTAAACCAGAAAGACGGGTTGCTTCAAATAATAAAAGGTGGCAGCTGACTGAGTTCATAACCCATGCAAACAATGATATGCAGAAAAAAATACTCTACAAAAAGGTACACGCTCCTTGTTCTCCAGGAACTTAGAGCTCACAATGGTACCGTACTTTAAAGCATTTTTGTATTTTAACAACTACGGTAACAATAAATATGAAAAAAATTCCTGGTGAAATAGATTGAAGGACTGAAATTAAGGTTGTGAAAGTTTTTCACGTCTGTCTTGTTCAGACCAACTTGAACTCAAGACACAGAGCTTCTGCCTCATGTTTCACACTTTCTTCCTTATACTTTTGTTTCTGCCCTTCCTTGACAAATCAGCTGTTTTAATATTTCTGTACCTTTGTTCATATTCTTCTCTTTATCTGAAATGTCTCCTGTCTACTTGCTAAATGGTGACTCTCATCACAAGACTCAGCTTTCATATCACACTCTCTCTGAAGCCATGGCTGACATCCCCCCAGTCCAGGAAGAGTAACTATTCCCACGTGGTGCTTTCACTGTACCCAGACCGACCTCTCCCCACCACTACACACTAGACCCAGCCCTCCCACTCCCTACTGTGAGTTACGGTTACCTCCCTTTCTACTCACTGAACATGCATTATTAGCGTTACCCATATGCTGGGAATGAGGATGAAATGGTTAAAAATATACACATAGTCTGCCCTTATTAAATTTACAGTCCTTGGAAAAGGCAAACAAGAACAAAGGATTTGCAGTATATTACTTTTGTTAGGCATCTTTTCCATAGAGAAGGCTTCTACATTTTAAATTTATCATATGAAAGTGAATTTATTAAGTTATTCAACAATCATTTACAAAGCAATTACCATAAGCCAAATCCTGTGTCCAAAAGGAAAGTTACTCTAGATATAACAAGGACTAATACAAGTTCTTATTTACAATTCTTATAGGGCGGTGCCTGTGGCTCAAAGGAGTAGGGCACTGGTCCCATATGCCGGAGCTGGTGGGTTCAAACCCAGCCCTGGCCAAAAAAAAAAATACAATTCTTATAAAATTCTAAAAATTCTTTGACACTAACAATGTATTGATATGCTTATAAAAATAAGACATCCAGGGCAGTGCCTGTGGCTCAGTGAGTAGGGCGCCAGCCCCATATGCCGAGGGTGGCAGGTTCAAACCCAGCCCCGGCCAAACTGCAACAAAAAAAAAAAAAAAAATAGCCGGGCGTTGTGGAGGGCGCCTGTAGTCCCAGCTGCTCGGGAGGCTGAGGCAGGAGAATCACGTAAGCCCAAGAGTTAGAGGTTGCTGTGAGCCGTGTGATGCCACAGCACTCTACCCGAGGGCGGTACAGTGAGACTCTGTCTCTACAAAGAAAAAAAAAATAAGACATCCACTATAGAATTTGATATTGTAGAAGCAGATTTAGAATACATAATCTTTATGTATTTAGAATACATAATCTTCATATTCACGACCCTGGATAGTACTCCTCCTAATTAAACTCAAAAGGTTAAACAGGGAGTGACTATATGGCCCAGCAATTCCAGTGCTAGGTATACACCCAAGTGAAAACATATGTACACACAAACATATGTACACAAGTGTTCACAGCAGCATTATTTATAATAGTTAAAAAGTGGAAACAACTCAAATGCCCATTGAACAGATGAGTAAAATGTGGTGCATCCTCGGGGCAGGTTGGAGTGTCCAATCCACCAGGCTGCATGCAGATTCTGTGAGGACTTCTTTTGTTTCTCTGTAGTGTTGAATATCACAAAAAGGATGCATGGACTTTTTTTTTTTTTGCTAATCAGCTTACTGTGTTGCACAAGACAACTTATTTTTTTCAGTGTGAGGCAGAAAAGAAATGATAATATTCATACAATAAAATATTATTTGGCAAAATCAAGGAATGAAGAATATTGATATATATCACAACATGGAAGAACCTGAAAATATGATGTGAAATGAGAGAAGCCAGACACAAAAGGCCACACAGGGGTGGCGCTTGTGGCTCAATGAGGAGGGCGCCGGCCCCATGTACCGAGGGTGACAAAGAAGGCCGTATAGTATCTGTATATATGAAATAGTTCAGAACAGGCAAATCCATAGAGAAAAGAAGGAGACCAGCGGTTGCCTAAGGCTGCAGGAAAAGGAATGACTGCTAATGTTTACAGGATTATTTTATAGTTTTTTGGTGGTAGTGGGGTGATTAAAAGGTTCTAAAATTGATTGTGATGATGGGTGATGACGGCTTACAACACTAAATTTTACATTTTATTTTGTTGTTTATTTATTTATTTATTTTTACCCAGATAGGATCTTACTCTGTTGCCTAGGCTAGAATGCAGTGGCATCTTCATGGCTTGCTGCAACATCTAAGTCCTGGGCTCAAGCAATCCTCCTGCCTCAGCCTCCCAAGTAGTATAGACCCAACTGGGACTATAGGTGTGTGCCACCATACCCAGCTTATTTTTCTACTCTTTATAGAGACAGGGCCTGGTCTCGAACTTCTGACCTCAAGCAATCCTCCTGCCTTGGCTTTCCAAAGTGCTAGGGTTACAGGCATTAATCACTGTCTCTAGCCTGAATTTTATATTTTAAATAAAGTATATGGAATGTGAATTATATCTTATAAAGCTATATTTTAAAATGCAAGGAGAGAGAGAAGAATCTAAACAAGACGTACTCAGCTAAGGTGCTTTCAAATAGTACAGAAACCATGTGAAATAATAAATTCTTATTGTTTTTAGCCACTAAACTTTAGGATAGTAGATTATACAGCAATAGATCACTAATATATCAGGAATAAATGAAAGTTAACTATATTTGTAAAATTACCATATAGAAACAGTTTGCCAATATCAGGAAGTACTAATTAGTAAATTACCTTGAAATAAGTGAGCAAAAGTTGCTCAGTCTTGAAGTCCTTGTATTAACTCATTATGCTGCTTTTTAGACATTTTAAGTCTCATTCACATATTTGGATTAGGTTGTAAAGACCTAGAAAGGGAAGCTTTTGCTGCCTTTATAATTTCTTTTGCACTTATAGAATTCATCACTGTAATTTATTCCTACTGATAACTGATTCACTGACTTTTTTCCTCTAACATGAAGAGTCAGAGAAAGGTCTTACTTATGGTACAATTGCCTGTAGAGGTCACTGCTGAACAAGGGCAGCGAAGACATTCTTCAGGGGCATTGGGACTTTGATAAAATCCTCCTTTACATTCTTCACAGTGATTTCCTTTGCTATTTTCCTGGCAATTTAAACAAGCACCTAAAAGAAGCAAATTATTTTAAAACGTTAAAAGAACACGAAAAGCAACAGTAGTTTTCAAAAGGACAATGACTTTCAAAATTCATTCCTCTAACAAAAAGATAGTAAGAGGAAGAGATAACGACGTCGCTGGGTTCTTCACTCCTCTGTAAACTCTGTAGAGAAAAGCTGGGCACAGGATTAACATTGCAGTGAGATTTTGTTGGTTGATTTGACTATATATTGAAGGTCAACTATGTGCAAAGAAAAAAATAAAAACAATAACAATCCCTATTAATAGAAGAATAGATAAACTGGGACATTTTCATAAGTGAACTACGTCATTATGCATGAGTGCATGAATCTTAAAAACAACACTGGTTGAAAAAGCAAAGGAGAATACCTATTTTATAAAATAAATACTAAGTAAATGGATATATAATACACTATGTAGTGAAAATTAAACTGTGAACTGAGAGTATAGGGGAACTTTATGTTCTGCTTATCCATGGAGGGAAGAAGAAAAACAATACTTGGGAAGAAAACAAAGGGAACTCTAACTTTATATGAAATTTTCTATTTCTATTTCTATTCAAATACATAACTATATATACACATGTATAACTAGGAATCAAAATTCCAAAATGTTAATCTTTGTTAATTCTGGGTGTGAGTACACAGATATTTGTTATATTATTCTTCATAGGTTTTTAGGTTTACAAATTCAAAGTAAAAATAAAAACAGTAAGGAAAATGAAAAGGAAGGAAGCAAGCGCAGTTCCGTGTTTTGTAGTAATACCCCTCGGTAGCCTGTTACTAAGGACGCTCTACAGATACTGCAGTAGCATAACATTTGAAATCAGGTAGTGAGGAAGTACAGTATAATTTACACTCCTTCTTCATGGGGCCGTGAAGATTCAAAGGGACACTCAGAACTACTATTATATAAATAAGCAAATAAACTACACAGAAATCTAGGAAAATGATGAAATTTTACAAGATATGCTAGATACAGTTCAATGCTCAAACTGTTCGTGAACAGTCTTATTTGATTTCCTTACTAATAGAAATATTTACAAAAAAGGGAGAGGAAATGAGGCTATGAAATAAAACAGTGTTACAACTGGAGCAAGATTTGGAAAACAAGAAGAGTTTGAAAATGTTATTAATGTATACAAATCTCGATTCTTAAATGATTACAGCAGAATTCTCCAAAACGTCATTGAACTTATTGGGAAAGACATGTGCAAAAGTTGATTATATAAATACTTGCTTTGAATTAAATCAAACACGCTTGTAAATACCATTACTTTATATCACATCATTTTCTAAAGGTGAATAGCATTAGTGATGTTTTTCACATACATAACAAAGTAGTATGCATTCACACAGTGACAGATACTTCAGGTACTGGTTTCTCTCCAGATCTTACATTCTAATCCCTCTTTAGCTATGCACCTTTGTGACAATACAAAGAGTTGAAATATATATCCTAGGAAATCATGGATTTTAGCTCTGAAAACGACTTTACACATCAAATTGTTCTGCAGGTTGGAAAAGTTAAAGTTCGCATTATGTGTAAAATCTGTCTACCTGCTATCCTCCGATTAAAAATGTTCAATGGAAAGAATTTTTTGTTTTTTATTTTGACATATACATGTGCTAATTAGGTTTTCATTTATTTTTGCCTTCACAAAATTAAAAAGACTTGAAATTTAATAACAATAACAATGTTTAAGGACTAGAAACAAAAACCTTGTAAAGAACGAACGAACATAAATACATTCAGAAAAGGAATCAGACAATTGCTACATCGAAATATTAAGCGATAATAATAATAATAATAATGCAAGAAAGTAACATTCACATTGTCAAATAAGAGTATGGGAAGAATGGAAAGAATTTTTAAGAGAAAAAGTTCTGATAAAAATACCTCAAAAAAGCTAACAGTTCCATAACAAAATTTTGATGTTTGGGGTAAGATGTATTCCAAAAATGACTCCTTTGTGTGTGACTGCTGTGACAAAGAAAAGGTCATGTTGCTGTCCTTTTCCACAATGGCAGTACATTCGTATTTTAATACTTTGCTTCTACAATGCGACTAGGCCTACATGATTATAATCTGGGGCCTTTTTACCCTTCTAGATAAGACTCCAAGCCTTTGACTATCCCACTATAATTTCACTCTCTTAAACTACCTACTATTAGAATATAATTTTCTCTAGAAGAGTTTTTTATTTCTCTTTATGCCATAGCCTGAAATGAGAGATGTCAACAAGTAAAAAATAACCCGACAGACTAACATTGCTATCTCAAAAGTAAAGGTGAAAGCAAGTGTAAGAATGAAACTCATGGGTTCCTAAATACTCCTCACTCTTCACATGACTTTAGGGTAGTAGACACCCGTGAGAAGGGAAGAGTAGGGACAGGGAAAGACGGAGGGGATGGGGGTCTCGGTGTGGGACACTCCTTTGGGGGGCAAGACACAATTAAGTATAAGAGGGACTTTACCTAACAAATGCAATCAGTGTAATCTGGTTTCTTGTACCCTCAATGAATCCCCAACAATAAAAAAAGCACAGGCCTACAGAGAGAAAGCGCCGGAAGCACAGGCATATAGAGAGAAAGTTAATAAATTAAGGACAGGCCGGATAGAAATGTAACTGGAACGTTAACAATTGTTGTGAGGGACAACAGTCCTGTCAGTGTTTTTTTCCTCTCCTTCTAATTTTTAAATCGTCTCTAGTATGTATGCATCACTTTTATTTTTATTAATGTGTTGTTTTTTTCCGATTATAAAATAACACATTGTAAAATATGTCACAAGCACATTATAAAATACTTCAAGAACTGAAACAATTTTAAAACACTTCAAGTTTCTACTGACTTTTATAATAAAAATAATGACTATTCCCTTTAAAATCCATACACAGTAGGAACTAATCATGAGAATTTGTTTTTCTAATAGCTTACAACTCCTCTCTGACAGGCAACATAGTATAAAAAAAGTGGTATGAGATTTAATGCTAAATTTGTGTTCCTTCCCAGCAAAATCTCTCACCTGCTCTGGACCTTAAGCATATAGCTTCTCTGATTTTCACTTTTCTTTTCCTGAGCCTAATTAGACAAAGAATAAATCTGAAATTTATTTTTCTTCTTTTCTTCTTTATTACCTTGCCACAACTGAATACAAAAGAAGAAAATGTATCCCCTCCCCACAGATGGCCAACTGGTTTCTCCTAATTATCAGAAAGATACTAAGTGAAGTATTTTAAGTCAAGTATTAAATGAACATAAGAACACAAAATATAACTAAAGAATACTAACTTGAGTTAGATGCTCCATGAGAAGCAAAAGAATGTGAACAGAAGAATAAAAAGAAAGTACATCATCTTAACATCCAACTTACAACCATTCTCAGGAGCGCACAGGGTAGTTCTAACAGTGACTAACCCAACACCACCAGGGCGGGCCTCGCATGCATTTGATGTGGCTAACTCATACCAAACTAAACGTGTCCCCTGGCCACCTGCCCTACTGAGAAGGCCGTGTGCCAGTCATCACTGTTAGAGGGAAAGAGCCTGGACAACAATGTTCTGCCCTCAGGGAAAAATGTTTTGAACACTTGGTTTTAGATCTGAGCAGTTTTAAGGTAAGAGATAATTTTCATTTTTCTGATCTTCAAAATAGGATAATAATTCTTTGGCTAAGGGTTTCATAAAAATAAATTATTTAAAAGGGTGAAAGACTATTCCATAGGATGTGTTTTCTCTTTATGCTTTCATTTCTTCATCTGTAATTTTAAAAAGTGAACCTAGAAGAAATCTAAGTTTCCTTTAATGTAAAATTGGAGAATCTTTCTTTTATAATAAATGACATGTAAAAATAAGCTGAAGTTTAACATTGTTCAATGTACTCTGTCTGGAACCTGCTGAAATATAACAACACTGCCTTAAAATTCATTCTCAGGCTAGGCATGGTGGCTCACACCTGTAATCTTAGCTGTTTGGGAGGCCAGTGTGGGAGGATCATTTGAGCTCAAGAGTTCAAGACCAGCCTGAGCAACAGCTTCTCTATTAAAAATAGAAAAATTAGTCAGGAGTTGTGGTGGGCACCTGTAGTCCCGCTACTCAGGAGGCTGAGGCAGGAGGATCGCTTGAACCCAGGTGTTTGAGGTTGCTGTGACCTAGGCTAACCCCTCAGCACTCTAGCCTGGGCAACAGAGTGAGATTTTGTCTCAAAAAAAAAAAAAATTCACACTCTCGACTGGGTGTGGTGGCTCATACTTATAATTCCAGCACTTTGGGAGGCTGAGGTAGGAGGATCATTTGAGGCCAGGAATTCAAGACCACCTAGGCAACATAGAGAGCTCTCATCTCTACAAAAAAGAATCATTTAGATGCAGTGGCAGGCACCTGTAGCCCCAGCTACTTGAGAGTCTGAGGCAGGAGGACTGTCTGATCTCAGGAGTCTGAGGCTGCAGTGAGGTATGATGGTGCCACTGCACTCCAGCCTGGATAACAGAGAGAGACTCCATCTCAAAAATAAATACAAAAACAAAATTTATATTATTTTTGTGGAATGATCAAAGGTGGATCACCCCTCTCACCCCCAAAAAGTAATGAGCATTTCCTGAAGATGGACCTTATCCTGAAGATGAAATCAGGCTCCTTGGCTAAGCACCTCAAAAATCTAGTAGGGATAACCAAGAAAATAACTGGGGAAAAAAAAGGAATATAGTGCTCCTTTCCAAACAAAGTCAAGGACAACATTTTGAAAACAAATTTATTACCTGTAAAAAGACTTATCCTTATTTCCTTTTTATTTTACCATTTCATAGTTTATATATAAACCTGTCAGAAATACAGCACTGTACTAGGCTGTTAGAAGAAATGCTTTCTCCTCTTCATCGGGCAAAGACAAACTTTAACCTGTCAAACTGAAAGGCAGCCAGTGGGGAGCCTAAGCAAAGAAGGGAGAGAGAGTAACAGAGATAAGATCAGAGAGAAGCAGGGCCCAGAAAATGTCAAGTCACGAAGGCCATGGAAAGACATCTGAATTTTATTCAGGAAGGGATGGAAAGCCATTGCATGAAAATAGCATGATCTGATTTTACATTTTCAAAAGATTTCTGGTGGTTATATGGAGACTGTGGTGGTGTGGGGGACAGGGGATGGGGAGATAAGAGAGACCAGATGAGAGACTACCAAGGCAGTTCAAAGAGATGACAGTGGCTTAGACAAGGATGATGCCGACACGGGTCATGAACAGTGGCCAGTTTCAGGGACTATTTTGAAGATAGGGCTGATAAATCTTGCTGATGGACTGGATAGTTTCAGAAAGAAAAAATAGAAGAATATGACCCCTAGGCTTTGGAACTGAGCAACTGGTTGAACAGTGCCAGTTACAAAAATGAAGAATCACTAGGGGTAGAGCAGGGTTTAGCTTACAGAGTAAAATAAACAGTTGTTTTGGATGTACTAGGTTTATAATGCCAATTAAAACATTCAAGTGGGCTGGGTATGGTGGCTCACACCTGTAATCCTAGTATTTTGGGAGGCTGAAGCAGGAAGATCACTCTAGGCCAAGTGTTTGAGACCAGCCTGGAAAACATAGCAAGGCCTCCTTTCTACAAAAAAAGAAAACTATCAGCCAGACGTGGTGTTGCACACCTATAGTCCCAGCTACTCAGGAGGCTAAGGCTGTGGGGTAGCTGGAGCCCAGGAGTTTGAGGTTGTAGTGAGCTACGATGACACCACTGCACTCCAGCCTGGGTGACAAAAGGAGATTCTTTTTCTAAAAAAAACCAAGATTCTGTCAAATAGCATACTGGATATTTGAGTGTGGTGATCAAGGGAGAGATGTAAATACGGTAATAAGCATATATAGATGGCATTTAAATTAATCTAGGGAACTGAATGAGATCACTTAGGGAGAAAGTGTAAATAAAGAAAACAAGCTTGTCAGGCTCTGAGCTTTGCTTGAGTTGCTTATGGTTGAGCTGAGAAGATCTAGCAGAGCTGACTAAGAAGGAAAAGCTACTTATGTAAGAAGAAAATAAAGAAAAGTATGATACTATGTAGCAAAGTCATTCAAGAGTAACAGGTTGGTCAACTCAGTCAAGCTACTGAGGTCAAGGTGCTCACCACAGGATCCTATGAATACATGAAGGCACCTTGAATTCTTAAAAAGAAGGATATCATATAAACACAAAGTTCTAGTTTAAAAAATAATAACCACTTCCCCACCTCCATTTTTAAGGGAAATGTGCTCTGAAAAGAAAACCTAGAAAATACAGGGGTAGAAAGAGGGGAAAAACTAACCTAAGAAATATCTCATTAACATTTTAAATAATTTTCCTTGAAATATTGTTTCACTTGTAGGGGTTTTCTTTTTTAAATAGTCTAATTATATGGTATGTGTCACTTTATACCTGCTGTTTTCATTTCCTCATGTTACATACCATTCTGTAATACATTTTAATGAGGACATAACAATAAGTTACCAATTACTGATTGCTTATGACCAGGCGGGCACTGTATTAGGACTGTATAAATGTATGATACCCTATAGTAAAGTGCATTTAACCTTCCCAGCCCCTCATTAGGCATATTATCTCAAATTTATAGACAAAGAAAAAGATTAAGTAACTTGCCCAAGGTAAAATCAAGCTTTGAATTTCTGTGTTCTTAACCACATACTGCCTCGATAACAGTATTTACTTAATTCTGTATGAAATTAGGTTGTCCAACTTTTTAGGAAACTGATTATGGTGGTGCGGTGCCATATTTGAAAGCATCTTCAAACATAAAGCTTTGTATAAATTTACAATTACTTCCTCAGAATAGATTCTTAGAAATAAAACTACTATATCAAATAAATATTTTTAATATTTCTGATAACTATTGTCAAATTGCTTTCCAAAATTTTTTGCTCAATATATTTTACCACAAAAAGAACACTTTGAAAATCTATTTTGATCTAAAACACAGGTATAGAAAAAGACTGGGGACCCGGGCATTATGAGGACTGTGAAAACAGTTAGTGGCCACCAGAGGGCAACCGTATCACAGCGTTATTGATTCCAATTTCCCTGGCCACAAAGGAAAAACCGGTTTTACATAAAGCTCTCAGTTTTAAATCAAGTATTTGCACTCCTCATGTCGGATTCCATTTTTATTATATTTCCAAACAGAGAAACCATTTCTTTCTCTAGCTACTACCTGCTTTGACGAAATCATCACCATGAAAAAAATGTTGCCTTTTAAAATTACCTTCAGCAAGGACAGATCAACATTTACTGGACAAAAGAGATATTATTTGCTGCTGTAAGAAAGATTAAAGCTGAGAACCAGAAATGTAGACTGCTTTCTGTCCTGTAAAAGATCTAGGGTGTAATATAAATTGACTCAATAAGATGAAGCATTCCTATTATTACCCAGTTTTGAAAATCATCTTTCCTCTGTATATTTTTCCATTCATTTCTTCATTTATTCAACAAACATTTAGTTGAGTACTTATGTGCCAAGCTACCTGCTAGAGATAGTGTATACAGTAGTGAACAAACTGAGAGCATTCCTGCCCTCATGAAACTTACAATGTAAGCCATGTGTGACTCATAACCACAAATAAATATATAATTACAAACTGATAAGTGCTATGAAAAAATACAAGCATATGTGAGAGTGTATCTCAGGGGAATTGTAATTTAGTTTAGAGCATCAGGAAATGCTTTCTAATGAAGGGCCTTTTTTTTTGAGATAGAGCCTCAAGCTATCGCCCTGGGTAGAGTGCCATGGCGTCATAGCTCACAGCAACCTAAAACTCCTAGGCTTAAGAGATTCTCTTGCCTCAGCCTCCCAAGAAGCTGGGACTACAGGCGCCTGCCACAACACCCAGCTATTTTTTGGTTGTAGTTGTCATTGTTTGGCAGGCCTGGGCTGGATTCGAACCCACCAGCTCTGGTGTATGTGGCTGGCGCCTTAGCCACTAGCTACAGGTGCCACCCTAATGAAGTGACCTTTAACTGAAGACCGGAAGAAAGAATATGATTTAAAAAGGCAAAGGAGACAAGAATGGGGGTACAAGTGGATTAGAAAGAACATTCTAGGCAGAGAAAAAATCATGTATGAGAACCCTGGGACAAAGAAACATAGCTTATTTTAGAAATTAAAGCCAGTGTGACTGGATTACAGATGTAAAGGAAAAAAATAGCACAAGATAAAATTGGCAAGTAGGCAGGGACCAGATCACATAAAAGTAAAAATAACACAATTTCTTCTAAATCAATTTGTTTCTCTACAGAATAAAGGATTAGAATAAAGAATAAGCTTTCAATACAGATTTTTCCAGGGTACTTTCAATTTTAAATATTCTGCTACCCTGTCCTCGTAAAAACACTTGTATTTGTCAGACTAGGTATGTCCTGATTTTTTGATTGTGGCAAAAAAAAAAAAAAAAAAGTTTGCAAGGAAGTATCCCTAATCCTCACACTTAGAAGTACTGAAGATTACAAGTTAATTAACTTTAGTTCTTGATAGTTTGCCTAAGTATGGTTTTCTTTGGTTTTATATTGCTTGGGGTTTGTTGGGTTTTCCTAATGGTGGGGTAATGTCTTTCACCAATTTAGAAAATAGTTATGTCTTCAGATATTGCTCTGACCCAATATCTCTTTCCTCTTTTTCTGTATCTCAAATTACATTCACTTTTTTTTTTTTTTTAAAGAGACAGAGTTTCAACTCTGTTGCCCAGGCTGGAGTGCGGTAATGTTATTATAGTTCACAGTAGTCTCAAACTCCTATGCTTAAGCAAAACTCCCACCAGAACTTCCTGAGTAGCTGGGACTACAGATGCAGGCCACCATGCCTGACTAGTTTTTTTCTTTTTTGTAGAGAAAGGGTCTTGCTATGCTGCCCAGCCTGGTCTTGAACATCTGGCCTGAAGCAATCATCTCACCGAAACTTCCAAAATGCCTGGGTTTCAGGTTTAAGCCACTGCTCCTGGCCAAATTATATTTTTGTAGATCTTTTAAATGTATCTCACATGTCTTTCCTGATCTGTCTTTTCATTGCATTTTCTCTAAATGCTTTAGTTTGGGTATTTTTAACTATGCTATATTTGAGTCTACTAATTTTGTCTTCACTGTGTACAATCTGCTGATATATCCATGCAATGAGTTATTAATTCACATGCTGTATTTTTCAGTGTTGGATTGTTCATTTGATTTTAAAATTCAAACTTTGAAATTTTGCCTTTTTAAACCTATTTTTTGCCTGATTTTTCCTATATTTTCTTCAAGTATAAATTTTAGTTACCTTAAAATCTCTACCATCTGGATTATGTGTGGATCTGTTTCTGTTTTTCTCTTTATTATTAGTCAGATTTTCCTGTCTCTACATTATCTAGTATTTTTTACCATATACCAGACATGGTATATGTATGTGTATAAAGGGGAGCCCTACCAGAGAGGGCTCCCCTTTCCTCTGTTAGGTAAATGTAATGAATGGATCACCTCAATCTAATCAGAAATTAAGGTGCATTGAAGATAGACCACAATTTTAATAAGCTTTCCTTTGGTTCATCACTATTTCTTGGTCATAGCCCTCTAATCTAAGGCTTTTGAAAGCCCAGCAAACCTGTGTCTCCCCAACTTTAAAACCCTATACGAGATTCAGTATTGGCCTTTGGTGGTTTGGGCCTAGGTCCCACTCTACATCTTCAGAATCTGGCAATATCTTGAGAAAGAGATGGTTGCATGTTATAGCAGGCCCCCTGTCTCTAAAGAAATTTTGTCTCCTTAGCACGAGACTGAAAGAGATTTCTTCCTACCTTTCTGGCCCAGCCTTCTATCTTCTGCAGAGTCAGCTAATGTCCTGTGGGAAAACTGACCTTGTGCTCAGGGTTCCTCTAGTTTCCAACCATCGTGCAAGCCTCAAATGACTGTCAAATCTCTTCCCGTATCTCTTTCCTCAAGAAGAATTCCTTTGCTTGGGCCAAGTCTGCTACTTAGCCTGTGCCCAGAATCAGCAAATGGCCTCTCAAAAAGAAAATGGCTGGGGATTATCAGCTTATCTAGGAAGAGTTCTACCCTTCCTCCACATAATTCTCCTTGCTTCCATACATCTCCAGCCAATGTGATTTTTTGAATGTATATACTTTTTCTCCCCTGCTCCTCTCTCTCCCTTTTTTTTTTTTTTTTTAGAGATAGGATCTCATTCTGTTACCCAGGCTAAAGGGCAGTGACCTGATCAGAGCTTACTGTAACCTAAGTTTAAGTGATCCTTCTACCTCAGGATCCTAAGTAGCTGGTACTACAGGGATATACCACCATGCCCAGCTAATTGTTTGTTTGTTTTTTTTTTTTGTAGACACAGGGTCTTGCTATATTGCCCAGGCTTGTATATTTTTTTCAAGTTGCAGTAAGAGTTTGGCTTGTAATGATCTTATACATTCTACTTAGAAGAGAAAGGCCCGTATAAACTATTTGGTAAGAATTAAACTATGAATGAAACATTTCTAAATGAAAAGAATAGTGAAATAATTACATAACACAGTTAAGGAAAGTATGTACCTGTGAGGGCATCACAACTGGTGGACCGATTATTGCACTGGCAGGGAAAGCAGCCGTTCTTGCTAAAGCCGTAATATCCATCGTGGCATTGGTCACATGAAGAGCCAATGACCCCCACTTTGCACTGGCATTTCCCAGAACTGCAAATAAATGCAAAGACAATCAACAAAAGTAAACTAGTTTAGAGGTTTTATTGCCTAGCATCCCTGAAGGGAAAGAAAGCTAAGCTTCTGTACATAGTATACAGTTACCATACCTCAAAGTCTTGTATCCTAAGAAATCACCTGTCAATTTCTGCATTCCTATTTAAAGCTGTCTATTGTATTGCACCATATAATTTCTTAGCTGAGAAATAATTTTATAGAAAATGTAAAATAGAGGCACCTGAAAGCAGGACTAATAATAAAGATGATAATAATAATAAAAACAATGAACCACCATTTATTGAGGGCCAGTGCCAATAAATATATATTTTCTCTAATCTCCAAGGTATTTTTACTAGGTCGAGGTCATAATCCTCATTTTACTATAGGGAGAATTCAGAGAGGTTAAAGTTATTCTCTACAGTTAGTGAGTCAGGTATATTTATACAAAGCCAGACTTTTCCCACTATACCATGCTATTATCCCTAAGGTTAAATCGAAATTTGTATAAAAATTTTGTCTTCCAAATAACTTGATATCCACTTAGCTATCAAGCTTTATTCTGTAGATCCCAAGCATCACAACTGACCATCTATATAGGTTCTGATTCCATTGATGCTGTTTCTGCCTCATCCAGAGTAAATCTCAGTTTCTTTTCTCACTATCTAAAAGTAAATTTCAGATCTCCCTAACAGAAGCTGAAATATCTTACTGCTTGAAGAGAAGAGGAAGCCTAACAAATTCCAAGGCTCTCAGAGATACAAGTCCAAATATTCTGATGTTTAGTTCAAGCTTAATTAAAATTTGTACTGATCATCATCTGGAAGATGAGCATTGTTTTTAAAAGAAACAACAGAATTTTTAATTACCAAGCATGTCGTTTAAGTTATTTTGCAAAAAAGAAAAGAAACTCCACACACATTTATACACACAGCTTTACACAAGAATAGCCCAAGGTTGGCTCGGCGCCTATAGCTGAGAGGCTAGGGCACCAGTCACATACACTGGAGCTTGTGGGTTCAAACACAGCCTGGGCCTGCTGAACAACAATGACAACTACAACCAAAAATAGCTGAGCGTTGTGGTGGGCGCATATAGTCCCAGCTACTTGGGAGGCTGAGGCAAGAGAATCACTTAAGCCCAAAGAGTTTGAGGTTGCTGTGAGCTGTGACGTCACAGCACTCTTACCGAGGGCAACATAGTGAGACTCTGTCTCAAAAAAAAAAATTAAAAATCCCAAGGTACTTAAAGACCTAGCAAAGAAAATCTATATTCATCAAAAATGAAGTTGAAGAATATCTTCTGATTCAATAAGAAGGAACCAGTCAATTTAAGACCTGCTATACCAGTGATTTTCAAATGGTGTGCCGTGGCACCCTGGTGTGCCATAAGAGGATCTGGGTGTGCCCCCCAAGTTTTAAAGATCAATTAAATTATTTTTGAAAGAAGTTCAAAGCACAGTAAATATATTCTTTTTTTTTTTACTCTTTTTTTGGTCAATATAATTCAAGTGTGCCATGCAAGTTTAACTACAGGTTCAAGTGTGCCGTGAGATTAAAAAAAGGGTTGAAAAACACTGCTTTATATTACAAGAAAATTACATAGGACATAATGTACCTTGCAAAGAATGGCTAACAATACTTCATTAGCCAATTTCCAAGGTTTTAAAAATGTTAATCAATATGTTTTTTCCTCTTTCCTGTAAATACATTATTCAGTATACAAAAGGATTAACAGTTAGTTAATTGTAAGAGTGGTATTTGCCTAACCCACCACCTATAAGAAAAATACATTATTTTAGAATATAGAAGTCACTTAATAATATCTTATAACTATAACTAGCCAGTGTTCCCAAAGTAGCTGCTACTCCTGTAAGTGAGCTTTCCCTTCATAATTCTGGTTTGGGCCCTAAAAAAAAATGATTTAAGCAGGCACTTTTTCTCTGGAGAATCTGCTCCCTAGTCGCTGATTTAAAATAACAAAAAATCCATGAATGACTTCATGAATCCTGATAAAGTAGTTGACTGAGTCTAGATACTATGCTTTAGTTTTTCCTTGGTAGATTTTAAAACAATAGGAAAGGAAGTGCTTTCCTCTTTTTTAAAGAAGAAGTATAGAATGAAGTAGGGAAGTCTGGTTGTAAGGCTGCACTAGCAGTGCTTTTCCCAAGGCCAATTTCTGCATGTGTAAGAATTAATAAATCATCCGGGCTCAGTAGCTCGAGCCTAGTCTGAGACCAGCCTGGGAAATATAGGGAGACTCCTTATCTTAAAAAAGTAAAATAAAATAAATTAGTCAGGAGAAATGGTGTGTGCCTATAGTCCCAGCTACATGGGAGCTTGAAGGGGGAGGACTGCTGAGCCCAGGAGTGTGAGGCTGCAGGGTGCTATGATTTTGCCTGTAATTGTGCCACTGCACCATAGCCTGGGCAACATAGTGAGACCCCATCTCCTAAAGCAGAGGGGAGAATGAAATCACTCAGCAAATACAAAGCTTTGCCTGTGTGACTTCTTTGACAGAAAAAGGCTTTACAACACTTCCTTTCACAGGCTTTCTCTGGTTAAGACTGTTGAATGCTTTCAGATGCAAAGTTCATGATACAGATGCAATGAAATGACAACAACAAAAAAGGCTTACTGGCAGACCACCTATCCATAGATTTGAAATGAAAGAACCAAAGACTCCGAGCTTCATATCTAGAGAATAAAGGTGCAGAACTAAACATTGAATATAAATCAGAAATCTGTACTACTGACACCAGCTAACAAAGAATTGAATACAGAATTTGCTCATTTGGTGTTACTTCTTAGAGACATGTGTTACTAGTAAAGTACTAATATAGTACAGAGAATTATATCAGAAAGAATATAGAATTATTCATAAAGGAAGCATAATCACTATATAATTAAGCTACTCTAAATATAACTATGTATATACTACACATTTCTTAAATTATCTCAGATGGGAGTCTCAGATTTTCTTATGGTATCAATGCTTAGTTATAGAGTTTATATAGTTATGGGTATGAATAGCTATTTCAAGGTTTTAACACCTCTAAAAAAAGTTTTTCTGAAAATGTATTAACATATTTTCCAATACGAATTGTTAATTTTTCAAAACAAAAAATTTAATGGTATATCCTCTCAAGATATGGTACATATTGATGTCATACAAATATGAGCTAAATTGTCTTTTTAAAGTTTCTGTTTAAGATGAGTAGGTGGGCCAGGTGTGGAGTCTCACACCTGTAATTCTAGCACTTTGGGAGGCTGAGGCAGGTGGATTGGCTAAGCTCAGAAGTTCAAGACAAGCCTAAGAAAGAGTAGGCCTTGTCTCTAGAAAAACTAGCCAGGCATGGGGGCTGAGGCAGGAGGATCGCTTGAACTCAGGAGTTTGAGGTTATTGTGAGCTATGATGACACAATGGCCCTCAACCCAGGGCAATGGAGTGAAACTCTATCTCAAGAAGACTCTAAGTTATTTACTTTTGAAATCTAGTTAACCCTAAAAATGGCAAAAAAAAAAAAATTAGGAAATTGCTAATTTGGTGCAAAAAAGTGGCTGGGAAACGAGTACATTATGAACAATAATGAACACATTATGATAGAAAAACTTTTTGGAAAGAAAATTTTATAATTGAGAAGGGAAAGGATCTGCAAACTCCTACATTAGTTGGGAGGGATCAAAGCCAGCCAGACCTGGGTGGCGCCTGTGGCTCAAAGGAGTAGGGTGCTGGCCCCATATACTGGAGGTGGTGGGTTCAAACTTGGCCCCTGCCAAAAACTGAAAAAAAAAAAAAAAAAAAAAATGCCAGCCAGACCTGACATGCTTTTCTACCAACTAGCTACTGATTTATTTCTAAATTGTCAAATGTCTTGGCATGTTTTTTGCTATCAAGAATACTGTGTATTTTCTTCCTAAGATTTACAAGATATAAATTATGTGTATATATCTTCAGATATCACATTATCAACTTTAACTCAAGCAGTCACAGAACAACTAAAAAGATATATATAGTTCTAATAAGGAGAAATTAATTCACTTAAAGTCATTCAGGAGTCTTGATTTTCCTCCTTTTTCTTTCTCAGACAGGAATGCATTTGGCACTCTGACATGGAAAGAATAAGAGACAGAAAAAGATAGACGGTTAAAGGTATTAATTTTCTTCTTCCTTGTTTTAAATAAGTAAAAACAATTTAGTTTTGGAAAAGATGGAAAATACTAATTAAAATAGTCTGAAATAAACAAAAAATTGTTGATTATAAGCTCTCTCAATATATTAAAATTAAAATTTAAAGGGAGGCTATAAAAAGTTTGTCCACTAGAAAAAGTTTTTATATGAAGAAAAAAGAAAAGTTTAACAATTTTTAATTTCATATTTGGGTCATAGTTTTGTAGAGGTAACAAAAATAATAGTTTCTTCTTTTCATTACTAAAAAAAGTCAATAACGACATTTTGGCAAAAGATTCTTTGCATTTAGTGTTCCTCTGTCTTTCTACAGTCATGGAAAAGATCATTATGCAATGAGCAAAGCTTCTTTTCTGGAAGAAAAAAGGGTAGCTTTATTGCTGAAAACATTGGGCTATTATTCTAAACATTCCTAGTATTTTTGAGGGCAAATAGTCTGAAATATGTTTAGAGGAAATCCAAATTCAGACAGAAATTCTTTTTTTTTCCCTTCAGAGACAGAGGACAGTTTATTCCTCACAGCAATAGCAGTAGTGAGAATATCATTTGTACAATATCATTGTCCTCAAACTGCAATTCCCAAGGGTAATGCAAAGAGAGCCAGTAATGCCCTCATTGAGGTGAGTTGTTATAGAAGAACCCCAAACTCAGAGAATCCAGATTTTTTTTATTTTTTTTTATAATGGTTAGTGAGTCCAACTGATCTTTGCCTAGGAGGTAGGCTTAAGTTTTGTTGTACCGGACAATTAGCAAATCTGTTCTTTACTCCAGAGGAAAGTATTATCTCTATTTCCCAAGATTCTTTGCTATACATCCTTTAATAAATAGTCTAGAACAAATCAGCCAGTGCCTCTGCTTGCAGAAGCACAAGAGAGCTTTACAGAATTGTCTTGAAACAATAACAACCTTTCATTGATACAGCGTCTTAGCCTCTGGAAAACTTTCCCATGAGTACAACACTCCATCAGTCATAATGATTAATCTGAACAATAGAGCCAAATCCTGTCTGCCACAAACTTTTAATAAATTTTATTGGGGCGACGCCTGTGGCTCAGTCAGTAAGGCGCTGGCCCCATATACCGAGGGTGGCGGGTTCAAACCCGGCCCCGGCTGAACTGCAACCAAAAAATATCTGGGCATTGTGGCAGGCGCCTGTAGTCCCAGCTACTTGGGAGGCTGAGGCAAGAGAATCGCTTAAGCCCAGGAGTTGGAGATTGCTGTGAGCTGTGTGAGGCCACGGCACTCTACCGAGGGCCATAAAGTAAGACTCTGTCTCTACAAAAAAAAAAAAATAATAATAATAAATAAATTTTACTGGAACACAGCCCTACATTTATGTATTGTCTATGGCTGGCTGTTTTTAATGGCAGAGTTAATGCCATACCTTGACTATCCACCCATTGCTGAATGGCTTTTTCTTTGGTTATTATTTTTAATTTACACATAATAATTGTACATATTTATGAGCTACAGTGTGATATTTCAACACTAAATACTTTCATATCTGTTAACCAACCTTTAGTTATCCTCCCTTCCCCCTTACCTTTTCTGCCTCTAATAACCATTATTCTAGTCTGTACTTTTATTTCTACGAAATCAATTTTTTTTAGCTCTCACATATGAGTGAGGGCATGAAATATTTACCTTTATGTACCTGGCTTATTGCACTTAACACAATGTCCTCCAAGCTCATCCACGTTGCCACAAATGACAGAATTTTTTTCTTTTTTATAGCTAGTGTTACACCGCACATACATAATGCATGTGTTTTCTTTATCCATTCATCTACTGATGGTCATTCAGTTTGATTCTGTCTTGGCTATTGTGAACAGTTCTTCAATAAACATGGGAGTGCAGAAAGCTCTTCAACACACTGATTTCCTTTTTTTTGGATATACGCATATACCCAGTAATGTGACTGCTGGATCACATGGTAGTTCTATTTTTAGTTTTTTGCAGAGCCTCTTTACTCATAATGGCTGTACTAATTTTAGTAAATACATTCTCACCAACAGCATATGAGTTTCCCTCTCTCCACATCCTTGACAGCATCTGCTACTATTATTAGTTTGGTTTTTTTTAATATTCTATTTGTTATTTATTTATTTATTTTTGCAGTTTTTGGCTGGGGCTGGGTTTGAACCCGCCACCTCCGGCATATGGGGCCAGTGCCCCACTCCTTTGAGCCACAGGTGCCGCCCTGTTTTTTTATTTTTTAATAGCCCTTCTATCTGGGGTGGGATAATACCTCATTGTGGTTTTGATTTGTATTTCCCAATGATCAGTGATATTGAGAATTTTTTCATATACTTGTTGGCCATTTGTATGCATTCATATGTTTTGCCCATTTATAAAATTATCTGGAGATTTTTGTTGTTGTTGGGTTCTTTGTATATTATAGATGTTAATCCCTTGTTGGATGAATAGTTTGTGAATATTTTTCCCATTATGCAGATTGTCTTTTCACTGTCGATTCCTTTGCTATGCAAAAGCTTTTCAGCTTGGTATAATCCCATTTGTCTATTTTTGCTTTTGTTGTGTGTGCTTCTGAGGTCTTCTCCACAAAAACCTTTGCCCAGAGTAATGTCCTGAAGCATTTATCTCCTGTATTCTGTTAACAGTTTCATAGTTTTGGATCTTATGTTTAAGTCTTTAATCCATTTTGAATTCATTTTTATGTATGATGAGAGATGAAGTCTAGTTTCATTTTTCTGCATAAGGATATCCAGTTTTTCCAGCACCATTTATTGAGGTGGGTGCCCTTTCTCCAAGATATATGTGCTTGGTATCTGCTGAAATTCAGGTGGTTGTAGATACCTGGGTTTATTTCTGCATTTTCCATTCTGTTCCATTCGTCTTTGTGTCTGTTGTTATTCCAGCGCCAAAAGGAAAGCCATCTGTTACTATGGCTTTGTAGTGTTTGTAGTGTTTTATACTTTTCCTTCAGTGTTTTATACTTTTCCTTGAAGAGATTTTTGCCTCCTTGGTTAAATTTATTCCTTGAAATTTGGGGGTGAGGGATTAGCTGCTGTAAATAGGATTGCTTTCTTTACTTCTTTTTCCACTAGTTCATTGTTGATATATAGAAATGTTACTGATTTGTGTGTGTGTGTGTGCCTTGATTTTGTACCTTGTTAAACTTACTGAATTTATTAATTTTAACACCTTCTTTGTGGCATTTTTTTGGTTTTTCTATATAAAAGGTCAGGTCACCTACAAACAGAGACTATTTGACTTCCTCTTTCTCAATTTGGGAGCCTTTTCTTTTCTTGCCTAATTACTCTGTCTAGGATTTCCAGTACTGTGTTGAATAAAAGTGAGCATTCTTGTGAAATGTGAGCATCCTTTCTTGTTTCCACCATTCGGTATGTTGGCTGTAAGTTTGCATATATTGCCTTCATGATATTGCAGTATGTTCCTGTTATACCTAACTTGTGGAGAGTTTTTTTTTAGAGACAGAGCCTCAAGCTGTCACCCTGGGTAGAGTGCTGTAGCATCACAGCTCACAGCAAACCCCAACTCCTGGGCTCAAGCGAGTCTTGTGGAGAGTTTTTAACCATGAAGGGATATTATTATTATTATTATTATTTGAGATAGAATCTTGCTCTATTGCCCAAACTGGAGTGGGCATGCAGTGGTATGATTACAGCTCACTGTACCCTTGAACTCCTGGGCTCAAGAGATATTCCAGCTCAGTCTCCTAAAGTGCTGGGATTACTCACAGGCATGAACCACTGTACCCAGCTGGGATACTGATTTTATCAAATGTTTTTTTTTTTTTTTGCATCTATTGAGATGGTCATAGGGGTTTTGTTCTTCATTCTATTGATGTGATGTATCATATTTATTAATTTTCATATGTTAAGCCATCTTTGTATTCTTGGGATAAATTCCACATGATCACGGTGAATGATCTTTTTAATGTGCTGTTAGATTCAGTTTGCTAGTATTTTGCAAAGGATTTTTGTGTCTGTGTACTTCAGGCATACTTGCCAATAGTTACCTTTTTTTTGTTGTTGTTGTATCTTTGTGTGGTTTTGTATTAGGGTAACACTGGACTTGCAGAACAAGTTTAAAACAATTCCTTCCTCTTCAAATTCCTGAAGAGTCTGAGAATTTGGTATTAGTTCTTTAAATGTTTGGTAGAATATAGCAGTGAAGCCATTGGGTCCTGGGCTTTTCTTTGATGGGATATTTTTTATTACAGATTCAATCTTGTTGCTCATGATTGGTCTGTTTAGGTTTTCTGTTTCTTCTTGGTTTAATCTTGGTTGTTGTACATGTCCAGAATTTATCCATTTCTGTTATGTTTTCTGATATGTTGGCATAGAGTTGTTTGACATAGCCTCCACTTATCCTTCATATTTCTATCATAACAGTTGTAATGTCCCATTTTTAGCTTCTGATTTTACTTACTTGAGTGATTTCTCTTTTTTCCTTGGTTTAGCTAAGTGTCAGTTTTATCTTCTCAAAAAGCCAAATTTACTTTTCTATGTTGCCTTTTGGTTTCAGTTTCATTTATTTCTTCTCTGATATTATTTCTTTCCTTCTACTGATTTTGAGTTTTGTTCTTGCTTTTCTAATTCAATGAGGCACATCATTACATTGTTTATTTGAAATCTTTCTACTTTTTTGATATAGACATTATTGCTATAAACTCTCTCTTAATACTGCTTTTTCTGTATCCCAATGGCTTTGGTATGTTTTGTCTATATTTTCATTTATTCCAAGAAATTTTTTTTTATTAAATCATAGCTGTGTACATTAATGCAGTCATAGGGTACAATGTACTGGTTTTATATACAATTTGAAATATTTTCATCAAACTGGTTAACATAGCCTTCACTGCATTTCCTTATTGTGTTAAGACATTTATATTCTACATTTAGTAAGTTTCACATGTACCCTTGTAAGATGCATCATAGGTGTGATCCCACCAATCACCCTCCCTCCACCCATCCTGCCCCTATTCCAAGAAATGTTTTAATTTTCTTCTTAGTTTCTTCACTGACCGCCTCACTGATTGATCATTCAAGAGCATGTTCTTCACTCCACGTATGGATACAATTTTGAAAGTTCTTCCTGTTATTGATTTCTAGTTTTATTCCATTATAATCCAAAACGATACTTGATATGATTTTATTATTATTATTATTATTTTTTTGAGACGGAGCCTCAAGCTGTCGCCCTGGGTAGCGTGCTGTGGCATCACAGCTCACAGCAACCTCCAACTCCGGGGCTCAAGCGATTCTCCTGCCTCCACCTCCCAAGTAGTTGGGACCACAGGTGCTCGCCACAACGTCCAGCTGTATTTTTTGGTTGCAGCCGTCATTGTTGTTTGGCGGGCCTGGGCTGGATTTGAACCCGCCAGCTCTGGTGTATGTGGCTGACACCCTAGCCACTGAGTTATAGGTGCTGAACCTAAGGCATAGTTTAAATCAAATGTGTCTTTGCAGATTTTTTTTTTTTTTTTGGCCAGGGCTGGGTTTGAACCCACCACCTCCAGCATGTGGGGCCAGTGCCCTACTCCATTGAGCCACAGGTGCCACCCTCAAATGTGTCTTTGTTGATATTCTGTCTAGATGATCTGTCCAATGTTGAGACATTGGACATTTGGTATCAAAGTCCCAACTATTATCATATTGGAGTCTGTCTCCCCCTTCATTATTATAATATTTACTCTATATTTCTGGGTGCTCCTGTGTTGGCTGCACATATAATTACAACTGCTGTATTCTCTTTTTGATTTAATCTGTTTATCATTAAATGATGCTGTCTCTTACATAATGTCTGTTTTATGTCTCTTTTTATAGATTTTTACTTAAAGTCTATCTATTTTATCTCATTTAGTATAACTACTTCTGTTTGCATATGGTTTCCATTAGTGTAGAATATCTTTATCCATGCCTTCACTTTTGCCTATATTTACAGGTGAAATGAGTTCATTTTTTCTCTCTTTCTTTTTTTTTTAAGATAGATTCTCACTATGTTGCCCTAGGTAGAGTGCTGTGGTGTCACAGCTCACAGCAACTTCAAACTATTGGGCTTAAGCAAGTCTCTTGCTTCAGCCTCCCAAGTAGCTGAGGCTACATGTGCCCTCCACAATGCCCGGCTATTTTTTGGTTCTAGTTGTCATTGTTGTTTGGCAGGCCCAGGCTCTGGTATATGCGGCTGGTGCCCTAGCCACTGAGCTACAGTCGTGGAGCCATGAAATGAGTTTCTTGTAGACATCTTATAGTAGTGCCATGTTTGGGTTTTTTTTTTTTTGTTCTTATTTTTTGGCATATTTGTTTTTATCCATGCAGCCACCAGACCACATCTTTTAAGTGAAGAATTTAACCCATTTACATTCAAGGTTATTATTGATAGTTGGGGACTTAATCCTGTGATTTTGTTAATTGCTTTCTAGTTGTTTTCTATATCCTTTGTTCCTTTCCTTCTTTTCTGACATTTATCATCATGATTTGGTGGAGTTTGTTTTTTTTGTTTTTGTAGTGATGTAGTTTGATTCTTTTTGCTTTGTCCTTTGTATACCTGCTGTACCAGTGAGTTTTATACTTTTGTGTGTTTTCATTATAGTCATTATCACCATTTTGCTTACAGATAGACTATTGCCTTGAGCATTTCTTGTAAGGCTAGTATAGTGGTGATCAATTCCCTCAAATTTTGTCTGGGAAGGACTTTATTTCTCCCTTATTTCTAAAGCATAGTATTCTTGGTTGGCAATTTTTTTTCTTTCAGCACTTTGAATATTATCCCATTCTCTCCTGGCCTGTAAGATTTCTGCAGAGAAATGTGCTGTTACTCCAATGGACATTCCCTTATACGTGACTTGATGCTTTTCTCTTATTGTGTTTAAAATTCTCTGTTTAACTTTTGACAATTTGACTAATATGCTCGTTGAAGAGGACCTTTTGAGGTTGAATCGATTTGATCACTTTTGAGCTTTTGAAACTGGATGTCCATAACGCTCCCCAAACTTGGAAAATTTTCTGCCATTATTTTCTATACCTTTTCCCTTCCCTACTTCTGAAACTCGCAATACGAAGATTTGTACACTTAATGTTGTCCCATAAGTCTTTTAGGCCTTCTTCACTCTTTTCAATCTTTCCTTTTTTCTCTGACTGGGTAATTTTAAATGACTTATTTTTAGGTTCAGAGGTTACTTCTGCTTGATCAAAGCTGCTGTTGAAGCACTCTGTTGTATTTTTAAATTTCATTCACTGAATTCTTCAGCTGTATGATTTTTGTTTGGTTCCTTTTTATGATTTCTGTCTCTTTCTTGAATTTCTCATTCATATCATGAACTGTTTTTCTGATTTCATTGAATTATATACCTATATTTTCTTTCTTTTCTGTTATTTTTAATTTAATTTAATTTTATTTTTGAGACAAAGTCTCACCTCATTGCTCAGGCTAGAGTGCCATGGTGTCAACCTAGATGACAGCAACCTCAAATTCCTCGGTTCAAGCAATCTTCCTGTTTCACCCTTCTGAGTAGCTGGGACTACAGGTGCCCACCACAACACCTGGCTAATTTTTCTATTTTTAGTAGACACATGGTTTCACTGTTGCTCAGGCTGGTCTTGAACTCCTGTGTTCAAGTGATCCTCCCACCTGACGCTCCCCAAGTGCTAGGATTACAAGTATGAGCTACTGCATCTGGCCAATATGTCTGTATTTTCTTGTATCTCATTAAGTTTCCTGAAAGTTATTCATTTGAATTCTTTTTTTGGCAATTTATTTCTTTCTTTTTCATTAGAGTCTGTCACTAGAGGTTTATGTTCCTTTGGTGATGTCATATTTCCTTGTTTTTTCATGTTTATGTCCTTGTCATCTGGTGGAACAATCACCTCATCCTAACTTGCTAGAGTAACTTCAATAGAAAAAAGACTTTCATCTGGAGTTGGGTTTTAGTGTGCTGATTGGGAAGGGTATGGTGACTCTGTTTCCAAGTTGGTGCAGTGGTATAGTCTCCATGCAGATTCTGCATCTGTGTTCAATGTCAGCAATAACTGTGGGAGCCTCAGTGGCCTGGAATGTGGAACTTTGAGGCAGCAGAGCCTGGAAACCCTTACTACTCAAAAGATTAAAGCTTAAGTCCAAACAATTTTTTTTGACAACTGTTCTTATCAAAATCAAACTTAAAAGGTTATTTGGAAAGTGAGAAGTAAAACTTAAAGGAAAAAAAAATCAAAATTGTCTTATTTTCAAAGTCATAACTTGCAAAGGTTAACTTAATTCATTTAATTCAACTAGGGACAGTTATTTTCACGTCTTTTCCTTTTTTTTTTTTTTTTTTGTGAGAGAGAGTCTCACTAGGTAGAGTGCCATGGTGTCATCATAGCTCACAGCAATCTCAAATTCTTGGGCTTGAGCAATCCTCTTGCCTCTGCCTCCCAAGTAGCTGGGACTACAGGCACTTGCCAGTACACCAGGCTAGGTTTTTCTATTTTAAGTAGAGATGGGGTCTCGTTCTTGATCAGGCCAGTCTTGAACTCCTGAGCTCAAGTAACCCACCTGCCTCAGCCTCCCAAAGTGCTAAGATTATAGGAATGAGTCACCATAACTGGCTTTCTTTCACTTTTTAAAAGCAGAAGTAATACAACCATAAGAATTCTCAAACACACATAATTACTCCATTACTTGACAGAATTTTCTGCTTTCAAAAGTCATTCTGAAAAGAGAAAGTGTAGACATAAAACATGAGGTTGAGGTATCATCTTAAAAAGAAATTGCTTCTTAAATATGTTGGCATTTGTATTCTTTTGTAACCACTGTGTAAGATTTGCTTAGTGAAAGGGTAACTATAAATAAATGATTTGTGTACATGCTGTGTTCCAAAAATTGACTTGTAGTGCCTATAATTTAGAACTCCTTTTCTCAGAGAAATGACAGCATAAGTGACGGCTCAATTTCCAGATCAGCAAACAAAAACTTGCTTAACTTGTTGATATTGACAGTGCTGAGGACCAAGTCCTCTATATTCAAGTTCTAAGCCTTTGATACTGAACCTTATAGGAGGTGGAGTGGCCAGAAGGAAATACTAACGTTTATTGAGTTCCGGGCAGCGCCTATGGCTCAGTCGGTAAGGCGCCGGCCCCATATACCGAGGGTGATGGGTTCAAACCCGGCCCTGGCTGAACTGCAACCAAAAAATAGCCGGGCGTTGTGGTGGGCGCCTGTAGTCCCAGCTACTCGAGAGGCTGAGGCAAGAGAATCACTTAAGCCCAGGAGTTGGAGGTTGCTGTGAGCTGTGTGAGGCCACGGCACTCTACCGAGGGCAATAAAGTGAAACTGTCTCTACAAAAAAAAAAAACATTTATTGAGTTCCTACCAAGGGATTATAAAAAAAGATCATAGCATAATATTTATACATGTATTACTGAATGCAGTCTTTACCATAATTCTGTAACATTCAGAAATCTTGGTGTTACTATTTTCTAGCTGTTTGTTGAGCAAATTAAGTTTCACATTTGAAAAATAATAATAATAATCCTGGTTTCAAAAGATTTTGAAGATTAAAATGACATATTTATAAGTTTGGACAATTAAGTTCACTTCCTCATCCTAGAAAAGGTGCTACACATACTTAATTGCTGACTATCACTATGGCCTCGGGGAACATTTTGAAGGTGACCATAGTGATAGTCAGCAATGAGGTATGTAGCACTTTTTCTATGATGAGTTTACAAACCTAATTTTCAGACCTTGTACAACAACAGTTCTGATGGCCGTTCAAGAAAAAAGAGTTCTAAAATTGCTTTGAAGGCTGGACGAGGTGATGGTGATGGTGTATAGTTTCCAAAAGAGAGTACCCTGAAGGTGACCATGTAGGTCATGTGATATTCAGAAATTAGGCATGTAGCACTTTTTTCTAGGATGAGTTCACAAACCTAATTGTCTAATTTTTATATATTTAAGTGCTTTCCAAATAGTAGGAACTTGTATGTGACAAAATATTAATATTTAATATTATCTTAATATATTACTTAATATTATCTTTAATATATAATATTATTTAATATTAATATTATCAATATCCCCAATTGGTAGAACTTTAACAATGTGAACTGAGTTTTCAAAGTCACACAGCCAAATGGCAGTCATAATTAGAACCTTGGTCTTGGGTCTCCTAATACAGTATTTTCTCTTTCTCTCCTATATAGATTACCTCTATGTACTTAACAAAAGCAGGTCAGAAGGTTTTTATACATTCATTTTAATAGACTTACAACACTCTTGGAAGAATCTTTTTACATTAATCCTCTCCTAGCTCAACTGTTAGTTATTTAAAAATCTCTTCTCTAATGAAAGAGAGTTTTAAAAATGTAATTGTTGTACGGCCTACAGACATGAAAAAATGCTCATCATCCTTAATCATTAGAGAAATGCAAATCAAAACTACTTTGACATATCATCTAACTCCAGTAAGATTAGCCCACATCACAAAATCCCCAAACCAGAGATGTTGGTGTGGATGTGGAGAAAAGGGAAAACTTCTACACTGCTGGTGGGAATGTAAACTAATACGTTCCTTTTGGAAAGATGTTTGGAGAATACTTAGAGAACTAAAAATAGACCTGCCATTCGATCCTAAAATTCCTCTACTAGGTATATATCCAGAAGGCCAAAATTCACATTATAACAAAAATAGTTGTACCAGAATATTTACTGCAGCCCAATTCATAATTGCTAAATCATTGAAGAAGCCCAAGTGCCCATCAACCCATGAATGAATTAATAAATTGTGGTATATGTACACCATGGAATGTTATGCAGCCTTAAAGAAAGATGGAGACTTTACCTCTTTCATGTTTACATGGATGGAGCTGGAACATATTCTTCTTAGCAAAGTATCTCAGGAATGGAAGAAAAAGTATCCAATGTACTCAGCCCTACTATGAAACTAAGTTATAGCTTTCAAGCTATAACCCAATTATAATCTAACAATATGGGGAAAGGGGAAAGGGAGGGGAGGAGGGAGGGTGGGTGGAGGGAGGGTGATTGGTGGGATCATAACTAAGGTGCATCTTACAAGGGTACATGTGAAACTTACTAAATGTAGAATATGAATGTCTTAACACAGTAACTAAGAAAATGCCAGGAAGGCTATGTTAACCAGTTTGACGAGGATATTTCAAATTGTATATAAAACCAGTGCATGGTGCCCCATGATTCCATTGATGTACACAGCTAAGATTTAATAAAAAAAATAAAGAAATATAATTAAAAAAATGTAATTGTCAAAGAAATGAGACATTGCTTCTGACCTGTCTCAATACTATTTTTAGATTTGGAAGCTCTAGCTTCTGGGTGTAACTAACACTATTTGCAAATACTTCTATTCCAGTCAGTTTCTTTCTTTTTTAATATTTTTTATTAAATCATAGCTTTGGGAGAATCAACTTTTGTTAATATTGAAAGGTGTGTGTCCACTTTTGGTCTTCTACAAGTTGCCAGCCAGTTCACCCAGCACCATTTGTTAAATAGGGAATCTTTCCCCCACTGAATATTTTTGATAAGCTTATCAAAGATCAAACAATGATAAGTAGCTGGATTCATCTCCTGGTTCTCTATTCTGTTCCATATGTTTACCTCTCTGTTTTTGTGCCAGTATCATTCTGTCTTGATCACTATAGTTTTATAGTCTGAAGTCTGGTAGGGTGATTCCTCCTGATTTGTTTTTATTTCTGAGTAATGTCTTGGCTAATTGAGTTTTTTTCTGATTCCATATAAAATGAAGTATTATTTTTTCCAGGTCTTTAAAGAATGACAGTGGGGCTTTAATAGGGATTGCATTAAAATTGTATATTGTTTTGGGTAATATGGACATTTTAACAATGTTGATTCTTCCCAGCCATGAGCATGGTATGTTTTTCCATTTGTTAACATCTTCAGCAATTTTTTTTCTCAGAGTTTCATAGTTCTCTTTATAGAGATCTTTCATATCGTTTGTTAGGTAAACACCCAAATATTTCATCTTCTTTGTCACTACTGTAAAAGGAATAGAGTTCTTAACTGTTTTTTCACCTTGACTATCGTTGGTATAAATAAATGCTACTGATTTGTGAGTATTGATTTTGTATTCTGAGATGCTGCTGTATTCCTTGATTACTTCTAAGAGTTCTGTAGTTGAGTCCCTGGTTTTCCAGGTATACAATCATATCTTCTGCGAAGAGTGAAAGTTTGATCTCCTCTGACCCTATATGGATACCCTTGATCACCTTCTCTTGCCTGATCACAATGGCTAAAGCAGTGGAGACAGTGGACAACCTTGCCTAGTTCCTGATCTGATTGGAAATGTTATCAATTTTATTCCCTTCAATATAATATTGGCTGTGGGTTTGCTGTAGATGGCCTGTATCACTTTAAGAAATGTCCCTTCTATACCTATTTTCTTAAGTGTTCTGATCATGAAAGATTCTGGATATTATCAAAAGCTTTTTCTGCATCAGTTGAGAGAATCATATGGTCTTTCTTTCTTATTTTGTTAATGTGATGTATTATATTTATAGATTTACATATATTGAACCAGCCTTGAGACCCTGGGATAAAACCCACTTGGTCATGGTGTATAATTTGTTTGATGTGTTGCTGGATTCTGTTTGCTAGGATCTTATTGAATATTTTTTGCATCAATATTCATTAGAGATATTGGTCTATAATTTTCTTTTCTTGTTGGGTCTTTTCCAGGTTTGAAGATCAGGGTAATATTTGCTTCATAGAATGTGTTGGGAAGTATTCTCTCTTTTTCTATGTTTTGGAAAAGGTTAAGTAATATAGGTACTAGTTCTTCTTTAAAGGCTTGGTAGAATTCTGATATGAAGCCCTCTGATCCTGGACTTTTCTTTTTGGGGAGATTTTGTATAGTGAATGCTATTTCACAACTTGTTATAGGCCTGTACAACATTTCCACTTCTTTCTGGCTAAGTCTAAGAAGGTGGTGTGCTTTCAAGTATTGGTCTATTTCCTTTAGATTTTTGTATTTCTGAGAATAGAGTTTTCGGAATATTCATTAATGGTTTTTTTGAATTTCTGAGGAGTCTGTTGTTATGTCATCTTTGTCATTTCTGGTCAATGAAATTGGAGATTTTATTCCTTTGTTTCTGGTTAGGCTAGCCAAAGTTCTATCTATTTTATTGACCTTTTCAGAAAAACCAATTTTTTGATTTATTGATCTGTTGTATAATTCTTTTGTTTTCAATTTCATTTAATTCTGCTCTAATTTTGGTTATTTCTTTTCTTCTGCTAGGTTTGGGGTTGGAATGTTCTTCCTTTTCCAGTTGCTTGAGATGTCCCATTAAACTGTTGACTTCCTCTCTTTCCATTCTCTTAAGGAAGGCTTACAATGCTATAAATTTCCCTCTTAGGACTGCCTTTGCAGTATCCCAGAGGTTCTGGTAATTCATGCCTTCATTATTGTTTTGTTCCAAAAATCTGGTGATTTCCTTCTTAAACTCGTCTATGACCCAGCTATCATTCAGCATAAGGTTATTTAGTTTCCATGCATTTGTGTGCATATTCAGATTCCTGTTGTTACTGAGTTCAACTTTTACTCCATGATGGTCTGAGAAGATACAAGGAATAATTTCTATTTTTTTTAATTTGCTGAGGTTAGACTCGTGACCTAAGATGTGATCAATTTTGGAGGATGTTCCATGGGCTGATGAGAAGAATGTATATTAAGTTTTGTTAGGATGAAATGTTCTGTAGGTGCCTGATAAATCCAATTGTTGAATGGTTAATTTTAAGTCTAAAATTTCTTTGCTTAGTTTCTTATTGGAGGATCTATCCAACATTGCCAAAGGGGTGATAAAATCTCCAACTATTGTGGTGCTGGAGGAAATCAAGTTGCTCATGTCTGTTAGGCTTTCTCTTATAAATTGAGGAGCATTCTGGTTGGGCGCATAAAGGTTAATAATTGAAATTTCATCATGTTGCGTGTTTCCCTTAACAAATATGAAGCGACCATCCTTATCTTTCGTTACTTTTTTTGGTTAAAGCCTAATGTATCTGCAAATAAAATTGCAGCATCTGCTTTTTTTCTGATTTCCATTTGCCTGAATTACAGATGACCATCCCTTCACCCTGAGTCTATATTTATCCTTTTTGTTGTTGTTTATTTTTTATTGTTTTTTTTTAAATTTTTATTTCATTGTTTATTTTTTATTTCTTTGCTTTTTTTTTTTTTTTTTTTTGGTTGAGACAGAGTCTCACCTTATGCCCCCGAGCAGAGTGCAGTGGGCATAGTAGCTCACTGCAACCTCAGACTCGGGCTGTGGGGATCCGGCTGCCTCAGCCTCCAGAAGCCACTGGGATTACAGGCGCTCTCCGTGGTGCCCAGGTGGGTTTTTCCATTTTTTTCATGAGTCAGGGTCTCACTGTCGCTCAGGCGAGTCTCAAACTCCTGAGCTCGAGCAATTCTCCCTCCTCAGCCTCCCACAGTGCTGAGATTACAGGCGTGAGCCACTTTGCCCGGCTATATTTATCCTTTAAGGTAAGATGATACTCACTCTTGTATGCAGCAGATATCTGGCCTGAGTTTTTGTATCCAGTCAGCCAGCCTGTGCCTCTTTAGAGGACAATTTAAGCCATTCACATTAATTGAGATTAATGATAAGCCTGGTAGTATTTTGGGTGTCAAGTTTTTCAAAAATCCAGTGAACATTTTTAATCCTTTCGCCACTGTGGAAGTTGGGATTTGATCTAAAGTTACTGAGCGAGTTTACGTTGGTGGTAGAGCATTGTGCTGGTCATTGTGGAGGATGGGTCTGAGAATATCCTAGAGAGCTGGTTTAGTTATAGCAAATTTCTTCAACATGTGAATGTCATTAAAGTATTTAATTTTTCCATCATAAATGAAACTCAGTTTAGCTGGATACAGGATCCTGGGCTGAAAGTTGTTTCGTTTTTAACAGGTTAAAGGTAGATGACCATCCTCTTCTGACTTGAAAAGTTTCTGCAGAGAGATCTGCAGTCATTCTAATATTCTTCCCCTTGTAGGTTATGGTTTTCCTACATCTGGCTGCTTGCAGAATTTTCTCCTTCATATTAACTTTGGCTAAGTTAATTACAATGTGTCTGGGACATGCTTTATTTGGGTTGAGTCGTGCTGGGGTTCTGAAACGTCTGCAATCTGAATTTCAGAATCTCTTGCCATGTTTGGGAAGTTCTCTTTGATTATCTTTTGGAGTTAGAGCATCTGGACCTTTCGAAACAACCTTGTTGCCTTCAGAAATTCCTATAAGGTGAATGTTTGTTTTTTTGGAATTGTCCCATAGCTCTCTGAGAGAATGATCCATTTTTGCTCTCCTCTTCTCTTCCTCTTTGAGCGTTTGGGATTGTTGAAAAGCTTTGTCTTCAATGTCAGAAATCCTTTCGTCTGCCTGCTCCATTCTGTTACTGAGGGATTCAACTGTATTTCTCATATCTTGGAAGGCTGCAAAGTCTTTTCTCAATGTGTCAAAATCTTTGGTGATTTTCTCTTTGAATTCATTGAATTCTTCAGAAAACTTTCGAATTATTCCTAGAATTTCGCATTCCAACTTTACTTCATTCTGTTAATCCTATTTGCCATCCAAATTCTTTTTTTTTTTTTTTTTTGTAGAGACAGAGTCTCACTTTATGGCCCTCGGTAGAGTGCCGTGGCCTCACACAGCTCACAGCAACTTCCAACTCCTGGGCTTAAGCGATTCTCTTGCCTCAGCCTCCCGAGCAGCTGGGACTACAGGCGCCCGCCACAACGCCCAGCTATTTTTTGGTTGCAGTTTGGCCGGGGCCGGGTTTGAACCTGCCACCCTCGGTATATGGGGCCGGCGCCTTACTGACTGAGCCACAGGCTCCGCCCTGCCATCCAAATTCTAAACTTGATTTCTGACATCTCAGCCATTTGTTTATGAATGGGATCTTCTGGTGTGTCCACCTTGTCGTTCCTGGGGGAGCTGATCTACTCTGAATATTCATGTCACCAGAATTTTTCCATTGATTCTGTCCCATGATTATCTTTCACCACTTGACTAGATGAGCAGGTAAGATGAAATTGGATTGGGGCTCCTGGAGTAGTAATTAACCTGCCTTTTGCCAAAGAGCTGGGACTGGTAATTGCAGCTTTTCCCCTACATCTTTGCAAAGGACCTGTACAGTACTATAGCCTGTGACTCTGGGGACCTGCTTGGTGTGGTGGGGCTCATTGGAGGGAAATGACTCTATCTTGTATTCAGCTGGTCACCGTCCAATCCTAGTGAATCAGTGACTCTGGGTTGAAATCTCAGCTGTGGAGAAATACAAGCAACTAAGAAACCCCACCCCTCACAGGCAACAAACTGGAACAGGAAAATCAAACCTTCCCACTACAACACAACCAGGGTACCACCTTGTAGGGTCCTCAGGTGATTGGCCCAGGTCGAGTTCCAAACCAATTGTCCCAGTCAACTCTCAAGTGGGAGAGTTCAATATTCTCCAGCAACTAGATGGCAGGGGTCTACTGGCAGCTCACGTGTGGCTTATTCCAGTGCTCTGTGGAGTCAGAAAGGCCCACTCAGCAAATGAATTACTCCAGGGTGGTTGCGGCCTCATCCCCACCTACCACCTCTGTCACACCCAGTCACTGGTAACCCTGCAGAGCTGTGGCCCATTTCCCTCCAATGAGCAAATGCGCCAGGGGTTTATGCTGCCAGAGTCACAGGGAGATCAATGTATCCTCAGCCAGGCCACCACACTCTGCCACCAGCCAACAGGGAAAGCTGAAGCCTGACTACCTCAGTTGCTCAATGGAAGCTAAGGAGTGTCACTCAGTTCCAGCCCCACCCCGGGCTGATACTGCTGTCACTTATATTCTCGCAGAATTTTCGTTTTTGTCCCGGCTGAGTTCCACCTCGGGCCAGGCGCATTTTGTGTTCACAGAAGCTGCGACTCAGCCCCACCCTGTGCCACTGCCACTACGAAAATTCTCACAGACCCGGCATCTCTGTCTTCACTGCACTTTCTTGGGTGAGATTAGAGCTCACAGAGGGCTCTCAGTTCCTCCCCCACCCTGGGCTGATGCCACTACCATGTGCCCTTTTGTCCCAGCTATGCTTTGCTGGGCATGGGATGTGTCTTGGGCTCACAAAAGCAGCAATTCTGACTCAGCCTTGCCCTCGGAGTATGTGGCCTCTGTGCTCGCGTATTCTACTCTCAGTCTCCTCCGAGCCCCGCCTTGGCAGGTATCACCACAGGCATACCCTTTGCTTACAGGGCCTGCTTTTCCATCCCAGATCTGGTCCACCCATGGCTGCCCCAAGAGTACAGGCCCGGCTCCCTGTAGTTGCTAAGAGAGATGGGAAGTGTTTCTCCAAAATACAAACAGGGATATGAGCTGTATTGTTTCTGGCGGCGAGGCCACCACTGCCAAACTCTGCTGCGGGGCACAGTTTCTCTCTCTCCTGCTTGGCTCCCTCATTCCACAGTCCCTACTTTACACCTGTGCCACTGATTTAGCACAGATTTATAGTAGCCCACACCTTGCCCATACATCTTGGGAAATTGCCAAAGACTCTGGACTCTGTGGGGAACAGGTTTCCAGACCTTTGGATGGGAGTGGAGAGGAGTGCTGGGGGTTCAGAATTGTGGGTACAGTATATGTTCAGTTTTATGCCTGGCAGGAGAATGACAAGACCCACAATCGGGATCTCTCTGGGGAAGGAGTTCCAGTTTTCAGCAGGTCTCTCCATGGGATACAATAGGAGGAGATCTGAATTCTGCTTGTTTGTTTGTAGAAAGTACACTGCAAACTGTTCTCATGGGGGAGGGGACACCTGTCTGGTATCTATTGTTTGTTTCCTTGGGGTTGTAGCTCATCTCAGCAGGGGTGATGTGTACTCTTCAATCATCTCTATTGGCTCAGCTCCAGAGCATCACTTACTTGATAAACTTCTGTCTATTAACTCTCCTCTGTTGAAAGCTAGCTCCAGTTGGCCATCTTGCCTCTCTCCCTCCAGTCAGTTTCTTTATAAAATTATACTTTCTTTTCCTTAATAACTTTATTGATAATCGTTTCTCAGGTAAAGTTCAAGTTGTAGTTCAAGCCCTTCATCCAGGGGGTGTGCTGAATACTCTTACATTGTGCACATTAGATGAGAACTTGCCAATCAACCCTCCTCCCTCCATTTCCCTTTTCCCCCTTCTCCCCTCCCCCTCACTAGAATGTACTTCTGTTTCATGTGGGCATATAGTTGTTTATATATGGATTTCATATTAGTACTGAGTATATTGGATACTTCTTTCTTCATTCTTGTGATACTTTATTATTAAGAATGTGTTCCAACTCTATCCAGGTAAATATAAAAGATGTAAAGTCTCCATCTTTTTACAGCTGAATAAAATGTCACAGTTTGAAGTGATATCATATCATGTTTTTAAATTGCATTTTTTTTTTTTGAGACAGAATCTCACTCTGTCAGCTGGGGAGAGTGCTGTGGCATCATAGCTCACAGCAACCTCAAACTCTTGGGCTTGAGCAATCTTGGGTCAGCCTCTTGAGTAGCTGAGACTATAAATGTGCTCCACTACACCCAGCTGGCTTTTCTATTTTTATTTATTATTTTTTATTGTTAAATCACAGCTGTGTACATTAGTGCAATCAAGGGGTACAATGTGCTGGTTTCATATACAATCTGAAATATTCTCATCAAACTGTTCAATGTAACCTTCATGGCATTTTCTTACTTATTGTATGTAGACATTTGTATTCTGCCTTTAGTAAGTTTCGCCTGTACCCATTCTAAGATGCACCGTAGGTGTGGCCCTGCCCATTACCCTCCCTCCACCCTAACCTCCGCCCTCCCTTCCCCTTCCTTGGCCCTTTCCTCATATTCTTGTGCTATAGTTGGGTTATAGCCTTCATGTGAAAGCTATAATTTAGCTTCATAGTAGGGCTGAGTACATTGGATATTTTTTTCTTCCATTCCTGAGATACTTTGCTAAGAACAATATGTTCCAGCTCCATCCATGTAAACATGAAAGAGGTAAAGTCTCCATCTTTCTTTAAGGCTGCATAATATTCCATGGTATACATGTACCATGGTTTGCTAGTCCATTCATGGGTCGATGGGCACTTGGGCTTCTTCCATGACTTAGCAATTATGAAATTGGGCTGCAATAAACATTCTGGTACAGATGTCTTTGTTATATTGTAATTTTTCGTCTTCTGGGTATAAACCTAGTAAAGGAATTATAGGATCGAATGGCAGGTCTATTTTTAGATCTCTAAGTGTTCTCCAAACATCCTTCCAGAAGGAACGTATTAGTGCGCATTCCCACCAGCAGTGTAGAAGTGTGCCCTTTTCTCCACATCCACGTCAACATCTCTGGTTTTGGGATTTTGTTATGTGGGCTACTCTTACTGGGGTTAGGTGATATCTCAAAGTAGTTTTGATTTGCACTTCTCTGATGATTAAGGATGATGAGCTTTTTTTCATGTGTTTGTAGATTGTGCATTTGTCTTCTTTAGAGAAGTTTCTCTTCAAGTCCCTTGCCCACCCTGAGATGGGGTCGTGTTCTTTTCTGCTAATACATTTGAGTCCTCTTGTGGATTCTGGTTATAAGACCTTTATTGGAGGTATAACCTGCAAATATTTTCTCCCATTCTGAGGGCTGTCTGCTAGCTTTACTTACTATGTTTTTGGCTGTGCAGAAGCTTTTTAGTTTGATCAGGTCCCAGTAGTATATTTTTGATACTGCTTCAATTGCCTGGGGAGTCATCCTCATAAAATATTCACCCAGGCCGATTCCTTCAAGAGTTTTCCTTGCACTTTCTTCAAGTATTTTTATAGTTTCATGTCTTAAGTTTAAATCTTTTATCCAGTGAGAGTGTATCTTAGTTAATGGTGAAAGGTGTGGGTCCAGTTTTAGTCTTTTACAGATTGCCAGCCAGTTCCCCCAGCACCATTTGTTAAATAGGGAATCTTTTCCCCACTGAATGTTTTTAATTGGCTTGTCAAAGATCAAATAACGGTAAGTAGCTAGATTCATCTCTTGGTTCTCTTTTCTGTTCCAGACATCTACTTCTCTGTTTTTGTGCCAATAAACATGCTGTTTTGATCACTACTGATTTATAGTACAGTCTTAGGTCTGGTAGCGTGATTCCTCCTGCTGTGTTTTTATTGCTGAATAATGTTTTGGCTATTCGAAGTTTTTTCTCATTCCATATAAAACGAAGTATATTTTTTAAAGATCTTTAACATATGACAATGGAGCTTTAATAGGAATTGCATTAAAATTACATATTGCTTTGGGTAGTATAGACATTTTAACAATGTTGATTCTTCCCATCCATGAGCATGGTATATTTTTCCATTTGTTAACATCTTCAGCTATTTCTTTTCTTCAAGTTTCATAGTTCTCTTTGTAGAGATCTTTCATGTCCTTTGTTAGGTATACTCCCAAATATTTCATCTTCTTTGGCACTACTGTGAAAGGAATAGAGTCCTTGACTGTTTATTCGGCTTGGTTATTGTTGGTATATATAAAGGCTACAGATTTATGGGTGTTGATTATGTAGCCGGAGACATTGCTATATTCCTTGATCACTTCTAAAAGTTTTGTAGTAGAATCCCTAGTGTATTACAGATATACGATCATATCATCTGCGAAGAGTGAAAGTTTGATCTCTTCTGACCCTATGTGGATACCCTTGATCGCCTTTTCTTCCCTAATTGCAATGGCTAAAACTTCCATTACAATGTTAAAGGGCAATGGAGACAATGGGCAACCTTGCCTGGTTCCTTATCTAAGTGGAAATGATTTCAATTTCACTCCATTCAATACAATATTGGCTGTGGGTTGCTGTAGATGGCCTCTATTAGTTTAAGAAATGTCCCTTCTATACCAATTTTCTTAAGTGTTCTGATCATGAAGCGATGCTGGATATTATCAAAAGCTTTTTCTGCATCAATTGAAAGAATCATATGGTCCTTATTTTTTAGTTTGTTTATGTGCTGAATTACATTTATAGTTTTACATATATTGATCCAGCCTTGAGACCCTGGGATAAATTCCACTTGGTTGTGGTGTATAATTTTTTTGACGTGTTGTTCGATTCTGTTTGTTAGGATCTTATTGAGTATTTTAGCATCAATATTCATTAGTGATATTGGTCTATAATTTTCTTTTCTTGTTGGGTCTTTCCCTGGTTTGGGGATCAAGGTGATGTTTGCTTTGTAGAATGTGTTGGGTAATATTCCTTCTTTTTCTATATTTTGGAAGAGGTTTAGTAATATTGGTACTAATTCTTCTTTAAAGGTTTGGTAGAATTCTGATGTAAAGCCATCTGGTCCTGGGCTTTTCTTTTTAGGGAGATTTTGTATAGTTGATGCTATTTCAGAACTTGATATAGGCCTGTTCAACATTTCCACTTCATTCTGGCTATGTCTTGGTAGGTGGTGTACCTCCAGGTATTGGTCGATTTCTTTCAGATTTTCATATTTCTGAGAGTACAGTTTCTTGTAGTATTCGTTAAGGATTTTTTTTAATTTCTGAGGGGTCTGTTGTTATTTCATCGTTACCATTTCTGATTGATGAAATTAGAGATTTTACTCTTTTTTTCCTGGTTAGGTTGGCCAAAGGTTTATCTATTTTATTGATTTTTTCAAAAAACCAACTTTTGGATTTATTGATCTGTTGTGTGATTCTTTTGTTTTCAATTTCATTTAATTCTGCTCTGATTTTGGTTATTTCTTTTCTTCTGCTGGGTTTGGGGTTGGAGTGTTCTTCCTTGTCCAGTTGCTTGAAATGTCCCATTAAGTTATTAACTTCCTCTCTTTCCGTTTTCTTGAGGAAGGCTTTCAGTGCTCTAAATTTCCCTCTTAGGACTACCTTTACAGTATCCCAGAGGTTCTGGTAATTCGTGTCTTGATTGTTGTTTTGTTCCAACAATTTGGTGATTTCCTTCTTAATCTCATCTATAACCCATCTATCCTTCAGCATAAGGTTGTTTAGCTTCCATGTTTTTGTATGGGTATGCAGATTCCTGTTGTTATTGAGTTCAACTTTTATTCCATCATGGTCTGAGAAGATGCAAGGAATATTTCTATTTTTTTCAATTTGCTGAGGTTAGGTTTGTGGCCTAGGATGTGGTCAATTTTGGAGTATGTTCCGTGGGCTGATGAGAAGAATGTGTATTCAGTTTCATTGGGATGAAATGTTCTGTGGATGTCTGTTAAGTCCAGATGTTGAACGTTTAAGTTTAAATCTAAAATTTCTTTGCTTAGCTTCTTTTTGGAGGATCTATCCAGCTCTGCTGAAGGGGTGTTAAAATCTCCAACTACTATGGAACTGGAGGAAATCAAGTTGCTCATGTCTGTTAGAGTTTCTCTTATAAATTAAGGTGCGTTCTGGTTGGGTACATAAATAATAATTGAAATCTTATCATATTGAGTATTACCTTTAACAAATATGAAGTGTCCATCCTTATCCTTCCTTATTTTGGTTGGCTTAAAGCCTATTGCATCTGTGAATAGAATTGTAATGCCTGCTTTTTTCTGCTTTCCATTTGCCTGGAGTATAGATGACCATCCCTTCACCTTGAGTCTATATTTGTGTTTTAATGTAAGATGCGATTCTTATATGCAGCAGATATCTGCCTTGAGTTTTTATATCTAGTCAGGCAACCTGTGCCTGTTTAGAGGACAATTTAAACCATTCACGTTAATTGAGAATATTGATAAGCCTTTTGAGAGTCTGGTGGACACTTTTTATCCTTTTGTGACTGTGGAAGTTGGAATTTGATCAAAATTTTCTGGGTGGATTTACTTTTGTGGTGGAGGATTACCCTGGTATTTATGGAGGATAGGTCTGAGAAAATCCTGGAGAGCTGGTTTAGTTATGGCAAATTTCTTCAACATGTGAATGTCATTGAAGTATTTAATTTCTCTGTCACAAATGAAACTCAGTTTAGCTGGGTACAGATCCTGGATTGAAAGTTATTTTGTTTTAGGAGATTAAAAGTCAATGACCATCCTCTTCTAGCGTGAAAGGTTTCAGCAGAGAGATCTGCAGTTATTTTAATATCCTTGCCCTTATAGGTGATGGTTTTCTTTCATCTGGCTGCTTTCAGAATTTTCTCCTTCATATTAACTTTAGTGAAATTGATTATGATGTGTCTGGGGGATGTCTTATTTGGGTTGAGTCGTGCTGGAGTTCTGAAACTGTCTGCTATCTGAATTTCAGAATCTCTTGGCATGTCTGGAACGTTCTCCTTCATACACTCATGGAGAAGAGACTCTGTGCCTTGTGCAGGCACTTCATCGCTTTCGGGGATCCCTATAAGACGAATATTGATTTTCTTCGAATTATCCCAGAGCTCTCTCAGAGAGTGATCTGTTTTTGCTCTCCATTTCTCTCCCTCTTTGAGAGTTTGGGAATGTTTGAAAGCTTTGTCTTCAGTGTCAGAAATCCTTTCTTCTGCTTGCTCCATTCTGTTACTGAGGGATTCTACTGTGTTTCTCAGGTCTTTGAGGGCTGCAACTTTTGGTCTCAATGTGTCAAAATCTTTGGTCATTTGGTCTTTGAATTCATTGAATTCTTGAGATATCTTTTGGTTTACTGCTTGGAATTCTAATTTGATCTTATTTGCTATCCAGATTCTGAATTTGATTTCTGACATCTCAGCTATTTGTGTGTGCATGGGATCTTATGCTGTGTCTGCCCCACTGATCCTTGGGGGAGTTGATCTACTTTGATTATTCATATTGCCATAATTTTTCCCTTGATTTCGCCTCATGATTGTTTTTCACGGTTGCCTCTGGCCATCCTCAGAGTTGGGGAGGTGTCTCTCCAAGATTAGTCCCCAGTGGTATACCTCTATTGTTGCTGGATCTTTGTAGGGAGTGACCCTGTGTAGTTCCTCTGGGGCTGCCCCAGCCAGGGAGTTCTGGATGTGGAAGTAGTTTTGAAGTGTGACACACCCGGATCCAGCAACAGGGCAGGAGCTGGTGTGCACGGTTCTGGCAGTGCCTGGTGCACAGTGACTTTCTTACAGAGAGCCCAAGGCTCCAGCAGTCTCTGGCCAGGAGAAGGGCTGTGCACACAGGCAGAGAGGGCTCCCGAGGGCATGCAGCTACCAGAGTCCCTGTCCAGACGAGCAGGCCGGTGTGGAGGCGGGGAGGGTACAGGAGGGAGGATATAGGGTTGCACAGCTCCTGCAGTTCCTGGTCAGAGCATGTGGAGGCCCACAGGTTGGGGGTTGCGGCGTAGCTCTTATGGAGGTCCGGGTGGCACCAAGCCCAGGAGTTTGAGGTTGCTATGAGCTGTGATGCCATGGCACTCTACCCAGGGCAACTGCCTGAGGCTCCAGTGTGCCAAAACTGGTCTCACTCTGCCCCTGAGGGTTAAGGCTGTCAGGCAGCTCAGTCCCCGCTTTTAGGCTGCTCAGTCACTAGGTTACTAGCTCCAGCCCAATCTTTGCTCTGCGACCCTGAGGACGGAGCTTGCCAAGGCAGTTCTCTCACAATGGTTCCCTGCAGCCCACAGCTGAACACTATTATCTCCGTCCGGCTCAGCGGCTCAGCCTGGGGCCATAGACAATACCCAAAGTTCTCCGCACTCCTGCTCAAGCTGTCCCCAAGGCAGTTCAACTGAGTGCCAAGTCCAAAAACACTGAAACAGTTCACAGGTAAGGCCTTTCCAGGTTGCAGTCCCACTGCTGCTTGTACTTACGGCTGCTGGCGAGATTAGGTCTATTGAACACAAGCAACCACTTGACAGTTTTCCACTGTTTCTGTCCTCCTCTTGGGGTCCAGAAGTCCCTTTCTGACTCCCTGTATCCTCAAAGGGATGATTATAGGCAGATCCCACCAGCCAGAGATGCCTGGAGTCTTATCTCCCCAGACTCACCGTGCCCTGTTGCAGGGAAGCTGTTACTCAGCCGCCATCTTGGATCTAAATTGCATTCTTCTGATTATTTTCATATTTTCAGTTATTGGCCATTGAGTTTCTTCTTCTATGAAGCGTTTGCCCAGGTATTTTTGACATTAACTTGTAGTCCTTTATATATTTCTGGAAAAACAATCCTTTGTCAGTTTCACGTGTTATAGTTATGCTCTACCAGTTTGTGGCTTTCCTTGTAGTTTTCTTACAAAGTCATTTGACAATCAGAAGTTTTTAATTTTAATACAGTTGAATTAATTTATGAATATTTTCCTTTTCTTGTTTTGTTTTTATATTCTGGAGATTAGTTTAATGAAGTAGTTAAGCATAGGAACTCTGGAGCTAGAAGACCTTGATTCTTATTCTGGCTTTATCACCTACTAGTCATATGACCTTAAAGAAATTAGTTAATCTCATTATGTCTCAGTTTCCTCAGTTATAAAATAGAAGCCATATAGTATAGGTTTATCTTGAGAACTAATTTAATAAACGTTTTGTTGTTGTTGTTGTTTGTTTGTTGAGATAGTCTCACTCAGTCGGCCTGGGGTTGAGTGCCATGATGTCATAGCTCACAGCAACCCCTAACTCTTGGGCTCAAGCAATCCTCTTGTCTCAGCCTCCTGAGCAGCTGGGACTACAGGTGCCAGCCATAGTGCCCAGTTAGCTTCTGTACAGTTTCTCTATTTTTAGTGAAAATGGGTTCTTGCTTTGCTCAGGCTGGTCTGGAACTCCTGATCTCAGATAATCCACCTCCCTTAGCCTCCCAAAGTGCAAAGATTACAGGTGTGAGCTACTGCACCTGGCCCTAGTTAATATGTGTTAAGCATTTATATAGAATAGTGCCTGGCATATAGTAAAAACTATATTAACATTATTGAAGAAATCACTCTTATCCCAAGGTCATTAAGATGCTTTCCTAAAAGTATTACATTTTGCCTTTTACATTTAGGTCTTTAATCCACCTCAAATTTATTTTTGCAGATTATATAAACTGAAGGTCCATTCTCATTTATTCCTTATAAATAACCACAGCTCTAGTACAATTCATTTATAAGTCCATCCTTTTGCCTCTGAGCTTTGGTACCTCCTCTCTCATACACCAAATGTCTTTATACACATAGGTTATTTCTGGGCTCCCTTCTCTGTTCTCTTTATCTATTTTCTATCCTGGACCAATACTATAGTGTCTAAATTACTATAGCTTTACTTTCCCACATGTTTTGTGTAAGAAATTTTGGAAATACAGATAAGTTGAAAGAATGGTATGCTGGCTCAGTGCCTGTACCACAGTAGTTATGGCACCAGCCACATACACCAAGGCTGGTGGGTTCAGACTCGGCCGGGGCCAGCTAAACAACAATGACAACTGCAACAAAAAATAGCCAGGCATTGTGGCGGGCACCTGTGGTCCCAGCCACATGGGAGGCTGAGGCAAGAGAATCGCTTAAGCTCAAGTGTTTGAGGTTGCTGTGAGCTGTGACGCCATAGCATCTACTGAGAGTGACATAGTGAGACTCTGCCTCAAAAAAAAAAGAATGGTATGTTAAACATCTGTGTATATATTTTGTTTTACATACTACTCTCCTAACCCCTGCTCCCAATGTACAGCACTTTAGCCATACTTACCTTGCTGCTGCTCAAGTGTGTTAGGCATCTGCCTACATCAAGATTCTACCTGCTGTTCTCTCTATTGACGAGACCCCTCCATGGGATTCACATGGCATTCTCCCTTATGCCTTCCTGTTCTTTATTCAAATGTTATATTCTCAACAAGGCCCTAGCCACACTGTCTAAAATTGTACTTTCTTTTACTATTTAACATACTATATATTTTATTTTATTGATGATTATCTCTCTTCTCATCTAGAATGTCAGTTTCTACAAAGTCAGGAGTTTTTATGTGTTTTTTCCACTGCTACATTCCCAGTGGACAGTGCTGTTCTGGGGTCAGTAATTGGAGAACACAGTACTAGATTAGCTAAAAAAAAAAAAAAGCATAGTACTTATGCTGCACTTATAGTACACATAGTGCCTAGCAAAGTGCCTGGCATGTGACAGGCATGCAAACTTTGTTTACTGATTTCATAATTTGGCTCTAAAATCCACATGTGCTTTCTTCATCAACTCCTGATGCTTCTAAGTGCAATATTTGTTTTCATTTTAGTCCATTTAACATCTGCCATGCACTTAATCTTGATATTTTATGTTCATTTAAATAAATCTCTTAGAATCTTGGAAAAAGGATATTGATTCTAAGTAGCCAAAATGAGACATTTAATAACTGGCCCATGATAGGCCATTCAACCTTGTAAGACAGTGATCCACTGGTTTTGTTCTTTAAAGTAGGACAGAAAAGAGCAGACAGAGAAAAAAAAGTACTAACCCACAAAGAAAACTCCATTGTGCTTAACCCCAATATTCTATTGTGACCCTGCCAAAGGGGCCTCTTTATTTAGCTTATATAATCCTCACATAACAAAGAATAGAGGTTGGAAAGCCTCAAAAAAAAAAAGCTTCTTCTTTTTAAAGTTTTGGTTTCTGTCTGCATATAAGCCACCCATAAGTTTTATGGGACTAATATCATCCATTACACATCAGTAGTTCTGAAACTTTAGCATGCTGCTATCCCAGAATGTTTTTCATATATATATTTCAGATTAACATGAGGGTACAGATGATTTGGTTACACTGTTTGCGTTTGTTAGGTAGAGTCCAAATTGTAGTTGTGCCCTTCACCCTGGAGGTGCGCCACAGACCCTTATGCTGTGCCTCTCAGATGAGAGTTTACCAATTCCTCTCTTTCCTCCCTCCCCACCCTTTGAGTTTAATTGTGTTTTTCAACCACAGAGTTTTTGATTCAATAGGTCTGGAGTTGAACCAAGGAATTTGCATTTCTAGCCAGGTTATGCTGATATTGCTGTTCTGGGGTCAGTAATTGGAGAACCATTGTACTAGATTAGCTGGAAAAAAAAAAAACCATAGTACTTTCTTTTTTTTTTACACATCCCTAGCCCTGGCTGGTAAAGCTGCTTAATTTCAACTTCTAGGCTAAGTGCTGAACCTTTAATTTGGCATCAATCCTGACTTCAGAGGAGGGTACTTCAGACAGTCAACTTCAGTGGTCTGTCATCAAGTCCCATTTGCTACTAGTTTCTTTGACCTTTTATTTATTTATTTGAGACAGAGTTTCATCCTGTCCCTTAAGCTGGAGTGCAATGATATCATCAGCTCACTGTAACCTCAAACTCCTGGGCTCAAGCGATCCTCCTGCCTAAGACTCCTGAGTAGCTAGTACTACAGGTGTGTATCACTCTGCCTGGTTAATTTTTATTTTTTTAATATTTTTGTGGAGATGAGGAATTATTATTGCCCAGGCTGGTCTCAAATGCCTGCCTTCAAGAGTTCTTCCTGCCTTAGCCTCTCAAAGTGCTAGGATTACAGGCGTGAGCCACTACACCAACCAGTCCCCTATATTCTCAATGACTGAATTACAACTATTGTCCCTAGTTTCTCAATGCCTGGTTCCTGCTCCCAGTTGCTTTGCCTCTCCACTTCCTACCCCAATGACTAGGTCTATGACATCTTATTTTCAGATGTTTTACATATTAAACACTTGCCATTTAACCCCCAGCAAGTCAGGTGTTCTGATATCTCAAAGTGTGGCTCAGCTTTAAAATTTATAATATCCTATTTCCTGCCTTTTCCTTTCAAATGATTCCCTATGTATCCTATCATTATTTCACATTTCCTTCTATGCATTACATAGTATTTATTTTCACTGTAGCCCAGGTCTAGATTTATCTAGATTATCTTTCTAGATTTATCTCTCCATGGGCTAGTACCTAAACTGATGAATCATGCTCACCAACACCCAGCCCTCACTCACATTGAGACACTCACTGCCGTATCTAATCTTGCCCATTCTATTTCAGGGTACAGTGGGAAGAGCTGGAGCCAGAGAGATCTGAGCTCAAATCTAAGTTCTGCCATTTACTAGCTCTGCCATATTGCTGAGTAACTTGGCTGCTAAGACTTTGAATTAAGTCTCCTCATTCTGGTATTTAGTAGCCATCCAAGCTTGGGCTTATCATTTACCTTTTTGACCATTCTCATTTGTAATTTGATGGATAAACATCTCATCTACCTCTTAAAGTTGTTACAATTGAATGAAAAATGTGCAGGAGAAAAGAGTTCTCTTAATTGTAAATGACTTTACAGATATTAACATTCCCTGGGAACCTACTACAAACCTAGACACAAGCTTGAAAAACACAAACTGTTGAAACACACAAAACATATCATACTGGATAATTCATTTAATCTATATAGAGCCATGATAATAAAATTCCTGGTTGCAAAACTAGGGCTATATACTTTAAATGTCAAAATAGTCATGACAGGAGTATTTATGTCCCCTTTTTAATAGGAAATAAAGATACTTCACATCCAAATCTCTCTCTGGCATTGATAAATTTAGGTTTTTTGAGTTGAAATCATATCCTGGGAGAAAAAACTGAACAACTCCACATTTCATTCTATCCTCTAGGAAACATATTTCTTTCTATAACAAAACCCATCTAAGATGGAAAAAGTCATGCTGATTTAATTTTCTTTCAAGGGACACAGAGGAAGACAAATCCTTGTCTGTGGGAACAAGAGTCCTTCTATTTCACTAACATGAGTTTTAGAAGCTCCTCCTTTAAAACTTCAGGAAAAAAGGAGTATCCCAACAGGCTAAGGATGTGATTGTATATTCTAACTGCAATGTCATACATTAAAATGGCAGGCCTTCATGTCAACAAAGTAAGTTTATTTCCTTAACCTGATTTCTCTTCTGGATCTAAAGCTAAGAATTATCACTAGGACCAACTTTGCCTCATAATAAGACAGTAATACTATATTAATGACTGCTACGAGTGACAATTCTATTAACGTCTTACTTTGAAATAATATTAGATTTCAAAAAGAGTTACAAAGATAGTATAAAGAGTTTTCATATACTATTCACCCAATTTCCTCTAACATTTAATTTCTTATATAAACATGGCATATTTATCAAAACTTAGAAATTAACAATGGTATTAACAAGGATGTCCCATGGGACATGTTGATTTTGTGAGCATTTTTTGGTTTATCTGTGGTGTCAGATATCATGAAAAGCACAGATCTTTTTTTTTTTTTTTTTTGCTAACCAGCTTTCCTTATTTAATGTGTGTTCCAAGACAACTTGTATTCTTCCAATGTGTGGCAAAGAAAAAAAATGTTGGACACCCCTAGATACTATTAACTATTCAGATTTCCCTCATTTTCCCACTGGTGTCCTTTTTCTGTTCCAGGGTCTAATCTAGGATTATTACCTTGCATTTACTCATTATGTCTCCTTACTCTCTTCCAATTTGACTATTTCTCGGTCTTTCCTTGTATCTTATGACCTTGAAGCTTTTGAAGAGTCCTGGTTAGGACTCTTTTGTAAAATGTCCCTCAATTTGGACCTGTCACAATTAGAATGAGGTTATGAATTTTAAGTAACACTATTATAGAGGTAACATATCTTATTTAATTGATTGTATTGGGGGTACATGATATCCATGACTAATGATGTTTATCTTGGTCACTCAAATGGCAATTTTTTTAATGCTAGTAATCTGCTTGATAGCTAAACTTAAAAGGTAGTTATCAAGCATATTTAGAAAATAAGTAGTGATTCAGTCAATCAATTAACAAACACCGGCACCTACTGAATGCAGAGTAGTTAGACATTGATTTAAGCTTGTTTGTGACACTTACTAGTTGTCTATCTGGGGGCAAATTAAGTCTCAGTTTTTTCATCTGTAAAATAAGAATATACCACTTTAGGTTCAGCACCCATAGCACAGTGGTTATGGCGCCAGTCACTGAAGTTGGCAGGTTCGAACCCAGCCTGGGCCAACTAAACAACAATGACAACTGCAACAAAAAATAGCCAGGTGTTGTGGTGGGTGCCTGTAGTCCCAGCTACCTGGGGAGGCTGAGGCAAGAGAATCACTTGAGCTCAAGAGTTTGAGGTTGCTGTGAGCTGGGACACCATGGCACTCTACCAAGGGTGAAATAGTGAAACTCTATCTCAAAATACATACATACATACATATATATATATATATATATATATATATCACTTCAAAAATTATTTTATCTTGGCTTGACACCTATAGCTCAGCAGCTAGGGAGCTGGCCACATATACCAGAGCTGGCGGGTTCAAACCCAGCCTGGCCCGGGTCTGCCAAACAACAGTGACAACTACAAGAAAAAAATAGCTCGGCGTTATGGCAGGCGCCTATAGTCCCAGCTACTTGGGAGGATGAGACAAGAGAATTGCTTAAACCCAAGAGTTTAAGGTTGCTGTGAGCTGTGACAGCACAGCACTCTACTGACGGTGACATAGTACATAGTGAGAGTCTGTCTCAAAAAAAAAAATTATTTTATCCTTACAAGATAGTACATATAGAGCACTTAGCCTGGCACATAGCAAACCATCAATAGATGTTAATGCTATTCATTCTGGATGGTGTAGAGTAATGTTAGCAGTATTTCCTAAGTTGTCTGGTATTTTCATCTCAAAAGGAAATCAAATACAGATCAGAAGACACTATATGTTCATAAGGTTTTAAAACTTTTTAAGTATAGTAAAATGTTCTATTAAGAGGCATGTTTAAATAGAGATTAAATTTGTGGTTTCTTTCTTCTTTAGCAAGAGAAGTTTATAATTGCTTTGCCATTTGGGCAGAGATAGAAAATAACCTTGAAACAGATCCTCTTGATTGTGTGAAGAATCATTTAAGTTAAATTTCCCTTAGTTAATATAAGTATAGGATGGGTAGGCCCCATTGCTAAGACCCTCTGCATTTTGAGTAGCTAAAGAAAGGTGTCTCACCCTTAGGGAGGGAGGACAATTGGGGGTTTATTAGTGAAAAGATTCTACAATGTCCTCCACAAGTCCTCTGGGGGCTGGATTCCACACTGGGATATGGATGCACATAGGAGCTGAAGGAGCTGATTGTTAAGATCTAAAACTTAGTAGTTCCAATTTACAGCATCGTGAAAGAACCTGGCACTAAGGAAGTGGGCTCCTCCTCCCTCAAAGAATTATTGCTGCCTCTGCAAGAATCTAGCCCAGTTAAAGTGTCATCACAGTAGTGAGCAAGCCTCATTCATCAGGTTGCTCAGGGACCAGGCTTCAATCTAGCAATTCCATGGAGCAGTAAGAAACAACAGTATTAGGGAACTGATCAGAATCACATTCCCTTTATACCTAGCATCACAGGAGTCCTGACCTCTAGAATTATTGAATAACTAGTAACTAACTGTTGGAGAATGGGTTGCCTCAAGAGGAGAGTACTAGACTTTATGCTATTGAAGCGTAAGAGGGCCAGGGCAATTAAATGGAAAAATAAAAGAAGTATGACCCTATCTTTGAACTCTGTTTGTGGAAAATTTTGCCTATTATATAAGCTTTCAATTTCTCCATATCCATTACTACCTTCAAAGTTCTCCTTATAAAGACTAACAGTTTTTAAAACTTTTTTTTTTTTGAGACAGAGCCTCAAGCTGTCACCCTGGGTAGAGTGCCGTGGCTTTACAGAGTTTTAAAAACTTTTGAAAGGTAAGGGCCCGTGGGTTTATTTTCAGCAGCACAGAAAAAACATGGGTATGGGGACACTGCTTGACACTCAGCAGCAAGGCTCACGGAGGAATGAAAATCCCATGGGATGCAGTGGGTGGTGGCAACTGCTGAAGCTCAGGCAAGCGATTCCATTCCTACCACCTGCAATAAAGGAAGAATGGTAAACACAGGGAGAGGGTGGACCTGAGAAGGAACCCTAGGACTGAGCACTTCCATAAAACCAGCTTAGAATACAAAACACCTTTAGACTTCTGTGTATATATTAATGCCAAAAACACAAAATTTCTAGAGAATTGTGCACAGAAATGCCACCATCATGGCATATAACCGTTCTTTCTCTCCATTCTCACTATTACTACCCTAATTTTGGCTCTTGCTAGTTTTGCTCTGCTCTAGTAGCTCCCTCTGTGTATCTATCGACTCATTGTCCTCGTACCACAACACAGTGTGATCTTTCCTCTGCTTGAAAATTGCTTAGTGAATAAAACCCAAATCACCTGTCTGGCCCTTAAGGCTCTCTGTGGCATGACCCCAACAGGACTTACCAGACTCATCTCCCCACTCCTCTTCCACTTGACATCTTGGGGAAGCACATCTCTGTGATGTTAATCTTGCTCTTTTCTGCTCTGTAAATTCCCTTCCCACCTTTTCCACTAATATGTGTCTAAATCTTTCCCTTTCTTCAAAGATGGGGTCAGAAGAAACAAATTAAATGCTCTTCTGATACTATCAACAACAAAACTTCACAATATTTATTTAAAAAATTCCAAACTGGGCTCGGTGCCTGTAGCTCAGAGGCTAGGGCACCAGCCACATACACCAGAGCTGTGGGTTTGAACCCAGCCCTAGGCCTGCCAAACAACAATGACAACCACAACCAAAAAAAAGCCAGGGGTTATGGCAGGCACCTGTAGTCCCAGCTACTTGGGAGGCTAAGGCAAGAGAATTGCTTAAGCCCAAGAGTTGGAGGTTGCTGCGAGCTGTAATACTACAGCAATCTACTGAGGGTGACGTGGTAAGACTGTCTCAAAAAAAAAAGAAAAATCCAAACTGACTTAAAAGTGGCTTAATAAAATGTAACTAGAGGAGTCTGCAACGTGGTTTTGTGACAGTAACATATTTGATGAACAGCAACTCACTATGACATGTTAATGTTCACAAAAGCTACCAAAGGCTAGAAAAAAAGTGAGGTTTTTGGTTTTTTTTTTCATTCATTTGACTACTACAGCTGATATCCAATAATAATTAGAAAACCAAGAGGGCAGATTGTGCCCTATATTGAATGCAGTGAAGAACACACAGAGCTTTCCCAAACGCATTAAATACGCATTGTTTAAATTTAAACCTCAACATACTCAGTGCCTTTTTCTGAACAAACTTGTCTCTGATCCTTATTAACATTTATTCTTATTTGTTTTACCATGAATTTAACATGATACTTAGTGTGATTTGCTTAAAATATATTTTAAGACATAAACCATCTGGTATTGTATAAACATTAAAACAAATGAGCCACAATAAGATAAAGGCTAAGATCAGTTACCTGCTTTTGACCAAGATGGCTATCTTTAAAAATTCCACTTTAAAGCAAAAAAAAAAAAAAAAAAATTGAAATGTATCCCAAAAAAGTAATTTAAAGTAGAAATTGGTAATTGCAAAAATAATAATTGGGGTATAGAATAGTTATTTTAAAATAAAATTAAAGCTCTGAGGCCTTGTTCTATTTTCCTACAAAATAGCGTGAAGAATATGCTTGTTTAGATTTCTTCAGTTTGACACACAACATATACGCAAATGTCTATCAGACTTCTCTGTCTGAATGCCCTGCAGTCATGTCCAATCAGCATGTTTGAATTCTAACATAATCTAAGTTGCTTATCTACCTGCACTCTTTACCTAGTTAATGGTTTATCTCTTCACTTATGTGCCCAAAACAGAAAGAAATATGGAGTCATATCTCTCTCTCTCCTTTCCCCCCACATCCCTTGCTCATTCATGTATACTCTTACACAACACAGAGAAGCAAACATTCTAGTTCCATACATTGTGATGATAGCCTTCTCACTGGTCTCCTCGCCTGAGCTCACTCTTTATCCACCAGACTCTGGCAGAGTGATTTTTCTAATGAGCAAATCCAGGGTCACCTCTTGTTCACTATTCTTTGACAGATATATGGATTTGCATGGCACATAAGGTTCTTTATGGTCTGGCTCTGCTTATTCTCCATTCCTTCCTTCATTCATTCATCAAATATTACCTGAGTGCAATGCGCCAGGCACTGTTCCAGGTGTTGGAGATACAACAGTAGATAAACAGACAAAAGTTTCATCTCCTGTCATTTCCTACTCTCTTTCAACCCTCCTCCACTCCCACCACTACAAAGCTTTGCCCTTGAGAAAGTCAGTGGCAATCTACTAAAGGTGTTTTTTCCTTTTATACAAATTTCTACTCCCTCTTCAAATCTGAATTCAAATACAACTTCCTCTCTTAAGACCTCCCTCAATCTCTCCGTGCACTTTGTAAATACTCCTATTTTATTTGCATGTCTATCTTTCCACTAGCCAGTAAGTTGCTTGAGAACAGAGATAATGTCTTTTAAAATATAGTTGGCAAATGCAATGCTGTTTTTAAATGAAACCATGAATAAATAAAATGACAAAGCTTTCCTAAGTTGTTAATTGTTTGTAGTTATCAAATAATTTTTTCTTGGTCTTACAGAATTACAGGTAAAGTAATAAATAAGAGTTTGCACCACAAGCAGCTGTTACTCCTGAGTATTAATTCAGGAGATGATTTTCAGAGCCTTACACGAATATAAGCCTTGGAGGAGTTTTGTTATCTTTCTATTTGAAATTTATTTTGGCATCAGTTTACTTAATAAGTAAAAGTTTGCCTTCTATCCTGGGACACATTCCCATAATTAAAATGCAAAGTAGTAAATTTAGTCATCCCTCAGGATCTAAGAGGGATTGGTTCTGGGACCAATCAATACCAAAATCCAAGGATGCTCAAGTTCCTTATATAAAATGGTATGGTATTTGCATATGACCTATATACATCCTCCTGGATAATTTAAGTCAACTCTAGATTACTTATAATACCTAACACAATGTAAATGCTATGTAAATGGTTGTTAAACTATATTATTTTTTAATTTGTATTACCTTTTATTGTTATTTTTATTTTTTTCCCTAATATTTTCAATGTGCATTGGTATACACTATACTGGAAGTCCTGGAATAATGTAGTTTCATTACATTATAATGTAATGAATATAATTACATTATCATGTAGTCACATTTTCTTTGCTGAGGAAAATAATGGAGTCCCAGCTGGGGCCACTGTCTGTGTGGAGTTTGCACATTCTCCCCATGTCTGTGCGGGTTTTCTCTGGGCACTCCCTTCTCCTCTCACACTCTAAAGATGTGCATGTTAGGTTACTTACCAGTGTGAGGGCTTGTGGAGGGTGTGAGTGCCCTGCCATGGAACAGCAGCCTGTCCAGGGCTGTTTCCCACCTTGCACCCTGAGCTCAGGGTGCTGAGCTCCAGATGAGCTCCACACCTGTAACCCTGAACTGAAATAACTGGTTAAATAATTTTCTTACCTGTGCTCATTACTCTTTCTTAAATGCATGTATAGTTCACATTTATGTCAATGTTTAATATTAAAAGTATTTTGGGTCTTTATTTAGAAGTTTGGAGATGTTTTTGTGACCAGAAATATGCCACATGAACTTAACTCTTATTGTAGCAATCAGTGTATGGTAAAACTAGTTTTGTTACACAGCGGAACCTCTGTAAGTTGACCACCCAAGGTACTGTAACAAACTGGTCAATGTATGGAGGTGGTAAACATAAGACATACATGTGGTGCATGTCCAGTCTGAAAATTAGCTCAGCTTGAGGAGGTGGTCAATGGAGGAAGGTGGTCAGCTATGAAGGTTCTAACTGCACCTCTTTTCACTCAAAGTGACAGTTTCCCAGAACCTATAAATGATATCAAGCAAAGACTCACTGTATAGCAGCAACCACGGATTTTATGGAAGAGGATACTATACCACTACGGAACTTCTTTGTTATCTTACTAACCTTGTACACTAACCTACCATGAATACATTAAAATGTTCAAATTAGTACATAATTGCCTGCACATAAAGATGGCCCTGATATTTTAAGAGCTATATGAAGAGATTCAGGCTGTCACTCAGCATACTGCTTTCTTGAGATAAAATGCTATCTTATTTCTCCACTCATTTTTAAAACGTGTCAAAACATGAATTAGGAAAATATTAGAAATGTGTTTCAAAAGAAAAAATGAAAAGTTCAGATATTATAGACCAACTCCTTCCAATTAAACAGGTTGGAACACCAGTGGTGATGTGAGGGGGTGACCATCTGTCACTACATAAAGGACTTTGTGTTTGCACACAAAGACCCTGCTCAACCCACATCTGGCTCCTGCAGCCAAAATCTACCCTCAGTGGGGCACCTCCCACTGAAAGGCATGAAGAACAGGGAAACGGATTTTTTAAAAGTCAGTTACTAGTTCCATAGGCTTTCAATGTATGAAAGAATCACAGGATAAAATTAAGTCTACTTTGCTACTTTTATTTATTTTTAAAAAGAAAACAGGGAGGTTATGACAGAAGAGAATTTGAGTAGGTGTGAGGAGATCAGATTTCTCATCTCATCGTACAACTTAGGAAATTCGCTTGAATTCTCAGGGTCTTTCTCCTGAGAAAGGTCTTCTCAACTCTTTGCCTTTCTACATCATAACCTACAAGGCACATCTCAGTTCCCACCTCCTCTATAAAGCCTTTCCTTCAGGCTACCCCTATTCTTTTCATACTCTAACCTACTATACTCACAAATTAAGCATACATTTATAAACGATTTTTTTATTGCATTATAGCATTTTTGTGTCTTTTAGTCTTGTATAGATTATAAATTTCTTGAGAAGAATAAAAACAATATTTACTCTTAGCTATTTTGAAATATACAATAAATTATTGTTAACTATAGTCATCCTACTGTATCATTAAACACTCAATTTCACCCCTTTTAACTGTATTTTTGTACTAATTCTCACAAAACTCCTTCATGGTAGATATACGGGTTCAGTTTTACAGATAACACCGAGGTTCAGACAGGTCAAATAGCTTAATCAAGGTCATACAGTTAGTTAGTGGCTGAAAAAAGAATGGAATCCACTTTCAGATTCTACTCCCTTTCCACCATACATCACACTGCTTGCCTGTAATTTCCTTTTTCCCTTAACCTACCCAAACATTACTTAACAGCAGAGCAGAACATGGAGTTGTTTCCTCATAGTTCACCCATATATTCTTGCAAAGAACATAGTTCTGCCACTTCCCATTTCTGTTCTTCAAGTTTCATGTGAATTTAACTTCCTTTCTGGTCCTAAGAAATTCAGTGCTTAGAGCTATGTGGGTTTAGAGCTCCCATGTGGGTTTAGAGCTACAGGTCTCAAAACGATTTTTGTGATACACTGCTTGTTCTGACAAATTGTCTGACACTCTGAAATATTAAAAACTAACTAAATAAATGGTACTCTGTAGTAATGTCTAGAAAAGAAGAATGAATTTATCTAAGAAATGAATATGCTTATCCTTGGGGCCAAAAAAAAAAAAAAAAAAGAAATAGGACAAGTAAAAGAAATAAAGACAGGAAGGAGCATGACAGAAAACTTACTGGAAGAAAAGTCAAGAAACTGAGAGGTCAAAGTATTGTTAGGATCATTCATAGATATTGTAATCATTTAAAATTATGGCAAATGTACTGTCAGAGAGAAAAAGGTAAGCCAAGTGTGAGCGATGAAGATGGAGCCCAGGAAGGGGTAGCAAAAAAGGAGGTGTAACAGCCTAGTCTGTACCAGCAGCTTCCCGGGAGTCTTTTAGAAAGGAGGAAGAGAAGAGCACTCTGGGAGCAGCACGCGCGAGAATGGGAAATGCCTATTCCAAACCCAGGTCCAGAGGTGACAGTGTGAGAGAGAAAACAGCCATTATTTGCACAGGCTGCAGGGGAAGCAAGGTCCTTCCAGATTTCACTTGGAACAGTGGTTCTCAACCTTCCTAATGGCATGGCCCTTTAATACAGGTGCTGTGGGTTGCAACCCACAGGTTGAGAACTGCTGACTTAAAAGAAGATGATAAAAGATTTGAGAAAGCCACATATTTTGACATTATGCTAATATAAAAGCATTTGTTATCTCATTAAATAAAGAAACTATCCTAGGTAACATAGTGAACCTTGTCTCTACAAAAAATAAAAAATAAAAAAATTAGCCAGGTGCAATAGCACACACCGGTGGGCCCAGCTACTCATGAGGCTGAGGCAGGAGAAAGAACCTCTTGAGCCCAGGAGTTTGAGGTTACAGTGAACTATGACCTATTGCACTCCAGCCTGGGCAACACAGAGAGAGATGGTCTTAAAAAACAAGAACAGACTAGCAAATTGTGGTACATGTATACCATGGAATATTATGCAGCCTTAAAGAAAGATGGAGACTTTACCTCTTTCATGTTTACATGGATGGAGCTAGAACATATTCTTCTTAGCAAAGTATCTCAGGAATGGAAGAAAAAGTATCCAATGTACTCAGCCCTACTATGAAGCTAAATTATAGCCTTTCACATGAAGGCTATAACCCAACTATAGCACAAGAATATGGGGAAAGGGCCAAGGAAGGGGAAGGGAGGGGGGAGGTTATGGTGGAAGGAGGGTAATTGGTGGGGCCACGCCTACCATGCATCTTAGAATGGGTACAGGCGAAACTTACTGAAGGCAGAATACAAATGTCTACATACAATAACTAAAAAAAATGCCATGAAGGCTACGTTGAACAGTTTGATGAGAATATTTCAGATTGTATATGAAACCATCACATTGCACCCCTTGATTGCACAAATGTACACAGCTATGATTTAACAATAAAAAAAAATAAATTAAAAAAAAACAACACAAGAACAAAAACAAAACCTTACCAAGGATAACAGAACATATCAGGCACAGATAGATAATATAGACCAGGTAAAAATAATGACATTTCAATCAACAATGCACTGAGTATACAACAGTGGTCCCATGAGGTAAGAATGAAGCTGAAAAATTCCTGTCATCTAGTGAGGCCATAGTTGTGGTAACACTGTAGTGCAGCACATTACTTACATGTTTATGGTGATGTTGGTGTAAACACACCTACTGCACTGCCAGTCATATACAAATATGGTACACGCGATTATGTACACAGCACATAACACTTGATGATAATAAATGACTACGGTACTGATTTATGTATTCATTATACTATGCTTTATCATTATGTTAGAGTGTATTCCTTCTACTTATAAAAAAAGTCAACTGTAGAATAGCCCAAGGGTTGCAGCACCTGTGGCTCAAGGAGTAGGGCACCAGCCCCATATACTGGAGGTGGCAGGTTCAAACCCAGCCCTGGCCAAAACCTGCAAAAAAAAAAGCCTTTCAGGATGTACTGTCTCCAGGATGAAGGCACTGCTGTCATAGGAGATGACAACTCCATGCGTGTTATCACTGAAGACCTTCCAGTGGGACAACACAGTACTACTGATGATTCTGACTTGGTGCAGGCCTAGGCTAGGTGTGTTTTTGTCTTAGATTTTAACAAAATTTCAAAAAAACAAAACCAAAACAAAATTAAAAATAGAAAAAAGCTTGTAGAATAAAGATACACAGAAAATATTTTTGTACACCTGTACAATGCATGTATGTTTTAAGCTGTGTTATCACAAAAGAGTGGAAAATTTAAAAAATTCAAAAGTGTATAAAGTAAAAAAAATTATAGTAAGCTAATGTTAATTTATTATTGAAGAAAATTTTTTTATAAAATTAGCGTGGCCTAAATGCACAGTGTTGACAAAGTCTACAGTTGCAAGCAGTGAGGTCTTAGTCCTTCCCCTCCCCTTAGTATTCACTCACTGACTCACTCACCCGGAGCAACCTCCATTGCTGCAAGCTCCCTTCACCTGGACAGGTATACTATTTCTTATATTTTATACCATATTTTTGCTGTATTCTTTCTATGTTTAGACAGGTTTACAAACAAAAATACTTAACATCGTGTGACAATTGCCTGCAGTATTCAGTACAGCAACATGTGGTACAGATTTGTAGCCAGAAACAACAGGCTACACCATATGGCCCAGGTGTGTGGTAGGCTATACCAGCGGTCCCCAACCTTTTTGGCACCAGGGAAACCCTGGTTTCGTGGAAGACAATTTTTCCACAGATGGGATGGGAGGAATGGTTTTGATGTAAGTCTGCAAGCAATTGATTTATTACCTCTCTGCTAATGATAATCCATATTTTATAGCCTTTCCCCAGTGCTGGCATCACCACCTCAGCTCCACCTCATATCATCAGGCATTAGATTCTCATAAGAAGCATGCGACCTAGATCCCTCACATGCATAGTTACAGCAGGGTTCACACCCCTATGAGAATCTAATGCCACCCCTGATCTGACAGGAGGTGGGGCTCAGGTGGTGACACAAGTGATGGGGAGCAGCTACCATTACAGACGAAGCTCTGCTCAGTGGCCCACTGCTCACCTTCTGCTGTGAGGCCCAGTTCCTAACAGGCCACAGATCAGTACCAGTGCAGGAGCCCGGGAGTTGGGGACCACAGAGCTATACCTCTAGGTCTGTGGCAGTACATTCTATGATGCTCGCATGCTAATGACACGTTCCTCAGATGTGTCCCCATCATTAAGCAACATGACTGCAATAACAATACAGGTCTTTCCTACCTTCTGCATTAGTCAACCAGAAAATCAGATATTCTATATGATATGGTAAGGCAGAAACTATTTTCCACTTTTTTTATAGAAAAATTACAATTCATTACACATCAATCCAAAACAACTAGCCAAGTTCCTGAAGTGTAACTGAAACACAGTAAAGCACCTACCTATACAAAAGTAACAAATTCCCCTATTAGGATGTAAAATGCTTAACATATGACTTCCTGAGCAAATTGTCCAAATGTCATCCTGACATTCTATCAATTACATTTGGAATTTTTTTTAGAGATAGAATCTTCCTCTGTCACCCAGGCTGGACTACAGTGGCACCATCATAGTTCACTGTAGCCTCCAACTCCTGGGCTCAAGTAATCCTCCCACCTCAGCCAAATAGCTGGGACTACGGGCACATGCCACGATTTTCAGCTAATTTTTTTTAATTTGCAGAGATAGGGTTGACTCACTATGTTGCCCAGGCTGGTCTTGAACTCCTGGCCCCAGGCAATCCTCCCGCCTCAGTTTCCCAACATGCTGGGATTACAGATGTGAGCCACCGTGCCTAGATGTATTTGGAATTTAAAACAGACTTCCCACACACTGTTCTGTTAACCATGCAGTATTTGGTTTTATTGAGTTTCTGGGACATAAATACAGATACTAGAAAAACATTAACCATGAAGTCCTTCAATGAACTTTGCAAATTATATTTGTTCAAATGAATTGAATGGCTGCTTTTGTAAGTAAACTTAGCATAGTCAACTTGCTCAACATCAAAATTTGCATATTCAAAATGGGGAAATAATAGTGTTATCAAGGAGGTTTTTGTGAAGATTAAATGAGAGAATGCACAAAAATCAGTTAGCACAGAGCCCCAGCATTTAGTGCATGCTCAATAAATGGTTCCTATTATTATCTTTGTTATCTATGTAGCAACTGCAGATAGCTACATAGATACATGTATATATTTGTATCATTATACAAAGATTTATACCTATGCTATCTTGCTTGATCCTTAAAACAGCTGTGGAGGACAAAGATAGGACATGGACTTTTACCTCTACTTCATAAATAAAAAGAAACACTTAAAAGAAGTTAATGTGATTTACCTAAAGTTACATGGTTATCTAGCTATACACACCATGTTTGGCCATAAATCACCATAAAAACCAGGGATTGGTAAACCTTTTCTTAAAAAGCCAAATAATAAATATTTCAGTCTTTTTTTTGTTTGCTTGTTTGTTTTGAGACAGGAGACTCAAGCTGTTGCCCTGGGTAGAGTGCCATGGCATCACAGCTCACAGCAACCTCCAATTCCTGGGCTTAAACAATTCTCTTGCTTTAGCCTCTCAAGTAGCTGGGACGACAGGCGCCCACCGCAACGCCTGGCTATTTTTTGGTTGTGGTTGTCATTGTTGTTTGGCAGGCCCGGGCTGGATTCGAACCTGCTATCTCTGGTGTATGTGGCTGACGCCTTAGCGGCTTGAGCTACAAGCGCCAAGCCTAAATAGTTCAGCCTTTAAGGCCTTACAGTCTCTATCGCAATTAGTCAACACTGTCACTATAGTACCAAAGTAGCTACAGACAATGCATAAACAATGGGTGAGCTGTGTCCAGTAAAACTTTATTTACAAAAATAGGCAGTAGGTTGAATTTGGTTCATGGGCCATAGTTTGCAGACATCTGTCCTAGACCTTTAGATTACTAGTCTAGTGTATTTTCAACTACATTATGGTAAATACCTATTTTGAGGTTAGTGTTTTACCATTAAACTTAATAGCATTAACTAGTAGGAAAAAGATAAACTAAAAATAATCTGTAAAAGAACTATGAAATCAGTAAGATATAACATAAATATTAGTAGTACTATCGTTCTCTCTTTTCCAGCTTCTAAAACTCTCTCTTAATTCTTTCCTTATTTCCTTCTCCTCCAGTAAGGCAGTTGGCCTAGAAGTAAATACATTTCTATCTCTTTAAAAGTATTTAAGGCAAATACTGTTTGCAGAAATCTTATTTAAAATAAAGTAGGGAGCATTCCATGAGATACCAGAATAACAAACTTATCAATACCTTGTCTTTAAAACTTACAGAATGTGAAAACTTCTGACTACAACTTGTAAGGGCATGTCTCAGCAAAGTGGAAAAGCAGTGGTAAGCAGCCACTGTATTCTCAATCTCAAACAACAGAATGATCATCAGTTTTCTCATAAAAGCCACGTGTTAGGATGGTAAGGACACCGAACTTGAAATTGGAAGACCTAATTTGGAACTTCTTCTCAGGCACTTATTATCTTTGTAATCTAGTAACCTACATATGAGAGAGGTGATTGTGAAAATAAGTATTTATTAGAGACAAATAACTACTTTAAAATATAACCATTATAAACATTGACTATTGTTACATTTGAAATTATAAACTTCTCACTTAGGTTCACTGCTATATTTAAATAGCAATATATTATGATATATCATAATATAATAGTAAAATATAATTAATAAAGCACCAAAGATAAAGCACCAAATATCTTATCACTAAAGATAAAGCATACAGTACTTTTTTCTGCCAAGGAGCTAAACATTCTAAAAAATCCCCTCATTTAAGCCAACCATATTCCTTTCAAATTAAAACAAGTCTGATGCTATGTGCTAGGCATTTTACATACGTCCACTCATTGAGTCACCTCCAAACAACATACTATTTTAAAGGTAACTGAAATTTTCAGATAATTACTGCTTAATCTAGTTTTGGTCTCAAAAATGTATTGGTAAATTCAGTAAAACTGGTCTATTTACCACAAGTTAAAGAAATTAGGATATTATTAAGTTTAAGCATCAGATTCCCAAAGAAACAAATCTAGAATGTCGCTAAGAAAAAAAATTAACCAAAGAAAAAATTTCCTCAAACTCCAATGTTAGCTTAAACATAGCAAGAACCTTTCCACTGGAAATGACTGAAAGTAAGTTCTTCCAGAAAGTGGATGCTTTCCTCGATAATTTTTTTTCCATGAAATTTATAGAAACCATCATAGAACAAAATTGGTAACCCAATTCTTCAGTTCTGAAGAACTAAATCAGTAATAGAAGCTTTTTAATCATGACATTAAATATAGCATACAAAATGAGGAAATAAGAGTCTACAAAATCTTTTATAAATATATGGCCCTCCTCACTCCCTTTATTTATGCCAGTCTGGTCCTTAAGAGCAAAAGCCTTTTTTTTTTTTCTTGATAAAATAAAATAAACTTCATCTCTTCCCTCTGTTGCTCACCTGTTGCACTGCATGCTCAGGGCTCCATGTGGGCTACAGTCACAAGGCAGACAGAGACCAGAAGTGTGATTCAGGTAAAAGCCCTCCACGCAGGTTTCACAGACAAGTCCCTGATATCCTGGCTGACACTCACACTGCCCTGTAGTCTGGTTGCAGCGATTCACATCTAGGCTTCCGACTGCAGAGCAGTTGCATACATACTCTGAAAAGAAAGAAGGAAAGAGACATTACCAACTAATATTTAATGCCTTTTTAATAAAATGAACTCTATCTTATTTTTCTTGATAAGTTATGAACACTACTAGGTAAAGATAGATAAAATTAACTCCATGCCTAGAAATTAAATCTTGGAGAAGGGGAAAAAATATTTAAAAATCAGCTCTAGTTCAAATTTATTTTCTATCCTGTTTATTTAATTGTGAAATATATACAGTAAATAAAATTATGTACAGTTCATAGTGACAAAGCTACCATTCTTAATTTCCCGTATAGTACTCTTCATCTCCTACCCCTCTTACCCAACACACCACTCTGTGCAGGGGTGTCTGCATATGATTAGTTTTTCAGGAATGGAAGCCTCCAAACGCAGGCTTATCTGCATGGCACTGAGAACACATGCTGGAAATGACATGTTAAATAATAAATAATCCCATTGTACAGCAGCAAAAGCCTAAGGCTTAGATGATTAACTCTGGTAACCTACACAAGGTCATACGTACAAGACTGTGATACAACTGGAATCATAAGCTCATGTGTCCTGCTCAGGAAGAAATTAATGAAGAATTGAAAGTTCAAGGTGGAGGAAATGACAAACAATAGATCCAGAGGAGAAGTTTACAGGTTCATTCTGATCAATGAGAAGAACCAATCACCAATTTGAGTGTCTTCCCCAAATTAAAAGATTCAAAAAACAGAAATTTCCTTTAGGTACATTTCAAATAGTTCTTTGGATAAAAATATTTAGAAGCCCTTAGTTTTTGCTTTATAATACAAAGACTCATTTAAAGGTCAGTTAGGATTTGGCTTTTGCTATTTCTACTCATTTTATCACAAGGAATGTTTTCAATATATTCTGACACAGGAGTTTATAAGCATGTGCAAAAACATGTAGTTAGAATCAACAGCAGATAATAATCTAGGAATAGAACTTACTGTTTCCAAACAGGTAAGGTACCGGATATAAAAATGGCATTATATTGATCTAGTTTAGCTTGGAAAAAGATAATCCCTAATGTTATTTTTAGTTCTTTCAAAAAAGCTACTCGATAATGCCAATCTAGAGTCCTACACAGAAAGTCATTAAGGGGGTTGCTTCTCAATTCTAGCAAAGGAAATTAAGCTTCAATATTTTTATGTAGCCACAAATAGCCTATTCACACAAGTCAAAACAAAATATTCTTCAAAGAAATTCCCACTTGGCCAACTCTATACTTCTCTAACTTCTACAGTTCCTATCCTTTGGTGTCAGTTTATTTCCCTGAACCAAACACCTCTTCTAATTTGTTAATATAACAAAGGAATATATGTTCGTAAAAATAAGTGGTGAATTAGTTACAAAACCCAAAGGAGAATTCAGATTTCTTTCTTTTTTTTTTTTGAGACAGGGCCTCAAGCTATCGCCCTGGGTAGAGTACCATGGCATCACTGCTCACAGCAACCTCCAACTCCCAGGCTCAAGCGATTGTCCTGCCTCTGCCTCCCAAGTAGCTGGGACTACAGGTCCCCACCACAACGCCTGGCCATTTTTTGGTTGCAGCCCTTGTTGTTTGGCGGGCCCAGGCTGGATTTGAACCCGCCAGCTCAGGTGTATGTGTAGCTGCTTGAGCCACAGGCGCTGAGCCTGGAGAGTTCAGATTTGTTTACCCATAAGCTTGAGAAAGAAATTGCCTTCCTATCTTATTTTCACTAGGCTAAACATGACATGTCTTTGAAACAGTTATATCTTCCACCTGATATCTGTTTTCTGAGTATGTACATTGGTTTTTTTTAAATAACAAAGCCATGTTCAATCTAAAAATGCCAATGACATATTCTCTTCTGAAATCTGGCAGAAATTCAACATATATCCAAATCCTCCTGCAGAACCAATTTCATCACAAATTAAACTGAACAAACTATGCAGGTGTGGGCAGAACTAGTGCAAGAAAAATTAAGACTAAAACCCTCCATAATAAGGACTATGGATTTTATTTTATTATTTTACTATTAATGTATTTCTATCAGAAAACTGAATCAGTATTCCTAATAAATAAGATTAGCAGTATTTTTATAAGAATCCAATTAATCTTAACCTACAAACTGCAATTTAAATACTCAGTATTTTTTTCAGTAAAGTTCTAATGGATAAACTTTCAGTACTAAGTTCATTCACTATGCTTTATTTCTACAGAGTCAGTCAATCTAATCTTCTCATTATTCCCTGAACATACACTGGTTTATCGTATCTCTGAACATTTGCTCATTCTGTGCATCTTGGAATGCTCTCTGTTCCACATATTCAAACCCCTATTTCAAAATCAGCTGAAACTCACTCCTCCATAAACTCTACCTGTATTGCCCCTGTTATGAATTCCTAATAATACCTACTTCCTATTCTCATATGACAACAGCTTAGAAAGGCGGTGAGAAATAGTAATGACTACAGACTGTAGAGGTAGAAAGCTAAGGTTAAATCCTGCTCCCTCACTTATTAACTCTATAGCCTTAGACAAGTTAAGTTAACCTCCTTGTGCCTTCATTTTTCTCATCTGTAAACAGGATATGTTAAAGCACTAAAACACTCAGCTCTAACACCTAAGCTGAAAGTGCTTTGGACTACTACATTCATTATTAATAATACAACAGTTGGAAAAAAGTAGAAAGTGATTCAGATAAAATAAATATAAAATTCAGATGTTAGATTTATAGGCCACAGCTTTGTTATACCCTGTGGACAAGATCTGAAAGCCCAGGAATGGTTTTATTACCATGGCAGCTTTGTGCAATTTCTAGGAAGTAGAATTAGTGTCCTGTTACGCAGAAATCTAAGTTGTGGTCCATCAGGGTATAACAAAGCTGTGGCCTAATAAGAGGATAGCCTACTTACGCCAGGCTACATACATTACCAATATGCATGCCTACGTGTACAAATATAGAGGTGAAAACAGAGGATTTAGGATGTGATTCAGAGATGATGAAAAATCAGCATTTATTGATTATACGGCCTCAGGGTGAATGGCTAATATTCCAGCAAGAGCGCTAGAAAGGGGGATGACATACCATGACAAGAGGCATATCATGTTAATACTTCTCCCCAAAATAACCAAAGGAAAGGAAGAGAGTACAAAGCACGCTAAGTGCCAGGGAGCATGCGCATCTTTTCTGTTTGTAGTTCAAAATCCAAGGTCCTATCCCAGTGATTGATCTCAAGTGAAATAAACCAATAGCATGACAACTATCGTGGATGGAAAACACTGTAAGCGTCCACTAAATTTGTCAGGATACTCTGTTAGTTTGTAAGAAAAGTAAAATTTCAGACAATTCACAGCTCTAGACATTCATGTGGAACCAGATAGGAGTAAGTGGAGAGATAATGCAATCCCCTTAGTAGGAGGCTGGCAGCCTAAAAAGAAGACAGGAAATTTCAATTGTTAGATGTAAGGGAAGGACCTATAGCCAAAGACAAAAGGTAAAGTGCTGCCTTCGTAATGAGGTAGAACCTTAGACCAGCACAAAGGAGTCTGCAGTGTGATTAATGGTAAGTCATCAGTGGATCTTAACTGGAACGAAACAGTATGAAGAGGACGACAAAAGCTAATCACAGACGAGAGTAAGGGAGATGCCAAGAAGCTTTCAATCGCCTGCGAGTAAACATGGAATAAACCCTTTACCATGTGAGCAGCAGGTTTCATTTCAATATCATGTAATTCTTGCGAAAACTCCATAGAGAAATAGAGGAGAAAAGTACATGTTGGATCTATTAAGTACAGAGTATAAATGTCTTAACACAATAATTAAGTAAACAAGATGAGGTATATATTAACCAGTGTGATGTAAGCGTTCCTAATTCTATATGAAATCAGCACACTGTACCCCATAAATACATTAATGTAGACATGATCTATGTGTTTATGATTTAATAAAAAAAGAGAGAGAGAAATAGAGGAATGTAAATGTTCACAGAGGAACCACAATCTTTGGCAATGATATTTCTTTTTGTTGTCTGCTTTTCTGAAGAGCAATAAAAATAGTTTTTAGAATTCTTTTTTTTTTTTATTGTTGGGGATTCATTGAGGGTACAATAAGCCAGGTTACACTGATTGCAATTATTAGGTAAAGTCCCTCTTGCAATCATGTCTTGCCCCCATAAAGTGTAACACACACCAAGGGTTTTTAGAATTCTGAAGAATAAGAAACTAAAATCTGGTGCCGAGCTGCTTTAAGCATTTGAAAATAGAATGAAGTCCCAGAGAAGCGATAATAAATTGGCATTTTCCCCTGAGAACTTGAATTTATGGGATGATTTTTATATCCAAAGCAATCATGGTATTTAAATCAAATGCTATACATTTTTTTCAAACATTCCAGGGACAAAGGGATGAGATGAACTTTTTTTTAGCACTAAAGAAAAAAACAAAACAAAACAATAATTTTGCTTACACGTCCCATAAGGCTCCCTGTTGGGCAGACACTTGCTCTGGTAAGAGGTTATCTACTTGAACACACTAAAGACCTTTTCTAGGCTTTTTATAAACTTGATAGGCTTAGCTGGTTAAAAGTCAATTAACCCTATGGTTCTTAGATGGCTCTGTAAAAAGTCCATCTTCCAGGAATTTTTAGTGTCTTCTGGCACTTGGCTTCATCACCTCTGACAACCGAGAGTTTAAGAAAAAATACTAATTGTGATTATAGGAGCTAATGAATGTGCCATCTCTCTGTGCCTCTTTTTGAAGTTTGAAGTCTGAAGTGCTGAAATTAACTGTGATGCTCAAGAGTTTGGTACAATAGCATGTTTGGCCTCCGCAGATAAAGAACTACAAAAGCAGTAAAAGAAAAATTTGCATAAAAAATTGAAAAACTCTGTGTTCTCAGTCAATTCATGATGCAAACCTTAGAAACAAAGGATGTTAGATAACAGTATAGTTGCTAAACTGATTACAAAATGGTTACATTTAAGCAGAGATAATGGAAAACAATTTGTAATGAATGTACAGCACTCACAGGAATGTGGTCCAGGAATACAGCCTGAAATTCTACCAGTATATGTAGCCTTTTGTAAAATCATATAAACACTTTGGCAAAACTCCATTTCTGGAAGCTTTTCGTTCATTCAACAATGATTTCACTCTAGCTTTTCTTTTTTCTTTCTTTTTTTTTTGAGACAGAATTTTACTTTGTTGCCCTCGGTAGACTGCTGCGATGTCACAACTCACAGCAATCTCAAACTCTTGGGCTTAAGCGATTCTCCTGCCTCAGCCTCCTGAGTAGCTGGGACTACATGTGCCCACCACAACGCCCTGCTATTTTTTGTTGCAATTCTCATTGCTGTTTTAGCTGGCCAGTACCAGGTTCAAACCTGCCACCCTTGGTATATGGGGCCGGCACCCTACCCACCGAACCACAGGCCCTCTTTTCTTTCCTTTTTAGTTGACATGTAACAATTGTACATATTTATGGAATACAAAATGATATTTTCTTTCTTGCTTTTTTTTTTTTTTTTTGAGACAGAGTCTCACTTTGTCGCCCTTGGTAGAGTGCCATAGCATCATAGCTCACAGCAACTTCAAACTCTTTGGCTCAGGTGATTCTCTTGCCTCAGCCTCCCAAGTAGCTGGGACTACAAGAGCCTGCCAAAATGCCTGGCTATGTTTAGAGACGAGCTCTTGCTCTAGCTCAGGCTGGTCTTGAACTCGTGAACTCAGGCGATCCACCCACCTTGGCCTCTCAAAGTGCTGAGATTACAGGCATGAGCCACTGCGCCCAGCCTCAGAGTGATATCTTCCAGGCAAGTATACAATGTGTAATGATCAAATCAGGGCAATTAGCATATCCATTACTCAAACATTTATCATTTCTTTATGTCCTGAACATTCAAAACCTTCCCCTAGCTTTTTGAAAACATACAGTAAATTAGAGTTTACCATAGTAATTCCCCCTCCAGTGCTGCAGAATACCAGTACACACCCCTCCTATCTAGCTATACGTAGTGCCTATTAACCAGCCTCTTCCCACCCTCATCTCCCTCCTACTTTTTCCAACCTCTAACACCCAAATTCTACTCTTTATTCCATGAGATTAAAAAGGATTTTTTTCTTTTTGAGACAGTCTCAAGCTGTTGCCCTGGGTAGGGTGCTGTGTTGTCATAGCTCACAGCAACCTCAAACTCTTGGGCTTAAGCAATTCTCTTGCCTCAGCCTCCCAAATAGCTGGGACTACAGGCGCCCACCACAACACCCACCTATTTCTTGGTTGCAGTTGTCAGTGTTGTTTGGCAGGCCCCAGCTGGGTTCGAATCCACCGGCTCTGGTGTGGCTGGTGCCCTAGCGCTAAGCTACAGGTGCCGAGCCCAAAAAAGATTTTTAACTCCCACATAAGAGTAAGAACATGAGGTATTTATCTTTCTGTGCCTAACTTCTTTCACTTAACATAATATCCTCCAGGTTGATCCATGTTGTCACAAATTTCATTCTTTTTTATGGCTGAATAGTATTCTATTGTATAAATATGCCACATTTTCTGTATCTATTCATCGGTTGGTGAACATTTTGGTTGATTCCGTACCTTGCCTACTGTGAGTGGTGCTGCAATAAGCATGTAGGTCCAGATATCTCTTTAAGATACTAATTTTCTCCCTTTGGATAAATACCCAGTATTGAGATTACTGGATCATATGCTAGTTCTATTTTTAATTTTTTAAGAAACCTCCATACTGTTTTTCATAATGGCTGTACTAATTTTCATTCCCATCAAGAGTGCATAAGAGTACCCTTTACTCTACATCCTCACTATTTTTTTTGGGGGGGGGTCTTTTTGATAATTGCTATTCTAACTAGGATGAGATGGTATCTCATTGTGGTTTTGATTTGCCTTTCCCTTATGGTTCATGATGTCAAGCATTTTCACATGCCTCTTGACCATTTATATGCCTTCTTTTGAGAAATGTGTATTCAGATCTTTTGCCCATTTTTAATTGAATTATTTGTGTTTTCTGCTGTTGAGTTATTTGAGTTCCTTGCATATTCTACATATTAATTCCTTGTCAAACAAATAGTTTGTGGATATTTTTTCCCATTCTACATGTTGTCTCTTCAGTATATTGATTGTTTGCTGTGCAGAAGCATTTTAGTCTGATAACTTGTCTATTTTAATTTTTGTTGAATGTGCTTTTGAAGTTTTACCCATAAAATCTTTGTCCACACCAATATCCTAAAGTATTTTTTATATTTTCTTCTAGCAGTTTTATAGTTTCTGGTCTTACATTCAAGTCTTTAATCCATTTTGAATTATTATATATGATGAGAAAAAGGGATTAACTTTATTTTCTTGCATATGGATGCCCAATTTTTCCAGCATCATTTATTGGTCCTGTGAAAGTCCTTTTCTCCACTGTGTGCTATTGACACCTTTGCTAAAAATCAGTTGGTTGAAATACATAGATTTATTTCTGCATTCTCTACTCAGATTCATTGGTCTATGCATCTGTTTTTATACAAATATGATTCCATGCTGTTTTGGTTACACTAGCTTTGTAGTATATTTTCAAGTCTGGTAGTGTGATGCCTCTAGCTTTTTTTTTCTTTTTTTCTTTGCTCAGGATTAATTTGCAGGATTTTTTTTGTTTTGTTTTGTTTTGTTTTTTGCTGGGGCTGGGTTTGAACCCACCACCCTTGCCATATGGGGCTGGCGCCCTACTCCTTGAGCCACAGGTGCCACCCAGCTCAGGTTAATTTGGCTATTCAAAATTTTCTGTGATTCCATATGAATTTTAGGATTATTTTTTCCATTTCTGTGAAGAATGTCCCTAGTATTTTAGTAGAGACTGTAGTGAATCTATAGATTGCTTTGAGTACTCTTGCTTTTTAATATTTTCAAATGCCATTATCTATTACGAGTACAAAAAACAAAACTGTCTAGGCTATTGCTAAGTTTTTTCACTCTTTCCCACATACAGAAAGCATATAAGATATGCTATAGTATTGCTGGCATCTGCTGTTAATCTCAAAGTAGCAAAAACTAAACGAGATGTATTTAAAATGAATTAAAGTTCAGTCCCTATAATCAAAAGTAAAAACATTTAAAATTTAATAAGTTTAAATTTGTCTGAAAAATATTTTTAAAACATTATCAATATGAACTATAAATATTCTAAAATATACTTTGTGGTGAGATGCATTGGCTCCTGCCTGTAATCCTAGCACTCTGGGAGGCTGAGGCAGGTGGATTGCCTGAGCTCAGCAGTTTGAGACTAGCCTGAGCAAGAGCAAGACCCTGTCTCTAATAAAATATAAGAAACCATCCAGGCATTATGGTGATCACCTGTAGTCCCATCCACTTGGGAGGCTGAGGCAAGAAGATTGGTCAAACCCAGGAGTTTGAGGTTGCTGTGAGCTACGATGCCACAGCACTCTACCTAGGGTGACAGAGACTTGGTGTCAAAAAAAAAAACAAAACTCTCTCTATACGTATATATATGTATTACATATACATATACTTTTAAACTTTTCCAAATATTCTTTAAAAACAAGAAAAATTTTCTTCCAGAGTTTCAAAATGTCTAGAACCTTTGCGTCTCTATTTGGACAAGCACACTACACTTTAGTATCTTCATCAGGAAAACATTTGTGTGTGATAAGCCAATTGAGAGCTGATCTATAGTTAAGAAGAAATTTACATATTTTTTTACTTTTTTAATTTATTAAATCATAGCTGTGTACATTAATGTATTTATGGGGTACAATGTGCTGGTTTTATATATAATTTGACACAATAATTAAGAAAGTGTAGTGAAGGCTATATTAACCAGTTTGTTGTAAGAAGAAATTTAGTTTCTCAGGCAAATTAACATGGAACCAGCTAATTCCAGGATATAAAACATTTTGGGAGATTTAAGAAGTAGTGTCATATGACATGGGTCATGTCAACTCCCATGTCACTAGAATAATTATTATCTTTTTCTGGAGTGAATCCTAACACAGCCTCCCAATTTCCCAGGGAATAACCTATTTTTCTACCTCCTCCCCCTCCTCCTTTTTTTCTCTACCGATTCACTGAAGTTCAATGTTTGAAAATTAGAATGAAACAAAGAATACAAAGCAAAGCAGTACTCAAATAACAACAAGTATTATTTTTAGTATTTGGATGTACATATTACACTCTAGGTATATTTATCAAAAGAGCATAATCATTTAGTGAACATATATACAGCACTCTGATGCAGAGCACTAGCCACTCAAGTTCTAAGGCAAAGGAGATATCACAGTCTTCAGAGTTAGAACCACAGCCTGACGTGAAAAGTAAATGAAGCAATTCTATTCTCCACACACAGTGCAAACATCATAAGAACATTCACTCAATAAAGTCAAAGAACAAACTGCACATTAAAAGGCAATGAGTAACCATCTGTCAGAATGGCTAAAATAAGCCAAAAAACTGACAATATTAATTGCTGGAAAAAATGCAGAACTTTCAGATATTACTGGCATAAGTGCAAAATTTTATAGATAACTTTGGAAAATAGTTTGATAGTTTCTTATAAAGTTAAATACACTTTTATCATATGACCCAGCCATTCCAATCCTAGGTATTTATTTAAGAGAGATGAAAAGTTATATTCACACAAAAAATTGTACACAAATGTTTATGGCAGCTATATTCATAATCATCAAAACGTGGAAATCCCCTAAATGTCCTTCAGTTGGTGAATGGGTAGACTGTGGTACATCCACACAATAGAATGTCGTTCAACAACAAAAAGGAATAAATCCTTGACATGCAAGCACATAGAGAAATCTTAAAGAAGCCAGACTAAAAAAGCTATAAATTGTATGATTCCATTCACATGACTTTCTAAAAAAGGCAAAATTGTAGGAGCAGAGAACAGATCAGGGATTTGCCAGGAGCTGGAGGTAGAGGGGAAAGGGCTGTCCAACAAAAGAAGGGCATTTTGAGCAGGTCTGAAACTATTTTGTGTCTTGATTATGCACTTGCCAAAACTAACAGAACTGCACATCAAATGAGTAAATTTTAATGAATGTAAATTTTAAAATAAGCAAAAACTTTTTCAAAAAGTAATGAGGTTTTACTAGGTTCTTAAATTTTGCTGGAGAAATGCCTTGGTATATACCACAAGCAACTACTTCACCTGGACTGTGGCACTAAAGTTAATAGGGGACCCAATAATGATTCGGTCCTTTTCAAAGTGAACGTCACAATTAAAATAGTGGCAAGTGATTAGTGCTTCTGCTGACTATTGCATAAGGATTTGTGGAACATTTTAGGACTTAAAATGCTATTGAACTAAAAGATTATTTTTCTTTTTCCTTTAGCTATAACTTAAGTCTTCAGCTGTAATCACCCTTATGCAGAATGAGGGAGAAGAAGAAAAAAATGAAAAATAAAGATATATAGGATTCTCATCCTTTTTTCCTATATACAAATGTTTGTTTCCTTTTGAGATTCTTCATTAAAAATCCTACTCTGTCTAAACACAGACCAGGAAAATGCATGTAAATATCTTTGAATCACATCTACCCAACATAAAACTTGACCTTCTTCACAAGCCTAGAATAGGATCTACAAAAAAAAAAAAAAAAACAACTCTCTTAATGTTCAAAGTAAAAAGAAAAGTAAAAATGATTTTCAAAATCAAGAGTAGGAATATGTAATTCAAATCTCTGCCTGTACATCAAATTACTTTAAAACACCCCAACAACCCATATTATCTTCAGTATAGGCCTGATTTCCTCAAAATGTTCTTTTTATTGGGATTATATTTCATCTTTATAGGTTTAAAGAAGAATCTGAGAATGGTGTCATCCTAAAGAAAAGGAATTATCAGCACCAGAGTTTTATTTCTATAAAGAGTATCATTCTAGTACAACAATAATACTCAAATTACATTTCCCATTTATTTTATGGCAGGGTATGGTCACAAATCTTTGAAAACGTAGAAAACTAAAAATTTAAGCCGCTGAGTTTCTTGAATTAAACCAGACTCTATAGAGATGTGGAAAGTTTTAAAGCCATCAGTTTTAAAGAAAAGCTTTAAGCTTTAGCTGTTAAAATAAAAATATATCAATTAAAATTCCCAATCACTATTTACTATAGGAAGACATTTCTTCTAATTTATGGTAGACATATGAAAAATAATTGAGCAATATAACCCAGATTTTACAGAAAAATTTCTGTCTCACATTTAAGGACCATGTTGTTAGTGTTTGCCTGTGGCCCACTGCCAGTTTTCCACAATTCAGAGACAATTGATCTAATTAATGAGACAAGATGACAAGTTCTGGGAAAGGCTGTAACGGCTAAGTTTTACTACTAATAATAACAAAGATGACATTCCCAGTTATTCAGCATGTACTGCACTCGGATCAGGCATCACACTAGAAACTGTATACCTTTGGCTTCCTTTAGTCTTCACCACAATCCTGTGATGTAGGAGGTTATTCTGAATGAGAAATCTGAGTCTCAGAGAGGTGAAACAAATCATACAACTAACCAGGACTGAAAAAGAGATTAAAACCCAAACTAAAGAATTCCAAACTCCAAGTCTTTTCACTATGGGAAGCTTCTGCCTATGATAATGAGTAGAAAAACCATCAGACAAACCCAGAACACCTTAAAATCAGATTTTGCTGCTAATTAACCAGCCCTGTAATCTTTAGTTAAGTCTAAGTGCTCTGAGTTTAAGTGTGGGTAATTCTTGTTACATGGATATCATAAAAAATAAGTAAAAGCCAACTGTATATGGCTATGTATACATATACTGTTTTTTGGTTTATAAAAACATTTTTTTATAAATGAGTAAATGGTGTATTTAGTAATCCTAAAGTAAATCTTAAAGCAACTTCCATCCATTTAAATGTAAGTTAAGTTAAGTTTTAAGGGAAAATCAGGTTTAAAATTGTTTACTGAGGGCACATTTTCTCCTATTTCTCAGAGTGGCTTAGCATAGTCATGATCGATAAATTGCTGTCGAAATCTATTTAAACCTGATTTTGTTTTATAAAATAAAATTAGAGCTGTTCAGTTGAAACGACAAATATATTTAAGATTAAATTAAAATCCATAAAATCCAGGTACAAAAGGTTACAAAAGACACAAAACAAAAATATACAGAAAGGTTGAAAGCAACTGAAGAGAAAAACATGAAGTGAGTAAATGCTAACTGAAAGAAAACTATTACAGCTAGTTAAATCAATGAGATAAAATAGATGTTTGGTGGGGGAGCATCACTACATAATGATAAAATGTTCAATTCATTAAAAACATATAGTTCTAGATTTGTATGCATGTAACACTATAGTCTCTAAATATATAATGTAAATGATTAGAAATACATACTATTATTTCTAAGGACGAAGTGAAATAAAAATGTGACGGTACTTTCTACCTAAATAAGATATTTACTATTTTATCTCCACAGATGTCTCATGTTTTTTGAAATTTGGAAAATGGCCCCAAAATTGGTATCAAAAATGAGATAAGACAACCAGAGTAAAATGATGAAATTGGAAAAAAAAAAAGAAATGAGATATCACAATTGCTCTCAAATGGGGAAGTGAAATGAAGGCTAGGAATAGAGCTGGTTAAACTACAGCTTATAATTTTCTGTCAGAGGTCACTTTCTTGTAACCCAGAATTGGAGACATAATTCATTAGTTTCCTGAAGTCATAAAAAGGGCAGAAGTGAGAGAGGGAAGTCTAGACTAAATTGTAGGAAAATATTTAGTATAGAGGATCAGGAACTTAAATACTTCCCCTCATTAGCATTCTGAATCTCCTTATTCCCCAAAGGAATCTATCTATCCTCTACTGTGTCCCTAGAGTAGTGTTAGAGAACTCACCTTATACACGTTTACTTTCACTGTGTCCCTGGAAGTGCTCCCAAATCCTTGGATTTATCTTGTTGTTTCCACAACCACTGCCTGTGTTGGCTGTTCAGGTTTCTCCTTAAGTCTTCATCCTACCCTACAACCAATGAATGGTTTCATTCCCAACTTCATTGAAACTGAGACCTTCTTTCTTCTCTCTTCTTCCTTTTGCCCACCCACTTAACATTTCCTCCACTTTCAGGCTAACCAAATTTTTCAAGATTAAACAATCCCTCTATTATGTCTTCTTGGTGAAGGGATTCTAATATTGTTATGTCATTTGCCTCACAATACCTTTTTTCCCTTTAAGTCTTCATTGTCTGACATTAATACAGCCACTCTAGCTTTCTTATGATTTGTATTTATATCTTTTAATGTTTTTAATAGCTCTTTTCCCCAATCTAATCCATGATTATATACTACATGTAATTGTCATGTCTCTTTGGTCTTTCTTTTCTTTCTTCTAGTTTCTGTTTTTGCTTTGAAATAAGGTCTCACTTTTTTTCCCAGGCTAAAAGTGCAATGGCATCATCACAGCTCCCTGTGACCTTGAACTCCTATGCTTGAGCAAGCCTCCTATCTCAGCCTCCCCAGTAGCTAGGATTATAGGCAAGTTCAACCATACGTGGATGGTTTTTTAAAATTTTTTTTATAGAGGCTGGGTCTGATAATGTTGCTTCAGCTGTTCTCAAACTCCTGGCTTCAAGTGATCCTCCTGCTTCAGCTTCTTAAGTGCTAAGATTATAGGCATGAACCAAAATAGCTTATATTATAAAGTCTATCTTTGGCCATTCTTTTGTCATGTAATTACTGACATGTTTGAATTTAGATGTATCTTTCCCCATTCTTCTATTTCTCTATTTGTCCCCAGAAAGATTTTAATTTGAGGGGGGTGGTTACTGGCAGGGTTATTTCTCTTGAGTTGTCTTTCATTCTACTACTTTCATCCCCTTTATTCATATCTGTCTCTCATGGTCTAACTTAAGGGAAAATCTCTTTTTCTTCATTTTTTTCAGATGAGGTCTCACTATGTTGCCTATACTGGTCTCCATTCCTGGGCTCAAGAAATCCTCCTGCTTCAGCCTCCCAAGTAGCAAGAGCGATCTCATAAAGTTTTCATTTGTTTGCTTTTGTTATCAAGCATAAAGAAATACTCCTCCTATGAACAACTCCAGTATTACCTGTATTACTTACTAGTTATGTATACATAAAGTTCCATCTTATGTGATCATTCAAATAATAATTATATAGGAGCATTACCTTAGCATTTAGATTATGAGCTTCTTACAGGCAAGAGCCTCAGGCTTTATATATCACTCCTTTTCTGAAGTGCTGTCTCTTCCTATTTCTTGCCCTTCTACCCCCACCAATGCACAAATAGATAGAAGATCTTTCCTTCCTCCCTTAGTTTGATTCTTCACTGGACTGTTAGCTCCATAAAGATAACCACTATGTCAGTCACCTATTCTCAGTTGACCAATTTAAATATTGGCACTGGAGAGAAAGCATAGTCTTGGGCCTACTAGGGCTGGTGGGTTGGAACCTGGCCTGGGCCTGCCAAACAACAATGACGACTGCAACAAAAAAAATAGCCAGGAATTGTGGCAAGCACCTGTAGTCCCAGCTACGTGGGAGGCTGAGGCAAGAGAATCACTTAAGCCCAAGAGTTGGAGCAGTGATGCCACATAGCATCATAGTGAGAATGTGACATAGTAAAACTCTGTCTCAAAAAAAAAAGGAAAAGAAAAGAAAAGTAAAGAAAAGGAAAAAGCTCTTCCTGATTTGATGGAAAGCCTGATACTATGTATTTTAAACAATGATTTTCAGGATCATTTCTGAAGTTTATGGTGGAACGCAGAGGAAGTCAATAACCTCTCTGGCCTAAGTTCCACAAGACGAGCTGTGGTAAGGGAAAATAGAAGAGCAAGCTGGGAGGGGAGAGGGGAGAAAGAGGACTGAACTATGCTATCTGTAAGGTCTTTTTTTTTTTACTAGTTCTCCTACTTTATGGTTCTAAACAAAGAATGACCACCTTAGTCCACTTGTCAAATGTCTCCCTGGTGGTAGATAATTCAATGCCACAGTAATGATTATTAATTATCTTTAATAAGTACTTTAATAAAACAATGTTTTATTTAGGCTTTATTGTATGCAACCTGAAAATGTTCTCATGCACAGTGAAGTACAAATAGCTTCTTTTAATGTTTGAGGAAAGTATAAGTAGAGACTTGATTAAAAGCAGAGCAAGAATAAGCCAAATCATTTTTAAGTACGTTTATTAAAATACACTTACCATTCAATAAAATTCACTTGCTTTAAGCATATAATGTAAGGATTTTTTATTAATTACATAATTGTGCAATCATTGGCACAGTCCAATATTAAAATATTTCTATCATCTCCAAAAGATTCCTCATGCCTATTTGAAATCAGTCTTTATTCCCACCCTCAGCCCAGGTAACCACTGATTTACTTTATATCTCTATAGATTTGCCTTTTTTGTACAAGAAAATCTGAAAAGACTTGGAAATTAAAATAACACATTTCTAAATAATCCATGGGTCCAAAAAAGTCTCAATGGAAATTTTAGAATACTTTATATCAAACAAAAAAGTGTAATATAAAATATATTGATATGTGTGATACATAGCCAAAACAGTGCTTAAAGGGATGTTTACATTAAAAAGAAAGGTCTTAAATCAATAATCTAAGCTTCTAATTTAATAAACTAAAAGAAAAAAAAGCAAAATAACCCAAAGCAAACAGAAAGAAAATAATAGAAATAAGTACAGAAATCCATGAAATTAAAAACAGAAAGGCAATACAAAAAAATCCATGAAGCCAAAAAGTTGCTCTCCTTCTTTGAGAAAATCAATGTAATTGAGAAATTTCCAGAAAGACTAAGAAAGAGAGAACAGAAACCACTATAAAGAATGAAGGAAGAGACATCACTACAGGGAATATTATGTATAAACTCTACACACAGAAATTCAACAACTCTGATGAAATGGACCCATCTCTTGGAAAACCACGCTAGCAAAACTTAATTCAGATTACCTAAATGGTCCTATGACTATTAAAGAAATAGAATTTATAGTTTAAAACCTTGCAAATGGGGCGACGCCTGTGGCTCAGTCGGTGAGGCGCCAGCCCCATATACCAAGGGTGGCGGGTTCGAGCCCGGCCCCGGCCGAACTGCAACCAAAAAATGGCCGGTTGTAACTGGGTTATAGCTTTCATGTGAAGGTCCTACATTAGTTTCATAATAAGGGAGAAGGGGGAAAGGGAGAGGAGGGAGGGGGGAGGTAGGTGGAGGGAGGGGGATTAATGGGATTACACCTGCGGTGCATCTTACAAGGGTATATGTGAATCCTAGTAAATGTGGAATGTAAAGGTCTCAGCAAAATAACTAATTAAATGCTATGAAAGCTATGTTAACTAGTGTGATGAAAATGTGTCAAACGATCTATGAACCAAGTGTATGGTGCCCCATGATCATATTAATGTACACAGCTATGATTTAATAAAAATAAAAAAAAAGGAAAAAAAATGGCTGGGTGTTGTGGCGGGTGCCTGTAGTCCCAGCTGTTCGGGAGGCTGAGGCAAGAGAATCGCGTAAGCCCAAGAGTTAGAGGTTGCTGTGAGCTGTGTGACTCCACGGCACTCTACTGAGGGCCATAAAGTGAGACTCTGTCTCTACAAAAAAAAAAAAAAAAAAAAAAGAGAAATCTCCAGTCCCATATGGTTTCACTGGAGAATTCTACTAAATATTTTAATGAAAAATAACACTAATTCTATACACTCTCTTACAGATAACAGAAGAGGTAGGAATCCTTTCCCATTCATTCTAAAAGGCCAGGATTACTCAGATACCAAAACCAGATAAAAACATTACAAGAGGCCAGGTGCGGTGGCTCACACCTATAGATCCCAGCACTTTGAGAGGCAAAGGCAGGTGGACTGCTTGAGGCCAGGAGTTTATGATCAGCCTGGACAACATAGCAAGATACCCAATGCCACCAAAAAAAAAAAAAAAAAAAAAAGAGAGAGAGAGAGAGAATTAGTCAAGAATGATGGTGTGTACCTGTGGTCCCAGCTACTTGAGCCTCTGCTCACTTGAGCCCAGCAGTTTGAGGCTACAGTGAGCTATGATGCTACAACTGCACTCCAACCTAGGCAACAGAGTAATTATTTTTTTTTCTATTTTTATTATTATTATTATTATTTTTTATTATTAACTCATAGCTGTGTACATTAGTGTAATCAAGGGGTACAATGTGCTGGTTTCATATACAATCTGAAATATTCTCATCAAACTGTTCAACGTAGCCTTCATGGCATTTTTTTAGTTATTGTATGTAGACATTTGTATTCTGCCTTCAGTAAATTTCGCCTGTACCCATTCTAAGATGCACCGTAGGTGTGGCCCCACCCATTACCCTCCCTTCACCCGAACCTCCCCCCTCCCTTCCCCTTATAAAAAAAAATAAAGAAAACTAAAGAACAATATCCCTTGTGAACATCCTGGGCCAAAAATCCTTCAATAGGCCAGGTGCAGTAGCTCACACCTATAATCCCAACACATTGGGAAGCCCAGGTAGGAGGATCACTTGAGCCTTAGTAGTCCAAGACTAGCTTGGGCAACAAACAAGATGCTATCTTTACAAAAAATTTTAAAAATTAGCTAGGCATGGTGGTACAGGAATATAGCCTTGCCTACTCAGGAGGGTGAGGCAGGAGGCGTGCATGAGCCCCAGAGTTGGAGGCTGCAGTGAGCTATAATCAAGCCACTAAATACCAGCCTAGAGCAAGACCTTGCCTCTTAAAAACAAATAAAAACCTATAATATACCACATATAGACACTACATTAAATCCAGCAATATGTAACATGATAAAGTGTGGTTTATTCTAGAAATACAAAGTTGGTTCAACACTTCAAAATTAATCAGTGAAACTGATCTTGTCAGCAGACTAAAGAAAACAGCCATCTCATCTTAATTGAGGCAAGAAAAGCATTTTACAAAAATCAATATCCATTCACGGTAAATATTCTCATGGTAAATATTCTCCTAGAAAACCAGGAATAGAAGGAAACTTCCTGAGCCTAATAAATGGCATCAATAAGAAACTTACTGTTAATATTATATGTAATAGTGAGAAAACTACATGCTTTCTCTCGAGAACAGGAATAAGGCAAGAATGGTTTCTCTCAGTCCTATTCAACATCATACTACAAGTCCTACATAATGCAATAAGGCCAAAAAATAAAAAAAACTTCAGATCAGAAAAGAAATAAAACTGTTTCTATTCACAGATAACATGAATGTTTATGTAGAATATTTTTAAATGTATAAAAAAATCCTAGAATGATCTAGAATGAATAGATCCACCTGCCTCAGCCTCCCAGAGTGCTAGGATTACAGGTGTGAGTCACCATGCCTAGCCCCCCAAAATAATTTTAAATACCACTTAGAACTGCTCAAGGTGTAAACTTAACATAATAAGTATAACACAACCTTCATACTGAAAACTACAAAACCCTAAAGAAAGAAACCAAAAGAGAATAATGAAATGGAGAGATACACCATAAACGATGAGATCTATAGATTCAATAAATCCCAATCAAAATCCCAGAAGGATTTTTTGTAGATATTCACATGTTGATTCTAAGATAAATATGAAAAAGCAAAGCAACATGAATAGCCAAAGAAGAACAAGGTTGGAGGATTCACAATAATTTATTTCAAGACTTATTATAAAGCTACAGCAATCAAGAGAATGTGTAATTGAGGAAAGAACAGACACAAAGCCTGATGGAAAAAATAGAGAACCCAGAAATAAGCCCACACAAATATCATTAACTAATTTCGACAAGATGAAAAGGTATTTTAGTGGAAAGAGAATAGTTTTTCCCCCCAGTAAATGGTGTTAGAACTATTGGATGTCCATACCCAAAATATTAAAACTTGACCTAACCCCATACCTTATATGAAAATTAACTCAAAACAGATCATAGCCCTAAATGTAAAACATAAACCTACATTTTCTAGAAGAAAATATAGGAGAAAATGATTGACTTGGGTTAGGCAAAGAGCTTTTAGATAAAACACCAAAAGTAATGTCCATAAAAGAAAAAAAAATTATAAACTGGACTTTATTAAAACTAAAAATTTTATTATTCGAAAGACTGCTAAGAGAATGAAAACACAGTCATAGACTTGTAAATCACATTTCTGTCACAGGAGTTGCATCAAGATTATAAAAAGAACTCACAAAACCTAACAGTGAGAAAACAGGCCAGGCACGGTGGCCCACACCTGTAATCCTAGCACTGTGGGAGGCCGAGGTGGATGGATTGCTTGAGCTCACAGGTCTGAGATCAGCCTGAGCCAGAGTGAAACCCCCTCTTTCCCATCTCTACTAAAAGTAAAAAACCTGAGGAAAGAGAATCACTTGAGCCCAAGACTTGCAGGTTGCTTTGAGCTATGATGTTGCCATGGCACTCTATCAAAAAAAAAAGCGGGGGGGCTTCATTGGACAAGATGGCTGACTGAAGCCAGCTTTCCACAGAGGGAGGCTCCCATCCAGAAGGAGAGTTAAAGGACAGAAATTTAGCAAGTAACCTGGTGGATTAGATCTACACCAAGAGAGAAGGTTGAAGAATGCACATCAACCCCGCTGAGGCAAGCTGTGACCCCAAGGATACAAACAAAAGGTACAAAATCCATCACCAAGCAGTCCCCTCCCCCATGAGAATGGCTCGGAGTGCCCCACAAACAAACGAGCAGAGTTCAAAGGTCCTCCCACTACACTCCATGGGACAGACCCTCTAAAAACGGGACCTACCACCCCTTCTAGGGTGTCACAGCATTCTCCTGCCAGGCATAAAACTGTATAAAACTGTATATATTCTCTACCTGCAATTCTGAGTTCCCAGCACTCCCCTCCACTCTCACACTGAGGTCTGGAGGCCTGTCTCCCAGGAGTTCAGGTTCTTGGGTGATTTCTCGAGGGGTGTGGACAGGGCCTAGAATGCAGCTGGTCAGTGCTGATTCTGCGGCACAGGAGTGAGGAGAGGATGGTCGGCTAGAGAGGGAACCACACCAGACTGGTGGTGCCCTGAGGCGCAGAGCAGCAGCCATTTTTGGCAACAATAGGGCTCACTCCAGGATATTCCCAAGCCACACCCCCTGTCTCCATGGGCAACCAGAGGAGGCCGGGCATCTTCTCAGGGGGCAACCACCGTGGAACAGATCTTTGACAGAAACGCAGGCCCCATGAGTAAAGGGTTTGCCTGAGGTGGTACCAGACTGGGTGGAGCACAGGGACTAGAAAACGCACGCGCAGAGCAAGGAAATTCCCAGGGCGGGGCTGACCAAGAGGACCACTTTACAGGGCCTAAGATGCACCCAGCCCTCAGGGGATCATCAGCCTATAGAAAAAGGAAGGCAGAAGGCTAGAACTGACAGCTAACCGAATACAAACCTGCAGGAGCAAAGACAGGGCCTGAGGTACAGGCTCTGGGAACTCAAAACAGCTTCTCTTCTGCAGGGGAATTTAGCAGGGACAGAAACAAATTCCTGCAAAGTTGTCTGTTCTGTTCTGTCAGTAACATCAATCAGGGGCGGGGCTGGAACTGAGTGAACACCCACCAGCTTCCATCAAGCGCCCGAGGTGTCAGGCCTCACCTCCTCCTGCTGGATAGAGGCAGAGTGCAACGGCCTGGCTGAGCAGATGTAGATTTCCTTGTGATTCAGGCAGGTGCAACCCCCTGGAGTATCTGTTCACTAGAGGCAACTGGGTCACAACCCTACGGGGCTATCAGTGACTAGGTGTGACAGAGGTGCAAGGTGGGGAAGAAGGCATCAACCTTCACAGACTAATCTGTTTGCTGGCTGGGTCCTCCTGACTTCACGGGGCACCGAAGCAAGTCATATCTGAGTTCTAACCAGACCCCTGTGATCAGTTGCCAGAGACCTTTTAAACTCGCCTGAGACAGGTGCTGACTGAGACAATTGATTTGGACATTTTGAACTGAGTCAATCGCCCAAGGACTATTCAAGTGGTGCCCTGGGTGTGTGGTTGTAGGAAGGTTTGATTTTCCTTTTCCAATTGTTGCCTGTGGGAGGGCGGGGTGACTCAATTGCTGGTATTTCTCCACAGCTGAGACTTCAACCCAGAGTAACTGTTTCACTAGGGTCGAACAGAGACCAGCTGAAAACAAGACAGAACCACTTGGCCCCACCACACCAAACAGGTCCCCAGTTTCTCAGGCCATAGCGGTGTATGGTTCCTTGACAAAGCTCCAGGGGAAAAATCAAACAGTGTAAAATAATCATGGGGTGGAATCAGCAGAAAAACTCTGGTAACATGAATAACCAGAATAGATCAACTCCCCCAAGGAAAGATATGACAGATGTAACTGGAGATGCCATTCATAAACAGCTGGGCGAGATGCAGAAATCGAATTCAGAATTTGGATTGCAACAAGATTAATAGAATGGAGGAAAATTTGGAATTAGAAATTCGAGGAGCAATTCAAAAGTCGGAATTAGAAATTCAAGGAGAAATTCAAAAGTTTTCTCAAGAATTTAACGAATTTAAAGACAAAACCACCAAAGATTTTGACGCACTGAAGCAAGAATTTGCAGCCCTCAAAGATCTGAAAAATATAGTAGAAGCCCTCAGTAACAGAGTGGAACAAGCAGAAGAAAGGATTTCTGAGATTGAAGACAAAGCCTTTGAAAGCTCCCAAACTCTCAAAGAGGAAGAGAAATGGATAGCAAAAATGGATAATTCAGAGAGCTCTGGGATAATTCGAAGAAGGCTAATATCCACCTCATTGGAATCCCTGAAAGTGATGAAGTGGCCTCACAAGGAACAGAGGCCCTTCTCCATGAAATTATGAAATAGAATTTTCCAGACATGCCAAGAGATTCTGAAATTCAGATAGCAGACAGTTTCAGAACCCCAGCACGACTCAATCCAAATAAGAAATCCCCCAGGCATATCATAATTAACTTCACTAAAGTTAATATGAAGGAGAAAATTCTGAAAGCAGCCAGACGTAAGAAATCCATTACCTACAAAGGGAAGAATATTAGAATAACTGCAGATCTCTCTGCTGAAACTTTTCAAGCCAGAAGAAGGTGGTCATAGACTTTTAATCTCCTAAAGCAACATAACTTTCAACTCCGGATCCTGTATCCAGCTAAACTGAGTTTCATTTATGATGGAGAAATTAAATACTTTAATGACATTCATATGTTGAAGAAATTTGCCATAACCAAACCAGCTCTTCAGGATATTCTCAGACCTATCCTCCATAATGACCAGCCCAATCCTATACCACAAAAGTAAACTTACTCAGAAACTTTTGATCAAACTCCAACTTCCACAGTGGCGAAAGGATTAAAAATGTCCACTGGACTTTCAAAAAACTCGATACCCAAAATTTTACCAGACTTCTCAATATTCTCCATTAATGTGAACAGCTTAAACTGTCCTCTAAAGAGGCACAGGTTAGATACAAAAACTAAGGCCAGATATTTGCTGCATACAAGAGTCACATCTTACCTGAAAAGAAAAATATAGACTTAGGGTGAAAGGATGGTCGTCCATATTTCAGGCAAATGGTAATCAGAAAAAAGCAGGTGTTGCAATTCTATTTGCAGGCACAATAGGCTTTAAATCAATAAAAGTAAGGAAGGATAAGAATGGTCACTTCATATTTGTTAAGGGTAATACTCAATATGATGAGATTTCAATTATTAATATTTATGCACCCAACCAGAATGCACCTCAGTTTATAAGAGAAACTCTAACAGACATGAGCAACTTGATTTCCTCCAGCTCCATAATAGTCAGAGATTTCAACACTCCTTTGGCAGCATTGGATCGATCCTCCAATAAGAAGCTGAGCAAAGAAATTTTAGATATAAACCTAACCATCCAACATTTGGATTTAGCAGACATCTACAGAACATTTCATCCCAACAAAACTGAATACACATACTTATCATCAGCCCACGGAACATACTCCAAAATCGATCACATCTTAGGTCACAAGTCTAATTTCAGTAAATTTAAAGGAATAGAAATTATTCCTTGCATCTTCTCGGACCACCATGGAATAAAAGTTGAACTCAGTAACAACAGGAATCTGCATACTCATACAAAAACATGGAAGTTAAATAACCTTATGCTGAATGATAGCTGGGTCAGAGATGAGATTAAGAAGGAAATTGCCAAATTTTTGGAACAAAATGACAATGAAGACACGAATTATCACAACGTCTGGGATACCACAAAGGCAGTCCTAAGAGGGAAATTTAGAGCACTGCTAGCCTTCCTCAAGAGAACAGAGAGAGAGGAAGTTAACAACTTAATGGGACATCTCAAGCAACTTGAAAAGGAAGAACATTGCAACCCCGAACCCAGTAGTAGAAAAAAAATAACCAAAATTAGAGCAGAATTAAATGAAATTGAAAACAAAACAATTATACAATAGATCAATAAATCAAAAAGTTGGTTTTTGAAAAGTTCAATAAAATAGATAAACCTTTGGCTAACGTAACCAGGAAAAAAAGAGTAAAATCTCTAATCTCATCAGTCAGAAACAACAAAGACGAAATAACAACAGACTCCTGAGAAATTCAAAAAATCCTTAATGAATATTACAAGAAACTTTATTCTCAGAAATATGAAAATCTGAAGGAAATTGACTAACACCTGGAAGCACGTCGCCCTCCACAACTTAGCCAGAATCAAGTGGAAACGTTGAACAGGCCCATATCAAGTTCTAAAATAGCATCAACCATAAAAATCTCCCTAAAAAGAAAAGCCCAGGACCAGATGGCTTCACGTCAGAATTCTACCAAACCTTTAAAGAGGAACTAGTACCTATATTACTCAACCTGTTCCAAAATGTACAAAAAGAAGGAAGACTACCCAACACGTTCTATGAAGCAAACATCACCCTGATCCCCAAACCAGGAAAAGACCCAACAAGAAAAGGAAATTATAGACCAATATCACTAATGAATATAGATGCAAAAATATTCAACAAGGTCCTATCAAACAGAATCCAGCAACACATCAAACACATTATACATCATGACCAAGTCAGTCTTATCCCAGAGTCTCAAGGCTGGTTCAATATACATAAATCTATAAGTATATTTCAGCACATAAACAAATTAAAAAACAAAGACCATATGATTCTTTCAATTGATGCAGAAGAAGCTTTTGATAATATCCAGCATCCCTTCATGATCAGAACACTTAAGAAAATTGGTATAGAAGGGACATTTCTCAAACTGATAGAGGCCGTCTACAGCAAACCCACAGCCAATATCATATTGAATGGAGTTAAATTGAAATCATTTCCACTCAGATCAGGAACCAGACAAAGCTGCCCATTGTCTCAACTGCTCTCTAACATTGTAATGGAAGTTTTAGCCACCGCAATTAGGGAAGAAAAGGTGATCAAGGTTATCCATATAGGGTTAGAAGAGATCAAACTTCGCTCTTCGCAGATGATATGATTGTATTTCTGGAAAACACCAGGGATTCTACTACAAAACTGTTAGAAGTGATGAAGGAATACAGCAGCATCTCAGGTTACAAAATCAACATTCATAAATCGGTAGCCTTTATATATACCAACAGTAGTCAAGCTGAAAAAACTTAAGCACTCTATTCCGTTGACAGTAGTGCCAAAGAAGATGAATTGTTTGGGAGTTTATCTAACAAAGGACATGAAAGATCTCTATAAAGAAAACTATGAAACTGTATAAAAAGAAATAGCTGAAAATGTTAACAAATGGAGAAACATACCACGCTCATGGCTGGGAAGAATCAACATTGTTAAAATGTCCATACTATCCAAAGCAATACACAATTTTAATGCAATCCCTATTAAAGCTCCACTGTCATAGTTTAACGATCTTGAAAAACTAATACTTCATTTTATATGGAATCAGAAAAAACCTCGAATAGCCAAGACATTACTCAGAAATAAAAACAAAGCAGGAAGAATCACAGTATCAGACCTCAGACTATACTATAAATCGATAGTGATCAAAACAGCATGGTCCTGGCACAAAAACAGAGAAGTAGATGTCTGGAACAGAATAGAGAACCAAGAGATGAATCCAGCTACTTACTGTTATTTGATCTTTGACAAGCCAATTAAAAACATTCAGTGGGGAAAAGATTACCTATTTAACAAATGGTGCTGGGTGAACTGGCTGGCAACCTGTGGAAGACTGAAACTGGACCCACACCTTTCACCATTAACTAAGATAGACTCTCACTGGATGAAAGATTTAAACTTAAGAAACTATATTTTATGAAACTATAAAAATATCAGAAGAGAGTGAAGGAAAACCCTTCAAGAAATCGGTCTGGGCGAGTATTTTATGAGGAGGACCCCCCGGGCAATTGAAGCAGCTTCAAAAATACACTACTGGGACCTGATCAAACTAAAAACTTCTGCACCGTCAAGAATACAGTAAGTAAAGCAAGGAAACAGCCATCAGAATGGGAGAAGATATTTGTAGGTTATGTCTCCGACAAAGGTTTAATAACCAGAATCCACAGAGAACTCAAACGTATAAGCAAGAAAAGAACAAGTGATCCCATTGCAGGCTGGGCAAGGGACTTGAAGAGAAACTTCTCTGAAGAAGACAGGCGCACAGCCTACAGACATATGAAAAAATGCTCATCATCCTTAATCATCAGAGAAATGCAAATCAAAACTACTTTGAGATATCATCTAACTCCAGTAAGATTAGCCTATATCACAAAATCCCAAGAACAGAGATGTTGGCGTGGATATGGAGAAAAGGGAACACTTCTACACTGCTGGTGGGAATGCAAATTAATACATTCCTTTTGGAAAGATGTTTGGAGAACACTTAGAGATCTAAAAATCGATCTGCCATTCATTCAATCCTATAATTCCTCTACTAGGTATATACCCAGAAGACCAAAAATCACATTATAACAAAGATATTTGTACCAGAATGTTTATTGCCACCCAATTCATAATTGCTAAGTCATGGAAAAAGCCCAAGTGCCCATGGATCCACGAATGGATTAATAAATTGTGGTATATGTACACCATGGAATATTATGCAGCCTTAAAGAAAGATGGAGACTTTATCTCTTTCATGTTTACATGGATGGAGCTGGAACATATTCTTCTTAGTAAAGTATCTCAAGAATGGAAGAAAAAGTATCCAATGTACTCAGCCCTACTATGAAACTAATTTATGGATTTCATATGAAAGCTATAACCCAGTTATAACCTAAGAATATGGGGAAGCGGGGGAGGGAAAGGAGGGAGGGGAGAGGTGGGTAGAGGGAAGGGGATTGGTGGGATTACACTTGTGGTGCATCTTACAAGGGTATATGTGAAACTTAGTAAATGTAGAATGTAAATGTCTTAACACAATAACTAAGAAAATGCCAGGAAGGCTATGTTAACCAGTGTGATGAAAATGTGTCAAATGGTCTATAAAACCAGTGTATGGTGACCCATGACCGCATTAATGTACACAGCTATGATTTAATTAAAAAAAAAAGGCAGTTTCACCAAAGAAGATACGTGTGTGTGTGTATGTATATACACATGTGCTTATGGCAAATAAGCACTTGAAAACATGCTCAACATCTTTAATTAGGAAATTGCAAATTAAAATCATACTTACATATGAACACACACCTAAGGGAAGGGCTACATTTCTAAAAGTTGTCACAGGCACTGCCCCACTATCCCAGTTTTTATTGGCCATTTCATTTGCATGAGCATTTAGCTTCACAACACTTTGTAAAGGTAGAGATTTTAAGTCCCATTTTATTCATAGAAAAATAAAAATTTAAAGAAGCTAAATACTTGCCCAAGACTACAGTAAGTGGCTGAGACAACATTCACATCCAGGTTTACCTTATTCTAATGTCCTTCCTTATTTCACTTCACCAGGCTTTTTTCCCTTAAAAAGGAGGACAGGAGAGAAGGGAGAAAAAAGAAATTCCACCTAGTACTGTTCAATGCAGTTGTTTATGCATTTTTTTAATTTATTTTCTTTGTAAGCAAATAGCTGCAAATCCAATGATTACCAAATGGTATCGGTAGGGGTGGGGAGAAGTAGTTATCCAAGCTACAAATTAATTTTCAATTGGTGGCATAGAACATCTTGTATTTGCTTATGGCTGGTGAGCCTAAGCATAGCTTTCAGAGCCAAAGACACACATTCACGAGGTAATATTTGTCATCTGTTAATTTTATCTAAATGCACTCATAGCTAAAATAACACTGCTAATTTTTATTTCAAGTATCTCTTCAGAAGAAGTGTGCTAATTTAGAATCACGAGTTCTGGAAATGGACTATGCTAAACCATCAAGCTGCTGCCTGAACCCAGGAAAAACACTTACCTTTGTGTGCCATCGCTTTTCCATTTGTATAAAAATTAAATTTGTAAAGTTTTTACATTTGTATAAAAACTAATTTTTCCATTTACTAGGAGTAAATTTTTGAGAGTGTTTCATTCTGTAGGGCCACAATCAAATTTAGAATATGTATTAAAAGAATTAACCAAGTACTCCTTGTGTAGCTTGAAAGAGTATCCTATCTTAGTTACTATCTATCTACAGAGTTGCTCTCTTATCTTAGTAACTACTCTTGAATTTATATGGGCTTTTTCATTCACAACATTACAGTATCCCTGTGATTAAGGAAAGGTAGCAGGAAGGGGAAGCAAACGCAGAAAATGATTTTGAAAATTTGAAATCTGGCTCCACAGCAGAAAGAGGCCAAGGGACCAGGGTGCAAACCTAAAATCACAGTTGATTACTCTGTAATATCAAATTTCATGCTCTTTGTAAAGACTTTTCATAAAACTGGGATAATGATCCTAACTTTTAAGGGTGTTTTAAAAATTAGACGAGACAAGGCAAAGAAAACACCCAGGACGGGGGCCTCGCTTTCTCCACCCTATATTTTTTATTATAAGTGATCTGGTTGGCGAAGCAGCATCCTTAGATATTATACAGATTGCAAGAATTGAAAATGAGAAGAGCTTATCAGAGGTCTATTAATGCATTCAAATAATTTTATTAAAGCCTTAATCATACATCCAAACATAATAAAAAACATAAGAAAAGAACTTCAAGTGCTGCCAATCGCTTCTGAGGCTGGGACTAGATTTGCCTTAGAGTTTCTGTTTACAGAGGCCAGCTGAGCAACTTAAAGGCTAAAACTATTTAATTATTTGCTTGTTGAAATGAGTAGAAAATTTATTTATAGAAAGGAAGTACATAGAGAGCAAAAGGAAAGGTCAACTTAAAAATGCTATTCTAAGGTGCCCAGTGATGTAACCTAGGAACTGTTTCTTAATTTTCACAAAAGGAAGGTCTCACATATTATAGTTTAACATTCATCCCAACCAATCCTTAAACATATTAATAAATGGGTAATTTGTGGATTAGTAGGAATAAATATATATTTGATCACAGTTATTGCAAAATATCCTGGGATGATACATTACATACATGGGGTACTTGGGGAAGAATGAGTAAAGAGAACACCTACTTACAATGGTTGCAGCAAAGACGAATAGTGAGGACCATAAGGAGAAAATAGATGTTGGAAAGGTACACTGGGCCCCTGAATTCCAATCTAGGGAGTTTTCATTTGATCCTACACGGACTGATTCTCCAAGGTAGGTCCCAGTACCACCAGCCTCAAAATTACCTGGGCAGCATAGTAAAACACCAATTCTAGGGTCCCATCCTAGACCTACTGAATAGAAATCTCTGGTGAGGGTACTCAGGAATATGCATTTCTGTAAGCTTCAAAATTTGTTTTGATGCACCCCAAAGTCTTTCTTCCATAAGTGGAAGGAAAAATTCTTGAGCAAAATAATGATGTGGCCAGAGTTGGATTTCAGAAATAAAACAACAAAAACAAAATATCAACGATAATATTAACAATAGTAACTACCTCTACTACTATTAATTGCTTTATTCACTTATTACATGCCAGACACAGTTTTGTGCACTTTACATCCATATTAAAAACTGATGAGGAACCTAAAAGATAGTTACACTCCTTATCACAGGATTGAATAAGGAAATGGGAGCACAAAGAAATTAAGTAATTTTCACAAGATCAAATTAATAAGGAGTCCTATCATGATTCAATTACCTCTTTAACAGTAGTATGAAGAAAGAATTAGAGAAGGGAGACTAGAGGCAATAGGCTTATTAGTAAATTATTGTGATGATCTATCAGGAGGATTTGAATCTGGGCAGAATCACTAGTAAAGATTGCTTCTTCATACATATAGACAGGCTTGGCACAGTAAGTATATTACATAATGAAATTAAGTCTATTTCCTTTCTGAATAAATAAACCCTGCAAGGTGGAAAATGTAACTGTCTGTAGTTGTCTATAGTGCTACAAGTTTAATAGAATTGGAGTCAAGAAATAAGTAAAATAGCTGAGCCTTGAGTCATTCCAAAAGACATCTAAATGAACTACTTTTTTCTTTGGAAAGTGTAAGAGGGCTCTCTTACTTTGTGTTCCCTATCTAAACCTTTTAATACTCAAAACTTGTTGACAAATTCTTCCCACTCTCCTGCCACAGTTCATTATTATCAAACACTTATAAACACTGCTCTGCACTGTAAGCTGTGAAGTTCTTTACTTTATCATTATGACTAAGCATTGGGTAACACTTCATATTCAAGAAGAGTATGATAGAGAAAAAACTCCTCTTCTTTTTAATAGATTTAGGCGGTACATTTAATCTATTAATAGATTTAATAGATTAATGGTTGAATTCCATAACGTGTATATATTGTATAGCATTTGTCGTATTCATCACCCGAGTGGTGTACCTTGTACCCCACAGGTCCTCTTTTATCCCCTACTCTTCCTGGCCCTCCCCCTTTTTGAGTCTCTAATGTCCATTATAACACTCTGTGTCCTTGTGTAGCCACAGTTTAGCTCCCACTTATGGGAACATGTAGCATTTATTTTTCTGTTCCAGAGTTACTTCACTTAGGATAATGGCAAAGACATTATTTCATTCTTTCTTACCACTGAGTAGTACTCTATGGAATATGTACACCACACAGAATTCCCTCTTCTAAATTCACTGCTCGCCCCTGCTCTTACATACACCAGGGTGGAACTCAACCAATTCCCACCAACACACACAGTCACGCATACGCACACATGCACACTCTAGGATCTTCAAAAGAAAACTGAGATGCCCAAAGTCATAATACTAAAACATAGATGGGAAAGCTTCATTTTTTTTTTTCATTTCTTTAAATAAGAATTTGGAAACACCAAGATGTTAAAAGAGCTTGTTCGAGTTTACAAACAATACATAGAGAGAACTGCATTTTATGTTCCTGGCATACACATAACCTGCTAATCATAATGACACAGACCAACATCATACTTGTATGTACTCCTTCAGAGAAAAATACAAAACACAATCCTCAAACTCCCCCTAATCATCGCTAAGGCACTGGTAGACATTAACAATCCCAGATATTCTCAGAGGACAGTGTCAATAATACATCAAGAAAGAAATAATTTGGCTCCCTCTTCTACTCCTTTGGTGAAATAGGCACTGTTAGCTAAAGGTAAATAGACTCTGGCTAAGTGAAATTTACCTCCATACTAGCAGAATTTGTCTACTCTTAATTCATTTCTGATTTCACACTACTTTCTATACTAGATATATAGCAAGTAAACAAAATAGACCAAAATTCATGCCCTTATACACATTACGTCTTAGAAGGATGGACACACATAGTAAGTAACTTAAACAAGTTAAAAATCTAGTATGTTAAAAGGAAGTTAAATTCCCAGGAGGAAAAGCAATGTAGGCAAGGGAGATTGAGGGTCAGGAGCAAGTGACTGTATGTGTGTTGTGGGAGTACAATTTTAGACAGTATGGACAAAGGAAATGTTCTTTACATGTGCTTCTGGGTAAGGGATAGAGGTTCAAACCAATATTCTGTTGAATAACTGAGTGAATGAATGAATATGAAAAGGAGATGGAGAGAAAAATATTAAGAACATAAAACCAGAGAATCATAATTCTTCGCTAAGGTTGCTAAAGAAAAGATTCTTGGCAAAGCACATTGTCTCAGATCGAATCATTCAACAAATGAGTACTGTGCCAGAAACAGAGATAATAATTCCCAGGTACTGGAAAGACAACAATGAGGAAGACAGACATGGTCCCTGCCCTCATACAGCTTACAGCCTTATAGCAGAGAGAAAAAGAAAGTAATATAGCGTGATGAATACTAAAATAGAAATACGTACACAATGTTACAGGAAAACATGGTATGTAAATTTACATACGGAAAAACACTAAGTCCAGACTTTCCCGAAGAAGAAATATCTAAGTTGGGACATAAAGAATGAGGGATTCTCTTCCTTTCTACTTAAATACATGGGCAGAGGGGACGGGTATCCAAAAGGCAAGGAGCGGCATGTGTAAAGACATGGAGGCAAGACAGAGCACCACACCACAGAGAAATAAAGAAAGCTCATTGTGGTGGTGCATAGGAGGCAGCAGAGGGACAGGTCAAGGGCTTTCCTAAGAGCATCTGGGTCCCATAGAAGAAGTTTACCCAAGAGAGAAGAATATGATGAGCAGACCTACATCTTAGAAACAAGTCCAGCTACAGTGTGAAAATGGACCAGGAAAGAACAAAGGCAAAGAGACTTTTTAGCAGCCCGCTAAAATAATCCAGTTGAGAGATAAAGATAGCCAGAAAAATAAATGCCAAGAGCATGTGTATGCTATTATGACCACAGGAAATTTATTATTACCTGTACTGGATGATATACTCATGTCCTAAAAACCTAGGTCCTTTTTTTTCTTATTGGAGTAAAAACAAATAATATACGCCAACGAATTATCAGTGTTACTCACCCAGAAGGTAAGAAAATTGCATAAAAATCAAAGACCCTAACAAAATAAGCCTATAAGAAGGTTGCCGGAGGCGGAGCAAGATGGCAGCCGAGTAACAGCTTCCTTGCATCTGGGCACCGTGAGTCTGGGGAGATAGGACTCCAGGCATCTCTGGCTGGTGGGAACTGCCTATCATCACTCCTATGAGGATACAGGGAGTCAGCGAGAGACTTCTGGACCCCAAGAGGAGGACTAAAACCGTGGAAAACTGGCAAGTGGTCGCGTGTGTTCAAACCGTCTAAACCCGCCCACAACTGTAAGTTCAGTAGCAGCGAGACTGCAAACCAGAAAGGCCTTACCTGTGAACTGTTTTGATGTCCTTGGACTTGGCACTGAGTTGAACTGCCTTGGGGAAGGCCTGAGTGGGAGTGCGGAGAACTTTGACCGCTGTCTAGGGCCCCAGTCTGAGCCGCTGAGCCAGACGGAGCTAATAATGTTTGGCGGTGGGTCACACGGATCCATTGTCAGTGATCTGCCCCGGCAAGCTCCGCCCTCAGGGTCGCAGAGCTAGAAACGGGTGGGAGCTGGTAACCCAGCAACCAAGTAGCCTAAGGGTGGGGTCTGAGCCGCCTTGCAGCCCTAACCCTCAGGGGCAGAGTGAGACCGGTTTTGGCACACTGAGTAAGTGGATAGCCACTTCAGCAGCGATTCCAGCGAGAAAGCTGGGAAAGCTTCTGCTCAGCAAGTTTACAAGTTCAAAGTGCCTTTTAAGTAGGCTGAAGAGAGATTTAGGGTGTCTACCTGCTGGGGTTTGAGAAATCAGCAGCCTCCAGTCGTATCAGAACTGTGACTAACATCTCATACCCCAGAAGACCACGTGTTGCCCAGACAATATTTAATAACATATACAAACTGCTTTGTTTTTGGTTGTGTATTTTTTTCTTTTTTTTTTTTTTTGTTTGGTTGTTTTTTTTGTTTGTTTATTTTGACGTTGCTGATGTTCTTTTGTTTTTTTAAATTCAATCTTTTCCACACAGATCCCTTTTTCTTTCTCAATTTTCCTAGTTTAATTATAATTTCCCATTGCTGCCTTTTTTAATAACTTCAACTTCATTTTTGCTAGTGTTTCTACCGATATAATTTGGTTTTTCACACAATTTTATCCCTGTAAAGTTTTCTGTTTGCTTGTTTTGGTTTGATTTATAGCATTTTTGTCTTTCCTCTCTACTTGGTGGAGGTGGGGTACTGTGTCTGATCAGGTTAGCAAAGAGCTGCTGACCTCAAGGGAACCACGCAACTGGGCACCCGCAGAAGGTGGGGTTTTTTAAGGTTGTGTCAAAGTACCCTACTGTACACCTATATTGCCCTGTCTCCCTCTTTCTGTGCCTCTCTTCTTTTTGTCAATATTCCTTATACCCACCCCCTCTCCTTTCTCTATCTTTCTTTTTTTCTTATCGCTCGGTCCTCCTTTCTTTCATCCCCTTTTTTTTTTGCTCTTCAACCTTCTCACCCTTCTGGTCCTGTAACCCTTAGTCCACAGGCACAAGAACTTAAAGAGCAAGAGGAAGTGAAAGGAAAATTAGGGCAAGGAAACAGATAAAAGAAATCACTCATGAGGAAGAATCAGCAGAAAACTCCAGGCAACATGAAGAACCAGTCTAGAACAACCCCACCAAGGGACCATGAGGTAGCTACTGCAGATGATTCCACCAGTATAGAAATGTTAGGAATGACAGAAAGGGAATTTAGAATACACATGTTGAAAACAATGAAAGAAATGATGGAAACAATGAAGGAAATTGCTAATAAAGTGGAAAATAACCAAAAGGAAATCCAAAAACAGAATCAAATAAGAGATGAACGATATGAAGAATATAAAAAGGATATAGCAGACCTGAAGGAACTGAAACAGTCAATTAGGGAACTTAAGGATGCAATGGAAAGTATCAGCAACAGGTTAGACCATGCAGAAGAAAGAATTTCAGAGGTAGAAGACAAAGTTCTTGAGATAACTCAGACAGTAAAAGAGGCAGAAAAGAAGAGAGAGAAAGCAGAACGTTCACTGTCAGAATTATGGGACTTTATGAAGCGTTCCAACATACGAGTTATAGGAATTCCAGAAGGGGAAGAAGAATGCCCCAGAGGAATGGAAACCATACTAGAGAATATTATAAAAGAAAATTTCCCAAACATCACCAAAGATTCTGACACACTGCTTTCAGAGGGATATCGGACCCTGGGTCGCCTCAACTCTAACCGAGCTTCTCCAAGACACATTGTGATGAACCTGTCCAAAGTCAAGACAAAAGAAAAGATTCTGCAAGCTGCCAGGAGTAAGCGCCAGTTGACCTACAGGGGCAAATCCATCAGAGTTACCACAGACTTCTCTAATGAAACTTTCCAAGCAAGAAGACAATGGTCATCTACCTTTAATCTACTTAAACAGAACAATTTTCAGCCCAGAATTCTGTACCCTGCTAAGCTAAGCTTCAAAATTGACGGAGAAATCAAATCATTTACGGATATACAAACATTGAGGAAATTCGCCACAACAAGACCAGCTCTACAGGAAATACTTCAACCTGTTCTGCACACTGACCACCACAATGGATCAGCAGCAAAGTAAGAACTCAGAAATCAAAGGACAGAACCTAACCTCCACACTGATGCAAAAGATAAAACTAAGCAATGGACTCTCACCAAATAAGACGAATAGAATACTACCACACTTATCAATTATCTCAATAAATGTTAATGGCTTGATTTCCCCACTGAAGAGACATAGATTGGCTGACTGGATTAAAAAACACAAGCCATCCATTTGCTGTCTGCAAGAAACACACCTGGCTTCAAAAGACAAATTAAAGCTCCGAGTCAAGGGTTGGAAGACAATTTTTCAGGCAAATGGAATTCAGAAGAAAAGAGGAGTTGCAATCTTATTTTCAGATACATGTGGATTTAAAGCAACTAAAGTCAAAAAAGACAAAGATGGTCACTTTATATTGGTCAAGGGAAAACTACAACAAGAAGACATTTCAATTCTAAATATCTATGCACCCAATTTAAATGCTCCCAGATTCTTGAAACAGACCTTACTCAGTCTGAGCAATATGATATCTGATAATACCATCATAACAGGGGACTTTAACACACCTCTTACAGAGCTGGACAGATCCTCTAAACAGAAATTAAACAAAGATGTAAGAGATTTAAATGAGACCCTAGAACAACTATGCTTGATAGACGTATATAGAACACTCCACCCCAAAGATAAAGAATATACATTCTTCTCATCACCCCATGGAACATTCTCCAAAATTGATCATATCCTGGGACACAAAACAAATATCAACAGAATCAAAAGAATTGAAATTTTACCTTGTATCTTTTCAGACCATAAGGCACTAAAGATGGAACTCAACTCTAACAAAAATGCTCAACCCCACCCAAAGGCATGGAAATTAAACAATCTTCTGTTGAATAACAGATGGGTGAAGGAAGAAATAAAACAGGAAATCATTAACTTCCTTGAGCATAACAACAATGAAGACTCAAGCTACCAAAACCTGTGGGATACTGCAAAAGCAGTTTTGAGAGGAAAATTCATCGCTTTAGATGCCTACATTCGAAAAACAGAAAGAGAGCACATCAACAATCTCACAAGAGATCTTATGTAATTGGAAAAAGAAGAACAATCTAAGCCTAAACCCAGTAGAAGAAAAGAAATATCCAAAATCAAATCAGAGATCAATGAAATTGAAAACAAAAGAATCATTCAGAAAATTAATGAAACAAGGAGTTGGTTTTTTGAAAAAATAAATAAAATAGATAAACCATTGGCCAGACTAACTAGAAATAGAAAAGTAAAATCTCTAATAACCTCAATCAGAAACGATAAAGGGGAAATAACAACTGATCCCACAGAGATACAAGAGATCATCTCTGAATACTACCAGAAACTCTATGCCCAGAAATTTGACAATGTGAAGGAAATGGATCAATATTTGGAATCACACCCTCTCCCTAGACTTAGCCAGGAAGAAATAGACCTCCTGAACAGCCCAATTTCAAGCACTGAGATCAAAGAAACAATAAAAAAGCTTCCAACTAAAAAATGCCCTGGTCCAGATGGCTTCACTCCAGAATTCTATCAAACCTTCAAGGAAGAGCTTATTCCTGTACTGCAGAAATTATTCCAAAAAACTGAGGAAGAAGGAATCTTCCCCAACACATTCTATGAAGCAAACATCACCCTGATACCAAAACCAGGAAAAGACCCAAGCAAAAAGGAGAATTTCAGACCAATCTCACTCATGAATATAGATGGAAAAATTCTCAACAAAATCCTAGCCAATAGTTTACAGCTTATCATCAAAAAAGTCATTCATCATGATCAAGTAGGCTTCATCCCAGGGATGCAAGGCTGGTTTAACATATGCAAGTCCATAAACGTTATCCACCATATTAACAGAGGCAAAAATAAAGATCATATGATCCTCTCAATAGATGCAGAAAAAGCATTTGATAAAATCCAGCATCCTTTTCTAATTAGAACACTGAAGAGTATAGGCATAGGTGGCACATTTCTAAAACTGATTGAAACTATGTATGACAAACCCACAGCCAATATTTTACTGAATGGAGTAAAACTGAAAGCTTTTCCTCTTAGAACTGGAACCAGACAAGGTTGTCCTCTGTCACCTTTACTATTCAACATAGTGCTGGAAGTTCTAGCCAATACAATTAGGCAAGACAAGGAAATAAAGGGAATCCAAATGGGAGCAGAGGAGGTCAAACTCTCCCTCTTTGCTGACGACATGATCTTATACTTAGAGAACCCCAAAGACTCAACCACAAGACTCCTAGAAGTCATCAAAAAATACAGTAATGTTTCAGGATATAAAATCAATGTCCACAAGTCAGTAGCCTTTGTATACACCAATAACAGTCAAGATGAGAAGCTAATTAAGGACACAACTCCCTTCACCATAGTCTCAAAGAAAATGAAATACCTAGGAATATACCTAACGAAGGAGGTGAAGGACCTCTATAAAGAAAACTATGAAATCCTCAGAAAGGAAATAGCAGAGGATATTAACAAATGGAAGAACATACCATGCTCATGGATGGGAAGAATTAACATTGTTAAAATGTCTATACTTCCCAAAGCAATCTACCTATTCAATGCCATTCCTATCAAAGTACCTACATCGTACTTTCAAGATTTGGAAAAAATGATTCTGCGTTTTGTATGGAACCGGAAAAAACCCCGTATAGCTAAGGCAGTTCTTAGTAACAAAAATAAAGCTGGGGGCATCAGCATACCAGATTTTAGTCTGTACTACAAAGCCATAGTGGTCAAGACAGCATGGTACTGGCACAAAAACAGAGACATAGACACTTGGAATCAAATTGAACACCAAGAAATGAAACTAACATCTTACAACTACCTAATCTTTGATAAACCAAACAAGAACATACCTTGGGGGAAAGACTCCCTATTCAATAAATGGTGTTGGGAGAACTGGATGTCTACATGTAAAAGACTGAAACTGGACCCACACCTTTCCCCACTCACAAAAATTGATTCAAGATGGATAAAGGACTTAAATTTAAGGCATGAAACAATAAAAATCCTCAACGAAAGCATAGGAAAAACACTGGAAGATATTGGCCTGGGGGAAGACTTCATGAAGAAGACTGCCATGACAATGGCAACAACAACAAAAATAAACAAATGGGACTTCATTAAACTGAAAAGCTTCTGTACAGCTAAGGACACAATAACCAAAGCAAAGAGACAACCTACACAATGCGAAAGGATATTTACATATTTTCAATCAGACAAAAGCTTGATAACCAGGATCTATAGAGAACTCAAATTAATCCACATGAAAAAAGCCAACAATCCCTTATATCAATGGGCAAGAGACGTGAATAGAACTTTCTCTAAAGACGACAGACGAATGGCTAACAAACACATGAAAAAATGTTCATCATCTCTATATATTAGAGAAATGCAAATCAAAACAACCCTGAGATATCATCTAACCCCAGTGAGAATGGCCCACATCACAAAATCTCAAAACTGCAGATGCTGGCGTGGATGTGGAGAGAAGGGAACACTTTTACACTGCTGGTGGGACTGCAAACTAGTACAACCTTTCTGGAAGGAAGTATGGAGAAACCTCAAAGCACTCAACCTAGACCTCCCATTCGATCCTGCAATCCCATTACTGGGCATCTACCCAGGAGGAAAAAAATCCTTTTATCATAAGGACACTTGTACTAGACTGTTTATTGCAGCTCAATTTACCGTTGCCAAAATGTGGAAACAGCCTAAATGCCCACCAACCCAGGAATGGATTAACAAGCTGTGGTATATGTATACCATGGAATACTATTCAGCCATTAAAAAAAAATGGAGACTTTACATCCTTCGTATTAACCTGGATGGAAGTGGAAGACATTATTCTTAGTAAAGCATCACAAAAATGGAGAAGCATGAATCCTATGTACTCAATCTTGATATGAGGACAATTAATGACAATTAAGGTTATGGGGGGGGAGCAGAAAGAGGGATGGAGGGAGGAGGGTGGGGCCTTAGTGTGTGTCACATTTTATGGGGGCAAGACATGATTGCAAGAGGGACTTTACCTAACAATTGCAATCAGTGTAACTGGCTTATTGTATCCTCAATGAATCCCCAACAATAAAAAAAAAAAAAAAAAAGAAGGTTGCCAGAGTTGTACTTTATAACCACCTAAAGTCATTATGCTCTTCTCTAAGAGAGCACCTTAACTTACATATTATGTCAATATCTGATAACAATTTTCATCCCTTCCCTTCTCGAAACAATTTTCTACCCATTTTAACAGCTTCTGAGACTTTGAGATTCACGCCTGACTGTAAGAGGCAAGTACTGCTTTTCAGCTGAATAAACAAAGACAGACAATGAGGGTAATGTGGCAAATGGGTCTGCCCACTCAGATATTTTCCAAAGTAGGAGTTCATGCTGGGCTCCCTCAGTTGGAAAGCCCAGGGAAATAAACATTCCAGATTTATAAATGAACTAATAGAAAAGTCATACTTCATCAGCACTATTATTTCTGCTAATCGTTGAGAGGATAGCCCACAAAACTTGGGGAAAATTATGAGGCCTAAAGGTTTAAAATTTAAAAAATGAAAATAAAGAAGGTAGGTACCCTGGACCTAAGATATTAAAACAATTTTACTCACCCACAGAGACCAGGAAAACAACGAGCTTTCTTCATTGCCCTCTAGATTCAGCCTGTGTGTGTACATTAAACAATGTGTGGCTATAGTCAAAGCTAAAAACACTCTAAAAGATTTGTGTCTTATACCAAATGCAGAATGTTTGGCTTAGGTGATGCAATGTTTGAGGCAGTTTGTCTATCCTTTTTGTTTTTCCCATTCAAAATGAGCAGTACATTCCTAACCAGGTCTACTCAGGCACCCAGGGTGCTAGTGAATGGTAGAGCAGACTCTCCAGTGACCAAGCAACCAATATCCTGGAATCTGAAAAGTACTTTTTATAATGAAAAGTTTCACTACCAGTAGACCATTTGCCTGCGCTGATTTCACAATTGCAATTGACCCTTTGCTGTAGACCAAAATTTCCTCTGTACTTAGCCCTAAAATAACTCCACCAGCTAAAAATTAGGATAAGACAGATGAGGGAAGTACTTTAAATATAAACTTAACAAAAGATAGAAGAAATTAGGTAATCAAAGATAAAAATGCCCCTGTTATAAAAATAATGTGGGCTATAGATATTTAAAAAGAAACATAAATAGTAAGTTTCTTAGCTCAATAAACATTTATAGAATGAGCATGGTTTAAATGGCAAATTTTTACACAAGTTGTTTGTAGTTTATATGACCATTGACAAATTATTTCTTTAAGTCATAATTTCTTCACATGTAAAAACCATATAGTAGTCTGTATCATATACTACCCAAACAATTGAAGGAGGCCTTATATTGCCAGTTTTCATCCTCAATTGGTTAGTACTTAACAATGCCAGCCATCAGGCACAGTGGGTCACATCTATAATTCCAGCACTCTGGAAGACCAAGGAAGAATCACATGAGCTTAGGAGTTCAAGATCAGCCTGAGCAAGAGCAAGAGTGAAACCCTGTCTCTACTAAAAATAGAAAAATTAGGGGGTCACAGTATATGGTACTCCTCTTGGGGGTGGGACACAATTGTAAGAGGGACTTTAACAAATGCAATCAGTGTAACCTAATTTTTGTACCCTCAATAAATCCCAAACAATAAAAAAAGAAAAAGAAAAGAAAAATTAGCTGAGCATCATGACAGATGCCTATAGTCCCAGCTACTTAAAAGAGTAAGGCAGGAGGATTGTTTGAACCCAGGAGTTTGAGGTAGCTATGAAATAGGCTGATCCCATGGCACTCTAGCCTGGGCAACAGAATGAGACTGTCTCAAAAAAAAAAAAAAAAAATATATATATATATACCAGAAACAATAACAATAAAACAGCTACAATTTTCATTAATTCTCTCCCCTCAAAAAAAAAATGATCAACTGATTAATCAAGTCTCTATATTTAGCTTAAGCCAAGTAAGGATGAGGTAAGATTGGACATGGAGTGATGGTTGTCCAGGTTGATCATAAATACAAGTCATACTCTACTAAATTTTTTTTTTTTTTTGTGGTTTTTTGGCCAGGGCTGGGTTTGAACCCGCCACCTCCGGCATATGGGACCGGCGCCCTACTCCTTGAGCCACAGGCGCCGCCCACTCTATTAAATTTTTTATGTTTAAAATTTATCTAGATTTAGCTTTAAAAAATTAAAAAGATTTCCCCCCAATCATAAATAAAGTGGTTTTTTGAGTCTGTATTTGATAACATTAAGAAAGTGTTAAAATTTTTGTTAAGGTACAATAAAATAAACAAGAACAGGACGGCAGCGCCTGTGGCTCTGTGAGTAGGGCACTGGCCCCATATACCAAGGGTGGCAGGTTCAAACCCAGTCCTAGCCAAACTGCAACAACAACAACAACAAAAAAGAACAGGAAAACCTTGTCTTTCAAAAATATATTCTGAATAGTCACAGATGAAATAATTGTCTGGCATTTTAAAAAAATAATACAGGAGCAAAGTAAATAGAGATGAGGTATAGATGAGGCAGGAGTGACCATGAATGGGGTGACTGTTTCCAAGTGGGTGACAGGTATGAGAAAGATTATACTCTGTCAATTTTCTTATATATTCAAAAATTTTCCATAATAAAAAAGTTTTAAGGTGTTTTTATATTATTTTCACCAGCATATTTTCTTAGATTTTTGTTTGTAGCATATTTATGATAGATCATCGATGCCCTGAATAAGAAGTAAGATTTCAAATATGCATGCTAGGAAAAAGTTCTTCACCAAGATAAATTTGAATAAAGTTAGTTTAAATGCATTTGCACAATTTCCTGAATGTTGTCATTTCCTGAATGATGAATTGTTATTTCATTGCCTATCTAATTAATTTATTTATTTGAGACAGAGTCTCACTTTGTTACCCTTGGTAGAGTGCCGTGGCCTTACAGCTCACAGCAATCTCAAACTCCTGGGGTCAAGTGAGCCTCTTGCTTCAGCCTCCCAAGTCACAATGCCTGACTATTTTAAGAGATGGGGACTCGCTCTTACTCAGGTAATCCACCAGCCACGGCCTTCCAGAGTGCTTCCCTGTTTCCTCGAAAATAAGACATCCTCCGAAAATAAGACCTATTTACAGAAAAGATAAGATGTCCCCTGAAAATAAGACCTAGTGCATCTTTGGGAGCACACCTTAAAATAAGACACTGTCTTATTTTCGGGGAAACAGGGTAGGATTACGGGTGTGAGCCACCATGCCCCACCTCTCCACTGCTGATTTTAACAACTAACATCTATTTAATTCTTTCCCTGTGCTTTCACTGTTTTAAGTGCTTTACCAACATTATCTCAGAACAGTGGACCCAGTGCTATGAAGTGGGCTGACACTGAAGTGAAAGAGCTGGGATGTGAATCCAATATGACTTCAGACTTGAACTTTTAGCCATCAATGACTGGATCCTGCAAGGCTTAACAACACTGGTTTGTATAGCATTGGAAATAATTAAGAGAAGGGAGAAAAAACTACTTCAGCCTCAAAAGTATAAATATATCTTCAAACTGACTCAAGACATTAAGAATTAAAAACAAAAAAAAGAAAAATGTATATATTGACTTGTCAGGAGAAGTAGTGTAATACAGTGTGTTAAAAATAGAAAAAAATGGAGTTAGGCACTTCAGATATCAAATTTTGGCTACTTATCATTCATTGTTACATGACCTTGAGTAAGTTAAATACCTCTGATCCTTGGTTTCCTCATCCATACTTTGTAGGTTTAAGGTAAACATGGAAATTGAAAATGTATGTAAAGGAATCTAATACATAAGTATTCTAGAGAATAAGTATGTCTCTCTCCACCAGACTGTAAATGCCTAAGTCATTCACAATCCTCTCCTAGGTTCCTACCACGGTGCCTGGCACACAGGAAGCACTTGCATTTGCTCACCCTAACACCAGATCCATTAAGAAATCTAGCATTAATTACTAGTTTTACTTGTCAAGGCTCTAATTTTAGTTATCTATGTCTAATTGGTACACCAACAAGTGAAAAGGATTTCAAATGTTTGCTTAATAAGAGAAGAAAGAAAACTAATTCATACTCCCTCTATTATTATGGTATTTTAGCATAGAAACCCTTTAATCCAAAATTAATGCTGGAAAAGATTTAGAGACAATCTGAGGCCTCTAATTATCTTTGCTTGGGCTGACTTACACTTTTAGAAGAAGTACATTGCAGTTTCCAGACTGATCTTTCCAAACACAAACTTTACCATGCTACTTCCTAGCTTATAATTCTTCATAGATTTAAGAATAAATTTCTGAGCATGACGTGGAAAGCACTTCATGATTTTACAACTGTTGGTCATTCCAATCAACTCTCACCATTCTCTGTTGCACCTTCACGTATCTTTTCCTCCCCTACTCTTAACCACTCAGGATTTCAGTTCTCTAAACAGGTCGTGCACATGCTCTCTTGTCTGTACTTTTTCATATGCTATTGCTCCCTTTTCCTATAGTTACCCCCTTCTCCACTTGGATAATCCCCGTTTGTTCTTAAGACTCAGCTCAGAAAAAACATCCTCCAGAAAGCCTTCGCTGACATAATCCTTAACCCCCTAAAGTCTGCCTGAGAAGTCCTCTCTTTGCTCCCATAGTACCATGCGTCACTCTGATGGAACTTACCATTCTGTATTCTCCACTATGTTTTCAAGGACAGAAACCATGTCTTATTGTCTCTCCAGCATCAGTCTAGCTCAGCTAGGTATAGAGTGGGTGATTTCAACAAAGAGCTGATAAATGTAAAAGAACCTTATTTTGTTAACACAGAAATCCCAGTGTAAACTTATTGACAAAAATATAACTTTTTCCCATGACTTAAATAAAAGTAAGTGCAAAGTCAAGCAGGACCATCTTAATGAAGCACAGTTAAAGACTAATTTGAACAAGGCAAGAAAAACTAAACCAGGAATAAAGAGGATCTGAAACCTTGTCTGGTTAACAAAATTTTTAAAAAAGGGAAAAAAGAAGAAGGCAAAAAAAGAAAGAGGAAGCTACCATTGAAGATTGGTTAAGCAAAAAGGAAATAGAAAGCAATAGCATCCTGCTACTTGTGGCTTTAGTCTCTGGTGATTACTTGATCACTGATTTTAAGTGTGTATTTCTAAATGAATGCTCCATTACACAAGATTATCAACTAAAAGAAATACAGCAAAGAGATGCTTACTTTCTGATAAACTGTTAAAAGGCCTATTGTTAACAAGAAAGACCATCTGCTAAGAAAAATAATTCTCTAAAATAGTGAGTTTCAGTAAACTTTGGTTTTTGCAACAAATGTCTGGAATCCATTTGGAGTTTTTCACAAGTTTCACGCACAAGTTAAAAATAATACACACAAACGTACATTGTCTAGGTTGTGAAGCTTTTGTAGTAACTCAATACCATTACTTGCTATTATCTCTATTTTTTACCAACTTGTGTTTTACCTTTTACACTGGCTAAAATAACTTTTAGTCTTTGGATGCATGCTATTGGCCCTTAAACACCATCCTGGCTAATGTATAAACTTACTCATCTGACTGAACAGATATCCAAGTCTTCTCCTCTGGAAACAAATCCACTATACAGATTAGGCTAACAAAAAAATAACAGCAAAATTAAAATGGATAAAGTAAAATGTGAGGATATGCTTTGTTCAGATAAAATATATACTCTCTACTCCAAAGAACCAAAAGAAAGTTGAAGGCAGTAGTAATTATGGACAGAAAAACAATGACTACAAATCAGAAAAGAGAAGCGAAGGTGGCAGAGGGGGAGAAGCACCAAAATGAACAGTGCTTAGAAGGATATAATATTCGCCACCTTTAACATATGACTTTGTCCTGACAGGAAGAACTTCAAAAATAACACAGATGTGAGTTTGAGTCCCAGCGAACTGGCACTTCTCAGATATGTGACTATTGGCAAACAACCTAACCTCATCTTAGACTCAGGTTCCTCATTTGTAAAACGGGGTAACACTATTTATTATCAGAATTGGAAGGATTAGAGGTAGTGAAGAATTAAAAGGTTTGGAAGTAGTGAAGTAGAAAGTTTGAAGAAGGACTAGGTATTCAAAATGCAATAACAGGCTCGGAGCTGTAGCTCAGTAGGGCGCCAGCCACATATACCGAGGCTGGCAGGTTCCACCCTGGCTCGGGCCTGCTAAAAACAACAATGACAACTTCCATCAAAAAATACCTGGGCGTTGTGGTGGGTGCCTGTAGTGCCAGCTACTTGGGAGGCGGAGGCAAGAGAATTGCTTAAGCCCAGGAGTTTGAGGTTGCTGTGATGCCACGGCACCCTACTGAGGGTAACAGCTTGAGACACTGTTTCAAAAAAAAGAAAAATGTAATAACAAGAACAGATAACATTTAGAAGGCCAATTTATGCCAGGAATTCCTTTACATATGTTATTGTTAGTTATAATAACCCTGTGGGGTAGACATTATTATTATGCCCATTTTATGGAGGAGGAAACTAAGGTGTAGTCAAGATTACATACTAAGGAATAGAGAAAAGAATTAAAATCTATGTAGTCTGCTGCAGAGATTATGGGTATCATAATAATTATTAAGTAAGCTTGAACAAAACTCCCTTTCAGTTTGACCCACTTAATTTTGTTTTCATCAAAATGCTAACCTCTAAAAGCCACAGAACTCTGGTTTATGCCCATCTCTGCTATTCCATTGCTTTTATACAAATCATCTCACAATTATGGCCCTCCATTTCTTCAAAGTCAGATGCTACTAACCTAGGTTATTATACTTTTAAAAACAAGACCCTATGCCCAACAGTATTTTCTTCCCAGAATAGAAGCAATTTCAGAATATAGCTGGTTATACACAAAAGGAGACAATAAAAAGATTTCGTGTTGAGCAGGTGTGGTACTGCAGGCCATTTTTGTGGCTAGTGACTATGGTGGTAGGTCTGGGAAAAAATTCCAAATTGCCCATTTCTGGTTATGTTTCTGGATAAGAAGAAGAGGTAGCCAAAGATGAATAAGGCAGTTTCCACCCTCTTATTGTTTGTGGAAAGTATGATATAGTGCTTTGGATTTCTCATTTGTATTCAAAAGTCTTTCTGACAGTATCATTCTCAGACATAAATAATTTACTATTATTTAGTTGTATTTATTTCACTTCAATATTTATTAAAGACCTTCCATATTACAGAAATTAATCTAGTGCTGGACACATAGTATTTTAAAAAAGAGAGAGAGACACACACACAAAGACATAAAACCCTGCCTTTACAGAACTTACATTCTAGTAGAGGTGAGTGGGGAGGATTTATGCATCACTGCAGTTCAACTATTTATTGAATATTTACTGCATGCTGAACACTAACCCAGGTAGATGTTTGGGAGTGCAAACATCAGTAAGATAGAGCCCTATAAAGCTACTTGAGAATAAGGTACATAGGGTCAGTTACATGGACAAATAATAATTAAAACAAAAGTCCTTAAAAGCTAGTAATAAAAAAATATGTACAGTAATGTTAGAGTATAAAATACAATAGGAAGCTGGACAAATATTTCCAAGGACAAATAAAGCAGTGTGATAATATATGTTACTCTTTCTGGTAGCTTAGTATAATCATAGTACAATTTCCCACTATCTCAGAATCCCTTTCTATTTGGGGTGATTTTCTATATTTTGAGGCTTGATAGCCCACCACAGAGGTTCAAGATGTCAGATTCTTGTTTTCCTGGCCTCCCCAGCAAGCAGGGCATGGGCTAGTGATTGAACCTCCAGCAACCAGACACACCCTCATCTGGCTTAGAATTAGAAACTAATGAGAGGAATGGGCATGCGGCCTTCTGTCTGGGTCAGTGGGGGAGACAGATGCAGCGTGACAAGTGGCAGTATTAGTGGCTGCTTCCAGGACCCAGGGTTAACAGTGTAGCTGATGCAAACTACAGCATAAAATGCTTAGTGGTGGTATCAGTAGCATGTTCAATGGACAGGATTGGCTATTACCCCTAGCTCCATGACCTAAATTTAGTTTCCCTGGAGACTCTATGAGCGCCTTAATACCCTTTTAATAAATTCCACTTCTGATTTCTGTTGCTTACAATTAAGATCCGTATTGAAACTAAAGAGAAGGGCATCCCAGGCAGAGGGAACAGCATAAGCAAAGAAAGGAGAATCCTGTTAGCTTAGTGATTAGGAGAGGAGGCTCTAAGGCTAGACAGATCTGAATTTGAATCAAGGTTCTACATTTTACTAGCTATGAAACCTTGCTCAGTGTATTTACACTCTCAAAACCCCAATTCCTGTTTAGTAGAGTTGACATAATAACACATATTTCTTTCTCATTAGGTTCTTTTGAGAATTAAATGAAGTCTTGGTAATTCAGTTAAACCATCTTCGTATTTGACAAAGAATAAAACCTTCACAAATGATTGCTTTAATAATAATGCTGCTGATGAAAATAAGCATAGCACTGGTGGGGGGGGGGACATGAGAGATCTGATTCTGCTGGAGTTTGAAGCACAAGGAGTGGAGGGTAGAAAATGAGGATAGAGAAAGATCATGGAAAAGTCAGAGCTTTATAGGGTGAGATCCTTAATGATGATGAATAGGAGAATTACACTGAAATATTAAATTATAACTGGGAAAATATGGTCAGGCTTTGCATTGTGTGTGTATATGTATTCTTCACATCATAGTTATACAATTTGATCTGGCCACTATACTTATGTATGCGCACAGTGTAATAAGATTCTTATTGCTGAGTGCTGATGCCATACAAATTGAAGCTATTTACTTCTTTAAATATAAATCCTCCAAAGTTTTTCATATTATCTGTCAATAGGTTTTGCAAGTGGATCAGATGGTGCTGGATCTATAGTTGAATAATAGCTGCTCCTTTGTCTGATCTGAGAGACAACTAACCTTTGAGTGAGGAGGGAAGTTTATAAAATGAGAAAAGGGAATGTGTCCTCAGATGACTGGCAGAAGTATGAATCACATTTACAAGTATGATATTCTTCTATGACTTTTATATAATCAAATATCATCTGCTGTTTTTCTACAATGTTTTATTTTGCATCAGCATCTTGATCTACAGTCCATTTTAAAGATGAAAGGTTTTATTGTCAAGTCAAAAACAAATCAATACTACCATCTCACAGTCTGTGGTATTACTTACAAATGCTAATTAGCATTACACAATCCCCTGGTGCTGCATAGACAATTGCATAATGACTATTCAGTTCCGCTTTACATTTACCAAGCTCTTCTACCTGTTTACCCTCATCTAATTTCCACCATTACTTCCTCTCCCCACCTCCACTCCACACCCATATCTGCCTTTGAGAAACACTCTTTGATCTAATTTTGATTTTCAGAATAGCTACTGAAAGCAAACCTGGATCACTGCGTATAACTCAAAACCAGTGCTCAGAGAAAAAAATGTATAAATTTTGCTGGGGGAGGTGACAAAAACAGAACCCAAAATGTGCTCTGTAACCACTGAATGCTTTATTATATTTCACTTTTTGCAACTCCCATCTGCTATAGCAATGCAGCACAGTTTAGTTGAAGGAAAAAAACAGCACAGCCTTTTGAGTCAGACAGAGCTGGTTTTGAATTCTAGGTCTGATGCTCCAGAACCCTATTAGGTAGGTCCCATTATATTTACATTACAGAGGACAGCACTGAAGTCTAGACTATTACATGACTTACACCTGTGTGTATATGCTGTTTTTGGCATGTTTTCAAAAAGATCAATGTGCTACTAACATAAAATTGAATGGTCATGTCTTCTATAGGCTCAATCTTACTTTCACTTTACTAGGTCATTTGTGGCAAGGACCCGACACCTACCCAAAAGATCCCAGAGGGCTATCCACCCACCAGAACTGGACAATGGCTGCTTCAGGGGTTCCCTGAATTCCTGTCCTTGAATTTGCTTTTTTAAAAATAGCTTCCAAATAGTCCAATTCTGCCCAGTTATATCTGGCAACATGACACAGGAGAATTCTGGCTTGACCTGGGCCACTTTGGGAGGAGAGCAGGTAGCCTTTACCTCAAGCATATTGGTCCTACCCTGCACCTTAGAAACAGGTAGTTGAGCAAGCTGACCTACAACAATGTGCAGGTCTTCTTGATTACCAGTGCATTATCAGTCTACAAATTTTATCAGTGAAGCTGGTAAGTTAATTAATCTAGAATTAACAAAGTTCACTGTTTTTCAAACATTGCGAATAGGCAATAAAAGCAATATTAATAATTTTTGTTTTGAGAGAATCTCACTCTATTGCCCAGGCTTGAGTGCTGCAGTGTCCATCTCACTCATAACAACCTGAAACTCCTGGGTTTGAACGATCCTCCTGCCTCAGCCTCCCAAGTAGCTGGGACTACAGGTGCCCACCACAATGCCCAGGCTGGTCTCAACTTCCTGAGCTCAAGAGATCCTCCTGGGCTCAAGAGATCCTCCTGCCTCTGGCTCCCAGAGGGATAGGATTATAGGCATGAGCCACTGAGCCCAACCTTAAAACAGTATTAATAATAATAGCTAACTCTGAGTGTTCACTATGTGCTAATTATTAAGCACTACTGAATTTTAAGTGTTTTACATGCATTAATTAATTCAATTCTCTCTCATTAACACCATGGTTCACTATTGCTTTGACTTCAAAGTTTGAATTTCGAAGAACAGTGATCATTATGTAAGGTATGTACCAGTTTCCTGAAGGCCAGAACCATTCCTTGGCTCTGCAACACCTAGGCTTGGCAATATATGAGCCAGGCAGATGGGCACCTTGACTTCTGTGACCACAGGATTGAAAAATACCAAATGCCTGGCTTGGTTCCAGACTGCTTTGGGCTTTCAGGGGCCACTTGAACCCAAGACAAATCATACTTGTGCTGGAACAGACACAAGAAAAACAGTTATGGGTTCGGTTCTGTCAGAGTACCAAGCCTCAAGGAAAGCATCATAGGGAATCTTAGATCACTAACCAAAAAACATGTATGTTCTTTTGGTGACATGACAAATAGTTTAAATGTGGTGGATTTTTTTACATTTTGGTCTGTCATGTATTTGTCTTTACAAGAGTGCTAAATCCAACCCACACCTGTTTTCATAACAAATAAGTGATCTCATTTATTGCTGTGAGAAAGGAAGCAATATATGCAGTAATAAAGTATTAAACTCAGTGATAAAACATTTTATGGGATAGTTTTTTCTGTAACTATTTGGAAGCACCTAATATGGTAATTTAAATAGACTAAGCACTCAAAGTTTGATAATTTAAATAATAGTAATAGTACCAATAGTACTACTTTAAATTCCATTTGAAAGATGTACCATTTCAGAATGTTTAAACATTTGAAATACATTGTTCAAGAGCAGTTTCAAAGCAATGCATCTATACAGAATTATTTCAATGGTAAGGAGGAGGTTAGGATAAATACAGATATGAAAATATTCTGTAGTTACCACTAAATTGTTGTCTACAGTTAACTCGACTCATTTTTTGTCTTTATACTTCTTTATATTTTCTAAAATGAATATATATTATTTTTCTAATCATTAAAAAGATTAAGTAGAAGTAGAATCCATTCTAAATACATCAACCAAAAATAATATTAAAGATTTATATAGCACAATTTATTTATGTTGTGAGTTTAATATGAGATAAAACTAATTTTGTCTTATATTTTCTCAAGGTAGTAGTAGAAGAAAAAATAATATTACAGAATCCTAAGCCTTTGGAAAATACTATAATCGTGTATAAATTATACAAATAGGTCAATTACAAAATAGCATAAAAATATATTTTGTATAAACAAGCCACATGTAGGCCAGGTGAAATGGCTCATGCCCGTAATCCTACCGCTCTGAGAGGCTGAGGCAGGTGGATTGCTGGAACTTAGGAGACCAGCTTGAGCAACAGTAAGACCCTGTCTCTTCTAAAAATAGAAAAACTGAGGCAAGAGGATCACTTGAGCCCAGGAGTTAGAGGTTGCTGTGAGCTATGATAACACCATGGCACTCTACCCAGGGTGACAAAGTAAGACTCTGTCTCAAAAAAAAAAAAAAAGAAGAAGCAGCCAAATGTAAATGTAGGTATTTATTTCTTTTTGTTATATTTAATTAAAGCTATCTTATTTACATTACATTATAAGGTGATATAAACCATGTAATCTGGAAAGAACACAAGAAACAGCCTGAATTCTATAGAGCCTTTGTGTTTGAGAAAAGCCCAAAATTATTTAATGTGTTAATTCTCAAAAATCTTTGGAGACTGGAATTAACAGGTTTCATTTTATTGTTAGGGAAACTATGTTACAAAGTCTTTAAAAAATGAGCTCAATAACTCATAAGGGAATGGAAAGAAAGACTAGAATTTAGTTTTTCAACCATTCTACTGATTAGCTGGACCATGCAGCCCTGCCTTTGTGGGCAAGTTGAAGCAACAAACTAACTTAAAAACTAAAACCAGTTGAACAGGATAGGTTTGTAGGATATACAGTTCAGTATAATAATAACCAACAGCTAGAGTGCTTTGTGTTTTGGTATACTTTTATAACTATTCATTAGCCCACACAACATCAGTTGATGGCAGAACTATACTGTTAATGCTGTTCATATAGAGCTGATAAAAACACACTGTAGGATTATAACATATATAAAGACAAATGAAAAATCTATAGCAGAAAAAAGCCCAACACCTTCCTCCAATCAAGCCTCAACACAAAATAAAATAGGATAAATTTTTGGAAGGTCAAGCCTACCCTTTTTTTCTACCATTATTGCCAATAACCCTTCCCAAACTATCATTACATCCCTATCAATGATACACAGGACTGAAGAGAACCTAAAAAGCTATTTCGTTCATCCAATTTATTTTACAGTAGACAGCACCTAAACTTTTCCTAAAAAAATTTTTTTTGTACTTAAGGCTATCTAGAATATATAGCCTAGAAAAAAAAAATAAAAAAAAATATATATATATATATAGTGTGTGTGTGTGTGTGTGTGTGTGTATGTGTGTGTGTGTGTGGTTTTTGGCCGGGGCTGGGTTTGAATCTGCCACCTCTAGCATATGGGGCCGGGGCCCTACTCCTTTAGGCCACAGGCACCGCTCCTACCTAGAGTATTTTTTAAGGGACTTCACCTTTAAAGACCATTTCCAAAAGTAAAGGAACTGGGATATATAACATTCCCCTTACAGTAAACAATGCTACCACTCTTAACTTCTCCCTTTTCCTCACATACATCAAGTAAAAGCACTAGATTTTTTAAATAACAAATAATAAAAATGTTAAAAGATCTTTGGGCCAGGCCCAGTGGGAGGGCTGGCTGGTGGATTACTCTGGGAGGCTGAGGCTGCTGGATTGCTTAAGCTCAGGAGTTGAAGATCAGCCTGAGCAAGAGCAAGACCCCATTTCTACTTAAAAAAAAAAAAAAAAAAAAAAGCCAGGCTTTATGGTGGGCACTTGTAGTTCCAGCTACTCAAGAGGCGCTGAGGCAAGAACTCTTGGGCCCAGGAATTTGAGGTTGCTATGAGCTGTAATGCCACAGCACTCTACCCAGGGCGACAAAAAACAGAAGAATATCATCTCTGTTAATATGCCAGTTTCAAAGAAGCATGCAACACTGAAACAAGTTTCCAGAATCAGTTATCTAAAGGGTTTAAAAGTTACTAAACAAAGATTATTTAACATTCCCCACCCAGGTGAAAACCTACTCCTCATCATTTTCCTTATGATTAGGTAGAACATATTCCTTTTTCCAAATGAATAAATTTCCCCTTCTCTTACAGTAGCTATCTCCCTGGCAAAGCATCATATAGAACAACTCATATATTACCAGTATAAAACCAATCCCATCTGATCTAATTGCAAAACACACGGACAGACAGAAATCAAACCTTGGGGGCTCTGTATCTTTAAAGGAAGAAACCATCAAAGATCTTATATTGGTAAAGACCATGAACAATGCCATTAATTCAAATTTTGCACAATTTAAACAAGATCTATGTCAATAAATTACTTAATTAATTTTAAAGTGGATGCTTTAAATTCCCTATATAGAATGACATGGAGACAGAACCAACTCTCTGTTTTCAGCCTCTGCTGAAGATCTCAGTTAAACCTTCCCTGAAGGTATCAAATCTTAGATATATCATCCCTATTCTATGTTTAAGATTTGTCAGGCCTCAGGAATATCTTGGGTACTATCTTCACCAATATCCTTACTTCAGAACTCTGACTGGCTGAGATGGGGCAAATACCTCTGATGCAGATGAGACCTGCTAAGTCAAAAACAGATATTATAGTTAAGTGACCCTGGGTAAAATTATCTGACTTGATTTCATATATGAGTAAGTAAGGGCTTACCAAGCTTATCACAACTTTGTATTCATTTTTAAATTTTATTCATTTCTTTTTATGACTAAGATTAAAATTGGATATATTCATTAAAAATCTGAAAAAATTCAGAAAAACACAAAGGTCAATTAAAATTACCCATAATCCCATTTATTAAATGTAATCAATTAACATTTGGCACATTTCTTTCCTCCTACATATATTGCTACTTAATATAATGTAACCATTTTAATGGTTACTTTTTTATCATAGAATTTTAGAGTAGAAGAATTCCTGTTTCAAAAATCTTTATTGAAAGAACAAATCCAGTACATAAAATAAATAAGAGCAGGGCTGATTAAAGTGTGGGTGGTGATGTGTGAGTGAAAGGAGAGGGCTGGGGGTAAAGGGTCCACTTGGCCTCTCTCCTGGCCCTACTGGTTCCCAAACACATCTGAAGAACTCTAGCCCCCGAAGAACACAACTTAAAAACCACAAATCTATTCTAATTCATTTAACAGATGAAATTACTTCTTTTGGGCAGATCATAGAACTAGTAAAAGAATTTAGGGTCCTATATCTTTCAGACAACTGCTGAGCTTTTCCAACTTGACGACTCTTTCTACAAAAGTCATCAGATGATCACTTGTCCATTGCTGTTCTTCCTTTAAGAAAAATTAAAGGGGGTGGTGCCTGTGGCTCAAGGAGTAGGGCGGCGACAGTCCCATATGCTGGAGGAGGTGGCGGGTTCAAACCCAGCCCCGGCCAAAAAAGAAAAAGAAAAGGGATAAAGTTATATAATAAAAAATGAATAATAAATATAATGTACTATATCTTAAAGAGTGCCACTTGCCCTAAGTAAGTTCTTAGACTATCCCTCATTTGAATGAAGGATAAAAGTTCATTTCTAAATTAAGGGGAAAGGCCATAATTACATTTTTTTCCTTAAGAATACACTACATGTCTAGTGTAGCTACAACCACTCCTTTTCACTTGTTGAATCACTAAAATATTTAGTAAGACTCTATTTGGGCTGGACAGTAGGGATATAACTGTGAACAAAACAAACAGAAGTCTCTGCCCTTGTGGAATTTGTAAACTGATAGGCTTGGGCAGAATACTCACACTTTCCAAATCTCAGTATTTGCCATTTATTTGGTAAGAATAATAATAGCTAACTACTGCTCTGTTTAAGAATTAAATGACATATGTATATAAAACAAATCCTGGTAGATAATTAGAAATATAGTAACAAGTGCTCAGTTAACATTGGTTGCCTTCCCGGCCAAAGCGTTAAATTTCACATTAAAAATAAGGTGTGAGAATACTAAGCACCATTGCTTCTAAAACACTGATTTGAGGCAATACACCTGAAATAGCAGGATAAAATTTTAAATGATTCAAAAGATTCCCATATTAAAAAAGCAAATAATATTTCAATATGAAGAAATAAAATTTACATCAGCTACCCCAGTCAAGTTTTGTAGTTCCCCTTGTTATCTCCATCACCATTTAATTTAAATGACTACTGGCTTCTTTCCATAGCATTTGGCCCTGTAGAGTGCCTAGTAAAGAAAATACAAAGTAAGCACTCCTCTTCTCCAAATAGCATTTTTTCATTGTTTAAATATGGGCAGCGGAAGCAGGCACAGACTTACAACACTGAGCAAAATAAAAGACAACCGTTTGAAATATAAACTATCAAATGTGAAACCCACTAAAAACCTAGATGACAGAAGTAAAGCCATTCGTCATTCATATAATACACAGAAATCAACAAAATATGGATGTCTAAATCTTAGAGATTCACTGTACTCTTATTAATTACTAGAAGCACTCTGTCCACTATTAACTTTAATTAGATTTCTACAGGGGAAATTCTGTCATTCAAAAGATCACATGTAGCCTAGAAAGATACATGTACACAACTATTACGTACCCATAGTAATTTTTAAAATTTTTAAATTTTTCAAAAAAAAAGTTGTTTCTCAACCAAATTAGGCCTTTTATTATATATTGGTATGCATCCCCTGTCCACCCAGCAATAAAAACAGCTCATTATTATTCATAAATAGAAAAACAAATTTGCTACTTATTCAAAGCATCTAAATAAATTCCATTATTAAGGTTTTTTTTATCATTCTGCAGAAGAAGGGGGGAGGGTACTGGACAATAAAGAAGACCTAAGAACAAAAGAAAATCTTTCCTCCACTTTTTTTTCAAAAAGAGAGAGTACTATGTTGAATAATGTGGTCAGATTAGGCTTTCTTGTCTTGTTCCTGATAGTAAACACTGGAATTGTTATTGAGTATAATGGTATCTGAGGGCTTGTTTACGTGATCTTATGTTGGGGTTCATACTTTTGAATGTATACCTTTTGAATTTTTAATCATGACAATTGTTTAATTTTGTCAAATGCTTTTAATAAATCTTTTGAGGTGATTAAAAAAAAGAGAGAGAGAGAGAATACAATGTTCCAAATATCGTGTAAGTGACATTTTCTTATTAAGAGGGCTTACTAATCTAAATTAAATAGACTAAAAACAAATCAATAGGAAAAAAGTCAAAGTCAAAGAGAAAGACAGGTTTTGTTCAAAGTGTTCGACCCTGTGCACCCTGATACCAGGACATCTTCAAGGGCTTTTTGTTCATCTAGAAAGACTTCTTGGGAGAATTAGGCTTTGAGGAGGCACTGAAGGAGGACAAAGTGGTAAATTGTTAAATAGAGAGGGTAATTTGGTTCCTTAAAGATCGTGGAAAGAATGGATAGGGCTAATAATAAAAGAACATTTAGAAGATTTTAAATTGAAAAAAAAAAAAGCAAGGAGAATAGAAGAATGATTTTTTTTTTGATTTTTTGTTTAATGAAGAAAAAATAATAAGGAAAAAATTCTTGTCACAATAATAATTATCTGCAGAACGGTGGCATTAACTAGAGGTATTATTTTGACACAAATTTTCACAGATACCTAAAAGGATAATTATTTTGAGTAAACCGTTACTATGATCAAAAAATATGTACCTAGACATTATCTTTTTCATTACAGTTTTTTAAAAATCCCTCTTTGAAGTTTCCAGTACAATTAGGGTGGTCATTTTTAGTGAAAAACAGATAAATCAAAATGCATACTTGAAAAAAGGCTAAGCGATCACAGAAGAGTTGCCTGGAATATAATGTTGACATTAGTAATAAAGATTTTTATATCAGGTTAAAGAAAACAAACAAAAATCAAGATCAAGGTACAAAAGATAGATTAAAGCTATTTATAACTAAAAATATCATCTAACACTGTCTTTCAGCTAAACAAGGTCTTACATTTCTATTTTCTTCTGATCTATTAAGTGCCCTAGAGCTGAAATCTCTCTACCCATAATTTACCCATCAGTAAAAACGGCACTGTGATACTTTTCTTTCATTCTTTTTATAAGGGTGCCAAGACGTCTGGAAGTTAATATATATATGTTTAGAAATGCTGAGATGAAAAGTGCTGCACACTTTAATTTTATGGGTCTTTTGAAAAAATCAAGATAAAAAGACCTAGTCAGATTATTTCAGTGTGTAAATTTTTAGCTAGCCAGAAGGCTTCCTGCGGATGTAATTCAGAAGATTTGAAACTAATGTTCTGCAGTTTGTGCTGCTTCAGAAACTAATCAGACTAAGGAATTTCTACAGAAAGCTAGGCACTTAAGGCCAGGAATAAAATATAGTAAATTTAGAAGTCTCTGGACCTGGCCCTAAAAAGAACACAAACAAATGTCTCTATCACAGACCAGCTCAGAGCCTAATCAGAGGACAAATAGAGTTATAATTTCGTATCACCACTGTAAAGCATCGCAAAACAGAAAATTTAAGGAGGTAAATGAACACCACACAGTAGAGCAAAGGGAGTAAATGCCAAAGAACAGCAGAAATTTTCTCAGGTTAATATCCAAGGACCAATATTTCTAGAGAAATGGTTTCCTAATTTTCTCTCCTAGGCAACTAATTTCTTAAATACCAATAACACAGATTTTTGCAGCCAAACAAACTAGTTTTGAATATAGGTTCCACTATAGCTGGGCTACTCTAAGACTTAGTTCTCTTATCTATAAAATGAGGATAATAATAGTACCTAACCTCTCAGAGCATAAATTATATATCTAAGGCACTTAAAATAGTGCCAGGAGCATAGTAAGTGTGTTTGTAATTACTGTTACAATGGTCCACAATCCCTCAAAACAGTGTTACATACTATAAGTCTCCAAACCAAAAATTTTTCTGTAACTAATTTGGTGCCAAATAACTGCTCTATCTTGAATGCATTTGTTAACGAAATCTGACCTGAGTAAATACAAGGCTACTTACAGTCTTTATTTATCCCATTCATTGTGAATACACATACATTTTGCTGAAGGTATCTTAAATGTGTTTGACTATAGGATGCTGTCTCAATTCACTGTGATGTATTTATTAATTTCCTAAAATCTTAATAATTCTAAATTTTGAAACATATTCACACCTACAAGTTTTGGATAAAAGACTATGGATCTACATTACCTTTGAAGCTTGAGAAGTTTCTACTTACTTAAAATAAATGGCATCTTCTTAAATAACCACAAGATCATAACCCTAATAGTCTTAGTAGTAAAGCATATTAAGAAGAAGAAAACATGTCCCGGTACAATTAGGAGGGCCCTGTATTTCCAGGATGTTCAAATATAATCCATTTGTAATATTTTATTTACATGTCACAATAGTCAAGAGTTTTCAAATTCTAAATTCTAGAGCTTGTTTAAATAGAGTCTATTCTTATCACTTAGATCACAAATAAATACTTAAGGTTCTTTAGGGGGCATGAATGTGCTTTGAATCATGCATACCAAATCATCACAAAAACCTCAGGGCTGAAAGAAGACTTTTAAGAATTAATGTAAACTATTATCCCTTCTCTTCCAAACTGTTTTATCATTCATAAATTTATTCTCCCTTATTAGGTAGGAATAACCTGCCCTAACTTTTCCTTAGACTCTGTCTATAAGAACACCCTGCAGGTAAATGTGAATAAACTGGGTGGAGTATACTGGCAGACTAGAGATCTAAAAGGATGCTTTGAATCTAACACAACCAATCTTATAAATTTAGTACATGTCTCAGATTATACTTTAGAAAATAACAAGAATTTCTAAATCCAGAATGACAGAAGACTCATCTAGAACATATTAATAAATAAATAAAGACTTAGCTATCCTAATGGACTCAATGAGTCAACTACATGATATGGCTGCCAAAAAAAGCTACTGTGATTAGGGACTAACCACATCAACAGCAGAATCCCATCCAGAAAGAACAAGGCAACCACCTTCTCAGCTATGATCTAGTTCGAACGCATCTGGAGTGTTACATTCAGCTCTGATTCCGCGTTTTGGGAGAGACAGAGAAAGAATGAAAAAGACCAGAAGAGGGGTGACCAGGATAGCGAGGGAATTTGAAACCATGTCTCATAAAGACCAGTTGAAGAAGTTATTTAGCCTAGACTCAGCAGAGGCAGGATCACTGTCCCCAAATCCCTAAGAACTATCATGGCACAGAGGTAGTAGACTTATTCTGCATGACCCCAAAAGGCAGAATCAGATTAGTCAGTTAACCACAGGGAGAAATATTTCAGCTAAGCCTATGCAAATATTTCTTCAAATGTAGGGCCACATCAGGAGGAAGTGACTTCTTAGGTCTTATCTAACCCTAAAGATCTATAATTTTAAAAATAAAACATTTGTCTTTACTTTCTCCTGTCTCAGCATCTCCCTTCAGTCTGTTTAAAATTCAGCCAACCAATCAGCTGTTTTGCCAGGTTTGGGGAGGAAAGTGCCTACCTGCTGGGTAATTAGTTTCAGTTTGCAGATCAGTGTCCCTGTAAACAAAAGAGGACCCTAACTGAGGAACAGACAAGAGCTCTCAGCTAGATCTCTATGGAAGAAATTCTTATTAATTTAATAAGCAGCTGTAAGACCTATCCAATCAAATAATATATTATCAATGGCACCCAGTCCTTACAGGAACATTGAAATAAAAAACCTGTATAACCATCTTCCCAAATGCCAGGGAATCCAATTTTGCAAGCCAAACTAGTTCTCTCAAATTCAATTAGAAGTTTTTCTTCTGCCACAGAGACATGTTTACTGTTCAAAGTAGGTTGGAACCCAGGTTCACATAAAAAGTCCATACTTGGGCTCGGCGCCTGTGGCTCAGTGGTTAGGGTGCTAGCCACATACACCAAGGCAGGCCCAGGCCAGCTGACAACACAGCACTCTACCAAGGGCAACATAGTGAGACTCTGTCTCAAAAAAAAAAAGAAATTGATCTGGATTCTAAGAACTTCAAAGCATTAGAGAATATGAATGTATCATAGCCTTAGTAAGAACACTGTGCTTTTTAAAGTAAAGCCCAGAAGCAATCCAGGTGTCTATAAATAAGGGATTGGTTAAATAAATTATAGTACATTCTTACAATGGAAAATGCAACTGTTAAAAAGTGAATACCACAGGGCGGCACCTGTGGCTCAAGGAGTAGGGTGCCGGTCCCATATGCCGGAGGTGGTGGGTTCAAACATAGCCCCGGCAAAAAACACACACACAAAAAAAGTGAATACCACAAATTCACAAAATAGTATGTATAGAATTATTCCATTTTAATTTTTGAAAATATATTTAAAATACCCTGACTGCACATTCATATACGTCCAGCAAAATGTTTGATAAAAAGATCCGACAAACTGCTAACAGCAGTAACCTCCAGGGACTGAATGGAAGGAGAAGGCAGTCAAGGAGTGACTTTCACTTTTTCCCTTCTAGACCTCTGATTCTTTGTATTTCTTTTTTTGCCAGTAAAATAATAAAAGTAAAATAAATACAGACTCATTTATCAGATACTAAACAAAGTAAGTGATCTTGTTACTTGAGTGCTACTGTGTGCTTAAAATTCCTCAAATCTAATTCGTCCTTTTTCTATTATATGTTACTAAAACAAGTAAAAATGACAAGTTTCTACTAGTTTTCTCAAATGCTTTCTATACACACACACACACACACACACACGTCCGGGCCTACTTATAAGCATAGTTAACACACCTGGTGCTTATTCTGCACCAAGACCCCTTATAAGCACTATACATCTATAAATGTATTAATTTATTTAATCTACATACCAATCCTATGAGGTAAGTACTCTTACTAACTTTATTTCACAGTGGAAGAAACTGAGGCCAGAGGGGTTAGGTGAGTTGCCTAAGTTCACACACCTAATAAGCGGCAGAGCTAGGATTCAAACTCCACAGTCCATACTCTCAACCACTATGCCTCTTGCCTGTCAGTTATGTCCATCTCTCTAAACCAAGGCCAAAAAGGGTTACAAGTAAAACCTAGCTAGTTAATACACTCCTTCAAAGTTGGAAGAGATGCGAACTTGGCTTTTTACCAGTGAATAATTGGCATTACCTCGTGATTGCTAAGCTCCAATACAATTCTAGATTGTATTAAAGCTCATAAATAACCATGTGAGAAAACAGTCTACAAACTCTAGGTCCAAAGTCCATACCTGATTACATAGTAAATCACTAAGCCTAAGATTTAGGTCAGAGATCCAGCTAGGCAAATGGTTTGGACCAATCTCCACCCCAACTCAAAACAAAACAGCTCAGAAACTCTTGCCTAATATCTTGACATGGTAGGTTTTGTTTAGTTCCAGGCCCATCCTAGACTTAAAAGGAGAAAGAATAGCAACCGTCTCTAACTTTGCTTGAAGACTTCAACCAGTAGGAAGAAATTGATACCAGCATCAGCAAAATTGAACATCCTAGCTTAAGGAGACAAAAATGGGCACCCTTGCTTAAACTGTGTATTTGACCAAACATACTGACCTTGTAATTGAGGAAGAAAAAAAAATGGTGCAAGGAAGGGATTTAACCTAATTTATAAATGTGCTCAACCTAGATACACACCTGTCCCAAATGACCTACTGAATCCAGTTATTTGCGGGGAAAACATGGATTACAATGCTTTTTTTAATTTTTATTTTTTGGTCTCAAATGGTTGGTACTACTCTTTGCAAGTAACATCCTCTCAATATCTCTTCCACCTGTCACACATATCTGATATTTACATAAACAAGGAGAAATGAACAATGAAATTGGAGCTTTGAGAGGAATCCCTCATACTCAGCTTTTGACCCATCGGTTGAAGGAGGTACTATGCTGACTTTGAGACTTCCCCCAAATAACCCAAGCAAAGTGGCTGGGTGAGAGAAACCAACCCAGAAGTTTGCACCCATTCTGGGTCTCTGACAAAGGCCAGAAAGCCCTGTTTGGGAGGAGATGCGGTACCTTCCACACAGCATCCACCCTCCCGAGGGAGCCCAGTCCCGGGGGACAAAAGACTTTCCAGATCAGGAACTGTGGGGCTAGCTGGAGCTTGGACCTCCCCTGGGGAACCGAAATCTGGGGAGCCTCTGGGCAAAAAATGATAAATTACAGCCACGAGACCAACCCTGGATGCCAGGGGCTGGGGTAAGGATGGGCAGCCGCTGGGGAGTGTCCTGCCAGTGAGGAAGCTGTGGGACTCACCTGGGGGAGGCGGAGAGGGAGCCTCGGTGGCAGGTGGGGTGGGCAGGACGCTGCTGCCCCTGGGGAGAACCGGGGTCGGGGTCCGAGGAGTAGTGGGCACCGGATCGGTGGTGGCTACAGGGGTGGTCGGCGCCGGGACAGTGGTCGTCGACAGGGTGGTCGGCGCCAGAGAGGTGGCCGAAGGGCGCTCCGCTGCGGGAAAGGTGTTCTGCGAGGGGCCGAGCGGCGCCTGAAGGGTGGTGGAAGCAGGTCCGGCGGACGCCCGAAGAGGGGTAGTCTCCGGAGACTGGGCTGAAGAGGTCGCAGCCAGGGGTCGGCGGACGGTAGTGCGCGGGGGTCCGGTCCTCCGGGCCTGGGCCGTGGGAACTGTCGCCTTAGGGAAAGTATAGTTGGGCTCGCCCCGCAGCCCGGGGCCCGGCGACGCGTCCACCTGCCCCATCGCCCCGCCACCACCGGTGACATTCTCCGCCGAGGAGGCTGAAGCAGCGGCGGCGGCCGCGGCGGCGCAGCACAACAGGGCGAGGCCGCCCAGGCTCGGCAGGCTCCTCATGGCGCGCTCGGCTTCGCCATTCATTCATTCAGCCAGTCGGTTGGTCAGTCATCTTCTCCTCCCTGCAACCCGACCGAGGAAGCCGCCGCAGCCGCAGCCGCCACCGGGATCACCATCGCCGCCTCCCTCTGACAGGCGGCCGGCCCCGCGGGCGGGCCCCAACGCGGAGGGTGAGACCGGACCAAGCGCGGACAGCCCGCCCTCCTCGAGTGGCAGCCGCGCCTGACCAATGGGAGCCCACGCCAGCGCACGTGATCTACCCGCTTCCCGGCCTCTTTGTAGCCCCGCAGACCAATCAGAGGACGTCCAGGGAAGGGGGCGGTACGTAAGGCGGGAGAAGGGTGGCGCGAGCCCAGCTCTAGCCTGCCGGGTTCGCGATGGCTCCGGCTTTGTCTACCTAAGGAGAGGGGTACGGGCCTCGGGCAGCGGGCGCCGCGGAGCAGACAAAGGGCGCGCCCCGCACGGGCAACGCTGGGCCAAGTCATCTGCTCCACCGGGCTGTGAGCGCAACCCAGGGCTAGAAACCCGCTCTCGGGAGCGTCCCGCCCTCCTGAACAATGGGGGCGCTGGCGCCGCACCCGGGCTCGGGCGGGGACTGGGCTGGAGCCCCGCGAGGGGCCAGGGCATCAGCAGCGAGGATGTAGAGCTCAGCATTCCCTCTACTGCTGGAGAGAGCCTGGCCTCTGCCCTGCGAGGTCTCTGCTTTCATTCCTATTTCAGAGATGGGGAAACTGAGGCCCTTGTCGGGGGCCTCCCCCAACCAAGACCTAAGCCCTCACCAAGCACCTGCTGTGGCCCAGGTGTCGTGCCAGGCTGGACGATAGGGTCTGGACACACCTAAGGAGCCAAAGATGCAAACATCCTGCGTGGGGGAGACAGATTCACATGAGCACTTCACCCTAATCCCCGGGAAGAATAGGATTCGACGGGGTTGAACCTCAACTTCTTTCTGAGTGGTTGTGTGGCCCATCGCAGATTTTTCACCACTAAAATGGAAATGGTACGATACCCCCACTCCCTCACGGAGCTATTGTGAGAATTAAGTAATGTACGTAAAGGGCTTAACCCAGCGGCTGGCCCGCTGTTGGTAAACCCTCATTAGTGCTAACTACTCTCAGTGTACTGTGTCAGGACAAGCCTGGGATTAGAAAGCAGCCCCAAGCCACAGCCTTACTGTGTCCCTAGAGTCCCCGCTTGTTGCAGGGATTGGGGTGGGGTTGATAGAGCTTGACCCTGGATGACACTAAACTCTGGATGAAGCTGGAATTCGGACGCAGAGCCTCGCACCATCCGCCCAGGCTTGAGTTAGGTCAGGCGCTGCTGCCTCGGCTCAGCGGCTTCCAGGGGCAGCCAGGCAGGGCGGGCTTGTCATCTGATGGGGCTTAATCCCAGCCTCACCGCTAACCCAGTTCTGGCCTCTGCTACGTGATGTTTGCCTTTGTGCATGTTTCCCATCAGTCACTGGCCTCCAACCAGACCGGCAGGATGAGATTTGTGTGTGAACTTGTGAATGTTAATGAGAGCATGCATTTATTTACCTGTATGAGTAGTGGGTGGGGGGAGGCTGTGTGTGTTCTTGTGCATGAAAGCATAACCATTTTTGTAAGTCTGTGTGTATGAATATTAAATGCATGGGTATGAGTTTGTGGGTATGAGAATTAGTATCTGTTTTCATATGTGTCTTCATCTGTATGTGTGTACTGTGTGTGTGTCTTATATGTATTTTCTGTGTTTTTGCATCTGTGGTTATCTATGGTTGTTTCCTGACAGCTCTATGTATGTAAGAGGGGAGGAGGGTATGTATGGGAAAGGGGGTGAGTGTTCTGGTTTCAGGACCATATTTAGCACTCATATTTAGCAAGTTCTAACCAATGTTCTATTTTTACTGCTCTTTGGGAAGGGGATGGACAGGTCATGCCCTTTTCCTATATTCTTTTGCTGATTTCTCTTGGCCCAGCAAACCCCAACCAAAATGTCACATTATCTAAGAGACGTTCCTGGATTTCTGAGTGGGAATTAATCTCTCCCTCCATTTCCCCACTGCCTTTTGTTTATTCATTGATTATAGCCCTACTCTATCAATTTACCTCTCCCCTGCCTCTTCCTAAAAGGATTAAGGATGGCTTTCAGAAATATATACAACAGGATAAATTAAACTGCCCACGTAGCTTTATTACTTCTCATAGGCAGGTATCAGTTTTAATACTAGAATTTGTGATTGATGTGCCTGTCTCTTCCATCAGTTGTTCTTTCTGTTCTTAGTACTTAGCAGGGGCAATACATATGAGCACAGATTCATGCTGGCTAAGTTGAATTCAATTGAAAAGAGATCCCGCAGTGCCCATGGGAAGAGCTTGTGTCTTTAGAGCCAGCCATGTCTGAGTCAAGACTGCCAACCGTGTGAACTTAGGGGAAAATGTTCACATCTCCAAGCCTCAGTTTTCTCATCTATAAAATGAGACCTTTCTCAATTAGCGGAGCCGAAAATTGAAGAGAATGTTGGGTTTTTTTGTTTGTGTTTTTTTAAGCAGTTCTGGCCAGGGCTGGGTTTGAACCCACCACCTCTGGCATGTGGGGCTGGCGCCCTACTCCTTGAGCCACAGGCTCCACCCTGAAGAGAATGTTTTTACAGAGCGTGGCACACAGGCAATGTTGTCTCTGTAGATTCATGTTTAAGTTCTGTCCTTGCTAACTGTGAGCCTTATTGGCTAAAGGACCAAAGCAGAAACCCCATCAGGTAACTTCCCCCTCAGGTAACGTGGCCTGACAGTTGCCCTACCAGATATCCCCAAATGATATCTGAAAAATGCTGAGTTGGCCCTGAGCTATGCTGTATCAGAGAATCTCTGGCAATAGAGGAGAAAAGCTGATGCAGCTTCTTCACCAGGAGAATCACAGCAAAGGACTAGAAGACCTTGCTGAAGCGATCCCTGCCTCTGGCAAGGATCACCCATGTGGGGGCTTCTGAGATGGGATAATTAACCTGTAATATGTATAGAAAATGTTGAATTGTTTTCAAAGATAATTTAAGTGTGTTAATGTTGATTCATTCACAATTTCATTCTTAAATTTGTTTCTCTGCCTTAAAAGATGACTTTTTTATTTCTTAGGAGTAAAATTTTACTTTGTGTCTAAAAGCTGGAAACACCTTAAGTATCTGACATCAATGGAAAGTATTATTATATCTGTTGTATCGAATTATATAAAGTCATTGTAAAGGTGGTTATGAAGACAGTATAGCAAATATTGTTAGTAGATTATTGAGTTTTTACTATGATATTATACTAAAAGCTACACATGAATTATTTTGTTTAATTCTAAGAGCCATAAGAAGTAGGAAGTATTGTGTCTTAGTCTATTTGGGCTGTTATAATAAAATACTATAGATTGGATGGCTTATAAACAACAGAAATTTATTTCTCACAGTTCTGGTGGCTGGGAAGTCCAAGATCAAGGGACAAGCTTGATCCAAGATTCAATGTCTGGTGAGGGGCCTCTTCCTGATTCATAGATTACTGATTTTTCATTGTATCTTCACATGGTGAGAGAGGCAAGGGTGCTCCCTGGGGTCTCTTTTGTAAGGACATTAATTCCCTCATGACCTAATCACTTCCCAAAGGCTCCGCCTCTGGATGCCATCACATTGGGATTAGGATTTCAACATATCAATTTAAGGGGAACACGAACATACAGTCTATAGCATATTATTATCTGCATTTTACAGATAAGGAAACTAGGGCACAGAGAGGTTGAGCAACTTGCCTTTGGTCCCTTACTAAGTAATAGAGCCAGAAATCACACCAAGGCTGGTTGGCTCCATCTGGCACCCTGAACTGTAAGGGAAAATGCTTCTAATTAATGTTAAGAAGAATAAAATAAAAATTATAGCTGTGACACTCTGTGTAACAGAATGTTGACAGGCACTTTTCCCATTGCCCGAGAACTGTAGCTAAGGCCCTGGGCTCTAAAGAAAGCTGTCAACCTGCACAAGACACCTGGAGCCACCGGGCTTCAGGAAGGACCACAGAATAGAAGGGTCAGAGATGGCCTTACTGGAGCCATTAAGCAGCCTGGCTTTTCTCCTAGGCAAAGAAGACACTATAAAGGGCCTGCTCTGATTCTTCTTTGTATACTACTCAGCACCTAGCATGGTGTCAAATCCACTGAAGTGGTTCAAGAAGTATCTGTGGGGCTAAATGGAGTCTCAGGGTAGACGCTGTTCCAGGAGTCTTGTATTCAGAACACACTTGTTCCTCAAAGGCTGGCCTATTACCTGCACTTGAAAGAAAAAGAAACTGAGCCTCAAGATGGTGATTTTCAACCAGTGTGCCATGAACATTTTTAAAGACCGTTAATTAAATTATTTTCGGAAGATGTTCAAAACGCAGTAAGTATATTCTTTTTTTTACTCTTTTTTTTTTTTTTTTGATGAACATTATTTAAGTGTGCCATGGAGGTTTAACTATAGTTTCAAGTGTGCCATGAGATTATAAAGGTCGAAAAACACTGCTCTAAGAGGTTAAGGGACCTGCCCAAGATCTGCCTGACTCCACAGTCCAGGTTCTTCTCTATACTCCACAGCCTGTTAGGTGGCCACTGTGTGCTGTACATTGTGTGAAGTCGTCGACCACATCCTGAAAGAAAGGACACACATGCACCAAACTGAACCCACCAGTTAGAGCAGCCTTTATGAAAAGTTTTGGGCATAGGAAAATCAAAGAAGGCCTAGTAAGATGATAGATGTGGCTCAGCAAAATAACTTCATTGCCCAAATTCCAATAAAACAGAGACCTTTCGCCTTTCTGGTTTCATTGAAACAGCAATGCTGACATGGACTATTTCTAATCCTGCAGGAGCCTGGCCTCCTATCAGATGTGGCTAAATGCAAGGTTTGGCATCTTCTGCACACAACTGTAGGATCATTGGGGCCACTATTAACAAAGTCTGCCCAGCAAAGACTTTACTCACAGAAAGGGAGATACGAATGACTGAAATGCATGAAGTACTCCATGTGCAACGTAGATAATCAAAGAATTGCAAGTTGAGACATGAGACAATGAGTTGCCTTTTTTTAAACTTATTGATTTAGCAAAAAAATTTAAAAAACTAGTAATATCTGTGTTATTGTCTCAATGTTGAGAAATATGTAAAGTGATACAGCTGTTTATACTCTTTGATCCATTATTTCCACTTATAAGAATCTATCCAAAGGAAAGATGTAAATATTTACATACAAAAATGTTCATCAGAGTGTCCTATATACGTATAATAAAAATTAGAAAAATCAAATTAGTTAACATTAAAGGATTAATTAGGTACTTGGTGCTCTATGATGTTTCTATGTTGGAATACTATGCATCTATAAAAATGAAATTCCTTGAAGAAATCCTTGTAAGATAAAATGGTGAAAAAAGAGTTTATTTAACTATTTATGCTGTGATTGCTAATTAAGTAAATAAGAATATATACATAGAATAAAAGACCAAAAGGAAATATAACAAAATGTGAACATGCTTTGTTTCTGAGTGATTGCATTCTTGATATTTAAAATTTTTATGATGAGTACATGTCATCATCAAAATCATTTTAATCTGCAAACAACATCCCTGACCCATCCCCATGGTATCTCTTCTTAAGATGATAAGGGAAGAAAGACTTAGGTTATAAGTCCACATTAAATGCAAAGCACCATCCCCAAATGATGAAGCTAAATGTTGAAATCTGGTTCAAAGTCCCTCTGATGCTAAAATAAGCCTAGAAAAGTATTTGCTGCAGTTCTTGGAGATCTATTAAAGGACGTCATTCACAGTGGGCACCAAGACAAACCCTCGCTCGTCATCAGAGTTGGCTGCAGTGCAAAGAATTTGAACCATTTGGGGGAGGAATAGGGTCAGAGCTTCACAAATAATTCTTTCCCTTAGGTTGCTAAAATTGTAATGAAGGGGATTACTGACAGGTGCACAGCACACAGAACTTTCCCAGCCTTTATCTCAGATGATAACAACTTTGGAGAGAAGGTGTAGTTGTAATAACAATAATAGTCACTAACATTTATTAAGTACCTGTTGTGTGCCAGGCATCAATTCTAAACACTTCACCTACATTGTCCCTTTCAATCTTATACTGTGAAGTAGAGCGATTATCCTCACTTTACAGGCCAGTATCTTGTCTCTCAAAGTAGTCAAATGACATTCCCAAGTTCACCAAGGTAATAAAGATGTAGAATTTGTAGCCATTTATTTAGACTTCATACCCAGAGTGATTTCCACAACTGCCTACCATATTTCCTCAACTTTGATTTTTTTTATTACTATTGTTATTAGGAGAGACGATAGTTTAGCATTAAAGAGTACTGGATTCAGTCATGGTCTTTCTAGCTGTATAATTTTGGACAAGTTGATTTTAGCTGTATGTCTCAATTTCCAATTCTGTAGAATGAGGATCATAATATTTATCTCTAGGACTTAAGATCAAACAAAACAATATATATCAAGCATTGAGCCAAAGCCTGACCTATAATGAACATCAAAGAAAAAACAAGACACTGGTAAATATCTGATTTTTCTAGACTTTGTTTTCTCACATAGTGGGTCAAGGCCAGGAGGGTATAATGTCATTGGGGTTCAATGCCCATAACATCTAGACTTTCAGAGGAATCACACTCCCCCACATTCAAGCTCTTGAAAAGCCTCCTTCTCTGGAATGTGTACCTGGCACAGGACAGCTTCTAGGACTGAAAGAGTGTTTGGCAAGAGTGAGCACTTGACTCTACCTACTATTCCCCTGAGAACTTAGGCCTTTAGAACTAAGGTGCCTTTTGTTGAACTATTTTGAAGTAACCATGCAATTTCATGCTGGTTTCTGAGGGCTAGAGATAAGGAAACACACTTCTAGGGGAGCAAATATTTCCCTGAAACGGCCACAGAAAAAGCAAATATCAGAGCTGGAAAAGGATTGAGGCATCAGCCCTCCAAACATGTCCTTGTACTGTGATAAACCAAGGGCCACAGAAGGAAAGAGCCTTAACAAGATCACACCCTGCAAATTAGTGACAGAGCCAGTGGCAGATTCATAGCCTCTGACTCCCAGGCCACCACCAAACCCAACATAAAAACATCATAGAGCACAGAGTACGTGCAGAGGAGGCAGTGAGGGCCAGTGAGAGGCCGAACATCTACTGGCCCGACCTCTGGTTTCTGGCCCAGGCCTCTCTATTTGTCTCCAGGTTCCTTCTTCATCAACTTTCCTCCTAGAATCACCAAAGTGGTGTCCTGCTGCCAGCTTATTAATAATGGCCAAGACAGGGTTTTAAATAGTGACCGTAATCAGGGTCTGCTCTTGGGCAGCACTGAGGACCTGAGAAACATCTTTCTTCATCAGGCCCGAATTAGAGCAGCCTCTGAAGAGGGTCTTGACACATCAGGCCTCCCCTCAGTCCTGTGGGTCTGATTTCCTTTCTCAAATAATCGCTACACTTTTCTTATGATCATGGAGTGTTTACTGGATGTGTGTAATGCCTCAAGTCTGGAATTTGGAAATGGATGTAATTCTTGACCACCTACTGGCAGCACTACCTCTTTAAGAACCAGGAACTTGTAATCTCTGCCATCTGGTCCCATGTTGGAGAATTAGTAATTACAAATCAGTCAACCTGTGTTTCCAGCCCAGACTCTATCTCCCTTCAAGATAAAATGATCTGGAGAGAAAGGTCTGTGATTAAGTGGGGCTGGCCATACTACTTCCAGCCTACGTTCGTTACTTAGAACAGGAATCCACCTCTCTAAGCTTCAATGTTGTCATCTATAAAATGAGCTTACCTGGTTTACCTATTTGAGGATTCATTCATTCAGCAAAAATGTAGTAAGCACTGATCTAGAGATACCCTAGTGAAAAAGAGTATAAAAAAGAGACCCTTGGGTGGCACCTATAGCTCAAGCGACTAAGGCACCAGCCACATACACCAGAGCTGGTGGGTTTGAACCCGGCCCGGGCCTGCCAAAAAATGACAACTACAACCAAAAAATAGCTGGGTGTCATGGTGGGCAGCTATAGTCCCAGCTACTTGGGAGGCTGAGGCAAGAGAATCGCTTAAGCCCAGGAGTTGGAGGTTGCTATGAGCTGTGATGCCATAGCACTCTATATGCAGGGTGATAGCTTGAGGCTCCATCTCAAAAAAAAAAAAAAAAAAGAGACCTTGCACTGGTGGTGCTTAAGAGATAAGAGATAATTAATGAACTAGTAAGTGGATAAGTAATCAACATAGTTACAGATTATGATAAATGCTACAAAGGAGATGAAAAGGGTGCTGTGACACAGAATGACTGGGAGACATCCCTTCAAGGGGAAAGCTTCTCTGAGGATGCAACATTCAAATCAAAAGAAGGACTGGCAGGAACAGCAAGTGCATGACTTTGAGGAAGGAAAGGAACAGAAGCGACTAGAAGAGAGAGAGAGAAAGCATATGAAGCGAAGGTGAAGCAGGGAGTGGTGCGTGCAAGGCAACACAGGGCTCTGCAGCTCAGTAAGAAGACCAGGGTTTGTTTTTGTAATCCCAAGAACAATGAGAAGCCAAGGAAGAATTTCAAGGAGGGAGACTGAAGGTGGATCACAGGACAGCAGGGACGGAAGCCCAGACACCAGCAGGAAGGCTGAGCTGTCTGGGTTCTAGAAGGAAGTGGCCTGGACTGGCTTAGAGGCAGATTCAGAATCTGTGTTAGAAGTGGAATTGACAAGACTTACTATTGGATAGGGTGTGGGGTGAGGAAAGACAGAAATCAAAAGTAACTCCAAAGCAAGAATCCAATGTACTCAATTCTAATATGGAGCCAGTAGACTATAAGCCATACCCACATAAGACAAAAACTCAAATCGATTCCAGGTAGGGGGCCAGGGAATGAGGGAATAGAGAGAGGGGAGGAGAGAGGGGCTGGGGGGTCATGGTGTATGGCACACTTCTTGGGGGCAGGATATAACTACAAGAGGGACTCCACCTAACAAATGCAAACAGTGTGACCTAACTGTTGGTACCCTCAAATAACCTGAACCAATTAATTTTTAAAAATGAAAAAAAAAAAAAAAAGTCCTAGATTGGAAATCAATGGGATCACTCACTCATTCATTCAAGAAACATCAGTTAAGCATGTACAGTGTACCTGCCTGACATCATGCGTGGTGCTGGGGAAAGTGATGAGGATCACAGTGTAGTCAGGGAGGCAGACCAGAAAATGGGCAAAAACAGTGCATTTAGTAAGTGCACTAAATGTTGGGGGAACATCTCATTCTTCTGAGGGGAAAGCTTCAGAGAAGTCTTCCTAGGAAGGAGATTTTGAGCTGAGTCCTGAAGGAGCAACAGGAATGAGGAGGAGAAGGGCTTTGGGATCACAGAACTGAATAATAGTGGTTGGGTGGTAGCAGTAGCGGCAGTAGTAGTAATATTTGTTTTTTTTTTTGAGACAGAGTCTCACTTTGTCACCCTCAGTAGAGTGCTGTGATGTCACAGCTCACAGCAACCTCAAACTGTAGGGCCTAAGAGATCCTCTTGCTTCAGCCTCCCCAGTAGCTGGGACCACAGGTACCCAGTCACAAAGCCTGGCTAATTTTTTGTCTTTTTAAATAGAGATGGGGTCTCACTCTTACTCAGACTGGTTTCCAACTCCTGAGTTCAAGCAATCCACCTGCCTTGGCCTCCTAGAGTGTTAGGATTACAGGTGTGAGCCACCCCGCCAGGCCTTGTAATATTTGTTAAGCTCTAACAATGAGCTAGGCACTGTTATAAACATAAATTAATAACATGATCCTCGTGTAAGAATCCTGTGAAGTAGCTATTATTATTATCATGCTCACTTTACAGACGAGGAAACTGAGGCATAGTTAGCCTCTGTGACGTAACAGGCCCAAGATCACACAACACATAATGGCAGAGCCGGGCTTCAGTCTCATGCGGTTTGGCCTGGAGGCCATGCTCTAACCACTGCACAACTGCCCCTCTGGGACTGATGGTCCCAGAAGGTATAGGGTGTAGGATGGTGGAAAGTGATGGGAAATAAGATAAATGACATGAAAGTATTTTGCAAACTAGAAGATACTGTCTCTACACGAATTATCATCACTATTATTAAATAACTGCCTTCCCCTTCTGTGAGAAACGAAGGTTTATCAGTAAGTAGCACCTCTGGATTGTTAGCCTCAGAGGATAGCAGCTGCTTGGGAGGCCTGCCCAGACAGGGGAACCCCAGGAAAGGATGCACTGAAGCAAATCTGGTCTTGAGTTGGGAAGTAGATGTGGCTCCAGTCCTAGTTTTGCAGCTAAATTATAACATGGTCTTGAATGAGTCACTTTTCCAGCCTGGTTCTTAGATCTCCACCTCTGAGCTGGAAGGAGGGAAGAGTGGGGATTCTAAGGGCTTTTTCAGGCTTCACATTTTCAACAATTGTTGCTGTTGTTGGTGTTCTGCCTCTCTAGACTGGACAGTGACTGAAAAGGAACACCTACTTAAAGCAAAATGCCACCTCAGGTGGGAGGGACACCTTCCAGAAAGCAGAACTCTTGCTGGGTGGGAAGTCTTTGTCCCTGTCCCCTGAGTCCACAGATCTTCTGGTCAAATACCTCTCATCCCTCTTGTTCCTGCCAGGACACTGGTTTCAAGCCCTTGAATCCAGCCCATTCCTGTCCCTTTTTAATGCTCCAGGGAGGGTCTGAGTAGTGAGAGGATTCTAGATGCTTCTGGGATGTGGCCAGAAGATGCAAATGCAGTTTACACCCTACTTCATCCCATTTAAAGCTTCCTATGAGTCAGAATCCCAGGGCTTTCCCACATGTGCTGCCCCAGGTGCTGTCCTGTGCCATTGATTTTGGAGCCACTGTCTGGAAATAAAGTGTTTCCATGGGGTGCAGCGCTGGGTCTTTCCCTTGGTGTCTTGAGATCTCCATAGTGAGGACAGAATCATGAACTTGCAAGAGATCCCTTTACATCAAAGTCATGCAAACCAAACCCTTCTAGCTGACAAAGAACTCTGTAAACTGTAAAACACTTTCAAATATTATTAACGTCCATATTATTCTTTTTGTATCTCATAAAAGTCCTGAACTAGTTTGGACAGAGGTAGGGTTGTCAGATAAAAATGCAAGATGCCCAGTTAAATTTGGATTTCAGAGAAACAATAAATAATTTTTAGTATAAGTATGTCCCAAATATTTCATGAGACATATTTACATTAAAATATTCATTATTTATCTAAAATTCAGGTTTAATAGGTAACCTTTAATTCTATTCCCTAAGTCAGAATCCCAGGGCTTTCCCACATGTGCTGCCCATGGACAGGGATCATTAACTGTATTTTGTAGAACTGGAGCTCAATGGGGTAAAAGAATTTATTTAAACTCTCTGACACTAGGGACTATGTCTGATTCTTTGGGGTCTTTTAGCATTTTTTTAAACATGAGAAATATATTCTCTTAAAGCCTGTGTACCAGTTTCTTATGGCAGTGATCTAAAAAATGTATGCCTCATGAAAAGCCTCTTCCTCTGAGAATCTACACCCGGTGTTTCTGTTGATATATATGTGTATATAGAAAACACAGAGCATTAAAAGCTAATAAATTCATTTTTCATCCCCAGTTTCCAAGCTGGAGTTAACTCAGAGAAGATTCTTGGGAAATATTTACTCAACTATTGGGCTCTCTGAGCCTTTCATTCCCATAGGAACCCAACAGGAGAAAAGAAAAAGAACTGGCTTGGGACAGAAAATGGTCCCAGAATGCAGTGTTAGGCTTTCCTGATCTTCTTACACTGCTGTCCCAAAGATGAATTGAGATGAGTTTCAGAAAAACACAATGAAACCACAACATCATGAATTATCATGGGACATTACCCCTCTTTCCTGTTCCACACTGAAGACCACAGGGAGGCCTGCCCAGGGCTGCCACATATAGGGAGGTCTTGGCCTAAGTGCTGCCTGAGGAGTCCTTCACTATCAAAGGCAGAAGCATGAAGTTCCTGTCCTGCCCTTTGCTTGAATACACATGTCAGGAGCACTTTGGCACCGCTGGACTAGATTCAACTCATCTCTCTCACGATGGACATCTCAGAACCTGTCCACTGACAGATCACATACTCCTGTGAATAAACACAGGCTCTCTGAGAAGGCTTGAGCTGCCGAGGACAGAGGTCAGGGGTATTGGTTCCTTTCCAGGCTGTCAGCTAAGAAAAATGATCAGCTGAAGGATTGGAGGCTGGGCACAAGCCCTTGACACAAGCCTAGCATTTTTCATGTTCAGTGTTAACTGGTAGAATCCTAGAATATTTGAGTTAGATGAGAGGGCCTTAATAAGTATCTAGATCTAATCTAAACACTCTCATTCTTCCAAAAAGAAATACCCAGGCCCAGAGAAGGAAAGAACGTACTCCAGCTCACACGGTAACTTGGCAGCAGAACCAGGCCTGGAACTCATATTTCTTCTTGGTGCCGCATTCCTGATCCAGGTGATCAGCTTTCTGTGCTAGGCAAACAGCAGGTGGGCGGATGTGGTCACTACTCAGTGCACAGGCCCTGTGGGTCACTGGGCTTTAACCTAGACACACCATTAACAGCTTAACACAATCTGTCACCCTGTCCTCCCTAGATGCCCTGCGGACCACAGAGTGTGGATTAGAAATAAACTGCTCAGAAATGGGAGCTGAAATGGCCCACAGAGACAGCTGGTGTAGTTCCCTTAGTGATGTAGAATCCTCAGGCTCTGCTGGGAAGTAGTTCCAGAGACCACTGAGCTCTACTTGCAGGTTGGTGAGAAGGCCACATAGAAGCAGAGGGCAGGGAGTGGGTCACAGGCAGATGGGCAAGGTGTGGAGCCAGTCCAGTGAGCAGCAGCCTCACCCTTCTGTCTCCTACCAGTTCGGTTCAAAAGTTCTTAAGCATGGTGGCTTACGCCTATAATCCTGGCACTCGGGAGGCCAAGGCAGGAAGATTCCTGAACTCAGGAGTTCAAGACCAGCCTGAAAAAGAAAGAGACCATGGTCTCTACTAAAAATAGAAAAATAAGCCAGGCATGGTGGTGCATGCCTGTAGTCCCAGCTATTCAGGAGGCTGAGCCAGGAGTATCACATGAGCCCAGAAAGTTGAGGTTGCAGTGAGCTAGGCGGATGCCACTGCATTCTAGCCTGGGCAATAGAGCAAGACTCTATCTCAAAGAACAACAAAAGTTCTTTTTATATTCAACTAAAGTCTGTCCTGTGAACTTCTGTCCACTGAGTCCAGGTCATGCGGCAAGTGAAGCTGTTAAGTTCAATAGGAACCCTGCTCTGCATGCAGCCCAGCCCAGATCTGCCTGGCTGTGTCTCCTGCCAAGCTGATAACCTATATCCCACTTAGGACAAAAATGATAAAGCCCAATGTAGAAGAGTGAGGGCAGCTCTGCCAGGAATCCTTGGATCCCCCATAAGTGGCAGCGCTGTTCTCAGCTCAGAGCAGACAGCAGGAAGGCTCTGTCACTGTTCTCATGGAGTTTACGTTCTGGTTAGGGAGTTGGAAAATATATGGGCGCCAAAATAAACAATTTCAGAAAATGATGGTGCTCAGAAGAAAACACAGGGTGATAACAGGATAGAAAATGACTTGGAGCAGCACTTAGTTTTCACAAGTGGGGTTAAAGAAGACCTCTCAGAAAAGGTACCCTCGGAGTCGAGGCCTGAGTGAGGACGAGGAGACAGGTGTGGAAGGATCAAGGAGAGAGGGACAGAAAATGCAAAGTCTCTTACACACAAGCTAGGTATGTGTTCAAGGAAGAGAAAAGCCGGAGTGGGTAGAATGATGGGAAGAGGGAAAGGAGATAAAATCTGAGAGGAGGTTTTGGTCTGAGCCACTGAGCGGGGCTAAAGATTAAATCATGGTGCTGATTCCACTTCCAGAGGACCAGAGCCACAGCAAAGCAGAACTCACAGCATCATCGTGATGATAACTATGAAGCCCAGGTGCTCACACACAGGTCGGGGTCCCTGGGGCAACTCACCTGCAGCCTGCGACTCAGTTTTCAAATCTACCTGGAAACCTCCACTCCAGATCTCTGTCTGGGCCAAACAACCTCAGGAGGGGTTATCTACAGCTCCCCTGGTCACATTGTTCTCTCGGGGGAGTCCCATGGGTCAGAGGCAACTAGAGAAGGAAACCTACATTTAGGTGATGCTGTGAAATACAGAAGCCCAGACTCTGAGCTTCACTTCCTTCATGGGGCTCCTTCCCAGAGTCTTCATGAGGACTCTTCACCTCCTTCCCGAGCCAGGCCTTTTCTCAGAGTCAGCTTAGAGAAAATAGTTCACTCTGAGATATAAATGGCACTGTGCCCTCTCCTAGGAGCCCTGTACTCTATGGAGCCAAAGTCCTGAGCCAAAGCTGGGTATCTGAAATTGTGTAATTTCAGTTGTCTGCCATCCAGGTGGGCGAGGGTGCGGGCTACCTGTTGAGTCAGCAGGTTGATGATGGCAGGGCCCTGCCCTGTCTGTGTGGAGCTCCATCCCCCAGGCCATGCTGCCTCATTCAAGTAAAATATTTATTCCCACCCGCAACAGGCATTTGACTCTTGGGAATGGATGGGAGATTCTAGAGCATGCCCCACTCTGTACTAACTGCCACTGTACAAGTCCTGCTTAGGCGGCTGAAGCAGGGTGGGGTAGCCCTGAATAAACTGACAGTCGGAGCCCTGGGATATCAGTGGAGAATGTTCCCATGGAAAAAGAAAAGTCCAGCCCCTTCCAGCAAACGCTGTCAGGCACAGCAAAGAGTGCCTTGTCATCTCACTGGCACCGTTTCTGTGTTTCTTTCCCATCTCAGACCAGAAGTGAATGCATGGACAATCTCTGTGAGTTGTTTTTCTCTTTCGTCGGGAAGATCTAACCTTAAGTGATAAGAACAACAACAAAAAACCTATTCCTATCTTTTGGCCCCTGAGTACCCTTCTAAGGGATTTATCCTAAGGAAATACTTCCACAGATTGTTTTTAAACCTTGTATTAATAAAGGTTGAATATGTAACAGCATTAAGTGGGACCCACCCAGGTGCCAAATGACAAGCTCAGGGGCAGACTCTGGCCCATCCACTTGAAGAAATACTATGACAAGCTTAAAGATGACAAATACGATGTAGGTCAAAACATGGAAAAGTATGTATGAATGAATGTCCAGGGAAAATATCAGAAATCAAAACCACACAAATCAATCGGTTTTCTTCCTGGAGGCCTGGATATGAAAATGAGAAGAGCTTAAGAAATATTTAAATAAAAGGTAAATAAAGTCCATGGTCTTTTTGTGAATATGTGTATGCTTAAATCAAGTAAGTAAAGTAATCCCTGTGAAAATACTTTCTACCTTTTAAATAGTGTTCAATATAAAATTATTATTCACTGCCTTAAAAAAGTAATAAATAATTTTAATCACTGCTAATTACTCATTTCTGAGATAGGTGGTTGGAATAGAGAAATGATTGTTTGTTGCCTGGGATTCAGGACTGTGGGGGCTTGTCTCCACGAGGTTTGTACCTTCCCAGGCTCGCTCCAGGAGGTGGAATCCAGAACAGCACATGGTCATACCCAAAGGATGGGAGATCACTTTCCCAGCCAGGACGTGTCCCAGACTCAGAGAAACCTGTGGCCCAAGTGACCTGTCTTTCTGGGAGAATCTGTTCTGCTCTCCTAACTAACAATTAGCTGTATTAGGATTCTGAACTGCAAACAACAAAAATCTACTACGGATGGTTTAATAACACTTACCACTGTTGTTATCATCATTTGCGAGGTGGTGGTGTTTATGTGGGCACTGTGTTAGGCCCAGTGGTAAGGGTTTCCCATGTGCATTACCTCTTTTTATCCAAAACTTTAAAAAGGAGGCAATTACTCCCTGTTACCGAGGAAGTAACTGAGGCTAAGAAAAGTTAAGAAAGTTGCCCAAAGCTTTAGTAAGTGGTAGAGACAGTTTTCAAAGCAGAAGCTGGCAAGTTTAGGTGTCAACAAGCATCATGTTTATATGAAGGTGCTGCTGAGCTTCAGCAAGAATCCAGCAAGCTGGTGGTGGGGCCTCTGTCCCTGATGGGCCTCTACAGGCCATAATATTTCAGGGCCATTTCCCAAGGGCTGGAGGACGATGTTGACACCCATACCAGCAGAGCTCACATTAACTGGCAGCAGCAGACAAGGCCTCTCAGAAGCAGAAAAGTTTTCAGGGCCTCAGGAAACATCTGCAAGTCCTCAAGGACTTGCCCCTTTATCGCCTCTTCAGGGGAGATAGAGGGCCTGTCCCATCTGCAGGGAAAGGACAAACATACTGCTTTTACTTTCCAGGCGGTGTCTCTGCAAATGGGATGATTCACTCCTATTAAACTATTAGGATTGGCCACTGGGGAGCAGGCCACATATGAGGTGGCAGTCCTGATCAGAGCCACCACCTGCCTTCCAGGGCTTGCAGGGCCATTCATCCTAACTGGCTCATTCATGTGGCCTTAATATCCCATCCTCCTTCACAAAGCTGTCCTTGCTCTTGTTTCTAACTAGGAAACTCTTGGTGGTGAAGACAGCGCAGCAGCGTTTGCACTTCAATGGGAACTGTGCAGGAGAGAGAGGATCTGGTGTAAGGGGGAAAGTACAAACTTTGGAGTCAGAAAGGCATGTTTCTTCATGTCCTGGTTGTGCGACTTTGGGCAAATTTCCTAACCTCTCCAGGTTCTTTCTTCATCTAGAAGGAATGTAAATCATTATACTTTTATTGCATAATTAACCAGGAGAACTAAAAGGAACAAGTATATCAACAATTAAAACTGCCTATTACATAGTGGGAATTCACTAAATGATAACCACTAGTATTAATATTAGTACTACTATTATTAAAAGAGCTCCAGTTGAGACGTCGATAAACAGTATTACTATGGAGAAAATGACAGAAGGGACACATATGAGCTGGTTTTGACAGGTAAATCAGAGTTTGTTGAGTGGCTGGTGGGTGGGAAGAGTTTCCTAGTTAGAATCAAGAGCAAGGACAGCTTTGTGAAGGAGGATGGGATATTAAGACCACATGAATGGGCCAGTGAGGAGCTACTGAAAGATTCCCATCGAGTTATAAATTAGGCCTAGCCTGAGGACAGATGACTCTCTAAAGTCCACTGATACTGTCTTCCTAATAAAGGACCATAAACAACGTCTCAGTGTAAACTCATAAACCAGCCTTCTTGTAAACTATGCTCCCTAAAGTGAAGCAGCCTCCATGCCCCTCGAGTTAGACTCCAAAGCCCAAGCCTCTGACTCACCTTCTCTGGAGTCAGACAGGCTAGAGTTTGGTTCTTGTCCTTGCTGTATGACCTTGGCCCATCAGTAATCTCTCTTATCTCTCAGTTTTGTCATCTGAAAAATGGAAATAATTACATGCTCCACAGAAGCCTTTGTACCCACCATAGTGCCTGGCACACAGCGATGTTTTCTGTGTGCTGCTCCCCTGCCTGAACTTACCACAGAGCGGGGGCAAGACTGACAGATTCCTGGAGAAGCCCCACGATCTCAACCCCAAAGACAGAAGACTTCACAAAAATGGCATATAGTAGATACTATTCTCTGCTTCGCAGCCTTTCAGTGAATAATAGATTGTGGCAATACGTAGAGATCTTCCTCATTCTTTTTTTAATTGAGAACTTCATGGTGTTATTCATATTCCATAAAGTCAACCCTTAGAAGGTGTACACATCAGTGGTTTTTAGTAGAGTTGCAAGGTCGTGCACCATCACTACTATTCAACCCTAGAATAATTTCATCATTCCGCAAAGAAATCCTGTACCCATTAGCACTCATTTTCCATCCCTCACTGCCCCCAGCCCCAGGTTACTGCGGATCTTTTGCCTCTATGGATTTACCTATTCTAGATATTTCATGTAAAAGGAATCATACCACACATGGCCCTCTCTATCTAAGTTTTTTCACTTAGCATGTTTTCAAGGTCTATCCATGTTGTTGTATGTACCAGAACTTCATTTCCTCTTATGGTTGAAGAATATCCCCTTGTATGGGTATTATACTACATTTTCTTTATTTATCATTTGATGACCATGTGGATTATTTCCATCTTTTGGCTATTATAAAATAATCCTCATTCTTTTTTTTTCTCACTTTGGTTTGAATCTTTATTCTCTTTAATAGGTGCATAGTATTCTATCAATTAGATTTAGCATAATTTATTTAAACAGCTCCACCGAAGGATAGTTCTGTTGCCACAACATCTTTCTAGTCTTCCATAAGAGATAGTCAAACTTACCCCATTTCCTGAGGAAATTGTCCAACAGAAGAAAAAAGTTATACTGACAAAGATATTAATTGCAGCCATTTTTTACTGTTAGATAAAACTGGGAGCTACTTTTTCTTTTTGGCTGGGGCCAGGTTTGAACCCACCACCTCTGGTATATGGGGCTGGCATCCTACTCCTTTGAGCCACAGGCACCGCCCAAATCGGGAGCTACTTTAAAAGTCCACTCTGAGGAGCTGTTTACGTAAATTCTATTGTTCAATGAAATAATGTATAATTATAAAAAATGATGATTACACAGACAATATAGTAACAAGTAAGTTGCTAATGATGACCTTAAGTGGAAAAAGAACCACAACAAAATGCAAAATTTCATCACTTACCCATACTGGTTTGCACAACACTGAGAGGTAGGGCTGGGAAGGACAGCCATGCCTCTGCCACATCACCCTGAGGAACAGAAGCCAGCCTTCCTCACCCAGGAGCAGGCTTGGGATCACTGCAACCCTGCACCATGGAGGGTGCCAGGAAAGGACCCTGCAGAGGAGAAAAGAGGGCTCTCCTTCCACGTGACAAGGGGAAGGTGAAGTCACTGCTGCCTTCTCTAGGTTTTGTTGCTCCTGACTCCTTGGGTGCTTGGAGGGTGGTCATAGCTGGGCTGTGTAACAGTGATGAGAATCAGCTTGATTGCTGTGGAATCGGCCATTCATGATGGCAATGGTGGCCTGTTGTGATGGGCACCCTCCAAACTTCCTGTGTGCTGTGCTGGAGTCTCTTGCTAACATCCAATGTCTGGGACAAAAGCTGAGTTCTCAGAGTGTACTTGATATTGCACTTTCCAGAGTAATAACCACAGATACATTCAACTGCAGCAATTGTGAATGCATTCAATTGAACCAATCATGTGAACTTCTTTTTTAAAAGTAATGCTTCCTATTGTTATATTCATATATACTGTATCATTGCCATTAAGAGTTTACAATAAGGCAAAACCAATAAGGACCAAACATGTAACCTTCAAAAATACTTTTTCTTTGAGACAGGGTCTCACTCTGTTGCCTGGGCTAGAGTGCAGTGGCATCATCATAGCTCACTGCAACCTCAAATTCCCAGGCTCAAGCAATCCTACTTCAGCTTCCCGAATAGCTGGAACTACAGGTACACACCACCACACAGCTAATTTTTCTAGTTTTTGTAGAGACAGGGTTTCACTGTGTTGCTCAGGCTGGTCTTGAACTCCTGGCCTCAAGCAATATTCCTGCCTTGGCCTCCCAAAGGCTACGGTTACAGGCCTGGCTTTTTCTAAATAGCAGTGGGAGAAACTTGGCCCCAGTGGACCATATTGGTTGGCAGCTTACTTTTTTGCATGTTTATAGTTACAATTTTTGCATTGTGACTTTGTATCAACTGCAACTTAATTTCTAAACCTTCAATAAGCAAAAAATATACTAATGCATAATTTTTGTTACAGTTTATATGAAGGAATACAAAAGACTTTATTTACGGTATTCTGTAAAGTGCATAGTGGCTTCTAAGTGCTCTGCCACCAGCTTTCAATCAGCTCCACTAACTGAAATGGTCTCCAAAATGTCCCCAGTGTTAGGGAGAAATTTGAAGTTGTATTAGTTAGGGGTCAGAGCTACACTGATGTACAAAGAGACCCCAAAATAAAGTGGCCCAAACATGATCAAAATTGATTTCTCTCTTATGAAACAGAACAGCCAGGCTAGGTTGGTGAGATGCTGCTGCTACCAACAGGTACAGTTTCCCTGTTGCTCTACCATCCCTCAAGGTGTCATTGTTTCCTTAATCAAAGCAGGGTTGCCACTCCTGGGAAAAAGAAAGAGCCAACATCCAAGAGAAGGAGCTTACGTTGGGAGATGACTCAGAAAATGTTCTCATCACTTCTTCTCATATGCTATTAGTCCACGCTTAATCACAGGGCCACGTCCAGCTGCAAGGGTGGCTAGGAAATGTAGTCGCCAGCTGGGCAACCGTGCCCAGGAAGAGGGAAAGAAAGGATTTGAAGGAACAAGTACTCCTGTGTAACACAGATTCTTTTAACAAAAAATTTCCAACCTAAGTATTATAGTATAATCCCATCATACAACTACTGACATTTCTCCAACTGTTCCTCACACACATGATTGTACGTGTACTATATGTGTTTTCACAAAGCTGTAAAAATAATGTATATGCAATTTTACATTATGCCAGAAATAAAATAGTATGATGACAATAACATTAGATTAAAACAATGATGTGCTATTTTCCATCTGTGACACTGGCAAATTTTTTTTTTTTTTTATAGAGACAGAGTCTCACTTTATGGCCCTTGGTAGAGTGCCGTGGCATCACACAGCTCACAGCAACCTCCAGCTCCTGGGCTTAAGCGATTCTCTTGCCTCAGCCTCCTGAGTAGCTGGGACTACAGGCGCCCGCCACAGCACCCGGCTATTTTTTTGTTGCAGTGTGGCCGGGGCTGCGTTTGAACCTGCCACCCTTGGCATATGGGGCCGGCGCCCTACTCACTGAACCACAGGCGCCACCCAAATTTTTTTTTTTTTAATACATAGTATCCAACTCTGGAGAGATCATGGGAAAATGGCCACTCTTAAAGGTTACTAATGAGCAACTTTTCTGGACGGCAATTTGGTAATACATTGTAAAAATTTTACAATTTAATTTAAGAGGGAAAATTCAGAGATGTGGGTACAGATTTGTATTAATATAAAAGGCCAGTTGTCGCAGCCTTACTTATCATGGAACTAACCTAAATACCCAACAGTGGGGAATTGTTTAAGTGAGTTACGATCCATATGATAGACAAGCCAGTACACTCATGCTCTTGAAGAACACTGATGATCAAAACTTTCTGATATGTTGAACAGTTTGATGAGATTATTTCAGATTGTATATGAAACCAGCACATTGTACCCCTTGATTGCACTAATGTACACAGCTATGATTTAACAATAAAAAAAACTTTCTGATAATACATCAAGTGAGAAAAGCACACGATGAAACAGTATATATGTTCTGATTCCAGTTTTTGGTAAAAGTTATCCATAAAAAGAGGACTTGAAGAATATTCACCAAAATGTTAACAGTGTTTCTTCCAGGGGAGTATTACTAGTGATTTGTACTTCCTTATTTATTATTTTTAATATTTTCAAATTTTTTGCAATAAGCATATATTATTTTTATAATAATGGGGTTATTTAAAACATCGAATTAGACATACAGAATCCTAACATGTTATAGCAGAGAGGGTCTTTAGCACAACTCCCTCATGTTCCAAATGGGGAAACTGAGGCCCAGAAAGGGAGAGCAACTTGTTAAAAGTAACACAATTAATTAGAACTGGGATTTTAACTTAGGTAGTCTGTCTTCAGGACTGGCATTCTCGTTGCTATTTGACACTACAAAGAACTTTTCTAAAAAAGATTCCCGGCAGCTTGGTCAGTGTTGAGGTGCATACAAAACAAAGAATAAGTCCTAAGAAGACCTAAAACAACTTAAAACACACCCTCCCACCAAATTTCTAGTACCAACAGTGGTGATAAGGAAATATACATTGGGAAAACAAATATTCACACTGATAGAGATAGGATATAAGCCCTTTATTCATTCAAAAAATATTTATTGAGCACCTACAACAGTGGTTCTCAACCTTCCCAATGCTGCAACCCTTTAATATAGTTCCTCATGTTGTGGTGACCCCCAATCATAAAATTATTTTCGTTGTTACTTCATAACTGTAAGTTTGATAATGTTATGAATCATAATGTAAATATCTGATATGCAGGATGTATTTAGGCGACCCCTGTGAAAGGGTTGTTCAATCCCCAAAGGTCTTGTGACCCACAGGTTGAGAACCGCTGACCTACAACATGCCATTTTTGGCACACTAGATCCTGTTACTCAATGGTAAACACATGATTTTTGCTCATCTGGTGCTTAATATTTAAATTCTGGTAATGTTTGTTGAACATCTACTATACACTACACATTTCCACAGACACTTGTCTGTTGTACTACACTAATAATATTAGCCCTCATTTAATGAGTTAGTGGTTCTCAACCTTGGGAACTGTATTAAAGGGCTGTGGCATTAGGAAGGTTGAGAACCACTGGTCTAACTGTTAAGCACTGTATCTAGGCACTGTATCTAATCTCACAACACCTCTGAGATATTACTAGATATCATTAACCCTATTCTATACATGAGAGAACTGAGAATCAAAGATATTAAGTGGATTGCCCAAGGATACACAGATAGCAAGTGGCAGAGCTGGTTTTTAACAATGGTTCACCACTCTTAGACGTAGGGTCCTATTCCCGACACTGTAGCCTCACTCTTTTGTACTGACATTACAGAACTTAAACCGAAGCCTAGCACTCAATGAACTCAGACCTATTCAGACTTACTGAACTTACTGGAATGGTGCCCAGAAATCTGCCATTCTTTATAAAATCCCTATATAATTTGTATCTATGGTAAAGTTTAGGGACAACTGCCCTAATCTATAACCTAGAGTCCTACAATTCAATCTCCCAGGAAAGAACCATCCCCAGGTGTCAAGCAAGAAGCACCAATCCTCAAATTCCACTAGGGGACAGCATAGGCCAATAAATCTGGAGACAGGGCACGTTGTCGAAGAGAGTGGAATCGGCAATGACATTCTTCCTTCACTGAGACAACAGTCAGGGCCTGCCAGGTGCCAGGCACTGGTGGATGATTCCTGAATTTACAAACTAGGAAAGCTGTTTCCGAGCAATGTGGTAGATTGAATAGCTGGGTAGACCATAATATTTTGCAGCTTCTCTCATCAAGAGGTAGAAATCTGTTTCCCTACCTCTTGATTCTGGGGTGGCCTTGTGACTTGCTTTGACCAAGATAACATGGGAGAAGTGATTTGTGGAGTTCTAGAGCCTAGACTTCCAGGTCTCGTTGCTTCAGCCTTTGCCCTCTTGGAAAACTTCTGCCAGTGAGTATGGAGGTCTAGGTTGAAAGACCATGCCAAGAGGCCATTTGAACAGGCACCCCCAGACCAGCCACCAGCTAACCTGCTGCCTGGGTGAGGCCAGCAGACGTAGTCAGTCCACTGAATGGTGAAAAATAATGAACTGTTATATTAAGTCTCTAAATTTTAGAGTAGATTATTACACAGCAACAGATAACTGATAGATGCAGCAACATACAGGGGATTTTAAAAAATTTATTTAGCAATTATTTACTGAGGGCCTACTTTGTACTAAATATTATATTATCTCATGTTAGGGATCTGTACCTTGTGAAACAAAATAGAAGAAACCCCCAGCTATATATTCAGGAAGGCAAACAATCAGTAACTGACAGATATATGGCCTAGAATAATCTCACACAAAGATACACGCTATGAAGAAAAACAAAGCAAATGATTTCAAAAGTGACTGAGGTTACAGGCGGGCTTCTTTTGGATGGAGTGGCCCAGGAAATCTTCTCTACAAAGGTGACATTTGAGGATAGGTCCTAAGTACTGAGAAAAAGCAAAGCCTCTGAAGATCTGGGAGAAGTATGTTCCAGGCAAATAGAACAGTAAGTATAGCAGGAAAAATATTATATATTCAGAATACATCCTGAAGACCAGTGGGATTTCTTAAATGTAACAAGTACTGGTATACCATAACATTTTAACTTACTTAGAGTTCCTTATACTTCTCATTTCCCATGGCTCAAAACAAGGTCATGTCAGCCGCCCACAATCACTGCATGCTAACTCAAATGGATATCATTCTAAAATATTTGTGAAAATATGTTTCAAAGTTCCCTATTGTTCTGGCTTTTGACTCCCAAACTGTTTTTACTTTTCCATAGTTCTTACTGTCTTTAGTGTTAAGAGGTTCAGAACCTGATTTTTAGATCTAGACTACCTCTTCAAAGAATATTAAATGGTTTGAAATCAGATAAAATAAATAATGGGATCCCTATTAAGATGATAAATAAATACCAGGTGCTCTCTTCCTTCCTCAAAAATCCATTCTGGAGAAATTATTTAAGTGAAATGGGAGGATGGAGTTGAGGAACTCTAAAAAGAAAGTATAAGAAGAGTCTGGGAGACTGAAGTCTGTGTACCTGGAAGCAGGGAGGAGGGACGCCTTCAAGCCTGCGTGAAGGGTTGATGGAGGCGGCAGGGAGAGGACAGGCAGGAGGAAAGGCCTGTAGGGCTGGCTATTGCCTCACCCAGACATTGTCTTGGGAAAAATCATTGCCTACTTTTTCCTCTTACAAGCCATCAGCACAGCCAGGCCACAAGGGTCAGCCTATCAGGAAAGCAAGAAGCCCTAATACGCAGAATGATAAAGGCAACGGGAAATTACACCCTGGGGAGACTGTGTCCTCCTATGCTGCTGCTACCTACGAATTCAAGGCAAGTTCCTGACCAGAGGATGGTTCTCATCTACAAGGATAGATTAGACCAGGGACATCAAAAAGCATTCTGTGCCCTGGTGCTTATCCCCTTCCCTTTCCTAAAACCCAGTGGGAGGGACATACACTAGAGCCTGGTCCTCAGCCCTGCCCCCAAAACACTACCACACAGAGTAGCTGATATCCCAGGGGAACAGGAGCTCACAGACTAAACTAATTAGCCACCTGAGGAATATAAGCACAGTAGAAGGACAAAAAACATCTACCATCCGAACAAAAATTCTCCAGACTGATCAAGAATATTCACGGTTAATAAGCTTAGAAAAATAAGAATTTTCAAAATACATAGCAAGAATAAGAAATCACCTTTTTAACAACTTTAAATATAATTACATAAAATTAGCTGCACATATTTAAAACATTCAATTTGATGAGTTTTGATGTAAGTATTCACGTGTCAAACCATCACTATGATGACAATAATGAACATCACCATCACCCCAAATCTTCCTCATGTTCCTTGGTCTTAGTCTGCACAGATTGTAACAACAGAATACCATCGACTAGGTGGCTTTCAAATGACAGAAATGTATTTCTCACAGTTCTAGAGGCTGGAAGTCCTTGATCAAGGTGTCTGGTGAGGGCCGGCTGCTTCAGAGACACCTGTCTTCTCACTATAACTTCATGTCCGAAGGTACAATTGAACCTGCTGGGGTTTCTTTTATAAAGGAATTAATCTCATTCATAAGGGCTCTGGCCTCAGGACCACCCAACGACCCACCTCCTAATACCATTGCTTTCAGGGTTAAGATTTCAATAAATCATCCTTTCCTCCACCTCTATGCCAGATAATTACTGATATGCCTTCTGCTACTATAAGTTAATTTTATATATAAAATTGTGTATAAATAAAATCATATAGTATGCATTCTTTTTTTGTCTGGCTTATTCACTCAGCATAATAATTGTGAAGTTCACTCATGCTATTGCATATAGACAATTTTTCCTTTATTGTTTAGTAGAATATATATATTCTAGAGGCAGGGTCTCGCTAGGTGGCTCAGACTTGTCTCTAACTCCTGAGCTCAAGCAAACCTCCTATCTCAGCCTCCCAAATGGCTGGGACTATAGGCATGTGCCACTATGCCCAGCTGCTGAGAAGTATTTCATTGTACAGATATACTTCAATTTGCTTATCTATTTAATCTATTAATAAACATTTGTGGGTGTGTCTAGCTTGGGGGCTATTATAAATAAAGCTTCTATAAATATCTATGAATGTACAAAACATTTAGTGGATGCGAACTTCTATTTCTTTTGGGTAAAAAAAACTAAGAATGGAATGGCTGGGTCATATAGTAGGTGCCTATTAAAATTTTTAAGAAACTGCTACATACATGTACTTTTTCAAAGTGATTGTACCATATGGCCTTCCCACTGGTAGTGTGTGATGTTCCACATCTTTGCTGGCACTTGGTTTGGTTAACGTTTTAATTTTTTGCCATTCTACTGGATGTGTAATAGCAACTCATGGCTTTTGTGTTTCCCAACTGATTAAAAATGTTAAATGATGTGGATTAATTTGAGTTCTCTATAGATCCTAGTTATCAAGCTTTTGCCTGATTCAAAATATGCAAATATCCTTTCCCATTTTATAGATTCTCTATTTGCTTTGGTTGTTGTCTCCTTAGCTGTACAGAAGCTTTTCAGTTTAATGAAGTCCCATTCGTTTATTTTTGTTGTTGTTGCAATCGCCATGGCAGTCTTCTTCCTGAAGTCTTTCCCCAGGACAATATCTTCCAGTGTTTTTCCTATGCTTTCTTGGAGGATTTTTATTGTTTCATGCCTTAAATTTAAGTCCTTTATCCATCTTGAATCAATTTTTGTGAGTGGGGAAAGGTGTGGGTCCAGTTTCAGCCTTTTACATGTGGATAGCCAGTTCTCCCAACACCATTTATTGAATAGGGAGTCTTTCCCCCAAGGTATGTTCTTGTTTGGTTTATCAAAGATTAGGTGGTTGTAAGATGCTAGTTTCACTTCCTGGTTTTTCTATTCGATTCCAAGTATCTATGTCTCCATTTTTGTGCCAGTACCATGCTGTCTTGACCACCATGGCTTTGTAGTACAGCCTAAAATCTGGTATGGTGATGCCCCCAGCTTTATTTTTGTTACTAAGAACTGCCTTAGCTATATGGGTTTTTTTCTGGTTCCATACAAAATGTAGAATCATTTTATCCAAATCTTGAAAGTACAATGTTGGTATTTTAATAGGAATGGAATTGAATAGGTAGATTGCTTTGGGAAGTATAGACGTTTTAACAATGTTGATTCTTCCCATCCATGAGCATGGTATGTTCTTCCATTTGTTAATATCCTCTGCTATTTCCTTTCTGAGGATTTCATAATTTTCTTTATAGAGGTCCTTCATCTCCTTTGTTAGGTATATTCCTAGGTATTTCATTATCTTTGAAACTATGGTGAAGGGAGTTGTGTCCTTAATTAGCTTCTCATCTTGACTGTTACTGGCGTATACAAAGGCTACTGACTTGTGGACATTGATTTTATATCCTGAAACATTACTGTATTTTTTGATGACTTCTAGGAGTCTTGTGGTTGAGTCTTTGGGATTCTCTAAGTATAAGATCATGTCATCAGCAAAGAGGGAGGGTTTGACCTCCTCTGCTCCCATTTGGATTCCCTTTATTTCCTTTTCTTGCCTAAATGATGAAGACTCCTATGTTCATATATATATATATATGTATATATATATGGACATTTATATATTCTCTGTTGTGATGTGTCTGTTCAAATCTTTGGTCCCTTTTAAAAATAAGTTGTTGGCTGAGCAAGGTGGTTCACACCTGTAATCCTAGCACTCTGGGAGGCTGAGGCAGATGGATTGCTTGAGTTCAGGAGTTCAAGATTAGCCTGAACAAGAGTGAGAACCTGTCTCTACTAAAAATAGAAAAAAATAACCTGACATTATGGTACACACCTGTAGTCCTAGGCTGAGGCAGGAGCATCACAGAACCCAGGAGTTTGAGGTTGCTGTGAGCTACCATGGCATCTAGACTGGGCCACAGAGTGAGACTCTGCCTCAAAAACAAAACACCCACAAACCCAAAGAGTTATCTTCATTATTGACTTATAAAAATTCTTGATATATTCTGCATACAAATCTTTTTTTATGATATATGTATTATTAGTATTTTCTCCTAGTCTGTAGGACTGCCCTTTTATTTTCATAATGGTATCTTTCGAAGGGCAATTTTTTTTAGTTTGATAAAGTATAATTTAACAATTTTTTATTTTATAGTTTGTGCTTTTTGTGTTCTAGTTTTAAAATATTTGCCTATCCTGAGGTTGTCAAGATTTTCTCCAGTATTTCCTCTAGTAGTTTTATAGCTTAAGAATATGCATTTAAGTTTATAATCTATTTCCAGTTAACTTATGTGTATGATGTGAAGGATTGATGTTCAGGCGTTTTCCAGTTGGATACCCAGTTAATGGATAATAACAAGACTTTTCTTTCCCTATGCTTTGGCAACTTTGTAAAAAATCAAGTGCTCATGGGGGAGGGGATAATGGGGAGTATGTCATGAAGACAAGGTGTCCTTTGGAGGTGATGAAGATGTTTTGGAAATAGATAGAGGTGATGGTTGCATAACTCTGTGAATGCACCAAAAACCACTAAACAATACACTTTAAAATGGATGGTTAATTTTATGTCATAATATATGTCAATTGCTCATTTATGTGTGGGTCTATTTATTGACTATCTTGTCTAGTCTATTGATATTTTTACATCTTTTTTTTTTTTTTTGAGACAAGAGTCTTGCTCTGTCACCCAGGCTAGAATGTAGTAGCATGATCCTAGCTCACTATAGCCTTGAACTCTTATAATCAATCAATCCTCCTGCCTCAGCCTCTCAAGTCAGTAGGACTACAGGTGCATGCCATCATGCCTGGATATTCCTTTTTCAATTTTTCATAGAGAAGGAATCTCACTATGTTGCCCAGGCTGGTCTCAAACTTCTGGCCTCAAGTGATCTTCTCACCTCAACCTCCCTGATGCTGGTGTGCAGGCATGAGCCACCATGCCTGGTCAATCAACCAACTTCTCCACTTTGGCTGTATAATATGTTTTGAGACCAGGTAGGAGGTGAGTCCTTCAACTTTGTCCATTCTTTTAAGAAGTGTGTTGGGGCTGGGCACAGTGGCTCACACTTGTAATCTTAGTACTCTGGGAGGCAGAGATCGGTGGATTGCTTCAGCTCAGGAGTTTGTGACCAGCCTGAGCAAGATCAAGATCCTGTCTTTATTAAAAATAGAAAAATTAGCCAGCTGTCACAGCAGGTGCCTATGGGCCCAGCTAGTCAAGAGGCTGAGGCAAGAGGATCACTTGAGTCCAAGAGTTTGAGGTTGTTGTGAACTATGATGTCATAGCACTCTACCCAGGGTGACAGAGACTGTCTCAGAAAAAATAAAGTGTGTTGATTATTCTAAGTAATTTTCATATACATGTAACCTATACAGAGGCTTCCAATCCATACTCCACAGTGTATTTTTTCATTTATTTAGCTCTTTTATAATTTTTCTCAGCAATGTGTAGCTGTAGCTTTCAATGTGGAGATCTTTGGTGTCTTTCCTTAGATTATTCCTATGTACCTTATGAGTTTTAATGCTATAATCTTTTTTCATTTTCTGAATATTAGCTGGTAGCATATAAGAATACATGCTAATGTATTCTTTAAATGTAATATTTAAAAAAATGCACACTCAGGGCAGCCCCTGTGGCTCAGTGAGTAGGGCAAAGGCCCCATATACCAAGGGTGGCAGGTTCGAACCCAGCCCCCAGCCAAACAGCAACAAAAAAATAGCTGGGCATTGTGGTGAGTGCCTGTAGTCCCAGCTACTCGGGAGGCTAAAGCAAGAGAATTGCCTAAGCCCAAGAGCCGGAGGTTGCTGTGAGCTGTGATGCCATGGCACTCTTCCAAGGGCAACAAAGTGAGACTGTCTCTAAAAAAAAAAAAAAAAAAAATGCACAATCAGAATCCAATTCTTCTAAATCACTTTTTAAGTCAAACATTGTCAATGTCTATAAAGTTTTACACAAAAATTTTCTCTATCCTATCAAGAGAACTGATTATTTATAGCATTTCTTTTTAAAAATTTATGAAAGCATAAAATGCCTTTACTGCTGGGCTCTGAAGCCAGCTTTGCAATCACAGTAGAACCTCTGTAAGCTGACCACCCAAGAGACTGTAACAGACTGGTGAACCTATGGAGGTGACCAACTAAGGAACTAGGCCTACTGTAATAATACGTACATGTGGTACGTGTCCAGTCTACGAAAATTAGGTCAATTAAGGAGGTAGTCAATGTATGGACATGGTCAAAGTAGGTACATGGTCAACTATGGAGGTTCTACTGTGATTAATATCTGTGATATTAATTTACTTTTTTGTTCATTTTTAAATTGTGGTAAAGTATAGAAAATATAAAATTTGCCATCTTAACTATCATTGAAATGTACAATTCAGTGGCATTAATCACATTCACAATGTTGTACAACCATTACCATTACCTATTTCCAAAATTCTTCATCATCTCCAAGAGAAACTCTATATCCATTAAGCAATAACTCCCCATTCCCTCCTACCCCTCTCAGGCCCTGGTAACCTCTAATCTGCTTTGTGTCTTTATGAATTTGCTTATTCTAGATACGTCACAGAAGTGGAATCCTACAGTATCTGTCCTTCTGTGTCTGGGTTATCTTTCCTAGAATGTTTTCAAGGTTCATCCATATTGTATCACGTACCAGGACTTCATTGCTTTTTAAGCCTGAACAATATTCCATTGTATGTACATACCATGTTTTGTTATACATTCATCTGTTGATGGACACTGGGTTATTCCACCATTTGACTGTTCTGAATCATGAGACTGTGGCCACTGGCATCCAAGTATCTGTGTGAGTCCTTGTTTTCAATTCTTCTGTGTATATACCTAGGACTGGAATTGCTGAGTCATATGGTAACTCTGTGTTTAATGTTTTAAGAAGCTACTGAAGTGCTTTCCACGGTAGCTGTACCATTTTATTCTAACCAGCAACACACAAGGTTTCCAATTTTTCCGTTTTTTCACCAACACTTATTTTCTGTTTTTTATTAATTTTAGTAGTCATTCAGGTAAGTAGGTAGTGGTATCTCATAGTTGTGATTTGCATTTCCTTAACGATTAGTCATGTTGAGCATCTTTTCGTGTGCTTACTGGCCATTTATATATCTTCTCTGGTGAAATATTTGTCCATTGTCCATTATTTATTATTTATTTTTTTGAGACAGAGTCACTCTCAGTACAGTGCCGTAACGTCACAGCTCACAGCAACCTCAAACTCTTGGGCATAAGTGATTCTCTTGCCTCAGCCTCCCAAGTAGCTGGGACTACAGGCGCCTGCCACAATGCCTGGCTATTTTTTTGTTGTTGTTCTTTATATATTATAAATATTAAATTCATCAAATATACAATTTGCAAATATTTTCTCACGTTCTGTGGGTTGTCTTTTCATTCTTAGTGTCATTTGAAGCACAGAAGATTTTAACTTTAATGAAGTCCAATTTATCTATTTCTTTTGTTGACTGCATTTTTGATATCATATTTTTAAAGAAACTGTCACTCAGGTCCTCTACACCAGTGCTTCTCATACTTTAATGAGCAAAGGAATTACCTAGGGATATTATTGAAACTTAAATTTCAATTTGGTAGGTCAGGGAAGGTACCAAGATTCCACATTTGTTTTCCACTTGCAACTCTTATTTTTTTCCTTTTTCCTTTTAGTTAACATGTAATACTTGTACATATTTATGGGATACAGAGTGGTACTTCAATATGTGTAGCAGGGAGGCTGAGGCAAGAGAATGGCTTAAGCTCAGGAGTTTGAGGTTGCCGTGAGCTGTGACGCTGCAGCACTCTACCGATTGAAGCACTCCTCTCCTCTGTTGAGGGAGCTAGCACATCCATCATCTCAAGTATTTACCATTTATTTGAATTGTGAACACTCGAAATCCTCTATTCTAGCTTTTAGAGCATATCCAATAAATTATAATTATTAATAATTATATGTTATATATAATTATATAATATATATTTATAATTATAATTATCACCTATGCCATCCTCAATCTTTCTGGCACCAGGGACCAGTTTCACGGAAGACATTTTTTCCATGGGCAGGGCGAGGGGAACGGTTCAAGTATATTACATTTATTGTGCATTTTATTTCTATTATTATCACATTATAATATACAGGGTGTCCCAAAAGTCATCCCTAAAGTCCCCATACATGTGGAAAATGGGAAATTATAGGTAAAGGTACCTTTATGTACAAAATATCCATTACAAAATTTTACAAAATATTTTCTGTGTGTTCACCACCTCTGTAAAATTCCTTCCCAGTTCAGGGGTCTTCCGTGGTTGGGAAGTAATGTTCAAACTCTTTTGAAAGCTGAGATAGGTGATGCACCAGCTGGGAGAAAGAAGGCCCTGGCTCAGTCTCTTTGAAAACGTATCTGCTAATGTTTGAAACATGTTAAAAATCCCAACGTTCCCTTATCACCCCCATAATTCCAGTTTGGTTTTGAATGTAGCCACTTTAACTGCCAACTTGAACACAGTTGTCCTCCTTCCCTAAAGTAATAGATTGAGTTGGTTGAGAGGTTGAACATTGTGGGGAAGAAATTCTCACAAACCTGATGAGGATATGGCCGTTTTGGAGCACAGCTGGTTAAAGGGAAACAGGCCAGAAATGTCCTTGAATAGGAGGTTCAAGGCCAGCGTTTCTGGGAAACAACAAAACAGTACCTTTCCACCTGGCCCTGACTGGCAGCCAATCAAAGGAATGACTCCAAAATCAGTTCCAGGTGCAAAGATCAGTCCCTCTGCAGAAGAGAACGACTGCCCTAACAACCCCCTCCCACATCCCAACTACACTGTAGAGTTAATAAAAGCCTCGTGGAGCAGTATGAGAGCTGAGCTAACTTCTGGTCGGACTCCGCTCTGCTCTTTCCTCCTAATAAAACTCAATTGCCAGACTGGCCTCCTCTCTCCTTTCCTTCATGTGGACTGTCACCCCAACTCTAGCCTCAAACCTCTCAAATATGTCACACAAGCAAGATTTGCAACCCATTCTGTGTCACCAAAATGTGTTGCCAGTGATGACTGCTTTTCTAAAAGAAATCTCTGGGGTGCCTCTCATAACTCAAAACCTCTGGCCAGTGATCCACCTTTAGAAAGCCATCTCACTCTGGGTATAAGAGAAGACGTGTGTGCTCCGCGTGCGTCCATCTCCTCACAGAGCCGCACAAACAGATGTGAGTTAAGGGCATGTACTTTAATGTGGTTGATAATTTTAATCACATACTGTAAAACATCTTTAGTTCAGGTGACATTTTTCAGCTAGTCAGCATTTCTTTATGGAGAATGCGCGTAGACTCACATTCAGAAGCGACCTCCTGACCCAAGAAGTGAAACCAGAAAGTCATCCAGTCACGGCACCTGCTCTATTCGTGCACATACTGACACAAAATGACCAATTTGGTTTTCCTCATATGTAATCATTTAGAAACTTGAATAGTCATGTGTGGTATTGGCTGGCAACAAAACCCCACATAACATATCCTCCCGCACATCCTCCTGAAAAATGCATTGCACAAAAACAAGCATTGTTGCCTTCTTGTCCGTATCAGTAGACTCATCAACTTGGATTACGTCCCACGGTGCCTCATTAATTCTAACAACCAAGCCTCGATATCCTCTGCTATTCCATCAATTTGTCTAGTTACGGTGCTAGCCAAAGAGGAACAGGCGCCACCTTTTGAAGTACAGGCTCTCCTAAAAGTTCACGGCAAATGTCCTTAGCAGCAGGCAGGACCAACTCTTTGGCTTCTTCTCTTTAACAATGTGGTAGCCACCAAGAGTGATGCTCTCAGTGCAGACACATTTGATAAGATGGTGGCCTTCAATAATTGTTTGTTCTTTTTGTTCATGATCTTTTCTTCCGAAAAACTCCAAAGGCTTGCCTTTTAATACCGAGTTCTTGGTCTCCATGTGGCGAAGCTGTTTCGAAGATTTCATGGCTTCCCTGGATAGTTGGTTACCACATACTATACAAAGCAGCCTTGGAGGATGTGAACCACCTTTTGCAATATAACCATAATTTAATTAGGACTCTTGATATGTTTTTTGAAAGGTAGCTTTCATTTTGGTGGTAGTCTTAGAGTCTTCTGCTGTCTCATCACTGGGTCTTCCTCCCTTTTAAAGAGGCTCTCCAGCAACATTTACTTTTACTCATTTTTGCTAGGGTTAGCTTGTGGGCTCACCAATACTGTGACTGCAACAAATGAACAGTGGTGTGGGAAAAAGGCACAGACAGAAGTGGTAAATAAAATAATGGGTGGGCCACGCATGGACTAAAATAAGGATCCTGCCTAAAAGCCTGCCACCAGATGCAGCTGTACAAGTGAAGTACATCAACTCACTTGGCATTACAAAGCCTGCCACCAGATGCAGCTTAATTGTCACTTGCCACTCACTGACAGTTTTGATACGAGTCTGCAAGCAACTGATTTATTATGGTCTCTGCAGTCTGCTAATGATAATCTGCATTTGCAGCCGCTCCCCAGTGCTAGTTGTGTTTTTCATTACAACACAAAATTAGCCGCTCACCACCTCAGCTGCACTTCAGATCATCAGGAGTTAGATTTTCATGAGAAGTGCGCACCCAAGATCCCTCACATGCGCAGTTTACAGTAGGGTTCGCACTCCTTTGAGAATCTGATGCTGCTGCTGATCTGACAGGTGGCAGAACTCAGGCAGCAGTGTGAGCAATGGGGAGCCACTGTCAATGTTGGCTTTTGGTTTTGCTAATTTAGTTACTATTTTTATGTGGGGATTTGGAGAGATTAAAAAAACATGCTTCTAGGGTGGTGCCTGTGGCTCAAAGTGATAGGGCGCCAGTCCCATATGCTGGAGGTGGTGGGTTCGAACCCAGCCTCGGCCAAAAACCACAAAAACAAACAAACAAAAAAAAAACACGCTTCTGACATCACTGTCCTGTTCCTTTTGTGTTGAATTTCAGTTGTTTAGGGATTATGTCCTCCAATGATTTTGTTCCTTAAGACTCTACCAGAATTGCCATGAGTGATACAGTCCCACCAACCATGCATCTAGGTTTGTTTATAAGCTACGATCAGCTAACAAAGACTAGAAATTACAGCATATCTGTATGTAGAATCCTCCTATCAACTTAGGAACCCTATGGCAGGTTACACTCCCACTCCCATCAGGTGCTTCCTTCATTACACCTGTTGGGTTTTGTGTGTGTACCATCCCAGAGAACCATGAGCTCCCAGAAACAGAGACCATACATAATTCAGCTCTACATTCCCTAGGCCATAACGGGTGGGGAACCTGTGGCCCTGCTAGCACAATGCCTAATATAGGGTAGTGAACTAATATTCCATGAAAGAGGGAATCTGAGCTATTCTTAAAAACACAAGCTCATTGCAGGAAACTTAAAAAATAATGGTTATCTCCTACTTAAGACAGAACCATTATTATAAATAGCTCACTATAATTTTGAACTCCTGGCTTCAACCAATCTTCTCCAACCTCTTGAGTAGCTAGGTCTACAGGTGTATGACTTTGTACCTGGCTAAATTTAAAACATTTTTTGTACAGACGATATGGACAATTATGTTGTCCAGACTGGTCTTGAACTCCTTCCCTCAAGTGATACTCCAGCCTCAGCCCACCAAAGTACCACTATTATCCTTTTGACATATTTAATTTCATTTTGTCCTTATGTATATTTAAGCCATTCAGTTTGAATCGTGCTACCATTCTTAATCTTGTTTTTCTCACTTACGTTGTTGCACTTCCCTATGTGAGTGCTCTTTACTGGCATTATTTAATAGTGATGTACTATTCTAGTGTGTGATAAAAGCAATTACAACACAAAATTAAAGGTATTTCTAAACAGTAAGGATGAGTTTATTCAGTCTGCCTGCTGCTGTCTTGATATGACATGCCCTGTGATAACTAGAAATAAAGTACGAGGCAAGTTACGGTATCAAACACATTTAGAATGGGCTGTAACCTTAATATAAAAAAGTCCTTAGAATAATTAATGTATTCAACAGCAATACAATCTGGCTCCAACTCATTACCAGATTTTACTCCCAAAATTTCCACTAGGTGGCAGAACAGGTTAGGTAATAGTACGGTTTCTCAACATTAGAGGGCACTGCCACCACCTGTGTGGCTCCAACCTCAACAAGTTTGATTCATTAGGTCTGGGGTGGGGCCAATAATTTGCAATTCTAACGAGTTTCCAGGTGATGCTGATGTGCTGGGAAGAAATCACAGTTGGGGAACACTGGATTACACAAAGCCAGTGTAGACCAACCCCTCCTCCATCCATCCCCTCCTCCAGAGTTGACACTGTACCAGTTCTAGACAATATGAGCACAGGAAAGAATAAGACATTAGTTCTTGTTCTCGAGACATAGTCTGGTAAGCGAGAATAAAAGGAATGAAAAAAAATTACTCAGTCTAATACTATGAGTTCTCCATTTCTTCTGATATACAGAAGTTAGTGTCAGAAAATTTGCAAGTGTTAATTTTGTTTTTCTGATTCTCTCTCAAATAGAGTTCAAACCTTGTACCTTAAACCAGATCAACCAGCTCTGGAGTCACCTTACATAGCTCAATCTGCTGAGCTAACAAACTCAGGAATGTTTGCTACCCTGTGAAAACTTTCAGATGGGTAATGTCTGAATTTACAGGCCTGAGATATCACACCAGATCTGACAGCACCCTCCCTGAGTCTGCATTAAGGGGTAAAAAGACAACACCAGGATTACTCATTCTTGGCATCTGCATTTGGTTGCTTTCTGAATTCCTCATTTTAAAATTCAATACATATTACAGTTAAATTGGGGGGAAAAACCATTTTGACTCATGACTGCCCATATTTTCCTTTAAACAGTTTTGTTGACTTGCTCTTTCTGATCTTTGGCACTGGGTAATTTTACATCTACTTTACTAGATAATGCATAATATGTGATATATCACATTAATCAATGGGATGTAGCAAGTGTTCATATGACACAAATCCTTTTTATGTGATGAAAGAAAACTTTAACACATGCCTTGGGTTGAAACATTATTTCTAAACTAGTGATAACTACATTTGTGAAATTTTATTTATGATTATAATTCATTTCAACCAATGTTTTCACAAGTATTTGGAAATGTAATAAAAATAAATGGGTAAAAGGCAGACAGAATTCAAAAGAAACACAATAAGCACACATAAAAATGTTATCTTCACATATTAAAGAAGTGTCAGTTAAAACAACCTTGCGATACCCTCTTGATATCTATTACATTGGCAAATATGTTCAGAAATATTCCTTCTTGACTTGGGTGGTGGTTAAATAGGTGCTCACTTTGTGATTGACTAAAACTGTGTGTTTTGGGCACTCTGTAGTGTCTGTAACAAAAAATGTTACGAAAAATTCCTTCCTTTTGCCAGTAAGTGTTCTATTGGGAATTTTTCTAAGAAAACATACACAAAGAACTTCTCTGTATCATTACCTAAATAGCAAAACTGGAAACAACCTAATTATCCACAAAAACAGGAATGTTTTACAAATTAAAGAAATAAAGGAAAATTACAAAATATTATAGTGGTTGTAAAGACTTAAAGCGCATTTCTGACAGAACACTCCAAAACAGTGATTTGCAGTGACATAAATCTATACACATGTGCCTAAGAATTAGAACGGTATATTAAAAATCACAATGATAAAAGACGTCTGGATAATTTCCCCCCCAGTTTTTATTATATGTATTATATCACCTTTACCACAAAAAGCACAGAACATTGAAACGCCAAGGACAGGAACACTGGCAAGAACTACTCACGGCTAATCGCAGTGTAATCATCAAACATTGTGTTCAAATGTACCCAGCATACTTTGGATGTTTATTGGATATGGCGGAACAGGGACGTCTACGAGAAGAAAAGCTCTTTGAAATTGGTCTTTCATTTCACTTCTGATATTTTATTCTGAATTTTCAATGCTCTGATAGTCCCTTATTTTTTCTTTCAGTTTACAAAGCCCTTAAGATAATCCATGGACTTTATTTAAATTTTAAGAACTTAGCATCAAGTTCCTACTCTCAATTGTACAATATTGCTGGGGAGACAAGGAATGCAGCTGAATTTGGAAAAATGTATGGATCGAGGGTAAAAGTTAACTACAAAAGGTACTACGTGACTTATTGCCAAATGAACTGCATGACTACCTACATGAAACAAAAATGCTCAGTCAGGCTAAGTGAGGATGGTGGTCAGCAGTAGCTTTACAAATAATGGGAGGTTAGGTCCTCAGGGCCTGGCCTCAGGACTGGTGGAAAGGAACACAGAGGATTTCCCATGAGGATAGGGAGAATCCAAAGGGCAAGGGCAGGAACAGGATAGCAAGACTGTTTGCTTGAAGAGATGGGCTGGAGCTCCATAATGGAACATTTTTTTTTTTTTTGTCGAGACAGAGTCTTACTTTGTCGCTCTCGGTAGAGTGCCGTGACGTCACAGCTCACAGCAACCTCTAGCCCTTGGGCTTAGGTGATTCTCTTGCCTCAGCCTCCCAAGTAGCTGGGAGCACAGCTATTGTTGCAGTTTGGCTGGAGCTGGGTTTGAACCCACCACCCTCGGTATATGGGGCCAGCGCCCTACTCACTGAGCCACAGGTGCCGCCCTGGAGCTCCATTATGAACAGAAGAAAGCCAAGTGCCCAAAGGAATGGTTAGGGAAACCTCCTGGACACAGAACATAAGAGAGGTAAAAGGTGCATACAGGTGGTAAAGCGGGAAGGCAGCAGTCCAGGTTTGAACTGAAGAAACTTGAAGCAGGGAGAAAATGAACAAAGGTAGAAAAAAAATGCAAGCCTATGGAGGCTAAAAATCAAGGCTTCAACCTTACCACTTACCACTCCTCTAAGTAATCACTTTTCCAAGGCTCAGCTTTCTTGTCTGTAAAACAGGAAAAACAATCTGCCCTGCAACAGTGCTGTTGGGGGAATCAAAGGTGCAGGGCCACTTTAAGCAGGTGACAAGGAGCTCTAAACATTTCAATTAAGAAAGAATGAACTGCATGTTCAGATGTGCTGGATGGGGCAACCAAAAGTTGAAAATAATTCCAAGGTTTGGAACTTGCAAAATGGGACTTTTAGCTGCTCCCTACCATTCACATCTATTCATGATGATCGCCACAATTTCTTCCTTTCATTTTACTTTTAAATTTATTGTTTTCCCTTTACATTTATTGGCTCCCATGGAGAAACTGTTACATTGTTGAGCTTACGTCCTAGAATAGGCAGAAAGAGTAAAAGAACAAAACCACTTTAGATCACTCAAGGGGCAGTTCCATTTCTAGAAACATATCTAAAGCACACTCACTGAAGTGGATGAAAAAAATGTCTAAATGGGATAGGGGGAAAAAGCAAGAAAAAGTCTTAACTATAGAATATATTTTTAAGGAAACACAGCTTTATTACTTTCAAGTACCGACAATAACTTAGGCCTGGCTAACTAAATGATGCCTAATTGAGGGAATCTGCTTTCATGTATAGATATACATGATTTATAGTTAGCACAATCACTCATGGCCAAAAGAATGATTCTATGATGGAAGAAAATAACTTCTCATTTTATAGAGAAATTTTGTTCTATAATCACTCCACTATTTGCTTAAGTAATTCCTTCTTCCACCCACCCCACATGGTTCAAATACAAATTCTAGCTCATTCCTTCTGGATCACAACACACATCCAACTACTGAAAGTGAAACACGAGATGAGAACTTTTATCATGTTGCTATAGATGTTGGATTGGTGAGAGACCTGCCTTTTTCAACCTGAGCATTCTCGTCAAGAGTGCTAAGCCTAAGTTAGTGTAATGTTTGTCCACAAAATGAATACAATACCAAAAAGTTATGAGCTTTTATTGTCTGAATTAATAATTTGCCAAGATTGAATATGCACAAACACATCTTTATTTGGGCACCTGAATGAAGAACAGAAGTAGCTAGAGTCTTTAGGCTATAGTAATTAAGTGGGTTTACATTGGTCAAGATTGAAACACTAACTTTGAACAACTGAAGTGTTCTAGAAAAGACTGGAAATACTGAAACAACTTGACAAGACACCTTTTTGCAATGAGCATTATTATTAAGCCTGAGTAGGCTGATGGGAGCAATGGAAAGAGTTCTCAATAATCCATTTGAGGATTTATTCTGAAAAAATTTCACTTTCCTAGAGTAGGCATGGGGAACCTCTGATCAGACACTGCCAAAGATGACTAGTGGGCATTCAATCTTCCTACCACTCTATCTGGGGACTGCATAATTTTTAAGTGTGTCAGCTGTCTTGAACATCTTGGCAAAAGCACCAGCAAAACCAGGTACAAAAGTTGTGTCAAAGGGACATACCTTATGGGGCTTCTACCCTATCCTGATAAATCTGTGTCCTTACAAAGGCAACAGTGTACCCTGTCCCAGACTGTATCCATGAGTAGCAACCTGATTCTATTTGCTTCCCTACGGAGAAAAGTAAGTGGTTCATATGCAAAGGCCCAGAGGAGGAGACACAGAAAGCTTTAAGAGTGATGGTGGGAAGATTCACCGTTAGGTTTCCAGGAAGCCAGGACACACAATGACAACTTCAAGTTGCTGGCTGGGTTTGGGCAAAGCAATGTGTAAAGTTAGATTGCTCTATTAGGTCAAAATGCCTACCTTAATAGAAACAATTTTTTTTTTTTTTTTTTTTTGAGACAGAGTTGGATTTTGTCACCCTCAGTAGAGTGCTGTGGCATTACAGCTCACAGCAACCTCAAACTCTTTGGGGCTCAAGCGATTCTCTTTCCTCAGCCTCCTGAGCAGCTGGGACTACAAGTGACCACTACAACGCCTGCCTATTCTTAAGAGACAAGGTCTTACTCTGGCTCAGGCTGGTCTTGAACTCGTGAGCTCAGGCAATCCATCTGCCTCAGCCTCCCAGAGTGCCAGGATTACTGGTATCACTGCGCCCAGCCAGAAACAATTTATGTCTAAGATAATTGCTTCCAAAGGTATTTCTTTTCTCTGTTTTACAAATGGACAGCAGTAATCACTTCCCTGTGAGCAAATATTAGAATGATTATACAATCCCCCTTTAAACATTACCAAGTGTTTTCAATGGCCAGAAGAGTAATTCTTTACGAAAAATGAAGTACAAACCTTAAAGTAGCAATACTCCCCAGGTCCTACTTTGGAAAAGCTATCCGAATAAGTGCACCTTCCTGTGGAATTTCTTGAAAGTCTAGCCTTTCCACTGGAGGGTATTTCTTCCTATTTCCTCGATAGGTCTAAAATGTCAGGTTAGAGTCAGATTTGATAACATTTGTTACTTCAAATAATAGAGCTGGAGGAAACTACATTCCTTTAGAATGAGAACATTTCTAAAAACCTCACACATCCAGGCCAGGTGCAGTGGCTCATGCCTGTAATCCCAGCACTCTGGAAGGCCAAGGCAGGCAGATCCCTTGAGCTCAGGAGTTTGAGACCAGCCAGAGCAAGAGTGAGAATTTATGGCTACTAAAATGGAAAAGTTAGCTGGGTATTGTGTGGGGCACCTGTAGTCCAAGCTATTTAGGAGACTGAGGCAGGAAGATTGCTTGAACTCAGGAGTTTGAGGTTCCTGTGAGCCAGGCTGATTCCATGACATGCTAGCCTGGGCAACAGAGTGAGACTATCTCGAAATAAACAAACAAAAAACCCTTAGACTGCCACTCCACTCTCCGGATCCCTGTCTGCACGGTGCAGCCTGAGTTGTGGTGGTACCCTTTATGAACCTGAGAGGAGAGAAGCTCTTTTCTTCCAGTTCTTTAACCACAATGTCACCCAAGAAATCCAACCCTATAAAAAGGGATGAGGTCTGAAATTCATGACTTAAAATTTTTCAGAAATGATAACACCCACAAAAGAAAGGCAATTACTTCACCTCTGTGCTAAAGAAGCCAAGGTCAGTGTGTGTGCAAGGTAGCCCTCGAACTCAGTGAAAGGAGTAAGGAACCATGGCTTCAGTTATCCCCTATCTGCTCCTCTCTGACTCCCCACTTTGCTTTATTTTATATAAAGGATAAGCTAGTTTTAATTCATATGAATAAATCCAGCATCTATAAAGCAGTTAAATAAAATGCTCACGTGAAATGAGGCCTCTGAGGAGGAATGGTAGTTAGGACTCCCAACTACTGCAACAAGCCCCCGCCCTGCTGATAACTTTTGTATTCCCCACTAAAAACTGAAACAGACACACAAATTTCACCTTAGTCACTTTTAATAAAACTTTCTCCACCAATAACTAAAATTACTTGCCCTTGGAACTATTAGATGTATGTGAAAGTGAGGTGAGGTGTGGTCATTACATCAGTAATCTCAGTTATATATTCAGGCTGGGTGAAAAGGAGAAAGTCATTTACCCTCATCATTTCCCAAAGTCTCCTGAGATGCCTGCAAAACAAACTCCAGCTGTAATTCTGGTTCCATTTCAGGACTTGGCAGAGCTCACGCACAGACCTCAATGTGAGATGGATTAAACCCAGACTGGGAGGATGAAGATACTGCTTTTACTTAATCCCCTCAGAGTTTCAACATGGACATATTAACTATACCTGTCCTTGAAACTAACCACTGATTCTCTATTAACTTCACAGCACTCAAAGGTCCATTCTCAGGATCTATGATAATGCAGATTGTGGAACAGCAAGGTCCCCACCCTAGACTGGACATCATTCTCAGCTCTGCCAGTAGCTCTTTCTTTCCCCTGTAAAGTGGATATACTTTATACTGGAATCAGTAAGATGGAATAACTCATACAACTAGGGAGAGTCTTTCACTGAGATCCCAATTCCTTTGTTTGTCTTCAAACTATTTTCCTGTTGGTCTGTGAATGAAATATGCCCTCCTACTTCCCCCATAACACAAGCAGAAACAGCTGAAGAACAGCTTGGTTTTTTCTACTGCTTGGTCTTTCTCTCCAATGCTCGTGACAATTATGCTAAAATATTTCCACTGCAGAACCACAGACTTACCTAGCTTTAGAGTAAGAGGCTGGAGGACAAAAACTTGCAGCCTACAGACATGTTTTATCTAGTCCACCTTATTTTAAATTATCTCTTTAGTTGTAACATTTTATTTTATTTAAAACATTTAAAAAATCAGGGATTCCAAATAAAAATCTCGATTTCTAGCTCCTCCTGAAAAAAATCTGAGGATCTGTCAACACTGGGCTTGTTTCTGGAATAAAACATTTAGAGCTGGGTAACTGCCCTGGCAGATAAACTCTTCAGAGGTCAGCACAATCCTACCCAGCATGTTTTACTCATTTATGCTATCTGCATGGCTTCTCTAAGCATCTGAGTTTACCCTAACTGGGACAAATCCTTCATGTTACACATGAAGAAAATGATGGTCTTGGGAGGAAAAGTTAGAGGCAAAGGAGAAAGATGTCAGTTTCAGGTATCTTTCTACTACAACACATTGCTTCTCTACTGAACCATGACTCCTATCAGCATTTCTTCCAGCAATTACTTCAATTTTCTAACTTGAATCCGTTACATTTTCTACGTTCCCCCTTTATCAATTCTTTTCATATAACTGACTTCCTTATAGGTAACAACTTTGTATCAGTGATTTCATTTAAATATTATCTCCAATCTGAAAGAAAAAATAAATCAAAACTAAAGTATCAACTCTGCACACTTCAGCAGAGGACTGTAAGAGATCCTAGACATCACTTAATAGCTGGCTGTACAGTCAAGGAAATAGGGGCCCAGAGAGGTTGCCAGTTTCCTAGGTAACAGAGCGGTCTCCAATCTTCCAGCTCAGTGCTTTTTCTACTAACTATACCATGACACCTCTGTACACTAATCTAGGCTTTGGGGTACAGCTTCCTTTACACGGAAACAAAAACTACACAATTCTCTCACATATTAAACATGGCCAGCCTTGACTGCCAAAAAACAAGGGTTTAGGATGAGTTATTAACCATCAATTTATAGAATTACAGTTGCACTGGAAGACAAGACTTTTTTAGAACTGGTATTTGGTGAAAAGTTTACGAATGTCACAGGAATAGATGGTCTTTGTAACACTGGTTCTTATAAAAGCTAAGCCCCATGTGAGAGAAGTTGCTATAACATCATAGCACCTTTGCTTCAACTTCAAAAGAAAAAAAGGCTATGGTAAAAAGCTTTAATAACAGACTGAATGTGATTTTATAGGCAACCAATTAGCAGATTAATGAATCATTTAACTTTCATAAAACCAATATTCCACTCAAGAAAGATGAACTCGAAGTGCATCCTCTTATTCTGACCAACATAACTAAGTACAAATGAAGTCAATGGTGTATCCCATTAGCATGCTGCGTTGTTACGTCAATAAAACAAGCCCTCCCCACCCCAAGCCCTGGCCCCCTGGCAAACATAGATAAATGATTGTGCACTGCGTGATGATACCATTAGGTGAGAACTTTGGTTCATGCAGTCGGCTGCCATAGAGGTTGCAACAAAAACCCGCAGCCCCGGCACCCAAAGTCAGTCAGCGGTGGTGGCTTGTGGCATCAGCCATGCTCCTTCCACAACACCAGGTGAATACTGTGGTCAGGCATGCTGGTGGCAAAGACCAAGCCTGTGTCATTGTGCCCATCGAGTCCATTCAGCCAGGATGCTTCGCCTGCCAGGAAGCTTGAGCCTCTCTTTGATTTCCTGTACTCTGGCAGAGGCCAGCGACTGATCAGGCTCTCTGTCCGCAAGTCCATGATGTACAGGTAGCGGTTGTCAAACAGCAGGGCAAAGATATCTCCAAAGCCAAGCAAGGCCAAGTTTGCTATTTCAGGAGTCTTGATGACCCTACAAGGATGAGAGTTAGGGACCATGAACCAGAAGGCAACTTTGCTTCTGTTTATGTTATATAATCTTTTCTGGAGACTTTAAAACCACTTAAGCAAATTTAAGAGATAAATTTTTGATAAAAAGGAAAATATGAAGACAAAAAGTGGTGCCCCATAAAAAAGGGGAGGGGAGAATTCTTCGATCTGAGAATAATGAATGGCATGTAAGAAAAAGGTGGTATCTGATGAAAGTTAATAAAAGCATAAAACATCCTTTTAGACTAGAAAGAATCTTACAGCTTATTTAGCTTAACATTTTAGTTTTTAAGATGTGAAAACTGAAGCCCAGGCTGAGTAAATACTTTCACTAAGGATTCAGCACTAGAATGCACAGTCAACATTATCACTAGGTAAAAAGACTTAATCATCAAATCCTGGAATATCTTGGAAGTCCAGAATAAACTTGAAAGCCAAATAACTCAAGTGCTTCTCTTCTCACCAGGCAGCAAGCAAATGGGTTTTTCTCTAAAAACAGTAGAGGATGAAAATAGTAAAAGTGTCCAAAATAATTGAGAAACATTTATTAATATAGATTAATAAAAAGATATCTCAGAAAACTGGGAGAATTGGTAGGACAGCCCTAACCTTCTCAGGAGCAGTTTCCAAAACATAAATGACAAAAGCTAGGAAGAGACCTACTTAAACAGCAGCACAAAAAAACAAAAACTTAGCTTCTGTTGTTCGTACCCTTCGTGAAGCAAAAAGTTAACAAGAAAAGGTGATGTCTTCTTTGGAGTGACTAGGAAAAGCGGCACAAGGGGAATACAAATAATGCTCCATGACAATAATGCTCCACAGGTCGGACTCCTGTGGGAGAGGAGCTTAGCCTATTTTTAACAAAGATAGCGACAAGCTAGGGTAGGTCCAAGAGGTCAACCAGAATGGGGAGAATCTGGACCAGGACAGCTAGAGGATATTAGCTGAGATGGGGAGGAAAAGAACTAGCAGGGACAGGGGAACTACAGATGAGCATTACTTCCAAATAATGAAGGGTGTGTGAGAGAGAGGCCAGAAGTTATAAGTTCTAGAAGACAAAGAGTTATCAAAGGCAAAGTGTTATAAAGTAGCAGATGTCAGTTTTATAAAGGGGAGGAAGAACATTTATTTCTTTGTCAAGCATTTACCACACACCAGGCACTGTACTGAAATTCATAATTAACATGTTATCTGAATTAACAATCCAATGTGATAGAGGGATTAGCTATACTACACCACTGAATAAAGCCAGGCAAAGAGTAAAGGTCTTGCCATGGTCACAGAGCTAATATGATGCAGACCATGCAAACGAGCCCTGATCGGACTCCAGAACCCAACCTCATTCTTCTACTTCCAACTGCTTTCCGTGAAGAAGGCAGTGGCGTCTCTAGTCAAGGAGCACAACTCATTCCTGAATGAATGGATGAGTGCATAAACAAATGTATTTCAACTGAACAAATGTTTTCTAAACGTTGTACATGCTGAGTAGTGGTTAGGCCCCTGAAAAGAGATAAGACATTCTCTGTCCCTTAGAAATGGGAGAGCACAACATACACCTGTCAGAGTATGTGAGAACAAGCTCAGTGCAAACACTCCAATGGAGATAACGGGATATCAAGGAGTGAAGAAATCATTCCACATTTTATAAGCTGGACCTGGAAGACTATTTTTTTCTCTTTCTGGAAGAGAAATGCAACTGGGCATTCAAAACTGAGAGAATACTAAAACCCTCTCTAAATTTTACAAATTCATGGGCATGCATTTCTCTTAAAATTCTGGGATAGTAAGATATCACTTCTATGAAACTAAGAAAGTAATTAACAAATGCTGGTTCCCTGCTTGAAAAGCAGATCAGAGAATAAACTCACCTTCCCAGATTGAACACAGAAGAAACTCCTGCTAAAGAGGTAACCACCTTAGATGGATATGTTCAAGAACAGCATTCATCCCAAATCAATCACTGAATACTCCCTGTGGTATGAGCCTTTATAAACAGGTCTACAAGATGGAGCCTGATCCCAGGGAAAGTAGTGAGTTGGGATTAACCTCAAGTAAAGGGAAAACAGAGGTCACAATCATTGTGCTCCAGATGAGTTATAATCAGTAACTCATTTCATCATTTTCCACTTGAATAACTCATGCTCGGACTATTTAACAAATAAAAAGTGAGCTAACCACTGTTGTTACCAGGCATTTAGTAGTGAACAAAGACAAAGTTCCTTACACTCAACCTACCCCAAACTGAATTTATCATCCAAACCTGGCTTATTTCTCCACTCATTCATTTACCCAGTTGCTCAAGCTAGAAAACATGGCAAACTTCCAATTCTTCTCCTCACTAAAATCACATATTTAATCACCAAGCTCTACTGACTTTTATCTCCTAAATTTTTCTCTAAAAGTTTCAGTCACCCACTTATTGGGCACAATGTAAGGGTATATGGCAGACCTTTCGTGTATGGGACATAACTAGAAGAGGAACTTTACCTAACAAATGCAAATACTGTACCCTAGTTGTTTGTACCCTCACATTAGCTTGAAATAAATAAATAATAAATAAAATAAAGTAAAATAAAAATCTCACTCACTACTCTCCCATTACCACAGTTCTGGGCCTAGACACCATCTTTGACCTGCAGCATCGCCAACAGCTTTCTAACGACTTCCTGCCTCTATTCTTAGCCCCCTTCAATCAGGTAACCTCATACTAACATCTCATGCTTTTCCCACCTTGTTTAAACTTTAAAACTTTTTGATGGTTCCCAATGCCCTCCCATGTCTAGCCACACTGATGTGTCAAATTTTTCTAATGCCCCAGGCTTCTTCGGCCTCAGGATATTTATATTTAGACAGATCCTCAGTCTGTTCTCTTCATTGTACACCCATCCCAGGCACTTAAGTTAAAACATATATACCCACCCTTTAGAGCTCAACCTGAACCTCTCTTCCTCATGGGAGCCTTCCTTTTCTCCATAAACTAGGTAGGATCTCAAAGTACCCTGTACTAGGTTCCCCTTATTCATTAAACAATGTACATGTTATTAGCTGTTTAATGTCAGTCTTCCCTCTTGCTGATGAGTACTTTCCATAGTAAGTATTTCTGCCACTTCTGAATGCACATCAAAATGCCTGACACAAAGGTAGGTGCTCAATAAATATCTAATGAATAAAGCAGTGCTGCGATGATTATAGGCAAATACAAATTCCTACAAAGGAGATCCAAAGGAATCTGGGAAAAATAGCTGAGAAGTCTGGTAGGCCCCACATCATCAATGTAAAGCAGGGTAGAAACAGAAACACAGGAAACTGGGTGGCTATGGGGACAGAGCTTAAGATCTGGAAAGATGAGCTGATTTCAAAGAAAGAAACACAAACATGTTGCGGAATAGAGCTCAGGTCTTGACAAGTTTCTGGCTCCTTTCACGTGGATCACTTTAGAACTGTAAATAAACATCCCTGCTATTGCTGTCTGGGCCCTTGAACCTAAGTAAACTTACATACTGCACTGAGATAACCTAGTTCAAAAATCACATCCTATCTCCGACTTACTGAACAACATGCCATCATTTGTGTTTTGCTTCTTCTCAGTTAGCTTCAAAGCTTAAGCAGCCCTACCTGCTCCTAGCAACTGATGCCATAGGATCTGTATTAAGGTCTTAAAAGAGGCTGGTTTATTTATGTTTAAAGGAAAAAAGCAGAGACAAAATAGTCCCTTTTCAAAAAAAAAAAAAAATCAAACCTGGCATTTCCTACTAACAAACAATCTTGTAGGTTTATTACTTACAGCTAGTGCACCCAAACAGTAAAAACAAACAGAACTTTCATCTGGAACTCTAGTCTTTGTATGTCATTCTGGTCAGAAGCATATATGAGAAAGACAGATGCAGGATAAAATTAAAACTTTTAGACTGTATTAGACTCTAAATATTAAAATGAATGTTATATCTCTATAACACTTTAACTCGGCACCCTCCCTTCCAAATTTTAATTCAAAATAAAAGCAATATTAACGTATAAAAGATGTAGATTCTCTCCCCCCCCCGAGGTGACTATTTGAATTTTTTCTTTAGAAAATATCAAATCTTTCTTTTCTTGTTTTTTGATGCCTGGCTTCCTGATACCCTAAATACACGCCTGCTGATCATCTAGCCATGGATGGTTGGAGGAATGTTGGACTAGGGTGAGACTGTGGAGTGCCACGCAAGGCGCTCAGCCTGTCTTAGCTTCAGGTTCCCCATCTGTAAAATGAAAAGCTTACACGATGTTGTCTAGGCTGTTTCTGTCTTCTCTCAAAGCATAATCATCATCATTTCTATGATTGATTCTGACAGCTCTGAAACCTAGCTGGTTAGATATATTACTCTGACTCTAGGAGAACATAAGTGGGATTCTACCTTGTGACCAGAGAGATGGGGCCCACCAAAGTTCTGTTGGCTAGTGTCATCACACCCTAAAACAGTCAAGCATAAAAACAATGAAGAGAATGTTCAATTTTCTGTAGTCCCAAGTCGGCACTTCCTGAACCATGCTGCGGAACAGTAACTGTGAGTTGCTGAAGTACAGTAGGTTTAAACAAATTCAAACAGGTTTCTTTATTTAGTGTGTCTTAAAGTTATTAGTAATAAAGATTTGCCAGGTCTTCTTCACAAGCATTTAATACTCAACTTTATAGGTGAGAAAACTGAATCACAAAGGGGTTAAGAAACTTTTCACAAAATTATGCACCCCATAAGACGTGGCACCAGGTCTTAAACCAAGGTTTACTTACCACTACAGTAAGTTCTCTTAATTACCGTATGGCACTGGCTTCCATCAGCCTTGAATATGCTATTAGATATGGCCTATCTCTAAGAGGACCCTATAATATGCATTGAAAATATTTGTCCCTGGACTGTTCCTTATTTAATTCTTTGGAGGAAACCCTGCAAGTTATATTTTTCTCTAAGTATCTCTGCCTTTCCACTGGTCAAAAGAAGGCCACTTTGATCCCTAGATTCACTGAAGTTGACCAGGCTTATAAAATGAGGCAGAATCTCAAAGATCTGAAAGATCTTTTCATCTAAGCATATCATTTTCCAGAAAAGCATGGTAAATCAGAAAGCAGAAGTGGCTGTGACTCAAGAGTCTGGGGATGTTCCAGCATATAATTATTTCTCACTTACTTATTGCCTGTGAAATATTTTTCCTGTATGAGATGTTCAGTATATATAATCCTCTTTATAACTGAACACTTAGTAACATTAATGAACATTTAGTAAACACTTCCTAAAAGCAAGCTGTGAACTGGTACATCCAAATATCTAGTCTTGTGTTTAATCACAGTAGACTTTCAAAGATAAAGCATGAAGTCCAAGGAAAATTACCTGAGAATATCATAACTGGCAAAGTCCCACTGGTAGAGACCTAGTGCTGAACTACAGACAATATATTTGCCATCAAAATGAAGTCTTGGCTGCAAGCAAATACTTCTATCCTCAGAGACAGACAATGTCTTTAAGCACTTGCAATTGATTTCTCTTCCAATTGGCCAAATCTACAGAAAAAAGAAAATTAGGAAAGATGAATATCACATCATTACAGAAAAGCTTGTCCTTACACAATGTGACCTATATTTGCTGAAGTCAGATAGAAAGTGAAGTATACTGAGAAGACCACACATTTTATAGTTAAGATAAAAATCAAGTCCTGATTCTTCTGTGCAATCATGGGTAAAATAATCAACCTCTCTGAACCTTACTTCCTGCAAAGAAGATAATGCCAACCACACAGGACAAACATGCCAGAAGAAGATACAGTGAAACCTCTGTAAAGTTTACTACTTCCTTAAGTTCACCTCATTGTCATAAACCAGACTCGCAACAAATGTACAGATCAGTACAGTAGGTAGGCCTAGTTCCATATGTTTATTACCAGTCTATTACAATTCCTTAGGTGGTCAACTTCTTACACCTTCTACTGTACACAAGAGTGTTCTGTAAACTCTGCAACTCATTATAACAAACGAATATTTATGCCCTCATAGTTTAGATCTAAGAATTGAGGAGGGTAGGAAATATGTGTCTTACAAAACAGTAAGAATGGGTTGAAAATAAAATTGCTGATTTTTCATTTACAAATCGGGAAATAAGAAACTACAAAGGACACAGAGTCAGTCAATCATTTCCTTTTCCAATAGGTTTAAGATGCCTTGGATCAAGATCTTCCTGTTTCAGTCTCCTTTGGCCATACCAGTGTTTCTTATATAATTGCTAGTTACTAGTTTTTCTTTGATGAGGCAAATTAATGGAGAAAAAAAAATCTCACCTTGATTTCATATTTATCTGCACTTAAGAGGATAAAGTCTCCAGGGCTGTGTAAAAGAGACTTGACTTTGCACTTCTGCAAAACCACCTGCAAAATATAAACATCTATGTTACAGAAAGACCCTATTAATGCTGTTGCTATACTGATTTTATTTTAATTAAAATATGAAAATGAGCTTAAAATGCTATGCTAGAATAGCTAAATAACTCTATTACCCAGCTAATCTCTATTAAGATTTTTACTACAACAAGATCCTGTTATTAGTATTATCTATTATAAAAGAGTCTATTGTTAGCAGCACTAATATTTTTAGTCTAGAAGCAAACCTTAGGACTGATTTCAAAAATTGTAAAATGTGATAATAGAAAGTAAAGAGAACTGAAAAGAAAAAAGTCCATAGACACTAAAGTAGATGCAAATGGTCTGCTTCCATAAACATGTGCATTATAAAGGGAAAAGCTATGGACTTGGTACCATAATCGGCATTTACTGCCTTTGCAATCTTGGGCAGGGCCATCTAAAGTCTTTGTTTCTCAGTTTTCTCATTTTTCAAATAGGAGACAAAACACCTATCAACTTATCTCATATAACTGCAGTGAAGATAAAATAAAACAATGTAAATACAGCAATAAATTATAGCAATAACAACATAATAAAAGCTGATATTCCATTAGCACTTGGGATATCTGTAAATACTAGGCTCTCCTTATTTTTGTAATGTATCAGCATACAGTGAGGTGGGAGGCAGGATTCACTCACTCAGAAGCCTGAATTGCACATTCAATAAAAAAGGAGAGACCTACTAATAAGTATCAGACCCCTTTTACTGGGTGCTGGTCCAACATCTCATTTAATATTTGCAGGAACATAAAGCAGATGCTAAAACTGTGGTCCTGAAGGTAGGAGTAACTTGTTCAAGATATAATAGTCAGTCGGTGTCCTGGCCCCAAGTTTACTAGGTTTCCCTTAATACCAAATTGCCCTATTTAAAAACTTAATGTGCCCAACACATAATCACTTATCGTCTCACAAACCGCTCTCCCTTTAGTGTCATCTGTTTCAAAAAAAGACATAATCATCCACCCAATCTGATTCTTTCTTCTTCTTTGTTCCCCACATTCAATCAGCGAGTTCAGGTAGCTCGCCTTAAAGACGTGCTTCCATCGTGGGTGCCCTTCTCTTTCTTTACTGCCACCCATTTGTGCCCCACTCTAGTCCATTCTGTAACTCAGCAGTTATTTTCTTAACATCACACCAGACCTTTGCTCAGAACTTGTCAACTGAATCTAATACACTTATGATATCCATCATCCTTATCATGGCCATGTCTTTACTGGAGACAACTCTTACCAGCTCAGAGAGGTACAGCTCAGAGGGGTGACCGTCATGTATGGTCATGTACGATGGTCACCTCTCTCTACCTATCTCCAGCATGATTCCACTGCCCTGCTTCCAGGTCATCAAACTTTCAAGTTCTTTCCTATCCTCTGTCCTGTGTATATTCTATACCCTCTGAAACACTCAGCTATTCTTTCCACAAATGCCCCATATTCATTCTCCATGTTTTGCCCCTACTCAAAAAGCTTTCCATAACTTACTTTCCTAGACTTTCTCATACAACATCATACTTTTCCTTCACAGAACTTGGTGCAATCTGTAATTATACATTTATTTGCAAAATTACTGTTTAATACTATTTCTCCAGACTAACATCCATAAGGCTAGGTCTATTTTGTTCCCTCCTTTATATTCAACCCCTCGCAGAACAGCATGGTTAATTTAAGAAAAGTATTTCTGCACGCATGTCCCTTACTGATACCACATTTAATTCTCACAACAATCTTGTTTCGAAAACTAGAAAACATCATAGTATTTTGTTAAAAATTCTGTGCATTTTTCATCTTATTTTTTGTAAGCATTGTTTTTCAAAATGAAAATTTCTTTTTTGATTAAGAAAAAGAAACATGTTCATTCTAAAGGAGAAAAAGCACCTACAATCCCACCAGAAATAATTATCTTCAAAATGCGGATGCATAAACACATTCAGAAACTGATATCACACTCTATATGCTTTTTGTATGTAACCTGTTTATTTGCTCCCTCTACCCACCTAATATATTGTGGGCTTCCTTCCATGTCCATCAGTCATTCATTTGTTAAACTACTTACTATGTACCTCCACATACTGGTCACTGTTGTGTACCATCTTGGCTGGTAGTTACACCTATTCCATCTTTTATGACTCACTCACTACTTAGTAGAGAGTGTCTACCACATTCCACCTCTCTTTCCCAAAAAGCCTGACCTCAAGATTTACATCTTCCTACCTTGGTGACCCATTCCGTGTGGCCAGTGAGTGTATTCAGGCATGTCCCAGCAGATAAAGCCCATACTTTCACAGTGAAGTCTGCAGAGCCACTCACCAAGATATCCAGTTCATCATTGTAGTCCACACTAAACACTAGTGCATATAACACACACACAGTTAAAACTTGTCTCTGGCAGTGGTCTTTGTAATAGAGTTCAAGAACATCTACTTTCCCTAGCTACCCAATTATATAATTTTCCAGAGATACTGTTAAGAATGGTGCTACTCAACCAACAATTTCATGATTAAAAACCTATTTCAAAATTGTTATTATTATAGCTTATTATTCTAAGGTTAGAAAGTCCCAGGAATAGTACAATCTTTTTTATCTGTGTTAGTTTCAGAGTGAGGGGCAGAAGCAGTGCTAGAGATAATGGCATTCCTTCTTAGGAGTGTATGCCTAATATTATACAAAACCTTATCTAGCATATGCAGGAAAACAGAACATACGTGGCCCTACTTAGATACACACTTATAACGAGACAAAATGTAAAGAAAGTAAGCTATACAACAGTACCTAGACTTAAGCCCAGTGTAAACGGAAAAAAAAAAACAAAATACAAAGATTTCAAAGTTCAGACTAAATCATTTACTCAAATATCTGAATTTCATCACAGCTATATCCCCAACTCCTAAAACAGTATCTGCAGTGTAGTGAGTACTCAAATATGCAAAGCTTTACAGGAACACTGGGGACCCAGCCATGAAAACACTGATCCTTCCTTTAAGGAACTCAGTCTAAGTGGGGGATAGAGGAAGAAGTCCAGAAAAAATAAATGTTTACCTCTTGCTAGGGTAACACCAAGGAGAATGACTAACTCTGCCCAAGAGTATCAGGGAGGACTTCAGGGAAGAGGCGATATTGGAGATGGGCCCTGAAGGATGAGTAGAGTTTATCAAGAAAAGAAAAAGAATACTGCAGGTAGGGGGAATAGCAAAGGCACGAAGTTAAGAAAAACCACAGTGATGAGCATGGAATAGCAAGTAGAAAACTGTTAAGAACAGGGCTCTCAAAGTTGATCAGGAGTAAAATCACCCGGAAGTCCTGGTACATCTTAACATTGTGGAATATTACATTCAGTTTAATATGTAAGTTCCATACTAAATCATGCACCTTCAAATATTAATTTCTAAAACAAACGAATGATAGCAGATAGCAATGGCCAAAGAAGAAATGTACAGGAGGACAAAAAAAAATGAAACAAAACTGATTTGTTTTTTATCAGCAAAATAGCTCGGTTAACTTCAAAGAAATTAATGAGCACCGGGTACAGTGCAAAGAACTCAAGGGTGAACAAGAGAGGCAGGACCACTGTTTTTATGGAGCTTAGAGTCTGGTGAGAAGTAAGATTATCATACTTACTTTTATGATGAGTGCTATGACAGTAATACAGGTTACTGGGAAAACTACAGCAGAGGGACCCAACCTGTTTAGGGAGGAGTCCCAGAAGGCTGCTCATAAGTGTAATGCTGAACAGCAGAGACTAGACTCTCAGAGGCTAACACAGGGAGGTAAACAAGGAAAGGAAGAAGGCAGCTGCTGCACAAGAGGCTGGGAAATAGTTCATTATAATTGCTACACAAAACTCCAAGATAAAATACAACAGAGGGAGAAGGTTAAGTCTCAAGGCTATGTTCAAATGACCAGTTTTCTGCAAAATAAGCCTGCTATACAATTATCAGGAAACATGCAGGTATCTGTTTCTTTCACCTTATCTCCTAAGTGGTAGTCTGTTTTAACTGACTGTCAACCAAGCTCCAACTGGATATAATCTGTGTAGACCACCGGGAACCACCATCACTCTGAAGGACTTTCTACAAATTCCACAAATAAAATGGACTGAATTTAAAAGTGCAGAACTTACTTAATTTGGAGGTATGGAATCTGATAAAAGTAAAGGAGACTGACTTCAACAGGACATAAATGACATAGGAGAGAAGGAGAACTACCACTCTTAGCAAAAGGGTATACAGAAGAGTTTTGAAATGGGCCAAAGGGGGGGAAAAAAAGGTTTCACATTCTTGGCTCTTGGCTTTAAGGGATGTGGCTAAAGTAATTATAAAAACCCTTGAAAAAGGGCAACCCACCCGCCCCCGTGTGCCCCCGGAAGTGCTGGGTTCTGGCTCCGGAACTCCACTCCCAGCAGGCCACAGTGTTGTCAAAGGAGCCTGTCACAAGCTTCTGTTCATCGAACTTCACTGCTGCACAAGTATGGGTCTGTATGCCATAAACACACTGCCCTGTGCTCACATCCCACAGCTTTGCAGACAAGTCATCTGACCCTTCAAGAGAAAAACAAGGAGGTTAATAAAAAAACAGAATAAAGAAGGAAAATCAATCCCCAAACTATGGTATTCTATAAGAAGGACCTTAAGGGTCCCCTCCCTCTAGCACTTTCAACTTCATGACTGAGGAAACCAAAGCATGGTTGGTGACTTGCTCAGTCACCAAAATGGTATTAAAAGCATGGGGACAGAATCCAAAGTCTTTGGTTCAGTTCTTTTCCCTTCACTTTTCAGGCTATATAAAGCATCCCTTGGTGCTTCCATGTGAAAAAAAAAATTTTTTTTTTGTAGAGACAGAGTTGCACTTTATGGCCCTCGGTAGAGTGCCGTGGTGTCACACAGCTCACAGCAACCTCCAACTCCTGGGCTTAGGCAATTCTCTTGGCTCAGACTCCCGAGTAGCTTGGACTACAGGTGCCTGCCACAATGCCCAGCTATTTTTTTTTTGTTGCAGTTTGGCCGGGGCTGGGTTTGAACCCGCCACCCTTGGTATGTGGGGCCATCACCCTACCCACTGAGCCACAGGTGCCGCCCCCAAGTGAAAATTTTTATAAATCCTTGGCTACCAGGACCTCTTTGATTTGAGTGTAAAATGGATGGGTATTACCTATAACAGCATGTTTACACTTGCATGACTGTCCATTACCCATCTCTGAACAAATAAGGAATGCTGAATAGTAAAAAACTGTCTGTCTGAAACATATTGTACTCCAAGGCAAGTCAAAAATAAGCCTCAGATCATGGGCTGAATTCTACAAAAGCTAACTACAAATTGTTGAGTCATCTTGAAATATACAAAAGAATCTCAAAGAAAATCAGGAATAAATTATTCCCGACAGTCACAACAACTCAACAAAGAGTTTGTGAAAAGCCTCTTAAGATTCTGTAGGAAAAAATAGGTTTTATTTCTGCCTCTGATGAAAATTCAATACTCATCATGGTGACAAATTAAGAATTTTGCTTTAAGTTTAAAATCCTAATGATTAATTCATGTCTCACAATTTGTCTTTATTAAGATTTGACAAAGAAAAAGACGTTTTTGAGAACACACTGAATATAGTCTCTATAATAAGGAAATAGTATCCTAGGAAAGCACCAAATGGCATCTTTTCAAAAAGCAGAAGTGACTAAATAACATCAGTCACAATTCCACCTTTAGTCAAGAGCCACTACTTCAGATAACAGAAAAATAGCTATCATTTATGAAAGAAAGCATGAACTTTAACCTGGGAAAACTCTGAGTGCGTAACTACATTTGTTGTCACTTTGCTATTTAGGACTCAGTTTCCTTTTGTATAAAAAGAGGGGAAGAACTTGGTCCTCAATAGGCATGTGAGAACTTTATGAAAATCATCTGGGGAGCTTTATCAAAACACACAAACAGGGCTCTGTCTTCAGAGATTTTAATTTAAATATCTAAAGTGAAGTGCAATAACCTTAAAAGTTTGCCACGGTGCTGCGTGTAGCTCTGTGGTTAGGGCTTCGGCCACATACACCGAGGCTGGTGGGTTGGAACCCAGCCTGGGCCTGCCAAACAACGACAACTGTAACAACAACGAAAAAAATAGCCGGGCGTTGTGGCAGCCTGTGGTCCCAGCTACTTGGGAGGCTGAGACAAGAAAATCACTTAATCGCAAGAGTTTGAGGTTGCTGTGAGCTGTGATGCTATCGCACTCTACTGAGGGCAACAAAGTGAGACTCTGTCTAAAAAAAAAAAAGTTGCCACGTAATTCTACTTCATCAGCAGTATTTTGAGAACCAAGGGTCTAGAACAGTTCTGTCCCATAGAAATATAAAGCAAACCACATATATAATTAAAAAATGTCCTAATAGTTATGTTAAAAAAGTAAATGGAAATGTGTGAAAAGAATTTAACTCAACATGTCAAAAATATTATCATTTAACATTTAATCAATATAAAAAACATTGAGATATTTTACATTCTTTAATATTTGAAGTCTTTGAAATATAGTATTTCACATCTCAATCTGAATAAGCCACAGATCAAATACTCAAAAGCCATATGGGGCTAGAGGCTACTATGCTGGTCAGCATCAGTCCAGATGTTCTTTAAGGTCCTTTGGATCAGGTGTTTTCTGACTGTTTACCTAAGGAACTTAAGTAAGAAATCATTTCAGGTTCTATGCAAGCTTAGTGTTCAACTGGGGTCCCATTCATTCACCATATATTTATAGAACTTCTGTGCTAGGCAGAGCTCTTGTTCTCATGGCACTCGGTCTACTTGGGTCTACTTTAGACTTTTTGTCTTTGGGAAGACAAAGAGGCTAAATAAGGAATAATAATTCAGTACAGGTAAGTGGTAGGCAGTACAAAAGCCCATAACAAATACAAAGAGAAAAGGAGAAAATGTCTCAGGTGAAGTTCTAATGAGTTTAAAATTGTGCTCCTCAACATGTGGGTGTTCTACAAACATGTCTAGGAGCTGTCATGATTGCATCCTCAACTATGTCCCCCTTGTATTTGTTTTTAAGCTGGGCATTGGTATGGGATCATTTGAAAAAGGGATTTCGTAGCTTAAAAAACTTCGAACTTTTGGCTCGGCACCCGTAGTATAGTGGTTATGGCACCAGCCACATACACAGAGGCTGGCGGGCTCAAACCCAGCCCAGGCCTGCTAAACAATGACAACTGAAACAAAAAAACAGTCAGGTGTTGTGGCGGGTGCCTGTAGTCCCAGCTACTTCGGAGGCTGAGGCAAGAGAATTGCTTAAGCCCAAAAGTTTGAGGTTGCTGTGAGCTGTGACACCATGGCACTCTACCAAGGGTGACACAGTGAGACTCTGCCTCAATAAATAAATAAATAAATAAATAAACTTCCAAGTTTTAACTAATTGAAATCTGAAGGATGAGTAAGTATTAGCCAGGGGTTGTGGTGGGCACCTGTGGTCTCAGCTACTCAGGTGGTTGGAGCAAGAGGATAGCTTGAGCCCAGGAGTTTGAGGTTACTGTGAGATATGATGCCACAGCACTTGAGTCTGTGGCAACAGAGACTCTGCTTCAAAAAATAATAAATAAATGATGAATAAGTTAAAAGAATGAATAGTACTTTTTAAAAAGGAATAGTATATGGCACAGGTGAGCAAAAGTCTATATGTAAATGACTTAACAGTAAATATTTTAGACTTCATAAGCCATACAGTTTCTGTTGCAATTATTCTATACTGCTAGATTTGGCCCATAGTCCATGGTTTGTCAATCCCTGGGATAAAATATGTGAATAACCACTGGGGCCAATTCATAAAGAACTACTTGGAAACATTCTAAAAACTGCCTATTAATTTTATGATGCTTATCAAGATACACTGCCTAAAACATAAACGGTGATTATAAAAACAGTGGAGTCTGACTGGGAAATAGCAGCAAGGTTAGGCTGGAGAACTGGGTCAGGAGGATGTTTAACTATGACCTCATTTACATTTCTGAGAGATCACTATGGCTATATCATGGAAAATGGTTTGAAAGAGGAAAAACTAGAAGAAGGTTAAGTAAAAACTAAGGAAGAAGATAAACAAAATGTGGCATATAAGACAGTGGAATTTTTTTTTTTTTTTTGAGACAGAGCCTCAAGCTGTCACCCTGGGTAGGGTGCCGTGACGTCACAACTCACAGCAACCTCCAACTCCTGGGCTTAAGCGATTCTCTTGCCTCAGTCTCCCAAGTAGCTGGGACTACAGGCACCCACCACAATGCCTGGCTATTTTTTGGTTGGAGCTGTCACTGTTTGGCAGGCCTGGGCTGGATTCGAACCCACCAGCTCTGGTGTATGTGGCTGGGGCCTTAGCCACTTGAGCTACAGGCACGAAGCCCAGATAGTGGAATATTATTCAGCCTCAAAAAGGAATGAAGTTATAACATGGAGGATTCTTGAACACATGCTAAGAGAAATAAGCAAATCAAAAAATAATTAGGGGATGTGTCCACCGATAGGGGGCTCCTGGGGTAATCAACTTCACAGACAGAAAGTAGAGTGGTGGTTGCCACTAGCTGGGGGGAGGATGGAATGGGCAGTTAGTGTTTAACTGATACAGTTTCAGTTTGGGAAGATGCAAAAAATTCTGGAGATGGATGGTAGTGATGGCTGCACAACAATGTCAATGTACCCAATGTACAATGCACTGCACTGTACACTTAAAAATAGTTAAAATGGTAAATTTTAGGTTATGTGTATTTTACCACAATTTGAAAAAAAAACACAACTAATTATTTAAACTATTTTATACAAGAAAACGTTGTGCCATTTAGTTTTACGCCTTAAAGAAGAGTCAAAAAAACAACCAGGTGGTGTTCCATTTCACAGCGGTACAAGTCCACTGCTAACTGCTAATCCTTTAGAAGCCACTGTTCTGTTCCTTTCCTGCTTTTGTCAGCCTCTCCTCTGGACTCCCATCTGCTGAACAGACTAAGCTGAAGTGAAAGAGAAATAAACATGGGCCCTTTCACATGTCATGAAGAAAAAAAATCCCTCTCAATTCAGAAAATAGAATGAATAAGTAAGGGATAGGTATGTAACAGATAGGCAGAAAAATAAGCTGCAACCCAAATGGAGTAAACTATCTTATCAAGATTAAATATTTAACTGGTAGAATCACATCTCAACCCTCAACCACTTCTCTAAGGCATCTGCTTTGCTGGCCAACTGAATAAGCTTTTACCAGTGCCTCTTTAGAACAGGCTATTATTCTCCTTCCGCTGTTTCATTCACTTCTCTCCCTTCTCCAGTTACACTCTTCAGGGATCTACCGTAGGTTCCATTTTTTTTTCCTCTCTATATCTCCTTTTTTTTTTTTTTTTTTTTGTAGAGACAGAGTCTCACTTTATGGCCCTCGGTAGAGTGCCGTGGCCTCACACAGCTCACAGCAACCTCCAACTCCTGGGCTTAAGCGATTCTCCTGCCTCAGCCTCCCGAGTAGCTGGGACTACAGGTGCCCGCCACAACGCCCGCCTATTTTTTGGTTGCAGTTTGGCCGGGGCCGGGTTTGAACCCGCCACCCTCGGTATATGGGGCCGGCGCCTTACCGACTGAGCCACAGGTGCTGCCCTGTATCTCCTTTTAAAATTTCCGTGCCATAGCTATGGCTGTGATGTCTTTCTCTCTAGTCCTGAGCACTTTCCAAAGCTGATTCTCTATTTCCAAATACTATGGGAATCTTCACTTAGAAATGTAATAGGCAATTAAATTCAGTTCATCACAATTGAACCCCAGCTATCCTCTCCAATTTATTCACTCTTTTCTAGTTTTGTTATTAATCCTACCTTCCTAGGCATAGAAAGCTAGCAACCTCAGCTACTTCTGAAATCTCTCCTCTCTTTGCCACATCCACAATCCTCTGCCAAACCCTGTCAATTCTACTTTCATAGATGATCTTCTATTCAACTGCTCTCTGTATTCTGTGTCCAGAGTGCTCATAATTATACCATGAAACTGCAGTCTTTTTAAAAATCTCTACATTTATTATCTAGACCTAGTTATCCTGACCTAAATTGTAACAGGCAAATATTTTAATTTGGAAGTTCTGATTTGTCTATGTCAGAAGATCTTAATAGGAATAGTATCATCTCCTAAGGAAACTTTAGAAATTTATGAGAATGGTTTCAATTGTCACAATGGTAGGGGTCAGGGGCATTACTGGCATCTACTGGATAGAGAGATCAGGAATGCTAATACCCTACCATATTTGGGACAGTGCCCAAAAAGAATTCTCACATTTTGTACGACATTCTAGATAGTTCTATCAGATATTCGTAAATGAAAAGCTTATTTTTAGTCATCTAAACCTATTTGTTTTTTAGAAAGCATATTTGCAGTTTAATTATATATTGAATATTCTGAGTGCAAATATCAGGTAAATTGAGAGAAAATGTACTTGGCTTTTTGGGCAACTTTGCAGTTTTTCACCAGTTGAGAAGACAGTATCTGTGATGGTATCCATGACACAAACACAACATGCATTTATAGCTGTCACATCACTATGACAGTACATATGCAAATATCTGATTACTGTCTTCAAGCATAGCTGTGCTTCAGCAATACGTTTAAATGTGTATTATTTTAAATTACAGCCACCTCACCTCTCCCCTGGGTTAGAGTTTAGGCATTTTATCAATCTCTAAAATATATGTATGTGTAGACAAGTAATTGCTATGAATTCAATGTAAGAAAATATTATAAATAAAATATGTTACAAAAAGAGGAGCTAGGTTTGACAGAAACAAGAAACACTGGTCTACTTAAAGCAGAAAGCTCTAACCCTGGCCCTTTCCTTGTTCACAAATCTTTCATGGCTTTCTTACTGCTTATAGAAAACTGTCCAAACTCACATTCCCAACATTTAAGGCTCTTTTGACAGAAACAAGAAACACTGGTCTACTTGAAGCAGAAAGCTCTAACCCTGGCCCTTTTCTTGTTCACAAATCTTTCATGGCTTTCTTACTGCTTATAGAAAATTGTCCAAACTCACATTCCCAACATTTAAGGCTCTTAACATAGCCCAAGCCCATTTCTGCAGATTACATTCTGAGTCCCTTCTAATATAGGAGTTCCTACTTATACCCTAAGAGTCCAACTGAAATGAATTTTCTTTATTTTCGTCTTCCTACTCCATGCTTAATGGCTTCTGTGCCTTTGCGAATGCTGATCTTCCTATCAGAAAGCCCATCTCATCTCTCTAAGCCTACCCATTTTTCAAGCCCCAACATAAACACTGCTCAATTTTTCCAAATCACTCCTTTCTCTGAAAATTTCCCCCATTCAACTGTTATCATTTTATTTTAGCTCTTTTATAGCACTTGCTTTTCTTATTTAACTATAAGCTAGGGGTCACAATTCAGTAGCTCAAACCATAATATTTAAAAAATTAGAATACATTAAAAAAATTCAGACTACTTCACTAAAATCTAGATTTGAGGCTTCTCATAGAAAGATCTGGCAACTCTGAGCCTGAATTCCACATGGCAACAATTTATGACAAGGGAGCAGCAGATACAGTATTCTCTGGCATGGTGCACCCCCAAACTTACAAAAGTCAGGTCACTTTACTGATCCCAGGTATATGATTTCTAAATAAAGCACTGCTCTAATTTACCTATGTATGCCCTCACATTTCCAAGTGGTAGGCATTTCATAAATATCTATCAAACAGTACAATGTATAATAGGTTCCTTTCTTACCATTTCAGAAATAAATTGCAGAACAGAATGATAACTGCCTCCATCTAAACCGCATCAATTTTAGCATTAGCCAACAATGTCTTTAGTAATACTGCCTATTGCTTGCTTGAGGTGCTAATCTGAGAGTGAGTATAAGTTTATTGCCAAATTCAGGATTTACCAATTCGACCACAATGAAAATTCACTGTCTTTAGTAACAAGATGACACAAACACACGTATAATTCTGCAATGAATATTTCTCTCACTAGTAACAGTCCCAGGAATGCTGCTGTTAGGGAAATAAAACTAATGCTTTGGATTATTTTCAATATCTACAGTACAGCATAATTCTCGATAAGAGAACCTGATGAATTTAATGAGAACAAAGATCAAATAGCATACAGACCTATCTATATGCAGGCAGTTATTATCTCAGTGTAGGTATCGTCTTTCCAGGTAGTTGGAGAATTCAGTATTTTCCATTTACTTCCACTTCAAGGGGTATTTTATTGCATTTCAAAAGTAAGGTATGAAAGAGGATAAAAAACCTTAAAAAGCTAGAGGTGGTTGTGAAAACAAGTCAACTGCCATTGAGATCACTGGTAAGAACTGCCTAGAGCAACTCTAAACACTGCCTAAGAATTATTTAGATTGCCAGTTAAAAAGCGTTACCTTGCCAGGTGTGGTGGCTCACTCCTATAATCCCAGCACTCTGGGAGGCTGAGGTGGGTGGAATGCTTGAGCTCAGGAGTTTAAGACAAGCCTGAGTAAGAGTGAGATCGCATCTCTACTAAAAACAGAAAAACTAGCTGGACATTGTGGCAGATGCCTAGTCCCAGCTACTCGGGAGGCTGAGGCAAGAGGATTGTTCAAGCCCAAGAGTTTGAAGTTGCTGTGAGCTGTAATGCCAGGGCATGCTGTAATACCCAGGGGGAAAGAGTGAAACTGTCTCAAAAGATAAAGTATTGCCTAAAATATAGGCACTGATTATAAGCATATGTAGAAATATATGCCTATTATAAATGAAACACACATAATTCTTAAATTTTAGCAATTATTATATTGTTTCATAGTTACTAAATAGTTTTAAATCATCCAACTCTCTTTGTTTGCATACCCAAACTCTCAACTTCTATTTCGTCTCAGAATCACAGGATTTCAGAGCAAGGAAGAAATATTTCCTTTCCATATTTTATTTTATTTTATTATTTTTTTTTTTATTGTTGGGGATTCATTGAGGGTACAATAAGCCAGGTTATACTGATTGCATTTGTTAGGTAGAGTCCCTCTTGCAATCATGCCTTTCCATATTTAAAAGACAAAGAAATAAACACAGAGAGGTCAAGTAATTTATCCAAAATGACCTAACTACTTGCTAGGATTAACACTAATTTTTCCCCCAGAAGCATTGCTGATAAATAAAAAACAAAATTAACCAAAATGCAGAACTGTACATGGAGAAAAAGCATAAAAAAAGTAATCTATAGCTTTCTGATTCACATCATGTTTAAAAGAATGAGTGAAGCTTTTTTCTCATAAAACTTAACAGAAATGATTGTCTTCTCTACAGAGAAAGAAGAGGACAAAAGGGGAAAATCCACTCAGGGATGGGGAAAAAATGTCACTGTAGATACCTCATATAATCAACATCTGTGATTTTCAAATCCAGGGAATAGTTTATTCCTAAGTTTATAATCCATGAAATACAAAAACAAACAAACAAACAAACAAACAAACAAAAAAACCAGTTCTAACTCATGTCTCTTACCTGTACAGAGCAGTCCATCTTTATAGTAAAGTGCATACACTCTGGCACTGTGTCCAATTAATGATGAGGTCTCAAAGGCTTCATGGTCCTCCAGTTGCTTCATTCTCAAAATAGCCTTCAAATAAACCTTCTTCCAGTGCAAAGTGTCCTGAACAGAATCATCTATCTGCCAGCCCAAATTTTTACATGCAGTCTGCCACACCTCTGTACAGGCACTTATCACCTTATTCCACTGTTTAGAGACGAGGCAGCATGTGAGTAAAGTCTGAGGATCGAGCCATTTTAACAAATAAAAACTGAGCTCCAAGGGAAGGAGTTTGAGGAAGTCCCGCTTGAGGAGAGTCTCCAGGTTATTGGAGAGATGCCTGAGCTGGACTGCCCCACTCAGACTAATCAGGTGATCCAGAGTTTCATTTTTCTGCAAGTCCGTCAGAGAAAGAAATGTAACAGAAATGTTATCAAGCCATGTCTCAAAGTCCTTTCTCTCCATAAGGTTATGGAAAAATTTACCTGTGGCACATCAAAATATTGTATTAGTTCTGCTCAAAAAGACTGTTCAAGCAAGACTGCTAACGAATGAAGTATTAAAAATTAGTGTAAAAAACTTGGCATTACAACTTTATGCTTAGTTGCTAAAATTTACAGTTAATATACTATATTTGAAAATTTTCCATGCACACAAAAGAAAATACATTAAAAAAACATACTTTAACAAATCATGATGTCCAAAACAAGTCAGTGCAACAAGTTGGTGTGACTTGTTCCTTGCTGAACATGCATCATCAAGTAAAATCAATACATAAAGTACTCATTTATTATAAAACAGTGTATTTTACAGTATACCCCTCCCCATCAAAACCATTATATAATAAAACTATTTCCTTAATGAAACTTTTTGAGCACTAAATTTTGGCACTAAAAATCACAAAAATAAGCACCAGAATGTAACAACCAGAAAGCAAGTCTCTAGAGCAATAGCCTGAGACGTTAGTTACCATTCAAGGCACAATGAGCCCTGTCACCAAAATCAGAGACTATTTGTTTCTGCAATAGATATTCAGGTGAAAAGGTGTGGGTAAGAAAAATAAGCACATGTAATATTCAGGTATTCTGGTTTTTCCACCTCCTTTATGGCACTGCCTGTCTAGAACAGAAATTACCAAAGACTTTATTTTGCCTAACAGAGTGTTTTTATAAGCCTCATATGAGCTAGTAACCATTCTTAACCATGTGTCCCAGAGAGTCATGGACATCCTGGAAGCATGCAGGAATAAGGCAAATTAATAATCCTGATGCTTACAAAACACCAGAAAACAGGTAACATCATCTTCACTTTACAAATGAGAAAACTGCAGGTCAGAGAAGGTACGTCATTTGCCTATAATCAAAGAGCTATTAAACAGCAGAAGAGACTGAAGGCCAGTTCTCTCCAGATCATTACACCAAGTTCTCTCTCTCTGAAGTCAGTGATAACAGGAATAGAACCTGGTGATAGAATTTGCAGGTACTGTGTCTACCTGATTAGACCATTCTTCCCTTTAGGAGAATGACAAATTGCTCCAGAATTGTGACAAAAAGTTTTTTTAAATTTCAACAGGTGTCAATCCACTCCTAACAATGGATACTAAACAAATGAAAGACAACAAAAAATAAAGCAAACCACTAAAACCATTCTCAAGACTGGCATGTGCTGATAGATTTTGATGTTGGGTGATAGGGGTTTATTTATTCTATTTTCATACATTTCTTTTTTTTTTGTAGAGACAGAGTTTCACTTTATGGCTCTAGGTGGAGAGCCATGGCATCACACAGTTCACAGCAACCTCCAACTCCTGGGCTTAAGTGATTCTCTTGCCTCAGCCTCCCAAGTAGCTGGGACTACAGGCGCCCGCCACAACACCCGGCTATTTTTTTGTTGCAGTTTGGCAGGGGCTGGGTTTGAACCTGCCACCCTTGGTATATGGGGCCGGCACCTTACTGACTGAGCCACAGGTGCCGCCCTATTTTCATACATTTCAACATTTCCTGGTTAAAAAAAACTTTTCCTTCTAATCTGGGATTACTTGGTTTCTCACAGACTATCATACTCATTTAAAAAAATATCTATGTCAAAATTAATATGGAAGAGGAAAATTTATTTCTTTCCAACATGTAACATAGATCAGGTCTACACTGGAAGTAAGATCTTATCTTCCAACTTCGTTAATGAAAGGTGAGTAAAAATCTTAAGTTTCTAACATCAAATTTGGCAACAATGCTCTTGGACAATAAGTAGTCTGATTTATTAGTAGAAGCACCCAAGCCTTTCAATCACATTATCTGCTGTCTACTAGTTCTGGTTTCTGGAACTGTGATTGCACTTCAAGATAATATTCTTAAAGCTGAAGGTTTGGGGCTAAAGATGATTATTAGTTCATATTAAGGATTTACCTGGCTGTCAAAATATAATCTGTTCACTAAAAGTTTTATCAACTTATCACACAATTAATAAGTCCTCTTCTTTCTCTGAATCCTAACAACCCTCTATATACATGTATAACATTTCTGGAAAATCTCTACTTCTAAAATTAATCATTCACAACAAAACAACCTTTTTGTGTGGGCATCTGTACAATATCACAACAGGTAGTTAATTAATACTGGCTAATTAAAAACAGCAGAACACCTGCCCCAGAATCACATTTTACAGTGTAAAGCGTGGGAGACTTCTGCATCACATCTACATACGCACACTACGACACATAATTGCTGTAGAAATGCTTATTATTTTATGTGAGCTGAATTGTTATTGAAGTGGCCACATGGAAAATTTGAAATACCCATTCAAACATTATCAGGTTCCCATCATTAACAAATATCTAAGAGACATCCTACAACATGCCAAATTAACATGCCCATAACATTTACTGAAGATTATGGGCCAGCCTTTCCAGTGAGCATCTTTAAAAAGCCCAGCCACTTTTATATACTCTATTTCATAATAAGAAATTATTTCTATAGGCCAGGAGTTTGAGAACAGCCTGTAGACCCCATCTACAAAAAATAAAACGAAATTAGCCAGGTGTGGTGGCATGTACCTGCAGTCCCAGCTATTCCGGAGGCTATGGCAGGAGGATTGCTTCAGGCCAGAAGTTTGAGGTTGCAGTGAGCTATTATGATGCCACTGCACTCCAGGCTGGGCAACAGAGCAAGGCATTGTTTAAAAAAAAAAAAATCCCCCCCAGTTCTTATCATTCAGACTGGCCCTTCAAGCTACTGAACACCTAGTAGGAAGCCTTTTCCAGTTCTTCATTATTATAAAGGCATCTTTTTTTTTTTTTTTTTCACTAAAAGAATCAAGTAACTTTGGAGGAGACTTTAAGGTCAAAAGTCTGAACTGAACTCTTTCACAGAACCTTGAAGATTATCACGTACTGGTAGCACAAGGTTCCCAGGGGGAAACTTCAGGAAATGGGATTTCAATTGAAAATGACATAGAGTAGCTTTTCAATGCGACAGCCTTTCAATAATGGAATAGCTGCTTCCAGAGGGTGAGTTTCTCATTACTGTAAACAGTCAAGGACAGTTGTACACAGAGGCAGAATGGGATATATGAAAATGCTTTGGAAATCAGTCGAATCTTCTACTGTGTGATCATGGGCATGATCAACTAACTTTTAACCTTTAGTTTTGTCATCATCCAACTTGAGGATAGTGACTCTCAGAAATAAAGCAGGGGTATGCTTACTTAGCACAGTGCCCAGTCTAGGGTAACTTAAATGGTACTTTTGTAGGTTTTATTCTTATGAATATCTGGCAAGAAAGCCTTTTGTAGCACTAAGGCTAAAAGGGAGATGATCACTAACATTCTTTTCAACCCTATGATCTTAGAAAGGTATTCTAAAAATATCTGGAAGAAAAACTCAAGGGCTCAAATTTATTAGGGGTTTAATTGCATAATTAAGGACAGTTATTGCCTTGAGGCTATAATTTCTTCTTAGGTGCCTTTTTCTCCCTACCCTACCCACATCCTATTTTTCACACTAAATGTACTAAATGCACTCAAAGCGTTTAGTACAGTACCTACCTGGGTTCAGAGTAAACATTACAATTGCCCTCTTACTCTAAATGTTTACGATCACAGAACTCTGAGGAAATGGACCATGTGATGAAAAGACTCCTAAATTGGGGTATGGGAGCCCGGGTTTGGTCTCTGGTTCTGCTATTATCTCCCTATGTTCCCATAGGCAATGTTCATATCCATACTGATTTTAAAGACTAAAGTACTATGCATAAATAGCACTTCATTTGAACTTCAAATCACGGAAGGTATCAATCACACTACTCTTAACTAATGAGGAAATTTACGTCTCAAGAAATGGAGTAGCTTTCCCAGAGTTGAATAGGAAGTAGCAGGTTCAACATCTTGCCTAGTCCTTAAAAAAAAATCAAACCTATACCTCTAGTCTTATTAGAGACAAGACATTCTGGATAAAAGACAAGACATTTTGGATAAAGCAGTGTGAATGTGTTTTCCCCTCCTATTTCATGAGAACCTATCCTAGTTAGGAGTGAAAGCAATATCATCTGTTGTTGTTGTCAAGGAGGACACTTCATCTTTCCTCTCTTTTCTCATCATGCATGATAAAAGAGCACAGAGGCTTCGAAAATGTATAAGTACCTATAAATTTACACATGCATATGATGTATTTTGAATATTCAAGAAAGTGATGATACTGGTTGCTTCCAGAGAGAACTAGACAGCTGAGGAAATGGGAGGGGGGGAGGAGGAGAGTCCTATTTTATTGTAAACTTTTTTTGAATTTAAAACGTGAATATACTACATTATTAAAAAAAACCTTCAGTTTTAAGAATTTTTAAAAGATTTGAAAGAATACAAATAATACTTATAAAATATGGGTTCTGCAACTCCACTTGTTGCTGGGTGACCCTGGATAAACACTTCACCTATCCTCCAGCCCAGTTTCCTCACTTGCAAAATGTTGCTACGAACAGCATTACCTACAACGGTTTTTGTGAGCTTAAACAAGATAATGCACTGACTGAAAGCACCTAGCACACTATAAGCCTAAAATAAATGTCAGTCACCATTATTGTTTAGCACTGTTATCTTTTACTTCAAACAGCAGCCCACATACACACCTGTTTCCAAGGCACACCCACAATTATGGAGCAGGCCCTGACATTGTACAGCACTCTGTACTTCATAAATCACCTCACCACACTTCATAATTTTTCTTTCAGACTCACGGCAACCCTGGGACGTCGTTAACTCATTTTGCAGCTACGGAAACTGAGGCACTACGAGTAGTACCTCTGAGACCCTATTTTCCCATCTCTAAAATGAACTTCAGATCCCTTCAACCCGTTCGTCGCTCCCAGGTCCCTTGCTCCCGGAGCCGTGTTCCGCGCGGCACTGACCTGAGCGAGTGCCCCGGGGCCCGGGACCTCGCGCCGGGCTCACACCGACTAGGTGCGCTCGGGCCGCCAGAGCCTCGCAGCGGCCGGGTCCACTCCGCAGCCATGGCGCCTGCGGGAAGAGAAGGACAAACAGCCCCAGACACGGCAGGTCAGCAAAGGCGCGGGTGCCAGACAGCCCCCTCCTCAACCGGCCCCGCCCCGCACACAGACCTGGACCTACGGCCGCCGCTCCCAGTCCGCAGCCTCACAGGGGAGCGGCTTCCGGTGCTGCCTGCGTCATCTCCGCGCGTCCCTCCGCCCCGCGGCACTGGGCGGAAGCGGCTCCACTTCCGGCCCCCGCCCAGAGGGGGCTGTCGGGGGCGAGCAGAGGATCGACGGGGGCGGAACGCCCACAGTTAGGCCCCGGTGGCGTGTAGGTCTAGGGGACCCTGTACCAAACCTTTTTGTCATACCTTTTCTACGGGTTTGGCCAGGGCAGTTAAGTCCCTCGGCTACTCTGGTCGAGCACCAACTCTGCGGTAGTTTTTCTTGTTATCCTCCCTTTATCAAGGAGAGGCTGAGAGGTGTTGATGTCCTAACCCACTGAGCAGCCATTATATCCCAAACACTGTTTTAGGGGATGGAACCAGAGAACAAAAAAACACAAAAATCCCTGACCTCCTCGAGTTCCCGTCTGTTGGGAAGTGGAAGACAGATATGAATACTAAGCAAGGCACAGTGCTAGGCTTAGTGCTAAGGAGAAAAATAGAGCAAATTAAGGGGGTTGTTGAACCAGTCAGATGATGCAGACTTGAATCACAGAATTTACACTCTCTGGTTGTCTGTGGCCGGGTTACTGAAATTCTCTGACTTTTATTTTCCTCGCCTGTATAACAATTAGAGTACTCTCCTCATAATGACTTAGGATCGAAGGAGGTGAAGCATGCAAATCTTTTAGCGTCAAGAACAAAAACTGCACTAAGTCCCATGCATTCTTCTTAATATTTTATGTATAAATATTAATGTAAATAGCCGCATGTGGTTCATGGCTACCACAGTCCAATGATATAAACATAACACAAACAATAAGACAAGCATATATCCAGTTGCTGGTAGAGCACAGCCAAGGTTCCAAGCATTTGGACTCTAGAGTACACAAAATGTGGGAAGTTAAAATTGTTTATGTGGGGTAAAAGTCAAGTATGGTGTCCTAAACATCTAATCTCCAGAGAGAGAATTTGATTTGCTAGGCATGGCCACTATAGAATTCTAAGTCAGTGAGTGACTGAGGACAATGTGATAAGGCATTTAGAAAGAAAAGGATATACAGATTGGATAACCTCTACTAAAGGGAAGGCAGTTCCAGGGTAATCAAGGAAACTAAGCACCCATACCTCTTTATAGCAGTCTCAACGCCAGTAGGCTAGGAGCTTAATAAATCAAACTGAAAAAACTAAATGGAGCTTCCCCAGATTTAATATTATTGGAAGCTCTCACTTTAGACAAAGAAACTGAATTGTGTAAATTTAAGGCCAGAGGAGATCCAAGAGCACAATTCACAACTATAAAAAGTAGACGTGTTTAAATGCTACAATATCTATTTAACTATTAAATTTAGTATATTTAAAAAGTCTTTTGCATTTGAATATTTTGAAGTTAGATTTTCCCACTTTGTAAAAATTTCCAAGATTGTGTAATGATGGTAGAGAAAACAGCCAAATTTAATCGTAAGGCCTTATTCCTGGCCAAATAATCACAAAAACTACTATAAATGGAAGGAAGATCAACATGTAAAAGAAAAAGATGAAATATAGCCTGGCATGAGAAGACAATCCTTAGTATAACTACTTCTGTGACGGGAACAAGAAAATATGCTCACTGTCGTTTCTTTCCTTTTTTTTTTTTTGTTTCTTTTCTTAAAATAAACTTGCTGGTAGAATGGTGTTTAGAGTAATTCTAACACATACATGCTCCAGGAAAACAGCAGACATCAAATGCTTCGGTTCTTCAGTTTAGACTAAAATGGGCTTATGTGTTGTTTTCCTTTTTGAGATAAACTTGCCTGGTGGAGGTAGTTTGGATGACTTATAACTGATCTGGTAAAGTTCTTACATAGCTTATACCAGGAATTCCAAATCCAACTCAACGAGACCTCACCATATATTGTATGTTTCTTTGGGGGCAAAAAAAAAAAAATGCACCCACTACAGATGAAAAATATTCCTTGATGTTTAGAACAGTTCTGTGCATGTTCACGTTCCAGGCAGCAGGCATTACACAGACTGTTTAGTTTCTTGAGACACATGCCAAAAAACATTATATATTTCTCTTTGTTTAATGATGCAGTGGAACAGTGATCTGTGTAACTGTTTTTTGCACTCCCCCACGTACTTTAGCAGGAACTCAGCACAAAGACAAGGGTTCAGTTTCATGAGGTATACAAGATTGAAAGCATTTGAAGAGGTTTGCTTTTTCTATTCTTTGTTCTGGATTCATCGGAGCTGTAACAAGATCAGCACTCACTCTCCTATGCAGTCAGCAGGTATTCTGGGACAGCTCAGGTTGATTGGCAAGAAACCTTATATTTAAAGTTTGAAGCACAAAGTACTTTCTGGCAATGTCTTAGACTGGAGTGATCTGAGATACATTTGGCCATAACTTGGCATCTGGACTCAATAATTTCCAAGGCCCTGAAATTGCTCACAGACAACATGAAGGTGGGTTTCTTATACTCTTTGAAGCATTTCTTATCTACTAAAATAGACTTTGAGAAAGAAATGGAACTTTCTTCTATGTGTAAATCATTAGCCGTGAGAAAATGAAAAGTTTAGATTATAGTTGCTGGAGTTGGTTGTATTGCTTTTTACTATTCAAAGGACATGGGAGAGTAAAGATAGGAGTTAGAATTCTCCAGGGGTTAAGAGTGAGCTTTGGAATCTGATGGATTTGAGTTCAAATCATGGCCCTACTGCAACCCCTTACCTAGTATGTGATCTTGGGCAAATTACTAAACCATTCAGCTACTAAGCTTAATTTTGAAGATAACCTCTCTGAAAGGGCTAAGTAAGTTAAGACACGTAAAGTGCTTCGTTACCAGAGCTAAATGTAAAGTGCTTAGCACAGTGCCTGGCACACAGCAAATGCTCAATGAGAGTTAACTATTATTACAAAAAGCTTTTTTATTTTTATTTTTTGCAGTTTTTGGCCAAGGCTGGGTTTGAACCCGCCAACTCCAGCATATGGGGCCGGTGCTCTACTCCTTTGAGCCACAGGCACCGCCCCAAGAGGCTCTGTTGACCAAAGCTCCAATGAATAGGAATTTAATTCATTTAATATTCCCTAGCTCTATCATACATGCATTGCAATTCTGCATATGCCCACCGAGAGAAAATTTCCACTCCACTTTAATGAGGTGAAGTAAGTTTGGCATAGGTCCATCCTCGACCTCTGAAAAGGTGCTGTGCAGATAACAGGGATCTGCCCATATTGACAGACATGTCAGATAAATTAAAAGACACTGTCGGAAAAGACTCTGAATCACTATTAGGTTGAATTGGATAGTCATGCAACAACAATTTAAAAGTTTGATAATGGCTAGTGTACAGCGGCCAATAAAAGCAACTACTTCATGGAAAAATAGCCCTTGTCTTTGTGATTTGAGAAGAAACAGCTTCAAGTGCTTTATGAAAGAACATTATATAGGTTTCCTATAGGTTTTTATTACAACGATACCACTTATTACATTATAGGCATGTGTATCCCCAGTGTCTAACACGCCTTGTACACGGGTGTAGTAAGTAGGCTTTAATCCACACAAGCAAGAAAACTAGCATTTTACAGTGTTCACTTTGTGCCAAACACTGGAATCAGCAGCACTTGAGAAGATAGAGACATGATGGCTGCTGTCCAGGACACTACCATCTAGTGGAAGAGACAGATAATAAAAGTAAATAATAAAGAACGCTTACAATAGAGTATACTGCACAGTGCTATATGAGGTCCAAACAGGGTTCAGTAGAGAACAGGAATGGAGATGAAGTTTGAATGAACATATATCCTTTTCTTATTTAGGTGACTTTCTGCAGACTTCACATTCACCAGTAGTGTTTCATTCTATTTAATGTCATCCTATTTCATGCCTTGCTTTTTGGGGCTGACTTTGTAGAAGAATACTTTCTGCGTTCTTTGCCTTATATAGATATGAAAGTTCTTGAAATTAAGGACAAGGCAAGAAAATTGAATATGGAGCCCCTAAGAAGTAATCTCTCCAAATACTATGTCCTGAGCCAGTCAGAGGTATGTAAAGGGAAGAACATTTTCTTGCTCTCTCTTATCTTCAGTAGCCCAGGAAATGGAACGACAAGGGACCTCATTAGGAAAACCTGGGGTAATATGACCAGTGTCTGAGGGCACCCTGTTCTCACACTGTTTGCTTTGGGAATGCCTGTTTTGGTACCTACCCAGAAAGAGATAGACAAGGAGTCCCATAAAAATAATGATATAATTGAAGGAGTCTTCTTGGACAGTTCTGAGAACCAAACCCTGAAGATCATCACAATGATACAGTGGGCTGTGACTTTCTGCCCTAATGCCCTGTTCATTCTCAAGGTGGATGAAGAAATGTTTGTCAATTTACCAAGCTTGGTTGACTATCTTCTCAATCTGAAAGAACACTTTGAAGATTTCTATGTAGGAAGAGTTATCCATCAGGTTATACCCAACAGAGATCCTCGTAGCCAAGCATTTGTCCCTCTTAGTGAGTACCCAGAGAAATACTATCCAGATTACTGCAGTGGTGAAGCCTTTATAATGTTCCAAGATGTGGCTCGACTGATGTATTTGGTTTTCAAAGAAGTACATGTTACGGTGCCTGCTGATGTGTTTATAGGAATTTGTGCTAAATCCGTTGGCCTTATACCCATCCACAGTTTAAGGTTTTCTGGTAAAAGGCACATCAGATACAACAGATGCTGCTGTAAGTTCATTTTTACATCCTCAGAAACTGCAGATGCTGAAATGCCTCTGGCATGGAAGGAAATTAATGATGGGAAAGAATGTACACTGTTTGAGACTTACTATGGGCTAATTTCCTGCAAACTTCTCACGTACCTTGATGGTTTTAAACATTTTCACATGGAGACCATAAAAAACAATGCCATGTATTTTGTTGATTAGAATTTCTTTGATTTTTTTTCCTTATGTGTGTTATTTCAAAATTACCTTGTACCCTGTTATATAAAGCATCTCTCCTTCCTTGCATTTTATGTAGTCTCCCTGAATCTTTTATTGTACTTAGCAAAGGTACAAAACGTTCTTAGTGCTTTGATGTGCTTGATCTAATTGAGAACCCATTTTAAGAAATTTAAGTTGGTGTAGCATTATTCTTTTCAAAATAAAACATACCTTGCAGAAAAGAGAGAACATTACATTTCATTATAATCGTGTCTTTTTTTAACTGACAAGAAAAGTCATATAGATATTATGGCATACAATGTTTTGATATAAATATATATATATGCATTTCTGAACAGGTAAATCAAGCTTTTTAACATACGCATAACCTTTCATCATTTTTTTATAGCAAGAACACTGACTCTCCTAGCAATTTTCAAATATATAACATAATGCTATTAACTGCTGTGACCATGATGTACAAAAGATCTTCTGACCTTATTCCTCATGTCTAAAATATTGGATTCCTTGACCAGTATCTCTCCAGTTTCCTCAAGCCCCCACCATTTTACTCTCTGTTCCTGTGAGTTAGAGTTTTTTTACTCTATGTATAAGTGAGATCATTCAGTATTTGTCCTTCTGTGTCTGGCTTATTACACTTAACATAATGTCCTCCAGATTTATCCAGGTTGCTCAAAATGACATGACATCCTTCTTTAAAAGACTGAATAGCTACATCAAAATATTTTGACAATTATTAGCAATTATCTGATTCCTTTTCTGAATATATTTATGTTCATTCGTTCTTTATGAGGTTTTTGTTTCTAGTCCTTATTTTAAACATTGTTATTGTTCTTAAAATTTAAGCCTTTTTAATTTTGTGAAGGCAAAAAAAACGGAAACCTAACACATGTATATGTAAAAATAAAAAAATAAAAAAATTAATGAACAAAAAAAAAAAGACTGAACAGTATTTCAGTCTTTTTATTAAAGACTGTAGACATAGCAAGTGGACATCCAGTTTCTCAGCACCAATCTGGATATATACTACATCTTCTTCATTCATCTTTGGTGAACACCTAGGTTGACTCCACTAACCTTGTGAATAATGCTGCAAAGAACACGAGAGTGCAGATATCTTTAACCTACTGACATCACATCCTCTGGAATATAACATAGCTAATACAGGGATCGCTGGATTAGTGGTAGCTCTGTTTTCAATTTTTTGAGGAACCTTAATGGCTGTTCTAGTTTACATTCCCACCAATAGCATGCAAGAATTCCCTTTTCTCGGGCGGCGCCTGTGGCTCAGTGAGTAGGGCGCCGGCCCCATATGCCGAGGGTGGCGGGTTCAGACCCAGCCCCAGCCAAACTGCAACAGAAAAATAGCCGGGCGTTGTGGCGGGCGCCTGTAGTCCCAGCTACTCAGGAGGCTGAGGCAAGAGAATCGCTTAAGCCCAGGAGTTGGAGGTTGCTGTGAGCTGTGTGAGGCCACGGCACTCTACCGAGGGCCATAAAGTGAGACTCTGTCTCTACAAAAAAAAAAAAAAAAGAATTCCCTTTTCTCCAAACTCTGCCTCATCCATACTTATCTTTCCCTTTCTTGATACGTATTAGCCATCCTACTAGGGATGAGGAGGGATCTCATTGGGATTTCAGTATGCATTTCTCTAAGGATTAGAGATGTTGAGGTTTTTTTCATATATCTGTGTGTGTCTTCTGAGAATTATCTACTCAGGTTCTTCAGCCATCTTTTAATTGGGTTGTTTTCCTGATATTGAGTTGAGTTCCTTATATCTGGGATAATAACCCCTTAACAGCCAATTTGGCTTGCAAATGTTTTCTTCCAGTCCAGCGGTTATCTGTTCATGGTGTCGTTTTCTTTGCTATATAGCTTTATAGTTTGTTATAATTTCATTTCTCTATTTTTGCCCATGCTTTGGAAGATATATATATATATATCTTTGTACAGACCAACATCATGAAACTTTCACCCTGTTTTTTTCTAGTAGTTTTAACATTTCAGGTCTTTAATACATTGTGAATTGATTTTTGTGTATTATGTGAGAGTATGATTTCCTTCTTTTGCATGTAGACATCCAGTTGTCTCAGTACCATTTACTGAAGAGATTGTTCTTTTCCCAGTGTGTGCTCTTGTCATCTTTGTCAAAAATCAATTGACCATGAACTTATTTCTGGGCTCTCTATTTTGTTTCACTGGCCTATGTATCTGTATTGATGGCATACTATGTTGGTTTGATTTCTATAACTTTGAGGTCCATTTTCAATTCAGGTATTGTATTTTCATCTTTGTTGTTTTGCTCAATATTGCTTTGACAATTCAAGGTCTTCTGTGTTTCTATACAAATTTTAGCCCAGATAATGAAACAAGACCCATTTACTTGAGAGGCTTAGGTGGAGGACTGCCTGAACCCAGGAATTTTCAGTTGCTGAGTTATGATCATGCCACTGCATTCCAGCCCAGATAATGGAGGAAGAGGAAGAGGAGGAAGAGGACGAGGAGGAAGAGGACGAGGAGGAGGAAGAGGAGGAAGAGGAAGAAGAGGAGGAGGAAGAGGAAGAGGGGGAAGATGAGGAGGAAGAGGAAGAAGAAGAGGAGGAAGAGGAAGAGGAGGAGGAAGAGGAGGAGGAGGAAGAGGAAGAGGAGGAAGAGGAGGAGGAAGAGGATGAGGAGGAGGAAGAGGAAGAAGAAGAGGAGGAAGAGGAAGAGGAGGAAGAGGAAGAGGAAGAGGAGGAGGAAAGAGGAAGAGGAGGAAGAGGAGGAGGAGGAAGAGGATGAGGAGGAGGAGGAAAGAGGAAGAGGAGGAAGAGGAGGAGGAGGAAGAGGATGAGGAGGAGGAAGAGGAAGAAGAAGAGGAGGAAGAGGAGGAAGAGGAGGAGGAAAGAGGAAGAGGAGGAAGAGGAAGAAGGAGAGGAGAAGGAGGAGATGGGGGAGAGGAGGTGGAAGAGAAAAGAAGGAAGCAGCAGCAGCAGCAGCACTTTATATTCAAATCCCCCAGCTCTGCCAGCTATATAACCAGAGGGAATTTTCTTAACCTCTATGTGTAGCCCTTGGCTAAATTATAAAATTGTATAAATTATAAAAATAATATTTAGATTACAGGTATCTTAAGGGAGTTCAATGAGTTAAAATGTTTAATAGTTAGCGCCCACAGTAATTAATGTATATGTTAGCTATTACTATTATTTTCATGTTGATATTTATCATACACAGAAGGTAATATTTTTCACTTTTATTTTTATCTGACATATAATAATTGTACATATTTATGGAATATAGAGTGATATTTTAATGCACATACACTATATGCAATGATCAAATCAGGGTAATTAACATAGCAACTCAAAAATTTATATTTCAGCCAGGTGTGGTGGCTCACACATGTATCCTAGCACTCTGGGAGGCCAAGGCGAGTGGATTGCTTGAGCTTAGGAGTTTGACACCAGCCTGAGCAAGAGTGAGGCCCTGTCTCTACTAAAAATAGAAAAACTAGCCAAGCACTGTGGCAGGTGCCTCGTGGTCCCCAGCTACGCAGGAGGCTGAAGCAAGAAAAAAGTTGAGCCCAAGAGTTTGAAGTTGCTGTGAGCTATGATGCCAAGGCACTCTAGCCAGAGCAATAGAGTGAGACTGTGTCTCAACAACAAAAAATTATCATTTGTGTTGTGGATGTTCAAAATTCTTTCTTCTGGATTTTGAACGTAAATTACTGTCACCCTATAGTGCTACAGAACTTATTCCTCCTATCTAGTTGTAATTTTATCTGTCAACCAATCTCTCCCCATTCTGTTCTCTCTATATACTTTCCAGCTTGTAATAACTGTAATTCTACTCTATTTTTATGAGCTTAACTTTTTTAGCTCCTACATATGAGGACATACAGTATTAATCTTTCTGTACCTTATTTCACTTAACATGTCTTCCAGGTTTATCCATGTGGCCACAATGATAAGATTTTATTCTTTTTATGGCTGAACAGTATTCCATCATGTATACATAGTACATTGTCTTTATCTGTTCATCTTTTATGGACATTTAGGTTGATTCCATATCTTAGTTATTATTATTGGTTAAATAAACACAGGAGTACAGATATCTCTTCAATATACTGATTTCCTTTCCTTGGACAAATATCAAGTAGTGGGATTGCTGGATCACATGGTAGTTCTATTTTCAGTTTTCTGATAAGCCTCCACACTATTTTTTCCATAAATGCCATACTAATTTTAAATTCCTCATCAGCATTTGTCAATTTTTGTCTTTTTGATAATAGCCATTGTAACAGGGGTGAAATTATATCTCATTCTGGTTATTTCACACTTCTCTAATGCTTCTTGCATTTCCAGAATTTCTGTGGTATTTAAAGTTTAATTTCAGTCTTTGTTAAATTTCTTATTTTGATTATTTTCCTCCTAATTTTATTTAACTATTTCTCTGCATTTTCTTGAAGTTTGCTGGGCTCCCTGAAAAGAAATACTTTGAATTCTTCGTCAAGTAATTCACTATCTCCATTTCTTTAGGGTCAGCTACTGGGAGATTATTGTGTTCTTTAGGTAATGTTAAGTCTCCTTGTTCTCTCATTTCTTAAAGTTTTATGTTGATGTCTGCACATTAGGTCTAACAGTCACCTTTTGCAGAATTTATGGGCTAGTTTCACTGTGGAAAGACCTTCCCTCTGTAGAGGTGGCAAGCATGCTTACTGAGTGGTGTGTGCTGATACTAGCACCAGTGAGGCCATAGTTGTGTAGTCTCTGTGCAGATCTGTCAGCTGAGGCTGGCGTAAAGACAGCAGGGATCCTCAGCATCCATGGCTATAGATGTTTGCAGTGACAGCAAGGGTTGCTGTAGTCTTCAGTGGCAATGGCTGCTAAGGTCCCCCCAATCTTTTTTGTTCCCACTTGGTAAGTTGTGGCTGAGGGGGCTGTCTGTTGGCAACGTGTCTATCCTGTGAATTAGCTTGCAGTGATGGTGCCAGCAGTGTCCGATGAGTGTCACCCATGTAGTGGCCACAGAGCTCAGGCCTGAAACACAGTCATGCATGGAGTTACTATGGCTCTAGAATTAGGGGTGGTAGTGGCATTAGTGCCCAGGGTATAAGCACCCCCACTGCTCCATTGGCAATAGAAGGTGAAGCTTGGATACCTCTGAAGTAGCTGAAGAGCTGATATTGAAAGCACAGGCATCCACAAAGTCAGAGTGACTCTGAGGTCATGGTGGAGTCTAGCTCTCTGTGATGGCTGAGCTGGTGCCCAGAGTGCCGGCACATGCCACAGGGGATTGTCTCAGGGGCCTTGAGTGTGAACTAGCTCACTCTAGTGGTAGCTGTTATGTCTGAGGTGTAGGTGGGCCAAATGCAGCCATAGAACCTATGTCTGGAATGTGGGCACACTCAAAAGGGTTATAGCTTGGGGGTCAGAGCCCATGAGAGGTTGGGTGATGTGATGGCTCTTTTCCCAAAATGGCTCCACTTGCAAATCTAGACGGCTCACTTGTTAGAGCCTTGAACTTTTGATCTTAAGATCAAAGTGACTTCATAATAGCTGCTTCTGCTGGTGCAAGGGTTTGCAGACTCAGTTTTCCTTTCTGAGTGGCTGTTGGTTACCTCAGTTGCAAGAGATACCAATGTCCTCTGCAGAGTAAGCTGCTAGGGACCACAGCAGGTCTTGCTGCATGGCTGGTACTGATGAACTCCACCTTTCTTCTTTGCTTCTCTCTCTCTTCTGGAATCTCAGGTGTGCCAATCTCATCAGCAGTCCTTTCTGTGTGGATATTCTCTCTCTCTCTTTTTTTTGGCTCCAGTGTATTGCTTATTGGCCCTATTTGTGGGTTTTCTTTTGTGTGTGAATGTATTTCCCACCCTGCCATCTTGGTGACATTCCCTCCTAGACTCTTTTAAGACATTCTCTTCATAGTCTCCTTTTTTTTTTTTTTGAGACAAAGTCTTACTTTGTTGCCCCCAGTAGAGTGCCATGGCATCACAGCTCACAGCAATCTCAAATTCTTGGGCTCAAACCATCTTTTTACCTCAGCCTCTTGAGTAGCTGGGACTACAGGCACCTGCCACAATACCCAGCTATATATTTTTTTTTTTTTTGGAGATTTTAAAAACACTTTATGTAATAGAAGTTAAACATACAAAGCTGAAATTAACATACATCTTAAAATTATCATCTTCCATTAATAGGAAGACCCTTTTCTATGCATATATTTGGCTTAAACTCAACTGACAGTAACTGTGATGTTCACTTACATCAACAAATGCTGACTTGATCTAGTTAATGAAAATTATAAACTCAGCTACATGAACATAATATACAGGGAAACTATAACAGCCAGCTATTTTTAAAGATGAGGTCTCGCACTTGTGAGCTCAGGCAATCCACCCACCTCGGTCTCTCAGAGTGCTAGGATTACAGCCGTGAACTACCGCACCTGGCCTCCTTTTTTATTTTCAGGAATAGAGAAAACATTTTATACTTCCACATGAGATCCAAATGCACACACACTGCTGATAAGGCATCTCTGGTGTTTCATTTTCAAGCATTTGATCCCAGCACCTGTTCACAAGGTTGTAGGGCAACACCATATTTCCCCATACATCATCACATTTCAAGAATGCCTTATTAAAGGGCAGATGAATATGCAACTCTTTCTTGGGAATTTTTACAGATTTTGAAAAGAACTAATCAAGCATCCTATATAAAATTTTCCAAACCTCCAAGGAGGTCTGTAAAATAGGACAAAGTATTCTATACCCAGGAATCAGCAGTACCTTCAAGTGTCTGACACTAGTTTGATGATTACCTAATCTTTCTACACAAACAGTACATTATTGTCAACCACTGAACTATATACACTTAAAAATGATTAAGATGGCAAATTTTGTTATGTATGTTTTACCACATTGAAAAAAATTGGACAAAAAAATTAACATTATGAAAAATGAGATTAAAGCAAAAGTCTTTTTATTTTATTTTATTTTCTGCAGTTTTTGGCCGGGGCTGGGTTTGAACCTGCCACCGCCGGCATATGGGGCCAGGGCCCTACTCCTTTGAGCCACAGGCACCGCCCGCAAAATTCATTTTAAAGAGAATATTTTTCAGGCTAGGAAAGACCTGGCTATAGCCTAACTAGTGTTATTAGCAATAGAAAAAAGTCAATATGGAGACATACATAAAAAAAAGAGACTCAGGCTATCTTTCTTCTGGCCAGGCAGAGGAAAGATTATCAATCCGGGGATCAGATAATTCCAGTCACTTGTGAATGATTTTGTTATAGAGCAGAGACAGTTTATTAACTTTACCATGGCCTACACAAGAAATCTCTCTTCATTCTGAATGTGTCACTCTGACAACATACTCACACAGAAATCTCTAAACTGATGATTTGATGTGCAGAGTGCAGAACAACACCGGAAAATAGATGGGTATAGTTTATGTCGGTGAAAGATTATCTTTGTAAATTAATGAGATGGCATCCTGGTTTATACATACTGTTCCCTTCTGTGCCGACTCTGGTTGCTAGGAGTAAGTGTCCCTCTCTCTGATTAACTCAAGATTGACTTTATGAGGCTAGGCATGGAAGCTAACATCTGCAATCCCAGTGCTATGGAAGGCCAAGGCAAGAGGATCACTTGAGGCTAGGAGTCTGAGACCAGCCTGGAAAACATAGTGAGCCCCAATCTCTAAAAATAAATAAGTTAAGTTAGTAGGTAAATAACAACTTAGCCAGGAATGGTGGTGCACACCTGTAGTCCCAGCTACTCAGGAAGCTGAGGTGGGAGGATTTCTTGAGCCCAGGAGTTTGACATTGTAGTGAGCTATGATTACACCACTATGCTATAGACTGGGCAACAGAGTGAGACCTTGCCTCTAAAAAACAAAAGACTTTATTGACATAAAAAATTAAAGGTAAAAACTCACTGATGAACAAAATGACAGTTTAAGAAACTTTCTAGTTAACATATTATCACTTTCTTTTCTCTCAGACCAGGGTAAATTCATTGATAAACAGCAAAAAAAAAAAAAAAAACAAAAAAAAACCCATCAAATGAATACTATAAACACTATCTTATGCCTATTTTTCAAAGGAATAGTAGTAACAAAAAAATCAAAACACCTTATAAAACGTATTTATTCTCAGTATAGAGGACATAATTTTAAGATTCCATACTACTCTTACATCTAAGAATACATCCAAGAGTTTGAAAGTGAAAGTAGAATCAGAAAGGGAAAAAGGACCAAACAAAAAAGTGATGAAGAGAATTTAGAAACGATTTGGTTTCACTTTATTTGAAGCAGATTTTTAAACAAGACTGTACGTCCACAAAAATTTTCTGAGAGAAGAACAAAAACGTACATCTTGTTGCACAGATTAAGACAGTCAAAGGAATCTGAAACACGTTGGTTCTATTACGACTAAGTTTGCCAGCTGGTTCCACTTTGTATTTCAGTATAGAAATATAATGTTGATAAAGTTACATTAGACTTTCCATGATAATTCTGGGGGAAGGAAGTCTTGTAAAATTTAGACGGAGTCAAATGCCTTAGGAGGCATTCTGGTCAAAACCTGGTCCTCTAGATCACACTTAGGAGAAATCATTCAGCTCCTTCTACTGCTGTTGTGGAAATTGGTTTCACATAGTATGGACCTTCACTTAGGTAAGTTCTGAGTCTCAAATAATTTGGGTTCCCAAAGATTTCTGCAATTGTCTTAGAATTGGCAAGTGCTTTCACCAGTTCATATTTGGCATCCTTTGAAACTTTGTCATGTTCCACAGACCGGTCCATCACATATTCTACGAAACCTGGACTATTAAACATAAGTTTCTGAGCCCAGGGTTGGTTCGCAATGGCCTGAAATGGAAGGCACAGAAAACACAATTTCCCTGAGTCTTAAGAAGTTTGTTAGTGGGATGGCACAATACTTGGAAAGAAATGCAGCAACAAGAACCTTTCAAGTGTTACCCTTTGTTAATTCCCTCCTGAGAATCTAACTTAAGAAAATACTTTCCACTTTCTAACTGCGTCTTTAATGTAGAATGTATTTTAAAAAACATAATGTTGAGAAAAAGCAAACTGCAGAATGATATGAAGAACACAATACCATTTACAAAGTTTTACTTTTCTATCTTTTCCAAACTTAAAAACAAGGAATAAGCAAACTTTATAATGTTTGGAAAAACCTTACTATTACATTTTAATGAAAAACAAGTAACAATTAAGTTTATGGCATAGTTACTTCCTGTCAAAATGTGTTGGACAGACTAGCAGCACCAACATCACCCGGAAGCTCATTAGAATTCAGGATCTCATGCTCCATCTCAGAACTACTGAATCAGAATCTATTACAAATTTGAACAAGCTCCCTAAGGTTAATGTCTGAGGAACACTGACCTACTTAGCGGCCAAGGGTGAAGGGTGGATGGAAATAAAAATAGCAATCCCAGCCAGTAAATAAAAAATTGTCTCTACCACTGCCAACTAAGCAGAAGATAAGGTAGAAGAACAAAAAGTAAACTAATAAATGAAAATACGAAGCAGGAGCCAATGGCTACCTTACACAATGACTATTTTAGAGGGTAAAGCAGTCTTATGACTTTGAAGATGATAGGGCTATCTGGATCCTTCAAGACCAGTGGTTCTCAGCCTTCTTAATGCTGTGACCATTTAATACAGTTCCTCATGTTCTGGTGACCCCCCAACCATAAAATTATTTTAATTTATTATTTTAATTTTATGGTTGGGGGTCACCACAATATGAGGAACTGTATTAAAGAGTCTCAGCATTAGGAAGGTTGAGAGCCAGTGTAAGACCGAGATCATGTATCACAGCCTCAGCAGGCCTCCCTCTCTTTTCCCTGCCACTGCTCTTGTTCCCTCCCAGTCTAAGCCAAGTACGCTATCCAAATTCCCATTTATGATAAGATTACTAAAGTGATTACTACATTTCTGTAAGAATAGGCACCATGATTACGTGCTGGGGCTACAAAGATAAACCAGATATGGTTTCTACTCTCAATAAACTCTGGTTAACAGGTGAGAGAGGTCAATAAATAAGTATTTTCAACATAATAGAATGCAGAGGTATAATCTTTACCACAGCTGTAATCACATAAGTAACCGTACAGTTACATTCACTGTCTGGCTCCCTCAGTAGACAGGAAGGTACACGAAAGGAAGGTCTTTTTGTCTTTTTATATTTTGTTCACTGTCATATCCCTCACACTAAGCAAGAAAGGATATTCAAGTAATATCTGCTGAATGAATGAATGCAATATATGAAAGCCAATTGTCAGTTTGGGCAAAGCATGCAAAGGAGATACCTAAGCTAGTATTTGAAGAATGAATGAAGCTAAAAAACAAAGTTAAGGAAGAACATTAGACACAAAGAGCACAGCAAAAGTCCAGAGACATGAAATAAGCAATCTGGTATTCCCAGAGAATTAAGTGCCAGGAAAAGCAATGGCAGACTCAGGAAGACTAGCAGGATGGCGTCAAAGGAGGGTGGCAGAGAAGCATAACCTGTTCACACATCCGACTCCTTCATTAGTCTCTAAGGCAGCAGAAGGCAGAAACTATAGCAGGCACTTGACATCCTCAGAGCATGGCACAAGGATGGGCTCATTTTAAGTACTTATGTGTGGCACTGGCAGAGTTCCAGAAGGACCTACACAAGAGGAGAGGATACCTACTGTGAACACTTTTAAGGCAGCACAGTGCAGTTCAGGAAAGGGCTGATTACTGATACCACGGAAGAGCTCCAGTGGGTCCCGAGATAAAGAAGAAAACCAGGATTCTGTCATCCTCAGCAGGTCATCAGTCTGCTGCTCAGGCTACAGGACAGAAAAGGAACATCTTATCACAAGGTTAACTTATCTGGAGAAAAGTACTCATTTGGAAGTCAGGAAACCTGGATTCTGATAACAATCTGTCATTAATTTACCATGTGATCTTGGCTAAGTCTGGAGCACTCTTTCTCAAATTCAGCTGAGACCTTTTCCAGCTTTTTTAAAGATGAGATTGATTAAGCAACCTCCAGGATCTTAGTTCTAACACTCTATGATTCCATTTTAACTTAAAAACACTGCATGATCCTAGTAATATGAGGGTTATCTTCTTTTATTAACAATGATGCTTACTTTGTCAACATTTATACTAACTAGCATTATGGTGACTCCTAGAGATTTATTCTCCAGGACATACCCCACTGTCCTTCATTAATTTACCAATCGACTTACTGGTAAGTACAGAAGAGATGAAATGGCATCTAAACATCTAATTTTTAGCTCTGTTGAGGCATTCTTTGCTTGATGTCCTATTCTTGTGAGCAAGTGTTCAAAGCGAGTTCCTTTGAAAGATAACAATGAGATTTTGTATATGTGGTAAAGTATACATTACATAGATTTTATTACTCCATCCATTTGTTAAGCATAAAGTTTAGTGCCATTAAATACATTCACATCATTGTGTAACTACTACCACCATCCATCTCCAGAACTCTTTCATCAACCCAAAGTGAAACTCTGTATCCATTTTAATAACTCCCCTTCTTCCCTACTTTCATCCTCTGGTAACCACTCTTCTACTTCCTGTCTCCATTAATTTAACAATCCTAGGTACAAAACTATAATCAAAGGACCAAGGTTTAAGGAGCAGCTGCCCTAGTTCATATATCAGAAAATTTTCTTAATTTCTCTGGGTTTCATCTATCTTATTTATAAAACAAGATTGACAATAGGATGGTTTTTGCAGGACTGTAAAAGGATTATAAGTTATAGGTAAAAGCATGCAGCAAAGTACAGGTAACAAGGATATTAGTTGTCACACACAACAGCCCATTAATTTTCAACACATATTTCATAGGCGTTTTAGAAGTAGTGCTGCATATTTTTGTGTGTAGAATTCACTGTACTGTTAATATAGTCAGGGATGTGTCATGAAAGTATCTTTCTCAACATAATCTTAGAACAAACTTTTCTTTCCTTTCTTTGACATTACAAATACAAAAAGTTTCATTAATATTTGTAACAACCCTAAGAAATAGTCATTATGCCCTTTTCTTTCTTTCTTTCTTTATTTATTTTCTGCAGTTTTGGCCGGGGTGGGGCTTGAACTCGCCACCCCCAGTATATGGGGCTGGCGCCCCACTCCTTGAGCCACAGGCACCGCCCTGCCCTTTTTATAAATGACAAAAACAAGGGCTAGATAAGTGAAATGAGTAAATGAAGTTCAAAATGCTAAGTCCGGGGCAGCCATGGTGGTGCACGCCTGTAGCTGCAGCTACTCAGGAGGGTACAGCAAAACTGCTTGAGCTCAGGAGTTCAAGGTCAGCCTGCGTAACACAGCAAAACTCTTATCTCCAAAACAAAACAAAACAAAAAAAGAACCCAGCCAACCAACCAACCGACCGACCGACCAAACAAAAAAACCTAAGAGTGTTACAACTGGGATATGAATCAAAGTCTTTCTGACTCCTACACCAAGGGTACTATTCAAGAAAACAGAAAGGGGAAACAGTATTTATTCAAAGTGGTTGGTAGAACCCTAAACAGTGAAAAGTAAAAAAAAAAAAAGTTTCCAGTAATAATTATTAGACTTTTAGAGATAGATAAGTCAAAGGTCTTGATTAAGACTGCCATCCATGAAATAGTTCCTACAATGCAAGTAACTCACACAAATGAACCTAAATACTGAAACCTTGTCAAGAATTAAGATACCCCTAATGAAAGCCAAGACAAGTCATACCGACCTGTTTTCTGTAAAACCTGTTTTCCTTCAACATTGGATCCTAGGATTCCAACTGTGTCTACTGCTACACCAATCATGGTGGGGTCCTGACTTTCTGCCATTTCAAAGACTTTTTCCACAAAGACAGGATAACGTTCACAAGTCTGTTGAGGACTATCCATGACAGCCAGGTTCCCAAAAAACTTCACAAAACCTAAAGATATTTACAAAAACATATTTTAATAGAAGAGCAAGACAGCACAAATTGTGGGCCCTATGTCTTCATAGGAACAGAAATAAACTGCAGACCTGGAGGGAAAAGATCAGAATAGCATGTTACCTAGAAATCAGAGACCATTAGGAGAGGACATGTTATGTACAGTCCTGAGGGATGAGAAAGCCAAGGGAGTCCATGGAGCTGGGTCCAAATACTAAGGTACTGGCATATGCCAGAGGAAGAACAAAGAACAAGGACCAGTGGATGCAGATTATAAAAAGGCAAGGTTAGAGTCATTATTAGGAAGAAATTTGTAAACAGATATGTTCATTAATAAAGTGAGTTAGGCTAACTAAGGGAGGAATAAATAAATCTTCAATTTCTGGAAGTAATGAAGAAAGATAGATCAAGCATATCCAGGAGTAGTTCCTAAGTTAAATAAGATTCCAACTCAGAGGTTTGATGAATCTGAAATATACTACAAATGTCATTACTAGTATTATTCATGTTTTTTTTTTTTATGTGATCTTCAAAAGAAAAATATTCTAATGCGCTAAACAGCACTATGTTTCCAAAAAACCAGCATCAACAGCACATTTCTCCCAGGGCAAGAGAGTCGACCTCATGAAAGGGCTAGGGGTGATCTTCCTTTTTATAAAATTAGTCTTTTAAATTGACAAAAAAATTATAGATATTTATCATGTACAATGTATGTATACGTTGTGGTATGACTAACTGAAGTAATGCATAATCTCACATATGCATAATCTCACATATGTTTTGCCAGATGCATAATCTCACATATGTTTTGCAGTAAGAACACTCAAAATCTACTCTTAGAAATTCTCAAAAATAATACACTGTTATTAAATATAGTAGCCACATTGTACGTGAACAATAGATTTTGAACTTATTCCTCCTAACTTAAATTGTGTATCTTTTAACCAACATCCACCCAATATCCCCCAACCCAGGCCCTGTAATCACCATTCTAATCTCTTCTTCTACTTCTTTAGATTCCATGAGATCATGCAGTATTTGTCTTTTTATGCATAGTTAATTCATCTAACATAATGCCTTACAGGTTTATCCATGTTTTTGCAAATGACAGCACTTCCTTCTTTCATGAGGCTAAATAGTATAAATGCGTGAATACACACTACAGTCGTCATCCACTGATGGACACTTAGGCTGATTCTGTATCATGGCTGTTGTAAATAATGTTCTTTTTTTTTTAACCATTTGACACATTTTTATCACAGTGGTTAACATAGCCTTTCCGGCGTTATCTCAGTTACTGTGCCAAAACATTTACATTCTACATGTAAATAATGTTCTAATGAAAACAGAGTACAGTTATCTCTTTGACATACTGATTTTATACCCCTTGGATATATACTCAGTAGTAGGACTGCTGGATCATATAGCTCTATTTTTAATTTTGTGAGAAACCTCCATACTGCTTACCACAATGGCTATACTAATTTATATTCCCACCAACAGTAGGCAAGGGTTCCCCTTCCTCCACATCTTTGCCAATACTTGTTTTCTTTTGTCTTTTTGATATTAGCTATTCCAATTGGGGTAGTTTTAATTTGCATTTGCCTGATGTTTAGTGATGTTGAGCATTTTTTCATATACCTGTTGGCTATATGTATATGCCACCTTTTGAGAATAGTCTATTCAGATCCCTTGCTCTTTTTATAATTGGGTTGTATTCTTGCTATTGGGTTGAGTTCCTTCCTTATATAAGTATTTTGGATACTAATCTTTTACCAGTTATACCGTTTGCAAATAATTTCCCCCATTCTATAGGTTTCATCTTTACTCTACTTATTGCTTTCTTGGCTGTGCAGAAGTTCTTTGGTTTAATGTAATCCTATTATGCCTATTTTTGCTTCTGCTGCCTGTGCTTTTGGGGTCATAGCCAAAAAATCTTTGCTAAGACAAATGTCATGGAGCTTTCCCCTTATGCTTTTTTCTTGTAGTTTTATACTTTCAGGTATAATAGTTAACTAATTGGGTTGACTGTCGAATACACTGTAAATAAGGGTTTAATTTCATTCTTCTGCAGCTGTCTAAACACCATTCATTGAGGAGACTGTCCTTCCTTCACTGAATCTTCTTGGCAGCTTTGTCAAAAATCAATTGACCATAAATGTGGGGATTTATTTACGGGTTCTCTATTCTGCTTTACATTGGTCTATGTGTCTGCTTTTATGATAGTACCATGCTGTCTTGATTACTATAGCTTTATAGTATATTTTGAAGTATAATGATGCCACCAGTTTTGTTCTTTTAGTTCAGGATTGTTTTGGCTATTCGAAGTCTTTCATGGTTACATATGAATTCTATGATTTTTTTTTTTCTACTTTGTAAAAAAAGTCATTGAAATTTTGCTAGGGGCTGATTTAAATCTGTATATTTCTTTGGGTAGCTTGCACTTTTTTTTTTTTTTTTAAGGACAAGGTCTTGCTCTGTTTCCCAGGCTTGAGTGCAGTGGCATCATCATAGCTCTTTCTAACCTCAAGGCCTAGACTCAAGCAATCCTTCTGCTTCAGCCTCCTGAAGTAGCTGAGACTATAGGCACTACATATCTGCCACCACACCCAGAGAATTTTTTTCTTTATTGTAGAAACAGGGTCTTGCTGTGTTTTTTAGGCTGGTCTCATATTCTTGGGCTCAAGCAATCCTCCTGTCTTGGTCTACCAGTGTGCTAGGATTATAGGCATGAGCCCCCATGCCCAGCAAGCACAGACATTTTAACAATATTAATTTCCCTATGAACAAGGAATAACTTTCCACTTATTTGTGTCTTCTTCAATTTCTTTCATTAATGTTTTATAGTTTTGGTGTACAGATCTTCTACCTCCTTAAATTCATTGGTAAGTTTTTTTTTACTTTTATTTTTTAGATATTATTGAAACTGGGATTCTTTGATTCATTTTTCAAATATTATAGTTTACTGTTAGTGTACAGAAATACTACTGATTTTTATATGCTGACTTAGTATTCTGCAACTTCACTGAATTCATTCTTTAGTTCTAACTGTGTGTGTGTGTGTGTGTGTGTGTGTGTGTAATATTTAGATTTCTATGTAAAAGATGTTATCTGTGAACAGGGACCATTTCACTTCTTCCTTTGTTATTTGAATGCTTTTATTTCTTTCAGTGGCCTAATTCCTCTGGCTAGAACTTCTTATATTTTGTTGAATATTAAATGGTAAATGTGTGCATCCCTGTCTTGTTTCTGTTCTTAGAAGTTTTTTTTTTTTTTTTTTTTGAGACAGAGCCTCAAGCTGTGGGTCACCCTGGGTAGAGTGCCATGGCATCACAGTTCACAGGAACCTCCAACTCCTGGGCTCAAGCCATTCTCCTGCCTCGGCCTTCCAAGTAGCTGGGACCACAGGCGCCTGCCACAACACCCGGCTAATTTTTGGTTGCAGCTGTCATTGTTGTTTGGTGGGCCCGGGCTGGATTCGAACCCACCAGCTCAGGTGTATGTGGCTGGCACCTTAGCTGCTTAAGCTACAGGCGCCGAGCCAGAAGAAAAGTTTTTAACTTTACACTATTGAGTATGATGTTAGCTGTGGTTTTGTCATATTGGGTCTTTAATGTGTTGAGATATATTTCTTCTACACTTAATTTGTTGAGATTTTTATCACAAAAAGATGTTGAATTTTGCCAAATGCTTTTTCTATATCTACTGAGACAATTATATTTTTGTCCTTTGTTTTGTTAATGTGGTGTATCATATTTATTTATTTGCATAGGCTAAGCCATCCTTGTATCCCTAGAAGAAATCCTACTTGATCAGGGCGATCCTTTTAATGTGCTGTTGAATTGGTGGATATAGGTATCTTTTAAAGGGAATCAGTTCAAAGAAAAATAATCCCTGGCCTTCTCTATCTGAGATAACTCAGAAATAAAACATATGCACCATCATTTCCATAGGCATCACTGTTTCTTACCTGGCAAATAAAAGCTAGAGAAAGGGTCTGAGTCTGCTCCAACAATTATATTAGAAATTTGGTCAGTAACCCCTTCTTGAGCAAGGTACTGTCGTCCATGATGAGTATATGCCAGTGATGTCACCATTTCTATACAGGTGGCTCTAAAATGTCAGAAGGACAAAAAAATATTTTGCATATGATTAGCATAGTTTACAAATTGCTTTCATATAGGTTGTCTTATTTAATTTTCCCCACCAAATCTGAAAGGTCAATAACCTCGACTTTACTTTGCAGATGAGGATGCAACGCCTAGAAAGTTGCAGCGATTTATCTGGAATCACGTTGTTACTAAGGGCAGAAGTTAGACCTAAATATTGACCTTCTGACTTGAGGCCCACTATTGTTTCCACTATAACCTAGCTGCTTCCTAGATTTTTTAAAAAAAATATTTTTATTTTGAAATATCAAACATTTACAAAAGTAAAGAGAAAAGCGCAATAAGCTCTCATGTACCCACAACCCTGATTTTACAGTTATCAAGATTTTGCTTTAATTATTTCATCTTTTTTTCCCATTTTGTGCTGAACTATTTTAAAGCAAATCCTAGTCATCTTGCTGTTTATCCTATGTACTTCAGTATGCATCTCTAAAAAACATAAGTATTTCCTCACACAATTATAATTTCATCATCACATATTAAAACTGTAATAAATATTTGGTATTATCTGCTATCTAACATCCATGATCAAATATAATAATTTTAAGAAATATTTTTACAGTTAATCCTGGAGTATTTTAACTGACCATTCACAGGTGTTTCCCATCACAAAATTTGATATAAGGCTAAAAAGTAATTAACAAAATTAATTTTCTCATGTTGAGATACTCAAATGCTTTGAAACAATGTAAACGAGTGACTGATTTATGCACATATGGAATTAAAAAATTCAGCCATATATACATGTAAAGAACATAGGATAGTCAGAAAACTATTTAAGATAAAAAAAAGAAAATACTATATACATAAGTATTCAACAGTGAGGAAATATTACTAAGCTATGAAATATTAATAAGGAAATATCTGGAAGATATTAAAGGGTATAACAGAGGCTGGAGGAGATTCGAATTAACATTTCCGTGAGGACTTATGTGAGTTTATATTGGTTTCCATGGTCACGTCACATAATCCTCACAATATCTTCTTTGTAGAGTTGTTCTGTTCCTTCTGAGAGATGAGGAAACTGAGGTGTATTAAGGTTACAATAGTTTTTTCAAGGCCAAAGAGCTAATAAGTAGCAGAGAGGCATGTAAACCCAAGTCTTCCTCATCTTTAAAAGCCCATGTTTTTTCTATCATGCTATAGTGCTGCTATTTAACACCAATAAATGCATATGATATAAATGTTAAGAAATACATAATGGCAGCTACCATGTCATAGTAACTTCTTTTTTTTTTTTTTTTTTTTTTTTTTTTTTTGTAGAGACAGAGTCTCACTTTATGGCCCTCGGCAGAGTGCCGTGGCCTCACACAGCTCACAGCAACCTCCAACTCCTGGGCTTAAGCGATTCTCCTGCCTCAGCCTCCCGAGTAGCTGGGACTACAGGCGCCCGCCACAACGCCCGGCTATTTTTTGGTTGCAGTTTGGCCGGGGCCGGGTTTGAACCCGCCACCCTCGGTATATGGGGCCGGCGCCCTACCGACTGAGCCACAGGCGCCGCCCGTCATAGTAACTTCTTAAGAACACACAAGTCTTGTGACAAGGAACACAGTCACTTGAAAGCAGCTGAATTGTGGGGCTTTGCCAATTTTCAATATGCCGTTGTGATGTAACTTGAGCAATTTTCTAAAGGCCCCTCCTTCGGAACATGTATTAGTCATGAGATTATAATCTGGGCACACTCTGTAATCATGGAAAATCACGATGAGTCTCAAGGTCGTTTCCTGTCCCTCTAAAAGAGGACATTTTGCTTTAAGAACTCTCTATATCAACACACCTGACTAGGACATCCTCACCGGTCAATTCTCTCAGGAGCTGGGTTACCAACCCACTTGTGGTACAGTACTTTAAAGATTCTGGTGACACAGAAGCAATCTCTACAATGAGCTGAAAGAAAAGAAAAAGGAAAAAAAGTCAAAATAGCCCCCAACCTGACAGATTTTATTTTAATGCAGGACAACATAATTTACTTTGTAGAACTCAATTTTAAAAAATCTATTATTTGTCTCTTTAAGTGGGAACGCTTCACTGAACACTAAGAAATTACTTTGGCAAAGAAATGTTCCATTATATCTGGGTCCATCAGCACTTTTTTCCCCAAGAAATCATCAATTAGGGCACTGAATCAGCAAAAAGAAACAGATGATAAAAACCACTTGAATTCATTCACACGTTCTGTCAGTCATTCACTTACTCATTTAACAAATACAACTCAAGGGCTTGATGAGAGAGATAGGAAGACACTAAAGGGTTTTAAGGAGAAAAGTGACAGGATCAGATTTGGATTTTTTTTTTTTTATTAAATCATAGCTGTGTACATTGATATATTCATGGGGCATCATTCACTAGCTTCACAGACCGTTTACCAAGTTTCACATATACCCTTGCAAGATGCACCATTGGTGTAATACCACCAATCCCCTTCCTTCCACCCACCTCCCCCCTCCCTCCCCTCCCCTTCCCCCTTCCCCCTATTCTTAGATTGTAACTAGGCCATAGCTTTCATGTGAAATTAGCTTCATAGTAGGGCTGAGTACATTGGGTACTTTTTCCTCCATTCTTGAGATACTTTACTAAGAAGAGTATGTTCCAGCTCCATCCATGTAAACATGAAAGAGGTAAAGTCTCCATCTTTCTTTAAGGCTCAGATTTGGATTTTTAAAAGATCTTTCTAATATAAGCAAACTAAAAATCTCAGTGGACGAGGAGAGAAAAATTTGGATGCAAATAAAGTAAGGCAGGTGAGAGCCACTGGTAGGTTAGTCTACAATGGTGGTGGCTAGAACAACGAAGAGAAATACATAGGTTTAAGTAGAGTAGTGATGAACAGGTAAGTGGCAAAAGAAATAAAGCCTGAGAAAGAATGAGGACATGGTTTAACTCCAAACCTAACCCTAACCAGATCTAATATCCAACTATGTGTACTGAGATAGGGGCAGTTTGCTGCTGCTGTTTTTTTATTGGAGGCATGGTGTGAGTAGGAAAGGTCAGGAATTCAGTTTAAGCATGTGTAAGGGGCTTAGAATATGTCTAAGATTGTGTGAGAGTGAATAAGTAGTTGGATACAACGTGAATAAGTAGTTGGATACAACGGTCTGAAATCAGAAATGAGGTCTCAGTTGGAAATTTGCATTTGACAGTTATCGTCACAGGTCATAAGTGAAATAACATGAATAAAATTGCCTAACAATGAGTATAAACTACAGTAAAAGCAGGGCTTGGAACCTCACTTTATGAACTTCCACAATTAAAGGTTCAATAAAGAATAATGAGCCAGAAGACTGAGAAGAAACAGAGGCAGAAATAAAACCAGGGTAGTGTGTTACCAAGACATGCAAAGTAAGAAAAGTGTTAGAAAGAGAATGCAGAGGGCTCCATTTTGAATATGCAGCCTATTAAGTTGTAGCCTTGGGTCAATTACTCTATCAGTAGCAACATTAATGATAGTAAGACACAAAATTTACTGTGAGAATTTAAAGACAATATATGTGAGGATTTTAGCATAGTGCTTAGTACAAAGCTGGTGTAAGTAAGAGCCATTTTTTTTTTTTTTTTTACTACTAGTAGTATTACTGTTACCTCCTCTAATAGAGTACTTATACTGCACTATGAATATTTTTTACAGAACTGCTTCACACAGTAGGCTGGGAATGTATCCCTATATCCCCAGGACCTAGTATAGGACCTACCACAGATTATATACTCAACGAATACATGTTAAATGAGCCCACACAAGCCTTACTGCACTCTACTCTGTAAGCATCAGAAAACATGCTTTTAGTCTTACCTCATATACCCTGTATCGAACAATATCATTCGTTTTCATTACACTTTTCAAATCATCCAGCAGATTACTTTCAAATAAAGCCTCAAGTCCAGCCTGGGTTAGTGATATTCTTGATAGAGATTTGATGGCCTTATAAGGAAAGAAAATATTTCTTAAGTCACAAAAATACAGATGATTAACTACTTAAGACTGATATGAAAATTAGTGCACGGAATGCATCTTGCCCAGTGAGCACTGAAGATATTATTTATAGCTGGAAAAGATACAGGTATTCCCAACAGAATATGTAAGTTTTGCTCAAGCAACCCAGTGTAAGTCCTTTTATAGATACAGTAGTCCTATTATAAACAGAAGAAGTTTATTAGAATTTATTTGACAATTTATTTATCTGATACCATGCTGATGGGATTGCAAATTCAGTCACACAAACCATCCATTCTAAACTTTCACTTCTCAATTCAGAAGGCCCATGGCCCATAGCTCAGTGGTTAAGGGCACCGGCCACATTCACAGGGGCTGGGGGGTTCAATTCAGAAGGCCTTTCTATGTTTTTTAGGACACAGGCCTTCACATATTTAAGTTGATGATTCCAGCAGACTTACCGCTTTAGCTACAGATAGATTCTCTCCACCAATGCAATAAACAACTTGTTTTAGTAATTCAGCATTATTTAGAATCTCAGTAACAGCATCAGAATTTTCAACAATTCTTCCCACCTGGAAGAAAAATACAATCAGAAACATTCTTCCAAAGTAGGGCAACATGTGACCACATGGTGGTCAAATTGCATTAGTGTACAGTTATCTTAGAAGTTAATTACAACTATTAAGTCATTAAAAATTCAAAATGGGTTGGACATAGTGGCTTACTCCTGTAATCCTAGCACTCTGGGAGGTTGAGGTGGGAGGATCACTTAAGCTCAGGAGTTTGAGACCAGCCTAAGAGTGAGATCCTGTTTCTATTAAAAACAGAAAAATTAGCTGGGCATTGTGGCAGGAGCCTGTAGTCCCAGCTACTCAGAAGACTCAAGCAGAAGGATTGTTTGAACCAAGGAGTTCAAGGTTGCTGTGAGCTAGGCTGATGCCACGACACTCTATCCTGGGGCAACACAGTGAGACTATCTCACCAAAAAAAAAAATCTCCCCAAACTAAAATGACCCAGATTTATTAAGGCAAACACACATATGGTGTAGTTATATTTTTAAAAAGAAAGAAAGAAAGAAAACAACTAGTGAGTAAAGAGATAATCCACTGAGTGAGAACATACAAACCTAGTTCTATTTTTAGCTGCTCTGACCTTGGGCAAATTAAATAACTTCATTGAGGCTAATTTCTTATCTGTAAAACTGTAATAAGATACTTAATTCTAGCATAGTTATGAAGATTAAATGAGACTGAATAGGCATACAAATGGTCAATGAATAAATCCATGACTTCTACCTTTTTATTGAATGAATTTTAGAGGAGAAAAAAGAGCAGCCGTTCAGTATCTCCTTAGGACCTAACATTTCAACAAGATAATTCTTACCAGAGGTTCTTCACTTAAATAGTAGGATGTTGTGGTTACCAGCTTAATAAGAGTTACTGTCATAATTGTTGGTTTAGTGAACTGTAGCACTTTATGATCAAAGGCACTTGGTTCATGGCACTCTAACAGGACCTAACATAGCAGAGCAGTTGTGTGAACACACAGGAATCTTTTTCTTTAGACTAGGAGCTGCTTGAAAGAAAGAAATTAAGTTTTATTTATTTTGGTAACTCCAATAGCATATGGCATTATACCTGGCACGTAAAAGGAACTTAAGTCAGTATCTGATGAGTGATTCAGATGGTACTTACTGGACCTTTTTACTTTAGCTGTGTCTCCCTGGTTATAGTCAGCTAAGCACATGGTGGGGGGAGAAAAAGACTCTGTTTTCTTCACCTTTCTATCTTTGACACCTAGCACAGGACCTAGCTCAGAGCAGGTGGTCAAGATGTACTAGTAAAATTTCATACCTGCGAAAGAGTGAGGATCTTTACAGAATCATCAGGGTGAGTTAATCCCCTCTGCAGGTCAACTCTGAGGTTCCGGGCCACATGAATTGGCTCCACAGCTTGGAGCAGTCTCTCCAGAATGGATACACACAAAGTAGTCTTTTCCCTAAAAGAGACATCATAGATCTTATTAGCTCATGTCCTGCAGGTAGGACAAATATCTATCTCTCTCTCTATATTTTTTTTTTAATTTTTTTTTGAGACAGAGTCTCATTCTGTCATCCTGGGCAGAGTGCCATGGTATCACCATAGCCCACAGCAAACTCAAACTCTTGGGCTCAAGCCCATCCTCCTGCCTCAGAGCCCTAAGTAGCTGGGACTATAGGTGCCCACCACGATGTCCAGCTAGTTTTTCTGTTTTTGGTAGACAGGATCTCACTCTTGCTTAGGCTGGTCTAGAACTCCTGAGCTCAAGCAATCCACTGGCCTCAGCTTCCCAGAGTGCTAGGATTACAGGCGTGAGCCACTGCACCCAGCCGAATCTAACAATATTTGAAGCTTTGCTCAATGAGGATCTCTTCCACATAGAGTTCTTTTTAAAACAGCAGGTTTTACTCACTTATTGAACATTTGCTAAATACCTACTACATGCCATACCTTTACTGGGGCCACAATGAAGAATACGATATATTCTCTAGCCTCAAGGAGGCCAGTCTAACGAAAAACACAGAAAAGTAAAAAAGGCAACTATGATTCAGGGAGCTAAATGCTATAGGCTAGGGAGAGAGGCTAGGGGAGCCTGAGAAAGAACACAGGGGCTGGGTGTGGTGGCTCACAGCTGTAATCCTAGCACTTTTGGAGGCCAAGGTGAAATGATTTCTTGAAGTCAGGAGGTTCAAGACCAGCCTAAGAGTGAGACGCCCATTTCTACAAAACACAGAAAAAGTTAGCTGGGCATGGTGGCAGGTGTCTGTAGTCCTAACTACTCAGGAGACTAAGGCAGGAGGATTGCTGGAGCCCAGAAATTTGATGTTTTGGTGAGCTATCATGATACCACTGCATGCTGGCCTAGGGACAGAGTGAGACCCTATCTCAAAACAAAGAAACAAACACACACACACAACGCGCCCCCCACCAACACACACACAAGGTATAAGGAAGGCTTCCCAAACCCAGAGGGATAATGTCTAAGCTAAATTTTAAGAAAAAGTAGGAGTTATGTAGCAGGAAAGATGTTTCCGGTCAAGGACTAGAAGCAGATGAAAAGGCACAGTGACACATGCATTATCATGGCAGCTGGGTGTGACTGGGGTCAGGATGAGGAAGATGGGGTGAGAAGGCAAAAGAGTAAAACGAATGGCAAGAATTCAAACTGGAAAGATACACAGAGTCCGACTCCCACAGGTCTTTTATGTCATGCTTGGAATTTATACTTTTTTCCAGAAAAATCAATGGCAAGCCATGAAGTAGTTTTAATCAGAGAAGTAACATAATGATATCTGACTCACAGAAATCACTCCGCATAAATTTTAGAGAAAGAATTTTCAATTACAAGGCAGTAAATGGTAAGAGGTGATGGAAGAAGCAGAGGAAGAGTAGTGGGGATGGGAAGATGAGGGAAAGACTGATAAGCTATTAAAGAGAACCTGATGGCTACCACTACTGACTAGCAGTTGTAAATACAAAAGACATTTCAAGAACTATTTCCTTGTCTTTTTAACAAACAGTACAAACAAATGGGCTAATAAATAATGCTAAGCGGAGTATACAATTAAACTAGTACAATCTTGCCTTAAAAGTGAACATACACTTTTATTTTAGGGATTCTATGTTGCATAACTGAGCCTAAGGGAAAATTAAGAATGTTTTTACACCCAAGATAATAGAAAATATGTTTACATAAAAATTCCATACCATGGAATACTATTCAGCCATAAAAGAGAATGAAGTACTACTGTTACATATCATAACATGAGTAAATCTTAAAAATATTATGCTAAGTGAAAGAAACAAAATACAAAAGGCTTCCTTTATGTTGATGATTCTATTTACATGGAATGTCCAGAATAGAGATCCACAGAGACAGAAAGTAGATTCCTCATTCCCAGGGACTGTGGGAGGGGAAAAGAGAGGAAAAGAGGAGTGACTGCTTATAGGTTTCTTTTCATTTTTCAAAAGAATTGTGATCATACATATTTACCATCTTCACCATTCTTAAATGTGTCAATAGGGCGGCGCCTGTGGCTCAGTGAGTAGGGCGCCAGTCCCATATGCTGGAGGTGGCGGGTTCAAACCCAGCCCCGGCCAAAAACCAAAAAAAAAAAAAAAAAAAAAAAAAATGTGTCAATAAGTACATCTACTTTGTTGTACAACCACCACCATCATCCATCTCCAGAACTTCTTCATCTTCCAAACAGAAAACTGTATCCATTAAACATTCCCCATTCTCCTCTCTCCTAGTCCCTGGGAACCACCATTCTACTTTCCTGTCTCTCTAAATTTTACTATTCTCAATATCTTACGTAAGTGGAACCATACAGTATTTCTCCCTTTGTGTCTGGCTTATTTCACTTAGCATAGTGTCTTCGAAGTTCATCTGTAAGAATTTCCTTCCTTTTTTAAGGCTATAGGTAAAATATCCCATGGTATATAAATGCCACATTTTGTTTATCTAGTCATCCCTGGAAGGGCACTTGAGTTGCTTTGGTGCCTTTTAAAATTTTAGCCAATCCATAAAAATAGAGAGGCAGATACAGAATAGAGAACCAAGAGATGAACCCAGCCACTTATTGTCGTTTGATCTTTGATAAGCCTATCAAAGCCTCCCCACTACCCTACCCTCTCCCTCCTCTTCCCTTTGTCTTTCTGGACTATAGTTTTGTTTTAACATTTATGTGAATATATAGGTGAGTATATATTGGTTTCATGATAGTGGTGAGTACATCAGATACTTTTTCTTCCATTCTCGAGATACTTTACTAAGAAATATATGTTCCAGCTCCATCCAGATAAACATAAAAGATGTAAAGTCTCCATCTTTTTATGGCTGGGTAGTATTCCATGGTATTCATATACCACAATTTGTTAATCCATTTATGAGTTGATGGGCACTTGGGCTGCTTCCATGACTTGAAAATTATGAATTGGGCTGCAATAAACATTCTGGTGCAAATGTCTTTGTTGTAAATGATTTTTGATCATCTGGGTACCTAGTAGAGGAATTGCAGGATTAAACAGCAGTCTACTTTTAGTTCCTTGAGTATTCTCCAAACTTCTTTCCATAAAGGACTCACTAGCTTGCATTCCCATCAGCAGAAGTGTCCCCTTCTCTCCACATCCACACCAACATTGTAGTTTTGGGATTTTGTGATGTGGGCTAATCTTACTGGAGTTAGATGATATCTCAAAATGGTTTTGATTTGCATTTCTCTAATGGTTAAAGGTGATGAGCATTTTTTCATGTTTGTAGGTCATGCGCCTGTCTTCTTCAGGGAAGCTTCTGTTCAAGTCTCTTGCCCACAAAGAAACGGGGTTATTTATTTCTTTTCTTATTTATTAATTTGAGTTCTCTGTAGATTCTAGTTATCAGACCTTTGTCGGAAACATAACCTGCAAATATCTTCTCCCATTCTGAAGGCTGTCTGCTTGCTTTACTTACTGTGCTCTTGGCTATGCAGAAGCTTTTTAGTTTGATCAGATCCCAATAATATATTTTTGATGCTGTTTCAATTGCCGGAGGCAGAGGAGAGGGGATCCTCCTCATAAAAAATTCTCCCAGGCCGGGGAAAGACTTCATGAAGAAGACTGCCATGGCAATTGCAACAACAACAAAAATAAACAAATGGGACTTCATTAAACTGAAAAGCTTCTGTACAGCTAAGGAGACAATAACCAAAGCAAAGAGACAACCTACACAATGGGAAAGGACATTTGCATATTTTCAATCAGACAAAAGCTTGATAACTAGGATCTATAGAGAACTCAAATTAATCCACATGAAAAAAGCCAACAATCCCATATATCAATGGGCAAGAGACATAAATAGAACTTTCTCTAAAGACGACAGACGAATGGCTAACAAACACATGAAAAAATGTTCATCATCTCTATATATTAGAGAAATGCAAATCAAAACAACCCTGAGATATCATCTAACCCCAGTGAGAATGGCCCACATCACAAAATCTCAAAACTGCAGATGCTGGCGTGGATGTGGAGAGAAGGGAACACTTTTACACTGCTGGTGGGACTGCAAACTAGTACAACCTTTCTGGAAGGAAGTATGGAGAAACCTCAAAGCACTCAAGCTAGACCTCCCATTTGATCCTGCAATCCCATTACTGGGCATCTACCCAGAAGGAAAGAAATCCTTTTATCATGAGGACACTTGTACTAGACTGTTTACTGGAGCTCAATTTACAATTGCCAAAATGTGGAAACAGCCTAAATGCCCACCAACCCAGGAATGGATTAACAAGCTGTGGTATATGTATACCATGGAATACTATTCAGCTATTAAAAAAAATGGAGACTTTACATCCTTCGTATTAACCTGGATGGACATGGAAGACATTATTCTTAGTAAAGCATCACAAGAATGGAGAAGCATGAATCCTATGTACTCAATTTTGATATGAGGACAATTAATGACAATTATGGTTATGGGGGGAGAACAGAAAGAGGGAAGGAGGGAGGGGGGGTGGGGCCTTGGTGTGTGTCACACTTTATGGGGGCAAGACATGATTGCAAGAGGGACTTTACCTAACAATTGCAATCAGTGTAACCTGGCTTATTGTACCCTCAATGAATCCCCAACAATAAAAAAAAAAAAAAAAAAAAAGAAAAAAAAATTCTCCCAGGCCAATTGGGAGGGGCATTTGGTGGGACTTCACCTAATGTACATAATGCAATGATACATTTCAAAACTATTAAGAGTAGAGTATAAATGTCTTACCACAACAAATAAGTGAGGTGATGGTTATGTTACGTGAGGTGATGGTTATGTTAACAAGTTTGATGTAAGCTTTTCACATTATATATCATATCAGCACAATGTACCCCATAAATGCATTAATGTACACAGTTATGATTTAATAAAAAAAGTTAGCCTATCTATTAAATGTATAATAGAATCTAACTGTGATTTTAATTTGCATTTGCCTGGCGACTAATAATGTTGATAAGAAGCTTTTCATATGTATATCTGCCATCTGTGTATCTTTTTGCTCAAATCTTTTGCCCATTTTGTTTTGTTTGAGATAGGGTCTAGCTCTGCTGCCTGGACCAGAACACAGTGGCATCATAACAGCTCACTGCAGCCTTCAACTCCGGGGCTAAACCAATCCTTCCACCTCAGCATCCCCAGTAACTGGGACTACTGGGTATATGCCACCATGGCCAATATAGCAAAGTTTTCTATTTTTTGTAGAGCCAGCGTCCTGGCTGATTTAGAATTCCTGGGCTTAACCAATCCTCTTGCCTTAGCTTCCCAAAGTGTCAGGATTACAAGTATGAACCACCACGTCTAAACATATGCCCCATTTTTTAACTGGGTTATTTCTTTCTTGCTATTAATTTTTAAAAGTTTTTTTTAATATATTCTGAATGCAAGTTTTTTTACTAAATATATTTCTGTATTTTCCTACATTTTGTGACTTGTCTTTTCATTCTCTTAACTGTGACCTTTGAAGAACAGAATATTTAATTTTAATGAACTCCAATGTATCAACTGTTCTTTCATAGCTCATGCTTTTGGTGTTATATAAAAGAAATCTGTTTAACTCAAAGTCACAAAAGTTTTTTTCATGCGTTTTCTCCTAAACATTTTATAATTTTAGGTTTTATATTTAGATCTACAATCCACTGTCATACACTGCTGGTAGAATTGTAAAATGCTTTGGAAAATGGCTTGGCAGTTTCTTAAAAGTTAAATATATACCCACCATACCATCCAGCCATCTCATTCCTAGGTATTTACTCAAAGAAAATAGAAAAGAATACTTCTATGTAAAGACTTATACATGAATATTCACACCAGTTACATCCCCAAACAGAAAACAACTAAAATCTCAAATGTTTACCAACAGAGAAATGGCTAAACAAATTGTGGTATATCCGCACAATCAACTGCCACTCAGCAATAAAAAGGAATGAACATTCATGCCATGTGGATAAACCTCAAAATAATTAAGCTGTGTGAAAGAAGCCAAACAAAAGAGTACGTAGTGTATGACATTTCTATGACACTCCATCATGTCTTGTCAAAAAAGGGGCAAATTCATCCATAGGCATAGAAAGCAGATCTGTGGCTGCCCTACTGAGGCAGGGAGGGATTACCAAAGATTGGGAGGGAACTTCTGGGAAGGAAAGATATGTTATCTTGATTGTGGTGATGGTTTCACAGGTATACACCGGTGTCAAAACTTGTCAAATAGTACATTTTATTATGTGCAGTTTGTTGTATATGTATTATGCTTCACAAAAGCTGTAAAAAAAGCAATGTAGGTTAAACTGCACGGTGTATAAATTTTAGGTCATATATAACTCTGTATTACCCAAAAGCCAAACAGGTAATACTTAAAATTAGTTTGGTTTGACTTCTATCTTGTAAAACAGTAATGTTAGAGCTTAACGTTCTTCACAAAAACTCTTGTCAAGAATCTAATCTATCAGCTCATATTTTGAACCAATATATAGCAACATGTATTAGCCAGAATAGCAATATATCTCGAGACTGCCAGTATACTATCCAGAGAATTATTCCCACAAATTGCAGTTGACATCTACTATGTATTCAGTTCTGAATTACCATTTTAAACTTCTATTAAAATCATTTCCTGAAGCATTGTTCCTTCATTCAGCAAACTGTCTTCCCTATGGACCTTCTTACTCAAAGCTTCCCTCTACTTTGGTTCCTACTGCATCTTTGCTTTCACTTGCAGTATGACCTTTGAAAGTCTCTTCATCTCTCTCTCAACTCTGTCTCATCTTTTAATGGGTATATTCTGCATTATGTGCTGGGCCCTATGAAGAATGCAAACATGAACAAAATATGGCCCCTGTCTTCATAGAACTTATTAGTACAAACTAGAAATCAACAGAGTACTATAATGTAAGGCAACAGTGTCAAGTATCATTAACAGAAATGATAATGTTCTTTTGGAGATCTGAGGAGCAATGCCTGCAATTGGTATAATCAACAAAAACTTTTTGGAGGGTAGGCCACTTCAGCTCTTTCTAAAAGGAAGGACAGAATATGGATAGATGAAAGGACATTTCACTTGTAAGGACTGGTATGAATAAAGTTAGGAAAGTGCAAGTCATGCTTAAGGGAAAGTAAGTGATGTCACTTGGTAATTGGAGCAGAGGAAAAGAAGTAGTGGAGGAAAAAGATAAGACTGGAAAAGCAGAATGGAAATATACTGTAAAGGGCCCAAATGCGCGACTAAAACGTATCATTTTACAACACAGGTAATGGAAAATCATGGAAAGGATTTGTGCCATTTACCTGAGAAGTTTGTGGTTGCAAGGTGGAAAATACTGGCTCCAAAACGAGCCTAAGAGGTAAAGAGAAGTCATGCTAATATCATACACCTGATAAGAGGGAAAGAACAAGGAACTGAATTAAAAGGGGGGCAAATAAGAGATTTCACAGGCATATTTGAGTAACGTTAACTAATGGACTTAATGAATGGAGAACACTTATGAAAAAGGACTCTTAGAAGGTCAGACCCAAGAAAGCCCTCTGAAATCAAGAGGTTCCTTTCAAGTAGGAAGGCCATCTATTTTATTTTATTTTTTTTAGACAGAGTCTCAATTTGTCACCCTCAGTAGAGTGCCATGGCATCCTCATAGCTCACAGCAACCTCAAATTCTTGGGCTCCAGTGATCCTCTTGCCTCAGCCTTGCTAGCAGCTGGGACTACAGGTGCCTGCCACCATGTCTGGCTCTTGCTCAAGCAATCCACCAGCCTCTGCCTTCCAGAGTGCTGGGATTACAGGTTCACCCCTGTAATGAGCACAGGTGAGCCACCACACAGAGCCTAGTAAGGCCATTTAAAAAATTTTTGGTCAGAAACATTTCAAAACTCTTTAATAATTTCTAGTACATCTTTGTAGATATTCCCAATATTACACATGCCTCTGTGTGAGTGCGGGGAGAGTGGAGGACCATAATCCTTTTTTAAAATTCTAGGATACAATTATAGAGTCATAAGCTTCTGCAATTTTTTTTCATTCAGTGACATATACTACAGATCTCTACATGTCCCATATGTAGATCTACCTCAACAATGTCTTACACAGTAATTCCTCATAATTTACTTCGAATCCTGTTAATGGATATTTGGATTGTTTCTAGTGTTTTGGTGTCAAACACCATTGTTATAATTACTCCTATTGTACTGTTTTAGGGTCCCCCAGTCTGCTCCCTCTCATTGTGTCCTGAACGAAAATCACAAAGTGCCTTGAAAGCTGGGCCTTAAACACTCCTAGGCACTGGTAAAGGTATCAACATTGTTCCCCAGAACACTGAAAGAAAACTGCCTCCAGCCCTGAGCGAAATGCCTTTAAAACCATATACACTCCATACTCTAACCTCCTCGTTTCGGACATGCCAAGGTGCAACACCCCCTTTTCTCTCGCGGTCCCCAGGACCGCTGCAGTCCTCTGTTAAGTTAGCTGCCATAGTAAATGCTTTGGACTGATTGCCCTGGAGTCTAGTGTTTCTTTTTTTTAGAATCCCAACCAGCCATATCAAGTAAAGTTTTGGAGCATTCCCTGCTAGGAACTCCCTTGCCGCAACTTTTGGGGCGATTCCAGCCCCATGTTCGAAAGAGCAAAGTCTACATCTTGTGCGTGTACACCTGCACTAAATCCCTGTAACAAGACTGACTGGATTATAGGTACGTGAACTTAAAATGTCGATGCTCCTCGCCACATTACCAGGGTAGGATCCCTTTAAAGAGGAAAAAGGTCAAGAACCTGTACACTAGGATGTGGAGTATTCCTTGTAAATGGACAATCTTGCTAATTCACCTCCAATTCGTATTTCACGGAGAATGAACTGAGGCCAGGCGAGGAGAGAAGAGTGACCCAGGGGCACCCTGTCTCTTGCCTCCCTGCCGAGGATTCTTCGCTGTCAGCAATTTCGGCTATTTTCCACCTCCCCTGGGACTGAACAAAGTACTGCCCTCGCCCCCAACCATTCTCGCATCTATACTTAGGGGTGTGCCCCTCTGTCCCCGCTGAAGACCCAGGGTCCTCTCACCGGTGGTTCTCGTTGAGCAGGGAGAAAAGCGGACCAAGGTGCAGCTCTGCCGCTTGCTCGCGAAGCTCGCTGAGCGGCACGGACTGTAGCACTGAGTGAAGTGCTCGCAGTTCCTCCAACGGCGCGTCCAGCCTCGCTACCTCCCTCAGCAGCCCCAAAGCCTGGGTCGCCATCTTGCCCCTCCCACGCAAGCCTTGACCAGTACGGCCCAGTTTCCGGGGAGCCTTCCCGAGTCTCGCGATATCACCTGATCCCCGGCTCCCGGACCCCAAGATGCTACGGAGCTGCAAGCCTCGCGAGAAAGGCCCATTTAGGGCCGTGACCAAGGCAGCCAGGAGTTGCAGGTTTTTCGGCGTGCGGTCATCCGGGACGCTGCTCAGGTGGGCATTCGGTCAGGTTTTCCAGTTGGCTTACGTGTCTAGCGCGGAGGGCGAAAACCAGCCAAATGCCGGGAAAGCTGAGCGCCGAGGGTGAGGACTCACTGGAAGTCGGCGGCCTGCCAGCTCCAAAGCCCGGCTCTCGGCGGCGACGACCACAGCGGTGGTGGAGGCCACCATAGGCGGAGCCGAGGCCTTGGTGGAATCTAGATCCTGATCAGACACGCGTCCGGAGGAGGCGGAGGGTCATGCCTCTGGAAGACAAGATAAATGTTACCGAGAAGCTGCACGAAGTTGTGAGTCAGAGGGAAGGGTGTTGCCTCTTTGGCGTTAATCAGTCAGCTTTGCTCACCATTAAAGAAAAGCGAGAGGGCCAACGTGGAGAATATGTCACCCTTTTGCTTCTGGCTGCTGGGCATTTCACGTGATGTAAACATCAAGATGGAGACTCAGTTAACCTTTTGGAGGTAGAGCGGGGAGAGGATCTGACCTGAAAAACTACTTGCAACTAGGCCAAATATATTGATAAGGAAGCGGTGGAAATCTCTGGGGAGGGCAAACCAGATGAGTTACATGCGAGCGAGGAATGGTTTAAAAACTAAACATCGCTACTTGGGAAATAGGAGGTTGATGAGGTAGGAAGAACAGTTAAATGCTGGGTCGGCATCCCAGTATCCCAAGCAACTGGATAGACTGATCAGAGAGCTAGAGGCTCTCTATGTCTTAGCAGATCTTCAGTGCCAAAGAGATGAGCCTATTTTGGAAGTGCATGCCTCCTCATATTTTTAGGGAAAAATCTGGAAAGATAAGAGGAAGTTAAGGACAGGATTTCACTCTTTTTTTGTGCCAGTGCCTCAGATGACAAAATGTTAAGAAGACTCCTGCTCTACAAAGACCCTAATCCCACTTATGTTTTGGGATTAAAAAAAAAAATACCTTCCTGTGTTCCAGCGATTACTCCCTATATTCTCAGTAACTGCTGCCTAAGCTTTCTGGATGAGTTTCGTAATTTTCTATCAAGTCTGAAGTTACTTAACAAAAACATTTGAAATTCAGTGTATTGCTAGTTGTGGACAAAGATCCCACTCATCCAGACTCATTATTCTTTGTTCTTTCTAATGTTGTAATTCTCCCTCCAAAAGGCAGGAGCTTTCTTCAGCCCTTTGATCAGGGTATAATTGAAGCATTCGGGAGATGTTACACCAAATATATGTTTGACAACTTGGCTGACTGTGTTGAAAAAACCCTCGCTTTAGTTTGAAAGAAAATGGCAACGTTACAACATTGCTGTTGCTTTGGTACTGGTAAAAGAGGTAATGGATAATGTAAAACCAGCTCTTCTTAATAAAGGGTGCTGGAAACTTCGAGAAGATGTTGTGACTGATTATGCATATTTCCCTAGAGCTGATGAAGAAGTTGAAAAATCAGTGTTTGCTAGACAGATGGGTTTTGTTTATTTATTTATTTATTTATTTATTTTTGAGACAGAGTCTCAGTATGTCGCCCTTGGTAGAGTGCTGTGGTGTAACAGCTCATAGCAATCTCAAACTCTTAGGCATAAATGATTCTCTTGCCTCAGCCTCCCAAGTAGCTGGACTTCAGGCACCCACCACAACACCTGGCTATTTTTTGTTGCAGTTGTCAGTTGTCATTGTTTAGCTGGCCTGGGCTGGGTTTGAACCCACCAGCCCCTGTGCATGTGGCGGCATCCTAACCACTAAGCTAAGGTGCTGAGTGGATAGATGGGTTTTTAAATTTATCATTATCAAGGAAATTAATAAGCTGCTTAAGTTTCAGTCTTTGGTGATAAATGAGCCTTTCTCTATCCATAGAGGCAATTGAATTCTGTCTTACACCAGGCCTCAGACCTCATTAATGCTGCAATTGATAGAGATCCTTTCCTGGATGGAAGTTTGGTTTTAAAACAGATTTCAGTAAATTGCTGTCTGCCTATAATGAGATGCAAATGAACATGAAAAATAAAGGAGTGGAGGAAAGAAAAGGAAGACAAGTGATGAAGAGGAAGTAGTGTGGGTGAAGAGGATGGTACAGAATATGTGCCTGAGGTAAAGTCTGAGTCTGAATCAAAATCGAAGTCTTGAATCCAAATCCGAATCTGATAAGAAACAGGAGAAGATAGAGAATAAGAAACCCTTGGATCCTCCAGCACCAGCACTCAGACTTTTGATATCTGAATTTGCTATGAATTGAACTTTTAGAATGTAACCTTGAAAATGAATCCTGAGAAAGTCAAGGTACCTGAATTGAAGGACAAAGACGTTTCAGAGGCTGGTTTTTCCAAATAATAGTTCATTTCCTGCCCTCCTTCCCTTGTCACCCCAACATACCCGCTTTCTCACTGCCTTCAGCAGCAGCAGCCCCGTATCTGTATCATTTAGTCCTTCAACAAACATTGAACTTAAATTCTATGGGATTCAGAGCTAAACTTTGAAGCATCATCTCAGGATATCCTTGGATTTGAGGTAAATATGAGTGCTCATTCTTATTAATTTACTAGATATACAAGATCACAGTCTTGGTTTTAGTGGACTTAAAATGTGAAGGTTTTCTTAGGACTACTCAGCCTCATTCTCAATAACCATATTTTTCTACAGATATTTCTTCTATTACAAGAACTGAATTTCTTGTAATTGGTGGTTTTCTGAATTAACCTTGGTAGTTGCTTTTGAAATGGTGACATGGTCTTACATTTATTTTAAAATCATCTTCTCTGTTATTGTTCACTTCAGACATACGAAGGAGATGTTAGCTCTTCCTTTACCAAACCCCCCCCCCCCAACAGCTCACAGAAAGGTTAAGTAACTTGCCTGAGTCTGCACAGCTCACAATGTAAAATGACAGGACTAAGGCTACAACTGATTGCTGTATTTTGTCAGACAATTTGCAAGTATATCAGACCTTCAAGAATTTCTAACCCCAAATGATAGATAAGTGAACAGATAATTACAGTAAACACAAAGGTGTGAGCTGGCAAACTGCAGGCCAGATTAACAGATGTGTTTTGTTTGGTCTGTCTAGTTTATTTATTTATTTTTATTTCAGATTCATGTGAAGGTACATACAATTAGGTTACAATGTTTGCATTTGTTAGGTAAAGTCCCTGTTGTAGTTGTGTCCTGCACCCAGAAGGTGTACCATTTCCTCTTTTTTTTGGAGACAGAGTCTCTGTTGCCATTGGTAGAGTGCCAGAGTGCCATACTCTTAATGTGCCAGTTAAGTAGGAGCACACCGCTTCCCCTCTGCCCCCTTCTTTCTTCCTCCTCCTCGATTTCGAATTGAATTGAGTTTTTGTCTTATGTGGGCATGTATTAGATCATCTACTGGATTCATATTAGAATTGAGCACATTGGATACTTGCTTTTCCATTCTTGTGGTACTTTATTAAGAAGAATGTGAGGTCTGTCTAGTTTAAAAAATTTTTGAATTGGTTTCCAGCATTTTACCTTCTCTTTTTTTTGTTTAAGATGCCATTTACATATAATAAAAATTGCTAATTTAAATGTACAGTTTGTTGACTTTAAATACTCAACCCCCACCACAATAAAGATACAGAACAGTTTTCTTAAATAGTTCACTTGTGTTTCTCTGTACTCTGTCCTCACGCCCAGACTTGTCATCATTTTTAAATTAGTATGCTTTATATTAAAAAGCTGAATTATGCATTCCAGAAGGGCCACAGTCAGCTAGCTTGATGCTTTTCTTGTTGGCAGCTCCTGGTAGCTGAACTTAAAAGCTACCACAGCAGGGTGTGTAAAGGGTCTTCGGGGAAGAGGACTGTGGCATTAACTCTGGGAAAGGCTGCATAGGGCAGATAGCCTGGGAAGAGGAATGAGTTTGCTGGGGAAAAATTTAAGAAGCAAGAATGCTCTAAGCCAAAGAGAATTTAGAAGGGAGATCCTGGGAGGGAGAGGTGATGTGGGGGCCAAAGTGACAGCTGGGTGTGTGTGTCACTTATTTGTTTCTGTTGGTGGGTTGGGCCTCCTTAAATTGGAAGTTTTGTGGTACTTGTTTTTTAAGAAAAGTTCATGTGTTTTTATACAGATGCCTCTGGGGATTTTATGACTTTGTTTGAATGGGAAGGGAAAATATATTTTTGCAATTGTTGTAGGTCTGGTATGTTGCTTGGGTTGTAAGTTTCAAGGGAGAGGGATGCCAAGTGAAAATTTTTCTCTTTTCCTGCTTTGTTCACTGTCTCCCTCCTGATTTCCTTTGGGCTAGGCTGGGTGGGGAAGCAAGCAGGCCATAGGTGGTGAGTGGTCTTTGGTGCCCCTCTACCAGCCAGCAGTTCCCCTTTGGATCTCTATTTGGAGCAGCTAAATTGCCAGGGATGCCATGGACAGGTTGGCCATAGAGTGCCTTTTGCCAAGCTGCCTGCAACCTTCCATCTGTGTATGCTCCCAGGTGAGTTCTCTACCTACCAATGCAAACCCCTTTACCCCTAAATCCCCAACCTGAGGAACTAAGGGAAGAAGGCATACATTTTTCTCTTCAATGCTCCTGGGGATTTGAGTGGGTGACAAACAGGTGATGATAACATCCTTGGAGGCACCACTCAGTCTCCTGAAGATTGAGGGGTGGTTTTCTCCCTTACCAGGACTCTTCTTTCCAGCCAAGTTTGCAGGAGTGACTGAGCCCTGTTTCATTGCTAGTTGGAGGGGAGGAAAGGGTGTTGGCTGGTGAATCCTCATCTGAGCTCACTTGGTAGATTGTTTTTCTCTGTTGCAGTTACAGTCTTGTTTTTCTGTAATTTTTAAAGGGCTTTGCTTTCTCATTTGGGAAATAACTGAAGTGTTAAGGTTGGAAGTGACCACAGAATACTCTAGAGGGTTTGAGCCTATGGTTCTAGCCCAGCTCTGCTGCTCACCTTTTGGTGATTGCTCCCTTTCTCTGACCCTTAAACAGTTTTGTGCTATGTGTCTCTCCTTAGTTGAGGATTTATTTAGCTCGTGGAATTTTCCAACGGTACAACAAAGGTGGTAATATCACATTAATATGGAGCCTTTACATAGAGCACTATTGAGCCTTGGACTCAAGGGAGGAAAGAGCATGTCAGTTCTGTTGGCAGCAGCTGAAGGAATCAGTGAGCAGGACCCAGATAAGGTTTGGCAAGGTTAAGCACTCAGAGAACAGAGACTTTGTGGTCCTGCCAGATTCTGAGGGCTTGAAGTTTGGTGCTTGGGAACACTTCTTCCTTGCGGTGGTGTTCCTGTATGTACAGTACCTGTACTAGTTCAGATATATTTTATTGTGCATAGGAATCAGTGACTGTAATTGAAAGCCAGTTTGACATGAAAGATAACCCTGGGATCTGTCAAAAAAAAAATCTTAAGAGACCTCTAACGGAGATAATTGTCCTTGTCCCGTTAGGGTTGTGGTAGAAACCTTTAATGGAGTAACAAGTGAAAAAAGCCTATATATTTAACACAGAATAGGATGCTTTGGGGTTTTGCTTGGAGTTGTATGAGCTCTACATGGTCACATTGGTATCTATCTACACATCAAAGCACTGAGTGTTAGTCAAGTCACCTGCATCTCTGAGAGTTAAAAGCGGGAGGTAGCATAGTAAAAGGAATTCTTGATGGTGAAAAAGATTGGAAAACACCAACTAAATCATTTCTCTAGTTGAGAGAGGGGGGAAGTACTCGTATCAGAGTAGGTGTGCAAATGCTTATTACTAGAATAAAAGAAAGAACTTACCTATGGTCACACAGCCATTCTACTGCAGATGTTGGAACAGAACCTAGCTCTTTCTGGTTTTAGTCCATTGTCAGTTAATTCTCTAAGTAGACTGGATCTGTCCTTAAAACTGCCTTCTCATAGCTGTGTCCCTACTTGTCTGATCACCCAAAGACTTACAAAACAATTGTCTTCAGAGGTTCTGTGCATGAGGGTTATAGAATGTGCTGGTTTGAGGGGGCAGGGGCCCCATCCCTCCTCTTCAGACCCTGGGACTTGTGTGCCTGTCATTCTGGGTGCCTCTGTGAATATTCTACCCAAAGAATCTTCACTGAATTTTTGCCATGGACAATAGAGGTGGGATGGGAACACCAGGATCAGGTCCTGGCTGGTAGGAAGAACATGGAACTAATGGGAAATTGTCAAAGAATGACTCAAAGATATTTAATTAATTAATAGTTCACTGTTCATTTTTATTCAGGAGAGATTGATCAGTGGGGTTTGCGTAATCCCAACAAAAGCAAAAACTGTATAGAGAAGGGAGGGAAAAAAACTACACAGTTTAGGAATGTTGAATCTTGTTTGCACATTCTTTGGTTAAATCCATTAGCTTGGTGTTAGCAAAAAAAGGGCATTCCATCCTAACTTCCTTCCCCTAGTAAACTAAATGGGGATATCAGAGAAAACAATTTCCATTGTTTTTGGATTCTCTGAAAAACTTTGAGAGTTTTCCAGGCTGCTTCTGGGTATAGATCTGCCTTTCATTTCATTAACACCTTCACTTTAGAAGCCTGATCCACACCATTTCCCTCATCAGAGTATTTCAGCATCCTGGCACTAGCTGTGCAAGATTTGTCTTATGCCTTACTTTTTCTGATCATCCTGTTTCTCATCTCCTTCATTCTCTCCCCTGTTCCCCACCCCCCAAAGGAGAAAGAAATAATATACATTCTAAAGTTCAAAACAGGAAAGTGCTAATGAAAGCTACCTTTCTGCCCCCAGTGATGTCATTTTCTCAAAACTCACATGATCTATAGCAGGTGTCCTCAAACTGCGGCCTGCGGGCCACATGAAGCGGTGTGAATTGTATTTGTTCCCATTTTGTTTTTTACTTCAAAATAAGATATGTGCAGTGTGCATAGGAATTTGTTCATAGTTTTTTTTTTTTTTTTAAACTATAGTCCAGCCCTCCAATGATCTGAGGGACAGTGAATTGGCCCCCTGTTTAAAAAAGTTTGAGGACGCCTGATCTATAGCAATGATTCTCCAATGTGGCAGTGCTTTCTTTCCCTGAGCCAACTAGAGTTACCACAGAAGACAAGTTCCAGCTTAGATTTTAATTTGTACCTGGGAGAGAGGCCTTACTCTCACTCATTCCCTTGTGAAGACCTCTGCTCACATTCTTACTCACCAACAGGCTCTCAGTGGCTTCTATTTCTTCCCCAAAAGTACTTGGAGAAGAGAATTGATTGAGTAGGTATAGGCTGAGTTCTAGCATAGATTTATTCACCGTCACCCTGAGGGTGGGGCTCAAGTCTCTGAATTTTTAAAATGTTGTGTAGGTTGAGTCAAATTCAGCTAGTCTGGGAACCAGTGTTTGAGAACTAGAATAGAATTTCAGCCAAGACCGTCTTTCCTCTAATTTACTCTTTGCCACAGTTCTGTGACACAGGCAGGGCCAGTGGCCTAAGTAATCTCAGATTTGCTCTGGGTCATTGTAAATTTCTTCCCTGATAGTGTTCTCATACCCTCTTCTGAACATGGTCACTGACTTTGTTTTCAACTTCTAAAGGTTTTTATATCTATAAAGTCTCACTGCTTCCTTGCATGCATTTGTGTTTTTTATTATAGTTGTCCATCCATAGACTCAACTTTGAGATTCAGTGATCCAAGTAGCACCAGTACAGAGAATGGGCAGGCTCCTGAAAGCTGTTGAGTGTTCATAGGATGAGCATTGAAAGCACTCGGGATGCCCAGATTGGAGGAGAGAAGACACAGGAGTTTGTGCTTGGTGGTTCTTCATGTGGCCATTTGGATAAAACAGCCAGGTGGCAGATGTTGGCACACCATAAGAAAAAAACATCTCATGGAAAACTTTTAAGTTAGATGGACTCCTGTAAGAGATGGTGAACCTCCTGTGTCCAGGAACAGACACGGGTATATGTTCCAAAGTGGTTGGACTAGATGCCTGTTGGGGCCTTGGTCAAGCCTAGATTTCTTTATATGGGCATGGAAAGATTTTAATGTTTTCTCTTCAGTAAGTCACCTAGGTGGGCCAAGTTTAACATTTCACTTGTCTTGTCTTGTGGGCATGATAATTTTGTTTGTTCTCTTCTATAGGCACTTTTGGGAAGAGAAATAGAAGCTGTCACTCAGATTCTATTAATAAGTAAGGATGTAGGTAGAAGAGGTCATGAGAATGTGAGACCAAGGCCTCTTTCTCAGATCCCAATTAAGAGTTAGCGGAGATCAACCAATTTAGATTCTTGCCCCAGTATTCATTTATGACTTGTGACAGGGCCTAGTAATGTGGAAGGAAAGCTGTTTCCTAAATGGCCAGATGCCTGAGCAGCGGCGGAGCTGAGGCTCAGGCCCTAAAGCAGTGATTTCTTTTTCTTTTTCTTCTACAGTTAATGACAACAAAGCCTTCCAGGGTCTCCTTGCTGTCCAGCCATAGCAGGTAAGGCTGGCATCTCTCTTACTCCTTTATTTTAGGACCTCCTAGGATGTCCTGGGGATTAAGACAGTGAGCTTGAAAGCAGGGGACCTAGAGCCTAGCCACGAGCCTCCCAAATGACTCTGGACAAGTCTTTGTCTTTCTCTGAGCTTCAGATTCTCCATCTGTAAAGGAGGGGGCTAGAAGGAGATAGTTTAAACAAATGATCTGAAAATGTTGTCAGAGTCCCTTTACATTTTTCAAAATTATTGAGATGCAAAAGAGCTTTGTGGGTTGTATCAAAGTTTACTGTTTTAGAAACTGAAACCAAGAAATCAAAAAATATTTTTAGTTAATGTAACCATAGTAAAGCCATCACATATTAATATAAATGATGCACATGAAAGTAACCATATAAAAACAAAAAAGAAATTAGTGAGATGGCATCATTTTATATTTTACAAATTCTGACTTTATAAGATACTTGGATCTTTTACATATTTATAAGTATTGAGATGCTTTTAAGTTAATTGTGATAAATTTGAGTCTTCTGAAATTGTTTTTTTCTTAAAAACATGAATTATTTTATTTTTTTTGAGACAGTCTCATTCTGTCACCTGGGCTAGAGTACAGTGGAGTCTTTATAGCTCACTGCAACCTCAAACTGCCGGGCTCAAGCGATCTTCCTGCCTCAGGCTCTCCCCCACCAGTAGCTAGGACTACAGGTATGCACCACCATGCCTAGATAATTGAAAACAAATTTTATTATTGAAAATAAATGATGTAAATTATCTTTGAGTGATGGGCTTAGTTTTTTCATATTTGAGATAATGTCTACTAAATACTGAAGCCTGAGTAACCTTGATTTGTGAACGTAACAGATAACTTATGATTATCCAGGCTTAAAATTAGTGTTTTGCTAAAAACAAAGGTCTAGTTTAGTTTGGACTGAGACAATAGAGAATTGCCTTATGTATACTTCCAAGAAGTGTTTTGTCACACAGTATATTAAAAGACATGTGCTCAAGGATCAAAATTTGATGAAAATGTAATTTTGCCCACTTCATCAGAGATATTAAGTGAAACTGTTTTAAAACTGCAAGTGAAGAGCAGGTGACAGCAAGTACAGGTTGCTGCCTCTGTCTTAAGGTAAGATGCCACCAGTTTTATCCAACATTGCTTCACCATTAGTGCAAATGTCAACATAGTAAAAAGATAAATAACAAATTAATATTGCTAAGAAAATAGTTGACCTCATGAACCCCCTGAAAGTATCCTGGAGATTTCCAAGGACAGTGGACCTTGCAGGGGTGGTGGTCTCTTAATAAAGGCATTGTTTTGTGAAGTTTGGATTCAGTCTAAGGGCAGCACTTACGGATCTGGAAGCCCACATGTGGCCTTGAGGTCACAATTGCCCCACAGGTTTTTGGAATTGGTATCACCTGGGGCTTACAAGAACTACAGACTCTTAGGCTCACCCCAGAGCTACTACTACATACAGAATTAAACTACATTTTAAGAAGATCTCCAGATGAGTTCTGTGGACATTAAATCTTGAGAAACTCTGGTCTAAATCAATGGTTCTCCACGCTGACTGCTAGACATTAAAATCACTTGGACACAATTTCAAACTTGGGCCCCACCCCACAGATTCTGACTTAATTCATCTTGTGTGGGAATCAAGTTTGGTATTCTTAAGAAGCACCACAGATTGACTTTTAACGTGAAGCCAGGCATGCACATCTGGATGATAACCCCTTTCCTTCACTTCTTAGGGAACTAGTATTCTGTGTATATATGGTGATATGTGGGCCCTCTAGCTATAGAGAGGCCCTCATGATACCACATCAGTAGAGGTGAGGGAATAAGACACCTTTGCTGGAAGCAATATTATCAAGAAATTACAGTTTGACTGGTAAGGGACAGCTGCAGGATTGAGAAAGGGAACTCCAGAGCTTGACCTCCTACCTTGAACCTGGCTCCCACTTGCTAGTTGTACCATAAGTGGGTGGAAAATACTAATTGTTTCTATGTCTCAGTTGCCTTATCTATAAAATAGAGATCATACTAATGAGTTGTTATGTGTATTGCAATTAATATGTGAAGAGTGCACTTTATTAGACTCAGGTCTTACTGCTAAAATGTTAAAGAAAAAAGTCTGAATTCTGTGTCTGCTTATAAAACACATAAGTTAACAAAATTCATTTGCAGGCACTGAATAAAATTACCCAACCTACTGCAAAGGTTTAAGCAGATGTTTGAAGCAATCTGTGAATATACACATATGTTGTGTTTTGTTTGGCATGCTATCTCATGGGAACTTAAAAGTACCTCAGTCAGCAAAAAGGAGGCTGAAGATTATAACCCCATTAGCCAGATGGGATATTGAGTCCCAGATCCTCAGTTTTTTTAGTTTGGAAAGGGAAGAGACCTTGCATTGTGTGATGTGGGCCAGGTAAAAGAAAAATAGGAGAGATAGGAGAGATTCCTGGGGGCTTGAATGGACAGGGAAGAGCCCTTGGAAAAGGTAGTAGTTGAGACAAGAGAAACTTTTGATTGGCTGACAGAGACAGGGAGAAATTTCTAGGTGAGCAAGAGAATACAGAGCTACTGGGGAGGGTGGGTTATTTGGGGAAGGCACAGTGATGTGGATGGGACAGTAGTAGAAAGAGCAACTAATGTTTCATGAGTACATATGATGCTGGCTGCTGTGCTGGGTGAGTGCTTTACATACCTTGTCTTATTTAGTCCTCAGCTTTTTATCCCCTGTGTTATAGGGGCCTTTAGAGAAATTAAGTGACTTGTGGGTAGTCGTACAGCTAGTAAAGGCAGATGTAGAACTGAACCAGTGTCTGTGAGACTCTAAAGCCATCTGGCCCAACTCACCACTTGTTGACAGACAGGAAACAGAGGCTTGGGAGTGATGGGGCAACAGGCTGGGCGGGGGTGGGGGGGGGTGCAGCAGATTGCAGAGGGCCTCCGGGGAGGCTGGCCAGTTGGGTTTAAACTCATGGGTTGATTTTAGTCATAGTCACTCACAGGGCTCTGCTTTCTCTCCAAAGGTTGGTGCATCCTTTTGAAATCCCTAAGTTCTTCATAGTCTGCCCATAGACTTAAGAAGGTGTGCACTATTTTTTAGAGGAGGACTAAGTGGGGGAAGCTTTTTGGTATGTTGCTGGCTGCCTCCAGCTCTCATCAGCTGGGGAAGAGGAGGCCACTTTGTGCCTCCTAGCATGTCTGGATTCCATATTCCCCTCAGCACAGAGGAGCTAAATGCCCTGTGGAGGCTGAAGGTCTGAGACTCCTAAGTAAGGCTGGAAGAGAAGGCCAGGCCAGTCACACCAGATAAGAACCTATAGAACTTTTCTCTGAGTGCTTTGTAGTTATAGGTGGCCAGGAGGTGTGAGGATGGTTGTGTGTAGGGACCAAGGGGAAGAGGCAGTGGGGGTGAGATTTGCCACTTTCTTGAAGTCACAGGGCCTACCTTGAGTGCCTGGGATATAACTGCTCTGCTCTTCTCATGGGAGTACTGTATAGGATGGGTGTTTCCTTCTAGGGAGCTGGTGAGTGCTTTATCCAAAGGATGAAGTGCTGATGCTGAGATTTCAGGGATCAGCAGGGTTTCTCCTAGCCACAGAGACTTGCTGCTCCTGAGTTCTGTGTAAGTGGGACTGGTAAGCGACCATGAGCCAGTGTGCAGCTGAGGGAATTTTGGGACTTAGCTGCAGCCTCATGGGTTGTAAGTCAGTCCTGACTCTTTCCTAGTCTGCATGTGACAGACTCCAGATTATTCAAGGGCATTGCTCGGTGGACACATAGGTTCTGAGCTCACCGTCCTAACTTGTGCATGGAAACTGAACCCTGGGAATCTGGATAGACCAGTGTTTTTCAAGTTTGCCCCACAGAGCCCTTAGAGGCCAGTGTTTTTCAAGTTTGCTCCACAGAGCCCTTGGAGGCCACCTCAATAGGCATTTAAAAAAAAAGATTTGTGTTAAAAGTTTATAAACTATGCTGTAAGTCAGTTTGCGATTCACAGATTACTAAAGGAAACTGAACTGTACTGAGGTGTGTGGAGTTCCTCCCAGTATAGCCCGGGCTGCTCAAACTGTCTGATGTTCCTGCCCCTGCTCTGAGAGGCTGTGGTGGGAAAGGGAAGGGGAGGCAATGGCCTGTTGAGTCCTAAGGGGTGAGAAAGATAGAAATTTGACCCAGGTCCCCTCTCAATCTGTCATGAGATAACTCCATTCTGTGGAGTGCATGGACGTTTGGGTAGAGTTCCACAAACAGCGGTCATATCCTCGGTCTCTCCTTGAGAGAAGGGTGTATGGCAGGGGTAGTGTTGGGCTGTAGTTCCCAACACTTGCTGAGATCCACTGACCTTCATGCTCTCAAATATCAAATTGGGGAGGATCCCCAAGGGCCTTTTATGAAGACCCTTGGACAGTTCCAGAGGATTCCAGTGGAGGTTTTTGGGGGCTGCCTCAGGAGAACAAAGAAAATAAGGGCATTCCTTGAATTTTGTAACAGATCATGCTCTGATACGCATGCAACTCTTGCGTAAAGTAAACCTTACTTAAAATGTACTGGGGACCCAAATGGATTGCCTATATCGCTTTTAGAATAAAGTCCAGTTTCTTGGTCTGGCTTTCATAACTTGGCCTCCGCTCATCTTTTCCATCATCATCCACCAGTCAGCTTCTACTGGTGGGTAGAAGCTGGAAAATGGATGGCTCCAGTGATGTTACGCCTATGTTCATTTCGTTCCCTCTACCTGGAGTGCCTTTCTGCATGAATGCTTATGAAATTTTTGTAAGGCCTGGTTTCCCTGTTTGGAAGCAATCTTTTTTGCTGGATGTTCCTGTTTTCTTTGTGCATAACAGTTGACCTTGTATTTCTAGATTGTGAGCTAATCAATTAGGTTAATGGCATGTCTGAATCTATTTGATCTCTTACATGGGGTTTCGTAAATATTTCTCAAATTGATGCTTCAAGGATCTAAATAACCAGCGCTTTCTCTGTAGTAGTCACCTTTAATTTATGGAATTGGCAACATCCAACTTTTTTCCTTGAATTTTCTTAAAGTGAGACTAACTCCAAAGGAGATTTTTCTATCTGTGGCCTTCCTTGGTCATTTCCTGTGCTTGCCGTGCATGTTATCAGAAACTTTCTTGGTGGCCTTCCTTGTGTCCTCAGTGTCAAAGTTGACTACTGTAGGAAGTGGAAGGGGAGAGGGCCACTTACTAAACAGCAGCTTTTTCTACTAGGTAGTCAGGCCTAAGTTCTTAATTATTTCTCTAATCCTTAATAATTCAGTTTTATCCTTATTTTGCACATGTAACCTGAGATCCAAGAGCCCGTGACACTTAAAAGTGGCAGGGCTAGGATGTGAACCCAGGTGTCTTATTCTAAACCTAATGCTCTTACTCCCTTATATTTGATATGTCCCTTTGTAGATCACAGATCCAAGGAGCCTCTTGTAGCCAACCCTAAAAGAAAAGAGTTGTTCTTAAAACATCTATTTGCTAAATTGATCTGGCACTTAAAAAATACATTGTGTTGTTTTCTCCTCCCCACAGATCTGGAGGTTGGTAGATGGTATTTTGATTCTAAGGGGGAAGATTTAGAGGAGTTCAGTCATCCTTAGGGTCTATGTAACTCTAGCTTACATGGTTTGGCCACTGTTCCACACAGCCCTTCCAGTACACTTAAGCCCTGAAACCACAGAATTCAGTTATGGCCTTCACCTCCCTGTAGCTGATCTTTTTCTTATCCCTTTACATCTAGTTTTTTCTCTTCAAACTGCCCTGAAGTTAGAAAAGTTTAATAATCAGTCACATACATGAATAGTCCCTCCCAACACTTGGGGAGCCAGGGGTGGCAGGATTATCACTGGCATTTGGAGGGAAGAAAACTGGAGCAAAGGAACCTAACCAAAGTGGTATAGGTTAGCAGGGCCAGGCCTAGAACGCATTTCATGTTTCTAGAATTGTGTTCCTGTGTGTACTGAGTAAAATTTCGCAGTATCTGTACTAAAGTATTTTAATAGGGTCAGTTTCTAAGTTCATCTCCCATCTAAGGGGCCCTCAGTTTTTTGCCCCCTTGGATCAGGTACTCATGGTAGAGAAAAGGTTCCCCATTCTTTATGGCAGCAAGGGTGAGAATATTGCTGAAAGAATGTTCTAGACAGTGCTAAGAGTGTCAAGGTAATCAGAAGATGGAGTCCCACCATTCTTCCAGAACCTCCAGGAAACCTGGAGCAGAAAGCCGGAGCCAATTCCTTCTGATAGTTCACTCTGTGGAAGATACATAATTTTTTAAAGGGAGCTTTTAAATTGTAAATCAGACATGTTAATTATAACTTTTAATATAACAAATGTTATCAAAAGCAGCAATTCAAAACCATGAATCTTTTAGAAGGTGCAGAGGGTTACAGGGTCAGTTGGCAGTAATGCAGCTATGATCTGGTATAAAGGAAACGCTGGGTGGGGAGTCAGGGCCACTTTGTTAGGCCTTGTGCTTCCCCAAGTAGGGAAGAGGCCACCCTCTCTCCTTTCCCCTCTTCAACCCCAGAGCCTTCTGAGGTCTGAGCAGGGAAGAGGCAGCTATACTATAACAGGCCTTGCTCATGTTGGGCTTCCTTAGAAGTCCTGAAAGCAGGCCTGGGAGGCTGCAATGTGCCCTAAAGCCAGGCAGGAAGGCACGGCTTGGATTGCAGTCCTACACCCCTGCTGGGTTGGGGTCTGGCTTCTCAGCTCCCCTTCCTGGCCCCAGTTGGAGGCCCCAGTGGCAGCAGCTGTGGGGCTGAGAAGGGGAGAAGTGGGCCCAAGCCAGCCCATCCCTGCCCAGGCCACACCAGGGAAGCAGAGGGAAGACGGTGGACTGTGCACAGGAGGTGAGGTCACTTTGAAAGGCACAATGGGAGCAGAAGTTTAAGGCAGGGGCATCTAAACTATCTCAGGGGCCCCCGAGTGCCCACAGGTGAGGAAGGGGCTCAGGCCTAGTAATGGAAAACCTAGTTCCTCAGGTCTGCTGTGCCCGCATCACTCACTTTTCTTCCCACCTTTGCCTTCCTGCTGGCAGCCCTCAGAACCCAGCCATGCTGGGGGTCACAGAAGCAGTCGCAAGGCTGGTGTCCAAGTGGTGCCTGCCCTCTGGTCAAGGCACTTCTTGCCATTTTCTAATTGAGTGAGTCAGTTTCTAACATCTCCAGAAGCAGCAAAAATGAGGGGTCCCCTTTCCCCTCCCAGTTTTGGTTTCCCTCCACATGAGGCCCAGTTTGAATGTTTTTTCTTAGAATTCAGTTTCTACTCCCATTGATAAGGGTTTCCCTTTGAGGGAAATGAATGATGTAGGCCCTTTAAAAATCGCAGCCTATCTCAAAAAGTGATTGTGAACTGCAGGGCCGGGCAGGGGAGGGGATATGGAAGAGGCTGTGAGTTCCCTGGGCTTCCCCCTGGGGCCAAAGCTGGCCCAGGGGCTGAAAGAGGGGGGCAGGATCTGAGTTTTCACACTGAGTTGCAGCATGTGGGCCCTGGCAGAGGGCCAAGGAAAAAGCCAAGCAAGAGAGCCAGGTTGGCCCCACAGGGAATGTGTGGCTGCATGTTTGCACGTGTGGTGGTTTGAGGCGTGTATGGAAATTTAAATGTGAGTGGATATGTGTTGTCTGGCTATGTGAGTGGTGGGTCTGGGGGCAGGAGACACCAGAATCAGCCTGGGGTGTAGCAGAAATCTGGAACCTCCACACCAACACCTGCAGCCTTCACTCTCAGCTCAGATACCTGGGCCCTGGTGCCACTGCCTTCAGAAGCAGACCCAGCTCTTCACTCCTCACGTTCTGAGTCTTGGGATCTCTGCCTCATAGGTGTTCACAGGGGCCTTCTTCCACCCCCCACTATCTCTCTCCAAGGGCAGTGGCAGGAATGTGGGAGAGAAAGGATCTGAGAGATAGCCTTTTATCCACCTCCTCCCATTCTCTCAAAGGTTCCTATCCTCATAATGTAGTCCCTGGAAGGACTGGCTGCCCAATGGTCAGATGTAAAAGATACCCAGTGGAGGGGCAGTGTGGACGTAGAATGTATAAACACGCCCAAAAGGGGTGCAGAGGTTAAGGGACAGAGCTGGTGGCAAAGATTTAGGCCTCAGGAGAAAGGGTCACAGAGCCAGGGAGACCCGAATTCAGGGGAACATGAACAGAGTGAGGGGTATGGAGTGTAGATTCACTGAAAAACAGCCAGTGGGACCTTAGGGACATAGGCACAGGGGTGATGAGCCTGAGGAGGCCCTAGAACAGAACTGGCACAGCAGAGAGGCACAGGCCTTGGCCTGATAAGCAGACAGGCAGGGCCTTTTGCCAGGAACTTGGAGCGCTGTTCTGCTTCCCTCTCCCACCCCAGCCTGGAAAAAGTGGGAGCCTGTGGCTTCTGCTGTCCCTCCTTTGGTTTTCAGGGCTCCTGGCCTCCCCCAAAAGCTATTCAGTAAGGGGTGGTCCCTTCCCACTCCACCAGGTACTGAACCTTGCCCTCAGGTGTGACTCTCCTAGCCAGCACCTGGTACTTCTCCCCACAGGCCAGCCGCCCAGCTGCACCAAAGTAGTTAGTAATAGATGACTTGAGGTGAGACAAGGATGAGTCGTCTTCACTGATGCTCTCAAACGTGTGGCTGTCAATGCCTTCTTCTGGACGCTCTGGGCCTGAAGCTCCCTCTGCACTGCTGTCCGAGGGGCAGTGTCCACCCAGCTCAGCTGCGTGCCGCTTTGCCCGCAGTGGCATGTATGCTTTGGCTGCCAGCTTCCTCTTGCGGCTGCCCACCGTCCGTCTATATTGCAGTGGAGAGAGGAAAGGAATGGGAATGAGAACAGTAATCATACATTTTTCTCCCTAAGCACTCTCCTAGGTGCTGGGCACTCTGCCAAGCTCTAGGCATGAGTTATCTCACTGGATCCTCACAATAGCCCCATGAGGAGGGAAACTGAGGCTCCAGAGAAGTAACCAGCTAGGGAGATGCTGAGCCAGGATTCAAACCTAGGTATGTCCAACTCCAAGCCACATGCTCTTTATAGCTCAGATCCTAGTGTTGCCCAAACACGGGAGCACCCTTCTCTGAGCCTCCCCAAGTCATGCAGTGCAGAGGCCTTGCTTATGTGCCTCGTCCTCACCAGAGCTCAGGTGGAGCCAAATGAGTCACAAAGAGATAGGCATGGAGTTTGTGGACGAAAGGACCCTGTACCCCAGAGCCTGGACAGAGCGACTGACGGACATCATACGCACAGGCAGAGTGTTAGCGAGATGGACACCTGAGACAAGGTACACATTCACAGATGCCTTGGGACAGCAAGCAAGACCTGAAGCCCTAGTGAGAGCCAAAGAAACAGAAGAAATAGATGTAAATGCAGAGGCAACAGCAGGGAGGCACAGATGTCAGGAGACAGAGAAGGATTCTAAGACACAGGCCTTATGCTTTTTTAAAAATCCACCTATAACCTATAAGCCCCCTGCTTCAAAGTTTCCCACCCCTTCTGGCCAAACCAATGTACATCCTCCGCATACCGATCCATGATCCACATAATTCCTGTCTCCATGAATGTGCAAAGCCAGACTGTAACCAGCTATGTGCACATTTTCTCAGAACCTCTTGAAAACACATGCTCCAGTTTGTCAGTCACACACACTTGGCTCAGATTAAACCTCCCTGAATTATTTTACAGAGTTTGGTGTTCCATTAAAATGGGGATATGTTCTCAGAAAAGGCAATTTCATCGTGTGAGCATGTTCTTACACAAACCTAGACAGCATAGCCTGTTACACTCCTAAGGTGTGCGGTAGAGCCTATTGCTGTGTTCATGGAAAAAACACAACCTCTGTAAGATAATTCAAAGAAGTCTATTCTGAGCCAAGTGTATGTGCTGACCCGAAGCACATGTTTTCTAGAAGTTCCAAGAAAATGGCCCAGCATTATACATTTTTTTTTTTTTTTGAGACAGTTTCACTTGGTCACCCTCGGTAGAGTGATGTGGCATCTTAGCTCACAGCAACCTGAAACTTTTTAGCTCAAGCGATTCTCTTGCCTCAGCCTCCTTTGTAGTTGGGACTATAGGCGCCCACCACAATGCCTGGCTATTTTTAGAGATGGGGTCTCAGTCATGCTCAGGATGGTCTTAAACCCCTGAGCTCAGACAATCTACTCGCCTTGGTCTGCCAAGTGCTAGGATTACAGGCGTGAGCCACCGTGCCCGGCCTCTAGCATTATACTTTTAATTGTACTTTTGCAAGGGCCTCGAGTACCCTAAAATACAGGTAGAGGCACCTCGGAGTTCAGAAGAAATCCTGTGCTTCACAGCACCACTCTCCCTGTGCTGCCTGAGGAGCAGCTATTGCCAAACTGGCCGACTGACCAACTGACCCTTGCCTAGGCCCCCATGAATTTCTGTCCCCTCTCCCTGCATCAGTGCATCTTCCATCTGCCTTCCAAACATACTGCTCTTTCCCCTAGTCCCCAGAAGACAGATACCAGATTCAGGCAGCCAAGGGCCAGGGGACCCTGTAATCTGAGAGGCACAGACTTTCAAAATGACAGTGTGTAGAGGCCCAACAACCCCAGAAGGAAAGAATCTCTGGTCAAACAATTCCAGAACTGGGAACGTCCTGCAAGAGGTGTCATACAAGCTTCTATAGCACGTGAAAAGCATCTCAAAGGGACAGAACCACAGCAACTGAAAGCTTATACTTAGCTCCATCTCAGCCCCACAGGGTCTCACAGCCAGATTCACACAATCAGAGAAGGCCAGGTCCCCCTGCCCGTAACACAGATAACACAGAATGAGCCACATCTCACAGAAGTGGGAGGTGGAGGGGCTGGGAGGAATGAATTTGAAGGCCAGACCTCCAGGGAGCTTACCTAGAGTCATAGGAGAGGCTGGTGGAGGCGGAGCCAGAGGTACTGGCAGCATCGGTGGAGTCCACATCTGAGAAGAATGTCTGGCCTGAACTGGCACTGACAGGGGGGGAGAGGGTGAGCCCAGCAAAGTCCTGCCAGTCTGGGCCTCAGGGCCCCTGGGGAGCTATCCAGCCATCTCTCTGCCCCTCTGACCTGCATCCCAGCAGCCCATCTTCCTGTTGCTGAGCTCACTTGCATAGCTGCCTGTCCATTTCCTACCCACCAAGCCTCCAAAGTCCTCGGACCCTGGTGGTATGAGCCCTGCTGGCAATACCTAATGAGCAGGATCGGAGGCACTGGTGTGACACTTTACAGGTCAAAATGCTTTCATTTGCATTTCTTATGTGAGGAAAACAGATGAAGAGGTTCAGAGAGGGTAAGGCATTTAGCCAAAGCCACACATCTAATACTAGTAAACAGCCTGAAGCTCAGGTCTGCCTTACAGCCCTCACTCTTTCCTCTGAGCTCTCAGGAAAGCACTGAATGACCTTTAATAACTTTGACATGATGGAAGATGCAATCCCTCGTCTGCCTGGGAGTACACAAGCTTGGGGTGCTGTGGGAATACACCAAAGGCTTCTTGGAAGAGGCAGGGTTGTCTTGAGTTTTTAAGTGGGGTAGTGCAGGGCAAAGGGAAATCCAGGCAGAGGGACCAGCATGAGCAAAGGTGAGGAGCCATCAGACAGCACAGTGGGTGTGGGGTGACTGACCCCAGCAATTTGCGCAGAAAGTGTGAGGCAAGATAGGGGCTGGAGGGGTATGGAGGGTCAGGAAGGCAGGCCTTGGTTGCTGCTCTGGGCATGGGGATGTTATACTGAAAAATCTAGTGTAAAAAGACCCTTCAGGTGGACCCGTGCCACAAGGAACCTTCCAACTGGAGGTTTCAGAATGACCCGAGGGAGCTCCACCCCCTCAGAAGGCTTTCTACTCTGCCCCTCCCAGAGCCTTCCTGCCTTGCTGGGGAATAGAGTATCCTCCCCAGAGAGTACCGTCCCAGTCTCCAGAGCAACCTCTCTGCTAGGTTCCTCACTGATACCTCTTTAAACTCTGAATTTCATCCAGCGTGAAGTCAAATATGCTGGCGAGGTGGTGGTTGGTGCTCCAGGCAGAGGTGAAGTCACTCTGTGGACACAGGAAGGAGAGGGGAACAGTCAGCTAGTGAGTACCAATTCTACTTCCCAAAGGCACCCCTCTCCCCAGCTGAGGGCCACATGGCTGCCTGCTGCCAGCCAGGGCTGCCGAGGGCTGGACCCTCCCTCGGGTGAGACTTGTCACTTCCTTGTGATTCCAAGTCCTCACCAGGGAGCAGAGTCACCCCAGTTCTTGTCCTCGCTTTGCCTCTAGCTGACTATATGACTTTCACCTGTCTGGGCCTCAGTCACTTCAACTGCAGAATGGGGACAGTAACCCCTGCCTTCTTTACTTATAGAGGTGTCAGGAAACATGGTAAAATTAAATAATGGTAGAAGTGCCTTGTAAGCTGGAGAGTGCTAGGGAGATGAGGCCGTGCTAGTATTACTGCCTGCGGGGAGGGCTTCAGTAAGGATGCAGGTTACTTGAAGGAAAGAAAATACTCTGGAGCCTTGGTGACTCAGGACAGTCACTGCTCCTCCCTGCCTTCAGTTTCCCCAACTGGATGGTAGAGGGAAGAATGTTGCCTGCTCTTGCCCCCCACTTTGGGTTCTTGGGAGAACTTGGGGAGATAAAGAAGAGGTCTTGGGGTGCCTGGCTTTAGCTGGTTTAGCTGTAATAGGAACTGGCTTCTCCTTTAAGGGGCGTGGGCAAGTCTCCGGGCCTGGGATGTAGTTTTCCACACAGGAACCCCTAATGTGTGCTTGACCCTGCTGGTCCTGTGTGTGAAGGTGGAGAGCAAGAAAACAAGGAACTAACACTGGGAATAGCATCTTCCAGCAAAAACTTTGACCTTTTTCTTCTATAAACTCGCCTTTTCTGCTGCTGGAATTCGTGAGGCAACAAACTGTGGAGACAGAAAACGGAGAGGGTGGCCCAGTCAGAGCCTGAGGGCCCAAAGAGTGGTGCCTCAGGAAGGGCAGGACAGGGCTGCAGACAATAGCAGCACCTTCACAGGGAGGCCTGGGAGCAGTGGGGTGAGGGAGCAGTGGGCAGAAAAGGAAAATGTGCCTCCCCACGCAAGTGCATCCAGGTGCCCTGCTCCCTAACGCCAGGATGAGGGGCTCTGCTCAGCCAGGAGGGCTAGGGACCCCTTACACAGGCTGCCTTGCCTTCACCTCTGTGCCCAAGTCCTTGTCCAACAAGGCTGGGTTCCACAATCTGGCTCGCCCTTCCTGAGGCAACAAGGGGCTATGGTGGAGAGAGTCAGGGGTCAGGGACCAGTCCTGCTCCACCACTAACTAGTGCTCTGGGTGCCTGCAGCTGGGCTAACTGGGCCCAGGTTGTCCTCTCTTCCTTGGATACCACATACTCTCCGGGAGCTGGGAGCAGAGAAACTGAGTTGGGCCGCAGCCCTAGCCCCTGGGCCCCGAGCACTGACCCAGGCTTGCTCTTTCCTCTCTTACGCAGCTCGGATGAGGCGCTGCTGTCATTTGGCATCAGTCCCTTGTCCGGCAGCAGCTTCCCTGGCGGGTTGGGTGGGACACGGACGCGCAGACGGAAGATGCACTTCTTCTTCTTGATCTCCTTGCCACAGAGGAACCTGAGGGGTGTGGAGCGGGAGGAGGGAGTTTTGGAGCTTCAGTCTATCCTCCTGGGAGTAGGGCCAAGCCTTAAACAGGCAGGTCCCCTGCCTCCCTGGATTCAGAGCTAAGATCCAGAGTGGCCTCTGGAGACGCAGGGATGGGGGTTGCAGTGGGTAGCTGAGGATGTGGCTTGTGGCTGTCCATCCCTCCTGCATTGAATGTGGGTCCTGCTGCTCTTGTCCCTTTTCTTCTCTGCCTCAACCAGCCCCAAGGCCACCTCCTACAGGAAGACTGTCTCCTACTCACAGTGAAACTGATACTGTGGATTCTACCTCATTCTGTTTTTGCCTCTCCCCAGGGGACCAAAAGCATCTCCAGGCACTTGCCTCCCGCTTTGGACACTGCAGAGGTGACTTACACACAGCCCTGCCCTTAGGGGACTGTCCGTTGGGAAGGCTAAAGGCCTGTGTACCCAAACCACGAAAATGTGGAAGAAAGTGAATACATTTGCCTAGAGGTGTCTGGAAAGGTTTCCTAGAAGCAGGGTCTTATTCTCCACTGTGGCCTCAGCACCCAGACAGGGCCTGACACAGAGCAGCAAGTCAATACTTGCTGTTAGAACAAGTGAATGAAGAGGCTGTCGGCCATCCTAGGCCCGGGACGAGCACAAGCGAGAGCACCCAGTGGGAAAGGGCTTGGTGTGGCTGGCACTCAGAATGAATAAAGCAAAGGGACAGTGGCCGAAAACATGGGCAGGGCCTGATCCTAAAAGGCCTGAAAGGCCGATTAAGGACTATGTGGTGGTGGTGGTGAGGGATGTGGCTGGCTATGTGTGCTGAGAACCCTGGATGGGGGAACATGCTGGGGGATGGGTCAGGAGGCTGCAGCCCATCTGAGAGATGCTGCATCAATCCTTCAGTACCTGGCCCAGAACCCTAGATGGCTAGTGCCAGAGGGGCCCTCAGAGAGTAGGGGCACACCCCCGCCCTGCAGAGCTGTGCCCAGAGCCAAAATGTGTCAGGCTGCTGAGGGGGTCAGGGAGGCTTTGCAAAGGCAGAAGGGCTCCCTGGATCTTGAACGATGGGAAGGTTTTGTAGAGTCAAAAAGAAGGGGAGCAAAGTCTAGAATGTAGGAAGAACCTTTAGATTGAAATCCCACCTGAGGGGGCCCTCAGCACTCTCATCCCTCCCTGTACGCACCGGCTTTTGTAACTGTTGAGAGCGTTGAGGAGATGTGGTCCTCGATCTGTCACAGGGGTGCTGGTGAGCTGAGGGGAGCAGGACAGTTAGATCCAGGTACAAGGCATGGGGGAAAGCCCCAGCTCCATCTCCTCCCCTCCTCTGCCTCCGGATGCTTCCGAGTCCTCCAAGCGAGGATTGCTGACTTAGTCCATGATCTCAGACAAGTCTTTTCACCTGTGTATCAAGAGCTTTAACTATGTCCACACTCTTGACCCAGTAATGCTACTCCAAGGGTTCTGTCATGGAATTTATATCTGCAGATATAGTATGAAACCTGAACAAACTTCACCTACGGAACTGTTCTGTATGGCACTGTTACTAACAGTGGACAAATGGCAATGAAATGATATGCCCAATGGGAGGAAAACCAGTAAACTATGGTAGAAATCAATGCAGCCAATAAAAATGTTTATGAAGATTCTTTAATAATATAGACAAGTTCTTATGCTATAATGTAAACTTTTTAAAGATGACTGAAAATTGTATATGTGGTATCATCTGAAGCATGTAAAAAGAAAACATGCACAGATGAGAATCTGAAAGGAAATGTACTTATGTGTTATTTCTAGTTCTTTCTGGGTGGTGTGATATAGGAATATGAATTCTTTCTTATAGTGTACTATTGGGTACTTAAAAAAATTTTCTACGAGGAATGAGTATTTTTCTTATAAATCAGAAAAAAAAAGCTATTTAAAAAATTACCAACTCTCTCTCTTAAGGCTTTATAATATGTATGTCTTATACAAGTTATCAAACACTGTAAATGAAGACATTATTATATATAAAACCTTTTGAAAACATAAAGATTACTTAAAAAAAGAAATCCCTGCCATCAAAGAAGGTTTGGGGCAGTCGGTGGGGAAGATGCACCACCCAGTCTGCTGAAGTGGATTCTAAGGGTGTTCTCAGGAAAAGGGGGAAGCCCCACTGCGGGAGTGGTTAGGGAAGCCCAGCTCCAGCTCTGGCTCAGCTCCAATGCCCTGCTGACTACAGGCAAGTTGCTGTCTAGCTATGACATTCTGAAAGTCTTGCTTTGTTACTTCACTCCATGGTTCTGGGACTCCCAGGCCCCTGGTGACCCACTATTCCGAACGGGCTCGGTAGGGGTCGACATACTCCACTCTGTCCTAGCCAGGAAATCTGGAGTAGGTCAAATCAGAGAGCCCTGCTCCAGCCACACTTGATCCAGGACCCCAGCTTTCCCAGTGGAATTGGTGAGGCCCCAACCACCCACTGCCAAAATCTGGGCTCAGGCTCAGAGGCTGCATGGATGCAGCAGCTCCAGGGTGCTGGAAGCCTGGGTTCTGGCCTGTGAGCCTGGGCAGCCCTCTTGACCCCTGCCACTCTGATGCCCCACAGCCCTGCATACCTTGCCAAGCTGCAGGAGCTCCCAGTGGTGGTTGACAAAAGCCAGGATCTCCTCAAAGTCAAAGTACTTCTTCTTGCTCTGCACCCCCAGGTTATAGAGAGCCAGGTGAACCACGTCCACCCTGGGCAAGGGACAAGGAGGCAGTGCCTGGTGAGGCAGCAGCCTTGCCCCGTCAGGGCTCTAGCCTCTGGGGTCCAGGCTGAGAGGCAAGGCAAGGCTGATAGCTGGAAGTGGAATTGTCCCAGGAGGGAGGAGAAACAGGGAGGGTGAGAGCTGGGAGGGGGCAAGAGTGGGCTGGAGGTGAGCCCCACCCTCTCACCATCGCAGGGGCAGCCTCTGGATGTACTCTGGGCCCTGGTTGCACACGGAGCAGAAGAACAGGTAGAACCTGTGGGTGAGTGGAGAGGGGCCTGACACCCTACCCAGGCCCACCCTCCTTCCCACCACTCATCCCTTAGCATTCTCACTCCTAGGGCTAGTGACCTCTAAGGGGTAAGGACAGGGGCAGGACTGGGATGAAGAAATATTTCCCCTGTGCCTTCTAATCCCTACCCTAGCCCTCTTCCCAAATACCTCCCTGAAATGTGGCTGAGTTTGTAGAGTATGAGCTGAGCTAGGCCGCAGTGGTCACCTTCTTCCCCTCTGAGACAGACTCACACACAATCACAAATGACTTAAGACACCAACCAAAAGACATATATTATCTGATTTGACAGACATAATGCTTTCATTAGCTTAGCCTCATGGGTTAAAAGTTGGATCAAGACATCCATTTCCCCAGTGGCTTCTACAGCAACCCTGGGTATGGGTTGGGTGGGGACTGTGTCTCCCCTCTTTCCCTAGACACTTAAGGAAATGGAGCTTAGGGAAGGCAGGGATTTGTCTAAAGCACACACTAATCAGTGGCAGCTAGAAATATGGCCCAGTGTTTCTTTATTGCCTCCCTGGCTTAGCTAGGGAGTGCTCTATCCTGAACTGGCTCCCACAGACAGGTAGGTCTACATTACTATTGACCCCACCTTGTCTGGGACCTGGCAGGCCATCTGATAGAGTTGCTGCCGCCATCCTGGCCCCTCATTCCACCCCTAAGGTTCAGTTAGACCAAATTAGTACCTACCGGTCTCCAAACATCATGGGCTCATTGAGGCACTGGGTGCAGGCCTCGTGGAACCACTGCCTGCACCGGTAACATTGCAGCATCCGCAGGTACCATCTGGAGACACAGAGGAGCCAGGGTCAGCCAGCACTATACCCTCAGACAGGCATGAGCCTCAGCAACCTTTCCCAGCATAAACTTGGCCTCTACCAGCATAAAAGGAAAAGAACTCAGTTACTAAGCACTTAGAATGTGCCAAGGGATGACTTGGAGCCATACACAGGTCCCTCTTTTGCTCTCACCACTTGTAAAAGATGGGCTATACCATATTACAGAGTCAGAGGTTAAAGGCCTTGGTCAAGGTCACTCAGGTGATTGGAATTCTAAAGGATGGTGATTCAAATTCTGGTCTCCCTAACTTCAAAGCCCTTGCTTACTCTTCCATGCCACTACTGCACCTCCCATCTCTGGACATGCTGCTTACCAAACACCACTGACAGGGAACGGTTTTCCCAAGAGACTTCATGGGAGAATAATGGCTCCTGTAAGCTACATTGGGGGCAGGACTAAATCTGGTTTTTCCACCTGTTACTATACCATCCAGCAATACTCACTGAATATGAATGAAGAGTAAAAAGTTATTCTCTTGATAACTATCAGTGCTTTGTCCACACCCTGTCAGGTGAGGGCCACGTTAAAATGCAGATTCCTTTGGTCTACTCCAGACTTATTCGATCTTTGGGGAAGTCTTCAGGATGTTTTTTTTTTTTTTTTTTGAGACAGAGTCTCACTATGTCACCCTTGGTAGAGTGCTGTGGCGTCACAGCTCAGAGCAACCTTAAACTCTTGGGCTTAAATGACTCTTGCCTCAGCCTCCCAAGTAGGGAGTAGGCACTGCCACAATGCCTGGCTATTTGTTGTTGTTATTGTCATCGTTGTTTAGCAGGCCTGAGCCAGGCTTGAACCCGCTAGCCTCGGTGTATGCGGCCAGGCGTTGAGCCTCCAGGATGCATTTTTTAACAATCACCTTATGCAGCTAAATGTTGAGAAGCACTGCTTGTCTGCTGCAAAGGTTCCTGAAACGTTCTCCATTTGTTTTCTCTTAGGCCTCCCAACACTGTAGGAAGTGGATGGGGCTGAAGTAATCAAGCCCATCGGAGAGATGAAGTAGTTCAGGTGATTGCCCAAGTTACTCAGCTGGGCTGTAAGTACTACCTCCAGATGCTTAGTAATCAACAGAGCTTGGGGCTGAGATTCAGGACTTCAGGGAGTCCTGAAGGCAGAGATTCTACCTCTTTCCTCTTTGGTTCCTTCCACAATGCCTGCAGTTAGGTCAGGCTCAGCTGTCCACGGCTACATGGAGGCCTGGGTCAGCAAGGAAGAATCAGAGTTTCGCCCCATAGCTAAGGCAAGAATCCCCTTCACAGCATCCCCAACATAAGACTCCCAGCTCTTGTTTGCACATCTCCAGGGAAAAGGATTTTAATATTTCACCAATATCCTATTTCATTGGCTTTGACAATGAAAAGGTTATCTTAACTTCCGTGCATGAGCCCTACCACCACCACCTTTTAAAGTGCTTACCAAGTGCCAGGCATTGCGTGACCTTTATGTTAATTATATAATTTATGCCCTGCTCCCAACCACAAACAGAACAGAAACAGGAGAACTGAGGCTCATGGGTTGCACAGCTGGTAAGGGACAGAGCCAGGATGTAGACGTCCTAGGATTGGGACCGAGTGTCGGGGCGCCCGCTCTTAACCACTCAATAATTCTTCCTTTCCTATGGTGTTCGGAGGAAATCACCCTTGCCCTCTACCTTCACTGCTATAGAGTGACAGTTGCTACCAGGAGCCGGGCCCTAGGGCTTTAGTCTACGGCTCCACTCTTGAGGTCACGCCCCCTCAGGCCTCACCTCGAAGCCTTACCTTTGGGGACCGCCCCTTGAAACCCCGCCTCCTCGGATCCTGTTCCCCGGGCCCGACTGTCCGGGACTGCACTCCCACCCGGTCTCCCCAACCTTCTCCGCCTCCCTGGGGCCCTGCTCCGGTCCGCCAGGCCCTCCCCTCTTCTTCCCCCCGATTCCCCACCCTGAATTCTCCAGGCCCGCCCCTAGGAGCCCCGCCCCCGCTCCTGCACTCGGGCCGGCTCCCCGGGGCCCGCCCACTGGTTTGCACTCCAGGCCTGTGCCGGAGCCCCGGGCCCAGTCTGTCAGCAGAGCGCTGCTGTCTGATTCTCCCGGACCTGCCCCACCTCCCTGGGGCCCTGGCCCCACGGCCTTACTCTCCGGGGCCGCCGCAGTAGCAGTAGCATTGCTGCTGATTGGTGCGGTGGGGCGAGTCCCACTCGAGTTCCTCGGGCTGGTAGGACAGTACCATCTTCACCGCCTGCAGCGTCCTGGCGATGGCGCCCTTCTTCAGCGCGCCGCCTTTCTGGGGGGAGACGAGGGTCCGAGTCAACGGCGGGGTCCCAGCTGGGCCACATGTGTCAGCACACGATTACTGAGGGGAACTGGGGGTACCCGCAGATATTCCAGTGTAGTCAGAAACGCAAGGTTTTTCTCATCAATTCCAAACCTTCCCCTATATCCCTGAAGGATCTCTGTTAATACGGTATTAATAGTACTAAGCACAACAAAGGTGACAATTACCAATATGTACTGAGGGTGGGCAATTACATAGATTTTCTTTAATAAAGAACCATTTATTGGAGTCTTCCTACTTCTGACACCAAATCTACCCTGTTTTCCCGAAAATAAGACAGTGTCTTATTTTAAGGTGTGCTCCCAAAGATGAGCTAGGTCTTATTTTCAGGGGACGTCTTATCTTTCCTGTAAGTAGGTCTTATTTTCGGAGGATGTCTTATTTTCGGGGAAACAGGGTAGTTCGATTTTACAGGCTCAGGGAGGCAGTGCAGCCTGGCCAAGGACATACAGCTGGTTACGTGGCAAAGGGGCAGTCTGTCTCCAAAGCCCAGGTGTGGCCCCTCTGAGGAGAGCTTAGGCTCTGAAATGGGGAGTCAGGCCTGGGTGCAGGGGGTGTCTATGCTGCCCCACTGGAAGAAGCAGGAGAAGCAGAGAATGGGAGGGATGGAGGGCTCACCCGCACAGCCAGTGCGAAGATGCAGCGTCGGCAGAACCAGGGTGTGAGCAGGGGCCGGTCAGCACTGCCTGCTATGGGGATGTGGCACTGCTGGTGGTAACCTGCGGCAGAGGAGGGAGTGGTAAGTGCCCACAGGAAGCAGTGGGCCAAGGCCAGGCCGTGCAAAGGTCACAGGGCAGGGTGGGCTGCAGGAAGTTCCTAGGAGCTCCCCTACCAGAGCTGGGGAACTGGCTGGTGATGCCCACCAAGGCAGCCAAATTGGTATCAAGTGACAAGATTGTCAGCGGGGGAGGCACCAAGTTCTGGCTTCACTTCCTGTGCCCCATCTTTCCCACACACCCTCTCCACCTAGGAGAGCCTCAAACTGCATACGTCATTGCACTTTCCCAGCTTTCCCCAAGGTCACCTTCTGGCCCTCACAAAGCCTGGCCTCTTTTCACCCTAGAGCTCCAAAAGAAACAGGAAGCCAGCTGAGACCCTAACAGACAGAAGCAGTGCCCATTAGCAGCTAGTGTGGAAGGACCCACAGGTCAGGCCCATCTCAGTGCTGTACTCGCCCCACTCACCCAGGCCACACTTCCCGCAGATAAGGATCTCATTCATGGGCCCAGATGTCTTCCCCAGACAGATGTTGCACTTGGGCTCCTCTCCTGGAACACCAGCTGAAAGAAAGGCCCTCTAGAGTCAGGTCCAGACCCCAGGAATTATGAGTTGTACAATGAGTACAGATGCTGAGCCTTTGCTGGGTATTGAGCCTAGAACTGGGCCCTATGTGCTACCTCACTAAATCTTCTCAACTTCTTTGAGGTGCCTGTTATCATTACCCCATTCTAAAGATGGGAAATTGAGGCTCTGAGAGGTTTAGTACCTTGCTTAGCTACTAAGTAGGAAATGTGGGATTCAAACCCATGGTTGTGGGACATCAAACCCTCTGTTCTTTTGGCCCCATCATGCTGCCTCTCATGCCTGATTTAACTTGTTTTGTTAAACAGTGAAATAATTTTTAATAATTACATTATGGGACAATACCAGGATGCTAAAATGAAACCCCATGTTCTCATCAGTAAGTATGAACACCTGGCCAGTCTTCCCACCCACTTCTCCTTCATGTAATTATTTTGAATCAAGCCCCAGATCCCCAATCATTTTTCTAAATGTTTCAATATACATCTCTGAAAGATCAGGACTCTTTTTAAAAAACATAACTACAGCACCTTTATTGCACCTCAAAATTAACAGTTTCTTAATATTATCAACAAATTTCAGTTACTGTTCACATTTCCAACATCTCTTAAAAATGTCATAAGAATTTTAAGTCTGTTCTTTTAAATCAAGACCCATGTAAAGTCCACACATGGTGACTGCCTTATGTTTTTAAAATTCCTTTTAATTTACAGGTTCCCTCACCATCTTTTTTTTCCTTTAAACATTTTTTTTTTTTTTTTTTGTAGAGACAGAGTCTCACTGTACTGCCCTCGGGTAGAGTGCCGTGGCGATACATGGCTCACAGCAACCTCCAACTCTTGGGCTTACGCAATTCTCTTGCCTCAGCCTCCCGAGCAGCTGGGACTACAGGCGCCCGCCACAACACCCGGCTATTTTTTTGTTGAAGTTTGGCCAGGGCTGGGCCTGAACCCGCAACCCTCGGCATATGGGGCCGGTGCCCCACCAACTGAGCCACAGGCGCCGCCACCTTTAAACATTTTTGATCGAAGGATATGTGTGAAAAGTCTGTATGAGTACATTAAACACACTTTGCTGTGTGCTTCTGCTTTATTTCCCCTGCAAGCTAAAAGTTTTCTAAGGGCAGAAATGGTATCTCTTCAACCCTGTATCCCCAGGACTTCACATAGTATGGCCTATAACAAGTGTCCCAAGACGTGTTTGTTACATAAGTGGCCAGGCAGGAACCTTGCCTCTTTCTCCTGAATATGCCTCCAGGAAGGTGGTACCCAAAGTGGGTCTCAGTAAGTTCACATTGGCTTAATAAAGTGATAGATAATTACGGTAGTGCCCAGACTTCTGCTCTCATCTTGGGAGACACCAGGGGCCATCATTCTGTATGGGAGGACCGGTCATCTGGCAGGGATACAAGCTGGTTCCTGGTTAAGCACTATGGCACCTCGATGGAGCCTGGCACATGGTGGGTTTCTACACAAGGTCTACTAAGGTGAACAGCCTTTCTTCTCCATCGGCTCCTATGCGTTCAATAAGAGGGTAACCAAGAGAGGAAATCCTCATTGCTTTGGGTCTTTACATGATAAACTTAGGGGCTTGAAGAAGAACCATTCTGCAGTGGTCACAACTTTGGAGAAAGGGGCAATTTGAATGAACTACTGACTGGCTGGGTTCTGTGGCCTCACCTGGCAGACTTCTTGGAATCCTCTCTTAGGGCAACAAATTCTTGAGAAACTGCTTCTCTACAACTCAGTACCACTGAGCTAAGCTTTGCACATGGATTATCTCATTTAATCCTCCAAACACTCTTCTTTTAGGTGAAAAGACTTAGATTCAGCAAGGTTACATTACTTGCCCTAGCTAGGATATTCAGCTAGGGCTGGAACTTGCTCCAAGATCAATCTGACCCTAAAACCTGCCTCTCCCCCTGGTAGGGCCATGTCTCTTTTCCTCTGAGAGCATAAATGGCAAACAGGTTCTCCCCTCATGCCTACTCCGATTGACAGTGGTTGCTTGGTGCTCCCATGTTGAAAGCACGTTAAGTATTGAGACTGCCTGCTAACACATGCATGGGAAAGGAGAATGGTGGTAAGAATGTCCCTGATTTGCCATTTCTGTAAGACAAAGATGCCAGATTTCTGAGGGCAGAGATGATACCCAACCTTGCTCCTTTTCAACTCTGAAAGCTGGTTTACCTCCAGACAGGCCTCTATATCCTCATCCTACCTGGCCCATCTCTACTTTCCTCATCTTTCCCCATTCCCCTACTCCTTGCTGCATACATAGGACAAGCTCCACTGTTAGTCAGGGGCCCTGTGCTGGCAATTAGAGGTGACAATTCTGAATACCCAGGCCCCTCCCCTTTCCTGGTCCAGATGATCCAGGGCTTTGAGCAGCAGATGTGGTACAGAGAGGAAGCAAACACAGGCCTGAGACCTAGTCTCACCTCCTAGCACCTCTCTGAACCACGTCCCCACCTGCCCCACCCCCCACAAGGTATAAGCATTCAAGGGGATGACAGATGCCCTAAGTGCTTTACTTAGTAAACATATAACTGGTAACCTGATCATTATTTCAGGTGGGCTTGGGGTCCTTGGACAAGGGCTAGGATTATGAGATAAAAAAGAAATGGAAAAAATGAAGGTGGTGGAGGAGAGAAGACCTGAGGAGGGTGGGAGTACCCAGGCCTTGAGGAAGACTCACCATGCTGTATGTCCTTCCATAGGACCCAGTATTTGGAATTATCTTCAAAAGTCACAAGGCAGCTCTGCTTAGAACTGCTTACCTGGGAAATGGAGAGGGGGCAATGTAAGGAAGGGCTGGGGGAAAGCCTAATTGGAACATGGTCTTCCTCCCCAACTTCTATCTCCTTAGGCTCCAGAAAGGAGAGTGAGTCTAGAGGGGTAAGGAAGGTGGCTATCACTGGAGTTGTACAGCCAGGGACCGGGGATGACAAGTTGGTAGGAATGTTGAGGACAGATCAGGCCTCATGGTCATATGGGATGCTCTTCAACCTGACTTCATTTTGTTTTGCAGCTCTCAGAGAACCTTTCTGAAGAACTGGTTGGATGATGTTGATTCTGCAAAACCGGGCTCTGAATCCTTCCTCTGTTAGCTGTTGGGCATGAGGGACCAGAAGGGGATTCCCCAGCAATCCTCCTCCCTCTATCATTGGTCTGAGGGTCAGGCTGGAGGAGGAGCCTAGGAACAGGGGACAGTGGGGGAAGGTTTACCCTCTTGATCTTCCCAAGGTAATACAGTCCATCCGTCCACCTGCACAGCACATACTGGCCCTCTGTCAGCTTGGACATCAGGTCTTTGAAGTTGTTCTTGGCCTTTGTCAGGGCCCCCTTGTTGGGGAGATGGCTGTTGGCACCATAGGAGTCCCGAGTCCCTGGATCCAGAGCTCGATTCTCCATCAGCTTCCACCGACACTGGGAGAGAAAGAACATAATTTTTACCTCATGCTTCCCTGTTCCAGAAAGCTCAACACAGGAGGGAGGAAACCTGTGCTAGATACAAGACATGTTTATTTCAGTGAATCCTCATAATGACTTGCTAGAGAGACATTATTATTCCTGTTTACAGATAGGGAAACTAAGAAAAAAATAAAAAAAGAAGAGGCTGACAGGCCAGAGGCAGAACCATGGTTCCTAATCCGGTGAGCTGATGCTAAATCAGCACTGTTCTCAACCACACAGCACAAAGTCTCCTGCCCAGAGGGCCTTGACCACACGCCTTGTCTCAGGAGGCTGAGGCTTTATCCCTTAAGCAAACACACTGCATGTTCTGTGGGTGGAGGGCCTTCTCCAGATGGTGGCTGACCACATCCCTCCCACCCCCCCCAGGACATAGGCACTGGGCAGCTTTATACTCCCTGCCCCTACCCTGGGATCTGTCCAGAGAAAACTCTGGGTGGTTTGTAAAGTAGTGTTGACTGGGCATCTGTGTCTTTTGTAATCTCCTTTTCTGTTCTCAATTATGGATGATTTAATGGAAACCAATACTGGGACATTTAAACCCACTTATGCTTTCACCTAGATGCTCATCTGCCCCAAGCCCTGGAAGTGTCCCACACCATCCTAGTCAATGTGCTGCTGGTTTATCCCTTTCTCCTATCAAGGGTACTGCCCAGGGCATCATAGACTCCCCAACCAAGGAGCTGCCACCGCCTGCCAGTCTCAAGCATGGTGGCTTCTGGCATTAGTGCCCTTTTCCATCCTCTTGTCGGATCTGAGCTTGGCCTCCACTTCTGCTAGAGGCATTTGTTCACCACTGGCTTAGTAACTGTTTCCTGGGTCTGGTGCTCACCTCTGCTAGTCACCTGGGCTGGGAATCGAAACTGCAGGCCTAGTGCTGAGCAGGCCACTCCTGCCTTCTTCATTTCTTTATTTTTCTTTTTTTATATATAGAGTCTCATTTTGTCCCCCTACGTAGAGTGTCTTGGTGTCATAGCTCAGCGAGCTCAAACTCTTGGGCTCAGGTGATCCTGCTGCCTCAGCCTCCGGAGTAGCTGGTACTAGAGGCTCCAGCCACAACCCCTGGCTATTTTTAGAGGCAAGGTCTCATTGCTCTGGCTGGTCTTGAACTCCTGAGCTCAGGCAATCCACCTGCCTCAGCATCCCAGAGTGCTAGGGTTACAGGTGTGAGCCACGTCGTCGTCGACCCACTCCAGTCTTCTTACCTCCCTACCAGACTTCCTCAGACTCACCAACTCCCTTCCAGAAACCTTTTGGAGCTCCCAATGCCTTCAGTGGTGTTCAAACCCTTTTCCAAAGTCCCCTTCTCCGGCTTAGGGCTCACCTGACTCAATGCCCCTTGGCACACTCCACTACAGCCAAACACAGCCTAGCTCTGTTCCCTGCACAGGCTGAGCTGGTCTGCCTCTGCAGGGCGCTGGGCACCTGGTGTCATGACTGTCTTCGCCAGGACCGAGTCTAGCGTCTCGATAGTCTAGCGTCTATCTCCGTGTGTGTGCACTCCCGGTAGACTCTGCAGGATGACGTCCACAGCAGTGTGCCAGTGTGTGTGTGAATCTAAATCCATGCATGTGTGGGCCCGGTGTGCAGGGGGCTCGGCTCTCCTGACCATGACTGGCCACGTCCCCCTCTGCCTGCCCTCCATGACGCATAGGCATAGGGCAGATGTGATCTGAATCTCTGCCCTCTCCCTGCCACCTGGCTTCCCGGCACCGCGAGAGGCCGAGGCAGGTTCACAAACTGACATTTCCTCCCTCATTGCACCTTTGGGAGCGGGCCGGATCGCCGCACCTCCTCCACCCAGACTGGGCGAGGGCCCCCCGGGTAGTGGCCCCCACCCCCTCCTCTGTCCTCCCGGAGCGGGCCCCCGCGGCCTGTGATTGGCTGATTCAAACCCATCTCCAAAGAAGTGCCTGTTTGCGGGTTCCCGTCCGCGTCCAGTTCAAATCGCGGCACCCAGAGCGCGGGGCCGGGCGGGGGCAGGAAGCGAAGATGATTCATGCGCTGGGGCCTCTCCCAGGGCGGCCGTTGGCTTTTTAAAAAGGGTGTTCAGCAGGGGGAATAAAGGTCGCCCAAGAACCTTTCAGATTGGAGCGCTCCGCTCCTCGGTCGCTGTGACTTCAATTCTTCCCCATCCCAATCCCGCCGCAGCCAGACTTCGGACGTGAGCAAAATCCCCAAAGCCCGGTCTATCCTCTCCCACCCCAACAGCAAAAGTAGAGATTTGGCACAAGGGATAACGACCTGTCATCCACGCCCGCCAAGGTCGGGGACCCGGTGGGGCTCCCGCTGCCTTGCGTGCTCCGTTCGCCCCCCGTCGCCATCCCCCACCCCCGCGCCGCTCCGCGGGGCTCAATCCCGGGGGCGTCCGACCCTCCCTCCAAAGTTCCGGAGATTTCGAAAGGAAAGGGAGGCGCGCAGCGAGCAGAGTGCGGCGGGGAGTCCCCGGCCGGGCCGGCCGCCCGCGGGCGGAACTTACCGCGAGGCTGCGTGCCTGCCGGTCCCACTTGGAGTCTGGCCACCAGGCGCATCAGCTGCGGAGGCGGCTGCGCTCGGCCCGCGGCTGCCCGGCCGAGTGTCCGCCCGTGGGGCCGGGGTCGGGGTCTCGGCGGGGGCGGGGCGGGGCGGGGGCGCCGCGGGGAAGAGGGGGAGGCGGCGGAGGGAGGGGCCGGGGCGCTCAGGAAGGGGCCCCCCGGGCGCGGGGCGCCATCTTTTTCGCGTTTTCCCGCGAATTATTGACGTCCCGCTTATGTAATTAGCGGGGGCCGCGCCGGCCTCGCCATTGGAGCCCGCGCCCGGCGCGCCCCCGCGGCCCGCCCGCCCCCGGCGCGCCTCCTCCGGACGCGGAGCCCCGCCGCACCGACCCCCACGGGGCACACGGCGGGCGCGCACACTCGGCGAGGAAACGAGACGCAGCAGGGCGGCGCGGACACCGACACAGCACCTGCGCTGACGGTGCGGGCGTTCCGCTCAGACACAGCGCACGGATAGCGTTGAAATAGCTGCGCTACACACAGCACAGAGCACGCACGCGAGTCACAGCGCCTCACATGCAGGCGCAGACACGCAATAAAGACAACTACGGTACACACAGACACAGATGCACAGGAGGATGCAGTCTACACGGCACAGACACAACGGGCGTGCGGGACACCGACAGAAAGCTGCACACAGTGCACAGAAATACAAGGCAAACACACGCCACCTACGCCGACGCGTCACAGGAAGGAATGGCACAGGAGAAAGGCCACATACACAGTCACAGGAAAGCAGGTTGATGCGAGGGGCATGGCTCCAGTCACAGATGGTCCCTGCCCTGGAGCGAAGAGCCAGTCCTGCCTGACTCCGCCCAGACTCACCCTTGGGGGAGCAAGGGTGGAAAACACAATACCCTCTCACCCTCACCCCTGCCCTCAGTCCCCAGCGCCCACCTCACCTGCTGCCATGGTACAAAGTGGGCATCACCAGGGTACTGGGGGAGTATGTGCTTTCATGGGTGTGGCCTGTGGAGACACCTCCTCCCAGAGCCATCCCAGCTCACCGTCAAGTTGCCCACCCTTGGTGCTCTGCCTCCTGGCCTGGGTGTGTGGTCTGTCCAGCCCCCTGCATCCCCTTCCCAGCCTGAGACCCGGAGTCCGCTTACCTCCTGCCAGCCCCGGCCCCACTCCCCACTCCTGCCTCACTGCCCCATTCTGGGTCCTTGATCAAAGGCAGAACCTGGCAGTTCTGAGCACTAGCCTCCCTTCTGCATGCGCCTGGAAAGGAAGCAGGGGAGCAGACCCATCAGACATTTCCCTGTCCTGGAGAGCAAATTTTCAAGTCCTAAAGGGGACCTAGGATGGTGCTACTTATCCACATTCTGCTGGGAGAACGTGTAAAATGGGGGCAGGACTGGTGATACAAGTGGGACACTCCCACTGCTCTGCCTTTGGGGCTGGAGTGAGGGGCAGAGATCACGGAGGGAAGTGTCACCTCTGAGGCTCACAGTCCAGCTCTCCTCAGTACTAGCAGTGGGACCCTGAGAGTATCACTTCAGCTTTTAAGCCTCAGTTTCCTCATCTGAATAGAGTTATCGGGAAGGTTAGAGTTAATGTGTGCAGAGTGGGTGCACAGTAAGTGATGATGGTACTTTGTCCGGAAATTCTGTGTTCATCAAGTGGGGTGGGACTAGAGCTGGGGACTGTGGTGCCCACATTCTTTGGGGGGAGTCTGTTGGCACAAGCAGTGGACACGTACATGATAAAGAGGGGCTTGTGCAGGGAACTGCACGTGTCCTGGCTTGAGTCTAGTTCTGTCTCTGAGCCAGGGTGGGGTCTCAGGTGAGCTAGTCCGTCCTCAGGTCGTGTTTCCTCATCTGACCAAAGGGGGTTAATAATACCCCCCACCCCACCCCACCCCAGAGCATTGCATAGATAAAGGTCCAAATAGGATAATGAAGGAGCAGGTGCTTTTGTAAACTAAAAGATGGTATGCAAAGTGAGAAGTTTTTAAAACACTGCAGAACAGGAAATTACAAATGCCACAAGAAAGATACAGTAACTTCGAATTAGAGAGAGAATAAGTTTCATGGAAAAGGTGGCATTTAGATAGGCTGTGGAAGTAGGGAGGTGGGTATTCCAGAATTTAATGGGCTGACAATTCAATTTTTAAAAAATGGGTTACGGATCAACAGGCAATTCATAAAAGACGAAATTTAAATGGCCAAAGTGGCCAAAAATATGAAAAGATGTTCACCGTCACTGGTCATGTGAGAGATGCAAATGAAAAGAATTGTGGCACCTGCGGGACTGGCACAGAGCAAAGAGTTGTCAATAGGGGAGTGCAACGAGGGCAGCGAGGATAGGGTGCGGTGGGACCCAGCATTCACCGATGGAGTTGCAAACTGGTTCAGTGACTCTGGAGAATAGTTTGGCAACATCTAAGGAAGTAGAAGATGCTCATAGGTACAATTCAGTGACCTCCCTCCAGTTGCTCGGCATATAATCATAACGAACTATAGAAATGATCCCTGAAAGTATAGTCTTGGTATATAATTGTAAAAATTTAGAAATTGATGAATTGTCCATCAACAGCAGTCCACCTAGATAAACTGTGATCTCTTCATACAATGGAATCCTATCCTGAGAATAAAAATAAACTAAACTCCTAGGTCTCAACATAGATACACTCCAGGGGAAAAAAAAAAAAAAACGAAAAACAGGTTGTACTGTGGGTACAGTGTGTTTCAAAATATTTTTTTAAACATTCCAAAACATGCTCTGTATACATTCTCAGGGATACAGTCAGGTAGTAAAGGTTGAAACGTGCATGGGAAATGAAAGAGCTCAAATTTAGAATAGTGGTCACCTCTGAGAAGGAAGGGATGGGGATGACGTAGAAAGGGTTGCAGGGGCTTTAATGGCATCTGAAGTGCTTGATTTCTTAGGAAAAAAAAAAGAGCTCTGAAGCAAATGTGGCAGTGTCAAGATGTGGAGGCGGGGTGTAGGGGGCTGGTCCAGAATGGTTATTCTCCCTGTCTCCTCAAGTTGAAAACTTTTCATCTATTTTGTCTGCATATGAAATATTTGAAATATTTCAAAATATTTTTTATTGTGGGGATTCATTGAGGATACAAGAAACCATGTTACATTGATTGCATTTGTTAGGTATAGTCCCTCTTATAATTGTGCCTTGCCCCCAAAGGGTGTATCACACACGGAGAGAAATGTTTCAAATTTTAAAGATGGGAAGGGCAGGCAGACGATGGAGGGCACAGGGGAGGTTCCACCTGTCAGGTGTTCATGTCCTCTCACCATTGAGCACCCTCCTCTGTAAGACCCCTCACAGCTTAGTGAGCCAGGCATGGCAGGCATTCAGGGGACATACCTGCAGTTGGGAGAAGTGGAGCTATTTCCCCATTATTGTCACACAGAGAGATCAGGGCATATCCTTCCCCCTCGGCTGTGTCTCAGCTTCTGCCTGTCAGGGGGGATCACCAAGAGCCAAAGATCCTGGAGAGAATGCCTCCTGCCTCATCATAATCCATCCTCTTCCATTTCTTTTTCTTTTGATTAAGGACAGTTTAGAAAATACAGAAAAGCACAAGGAAGAAAATAAAAAGTCACTTGTGATTTTTTCATTTAAAAGTTAGCTTTATTGAAGGATACTTCACATATGACAAATTCAACCTACACCCCTGCTTTTTTTGGTTTTGTTTGTTTGTTTATTGTTTTTTTGAGTCAGAGTCCCATTCTGTCAACCAGCTAGAGTGTGGTGGCATCATCATAGTTCACAGCAACCTCGAACTCCTGGGCTCAATTGATCCTCTTGCCTCAGCCTCCTGAGGTGTTGGGACTATACATGGGAGCCACTACACCTGGCTAAAATTTCACCTATTTTAATGTATTTTGAGAGAACATCATTTTCAGAAATATTTGTTCAAGTACTAAACTAGTTAACAAATAAGATAGTGCTGTACAAAGCAGATGAAAGAGCATTATTGCAAAATTAATGTAATTTTTAGAAATAATGGGCCGGTATTTTATTGCCTGAGTTTGGGAGTCAGAGTGCTGTGTCCTCACCATGGAGGTGCTGAGAGTTTTCAAATTATAGTAGAAATTGTGGTTGTTAACGCCATTAAAAAAAAAAAGATCGACAGGGTCAGACTGTGACCTATTGAAGTGACTGTGGCCTTGGTTAGCCACCAAGTCATAAACACGTTTACCTGTGGCTTTTGTGGGGAAATGAGAGAAGTCTGTCTGCCTTCTCTGTGAGCCCAGGAGGCGTAGAAAAAGGAACCTTCCCCAGACACAGGAGACCCTGTTACCCACCCCATGTCCCCCAAGCTCGCTGTGGAATTCTAAGCAGGACCCTTCCTGGCTCATAATTTTAGTCTCCCTATCTGTTAAAAATAAAATGGTGCTTTATCTTCCCTTTCCACATCCAGCAGGCTCATAGGACCTACTGGAGGCAGGCACTGTACTAGGTACAGTGGGAGAGACTTGGAAATGAATAAGATGCCATCTTCCATCTCAAGAATCTGCCAGTCCAGAGCTGGTGGCTGGGGCTGAGGACGGAGATGCCGTACCAGGGGGATTGTGGGAGTGTGTTAAGAGATGGGGTCTAGGCGAGGAGGGCTCTGCTCGGAGCAAACCCCGATGACCTCTAATTTGATTCTATGAACTTCGTTTAAGCTTTGTTTCTCTGTCCCTGGAGAACCTTGGAAAGGTTCTCTCTAAAGACTCTTCTCTAATGGACTTCAGATTGATCGCTGGTCGAAGTATGAAGTCTTTGAATGGTCCCCAATCATTCTTAATAAAGGATCTTATATAAAGATTTGACCCACCGAATTCTGCATTGACTTATGTGAGAGTTATTTTGTCTTCTTGTTTTTATGAATTAGGTCTACACCTGATGTTCAATTAGAGCTTTCGATTGATACGATCAAAATAGTGTAATCATAAAAAATAGAATTAGATAGATAACAGAATTCTTCCAAAAGCAAGACCATTGGATAACTTGTTAATCTATGGTATTTTGTGATAGAGAATTGTGGAGAAGATTAAAGATACCTTTGAAGTTATCTCCACATTAAAATACAGAAGAGCCATTTCATAGGTGAACTCTAATAGCATTTATAATATTTTGGGGATGAAGTGATCCAGGAATCTACTCATGTGAGGTGGTTGAGCTCTCAGGCCCAAGCTGAGAGTATAGGAGAGAGGGGAAATGAATGAGAACCGGTTCTTGGCACCAAGGCGCTTGCTGGGCATTTCATGGAGGTGGCGAGATATAACTGCTCAAGGATAATCGGAGGAGAGCAAGCAGGAAGAGGGTGGATACAGCAGAGTCATTCGTATGTTTTAACTAGTATGGATGGAACTGAGGTTTGAACCTAGGTCGGTCTGATGCGTTCAAAAGTCCATGCCCACTGCGCTGCCCCACGTGCCTCTCATGTTTCCACATTGGAGGACAATCATGGCATCACCAGAGTGGAGAGAGAGCACACCAAAGGGGGTGACATTCACCGTTACTGTGGGGAAAACGGGTGCATGTGGCAGAGCTGAGCCAGGAACCCAGGCAGTCTGGCTCTGCGGCCTTTAACCCCAGCCCTTCTGCCCCTGTGAGGACTGCTGTCTGGTCTTGTAGGTCTTTACGCAGCTTGGACACCTTCGATGTCATACTATGCTATTTCATCTACAATAAAACCTCATTCCAAATAGCTATTGGGAGTTTAAACAAGGTACTTCTCTCCTCCCCTCCCCATAGCAATTCTGCAAGGTGAACAGGCAGGGTTTATGCCTCCCTCAATTCACAGATGAAATTGAGGTTAAGGAGGTTCAGTGATGTGGCCAAAGCCATGCAGCTAGGATGTGTCAGCTGTAAGACTCATGGTCAGGTAGTCCCCACTGCAGAGGACCTTCCAAGTCACATTTCCCAACTTCTCATTTTCAGAGGGTGAAACTGGTGTCTAGAAAGCAGGAGAGGCTCACTCAAGGTTGTGCAGGACAGACTTGTTCAAGGTCAAGTGTTAAAATCGGCAGAGGAACCATAATCAAGGCCTCTGTCCCTCCCCTGCCTAGGGATGTACGTCGTGTTGCTTGTATCAGATTGCCAGCAGTCCTCTTGAGTTTTTCTACTGCCAAAATTTATTTTAAACCCTTCTGGTTGAGTGTTCTGTGACATGTGACATTCTCATGAATTTCAGAGGGGATCTCTGACTGGGCGGGAAAACATATAAGTGACTTACAGGACCTCCTTGAGCTTGGAGAGGCTGTGATTCTGTTGCCAGAATTCCATGACTCTTAATCTTCACTTTGCTTCTCTGAGGAAAAATTCTCAGGCCTGGTCTCTCTCGGTTGTCGGCTCTGCCCCCTGTTCTTCGGGATAAGCTGGGGCGGATAGCTCCAAGGGGTTTAGCTGGGGCTGTTCAGATCTGTGGTCTTATAGCTGCTTCTTCCAAGATTACAACTCACTGTCCCAGATGCTTCCACTGCAGACGAGAGAGGAAACATCTGGGCTGGAGCTGTGGGGAGGGAGCCCAGCTGTGTAGGAGATGCCCTGTGGCGGAGCCTGTGAGCTGAGAGCTCTTCCTTCCAGATGTGGTCTGCCCACTGGGGGTGGGTCCCACCCGCAAGGCTTCCATGGGCCCAGGGTATGTGTGTGGTGGCTGGAGCGGGGGCAGTCAGAAGATGAGGGTGAGGGAATGGGGCACTCAGCATTCAGGAAGGAGGCTCTGAGGAGGTGTATGGGGCAGGTGGGCGAGGCACAAATAGTTTGTATGGACTTCAAACCATAATAGGGAGATGGCAAGGCAGCTAGACAGATGGTGGGGGCCCTGCAGGGAACAACTTCTGCAATGAGGAACTTAGTCTGTATTGGTCCCAGGGAAAGCAAAGAGGAACACACGCTCAAACTGTGAGTCATTTATCCATTCACCCTTCAGGGCCGACCTCAGCATTTGGCGAAGCACCCTCAGTGTGACTATGGAGCCACGTCCCCTTTTGCAGTCAGGAGCTGACTCTCCAATGGTAGGTTTCTCCAGTCCGTGGTCACAGAGCCCCCCACCCCAAGCCCTGTACCCCCTCAATAGGAGGTAGTGATCTGGGCCCACCCCACTGCGATGGTTAGTAGTTTAGGTCAATGTGGTCAGGCTATAGTCCCTATTTATTTACTCCAACACCAATGTAGGTGTTGCTATGAAGGTGTTTTATAGGTGTAGTTAGCATTTACCATCATTTGACTTTAAGAAAATCACCCTCCATGGTGTGAGTGGGCCATAGCAAATCAGTTGAAGGGCTTAAGCATAAAAACTGAGGTTTCCAGCTGGGCATGGTCGCTAGTACCTGTAATCCCAGCACTCTGGGAGGCCTAGGTGGGTGGATCGCCTAAGCTCACGAGTTAGAGACCAGCCTGAGCAAGAGCGAGACCGCGTCTCTAAAAAAATAGCTGGGCATTGTGACGGGTGCCCAGTTACTTGGGAGACTGACGCAGGAGGATCACTTGAGCCCAAGAGTTTGAGGCTGCTGTGAGCTATGATGCCACAGCCACTCTACTGAGGGTGACCAAGTGAGACTCTGTCTCAAAAACAAAACAAAACAAAGACTGAGGTTTTCTGGAGAAAAAATTCTGCTTCAAGACTGTGCAATGAATTCCTGCCTGTTCCCAGCCTGCTGCCCTGCTCTGCCAATCTCAGACTTGCTCACCTCCACGATCACGTGAGTTCGTCTCCTAAATACACACATCTCTTTGTAAACACACACACATTCCACAGAGATGGTCCCCAGCTTAACAGTGGTTTGCATTACAATTTTTGACTTTATGATGTTTTGGAAGCAATATGCATTCAGTAGAAACCATGCTATGGTGCTCTCTTCGGCAGCACATCAACTAAACTTGGAATGATACAGAGAAGATTAGCATGGATGTGTAAGGATGACATGCAAATATGTGAAGCATTCTATATTTTTACTAGTACAGCCTTTGGGAGAAGAAATACGGAGAATCCTCAAAGAACTAGAAGACCTATTTGATCCTATAATCCCATTGCTAGGTATCTACCCAGAAGAAGAAAATATCATTTTACTATAAGGACATTTGCACTGGAATATTTATCACAGCTCAATTCACAATAGCAAAGATGTAGGATCAACCCACGTGCCCGTTAACCCTCGAATGGATTAATAAACTGTGGTACATGTACACCATGGAATACTATTCAGCCATAAAAAGATGGAGACTTTGCGTCTGTTGTATTTGCTTAGATGGATTTGGAAAACATTCTCCTAAGTATCACAAGAATGGAAAAACAATCATCCCATGTACTCAGTACTAATCTGAAACTAGTAGACCAACAACTACAGGCCCACAGGAGAAAAAAAACACAGTTAAATTCAAGGCGAGGGACTGGGCTTGATGAATTCCCACCTATTGGGTACAATGCAAGCGTATGTGGCACACTTCCTTGGTGAAGGACTCAACTACGACTCAGACTTTGGACTTTATCTTACAAAGGCAAATAATGTAACCTGTTAGTGTGTGCCCTCATATTAACTCACACACACAAAAAAGAAAACCACACTATGATGTTTGGTAGATGTATACAATGCATTCTCAACTTAAGATGTTTTCCATTTACATCTTGGGTAAATGGTGGGTTTATTGGGCCATAACCCACCGGACGTCAGGGAGCATCTGCACTATACACAGTGATCTCTTCTGCTTCTCCAGAGACTGAACAACACACCCTCTTTCATAGTCCTTGGGAACAGACACGGATCAAGCCCCTCAAGGCACATCATCCCTTCTTCAGCAGACCACACCCTTGGCTTTTCTTTCAGCCTCCTTCTCTACATGTATGAGCCTTAAATGGCCATGAGGCCCCAGATGGAAACGAAATCGCAAGAACAGGCTTGTTGGCAGCTTGAAGAGCTGGGAGGTCGGGAGCCCAGCGGTGAGACGTGATCTGGAGGGGATGCCTGTTTTTCAGGACGTGGGCAGAAGCCTGGACAGGTGGGTCTTTCTGTTGTGTTATCTCTCAGGGCTTGGCAAGAGAGGCCTTGGATGCACAATACAACATAAGAAACTCCTTGGTTGGTGTCCACAGTACCATGAGAGGTGGCTATTTCCTGCCAGGTCCATAAACAGGATAGAGACCTTGGACCTTGTATCAGTTGAGATTCTGGGTTGCAAGCAACCAGGACCAACTTTGTCCATCTTAAGTAATGTGGGGACTTGCCAGAAGTTGGTGAGGCTGCACAGAATCAATAAGAAGCTGGAGAATGGTGTGGACAAAGGGCAGAGCCAAGGGAGCCACCGGAACTCCAGCCCAGGAAAGGCTGCAGGTACAGGCTGATCCAGGGTCCCTACTGAGGGTGACTGATCTCCAAGGGTCCCTTTACCACTCACTCAAGTCAGCCCCAAGAATAAGTATCCAGTCACTGAGGTTGTAGTCTACGCGAGTCTGTCCACTGCCCATGCAGGAGATGGTGGGGAAGGATTTCGCTACTGGGCTTTCCTAGTAATGGTGGCCATGGGGGGTGGGTGCTAGGTTTTCCCCTCCTCAAAACAAGGAATGCTCCTAAAAGGGAAAGCAGAGTTTTAAGGTAGCAGTGAATGCTGCACAGATCAGCTTCACTTCTTGAAGCTATTGCCTAACTTAAGCCAATAACAGACTGTGTTGTTTAAAAAGGAGCAAGATAGAGTGGACATACTTAGACTCTTGACTCAAGGTCAAGTTCTATACTTACTAAGCATTGTGATGCTGGGCAAGTTATTTAATCTCCAACAGCCTTGATTTCCTCCTCTGAAATTAGGAATAACAACAGCATACATAGCTCACAAAATTGTCCAAGAAAACACTTGGGAAAGTATAAGGTACTTTCAGCCTTGGAGGATGGAGGGATGGAACAGTCACACCTCAGGCAGTTTCCCAACCCCAGGCCTGGTACCTGGTAAGTGGCCACTAAGTGTGTGCTCAGCAACCAGAAAAACAAGTGATCATCATCGTCATTCCGACTTGACCATCAGCTTTGCAGAAACAAAATGCTCAGATGCTGCTGGACCTTGGTTGAGGATTCATGAGCTGAGGCCTCACAAATGAGGTTGCATTATTTATTTTTTTTAAACAACTCTTTTGACGTTTTCATTTTAATATGTGAAACCTGGCTACTTGTCTTAGGAAGAGTTTATGGGAAAAAAGCTTCCAGCTGGCTTTGGGCAGCCCATAAAAATGTACTGAAAACTTTGACCAGTTAGAAATTAGGAACTGTTGGAGCATGGAGATGGTGACGCCACAGCCCCTGGTGAGGCCTGCTGTGTTTCAGTAATTAGCTCTCTGGGCAGGAGGACACGTTCTTCATTCCTTCCTGGTTCCTAGTCAAAGGATGAGGCCCCAGAATCTGTTAAAGAGAAACCACAGCTTTCAAATAACAGATAAACACATCTTTAACACAAGCAGTCTGTGATTCAAACGGCTTCAAAGGGCATGGGGCGGGGAGGGCTTTCAAGAGGTTTAACTGAAGCAGCTAATCAGATGGCCAGCGTTCTAAATCCTGCCCCTCCCCCAGCGCCAGGCTGGCCTCCTCCAGGAAGCCCTCCTTGGTAACCCCAGTTCATCAGGGTTAGTTCATCCACAGGACTCCTTGCGATGTAGTCTCAGATACTCGGGAGGCTGAGACAAGAGGATTGTTTGAGCCCAAGAGTTTAAGGTTGCTGTGAGCTATGACATCACAGTACTCATCTCCGGGGCCACTAAATGAAACTGTCTCAAAAAACAAACAAAAAAACAAAACAAAACAAAATCTCTTCAGAGGGGCCTCTTCGCTTCAGGGTCAAATTCAATCTCTTTAGTTTTGTGTACAAGGCCCTTTGGGATTTGGCACCTTCCCACTGTCTGGTCTCCGGTCAGACTTCCCACCCCCGCCCTTTGACCCAGATGTGCCAGAAGACCTTCACCTGGGCCTCAGAGCCTTGGACCGTATCCCCGGGCGGCTGCTTTTTTCCTTCCCCTTCTTCATGCCCAAGCTTCTGCTCTGGGAGGGTAGAGTTTGGGTCCCTAAAGCTGGGTTAGCTGCTCCTGTTTGGGCTCCAGAGTCCCTATGTTTCCCATGTTTCCACTTGTCACACTTACTTTAAGGACCATTTTCTCACCCACCTCACCCTTTCCCTTCCCAGCTTAGCTACAGCCAGTACCAGGCTGGGCTGAGAAGCGTGCTGGTTTTTATGCCTCACTCCTCATAAAAGTGAGGTTTGATTGGCCTGCAATGAAGCCTAAGCCTGGGGCCAGGGGTGTGGGTTGAAAAGCTCTCCAGGTTGTTCTGGGCTGAGCACAGTGTAATCCTAGCACTGGGGAGGCTGAGATGGGTGGATTGCTTGAGCTCAGAAGTTCAAGACCAGCCTGCGCAAGAGCGGGATCCTGTCTCTAAAGATAGCTGGGCGTTGTGGTGGGCACCTATAGTCCCAGCTACTCAGGAGGCGGGGGCAAGAGAATTGCTTGTGCCTAAGAGTTGAGGTTGCTGTGAGCTATGACGGACGCCAGAGCACGCCACTGAGGGCAACAAACTAAGACTCTGTCTCAAAACAAGGAAAAGAAAACCTCCCCAGCTTGTTCTAAGGCACAGCGAAGGTGGAGGTCACCATAATTTGCAGCATGTGACGTGGGGCCACCTGCCAGGGAGTTTGACCTTGAACTCACAACCCCACTGTATTTGCAAAAAGTTGTGTTGAGAGAAAACTATTCATCCATTTCTCTGGCTCAGTGGCACTAAGTAGCTGTACTATTCCCTGCTATGCGCCCCTCCACTGCCGATCAGTCTACCATACTTGTTGGGAGAAACCACCTATATCACAATCACCCGTAATGAGGATGCGCTCCAAGCTACACCCCAAATCCAAGGAGCCAGAGCTGGGGCCTTGACTACAGACAGGTTACCTGGCAGTCTTCTCATGCACACTGATGCTCCACAGCTCAAAATATCCTAAAGCGGGCCTGACCTGAAGAGGCAGGCAGGAAAGAGGAAAATGAAGAAGGGGGGCGGCGCCTGTGGCTCAAAGGAGTAGGGTGCCGGCCCCATATGCCAGAGGTAGTGGGTTCAAACCCAGCCCCGGCTGGAAACTGCAAAAAAAAAAAGTGAAGAAGGGCCTTTAAGGGAACCAAGAACTGGAGAGAGACTCGGCTCTAGCCAATTTTTGTCCTTTGAGAGTGGAGCCCTATGTTGTCAAATTCCTCTCCTCCCTTTTGAAGAGATACCCCCCAAATCTGGAGTTTTAAAATGTGAAATCTCTCATTTAAAGTCACAATTAGAACAAATAATTGAATGCAAAGCACAGGCCAAACAAAGCTCACCTGAATACTGCCTTTAGCTCTTTAGTGTTTGCTAAACCCTGCGTGCCCAGGGAGCTGAGTGGTGGCCTGGCCGTGCTTCACCGGCTCTCTGTCCTCAGAACTGTTTTACTGCTTTGGGACTTGGGCCAGAACGCAGGAGGGTACAGGAAACAGCCCCTGAGACTTGTGCTGTACGTGCACTTGGAAGGCTGTTTGGGGACATTGCTCCTTACGTTCAACAGTGTTCACTTCATGCCAGCTCACCAAAAAAAAAAAAAAAAAAAGACCTCTGTGGGCTCAGGGCCCGTGAAAGTTTTGTTTGGCCTCAGCAACTGGTGTGCCAGGGCCTTACAGACACTGTGAACTGCGTGGGATCAAGTTTCTGCTGCTAGAAAGCTCAGAGAGCAATTTGTGACCTGTCCTTGTAACAGGCCATGGGACCTCAAGGTCCCCACTTTGGGTACCTGCCTCATTCCTGGGTTCTCCTGACTTCTTTCCAACTTCTGTTTTCCATGTGTCACTTGTCACATGAGCACCCTTGTAAAATTTTATTCCCGTATGTCAAGTAAAGAAGTTAAGTGCTGTTTGGAATACGGCATACTATAAATAAATAAGCCCATAAAATAGTAAGTGCTCAAAAAAATCAAAAGGTTATTGAATACATTACTACTTGAATGATTCATTTTGTGGTCCCACCCAGAGCCTTGCACAGAACAGGTGTTCAGGAAATGAGGGGCAGGACGATGGAGTGGAAAGCAGCGGTTTAGAGACGGGGAGGCAATGGCCCTGTCATTTCCTATAAACTAGGACCTTAGCCAAGTGCTTTAACCTCTCTTGGCCTCATTTTTCTTCTCTGTACAATGGGGCTAATCTCTGGCCCACCTTATCAGAGTTGTTGGGAGGATTGAATGAGAGTATATATGTAAAGTGCCTGGTACGTAATGGGCACTTACTGAGAACTATGATTATTTTTTTTTGGGTTTTTGGCCGGGGCTGAGTTTGAACCCGCCACCTCCGGCATATAGGACTGGCGCCCTACTCCTTGAGCCACAGGTGCCGCCTGAACTATGATTATTTTAATAATTAAAACTCTCTCATGCTACATATGTGAATGTCATTATTTAACAAGTTACTGCATACAGTAATGTTTGTAGCACGAGTGAGGGTACTCCCTCTCCTCAAGCCCACTGGGTCTGACAGAGAAGCCACACGTCCCCACTGGTCAGAGAGGCATTCCAGGAAGCCCTGCATCCCTTAAGCGCCTTGTCCTAGGACACAGCAGGACCGGCAGGTGGCTCGGGTGTAGGAGACCCTGTCCTGCCTGCCCCCACCCCCCAGCACTCCAGCTCTGTCTTCTGGTCATGTCTGGAAGCCCCTGCCAGTTTTCTGCAAGCTTCCCAGTTCCTCCCTGTTCCCTGAGTGCCCCCTCTCCTGTGGTCACTAAGTGAGCAAATTCATGTTGAACAGTTCCTTGATCTTGCTTGATAGACGCACACAAGGTGTGTGTCACACGATACAAGGAGCGCATCCAGAGATGGCTGAATGTCATGTCTGGGGCTCGTTCCTAAGGGTTGGACACCAGGTGGACAGTTAGAAACGGATCCTCTAATACCTTGAGGGGAAGTCATTGCAGAGCCTTGTGATGGAAGGTGGTCTGTGGGAATTTTAGTCTGCCCGAGTGCCACAGTAGTGTTCAGAAGAGGCATTATTGTGTAGGGCAGAGGTTATCAAAGTGTGGCCCTAGATCAGGAACATCGGCACAGACTGGGAGCAACTCAGAAAAGCAAAATTTCCATCCCCACCCCAAAACTACTGACTCAAAAGATTTGGGGTTGGAGGATATTGAGCGCCCTGTGTCTTAACAAGCCCGCGGCTCAGGTGCACAGCCAGTGTGGTGTGGGGGATTCCAGTTCTGAGTCTCAGTCACCTTATCCATGAACGGCTCTGTCGGGGAATCCCTCTTGGCACTGGCTTGGTGCTGAGCACCTGTGTTCTCCAGCCGTTCATCAAACCAGCTTTTGAGGGTCAGCTGGCACTTGATGCTATGCTGTGTCAGCCAGGAACCCCAGGATAAGGGCTCTAGCAGGGAGGAGAGATAGGACAGAGGAAAGGGAAACCTGATCTGAAGTTTAGCTGGGGGCCCTGAATGCCACTCTACTTGCAGTAAAAGCTTCACTGATTCCATTACTTTTCTACAGGAAAGCTACAGGATCCTTGGGATTCCAGCCATCCCTAGGGCCACCTCCCAGTCCATGGGGGGCTGTTGGAGGGGGGCTGCTGAGACCAGCGAGTCCCCCAAGTTGGGTTAGAGCTTCTTCCACTTCTCGTCCTCCCGTCCCTCGCTGGCTTTGGCTGAGCCCTGGGGAAGGGCGGCTGCGGGAGGCCTCCTTATCGCCTGCCCTGGCTGCCAAGACAAGGCTGATGCTTCCAGCAAGAGGCGCCTGGGAGGGCAGCCCATGACTTTGGAATGCAAGGACCGCTCAATGCCTTCCATATGGCCTCAGGGCTGGTGGCTCTGGGCTGGACCTAGGGGACAGACTCTGGCAACCAGCTGCTCACCCTCAGCCCCTGGTCCCCCTTTTGCTTCCAAAAGGCACGTTTATTTGTTCATTGTCTGTCTCGTCCACAAGCCTGTGCACTGGGGTGTTGACCACTGATTAGCAAGCCTAGCACAGTGCCAGGCACATAGGAGGCAGCCAGAGGATCTGAAGGATGAATACCAAGTAAATGACTTATTCGTGGAAGGCTTTAGAGAGTCTTTGCCTTAAATAAACCCAGCACACACTTCCCCAGAGCCCTGGCTTCAGCCAACATTCTGGGAGCCTTTCACCGGTGAGGACCATTCCCTTTAGACATGCAATCCCAGCCCACCTGCGTCACCGATTGGTCAGGGGCTGTGTTCTCCAACTTGGCTCTAGATGAGAGTTAGACTGGAGGTGATGACGAGACTCGCCCAAGGTCACGCAGCTAGCAAGGAACAGGTCAGGAGCCAGGTTAAAGGATTCCAAGTCCAGTGCTCTTTCTATTCAAGCTCCTGAGGGAGGAAACCCCTAGCTGAAACTTTAATCCTGCTTGGCCTCCCTTGGGGGGAGGGGGAGGTTTCTCACTGGAATCCCAGAATTTCTAAGGCTTATACAGTAAGGGACTTGTCCCCTTAAAAAAACAAAGCATAGAAACCTTCAGTAAACTTTACTCTGTTCCTCTCTCAGAGGATTTTGAGCTTTCAAATTTAAGGATGCAGCATTCAGCATTGCCCTAAAGAGAAGCCTGTGATTTTCCTGTGGAGTTTATGCAATAGCCACAGTGGCACTTTTATGTAATTATTATTATTATTATTATTACTATTTTTGAGACAGAGTCTCATTTGTTGCCCTCAGTAGAGTTCCGTGGTGTCACAGCTCACAACAACCTCAAATTCCTGGACTCAAGTAATTCTCTTGCCTCAGCCTCCCAAGTAGCTGGGACTATAGGTACCTGCCACAATGCCTGGCTATTTTTAGAGACAAGGTCTCCCTTTTGCTCAGGCTGGTCTTGAACTTTTGAGCCCAGGCTGTCGGAAGCCATATAAGGTACAGCTTGGCCTTACTTCCTTTTTAAGTAAAAAAACAGTTTTACCTTTTCCCGGTAACTTTACCTGGCAACTAGCCAACCAATCACCTTATGCCCCATCTTACTTACTCTAGCCAATCCCCAGTTAACGACTCCTCTGAACCTCCCAACAAGACCCACCCACCTTCCCCGTAATGCTTATAAGGCACAAGTTTTTTCAATAAAGTTGGAGACTTGATCAGAAAACTGTCTTGTCTCCCTTTCTCGCGCCCCTTGTTTGTTTTTCTCCTTTAGGTGGTTCCTGCGGCCCCCCGTTGCTGTCCCGCGGGTCGGGACACCAGGCAATCCACCTGCTCGGCCTCCCAGAGTGCTTAGGATTATAGGCGTGAGCCACTGAGCTTGGCTTATGTAATTATTTTTAATGGGTTTATGGAATTATAATCTACTTACCATAAAATGCACATTACCTTTACATGACTTTAAATTATATATTTTGTCCATTTAAGCCAAATTTATATTTTGAAAATAGGACATCATTTATAACTAAAAGCAAGTCTTCGAAATTGTGTCAGTCAGACTGATTTATGAGGTTGAACAATTAAGTTTGAGAACTCATCCTACAAAAAGTGCTACATCCCTCTGTGCTGAATATCACCATAGTCACCTTTGAGGTACTCCCCTTGGGAAGCTCTGTGCTGACACCAGCACCTAGTCCACCCTTCAAAGCACTTTTTCTAGGATGAGTTCACAAACTTAATTGTCAGACCTCATATGATGACAGCTCTGATGGCCATTCCAGATAAAGAGTTCCAAAATTGCTTTGAAGGGTGGACTAGGCGCTGGCGTCAGTGCAGAGCTTCCCAAGGGGAGGACTTCAGAGGTGACTGTAGTGACTTTTAGCATGCAGGGATGTAGCACTTTTGCTAGGATGCGTTCTCAAACTTAATTGTTGGACCTCATATTGTAAGAAGTTGACTTTCATGCCTGTGGGCTCTGTCAAGTCTGAAGGCTACAGGGCAAGCCACAGAAAGGGCTGGTGGGAAGTGGAGCTCCTGTCTCCATAGGGAATTTCTCCTGTAAGGAGACCTTAGTTCTGTTCCTAAGGCTTTTCAACAGATTGAATCTGGCCCAACTTGACCAACTAGGATAATCTCCTCAAAGTCAGCAGATTGTAGACATTCATCACATTTACAAAATACCTTTATAGCAACTTCAAGATGATTATTGGATTGAATAATCAGGAACTATAGCTGAGCCAAGTTGATACACAAAATTAACCATCATGTGGGTGAGGTTTCTGTCTCCACGTCTACTTTAGTATGTCAGAGACTGAGCCATGGAGGGGACACAGAGGCCAAGTGCGCAGTACAGACCTGAGCAGGAATTAGAAGGGCTGACTAGGTATAACCCTGGGCAGGGCAAAGCTCACTTTGAAATCAGAGAACCTGGGTTTGCTTCCTAGCCTGTCGATGGGATAGCTTAACTTTGCTTATGTCCCCTAAACTCTGGAGGCTATGGATACCAACCTGGCAGTGTTGTTTGCTCATTGTTTCATCAGTCATTAAACATTTATTGAGTTTCTACTGTTTTCCAGGCACTGGGTGCTTGTGAGGCTCAAACAACAAGGACTACAATTTATTAAGCACTTACTATGTGCCAGGCATGGTTCTAAGCTTTTTATGTGGATTGGTTCATTCCATCCTCACACAGCCTACCAAGGGGGCATGTCTATGATCCCATTTTATAGATAAGGAACACTCATCAAAGTATGCGACTCTTAAAGGACATGAAATAAATATTTGTTTTCCTCCTCCTTTCAAGGGAGCAAGGGGCATGATTAATGTTGACATTTCTTTGAGTTCTGTCTTACAGCTACTTTTCATAAAGGGGTAGAGAACTTTGATCCAGTTAGTGGGCTCTAATTTCAAATACAGGCTGCTGGTGGGAATGGAAAATGGTGCAGTTGCTTTGGAAAATAGTCTGGTAGTTCTTCAAAAGGTTAAACATAGAGTTGCCACCTGACCAGTAATTCTATTCCTAGGTTCTCCATTGAGAGAATTGAGAACATTTATCAGCACAGAAGCTTGGACACTAATATTCGTAGTAGCATTTTTCATATTAGCCAAAAGGTATAAATAACCAAAATGTTGATGAATGTTGTGAGTAAACGAGCAAAAGGATAAATGTGGTATACCCATTTAGTGGAGGATTATTCATCCGTAAAAAGGAATGAAGTGCTAAGACATGCTACAAGGATGAACCTTGAGAACATGATACTGAGTGAAAGAACGTCCAGAATAGAGACAGAACTCTACAGAGACAGAACGTACATTAGTGCTTGCTTGGTTCTGGGATTGGGGTGAATGGGGGAGGGATTCTGATGTGGTATGGGGTTTCTTTTGGGAGTGATGAAAATGTTCTGAAATTGATTGTGGTGATGGTTGCACAACTCTGAGAATACACTAAATGCCATTGAATTGGAGACTTTAAGTGGGTGAATTGTATGTGAATTATACCGTTACAGAAAAGAAAAATCCAAGCTCTGCCCCTTGCTGTGACCTTGAAAAGTGACTTGGATTCTCTGAGCCTCAGTTTCTTTATCTCTAAAATCGTGCCAATAAGAGCAGCTACCTCATGAAGTTGTTGTGATATTTTAAAGACAGAATTATATAACCACTTAGCATAGTGCTGGATATGAGTTAAGCCCTTGATATGATAAATAAGAACAATAGCTGGTGTTTACCGAGGGCTCACCAGGACCTGGCCCTGTGCTCAGCTCTTATGTCCGTGACCTCATTTAATCCTGGAACCACTCTCATGCCAACAGTGCAGCAGAGGGGACCAAGGCTTAGAGAGGGCCACACCAGGCAGCTCTGAAAGATGGCCAGCGATGGGAACGCAGATTTTCCCGATTCCAAAGCTTGGGTTCTGAACTGTGAGGTGATGGTTTTGTGTAGTTTTACCTTATCATTGTATGGCTCTTTTTTATTATTCTGACTCACTTCATTCAGAGATGTTGGTCTGCATGCCCTGAAGCTAAGCTTCATCTATTTACCCACCTCCTTCCAAATTGATTGCTTGCTTTTCTCTTGCATAGACTATTTTTACTTTTCAAGGAATATAATGCCCCCAGAGGAAGGGGCGACTGCCCGGAGTTTAGCTGGTGGGGTCCACAGCTCCAGCTCTTGTTAAGTGTTAGGCCTTTGGGAGGAAGGCTCAGGCTGGATGACCTGCTTCCAAGCTTCAGACCTGCCAGCTCCTAGCTTGCAGAGACCTCTTAACATTGAAAAGCATGTGGATTATGATTGTATTTACTTGCCAGGGATTTTGGGAGCTTGCTCACAGGCCCTGTAAGGCCCCAGAGCCACGTGATTGAGTTCATCTGAGACCCTCATTGGCAGAAAGATGGCAGTCCTGGGGCTGGCCCACACCCAGCAAGCTCCAGGGCCACCTGCACTGAGGCAGTGAGTGCTAAAAATAAAAGTCACATTTTGCAGGAGCACGGTCTGGTTCAGAGGCAGAAGGGAGTGGGGTACCCAATTACCAGCAGGACTCCCCACCTGTGGCACATGGGTGTGTGGGGTGATTCCTTTACTTAATGCAAGCCCCTCCCCCCCCAAGTACAATCGTGCTGGCTTTGGGCCGTGTCGAGTGGGCAGGGTCTGCTTCCCCTAGGAACAAAAAATGTCCCCTGGTGCTGTCCAGTGGAAATACAATGTGAGCTCCACAAGGAATTCTACATTTTTTAGTAGCCGCATTTGAAAAGAAAAACAGGTGAAATTAATTTAATAACATTTAATCTAATCCAGCAAGACTTTTTGTAATTTCAACATGTCATCAATATAAAAATAATGAACAAAATAAATTCCTTTTCCGTGCTGTCTTCAAAACCTAGTGTGTATTTCAGAACTCATGTCTCAATTTGGGGCAGCCACATTTCGAGTCCTGTATTAGTCTTTCCCATGGCTGCTGTAACACATTACCACAAATTTAGTGGCTGAAGACGGCACACATTTATTATTTTTACAGTTCTGGAGGTTAGAAGTCTGCGATAAGTCTTAGGGGCCCAAATCAAGGTGTTGGCAGGGCTGTGTTCCTTCTGGAGGCTCTGGACAAGAATTTGTTCCTGTTCTCCAGCCCACATTCCAACGCTGGTGGTCCCCTCACCCATCTTCAAAGTGCGTCGTTTCAACTTCTGCCTCTTTCGTCTCTTTGCCTTCTCTGCCTCCGATTTGCCTGCCACCCTCTTAAAATGACACTGGTGATTACATTGGGCCCACCTGGCTAATCCGGGAAAATGTCTTCCTCTTAAAGTCATACCCGCTAAGACCCCTTTGCCCAGAAAGGTAGCCCGTGCACAGGCTGCAGGAGTAGCCTCAGACACCCTCAGAGGGTCCTGACTGCGCCTGCCATGTGCGTTTAACTCCCACACATGTGAGGGCCTACCAGGTTGGACAGTGCAGCTCTAGGCAACGAAGGAGGAAAATCTAATCACAACTCCTGGTGTCTTGCCCCAGCCTAGCCATGGACTCGCTGTGGGACCTTGGGCAAGTCACTTCATGTCCCTGGTTGACTCTATTTTCCATTCCTATAAAATGAGGTTGATGATAACCCATGCTTGGGGAAATGCAACACGCTTCAGGACCGTCAGTGCTTATTTAACTGGAAGAGAGTTCTACTGGCAGGGTGAGGGTGCTACTGGGTGTGGGAAGAGACTGCTATTCTAGGAGGATCATTAGACAACACAGGGTTCAGCTGCCTCCTGCTGCAGATGGGAAAACCAAGGCCCAGAGTGAGGAAGAGGCTTGCTGTGGGTTCCTGGTGAGTTGGTGGTCCATCTAGAAAGGGGGCCAATGGGAACAGTGTTTGCCACCATGCTGCACTGCCTGTGCCCTCTCTGAGCCTGTTTCCTTACCTGTAAATGTAAATAATAATGGCACATTTTCAGGACTCACTGTGAGCACCAAAGGATTTCTCAGGTGTGAATGTGCTCTGGGGAAGATTGGATGATTGTTTAAAGGAGGGGCTCAAAGACACCAGGGCACGGGTGTTATGGTCTAGCTCCAGGGCCTGGTGGTCCGCCTGTTAGGGTGAGGGCTGGGGCACCCCCCGGCTTGCCCACCCCTAGTGCTCCGTGTGCCTTGGAGGACCTCTGGGGGCCTGCTGAGGGCCCTCCAATCCTTTCTTTTTCTTTTTGAGACAGAGTGACACTCTGTCGCCCTAAGTGTGGTGGTGTCATCATAGTTCACAGCAACCTCCGTCTCTGGGGCTCAAGTGATCCTCTGGCCGGCCAGCCTTTCTTGTCTTTTGGTGGTTTGCCCTGCCCCTTCTAGAACTAAGCCTCGGAAGCAGCAGGAAGCAGTCCTTTCCCTCCTGCTGTGGCCTGTGGCACTTTTGCAGAAAGTGACCTCTTCAAGGCTTGCCCCCCACCCCCACCCCCACCCCCTGGGTTTGCTCCTCCCGAGGGAGCTCTGTTTTATGTGGGGCAGGGGCCAGGCAGGGGCTCTCTGAGGCTGGATGGAGAAGCCTGCACCTGGGGGTCTTGCTCAGATGGTAGCTGCACGGTGGCTGGGTGGGTGAGCAGGGTTAGACCACAAACTCTTTAACAGCCCCAGAGGCCTGTGATTCCACTGCTCCCTACACTATTCCTACAAGTGTCAAAGGACAAACTATTCTCCAGTTAAAGTCTCCCCAGCTCTAGCGGGCAGGACGGGCTGGCCAGAGACAGGCAAGGGGCAGGAGTGGAGCTGGAAGGCCAGGGTGGCTTCATCTGTTGAGTTCTCCCTCCGGTGCCATCATTCAAGCTCTATCCCGACCTTGTGCTAGGCAGAGCTGTCCTGTGGGGCTTCGAGGAGACCCCAGGCCCCAGGAGTGGGTGCCAGAATCAGTGCTGAGTTTCTAAAAACACCTGACTGCGATTCACACATTAACAACCTAACACGCAATTTAGGCAGTTTGCGTATCCGCGAGAGAAAGAGGGTTTATGTTCCCCCTTCAGGCACTGGAGACATGGGCATTTGTAGGACAGCCTCTGAGGTGCTTGAATGTGGATTCCTTGTGGTCTCCTGAGTGTCAGGCTCTGTGCCTGGTGGTGTGGTTCAGGCTTGGTGGGATGGGGAGGTTCCTGACCCCTCAAGTCCAAGTGTCATTTTCTAGGTGGGGTGATGGAGGCCCAACAAGGGGAAGAGACTGGCCTAGGGCTAGTCAGTGATTTGGAGGCAGAGCCAGGACTAGCGGGAAGGGGGTCCTGCCTGATCGATGGCTCCCCTCAGCAGGTGGGAAGCCAGTGGTTAAGATGCCAGTAATGGAGTGGCAGTAATGCTGGTACATTTACAAAGCTCCCACTGGGAAGTTTCTATGCTAAGTTCTTTCTGTGTGATGACTTGTTTCCTCCTCAGAACACTTCTAGGAGGCAGGAATTTGTTATTGCCATTTTACAGATGGGAAAACAGATGTGCAGAGAAGTAACTTGCCCAAGGACACATAGCTACCAAATGACAGACCCAGGCCTGGAATTGGACTGTTGGACTCCAGCACACATGCCCTCAAGCAAATGCAAGTGTGAAGTTGGGGCCACAGTCTTAAATGACCTGCATGTCCTGATCCAGGGGACACAGCTCATGGAGATAGAATTGGTGGGCCCTGGAGTGGGGGGTGGGAAGGGCCAGATCCTCAGCTTCCCCAGAAGCAGAAGCCAGGGCTGAGACACCACCAAAGACTCCCGTGGACAAGGCCTCCCTCAGTTAGGCTCTCAGCGTCCAGAGTCTGACATGGTTGGTGTGGAAATAAATCAGCTGTTTCATAAAGAGAATATTCAATATTAATGCCAACAAGTTACTGGGTGCAGTGGGAAGAGCTGGGAACTATGCTCAGAAGACCGAGGTGCTAGTGGGCTCTGCCTTTTTGGCAGGGGAGGCCCTGAGTCACCCTTGTCCTCTGAGCTCTTTCTTTTCATCTGTAAAGAGATCAGAGTTCCTACTGCTGGAAGGAGACATCAACTGCTTCAGAGGACAGTGGGAGGGTGAGGCCACCTGAGCGAAGCCATCCACCCACTGGGTAACCTTGCTCAACGTCTACCCCCTCTCTGGACTGTGACCTTTCTGCCTGTGCAGCAATCAGTTGTTATGGTTATGACAACACTAGCACTGTCCATCCTGATTTGCCAAGCAGGAAAAGGCCTTTAGAACAATAGAGGCTGGGGAAACGCTCCAACAGAGAAGAAAGCTGCTGGACCCAATGGCAGTAACATCCAGCTCCCTCTGAGCAGTCGCCCAAACCCTCTCTGTGGCACACGCATGTGCTTTGCCTCAACAAACACACACATCCCAGATGCAGTTCCTGGCAAAGGGTCACCACACAGCAGCAGCCCCCCTGACCTCATCCTGCCCCTCCCATCCAGTGGCTGTCAGGATGGAGCCCTCCAGGCAGGGGACACACCCTGGAGAGGGGTCCTGGAGAAGAAGGGCTGGCACATGATTATGCTGCCTCTTGGTCACACATCAAGTCATTGGGCTTACGGGTTTGAACCCAGCATAGATTGGTCTTGGTTCAAGTCATGGCTCCCGGTCCTTGTGTGACCTTGGGTGAGTGACTTTTACCCCCTGAAGTCTGGCTTTCCTCTTCTGTACAGCAGAGATGATGGTAATCACATCTGCCTCATGGACTTTCCATGAAAGTGTTATGGAATGATGCAGGCAGAGCCCCCAGTGCAGTGTCTGGCATCAAGCTAAGCACTCCATGGTGGTCTGAGATTCTGTCATTCTTACTCTGGGACCTCACAGTATACAAAGCAGTGGCTTCAGCAATCTTGGCATCCTCCTGACATCATGAGGTCAGCATTCTCACCCATGTGGCAGGCGTAGGAACTGAAGCTTAGTGGCGCCTCTGCTGCTGGGCTCTGCAGAGGACACTGCATGCAGCTTGTTTCTCTGGGGCTAAGCTGCTTAAAAGCAGAGGATGCGTCTCTGTCCTGGGCCCAGGTTGTGGGTGCCCTGTCCCGCCCCCTCCACCCTCAGTGCCCCCGAGCCCACCAACACTGGATGGAGGACAGAGATGAGTCCAGGAGACCTGAGGTCAGGAACTAGTCACGTGATCACAGGCACATCACATCCCTCTGTGCCTCACTTTCTCCATCTGAAATCAGATCTGACAATTTCAGCCCTGGCTTTGGCGTCAGAAGACCTGAGTTTGAATGCCGGTCCCCCCACCTGTTTGGAGCAACTTTTCTCCACTTTTCTTAGTTTCCTCGTGTTTGTCTGTAAGAAGAGGCTAATTAATGGTAGAAGGTTGTATGTAGTAAGATATTAAGGGAAAAAAGGAGAACACCAGTGATTAACAGGATTCTAATTACATCTGCTAAAGTCTGTGTGCTTGTGTGTGTTTGTATCTACGTTTTCAAAAGAAAAAGAAAACTGACTAAAATGTGCTCAGCTGTGCTCTCTGGATGCTGGGCTCATGGGTGATTTTTACTTTCTTCTATATATTATTTCTGTAGTTTTCCAGTTTTTCTGTTATGAGTATGTGTCTCTTACAACAAACAACCAAAGGCATAAATAACTGTTGTCCTCCCTGCCCAGCCCTGGCTGGCGAGGTGGCCTCTGTGAGCAGGCTGTGTGGAGCTGACTGTGCACACAGTCCTGCCCTCTGGGGGCGGGGCCAGCGCTGGCATTAGCAGGCCTTTAGGGTTGGCGCTCTGGCTGGGGCAGAAGGATCTTCTGCCTCTCAGGGTCTCCCATGAGGATGTAACCTCATTGTGGTCGAACACTTTACCCAAAAGGAAGCTTGAAGAGGAAGGAAAGTAGAAACAAAATACCTGGTTTCTAATGCCAACTACCCCCACCCAACCTTGAGCAAAGCACCTGGTCTCTCTGGCCTCACTTTCCTAATCTGTAAAAGGGGATTAAAGGCTGACAGCCATACTGGGGGGTTGTGAGGGCCCAGGGAAATAGGGGCTCTGCTTGCATCTTGCCTCCCCACCCTTGAGTTACCTCTAAGTGATGAAATGTCAGGTCTTTGGTGCATTTAACATAGAGCTTTGTTGGAAGAGAAATCATTCAACATTTTAAATCATGGTCTCCTCCTGCTGATATCAGGCCAAGGGTCACCCAGCAGGTGCTTTGGGGAGAGCAGCCATCTGCACTCCAGCTCATTTTTACCTTTCCTCCTCCCTACACAGCCCTGCGCCAATTTGATGCTCCAGTGCAGCCCTCTGGATATTCTTATTCACCTCCAGTGAGGGGGAACTTAGTCGAGGCCTGGACAGTCTGAATTCACATGGGCACCCATCCCTTCCTCCCATCAGTCCTGGTGATCCTGGGCAGGAAGAGAGAAAGCCTATTTCTGGTTCTCTGCTCAGGCCCTGCAGCTCCAGACATGGTCCCATTTTCTCCCCACCGTGGTTGAAGTTGGCCTCAATATTCAGGGCTGGAGTGGCTATGGCCTCTCAGTGTTGTGTAGTTGGTGTAGGGCAGTTCTGCCCATCATCCTCTCAACCCTTTGCCTTTGTGGGCCCAGCCTGAGGTCCCAGCATCCTTAGTTGAGGGCCAGCCACAGTCAAGCCATCAGTTTTGCCCACATCTTGTCAGCTCTGGCCCATCCTTGTGCCCTGGGGTCTTGGGTGCCAGAGGCAGGACACCACAGTCAGCCATCTTACTAAGCCTCCCTCCCCTCATCTGAGCTGCTGCTCCCTCAGGAGCCCACCCACCCTAAGCGTTGGTTTCCACGATGCACTTGAGGAACATGGTGTCATCCTTCACATAGGCATGTTTGGGAGACTGCAGCCTGCTGAGGGGGAAGAAGAGTGGGCAGCCGCTGGCCACATTGGTTTCACTCTGGGGCCTCTGGAAGGATGCTGAACTCAGGTCGGGCCGAAAGGCGTCAATGGCGTGCTCACGGTTATTCTGGTCCAGCAGCATGAAAGTGACCTGCAGGGCAGGGACAGGCAGGAGATCAGGCCTAGGGCTGCAGCTCCAGAGCCAGGCTCCTTGCCTGTGGCCACTGTGGCCTCTTCAACTCTTAGCCCAGCCAGATTAGGGATCAAAGACACCATGTAAGGATTGCAGCTGGTGTATGGGGAGACCCCAGCAGCTGGAGCACCCAGTGTCCTCAACAGGCTTCAGGGGGTGGCCTTTGACTAGGATCAGATATTCCATCCAGCAGGCAGTTGATGCCTCAGCCAAGGTTGATTGGCTATTGGGGGCTAAGGGCAGGACCGAGGCACTGACAGGGCAGCTGGACTCTGATATTCCCTCTAGCTCAGAAATTTTTGGTTCATAAACTAAAGCTGGAACCTTCTGTGGCCCAGCATAAGGGCAGGGACAGACAGGCCTGCTGTGGAGGGGCTGTCAGTCAGTGCCCTGAAACACTCACAGAGCTTCTGGTTACAAAGGCCTGAGGAGCTGATCATCTAAAAGTGACGCAAACTCTCTTCCCTGCCACGTGCCTTTGAAACACCCATCAGGAACCTGCGTCACTACCAAAACAGTCCTTAAATCTGGGTGCATGTTAGAATCCCCTGGGGAGCCTTAAAAATCCTGGTGCTCAGGGCTGAACACTTAGTCATTGGTATATAAAAGATTTCCAGCACCTTTTGGGGGCGGGGACAACTGACTCACACCCAGGCCACTGTAGCAAGCCTGCACCGTCCATCCATTTCCACCCTGCTGAGGTCTGTATTCTTGCCACCTCACCCCATGCGATTATGCTGTTCACCTGCAGGGACAGCCTAGCCCCCCAGGACTCCCCTTTAAAAACTGCCAACAGATTTTACTTTTTACATCTTTTCCTGTTTCCACTGTTTTGCCTTTTCCAGAATGTCACATAGCCGAAATCATAACAGCATGCAGTCTCTTCAAGGTGGCTTCCTCCATTTAGTAGTATGTATCTAAGCCTCATCTAAGTCATTTTAAGGCCTGACAGATCATTTCTTTTTAGCACTAAATGAATAATTCATTGTCTGGATGTACCCTTTACCTACTGAAGGCCACTTTAGTGGATTCCAAGTTTTGGTAGTTAAGAATAAAGCTGCCATAAACACCTGTGTACAGGTTTTTGTGTGGACAAGTTCTCAGCTCCTTTGGGTAAATACCAAGGAGTGTGACAGCTGCAGGGTATGTTCAGTCTTGTTAGAATCTGCCATGCTGTCTTTCCATACGGAAGAACCATTGTGCACAGGGGTTCCTGCTGCTCCACGTCCTCCCAGCACTTGGTGTTGTCAGCATTCTGGATTTTGGCCACTTTAACAGGTGTGGACTTGGTACCTGCCTCTTTCTCCCTTTCTGAGAACCCTGTGGGTTCAGGCCCAGCTGCTCAGCACGCCCTGGGGCAGTCTCTGTATCCCCACCTATGGACAATTGTTTCCTCATAACCTCCAGGGGTGTTCTGTTCTGGAGACTTTAGCTCCTGGACTCACTGGACTGGGGGGAATGTTGGCTACTAGATCTGAAGTCAGCTTCTAATCTTATAAAAGGGGACACCGATAATGAAGAGAGGTGGGGGACTTGCCCAGGCCACATGGCCAGTTTGTGCCTGAACCAGGTTCCCATGCTCCCACTCCATTAGCCCTGCCCAAACCTTGTTCCGGAAAGGCCATGGCAGCAGAGCGTCGTACTCCCCTCTCATGATCACGATGAAGAGTGACAGGTGCGTCCTCTTCCCTGTGCCATCGCCGTTCAGGTACAGCCGCAGGCACAGCTTGTAGCCATACTTGGCAGTATAGAAAGCTGGAACATGAAGTTGAGGTCAGGCAAGCCCAAGGTCAGTGGCTCAAAACTATGACAGCTGGGGCTGGAGTTGATTAGAGTGTAAAAAGGAACAGGCCCATGGAAATCATCTAGCTGTCAGCTGGCCAACCACCTCACAGATTGCCGGCCCCACCTGCAGAGTTTCTGACTCAAGAGTGCTGGGGGGAGATGCGAATTTGCATTTTTAACTTGGTTGCTGGGGATGCCAATGCTGCTGGTCCTGGGACCACACTTTGAGAAACACTGACCTAACCGACCTGCATTTTATAGTCTGAAAACCAAGCCCAGTAAAAGGAAGTGGCTGGTCACCATGTCACAGTATGTTAGGGGCAGAGACAGGATTAGGGGTCAGGCTTCCTGTCTTTCAACACTGGTTTCTTTTTGCTGCCCTAGGCTGACTGGTTGGGCTTTCCTGCAGGCTGGGTGTGTGTGGGGTGATTCACGGTTCTGCCAGTCACCCTCAGCAAAGGCCCCTGAGGTACGAGTCATTCCTGGTGGTGAAGCACAGAGACCCATGGGTTTTCTCCCTGGACGACTGAAAGGGTCACCCCATCCACATGTGGGTTCTGGAAGCTGTCACCCTCCAGCAGAGGGCACTTCTGGGAGAGGTTGGGTGGGATTGGGGGTGGGGGCAGGCAGGAAGGGGGTGGAGGAGGACTAGGCTGCCAGTCTGACTCATCTCTGCCTGTTATGTTTTGGTAGAACAAGAAGCCCAAGGCATTGCTCGCTTTTTCCCTCTTTGGAAAGAACTGAGAAAAAAAGTCTCTGTGTAGGGTGCATGGCCGTCCATGAAGAGGGCTGCCCCAACAGAATGGGATGAGGGCTGCTCCTGTAGGAAAGGGGCCCCAATCCTGCTTGGGTGAAGGGCAAACTCCACTGCCTCATTTTATACACAAATACATGCACTGTTTTATTAACAGATGTAAGTTAGTTAAGAGAAACATTTGCCAAGTAACTTCTTTATGCAAGACATTGTACTAAGCCCAGGGGCTCCAGAAATGAGTCAGAACTGTCCCAATTTACACAACACTTATCCGTGTGCTCCCCACCATTGCACACAAAGGCACATGTGTCTTACTGAGTTCTCTGCTTGTCTTATTTCAGAGCAGGGAGCTCATCGTCACATGCATCTACATCTTCACAAGCTCTGGCTCACCACACGTCTTCCACATCCAGTGTCCACATGAAGCGGACAATAATTTCCATTCCTATTTGTAGGATATGACTGATATTCAGGGAAGAAAATGGGCTGCCCAGGCCCCTGCTGTAGGTGGCTAAGAGCTATAGATCAAAACAGAGTTCACCTGCCACCCCCATGGTCCCAGCGCAGCCCTTGGCTGTAATAGGTAGTCTGAATGGACACTGGCCTAATGAGACACAGCCAGGTTGTCAGAGTTGGCTCTTCTCATTACTGTTTCCTGGACAGGGCCTGCCTCTCCCAGCTGGTCTCTGTGCTCCCAAGAGGTATTACCTGGGGAGAAGAGGCTGACGGTCCTGCCGCAGGCTGACTCGTGGCACCGCCTGGTGACATTGGTGATCTTCCACAGGAAGGTGCCATCAAAGGATGCCTCCTCCATGAGGCTCAGGCTCTGCTCCAGCTTGCCTAGGGCCTGGTCTTTCTCGGCCAGCGTCTGCTGCAACTCCATTACCTGTTGGGAAGCCCGTTCAGCCAGAGATACCAGAACCCAGTTGAGGATGAGGTAGGGATAGCGGGATGTGGAGATGGATCTGCCCAGATATGCTTTCCTTGACTACACCTCACTCAGGCAGGCATGTCTGCATTCGCAGGAGCTGCCTCCTCCCGAAAGTCCTCTTCCTTCCTTCTCTGCTTTCCTATTCATCCATTAGGAATCCAGCTCATGTGGCCCTTCCTTTAGGACAGTGGTTCTCAACCTGTGGGTCACGACATTAGGAAGGTTGAGAACTGTATTAAAGGGCTGTGGCATTAGGAATGTTGAGAACCACTGCTTTAGGAAGACTTCAACCACTGCCCTAGCTCAGCTGTCACTCACTTTATCATCCTCAGTAGAGTGCTGTGGCGTCACAGCTCACAGCACCCTCCAACTCCTGGACTTAAGCAATTCTCTTGCGTCAGCCTCCCAAGTAGCTGGGACTATAGGCATCTGCCACAATGCCTGGCTATTTTTTGTTGCAGTTTGGCCAGGGTTCGAACCCGCCATCCTCAGTATATCGGGGTGGCGCCCTACCCACCGAGCCACAGGCACCGCCCCCCCACGCAGTATCTTATGAGATATATTTTTCTACCTTTCCTACCAGATGTACCTCCAATGGCTGGGTCCAACCTCATTTTATCTTTGTGTCCACACCTCGCATAATCCCTGGTACGTAAAAGTATAGCCAGGACGTTTGCTGGTGAAATGAAGATGCAGTTGTGGCAAGAGTTACATAAATAAAGCCTTTTATTCAGACACGTAAACCCAGTTTTCCCCAGTGAAATTTGAAAGAATACAAATTTACTCTCGGGTGTGTTAAGGTAGAAAAGGCAGGAACAGAAGTGAGTGTCTTCAGAGAAATCATTAATTCTACTGAGGAGAAAGCTGGGGCCCTGACAGGGAAAGTGACTTGCTCAGACCTACAAAGCAGGTTAACAGTGGACCTGTAACTAAAACTCAGGCCTGACTCAGTACAGACACTGATGTAATGTTGCTGCAAACAAAGCAACTGAGGGTGGAGACTGGCTACATAAGGGAAAGTGTGCATTCTGCAGTCAGTCAAGAGAAAGAAATAAAAGGCATCCAAAATGGAGAAGAGGAAGTCAGATTATCTCTCTGTGCAGACAACACGGTCGTATATTTACAAAAACCAAAAGACTCCACCAAAAATCTCTCCGAGTTGATGAACAAATTTAGCAAAGACGCAGGATACAAAATCCATATACAAACATCAACAGCATTTCTATACAATAATGAGATAGCTGAAAAAGAAATCGAGGAGGCAATCTCACGTATAACAACTACAAAAAAATCCAACCAAACAAACCTATCTCCAAGCCCAATAAAATCCTAGGAATAAATTTAACCAAGGAGGTGAAAGACCTCTACAAGGAAAACAATAGAACACCGATGAAAGTAATTGAAGAGTTTTCGTGTCCTCTCTTCGAAGATGACAAAGAAAAGAAGGAACAACAGTCGTACCAAAAAGGGCCGTGGCCGTGTGCAACCTATTTGCTGCACGAACTGTGTCCCAAAGACAAAGCTATAAAGAAGTTCGTCATTTGGAACATAGTGGAGGCCGCAGCTGTGAGGGACATTTCTGAAGCGAGTGTCTTCGACACCCATGTGCTTCCCAAGCTCTATGTGAAGCTACATGACTGTGTGAGTTGTACCATTCACAGCAAGGTAGTCAGGAACCGTTCTCGGGAAGCCGCCAGGACCGAACACCTCCACCCAGATTTAGACCTGCAGCAGCTGCCCCATGACCTCTACCAAAGCCCACGTAAGGAGTTGAGTTCTTGAGGACTGAAGACTAGCTATCCTTTGGGAAAAAATAAAATGGAAATTATATTTAATGTAGCATGTTGAGTGCATCTGTGCCAAATAAGATGGGGTTTCTGTGTCTTATACCTGGTGTTGAAATACAAATTGCCACATATTTTTTCACTCGAAAGAAAGTTTACGTCTGTAAAAAATAAATAAATAAAAATAAAGAAAGGACACAAACAAATGGAAAGACATCCTGTGCTCATGAATTGGAAGACTTAATATCATTAAAGTGACCACAGTGCCCCAAACAATATGCAGATTCAAGGCAATCCCTATCAAATACCAATGTTAGCCAGGCATGGTGGCTCATGCCTATAATACCAGTGCTTTGGGAGGCTGAGGCAGGAGGATTGCCTGAGGCTGAGAGTTCAAGATTAGCCTGGACAATATAGCAAGACCCCATTTCTACAAAAAATAGAAAAATCAGCCAGGCATGGTGGTGCATGCCTGCAGTCCCAGCTACTCCGGAGGCTGAGGCAGGAGGATTGCTTGAGCCCAAGAGATTGAGGTTGCTATGAGCTATAATGATGCCTCTATACTCTAGCCCAGCCAACAGAGCAAGACTTTGTCTCAAAAACAAGCAAGGAAAAACAATAATGACAACAAAACACCAATGCCATTTTTCATAGAAATAGAAAAAACAACCCCAAAATGTATATGGGATCATAAAAGATCCTGAGGAAGTATCACACAACCTGACTTCAAAATATATTACAGGGCCATAGTAACCCAAACAGCTAGTATTGCTATAAAAATAGCCTCATAACACCAATGCAACAGAATAGAGAACCCAGAAGTAAGTCTACGTATTTACAGCCGGCTGATCTTCAACAAAGGTGCCCAGTCACATGCTGGGGCTGGAGAAAGAACACTCTCTTTAATAAATGGTGCTGGGAAAGCTGGATATCCCTATGTTGAAGAATGAATATGGACCCCTCTCTCTCACCAGACATAAAAAACAACTCAAGATGAATTAAAAACGTAAAGATAAGACCTGAAACTATAAAACTACTTCAAAAAACATAAGGAAAACGCTCCAGGATGTTGATCTTGGCAAAGATTTTATGGCTAAGACCTCAAAGGCACAGTCAACTAAACCAAAAATAGACAAATGGGACTCTATTAAACTAAAAAGCGTCTGCACAGCAAAGAAAATAATCAAGAGTGAAGAAACAACCTGTTGGATGGGAGAAAATATTTGCAAACTATTCATGTGGCAAGGGACTTACATCAAGAAAATAAAAGGAACTCAAATAATTTAACAATAAAAACCTAAATAATCCAATTAAAAAGTAGGCAAAGGACATGAACAGATAATTCTCAAAAGAAGATATACAAATGGCCGACAGGTACATGAAGGATGTTCAACATCACTAATCATCAGGAAAATGCACATTACAACCATGATGAGATATCGTCTTACCCCAGTTAGAATAGCTATTATTAAAAAGACAAAAAGTAACAGGTGCTGGTGAGGATGTGGGGAAAAGAGAACTCTTTTTTTTTTTTTTTTTCCCAAAGACAGGGTCTTAGTCTGTTACCCAACCTGGAGGGCAGGAGCCTGATCATAGCTCACTTCGAACTCCTGGGCTCAAACAATCCTTCTGCTTCAGCTTCCTAAGTATCTAGGAGCACAGGTGTGTGCTACCACATCTGGATAATTAAAAAAAATTGTTTTTTGGTGGACATGGGGATTCATTATACTGCCCAGGCTGGTATCAAACTCCTGGTCTCAAGCTATCCTCCTGCCTTGGCCTCCCAAAGCACCAGGATTACAGGCGTGAACAAGCCAGTATACCTTGCCAAAAGGGAACTCTTACATGATGTTGCTGGGAATGTCAATTAGTACAATTATGGAAAACAGTATGGAGATTTATCTAAAAACTAAAATTAGACTAACATGCAATCTAGCAATCACACTACTGGGTATTTATCCGAAGGAAAAGAAATCAGTCCATCAAAGGGATGCCAGCACTGCACGTTTACTGTTCCACGATTCACAACAGCAAAGACAAGGAATCAGCCTAAGTGTCCGTAGGTGGATGGACGGATAATGAAAATGTGGCATGTTTTTTCAACAAACTGATACTTAAAAAAACAAAAAGAAAGAAAAGAAAAGGTTGTATGTATACATGATGGAATACTATTCAGTCATGAAAAAAATGAGATGCTCTCATTTGCAGCAAGATGGATGGAACTGGAGGTAATTACAGTAAGTGAAATAACTCAAGCTCAAAAAGACAAATGTCATATGTTCTCACTCCTATGTAGGAGCTCAAAAAGTTGATTTCATAAAGAGAGAGAGTGGAATGATAGATATGAGAAGTGGGTGGGTGGGAGAGAAGGATGAGGAGAGAGAGGGTAACAGGTACAAATATCCATTTAGATAAATCCGAGGCGGTATCGCACATTTGACAGCAGAGTATTGACTGTAGTTAACACCAGTGTATTGCAGATTTCAAAATAACTGGAAGAGAGGACTTGAATTGTTCCCAACACACATAAATGACAAATACTCAAAGTGATGGACCCCTCAAATACCCTGACTTGATCATTACACATTCTACACTGTCATCAAAATATTACATGTACCATAAATATATAAAATACTACATATCACAAACATTTTTTAAAAACCCAGAAAAGTATAAGCTCTGGAATAAAGGAGGGGACAGTCCTGTTGGACCAAGAATTGTCACATACATGGATTATCTGGAGTCGGTCTGGGACCACACTCCAACATAAAGAATCCTTCAGGTCTGAGCATACGAGGCCAACATAAAACAACCTGCTCTGATGGATGGATGAAGGCACTGGGGCTTTGAGCCTAAAAAAGGAAATCGCAGGTAGGATATAACCCCTGACTATCCCTCTCTGAAGGGCTGCCTGAGGGGCAGGGGCAGGAACAATGCAGACACAGAGAGGCGGGTTTTAGCTTAGTGTAAGGAAGAATTTGCTATGACTGAAAAGTGTTCTGCAACAGAATGAGCTGCCCAGCGAGGGAGTGACCTGTCACAGGAGAAGTTCAAGCAAAGAAACTGAAGCTCTTGTTGGGGGTGTCTGATCCTCACTACAGCTTTCGACTCAGTACTCTTCCTGGAAGGTCCTGGGATATAGGGGAGGTATGTTTTGATGGGGCAGTGGCTGCTCTGAGAAGGACCCATGATTAGGAGGAAAGCTTGTCCACTGCCCTGGAGACAGGATTGGACTCCTAGCCAGCCTTGAAGGCAACACTGCTTCCCGCACTCACCTTCTGTTCCAAGCTCAGGATGCGCTCACGGTCCAGCTGGCTCTGGTGGATGGAGGCGGCCAGGGCCAGGTGGGAGGCCTCTACCTCCTTGTTGAGGACAGCAACGATGTTCTCAAACACGCTCAGCTTTCCCTCCAGCTCGGCCAGGAGTTTCTCCCTCATGAAGTGCTGCAGGGCCAGCTCCTCCTGGCTCTCCGAGCAGGGTGCCCGGTAGCAGTCTACCTCCAGGTCCCCCTGCAGCTGCAGGTCTGACAGGTTCTGCTCCAGAGCCATGGGTGCGAGCCCGAGGCCAGAGCCCAGCTGGATCTTCCATTGTTTCATGAACCCCAACAGCAGATTTAGGTGGGAGGCCTGGGAGGAGACCTCATGCTCCTGCATGGACTGTGGGCTCCCCTGCCAAGAGAGTGGGGGGTTCAGTGAAAACGGAGGTGGAGGCAGGAGCAGGGAGGGGTAGGTCACTGAGCACTGGGCATCCATTCACCCAGACAAGGGGAAGTGGCTTTCTGTGCACTGACAGGGATTCGGGAGGAGGGCCCTGGCATCAGCCATGCCAAGATGAGCCACGTGCATCTCAATCTCTGGAGCAATGATCCTGCCCTGCCCTTGAGTGCAAAGATGGTTCAGGACCATGGAGAGAGGAATGGGGAGTGGGGTCACATTAGTGATGTGACACCAATGCTTTGGTGAGATGGTAAGAAGAACTCCCTGGAGTACTACGATGACTTAATAATGGGAATTGTTGCTTGGGAATGTCATTAGTATGAGGGACATCCAGAAGAGTCACTTGATATTATGGAAAAATCATGCAGGGGCTGGAGTGGGGAGATCAGAGGCCTGGAGCTGCAGTGGACAGATCTCCTTTCTCACACACAGATACTTACCTTGAAGGTGCAGCCAACACCTGCAAAGGGGCACCCAACTCCAGCTTCATTCGTCTTAGGGTGAACCTGGAAAAAGTAACCATGTCACTGGATGTTATGGGAATCCCTGTGGCCACCCCTAGGGCTCTCTGCAATGCACCAGGATCTACCAGGGAAAGAGTTAGACCGGGCCACATGACTTTGTACACGCTGTTCCCTCTGCCTGGCTGACTCCTTTCCACCCTTCCATGACCTCTCAAAATAGGGGAGACTCTTTTAATTGAAAGAGTCTCTGCTGTGATCCTGGTAGCACTGCTATTTCTCCTGTCAAGATGCATTCTACACAATTCCACAATCATCATTCACTCTTTGGTTGCTCCTACTGGTCTGAGGGCTCTGTGAGGGTCATGGCTGTGTTGTCAGTGCTGAGGGCAGTGCCTGGCACGGAGGAGACACTCAGGGCTTGGCTGAGTGGGGCGGCTGAGTAAATGCCTCCATCTTCCTGAAGTCAGTGGGGACTCCCTTTCTCACAATGCCCATCTGCATCCCTCCATGGCTGTCTATCCTTGACTGAGGTGTGCCTGCCCTGATCAGCTTTCCCTTCTAGATGTCTCTAAGCCCAACAGCAGGGACATGGGAGGATTGTAGTAACAACAGCAACTTGACATTACTGTTGATGTATTTAGGTCTGAAGGGTTTACCAAATGTCTTCATGGTCGTAATTCCTCCTCAGGCTCACTACAACACTGTGGGGAAGACAGGGTAGGGTCCCTCCCTAATTTACTGATGAAGAAACTGAGGCTTACAGAGGGGAAGGGATTTTCCCAAGGAGGCAGAGCTAGGAAACAGCACAGCCACCAACTCTTCTTCTCTTATCAAGAATAAGCCCACGTTGGATATTTTTTCTTCCATTCTTGAGACACTTTACTGAGAAGAATATGTTCCAGCTCCATCCATGTAAACATGAAAGAGGTAAAGGGGGGAGGTGGGTAGAGGGAGGGGGATTGAAAGGATCACACCTGTGGTGCATCTTACAAGGGTACATGTGAGCCTTGGCAAATGTGGAATGTAAATGTCTTGGCAAAGTAACTAAGAAAATGCCAGGAGGGCTATGTCAACTAATGAGATGAAAATGTGTCAAATATTCTATGAAACAAGTGTATGGTGCCCCATGATCATATTGATGTACACAGCTATGATTTAATAAAAAAAAAAAAAAAAGAATAAGCCCACGGCGGGAGGTGGGAACAGAGAATAAGGCCATGAGAGATGGAAGAAATATTTTTCCAGAACGTATATAATCGTATGTCAACGATAGGGACACATCCTGAGACATGTGCCACTAGGCAATTTGTCATTGTGTGAACATCACAGCTGCTTACACAAACCTGGATGGTCAGACCTTCTAAGTACCTGGGGCCTTCTAGGTCCTTAAGTGTGGCCTTTTGACGGAATCTAAATTTTACAGAACAAATCATTTTATTAAAAGTGATGCAGCAGAGAAAGATGAAGCTTTTCTCGCCTCCTTTGGTGCTTGAAAAGGAACAATCTTGAGATCAGAAGGCCGCAGGTTTCCCACCCCTGGGTAGCCTGCTACACACCAATGCTGTTATGTGATATAACCTATTGCTCCTGGCCTGTAAACCTGCACAGCATGTCACTTTCCTGAAGAGTGCACAACCGAAGCACAATGGTAAGGATCTGTATATCAAAGCACAGAAAAGGTCCTGTAAAAATATGGCATTATAATCTTCTGGGGCCATCCTCGTATATGGGGTCCGTCGTTGACCAAAACATCATTATGTGATTCATGATAATATCTACAAAAGGGTTTGTGCACTGAATCTGTAAAGGACTCTCAGAACCTGTTAATAAGACAAACAACCTAATCGAAAACATGCAAAATACTGAGAAGATGCTTTACAAAAGGAGATAGGTGAATGACAAGCCTATGGAAAGATGCTCAATGTCACTAGTCATCAGAGATCTGTAAATACCACCAGCTACAATGAAATACCACTATCTACCCATCAAAATGACTAAAATTAAAAAGAGTGACAATACCAAGTCTTGGTGAGGATGTAGTAAGGAGAACTCTCCTGCGTTACTGCAAAATGGAAAAGACATTTTGGAAGTATCCTATGCAGTTAAACCATATTTATAAAGTAAATTACTTATACACCATACTTACAAAGTTACCATACCATCCATATATTCTACTCCGAGGAGTTTACTCAAGAGAAAGTAAAACCTATATCCATGTAGAGATGTATATGTGAATGTTCATGGCAGCTTTATTCATAACAGTCCAAACTGGAAGCAACCTCAGGGTCACCAACTGGTGAAAGGATAAACCAACTGTGGTGAATCCGTACTATAGGACACTACTTGGCCATCAAATGGAATTAAATGCTGATATAAACAACGTGAATGAACCTCAAAATCATTACTCTAAATAAAACAGGTCAAACACAAAAGGTTACACACTGCTCGAGTCCATTCTTTGGAGAGTCTAGAAAAGGCAAAACTGTAGTGATGGAAAGTAGATCCGTGGCCACCTGGGCCTGTGGGTGAGAGGGACTGACCGGCCAGGCACCAAGGACACCATATCCGCAGCAGAATTGCTTGACACGTGGTCACATGATTATATACACTCATCTAACTGTACACTTAACATAAGAGAATTTTACTGTATGTAAATAATACCTTCATTTTATAAGAGTTTTGCTTTTTTATTTTGAAAGACTAATCTCTTGGGACCATGTGAAGGGGGATTTGAATGAAAGGAGGGGAGGAGAGAGGTCTTTTGGGCTGAGCAAATACAAAGCCACACTAGTTATTATTCTTTAAAAGTAAAATAAGCAGAGAGCTGTGGGCTTAATGAGTACAGTGTGTTTGGGACACTGAGCACAGCCCAGCAAAAGGGCTCCTCACCCCACTGCCCTGGGTTTCAGGGACAGTTTGTTCCCAACAAAGAATAGAAAACAGATGTTTTATGGGGGGGCAGGCAGAGGGCAGCCTTAGCAGGGAAACTGCACTGTGCTGGCTTCAGGATGTCAGCAGTGACAAAGCATCTCCCAACAGGTAGCTTTTGACTTGTGGGAAAGCTGGAGTGCCTGATGCCAGCTCCTGGGCAAATGGACTTGGGGTAACCTCTTAGGCCCTACAATTTCCCACACATCCATGATTCAAGTCCTCTGTGGTTCTAAGGTTCTCTCTTGAAGTGAGAATCGTAAGGGATAAAAAGTGCAAGTGAGAAAGCTAGGAATCACCCTGTAGGTAGAGGGGTGTATTCTTGGGCAGCTGAGCCTTCCTGGTGCTGTGTGAGCAGTGAAAGCCCATGGCTGGTGCTAAAATGCCACGTGCACATCCAGGTCAACCTCCTGTGAAGCATGTGCAGATATGAACTGTGACCTCGAATGGCTGCTGGAGGAGGGGGCAGACTTGAGGAGCTCTCGAGTGGTCAGCCAGGCTGCCCTGAGCTCCACCCTCAAGTCATTCATCCCTCAGATGTATGAGGATTCACAGTATGGGCTCTGGAGTTAGCCTGTTGGGGTTCAGAGCCCATTTCTGTTACTTCACATATAAGCCACATGGCCCTGGGAGATTATCAATCTCTCTCTGTTGCAGTTTTCGGTGGGGATAATAATGGTGCCCCTCTATTTTTTTTATCTCAGCCTTAAAATGTGGTGCCCCTCTTTATAGCATTTTGGTGAGAATTAAATGAGGTAACACAGTACATGCTGGTATTATTAGCTATTGCTGCTGTAACAAAATACCATAGACTTAATGGCTTTAAAAGACACAGCAACACAACTTTATTATCTACAGTTGTGGAGGTCAGCAGCCCAACATTAAAACATCAGCAGGACTGCATTCCTCCTGGAGGCCCTAGGGCAGAGTTTGTTCCCTGGATTTTTCCAGCTTCTAGCAGTTGCCTGAATTCCTTGGCTTGTGGACCCTTCCTCCATCTTCAGGGCCAGCAGCAGAGCATCTTCCAATCTAACTCTCCTGCCTCCCTCTTTCAGGCACCCTTGGGATTACCTTGGGCTCATGAAGATAATCCAGAATAATCTCCTCATCTCAGGTTTCCTAATTTAATATCTGCAGAGTCTCTTTTGACACAGTGTTCCCCAACCCAAATTCATATGTTGAAGTCCTCACTCCTAGCATCTCAGAATGTGGAGAAAGGATCTTTATGGACCTAATTAAGTTAAAATCGAGGTCACTAACGTCCTTGTAAGAGGGGAAAATTTGGACATGAAGGACAGGTGAAGTCATGGGGAGAAGGCGGACCATCTACAAACCAAGCTTCTAGTACCTTGTTTTGGAATTCTAGCCTCCAGAACTGGGAAGAAACAAATTTCTGTTGTTTATACCACCCAGTATGTGTACTATTTTTTTCTTTTTTTCTTTTTAGAGACAGAATCTCATTTTGTCATCCCGGGTAAAGTGCAGTGGCATCATCACAGCTCATAGCAACCTCAAACTCCTGGGCTCAAGTGATCCTTCTACCTCAGTCTCCCAAGTAGCTGGGACCATAGGCACCTACCCCACCTGGCTAGTTTTTTCTATTATGTTTAGTAGACATGGGGTCTTGCTCTTGATCAGGATGGTCTTGAATTCCTGGCCTCAAGTGATCCTCCTGCCTTGGCCTCCCAGAGTGCTAAGATTGCAGGCATGAGCCACTATGCCTGGCCTGGTCTATGCACTTTGTTGTGGCAGCCCTAGCAAAGAAACAGGGCCACCGGAGGTGACATTTATAGGTTCTGGGGATTCAGTTAGGAACATTCTGAACAGTGAGGGGACACTATTCTGCCCAACACAATGTTCAACCAATGCTAGCCATTAGCAGTAGTATTACTTTTATATTATTATTCGTATGGATAAAGCCCTGCTCTTGAGTCACCTCCCTCAAACCCCAATGGCTGTTACATATTTGTGCCTCATTTAATTCTCAACATTTCGAACTCTTAATAACTAATTCTATAAAACTCCATTTTCCTATTGGATTTCCTCAAGGAGGTGAGAAGCATCCCTAAATGTGTAAGTCCCTAAACATCTTGTCTTATCTGGGATTGAAGGATTTTTTATTTTCTCACCAGAACTTTGTGACAATCCTTTGAGGCAGGCAGGGTTGGATCAGCTTCACCTTAATAGTGACAGAGAGGCCAGGCATGGTGGCTCACACCTATAATCCCAGCACTCTGGGAGGCTGAGCCAGAAGGATTGCCTGAGCTCAGGAGTTTGAGATCAGCTTGAGCAAGAGTGAGACCTCGGTCTCTAAAAATAGCTGGATGTTGTGGCAGGCACCTGAAGTCCCAGCTACTTGGGAGGTTACAAAAGAATCTCTTTAGCCCAAGAGTTTGAGTGCTGTGATGCCACGGTACTCTACCAAGAGTAACAAACTGAGACTTTGTCTCAAAAAAAAAAAAAAAAAATACTGACAGAGAAAACAAGTAAATGGCGTTGTTGGGATCATACGAACCTTGTGAGCCAAGAAGCTGATCAAATCTTGGTCTTCTCTGCCATAGTGACAACCCTAGCAAGGGCGATCCATTCCTGCTGCTTTCCTGGTATTTGTGCAGGCCCCGTCCCATCACATCCTCACAGACACGAGGTGGAGGTTGGGGCTATGAGGTTCTGCTTCCCTTGTGTAGGTGGAGAAGCCAAAGCTCAGGGGTGGTCAGTGAATTGCAGGAGGCAGTGGGGCAAGGCAGGGTCAGGCCAAGGAGCCTAAGTCCACATCCAGGCTCCTTTCTCCCCACCATTGAGTCCCTGCCCTGACCTGAAGGGGTGAGCGGAAGGAGAGGGAACCAGGCTCGAGTTGCAGAGGAAGAAATGGGATCTGTCTGGGACCAACCCTGGTGTACATCTGGTGCCACAAGAGGCTCCGTGTTAGTGGTCTCGATGCTGCAAATTGCTAAAAATAAAATTCACAGTGGAATTTCCTCTTAGGAGGAAACAGAAACCCAGAAAACAGATTCCTAGCCCTGAGGGAACACTCACTTTTCTGTTTGGGTCTGAGAAGTCTCTGGGTGTGTGGCGTTCCCCACTACCTTGGCTACCCAGGCCCTTTGTGGTGGGGTTCACAGTGGGCCCTGGCAGGGGGCCCCCCATTCAGAGACTGGGGAGGGGCCTCTGAGGATGTGTGTTAAGAGGGTGTTGGGAGCATGAGTCCCCTGGGGTGGGCAGGGCTGGGGGGCCAGCTGAGATGCTCACTGCATGCCCAGAGAGGCTGCTCCTGCTTGGGCCTTAGCTGGGGCTGGATCTTGGTCATGTGCTCCTGCCTTCCTCTGTAACTGGGCCAGTTTCCTCTCCATCAACTCCCCTGCCACCTCCTTCAGGAAGCCTTGTCTGATTCTGCTGGTTTTGCCCATTCCTGTTTTTCCACAGCACGTGGTTGCTTCTAGCATTTAAGACTGATATTTAAACATGCATAAAACATTTAGGGGTGATCCCCCACTTGAAGGAAGCACAGAGAAGAGGCCACCAGCCTGGGAGGCAAGAGTTAGGGCCTGGCTTTGCCTCCTGCTCGCTGTGTGATTTGGGGTCAGGCACACCTCCTCATGGAGCCTCCATACATCCCTATTAGGGATATTGCCACCACACAGGAGGTCATGGGATTGGCAAGATTACACACGCAAACTGTCAAGTTTAGAAGTGTAAGAGTTCGGGCATTCATTTCCAAGTCTCATACTTTGAGAGACACAGGTGAGGGAGAGCACATTTACTCCAAATGCACAGAGACCAGGGACAGACTCAAGTGAGATGTGGTTAGTATCTTTCCACAGAGGCAGGACTGACTCGGCGGGAAGGAGGCCGACTTGCGTTTTGTGGCCTCAAGGGAGACAGACTTCAGATCAGTACGAATAAAGAGAAATAGGTGGCAATAGCCATGGCCCTCCAAAGTGGGGGTAAGTACTTCATGGAGTCATGAGTGTGCTGTCATTGGAAGGACATGGACCCACGTGGCAGGACTCCAGTACAAATGGGAACTAGATGAGACATCTTAGACTCCTGTCATTTTCTGATACTGGAAAAGCCAGGGCATTATTAGGAGCCACTGGCATCAGATGCCAGCTGGCCTCTGACCTTCTCCAATGGGCCTCAGCGGGAAGAGGATGAGAGAAACAATCCTCTTTGCTGGGGACTTGGCAGACAGGATTGAAGGTTATTTTCCTACCACTGAGTCCCTTATTTTATCATCACTTCTCTAGGAAGATCATTCCAGGCAAGAAGCACGCATCTAACTAGGTCAACATTAATCCTTTAATGCCTGCGTCTTATATTAGGTCTGTGTTCCAGGCACTTCTTAGGAAGATATTAATCCAATGAAGTCAGAGGGTCAGGACAAGCCGATAAGCAGATGGCGTCGAGAATCTGTATGGATAGGGGCTGTTGGGCTTAGCTCAGCAGTCTCTAGGCCTCTACCTTGCCTCCACTTTCTAGGGTGCTCCAGACACACAGGCAGACTTAGGAATCACCACATATGCAAAGTGGTGACTTACAATCAGACGTTTTCCTTTGGTTAAAAGTCCCCCAAAGTTTCCAGTGGGGGCAAGAGCCAGAGGCGTCTCTGGTCCTTCCCCTTTATGGCTTTGTGCAGGTGATGACACCACTGACTCATCCTTCCCCGCGCTTTTTACAGGGCTGCAGTAACAGCTGCATGTGGTTGGGGCAGCCAACAGGGAGGGGGTTGATGCTTCTTTGATATCTGCCCGCATTTAAGAGCCCTCTCCCAACCCACAGCCAGTTAGGGTGCCTATGAGTCTACCATTAGAGTCCTTTCATTTGGTCATTTGGTTCAAGGCAGCAAGTTTCAAACTGCTCTGCAGGGCCCTAGGAGTCCCCAGAGTCGCTCAGGGGCTGGGATAGGAGAAAGAAGTGGGGCAAATAGGGGGACAGGGCTCCAGGATCCCTTTCCATCAGAGCACTTCAGCTTTCATCTGATCCCACTTTAACAAAGAGGAAAAAATTAAAGCCACTGGATATAATATCTCTTACCTGTATTATCTAAGATTTGTACCAGACATGTCTATTAATTTTGTTTAGAGGAAAGAATAAAACAAGTTAAAAAAAAATAGTTCTGGAGTGTACAAGCAGGTAGGGTCCCTAGGAAGCACCCAGCTCACCCCTCCCTTTTGCACATGGGGCATAGCAGCCCACAAGTGTGAGGAGTCTGCTCCTGCCCCATGCCCAGTGCACTAAGACAGCCAAGCAGGGAGGCACAGAAGTTACTCTATGATCAGTGTACCACGCTATGGAGTGTAAAGTTCTAGGAAAATGCACTGGATGCTGATTATTATTCCCTGGGGCCTTCTGGTCAAGGGGCTGCTGAGAAGGGGATGGGAGAACCCTTATAACAGGCTGTGGGTGGGGCAGAAAATTCCCCCAAACTCTCTGAATGAGAAGGACCAGGGTAGGAAAACAAGAAGGTGTGGACTTGTAGGTTCTGGAAAGGCTTTGCACTTCTTCATTTTACAGATGGAGCGACAGGGCCTGGGAGTTGCCTCCAGCCATGCAGTGAATTACACAGAACCATCCCTGGACACCAGGCCCCTGGTTCCTGGACCATGGCTTATTGCAAGTAAAGAGCTTTGGCTAAAAGGTGCTAGGCACCTCCCAGTCAGGGCAGAGAGGGTGGCTGAGCAGTGCAAACTTTAGCGCTGAGACTCCCCAGTGAGTCTCCTGGTGTGTAACAAAAGGGTCAGGTTTTGAGCAGTGATTCCTACATGTTTGGATTCATGGGCCAATACAAATTGTTTCTTTTAATTGAGAGATTAACATAGAGATCGCTATCTTTTTTATTTTATCTAGCAATGGCTTTACCAAAAACTACCACCTACTATCACATCATTTCATTTATATAAAGACATGTATAGGAAGGATATAATCTCAGAGTAACAGTTGAGTTATACATGGAAAGAATTTAGCTTTATATAAGCTTATTTATATAAACTTTCCTTATTTTTTATCATTTTGTTATGAATTGGTAGGAATGGACATGTCTGGATGACACATGGGAACTTCTGGGTTGGACAGATAACCTGAGGGCCCTTCCAGCATAGGAGGGCCAGGGTTCTGAACTGCAGTTCCTAAAAATGTCTCTTTGGCCCCTCATACCTCCAAAGCTGTCTCTTGTTCTTATAAGCACAGGTTGGTAGAGTCAATAGGTGAGCTGATAATGGCCTCTCCCTGTCTGCGGGCAAACAAGAGCAGAAGGAACTGTCTGGATTAGGAGTTGGCCAATTTTTTCTTTCTGTGATAGGGCCAGATATTAACAGCAAATATTTTAGGCTTTGATGTCTCTGATGCAAGTATTTCTTTAAGAGAATATGGGATTTGTTAGATACTGAATATAAAAGTCAGCCCATTTAAATATGGGCCTGCAAGATTCCTTTAACCCCCCAAGTGCCTGCCTTCCTACCCCAACCCCAATAAAAACATTTGGCATGCACATTGATTAGCAAAGACTAAAAAGACACAAGCATCCAAAGATGGCAGATGCTCAGCTGAATGAGGCTGATGAGACAGGTCAGATGAGACTGTTCTGGGAGGAGCCCACCCTTTACTCAGCTGCAGCACCAGTTCAACACCTGGCCTTCTGGACCAGGGACCCAGACACCAGGGGCTCCTGAGCAGTGATGACAACCTACTCTTTCATTTCATTCTCCAGCTGCTTCGCTATCCAAGCCCGCTTCTGATCCTGGAGCAGCTGACAGAACTGAAGTATGGCTAGCTTTAGCTGGAGGGGCTTTTCGGCAAAGACCAGGTGGAACCAGCCAGGCTCCTTACACATGTAGGCTTTGCCACAAGATAGAATCAGCTTGTTGTCCAGGAAGCGGCGATGGAGGAGCACTTCTTCCTCAAATGTACATGGGTCCAGGTACTTTTTCAAGTTGATCCAGACATAGAGGCCAGTGCCACGATAGAGAAAGGGGATCTCCAACTCCTTCAGCTTGTTAGTGATGTACCTGTGAGCATTCCGCAGCCGGGAGTGATTGGTGGGCAGGTACAGTATGGATCCATTCTCTGTCACGGAGCAGTTGAGTCAGTCTGTGCTGGGCGATACCACAGATACTGTGAAGGTAGCCAAAGAAGCCCCGAGCAGAGGCCACCTCCTTGTTGTGAGTGTATAGAACACCAAAGCGGAAGCCGGAGATGGGAAATCCTTACTGGTGTCGCAGATCACATGGGTCCTGTTGGGATCAGGCAAATTTTCTATGCTCAGAACACTGTGGAATGTGATAGATTCATCAAACACAGACAGCAAGTAAATCTCATCTATGATCACATGCAGGTTATACCTCTTGGCAAATTTCAGGTATTCCATCAGTGAGTCTTGGGAGTAGATGTCACCCAGAGGGTTCTGAGGGTTGGTAAGCACGAGGCCTCTAACCTTTTCCCCCTTACTTTTAGCTTCAAGCAGGGCTTGCTCCAATTTGTCCACAGTGAGCTGGAAAGGACGGGTGTTTGTCTCAGTGATCTCACTTTCCAGGTGAATGGGAATCAACTCAACTTTTGCATACAGGTGGGAGCTAAGGGCAAATCCACCATAGAAGGGAGTAGGGACCAGAAAGCCTTCCCCAGGATCACACAGAACCATGGCCAGTGCAAAGAAGACAGAGCAGCAGCCATTTAGCACCACCACATTTTCTGGATCAAGTGGGGCAGGTGCCCTGCAGGTCAGGAACTGGACCACTTCTTCTCGCAGGAACGGCAGCCCTCTCCAGTCAGAGTACTGCAGCAGGACGTCCTCAATGTGGTTCATGTCACTCTGCCCCAACCTTTCAATCATCTGATCAATGCAGAGCTTGTTCTCACTAGTGCCAAGGTTAATGAAGCCCAAGGTGTTCTTGTCCCCATGGAACTTGTCTCGTTGGTAGGCAATGTAGTTCTGGAATCTTGAGTGGTATGTGACAGAGATATCAGCCCCACAGTTGGACAGGTCATGGCTGATAAAGGCAGGTTCAAAGTCACTTAGCTGGGGATCATGGGTCAGGCTGCCTGGTGGGTTGGGCTCTCTGTCCACTTCTAACATCACCCCTAGAGTCCAGGCAAGGGAGATACACTTGGCACTCTAGGCCACTTTCGGCCCCAGACTGTAGAAAGTTGACCATCTTGCATATTAAGTGGTCCAGGTCGTCTGCCTGCTCACAGATAGAGTGGGTGTGCTTCTCTTCTTCCAGTTGTCCCCTCTGTCTGGTCACTTTCAGCTGAATGAAGAAGTGCTTCTCTACCAGCGGCTGTAAATGCAGCACCATCATTAGTAACTGGTCGCAGATGCTCTGGTCTTTGAGGACCTGGCCTGGCTTCTGGACACAGGGCACACAGGGCAGGAGTCTGACTGGTGGTTCATACTCCAGGTATTAATGTTGGCCTTAGCAGGATGGCTGGAATGCTTGTCTCTGTCTTTGCTTGTATCTTCTCCAGCCTAAGACCCTACACCCCAGGAAAATGCTCTTCACTGTCAGGGCTCTGAGACCTGCTCCACCACCCTCTTCACCCTCCTCTGTTGCAAGTATTCAGCACCACCACTATCTGGAGAAAGTAGCCCTGGACAGCACACAATCTTTATTTATGGATATGGGAAGTTTGAATTTGATATAATTTTCATGTGTCACAATCATTCTGTTTTTGATTTTTTTTTCAACCATTAAAAAGTATAAAAATTCTTCTTGGTGCACAGGATATACAAAAACAGGTCATGAGTCAGATTTGGCCCAAGAGCTGTAGTTTGTGGATCCCTGGTCCAGACTGTTTTTACCCTAAAGCTATCACAGACCAGCCAGGTGGCTTTGGCCAAGATGTTTCACCACTATGAACATCAGTCTGTTCACTGCCTATAAAACAAATTCAGTCCCAACTCAAGGAGGGAAGTGCCTGCCAGAGGCCCAGTGGATAGCTGCCTACTTGGCCTCAACCTAGAAAACAAGAAAATGGACATGTACGCTTTCCTGGCTGTGCCAACGTACCTTCTCCTGAGTCAGAAGTTTTCCTGGGCTTACAGAGTGGACATCATCCCCTCTGCATTTGGGACAGATCTGATCTTCACAGTTCCTGAGAAAACATGAACAAATTCCTGAGTGAGGCACTGCAATGCCCTGGCACCACCCACTCTCCTGACAGCTCCAGAAGCCTAGAGCTTGCCCAGTGTGGCAGCTGTTATCACTGATCATATGGGTTCACCATCCCAGAGTCAACATTCCCAAACCTCCAAAAGCACCAAGCATCCCATGTTTTTCTGAAGTTTTCAGGCAGCTTCTTTGGCAGCCAAACCCGGCCTAAACTGACAGGAAGCTATTATAGCCCTTGCTTGCCCCCCGTAGTGTGAATATTTATAGGTTTCATTGCAGAAACATTAATGTGCTTGATTATAGGATGCTACCCCACCCCTGCCAGAAGAATTACATAGTGCACTGATTTTCTGTCCTTAAAAAAGTTTGAATTCTCAAACACATCTGACCCCAAGGGTTTAGGTGAGAGACTGTGGATGCGTAACTCTATTTGCTCCTCTCAGCATCCTCTATTTGGTTTTGGTCTCTTATTCTTTAGTAATTACAGATGATCCTGGCCTCTGAGCACAAGAAGAAGCCTCAGCAACATCTAGCCTGGATGGATATGGGAAGTTTGAATTTGATATTTCAATTTCAGGAGTGGGTGTCAGATCCTGACTGGGGTGCCACTTGGGCACCTGTGTTTTTACAAAGTGATTCTGATCTCTTAAGTGAAAGCTTCTGACTCGGGGCATTTTACAGGTGAGGGAAATGAGGACCTGGAGGGCACGTGGGGTGACCCAGGTATGCCTCGGGTCAGCTCCCTCTCCACCCTCCTCTTCTAGATTGTAAAAGAATGGAGGGAAGCAAGGAGACGGACCACCAAAGCCCCAACTATCAGCTTGATGGCAAAGCCAGTCAAGCTTTGCTCCTCCACCCCCACCCCCCAGGTAGCTTTCCACTCTCACCACCCCTAACCCCTCTTCTCACATCCCCCTTTTGTCTCCCACATTTGAACTTCTCACTTGCCTCATTCAGTTTTTCCACTTTCTTAAGCTATAAAACCCCAAACAAAAGGTCACTTGCTTGAGAGGCAGTATAAGGACATATTTGCCAGGAAACTGGTCTGGGGCAAGGTGACCTCATCTCTCTACTAGAATAATGATGATATTTACTTCTCCAGGCTGTTCTGAGATTACTCCGATTACTCAAGAGGGATGCTAATGATAGTATTGATGTTATACCTTTCTGGGTTATTAATATTTTAAATATAAGTAAATACATAAATAAATATCTTGTCTATAGATATCTACCTTCATCCCCTTTCAAAGGGTTCCCAGCAAACAGTACAAGGCGATGGGCAATATTGTAGAAGGAGATTTATTTGTCTAACTGTTGTTTACCAACGGTTCCTATTTGTTATCAAATGAAATTTTTTGATTATTACTAAGTGGGTCTCCTAACAATTCTGGGAGGGAGAAAATAGCTTGATAGACACTGAAGTTGTGGCTTCAGACATTAGCAGTTAGCACTAGGCCACACAGTAAGTAAACAGCCTCGCTGGGCCTAGAGGCTGTCCCTTGGTGTGGCTGGCCTGCTGTGGGAGCTGACATCCTTCCGTGGCTACAGGGAGGCAGTAGCAGGGAGTGCGAGGAAAGGGTGCGGAAACTGAGCCCAGAGAGGGGAAGTCACCTGCCTCCCAAAGTTGACTTTCGCTCTCACCTCCCATCCAGGTCCTCCTCCCCATGCTCTCCACCCTCACACTGTCTTCCCATCCCCTCACCTCAGGTTCTCAGAGAGACAAGCTGTGCAGCAGAGAGCCCTGGGCTCTGTTGGGTCCTGGCAGACGGTGGGGGGACACCCAAAGGGAAACTCATTCTCATCAGGGGCTGGGCGGGGGCTGCTGGCTGAGCTGGAGGCCATCTTGGGGTCCCAGGCGGGCCAGAGGGGACCTTCTGAGCTCTTCCAGGGCAGGGGACCAACCCCGTGGAGCCTGTGACAAGAGGAGAGGTGAGTTCTGGCTTGGGCCTGATCAGGACTCTCTGATGAATTTATCTTCTTCTCTCTGGCTTCTCAACGTCACAGCTGAGTCACAGAAGGGATGCGGTAGGAATTACCCTTGTGGTGACAGAAATCCCCTGGATGGTGACTGAAGGCTTTAGGAGTGTCCAGTCACTTTTTTAAAGTGAGAAGAAGCAAGAAAGCCAGTCAGAGTAAAAGAACTGTGTCAGAGACATTCAGGAACCACAGCTAGAGTTCCCCTGTCTGAGAATGGGAGGCCACTGGTTTCTTCACCTCCTCCCTGAGCACATCAGGGAGGATGTGCTGGCCACGCCTATGTGCTCCAGGCCTCCTTGCAGCCTAGAGCTCTCAGTGGGGTGCTCACCTTCCTGGCAGAAATCCCCAGGGTCCTGAAGGCAAGTCTGAAAATTCAAGTTCTAGGCCTTGTGCAGAGTGACCTCAGGTGAAAGTCACTTCCTCACAGTGGATCCCAATTACCCCATCTGTAGAAAAAGGAGTTGTAACAGGTGTAAGATTGTGGGACCCTATGGCCGAGGCAACCAGAGGCAGCAGGAAGGCCTGCGATGACCTGACTCCTGGTGGCATTCGCATCAGTCATGGTGATGACACAGGGCCCTCCCCTCCTTTTGAAGTCCGAGGCCTCAGGACCACAGACTCCTCAGGGCCCTCCCCCAACACTCCACTCAGGAAGTCATAGATGGCTACATGTTCGGGTCAGGCGCTATACCACTTCCCTGCCCTGAGGAGAACAAAGCACTAAACAAATGCAAGAAAGACCGTGGCAGCTGGTCTCAGCAGCAAAGGGTGACACAGATCCACTTTTGCAGGAAAAGTGAACTGCAGGAACAATGGCTCTTGGCATGTCTGCTGTGTACTGGGTGACATTTTCCGTCCAAAGCCTCATGATCACCTTTCGGGAATTCTGCAGCCATATGTAGAGTCAGAGAAGTAAGAAGCCTGGCTGGAAGTCACACAGCCCCTAGTGGGAGTTCATACCAGGAGAGAGATTCGTACCAGGGCTGTATGGTTCCAAGCTCTGTGTTCTTCCACATGAGAGAGACCCAGGGGAGCGGGTAGAGCCCAAGATGGGATGGAGATCACAGCAGCCAGCTTATCCTGGGGCTTATCCAGCTTATCTCTTAACTGGGGCTTTGCAAACTTTCAGAGTTTCAAATCATGGGTTTTGAGGGCAGACAGATCTGAGTTAAGACCCTGGGTCCACCATTTACTAGCTGTGGGTCCTGGACATGGGATCTTCCCTTCTGCATGGTCCTTTCAGTTTCTGCTTTGTAAAATCGGATAATACCACCTACTTCACCCAACTGTTGTGATGACCTAATGAGATTGTAGGTGAAGGTGTGGCACGTTGTATTGCCCAGGTGAAGTGCTCCAAAGGCTTTCACATTTTACTCAGATGATGGCACAGCCCTTCCAACTCCTCAAAATCAGGGCAAAGGATTAAAGTGGTAAATTATGCTTATACAGTGTTTTCACATCTATCAACTTTACTTGGACAAGGAAAGTCAGACATTGTCCTCTGACCCTAGATAAATTCAGCTGCCCACCTTCCCTGGCACTCCACCAGGCTGCCAACTTAGAGGCACAGCACTCCGCTGCAGCACTGTAAACAGGGAACCCCACCCCTACAGCAAACCTCCAGGCCTACTTCAACACCATCAGAAGGTCACTCCCTTAAACTGTACACCCCAAACCTGTAAACTTTCCTGCATCCCCACCTGTTTCCTCCTCCTCCTGATTTGGGATAGAAGAGGAACCCAAGGCTTATCCCTGATCCTCTGGTCCCTTTTGCCCCTGTCTCTTTTCTCTCTCCTGTCTTCCTCTCTACCTGCCCCTTCCCATCAGCATCAAAATATGCCCAAGTAGCTCTAATAATAAAAGAGGAAAATAATTGGCACTATTTTTAGTGCTGTGTTAATTTTACAGACATCATCTCATCTAATTTTCACAGGAATCCCATGATACTACCATCATCATCTCCATTTTACAGATGAGAGAAATGAGGCAAAGTATTTAAGGTTTACAGCTATTAAGTGGGGACTCCTGACCCCACAGCCTGAGCTCTAACATACATGCTTTAAAAAGCCCTCGTCTCAAATTCCTTGTCACCTCACTTAGCAGTGGAATTTCTAGAAAGGATCGCCTACACAAGCACTTGAATCTCCAGGGAACCATCTCCCCAGGCTGATAAATGTAGAGGTTGCTAACCGCCCTGGGCCTGCCCCGGTCTCTATCCAGCCGGCCCCTGGCCAGCACTTGACCCAGCTCTCTGCCCTTCCTTCCGGAATCCCTCGCTTTCCCGGCTTCCCCCACCCAGGGCAGGGGGGAAGCCCTCACCCAGCATCTCTGATCTCCCTGACCCTCTTCTCTTCCACTCTGAACCTGCCTCGGCCCCATCTCCGTGCTTCACCCACGAGGGCCCACACGAGCGGGGTCTCTCTGCGCCGCCTGCCCCCATTTCCCCAGCCTCCCACTAGTCCGTCCGTCCCCACTTGCCCTGAAGCCTCCGTGGGCTGCCCCCACGACGGGCCTGGCGCCTGGCTTTGCAATCCCTGGTGCCCGCCCGGCTCCACGGTGCTACATTGCCTGTCTGTGCCCCTCCCCCAGGCCACCGAGCACGGGTGACTGTCATCTCCCCACCGCCACCTTTCCGGTGGCGAGCGCAACGCTGGGAGCAGGGCGGAGCGGCTGCCCCTGCTCGGGAGGAGCACCCGGAGGAAGTGCCGGCGGTGCCAGGGCCGGCACTAGGGGAGCCCGGGCTGAGAGCGCGGGAGCCGGGGCGTCCGGGCCCGGCGGGAGAGCGAGGCTGCGCGGGGGGCAGGGCGACCAACCTCCGCGCCGCCTCGGTCGCCTCCGCTGCTGGGCCGGCAGCTTCCGGTGGGGCGCTGAGGTGCAGCCCGCGGCGGAAGCGGGGAATGCAGGGCCGGGGCCCGATCCACGGGAGCGCGCCTCTCAGGGGGAAACTGAGGCTGTGAGCCCGGTCTCCGGCTTCGCAGGCCGTGGACCCCCTCTAGTAACCTAACACCTGTGTCAGTCCTGCGCCCCGCACCTCGTGCACCGTCTGCACGTGCCCGGTGCTCAGTAAATGCTCTCTGAGCCGAGAAGCGCAAACCCTGCTCCCCTGCCTTCCCGAAACCCGAAAGCCAGATAGAGGATGAGGTTAAAATTGGTAAAATCTGAGTCTTAGCCTCCTTGATCTCTGCAGAGGGCCCGGCATAGGGCCTGGCGTGTCCACACTTTAGCGCCATCCTGTCAGTAAAGAGATAGTACTAAGCGGTTCCAGGTACTGTGCTCTTACAGAACACCGTTTCTGTTTTGGTCTAAACACACACATACACACTCCCTATGAATCCATTTTGGGGTAGCATTTTTGTTTAAAAGCTACAAACAACCTTTAATTTTGCAAGCTGCCAATTTGATAAAAGATCCTTCTCCATCACGACTTCTATGCTTTTTTCTTTTTTTTCTGAGACAATCTCACTCTGTCCCCTTGGGTAGAACGCCTGTAGTGATAGCTAACCGCAACCTCAAATTCCTGGGCTCAAGCCATCCTCTTGCCTCAGCCTCCCAAGTAGCCAGAACTACAGGTGCCCATCACAATGCCTGGCTAGTTTTTTGTTTTTGTTTTTAGTAGCCACAAGAGTCTTGCTCTTGCTCATGTTGGTCTCAATCTCCTGAGTTCAAGCAATCCACCTGCCTCTGCTTCCCAGAGTGCTGGGATTACACTGTGCCGGCCCAGGCCTTTTACACTTGTAGGAGGAGTGAGGCTGGCTGTCTTGTTTTTATTTTAACTACTCAAAGGCACCCATTAAATCCTCTTTATGTATATACATATTATGTGTTCCTCTTTATGTCTTGACTCCCAACGAGATTCTAAGACCAGAGAACTATCTTTTACTTCTTTTGTTTGTGTTGCTTTTTAACCTGGGCTTTATATGTCTCTTACCTGTTGGAGGCGGAGCGGCTGTCCTCCAGCTTCTGGTGGACAGGCTGATGCTGCAGGACAGAGTTGTCCTGCTGGTGAAAGGAGGACCATGGAGTCTGCTTGCTTGGTCAGGGAGGTAAGCAGGGAGTCTCAGGACCCTCTAAGAGGGAATTTCTGCAATCTGTGGGTGGTTGACCAGAAGTGGCCCCTATGAGGCCTTTTAATTCTAAGAGAAAAGGATTCAAAGAGTTTCTTACGTGTCTAATTTAAAAATTCATTACATCTCAGTCCAATTCATGAAGTGAAGTTTCTCAAGGATTTAGGGTCTCTAAAAGCCATTTTCTGGTCTCCCCTCTCTCCCCAACACCCCTTCCTCTCTGCTCTATGCCTGTGTGAGTGAAAAGAGCAGGCAATCTGACCTCACTCTCTTCATGTGCCACATCCTGTTTTCAGATTAATGAGCTCATTTGCTGGAAATTTACCAAAGGAAATAGTTTAATTTTGGAAAGTACCAAAAACTTATCTGTAGTCACTCAGCTTAATTTTGGGGGCTCTTGAAATAGAAGGACAACACCTCAGAACGCTCAGTGAGGGACCAGCGAGGCGACAGAAATTGAAAGCTGAACCCAGTGAGGCTGAACCTGACTCAGAAAGGAAATAAAACCTTTGGGAGGCCACTCATCTCTACCCAGTAGAATTTTTTTCCCCCTAAAAATTAAGTTTGGAAAGAGAAACAGTCCATCTGGTCAAAGTCTCAGGTCTGGTGGTCTGAGCATGAGGCCATGCTTGAGGAACAAGAAAACAAACACAGGGAAGTAGGTGATGTCCGGCTCTCTCTTCTCATGCATACATAAGACAATCGCCCTGTTCTCAGAGGCATGGAAAGGATTTCATTCTCCAATTTTGCCCTAACTCCTTTAGCTGTCAGACCCTTGACATTGAAGTTGTTTGCCTGGCCATGTAGACTTTTGAGCTTATAGCTCCTGCAATGAACTGAATGGTCTGGAGGATTCTGAATGGAGAGGCATAAGCCGTTTTGTGTGGAAGATGGTAGAGTACAAGTGACATTCTGCCCCCCAACCCCGACCTTGCCTCTGCTTGTCCCACCCACTCCGGGCCTGCCCTATTTCCTGGAGTAGAGATTTATAATCCATGCCAAATTCAGAACAGAAAAATGATAAGGCTTTGACAGTTTAGTACTGGAATGAAAGGAATTATCTTCTTTCCCTCCACCCTTGCCTGAAATCTCTGGTGTTAAAATGGTAGGAGCACTGCACTGTGAGTCAGAAGAATTGTATTCTGTTCTGTTTTGTTTTCTTGGCCACTAAATCAATTTTTTTATGTGTGTGTGAGAGAGAGAGCTAAATAAATGAAAGCTTAATTCAAGAAATAGTAGGTCATGAATTGTTTTTTTAAGCAAAAATGACTTAAAGATCATAGAATGTGTTGGACTTTCAAACTTTGTACTAGCATGGGAGCACGCCCTTGAATATTCTCTCATATGGAGCCCAAGTTCACAAACCCAGGTAGAAGCAGAGATGCTCTGTTGAGTAGAGCAGATGGTAAGGAACATATGCACTGAGCTTCTGTCCTTCCCACCTTGACTTGGGCCTCTACATCCCCACAGGTGCACATAATTTGAAAATTACATGCCTTATTTAAAGTTTAGACCAAACTGCGATCTTGCCCAGTTCCCTCACTGACAAGCCTCAAGTTGTCTTCCCACTCTGGGCCTCAGTTTCCTCATTTGTCAGGTAACAAGATATCCTCCAGGATCCTCTTATTTTACAAAATTCTAGGCTTGGGGTACAAGTAGGTGATGTGCGGCCACTTGATTCCCCATTTCAGTTCAGTATGCCCCACCACTTTTCAGCTCCTTAATTCTTGACATCTAACTAGATATAGATCTCCATGATTATGACTCACATTTCAAGGACGGTCTTTTGTAAGGGAAGCTGAGAGAGAAGGAAATTGAGAGTCCAATCTGGGGGGTGGCAAGGCTCCATGGGGGGTGGTGGTAAAAGGGATGAAGGGTGGGCCATAGTTGCTGCAGACATTTTCATTGACTTTGCCCAGGTATTTACTGAACACCTGTAATAATAGGTTAGGCAATAAGCCTGGACCCAGATTACAACTGTGAGTGAGACAAAGTTCCTAGTCAGAAGACCAGCTCCTAGAGCAGGATAATGTGAATGGAAGTGGTAAATAGATCCAGTAGCTAATGACAGCCATTTGGGCATACTCCTGTCTGTTAACAACCCTCAGCACGCGAGCCCACTCCCTCCACCCCAGGCTCCCCTTTATTTTCATCGCCAGCAGCATGCCTGGTCTCTGTCATACTCACCACTGTGTTCAGCAAAGACAATTTGTGAACAGCTTTCCTATTAGCATCATCTTAATCTTTCCTGATAACTTCTGATTCCTGAACCAGGACATTTAATTAAATAGATGATCACAAGCTATCAGCAACCTGCCAGATTAGAAGACCTAATGGGACAGGTTTCTTCAAGCCAAATTCAATTTCTCCCTGAGGTACCTTACACAGTATTGATATTAACAACGAAACGATGAAATAGACCAAGAGATCTTGCAAAAATTATAGCATATCATATGTTATGTTTCTGCTTTGGTCGGATGATTAGAAACATCCCAAGTTTTCTTTTGTTAATCTCCATCTTGGTTCTTATTACACATATTATAATTGGCAATTTAAAAAATGTTCTTGTTTACAGGTTTTTTTTCTTTCTGCTCCCATAGAATTATAAATATATGAAATTATAGGAATATATGAAACTATATGAATATATAAAATTAAATGAATGAAAGTCATAGAAGTAAAGCTGTGCCTGATTTCTTCATTGTATTCCTGGTATAGCATAAGGAGAAACGCCAGAAATATTTGTGTAATAAATGACTAATATGAAAGATACTAGTAATAAAATTTTTTACATAAAGTAACAGTAATTACTGACTTCACTACCATCAGAAAACATTTATTAAGTATCTTTGACCTAGCCTCTTCCTGGGTGTCATGAAGTTAGAAGTAGAATTCTAGCAAAAATTTGGAAATAAATCTGGGTTTGTTTTTTGAAAGAATTTTCTATGTCTGGTAATTTTCCCTGTCTCAACAGATTTCCAAATTTTGAGAAAAGAAACAAAACACTCCAAGGTTATTTGAATTGTAGGCACCACGCTGGCCCTGGGGTTTTTCTAATTATTTATGGGACTGGCCACTTGGATGGTACAATGGGGATTTCAGCCAATGACACTCATGGTCAGGTGATGTGTTGCATAGGGAAAAGCCTGGTAGATGGACCTTTGATGAGGAAAGGCTCTATGATGCCAAATATGGGGAAGGTGTTAATGCCGCGAACCCACTGCTTCTCTTTGATCTCTCCGGCCACACGTGCCCTGTTCTAAGAGACTGGTTTTGCTCTGTGTCAGTTCCTTCTTTTAGGGCCCCTGGAAACAAAGACTTTCCCAAAGGGGAATACACTGCACTGGGGCTTTTTTGAGGCTGCAGAATTACTACACTTCCTTCACACTTAGGTTGTGAGGCCCAGGTTGGCTAGTGCAGAGCAAAAAGAACTTGGTGTTGTAGCTCAATAGCAGTCAGCATGTGGCTGAGGAAGGGTGCAGCCTGGTGGTCCTCATCTAACTCCACCCTGAGCACTCAGCCTGAGAGAAAATTCAAGGAGTGGGGAGAGCTCTTCCTCAGAAATCAGGAGATCCGCTTCTGATGTTGACTGTAGGACTGTGGGGAAATGCCCTCTCATCCTTGGGCCTTATTTTTCTCACCTGCAAAATGGGAGAACGACTTCAGTGGGAAGGAGTTTAATCATTTAGTCATTCAAACCCTGCTGCTGGGGAAAGGGCTACTCTCCCTATCTGGACTTGGGGTGGTGCCAAGAACCCCCGTACCAGATGCTGGAACCTTCCCCTAGAGGCCTGGTCTTTTTGTACTCCAAATCGTCTTCCTTCCTTCCCTTCCTTCCTTCCTTCCTTCCTTCCTTCCTTCCTTCCTTCCTTCCTTCCTTCCTTCCTCCCTCCCTCCCTCCCTCCCTTCCTTCCTTCCTTCCCTCCTTTCCTTCCTTCCTTCCTCCCTCCCTCCCTTCCTCCCTTCCTTCCTTCCTTTCTCCCTCCCTCCCTTCCTTCCTTCCTTCCCTCCTTTCCTTCCTTCCTTCCTTCCTTCCTTCCTTCCTTCCTTCCTTCCTTCCTTCCTTCCTTCCTTCCTTCCTCCCTCCCTCCCTTCCTTCCTTTCTCCCTCCCTCCCTCCCTCCCTTCCTTCCTTCCTTCCCTCCTTTCCTTCCTTCCTTCCTTCCTTCCTTCCTCCCTCCCTCCCTCCCTCCCTCCCTTCCTCCCTTCCTTCCTTCCTTCCCTCCTTTCCTTCCTTCTTTCCTTCCTTCCTTCCTTCCTTCCTTCCTTCCTTCCTTCCTTCCTTCCTTCCTTCCTTCCTTCCTTCCTTCCTTCCTCCCTCCCTCCCTCCTTTCCTTCCTTTCCTTTCTTTCCCTCCCTCCCTCCCTTTCTTCCTTCCTTTCTTTTTCTTTCTTTTTTAAGGAAGCTATGTGAAAAACCTCCTCTGATGGATTTCTTTCAGAGATCAAGCCAGGCAATATCCCAGCACAAGCCAAGACTTGGGAGCAAGAAAGAATCTGGGGCAGGAGCAAGAAGCTGAGAACTAGGGCTACAGCTCTCCCTCCCTCAGAGAATGCCCAAGCTAGGGGCCCAGAGGGTTGTGAAAGTGTGGCTGGTATTTGCTCATCTCTTCTGATCTACAAAAGGGGAAATGGGGGCCTAGAGAGGGAAAGAAACTTGCATGGCAAGTCCAGGTCCAGAAGCCTCTTCCTCTGTGTTCTGGTGCCTGAGAGTCCTGAAATGTCTCAGTGAGGCCCTGTCTCTTTCCTCCTGCCTTCATTTCTCCTTGGATATCTCTTCATAAGACTGAGTGTGCTGAGGGGCAAGGAACAGGGCACATACACCTTTGCAGGCCCCTCTGTGGGGCCTTCATCTTGCACATAGTTGAGGGGGGAGCAGTAAATATCTGTTAAGGGACTTACCAACATCATAAGAGAATCCAGGGATACCAGGAAAATATCGATCCTTGCATACATGTCCTCCTCAAACATATTTAAGCATATTTCAAAACAAATATGTTTTTACCTTTTATCATGAGCCCATTTGCTAATTTTTATGAGAATCCTAGAATGGGATTCTAGAATAGGATGCTCAGCAACAGTTTCTGGGAGATCATTTATCTTAATCATTTCAGATCTATACTGTGACATTTTTTTTAAATGCTAAATCAAATCAATGAGAAAAGCCAGTCTACCTGCCATCCTCAGTAACTATCTTCCGTAACCAGCGCCTCACTACACAGCCAGAGAGGCTTGGGTAGGATCCATAGCTCTCTCTGACCCCTGTGGTTGCTAAAACTGGAGCTGCTCCGGGAGGCCTGGAGCCCGGGCACCAGCTCCTGCCTGGTCCTGCTTCTCTTTCACAGAGAACATGTCTGCACACAAGCTCTCCTGAGCAGCCTTGGAACCCCTCCAGGGACAGCCCTGGAGCCTGGCCAGGAGGGAAGGTGCCCCTGTGAGAGACACATCTATCAGAAGCAGAGGCTGTGGCAGGCAGGCACACTCATGCACATGCTGTGCGGTGGCCGGCTTATCCAAGGTTTCAAAAGAAACAGGAAATATGGATTTTTTATGTGAAATGTCTTGCTTTTAGAACTCTCCATGAGCCCCAAATAAACCCAAACCAAATGGGTATTCCCACAAACCCATGTCTGTGGGCCACTATTTGTGGCCTCTGGTAGAGCCTGGCACTCTGTAAAAACAACATAAACAGATGTGTGAATGTGCCTGCACGTAACCCACCTGGGCCATACACATCATTCATCCAGATCCAGACCCAATGCACACATGATAAAGACCACCAGTGAACACTGATACATCATATTGTCTTAGGATATGGTTTTAATATTTGCATTGTACAGCTAAGGAGAGTGAACATCAGAGAAATCTCCAAGATTGTGTAGCTAGTAGGTGGCTAGACTCAACTACCAGGCTGCCTGATCACAAAGCCAGTGTTCTGAACTGCCTTTAAGCCACCTCCTGGATGCCTGTGGTCTGAGTTGAAATTTCCTGTTACTTTGTTGTTCCATCTCATCACCTGGTATTGTCCCCAGCAGAACTTAGAAGATGTCCAATAAATACTCATGGGATTATACCCACAGGTGCACACAGAGTGTACAAACACGTCACACATAAGTCCACATGACCCCACTTCTCCCCACTACAGGTGCACACTGCCCTCCTCCATAGCTCATCTCCCAGGGCACTGGAACCTTAGCTGGAGCATCCCAAGTTCCCCCTGCTAACCCCCTGACAGCCTTGCCCAAAGCTTTTGCAAATAGTTCCCTGGAAATCTCAAGGCGGCTGTGGTGTTCTTTTTCCCTAACTCAGGAGACAGCTCAGCAGTTTTGCTTTTCAAAGTCTGGGCCTCATAAACCTGGAATCCTTTCTTCATTTTTTCCACCAGAATTTTCCTTGGCCTATTGCCTTTCTCCAGGGCCTTGGCTGAGAGGTTACATGCGGAGCGCCCTCTGCCGGGCGTCATCCTCCCAATCTGATGGGCAATTGCAGGGGAGACGGGTGGGGAGGGGGGACCCTACCCCTACTTTCCAGATGGGGAAATTGAGTCAGACAGTGGTTAGAGGTTAGGGGATATAGACTTATCCCAAGTGTGTGCAAATGTGTATTACTAGTAAGTGATCCTTTGTGACTTTTTCCATTGTTGAAAATAATAAAAGTAGAAATGGCTTCCAGAACTCAGATGAAAACCCTTTGCTTTTCTTCTGGCCCTGTGTGAAGCAGATGACAGAAATTTGGGAACTTCACTTGATTCAACTTTACCCTTGAATCCCCATCACATTTAATAGGTGAGGAAACAGAAATGTTGGGGGAGAGGTGGGAGGAACATGTATTAAGTATCTGCTATGTACTACCTTTGCTAACAAATCTATCATTTATCTTCTCAAGCAACCTTGTTAGGTAGGTGGTTTTGTTTCTATTTTACAGTTTAAGACATAGGGCCTAAGTGAGGTCTCAAGATGAGAAAGGGAAGGGGGAAGAGCTGGAATTTGAATCCAAACCCGCTGTTTTCTTGGCTTTACAGCCTCCTGGATTTTTCCCATTTGGCTCCAGGGCTGAATTCAGTGGGGCCCACGACGGAGTTTTTGTGGCTGGACTCATGAGAGGCAAGAAGGGTTACTTGGTCCTCCTGCACTGGAAGGAGGCCCATTTCCTTCGCTCTCCAGAGAGCCATGTTCAGGGCCGCAGGGAAATGAGCCAAGCAGCCCTATCAGGCCTTTGAAGCCAAGGGCCACAGAGCTGGGAGTAGGGTCCTGGGACTGGCAGCTGTGCCAAGGCCCCCTTGCTAATAGTAAAAACCAGGATTGGATGTCTTTATAAACTGAACATGAGAGGCTCCAAAGGGCAGGGGTTTCCTGGAAAAGAAAGCAAGTCCTGGAAGGTTTTTGTTTTATTTTTGTCTTTAACGGGATCCTGGTTAATGATGCAAGGAAATGAAGAACACGTTTCACTGAGAATTAGTCAGTGCCCTCCCTAATCCATCCTCCACGCTGCTTCCCTGTTCAGAAACTTTCAAAACTTTTCACTTCCTGCAGGATAAAATCCAAAACCTGTATATATTTTTTATTTTTGGTCCAGCGTGGCCTTATCTTCCACTTGTGTCGTTCAGATAGACCACCTAAGGGGCTCTGTCCATACCTCTCTTTTTTTTTTATGATTAAATCATAGCTTTGTACATTAATGCGATCATGGGGCACCATATACTGTTTTTGTTTTTTTTAACATAGCCTTCCTGGCATTTTCTTAGTTATTGTGTTAAGACATTTACATTCTACATTTACTAAGTTTCACATGTACCCTTGTAAGATGCACCACAGGTGTAATCCCACCAATCACCCTCCCTCCACCCATCCTCCCACCTCCCTGTCCTCTCTTTTCCCCCTCCCCCTATTCTTAGGTTATAACTGGGTTATAGCTTTCATGTGAAAGCCATAAATTAGTTTCATAATAGGGCTGAGTACATTGGATACTTTTTCTTCCATTCTTGACATACTTTACTAAGAAGAATATGTTCCAGCTCCATCCATGTAAACATGAAAGAGGTAAAGTCTCCATCTTTCTTTAAGGCTGCATAATATTCCATGGTGTACATATACCACAATTTATTAATCCATTCATGGATAGATGGGCACTTGGGATTTTTCCATGAATTACCAATTATGAATTGGGCTGCAATAAACATTCTGGTACAAATATCTTTGTTATAATGTGATTTTTGGTCTTCTGGGTATATACCTAGTAGAGGAATTATAGGATTGAATGGCAGATCTATTTTTAGATCTCTAAGTGTTCTCCAAACACCTTTCCAAAAGGAATGTATTAATTTCCACTCCCACCAGCAGTGTAGAAGTTGTTCCCTTTTCTCCACATCCATGCCAACATCTCTGGTTTTGAGATTTCGTGATATGGGCTAATCTTACTGGAGTTAGATGATATCTCAAAGTAGTTTTGATTTGCATTTCTCTGATGATTAAAGATGATGAGTATTTTTTCATATGTCTGTAGGCTGTGCGCCTGTCTTCTTCAGAGAAGTTTCTCTTCAAGTCCCTTGCCCAGCCTGCGATGGGATCACTTGTTCTTTTCTTTCTTATACGTTTGAGTTCTCTGTGGATTCTGGTTATTAAACCTTTGTTGGAGACATAACTTGCAAATATCTTCTCCCATTCCGAGAGCTGTTTGCTTGCTTTACTCACTGTGTTCTTGGCCGTGCAGAAGTTTTTTAGTTTGATCAGGTCCCAGTAGTGTATTTTTGAAGCTGCTTCAATTGCCCCGGGGGTCCTCCTCATAAAATACTTGCCCAGACCGATTTCTTCAAGGGTTTTCCCTGCATTCTCTTCCAATATTTTTATAGTTTAAATGTTTAATCCAGTGAAAGTCTATCTTAGTAATGGTGAAAGGTGTGGGTCCAGTTTCAGTCTTTTACAGGTTGCCAGCCAGTTCACCCAGCACCATTTCTTAAATAGGGAATCTTTTCCCCCCTGAATGTTTTTTTTTTTCCCCCTGAATGTTTTTAATTGGCTTGTCAAAGATCAAATAACAGTAAGTAGCTGGATTCATCTCTTGGTTCTCTATTCTGTTCCAGATGTCTACTTCTCTGTTTTTGTGCCAGTACCATGCTGTTTTGATCACTATCGATTTATAGTATAGTCTGAGGTCCGCTAGCGTGATTCCTCCTGTTTTGTTTTAATTTCTGAGTAATGTTTTGGCTATTTGAGGTTTTTTCTGATTCCATACAAAACGAAGTATTATTTTTTCAAGATCTTTAAAGTATGACAGTGGAGCTTTAATAGGGATTGCATTAAAATTGTATTTTGCTTTGGGCAGTATGGACATTTTAACAATGTTGATTCTTCCCAGCCATGAGCATGGTATGTTTTTCCATTTGTTAACATTTTCAGCTATTTCTTTTCTTAGAGTTTCATAGTTCTCTTTATAGAGATCTTTCACGTCCTTTGTTAGATAAACTCCCAAATATTTCATCTTCTTTGGCACTACTGTGAATGGAATAGAGTCCTTAACTTTTCCTTTTCTTTCTTATACATTTGAGTTCTCTGTGGAACTGTTAACTGTTTTTTCAAATTGACTATTGTTGATATATATAAAGGCTACCGATTTATGAATGTTGATTTTGTAACCTGAGATGCTGCTGTATTCCTTGATCACTTCTAAGAGTTTTGTAGTAGAATCCCTGGTGTTTTCCAGATATACAATCATATCATCTGTGAAGAGTGAAAGTTTGATCTCTTCTGACCCTATATGGATACCCTTGATCACCTTTTCTTCCCTAATTGCGATGGCTAAAACTTCCATTGCAATGTTAAAGAGCAGTGGAGACAATGGGCAGCCGTGTCTGGTTCCTGATCTGAGTGGAAATGATTTCAGTTTAACTCCATTCAATACAATATTGGCTGTGGGTTTGCTATAGATGGCCTCTATCAGTTTAAGAAATGTCCCTTCTATACCAATTTTCTTAAGTGTTCTGATCATGAAGGGATGCTAGATAGTATCAAAAGCTTTTTCTGCATCAATTGAGAGAATCACATGGTCTTTGTTTTTTAATTTGTTTATGTGCTGAATTACATTTATAGATTTACGTATATTGAACCAGCCTTGAGATCCTGGGATAAAACTGACTTGGTCATTATGTATAATTTGTTTGATGTGTTGCTGGATTCTGTTTGTTAGGATCTTGTTGAATATTTATGCATCTATATTCACTAGTGATATTGTTCTATAATTTCTTTTCTTGTTGGGTCTTTTCCTGGTTTGGGGATCAGGTTGATGTTTGCTTCGTAGAATGTGTTGTGTAGTCTTCCTTCTTTTTCTACATTTTGGAACAGCTTGGGTAATATAGGTACTAGTTCTTCTTTAAAGGTTTGGTAGAATTCTGACATGAATCCATCTGGTCCCAGGCTTTTCTTTTTAGGGAGATTTTGTATGGTTGATGCTATTTCCGAACTTGATATGGGCCTGTTCAACATTTCCACTTGATTCTGGCTAAGTCTTGGAAGGTGACGTGCTTCCAAGTATTGGTCAATTTCCTTCAGATTTTCATATTTCTGAGAATAAAGTTTCTTGTAATATTCATTAAGGATTTTTTGAATTTCTGAGGAGCCTGTTGTTATTTCATCTTTGTCATTTCTGATTGATGAGATTGGAGATTTTACTCTTTTTTTTCCTGATTAGGTTGGCCAAAGGTTTATCTATTTTATTGACCTTTTCAAAAAACCAACTTTTGGATTTATTGATCTGCTGTATAATTGTTTTGTTTTCAATTTCATTTAATTCTGCTCTAATTTTGGTTCTTTCTTTTCTTCTACTGGGTTTGGGGTTGGAATGTTCTTCCTTTTCCAGTTGCTTGAGATGTCCCATTAACTTGTTAACTCCCTCTCTTTCCATTCTCTTGAGGAAGGCTTGCAGTGGTATAATTTGTGTCTTCATTGTCGTTTTGTTCCAAAAATTTGGCAATTTCCTTCTTAATCTCATCTCTGACCCAGCTATCATTCAGCATAAGGTTATTTAACTTCTATGTTTTTGTATGAATATGTAGATTCCTGTTGTTACTGAGTTCAACTTTTATTCCATGGTGGTCCAAGAAGATGCAAGGAATAATTTCTATTCCTTTAAATTTACTGAGGTTAGACTTGTGACTTAAGATGTGATCGATTTTGGAGTATGTTCCGTGGGCTCATGAGAAGTATGCATATTCAGTTTTGTTGGGATGAAATGTTCTGTAGATGTCTGCTAAATCCAAATGTTGGATGGTTAGGTTTAAATCTAAAATTTCTTTGCTCAGCTTCTTATTGGAGGATCTATCCAACACTGCCAAAGGAGTGTTGAAATTTCCGACTATTATGGAGCTGGAGGAAATCAAGTTGCTTGTGTCTGTTAGAGTTTCTCTTATAAATTGAGGTGCATTCTGGTTGGGTGCATAAATATTAATAATTGCAATCTCATCATATTGAGTATTACCCTTAACAAATATGAAGTGACCATTCTTGTCCTTCCTTACTTTTCTTGGTTTAAAGCCTATTGTGTCTGCAAATAGAATTGCAACACCTGTTTTTTTCTGATTACCATTTGCCTGAAATATGGACGACCATCCTTTCACCCTGAGTCTATATTTATCTTTTAAGGTAAGATGTGACTCTCGTATGCAGCAAATGTCTGGCCTGGGTTTTTGTATCCAGTCAGCTAATTTATGCCTCTTTAGAGGACAGTTTAAGCCATTCACATTAATGGAGAATATTGATAAGTCTGGTAAAATTGTGGGTATCGAGTTTTTTTAAAGTCTAGTGGACATTTTTAATCCTTTCGCCACTGTGGAAGTTGGAGTTTGATCAAAAGTTTCTGAGTGAGTTTACTTTTGTGGTAGAGGATTGGGCTGGTCAGTATGGAGGATAGGTCTGAGAATATTCTGAAGAGCTGGTTTGGTTATGGCAAATTTCTTCAGCATATGAATGTTATTAAGGTATTTAATTTCTCCATCATAAATGAAACTCAGTTTAGCTGGATACAGGATCTGGGATTGAAAGTTATTTTTCTTTAGGAGATTAAAAGTGATGACCACCCTCTTCTGGCTTGAAAAGTTTCAGCAGAGAGATCTGAAGTCATTCTAATATTCTTCCCTTTGTAGGTAATGGCTTTCTTATGTCTGGCTACTTTCAGAATTTTCCCCTTCATATTAACTTTAGTGAAGTTAATTATGATATGCCTGGGGGATGTTTTATTTGGATTGAGTTGTACTGGGGTTCTGAAACTGCTATCTGAATTTTAGAATCTCTTGGCATGTCTGGAAAATTCTCTTTCATAATTTCATGCAGAAGGGCCTCTGTGCCTTGTGTAGCCACTTCATCACTTTCAAGCATTCCAATGAGACGAATATTACCCTTCTTTGAATTATCCCAGAGCTCTCTGAGAGAATGATCCATTTTTGCTCTCCATTTCTCTTCCCCTTTGAGAGTTTGGGAGTGTTCAAAAGCTTTGTCTTCAATGTCAGAAATCCTTTCTCCTGCTTGCTCCACTCTGTTACTGAGGGATTCTACTGTATTTTTCAGATCTTTGAGGGCTGCAAATTCTTGCTTCAGTGCGTCAAAATCTTTGGTGGTTTTGTCTTTAAATTCGTTAAATTCTTGAGAAAACTTTTGAATTTCTCCTCGAATTTCTAAATTCTGACTTTTGAATTGTTCCTCGAATTTGTAATTCCAAATTTTCCTCTATTCTATTAATCTTGTTTGCAATCCAAATTCTGAATTCGATTTCTGACATCTCGCCCAGCTGTTTATGAATGGCATCTTCAGTTACATCTGCCATATATTTCCTTGGGAGGGTTGATCTATTCTGGTTATTCATGTTACCAGAGTTTTTCTGATGATTCTACCCATGATTATTTTACACTGTTTGATTTTTCCCCTGGAGCTTTGTCGAGGAATGGTACAGTGCTATGGCCTGAGAAAATGGGGACCTGTTTGGTGTGGTGGGGCTAAGGGTTCTGTCTTATTTTCAGCAGGTCTCTTTCCAACCCTAGTGAAACAGTTAATCTGGGTTGAAGTCTCAACTGTGGAGAAATACCAGCAATTAAGTCACCCCACCCCCAATAGGCAACAATTGGAAAAGGAAAATCAAACCTTCCTACAACCACACACCCAGGGCACCACTTGAATAGTGCCCTTCGGACTCAGTTCGAAAGGTCCAAATCAATTGTCTCAGTCAGCACCTGTCTCAGGTGGGAGAGTTTAAAAGGTCTCTGGCAACTGGATTGCAGGTATCTGGTGACAACTCAGATATGACTTCCTATGGTACTCTGTGAAGTCAGGAGGACCCACCCAGCAAATAGATTAGTCTGGGAAGGTTGATGTCTCCTTCCCCACCTTGCAACTCTGTTACACCCAGTCACTGATAGCCTCGCAGGGCTGTGACCCAGTTGCCTCTAGTGAACAGATAGTTTGCACCTGCCTGAATCACAAGGACATCTATATCTGCTCAGCCAGGCTGCTGCGCTCTGCCTCTATCCAGCAGGGGGAGGTGAGGCCTGACAATCTCGGGTGCTTGATGGAGGCTGGGGGGGTGTTCACTCAGTTCCAGCCCTGCCCCTGATTGATGTTACTGACAGAACAGAACAGAACAACTTTGTGGGAATTTGTTTCTGTCCCTGCTAAATTCCCCTGCAGAAGGGAAGCTGTTATGAGTTCCCAGAGCCTCAGGCGCTGTCTTTGCTCCTGCATATTTGTATTTGGTTAGCTGTCAGTTCTAGCCTCTTGCCTTCCTTTGTCTATAGGCTGCTGATCCCCGGAGGGCCAGGTGTGTCTTAGTCTCAGTAAAGCAGTCCTCTGCGTCATCCCCACACTGAGAATTTCCCGGCTCTGCGTGTGTGTTTTCTAGTCCCTGCACTCCACCCAGGCCAGTACCACCTCAGGCAAACCCTTTACTCATGGGGCCTGTGTTTCCGTCCCAGATCTGTTCCATGGTATTTCCCACCTGAGAAGATGCCTGGCCTCCTCTGGTTGCCCAGGGAGACAGGGTGTGGCTTTGGAATATCCAAGATTGAGCCCTATTGTTGCCAAAGATGGCTGCTGCTCTGTGCCTCGGGGCACTGCTGCTCTGGCGTGGTTCCTTCTCAGCCGACCGTACTCTCCTCACTCCCCTGCAGCAGAATCAGCACTGACCAGCTGCAGTCTAGGCCTTGTCTACACCCCTCAAGAAATCACCCAAGAATCTGGACTCCTGGGGGACAGGCCGCCAGACCTCAGAGTGAGAGTGGAGGGGAGTGCTGGGAGCTCAGAATTGCAGGTAGAGAATATATACAGTTTTATACAGTTTTATGCCTGGCAGGAGAATGCCGTGGCACCCCAGTAGGGGAGGTAGGTCCAGTTTTTGGAGGGTCTCTCCCGTGGAGTGTAGTGGAAGGAACTTTGAACTCTGCTTGCTTGTTTGTGGGGCACTCCGAGCCATTCTCATGGGGGAGGGGACTTCCATCTGCTTGGTGATGGATTTTGTACCTTTTGTTTATATCCTTGGGGTCGCAGCTCACCTCAGTGGGGTTGATGTGCATTCTTCAACCTTCTCTCTTGGTGCAGCTCTAATCCATCAGGTTACTTGCTAAATTTCTGTCCTTTAACTCTCCTTCTGGACCGGAGCCTCTGTGGAAAGCAGGCTTCAGTCAGCCATCTTGTCTCTGCCCCCCACCAGGAAGACAAATGGAAAGTACACAGGGAGGAAGATGAACTGCGCCAAAGCCTTTGTCATATGATAGTGACTTTTGCAGCCATGAAGTTTGGGGCTCCCCGGGTGGCATGAGCCATCGCTGGCGTGAGGGCTCTGTTGCTGTTTTCCTGGGGCTGCTCCAGCCCGTGCCCTGGCTCCCTGCCCCTCTTGGGTGGCGCTGCCTGTGTGCCCTGTCCGTACCTCTCTTGACTCCCACTGCTGGGCATTTACTCATATCATTTCTTCTCTCTGAAATGGCTTTATCTCAGTGTATCCAAAATCTTAGTCATCCTTCAAGTTCCAGCTCAGAGGTCGCCTTCTTCATGGAGCCCTTTTCCCCACTGCACCCAGCAGGAACTATCTCACCTTGAACACATCTTATGGGTGCATGTTACAGTTCCTCTAATAGACTGAATCCCATGAGAAAGAGTGTTGGGTTCATCTTTGATTCCTCTGCATGTGGGCATGCATGTGTGTGTGTATCTGCACACACATGCACTTTATACTGTATGGTGCTGCAGTAAGAGCCCTGAGACTCTTAGCTCTGTCATTAGAAGATTAGGGTTGAATGAAGTATCGGAAAGAAGTGGTGTGTTTCTCCATTTCTTCTCCAGTAAAGACAGAGGGCCATGATGGAGTTTGCTTAGAGAACTAATATCAATGTCATGGTAGTTTTAGTGGGGAATACGTGGTAGGCTCTGTCTCATGGTAGCATCTGACAGGCACCCAAAGATGAGATATAGGCACCATCTTAGTAAAACAAGAAGATTGGTGGCTCTGCTCAGATCAGCTGTTTTGGGCAAGGAATAAAGTGGGCCATGCATGAGAACCGCTGATTTGAAGGCCTCTTAGGTCTGTCCAACAGGACTGCCCCACAGTCTGAACAAACTGAAGGCACCATGATACTTCTAGGCCACAGGCGGAGTGACAATGGGTTCAGGGCAGTGCAATGCCCCAGCTCACTTCTGTGTTAGTCTGTCAGAGCTGTGGTAACAAAGTATACAAATTGGGTGGAATTTATTCTCTTTCAGAATTCTCTGGCAGAGAGAACTGAAGCATTGGCAGGACTGGCTCCTTCTGAGGGCGCATCCCTTCTGTCCCTCTCTCCTGGCTCCTGGTGACGGTGGAGATCTCAGTGGTCCTTGGCTTGTGTTGCATCACTCTGGTGTCTGCCTCTGTCTTTATGTGGCCATCTTCTCCGCAGGGTTTGTGTCTTCACATGGTGTTCTCTCTGTGTGTCTCTGTTTCTGTTTCCAAATGTCTCCCTTCTCATAAGGACACCAGCCACATTGAATTAAGGGCTCAGCCTATGCCAGTGTAACCTTTTCTTACCTTAAGTAATCACACTTGCAACAACCTTGTTTTAAAATAAGGTCACATGCTGAGGTACCGTGGGTTAGAATTTCAACATATCTTTTTGGGAGACATAGTTCAGTTCATAACATCTTCTTTCCTTATTTTCCTCAAAGTGCACCTTCTCCTGTCTTCCCTAGCTGTATAAATGACACTTGTAGTAGCCCAAGACAAGAATCCCTGAATAATCCCTAGTTCTCCTGCTTTTTTTTGTCCCATCCCAATTCCTTTAGCAAATCCTTTCAGTCCCACTTCCAAAAATATCCTGAATCCATCCACGTCTCATTTCCATTCTCCCATTCTAATCTAAGCTACTATCGTTTCTCACCAAAACAAGTGGGATATAGCTCCTTCCTGGTCTCCGTGCCTCTGTTCTCATCTGAAGTCTGGCCTCATACCCTTGCTTCATACTCTCAAGTGCAGAAAATCCAAATGTCTCACCAGTGCTTACAAAATCCTATTGATCTGGCCCCTCTCCCTTCTCCAGCCTCATTGTCCATCACTGGCTTTCTTTGATTCAGATACATGGGCCTTCTTGTTGTCTCCTGGCCTACTGGGTATTTACATTCACCAGCTTCCCTTTCTGGAATGCTCTCTCCTTTACCTTTATGTGGCCATTCCTTCTTGTTAAGAGACTCTCAGCTTAGATGTCCCCTTATTAAGTGACATTTGATAGACCTTCCCTGAACCTCAACCTAGAGCAGCTACTTAGTTATTCTCTATCAGAGACCTTTATTTTAATTCTCTGCAGAGAATTTAGTAAATGTATGCTTTTTCTTATTTATACAGGCATTTATTGTCTTTTTTCCCCAATTATAACATAGTTTCCAGGAGAGTGGGGATCTTGTTTATCATGATTATACATTAAGAACTGTGCCTGGCATGTAGGACTCCCTCAGTAAATATTTATTGAATGAATAGTCATCCACAGAAGAACTTTGTGTACAAACTTTTTGTTTTTCTTGTTGAATTATATGAATAATTCAACAGAAGAAGGATTACTGGATCAAGAGATATAAATATATTTTGGCTCTTGAAATGCATTGTCAAGGGCAGAGCCTGTGGCTCAGTGAGTAGGGCGCCGGCCCCATATGCCGAGGGTGGTGGGTTCAAACCCAGCCCCAGCCAAACTGCAACAAAAACAAAAAAATAACCAGGCGTTGTGGTGGGCGCCTGTAGTCCCAGCTGCTTGGGAGGCTGAGGCAAGAGAATCACGTAAGCCCAAGAGTTAGAGGTTGCTGTGAGCTGTGTGACTCCACGGCACTCTACCCGAGGGCGGTACAGTAAGACTCTGTCTCTACAAAAAAAAAAAAAAAGAAATGCATTGTCAAGTCACTTTGCAAAGAAGTAAGATTGGTTTTCACTTGTTGAGCAACCAACCGTTTGACTCCCAAGTGCCAAGGTAGTTATTTCTGATATGTGGGGGGGGGGGGGAAGGAAGGAGGGCATGGGCTGGAAGTGGGGGTGAAAGATCAGAGCTGTGGCCCCAGGTGGGTCAAGGGAACTTGCAGCAGCAGCAGCAGCAGCAATAATCAATCAAAGCAAGTCCCCTACACGGCCTGTCAAGACAGGCGACAGCCTGGTCTCAAAGGCCCATGATGGGGTGGGGCCAGATCTATCATGTGAACAGGGGTCTGGCTATAGGAGTTGGGATAAACAGAAAAGCTGACAAGTGCACCTGCTTTTCAGCTTGCTCTGGGCCTGGGGATGAGGGTGGGAGGCAGTGAGGGGTAGAAGTAAGGACACAGAGTGGGGTTTGGCTCTGGTAGTGAAGGCCCCTTTGCAGAAGCTATTTCTATTTGGGCCTATTCTGCTTAGGACATGGGGTCTGGAATGCTAAGTGACAAGAGCAGCTCTGTACATGAACCTCGAGGAACAGAGAAACGTGTTTTACGTATTGCGGTTCTGCGCATTGCCAGGCCCATTCAGTAGTGCCCTGGCCCTATATTTCTCTGCATCCTGCTTGGCCACTAGAGCAATGGCAGAGTTTACCAAAAAATGGAAGAACACGGATAATAGTTGCTAGGAACAGTACAAAAAAGGTAAAGCAAAAACAAACAAACAAACAACAACAACAAACCTCTGAGTACAAACTAAAAATAAATAAACCAGAATAAGGTACAGGTTGAGTAGTCATTATCTGAAATGCCTGGGACCATAAATGTTTCAGATTTTGTACATTTTAAAATTTTGGAATATTTGCATATACATAATATATCTTGGGGATGAAAGCCGAGTCTAAACACAATTTATTTATGTTTCATATATACCTTATACATATACCCTGAAGGTAATTTTATACATTATTTTAAATAATTTTGTGCATGAAACAAAGTTTGCATTAAGTACATATGTATGTAATTTTCTACTTGTACGTTCATGTTGACAGTCAAAAGTTTTGGATTAGGGATACTCAACCTGTAACTATAAAATGATGGTAATTAGAAGGAAAAAGGGGGAAATTATTACAATTACACAGAAGAAAACGGGATGGCCAACCCCAGATGTATGGAATCAGAACTTGCATTTTGCTAAGCTCTTAAATAACACTTCTTCAACTTTGACATGGCTATAATTTTCCTGGAGATCTATTACAATACAGATTTTTGAGCTCTACCCCCAAGAGTTTCTGATTCAGGTTCAGTGCCCATAGCATAGTGGTTACAGCACCAGCCACATGCACCCAGGTTGGCAGGTTCGAACCCGGCCCGGGTCAGCTAAAACAACAAGGACAGCTGCAACAACAACAACAACAACAACAACAACAACAACAAAAGAGTTTCTGATTCAATAGGTCTGGGACCCGGGCCTGATAAATTGCATTTCTAACAAACTCCCAGGCAATAGGAATGCTGCTGGTTAGGGGACTATACTTTGTGTTGCACTGCTCTAAGGCCAACAGCCTGAGGACCAAGGGAGGAAGCACTCGTAGGAAAATCTGAGGCACTGGGGGAGGCTGCTTTTTAAGATTATGGCATTTTCCCAGTCTTTTAAAAGCACACATCATGCAGTCTCTGCCTATGGTATTTTAGCACAAAGATGCCATGTCCATATTTATTCCATCTTCTACAATTTAAAATTCACTTTTTAAATATTACTTCACCTTTGCAACAAGTCTGTAAGAGGGGCTGAGAGATATTATTACTTCATTTCCAAAAGACATAACTGAGACACAGAGAGGTAAGAGTTAGAAATCACACTCTGGCTAGCTGCCGGCGGCTGCCACAGATTGTGATCTTCTGAGTTGGCCCTTAGATATTTTTCCCAATCCTTAAATCTCCTTAGGGCTGATGACGTTACTTCTACTTAATAGATGGGCCAATTGAGGTTGACGAGATTCAGAAACACTCCCAAGCTCACAAATCAGGGCAACTCTTCTGTCTCATGATTCAGTATCTTACTTCTTCACCATATCACTTCCCATAGTAACAACTCCTTTCTCTCTCTCTCCCTCTGTCTGTGTCTCTGTCTGCCTCTCTCCCTCTGTCTGTGTCTCTGTCTGCCTCTCTCCCTGTCTGTGTCTCTGTCTGCCTCTCTCCCTCTGTCTGTGTCTCTGTCTGCCTCTCTCCTTCTGTCTATTATACACACATACAGAGGGTAGCAAAACTGGTGAGCCATTTTCATTTCTACACCCAGCATTTAATAAATGTACATACCACACTTTGGCTTTTTGCTTTAGAGGTGAAAGGAGGAGGCAAGAAGAGGATGAATGATGACTGACCCTGCCCCAAGGTCCCTGCGGACTCAGAAACCTTTCTGCTTTCTCCTCCTACTCTGGACATATCTCCTTTCTCTTTCTCTTCCGCTGCTCTCAGAGAATTAGAGCCTAATCCTGGCTCCAATTTCCTAAAGATTCCCTTTGCAAAAACAATCCTCCTCCCCTTCCTGCTGGCCCCCAGACTCTGGTCTCTGCAGGCCTTGCTCCTTTTAGGCTCAGCGGGTAGAAGGAGTCATCAGGCTGACATCAGGAGGGAATAGAAGCTGGGTGCCTTGGAGCCCCCTCTCAAGTCCCTGCTCTTCCCTGGGCCTGTCTCCTCATCTGTGAGATGGGGAGGTGTTAGTTAGATGATCTCCAGGGGATCTTTTAAGCTTCAATATTTTATGATGGTAAGTGAAATGTTCCCAAGGAAAACATTTATTGAATTTATCACCTACAATGTGCCAAGGATGAGTTATTACCTAATCCTAAATTACTGTTACTGGGCCAGGCACTGTGTTAATCATTTTATATGCATTGTCTGTATTACCTCATTTAAGCCTCATAGAAATCCTCTAATTTGGGTGTTATCAGTGCTTCCATTTTTCAGATGTGAAAGTGGAGGCTTAAAGAAGTAAAGTGGATGTTTTCCTGTCTATGGAAGGCCTCAAAAAGCTGAAGGGACATGGGACCACCATCAAGTCCACTACTCCACATGGAATCCCTGGAAGGCAGCAGCTGGACTCTGCTTGGATGTCTGCAGTAAAGGGGAACGTGGAGCCCAGTCTGTCTCTGAACAGCTCTGCCTGTTAGAAAACCCTTCTTCACAGGGAGCCAATATCTCTCTCTGTAATTCCTGCTTCTCCGTGAGGTGGAGAGAACACTGGGCTGAGTAGAGGCCAGGGGCTCGTGTCCCTGTCCTGCCACTTAACAGCACCATAACCACAGGCAAGCTGCTCCTTCAGGCCTCAGTTTTCCCAGGGGAAAATGAAGGAATTGGATGAGATAAGATCTAGGTCCTTTCTGGTTTGAACATTTTAGAATTGTGTAACTTATAATTGTGTATGTAACATGCACATATGTAATTATAATGATGGAAACAGTGAAGGAGTAGACTGTATGTTCCAAGGAATAGATCTGTTTCTGCCAATATGTCTGTCAGAGTGGCAATCCTGCCAGCTGAGAAGAATCCAGAAGGTTCTTAGAAACAGAGTTCTCTCCCTCCTTCTCTCCCTCCTCCCTCCTTCCCTTCTTCTCTCTCTTTTCTCTCTACTGCTCTCCTTTTAACCTCTTTCCTTCATTCTTTCCTTTCTACCTCTCTCCCTCCTTCCCCCTTCCTTTCTTTCTGATTCAGAGGCATAAAGCGATATTTTAATCTCCCAAAGTTAAAAATCATGTACCTGGTAACACATTTTTTGCATCACATTAAACACACAGAATCAACCTTTTTTCAGGAGTAGGGAAAACCCACAGAAACGTGATCCAGAGTTGCATTGTGTTTCTGATAACCTCCCAGTTTGGCCACTAAAGTATTGGCTCTTGAGACAAGGGTTTTCAATCATGAGGTCCATGCATGGACTTACTAACACAATGTAAGTATTTGCATTTTGTGTGTGTGTGTGTGTGTGTGTGTGTGTGTCTGGGGAACAGGGAGTGTGAAAGAGAAGAGCAGCCCTTGGCAGTTGGAGCTAGGCCTTGGTATGCCTAGGAGCTGGGCTGGTGCTGACAGCCAGGCTGTGGTGTTCTCTGATGTCCCAGGACACCAACATCAGACAACATGGATCAAGATAAAAAAAAAAAAGACTACTCCAAATCATGTTTGAGCAGAGAATAAAAACAAGAACATGGCCCAAACCACAAAAATGACCATATATCCCTCTTTGCTGGCTAATGGGAGTGAGTGCTGCTGCTGCTCCTCCCAGCTAGGGAATTAAGATACTGGGTCCTAGGATTGCCCCTGCTCCCTGATAGCACCCAATCCAGAGCAAAGCTCTACTGCTCTGAACCTTCCCCCCAAAATCTCTCACAAGTGCAAAACTTACAGTAAGTCACTCTACCACCCTCTTACTAAGCAGCCTAATGGTTCTCATAGTGTATGTTCTCCCTGTTGCAGAGTCAAAAAACTCAACTTTGCTCAGTCACAGGTGTTCCTGGTTATCTTGATAGAGGAAATTGACAGGTCTATAGCTTTCATTAGTCTGGAAAGGATCCAAATGTGGTTGGAGAAAATCCCATAAACCATGGGACCAGTCCCACTTCACATCTATAACTAGAAACCTCGAGCAGACCCTGAATACTGAGAGACAAGCCTATCATAAGTCCTTACTCAGTTTAGTCTCCCTCTCAGCTAGATAACTCTTACCTCTCTTCCCTCCCCTCACACCTCCAATTGCTCCTCCCATTTCCCATCTCAGGGTATGATCTTCTCTCACCATTACCTCTACCCTCCTTCAAGGTCTGCTCCAAGCAGTCAGCCTCTCTTCCTATTACCAAGTATCAAGGATCAGTAAGCTGCTGCCTGAGTGCTAAACTCAGCCTGCCCCCTCTCCATGCCCATTCCTTTATGCATTAACTGTGTCTTCACTTGTGCTATAGTGAGAGAGGTCAGCAGGTGCAACAGAGACTGTATAGCCTGCAACAACTACAATACTTACAGATATTTCAATGCATGGCCCTTTACAGAAGAATTTTGCCACCTCCCCCGGCACAGATGAGCTAGTAGTGTTCTTATTTTAAGCTAAGTCTTCCACTTGTGCTCCAGATACCATCCACTTTTCCTCTTCAGGGACATTATTCTACTAATTTTCATGTCTCCTTCCTGTAGCATCAATTATTCACTCTCCACTGGATCATTCCTTTTGTGCACAATTGTGTTATTTCTTCTGTCTTAAGTTTGTCTTCACTCTACATGGCCCAACCTACTGCTTTGCTCCCCTCTGTGGCAAAATTTCTTGAAAAAATTGCTCATCCTCTCTGACCATTCACTCTTAAATTCACTCCAATCAGGCGATCATTCCCACTACTCCACCTAACGTGCTCTGCCAAAGTCACAGATGCCAAATCCTATCACCAAATCTTCATCTTACTTCTTTCAGCAGCACTTGATGAGGTTCAATATTCTTCCTCCTAGAAACTCTCATCTTTCCTTTGGCTGAAAGACAAGACACCCCCTAGACTCTTTTTCCTCTAATCAAATCTTCCATCTCTTTCTCTAATAACTTAACATTGGAATGCTTAAAGTTCTGTCCTTGGTTATCTTTCCCCCCCTCCTGTATGTTCACATCCTTAGTGATCTCAACCAACCCAATGGCTTTAATACACTGATGACTCCCAGTATAGGACCAAGTGCTTTCTTGAGTCCTTCACTTGTATCTTTAATAGATTTCTTCTAAAATTCAACATATTGAAAACTGAACCTCTGATTTCTAGTTCCCCCCAACCTGCTCCATTTGCAGCTTTCCCAATCTCAGTGAATTGCAACTCCATCTTTCCTGTTGTTCAGGCCAAAAATCTTGGCATCATCCTTGATGCTTCTCTTTCCCTCACACTTATTTCCAATGTATCGAGAATCCAGTTGAATCTATTAAAATATATCCAGAATTCAACTAATTTTCAACACGTCCAGGGCTACCTCCCTCTGGTCTGAGGCACCATCATCTGTCTCCGGGTTGATTATAGTTGCCTAACTGGTCTCTTTACTTTAACCTTCACCTTATTTATTTATGTTGAGATAGAGTTGCACTATGTCACCTTCTGTAGAGTGCCTTGGCATCACAGCTCACAGCAACCTCAAACTCTTGGGGTTAGGCGATTCCCTTGCCTCAGCCTCCCAAGTAGCTGGAACTACAGGCACGTGCACAATACCTAGCTATTTTTGTTTGTTTGTTTTAGTTGTCACATTGTTGTTTAGCAGGCCTGGGCTGGGTTCGAACCCTCCAGCCCCAGTGTATGTGGCTGGGGCCCTAACCACTAAGCTACTGATGCCAAGCCAACCTTCACCTTATTTTTGACATAGTAGTTAGAGTGGTCCTTCAAAAGGTAAGATAGACCATGTCTCTCCTCTGTTCAAAGCCATGCAATGGCTTCTGCTTCCTTCTCACTAGACCCAAAGCCCTCCTCACTTACCTGGACAACCTGCACCTGTTACCCCAGCCTCTTGCTTCTCCTGTAACACACAGGCATGCTCCTTCTCTAGGCTTGGGGTCCTGGTGCCGAGTGCCTCCATCACTCCTGTTCTGGCTGGACACTTGGCTCATTCTTTCATATCCTTCAAGTCTTTCCTAAAATCTCACCTTCTCATTGAAGCCTAACCTGACTGAGCACCCAACTTAAAACTGCAACCCCTCCTCTGTCCATTACCAGTCTCCCTTACTCTACTCTATGTTTTCATTTTCCTAAAGTTTCTCATCACAGTCTAACATCCAAGATCAATCCCTTAATTACTGTCTTTATTGTTATATTGCATGTCTCTCTCAGAATTAAGTTCCATAAGAGCAGGGATCTTGATACCAAGAATTTAGAACTGGGCCAGCCCACAGTTACCAATTAATGGATATTTGCTGGATGTTGCTGAATAAATTATCATCACAGGGGCTAAAAATGATGTTTGTCCAGAGTCCCTCTGTGAGAAATACAGATCAAGGTTGTCTGCCTCAAGCTTGGTTCACAATCATCAACTCCAGGTATTTTTCTTCTTTCTTCGTCTTTTTTTTTTCTTTCACAGTATTCAGTTTATTTTATTTGTTTTTAATTTCAGGTTAATATGAAGGCACAAATGATTAGATTACTCCATATATTTTCTTAAGATAAGGTTTCTTAAATTTCAATCATTTGTTTGCCAACCACTTGATTTTTGCCCTCAGAACAATCTATACTTTTATTTATTTTATACTTTCCCTTAGAGTTACTTCTTGACATATAAATTTATTTTGAAGGAAAACTTTATATCATGGCTTTGATGTGCTAGTTATGGTTTCTCTAATACGTGTTATAATGATATGAAAAGGAATGTGTATCTGTGTCACCTAAGATGATAGGGCTTGCCTCCCAGGGGAACCTTCCAGAGCCTTTTACACCTCAACCAGAAAGGCCTCCTGCACCTCTCTTTACCCAAATCCCACTGCTCTTCTCCAGAGAGCCTCAGCTGCTCTTCCAACTTACTTCTCTGAGCCCCCTTCACACTTACAGACAGAAATATTTAGCCCACTATTTGGATGCTTTTCTGCCATTTGGTTTTGTTTCTGTTTCACATCACAAGATTATAAAGTATCTTGCTAGAACTATAGATAAGAGAGACATTGGAGTGTTCAACTCCTTTGTTTCGTAGGCTATCAAAGAGATTAAGAGGCTTGTCCCAAATCACTGCCAGTTAGGGCCAAAGCCAAGAAGACTAGAACTTGGGTCTCCTGATTCCCTACAGTCGGTAGGGGAATCCATAAACACCTCCTGAGTCCCTCCCTGGCATTGTCCCAGGCACCGGAGATAATGGCGAATAGGACAGATCCAGACCTTACCCAAGCAGGGCTTACAGTGTAGCCAGGAAGCTTCATACTAAACTAATCTACACGATGAAGTAAATCATTGCAAGAGCACAAGCACCCTTGGTGGAGAAGTGCAGGGTTGAGTAGAGGCCCCAGCCTGGTTTGGAGGGTCACCAAAGCCTCACTAACAAAGTATGTTCAAATGCTTATGAGTTAGCTGAGGAGGAGCTGGCAGATGCTTTAAATGGTGCCAGGCTAACTCACAAAAGCATGCTTTGATATTTGACAGTTCAGCTGCTGTGTGGGTTAATTAGGCCATTGTGGCCCGACCTATTTGCTAGTGCTCTGGGAGAAGGCAGCCAAATAGCTCAGAGGCTCCTGTGCCTCCAAAGCAGCTTCAGTGGTTCCCTCTGCCCTGCTATAAGCAAGAAGGTGACAGGAGACACTGTCCGTCTGCTCCAGAGGAGACCCCCTCAGCCCTCGCTGTCAGGAAGTTTGGATATCTTGAATACATTGGTTGTTCTTGCCAAGTGAATGCCTACAATGTGAGCTTTGACATTAAAGAAAAATAAGTCCTTGGTTCCTGGAAGTGGAAAATCTTAGTGCTATTTACAAGGTATACTGCAAGGCTTCAGCAGTTTCACCTAAATGGTATCATAAAATACAGACTCTTCAGAAAGGATGCATTTCAGTCACTGCTAATTACCATTACAGCCAGAGTTTATCTTCATGTTTCCTCCTGATAGTTCAGTGGAGCTGGTTAACCCACTAAGAGACTCCACTATGTGCTGCCTTCATCTTAGAAAATTAATCCCTCCCCCCAATGTTACATGTAGTGATGTAGAATGAGGATGTGTTTCAACTAAGAGATAGCCATGGGGTTTGATCTCTGATTCTGCCTCTTACTAGGCTAGGAAAATTGCTTCGCCTTTCTGAGCCTCCATTTCCTCATGTGGAAAATGAGGTAATAATAATACTTTCTGTTCCTTGTCAGATTCTTGGAACTTTAAATGGGAATATATGTGTGAATTATCTTATAAGATCCCAAGTGCTGGCTGGGCATGGTGGCTCACGCCTGTAATCCTAGCACTCTGGGAGGCCAAGGCAGGTGGATCGCTTGAGCTGGGGAGTTCAAGACCAGCCTGAGCAAGAGTGAGACCCCCTTCTCTAAAAATAGCCAGGCCTTGTGGCGGCATCCCTAGTCCCAGCTATTCAAGAGGCTGAGACAAGAGGATGTTCGTAAGCCCAAGAGTTTGAGGTTACTATGAGCTATGACACCACGGCACTCTACTGAGGGCCACAAAGGGAGACTCTGTCTCACAAAAAAAAAAAAATCTGAAGTGCTGCAAAATGTCACTTAAAAATTGACCACCTTTTATGAAATCTCTTTTAGAAAACTCAAACAGGAGGGGGGTGGGGCCTTGGTGTGCCACACCTTTTGGGGGCAAGACACGATTGCAAGAGGGACTTTGCCTAACAAATGCAATCAGTGTAACCTGGTTTCTTGTACCCTCAATTAATCCCCAACAATAAAAAAAAAAAAAAAAGAAAGCTCAAACTGAGGCTCAAAGAGAGACCTATTTAGGGCCAGAACAAAGGTCTTCTGATTTGAGCTTTCTTCTCACCAGGTTGCTGCACTGGTGCTTGCCTTCTAGTAGAGCAATTATTGGCAAGAGCAAGTTCCTGGGGAAATAAACATGTGCTGGGAAGGCGGGAAGGAAGTAGAGGGATCTCCCATCAGGGGTATGGAGTAGGCAATAGAAGAGGAATGGGGCAAAGACAAACTCGCCTACCTTTTCAGTTTGCTGAGAGCTCTGAGGTTGGGCCCTCTCAGGGTTAAGGTTCTCTACGGTTGACTCTCTCCACCTCTCTCAGTTGGCCTGTCTTTGTGTGGATGAAGCTGACCTAGCATAAAACAACATGCTCTGTAGCACATTTTGAAAGCAAAGTCAGGCTTTAATGATCAGTTTTCTGTTCCTTGGTATCTTCTTTCAAGCAAAGCCCATATTTGTGTAAGATACTCCATTTCAACAGGCTATTCTCTTGCCCCACAAACATTCCTGAGTGGCAGGTTTTAGGACGTCTTCCAATTTATTGCTTCCGGAGTCCAATAACCTAGGAGTATCTGTCTTCATGCCCCTCAAAGCCTTGTTATTTCAGAAAGTTACAGCTCTTAAAATTGTTCTCTAATAAAAGCAAGTGCTACTAATTCTAAGTAAAGTGAGCTTTCCAAATAAGAGCAGCTGTGAAATGTTAAAAAAGAAGAAGAAGAAGAAGAAGAAGCAGAAGAAACACAAACTTCAACAACGGGAGTTCATAAATGAAAACTGTGTGCAGCTGAACTTCAGGCATTTTCGCAGCCGTTTAAGAAGATGTCCTCAGCAAATTCATCTAAATTAGCTAAAAATGCTTGACACGATGGACATGTTGTGTCTGTAGGCCGATACTCAATCCAGGTCGAGGAATCTAAAGGGTAGATGTACCTACCAAGGAAAACATGGGAACAAAGTGTTTGTGACGATGGCTACAAATAGAGAAAAGCTGCATTTGATTTCCTTTGTAAGAGCCCGGTTGTGGTCAGGTCCCCAGGGGTCAGGCTGTCAGCCAAACTGTTCTGGATCAGCCTCTTCTGGAGGATTGTGAAGCTGCTCTGGGCTCCAAGTTAAAGGCAGGAATGATGCCTATTTCAATGTCTAGTTTTCAAAAGCAGATAATAAAATGGATATTTAAACATTTTCTTTGTTACAGACAGAAAAGTCTGAGAACATACTGAGGGAGCTGGTGGGACGGTCAGGGGAGGCCAGACAAACACATTTAGATTCACCATCAGGTTTGGTTACATAGATGGTCTGTCAGTCAGCTAAGTCCTCAGTTGCCATGATGGTTTTACATAGTTTTTGGTTTCAAACCAAGGCTATTTATGTTCATAATGGTTTGTTGGTTAACAGCAGGGTACATAAGAAACATTTGGTATATTTCAGAATAAATTACAGAGTTTTGGAAAGAAAATCAGACTACAAAATATTGATGACTTACCTGAAGCTGAAATTGTATTTTATCTGGAGGGCTTCTTTGCCCATAATTAAATACTGTCTTCCTTTTACCAGGTTGGCATTAGCACAGGTCATCTTTCTAATGAAGGTGATTTCAGAGTCTTTCTCAGCAGTGGCTTCCCCTGAGTGACACGCAAGTAAGGTTATCATATTCATGTCTTAATGTCACAATTATAAACTCTCTCTCAAGCCTTTCAGTTCTTCATGGCTACAAGAGGCTCATGGCTATCAGAAAGCAGCAATGCCCATGTGGTTAAGACTTCAGGCTCTGGAGTCAGACTGGGCCCAGGGTGTCACTTCCTGGCTGTGTGGCTCTGGGAAAATGACTTATGGTCTCAGTATAAGGGCTCAGAAGTCTACCTCATCAGAAAAGGGGGCATGCTAATAAAACTTATCTTGTAGAACCATTATGAGATTAAGTAGGTTAATATAAAAAGTGCTTAGAACATAGTATGAACCATGTAAATGCTTATTATTAATATTGTTCCTCTTGTAGATTCAGAAGTAAAAGAACCACTCTGTAGTTGAACAATCTTAATCTCCATAGGTTAAATAACAAAATATAAAAGTATTTTGTAGCTGGAAACGGTCAATTTTGTGTAAGAGTACAAGATATAAAAGACTTAGACAATTTTAAAGACAATAACTTTGGGATTCGTAAAGAACTTAGAATTAGCCAAGAAACTGGTTCCCCTACCTAGAATACATTCCTTCCCATGTTGGTCTGTTGAATTTAATTAATCTTTAAACTCTACTTCAATTCTCCCAGTATTCAGTAAACATCCCTTAATGCTCCTTGTCATAAATATCTTTCTCTTTCTCTCTTATTTCTTTTATAACTGAATTTCTAGCACAATGTTTTGCCCCAATATCTATCTTCTCAGCTAGACTAGAAACTTATTGAAGCAGGGATTATATCTGCTTTATTACTATACATTTAGAATTGATATCCAACTTTTAAACTCTGGCAGAGTCATCCTAATTGTTAAATTCTGAAAAACATTTGAACCTTTTGGAAAATAGTATTTGATTTTAATTATGTAAGTTACAAACTTTCATTAGGAATGTAAACTTTCATGTATATGCATTAGTTCAGGCTAGTTCTTAGGGTGTCCCAAAGGCATTAGCTTCCTGTTGCAGCAACATCTGAGCAATGGTCCCAGCACTCTCTCTCAGTTCAGCCTGTCATAAGTAAGCAGAGTGGCCACCTGGGGCCATATTATTATTATTTTTTAAGCTTTTTCTTGTGGAAAATTTCAAGCCTATTCAGAAAGAGAGAGACTGGTTAACTGACCCCAGCTTCAACAATCACTAATCTTTTCTTCATCCATATCCTCACTGACTCTAAGTACCCTGTGCTTTAGGAGGAATGCTAATTTATCATTATCCTCAAACCACACAGTTTGCCCTGGATTCTAGATGGTTTATTATTAGTGTGCAGCAATCTTGTGTCAGTTGTGTGTGGTGTTTTGATAGTTATACAAATTAAAAATTTATAAGTATTAAAAATGAACATCCAGAATGAAGAGTGAAAGTATGCAAAAGTTTCTTAACATTTCCTTTTAAATATCATGAAAATTCATCTTCTGAATCCATAGAAGAAATAATACTAATAAATAACTATAGCTTGGGAATCCTCTGAGGCTGTGCAAAATTCAGAAGAGTCTGGAATGTCTTTGGGTTCTATGCAAGAGTGGTAGAAAATAAAGCAAAACATTTGTATTTCTGGAATGAAAAGCACTTGGTTATATCAATAAAAAAGGAATGGCTCATTACTGCCGGTGATGTCAGTGTTAGATGCAAATGGTGCTCAAAGCTCGGATTGCGGAAAGGTCAAAGTGCTAAACACTTTTTTCATCAGAATGGCAACTGGGTTCACATAAAGAAAATTGGTGACCATCAATGAGCAAAAAAATAACACAAGGATCATTCTCAAATAGTGAAACATTTGAAGTAATAAAAAACTAGAAAATGTACAGCTAAGGAGACAATAACCAAAGCAAAGAGACAACCTACACAATGGGAAAGGATATTTGCATATTTTCAATCAGACAAAGGCTTGATAACTAGGATCTATAGAGAACTCAAATTAATCCACATGAAAAAAGCCAACAATCCCATATATCAATGGGCGAGAGACATGAATAGAACTTTCTCTAAAGATGACAGACGAATGGTTAACAAACACATGAAAAAATGTTCATCATCTCTATATATTAGAGAAATGCAAATCAAAACAACCCTGAGATATCATCTAACCCCAGTGAGAATGGCCCACATCACAAAATCTCAAAACTGCCGATGCTGGCGTGGATGTGGAGAGAAGGGAACACTTTTACACTGCTGGTGGGACTGCAAACTAGTACAACCTTTCTGGAAGGAAGTATGGAGAAACCTCAAAGCACTCAAGCTAGACCTCCCATTTGATCCTGCAATCCCATTACAGGGCATCTACCCAGAAGGAAAAAAATCCTTTTATCATAAGGACACTTGTACTAGACTGTTTACTGCAGCTCCATTTACAATCGCCAAAATATGGAAACAGCCTAAATGCCCACCAACCCAGGAATGGATTAACAAGCTGTGGTATATGTATACCATGGAATACTATTCAGCCATTAAAAAAAATGGAGACTTTACATCCTTCGTATTAACCTGGATGGAAGTGGAAGACATTATTCTTAGTAAAGCATCACAAGAATGGAGAAGCATGAATCCTATGTACTCAATTGTGATATGAGGACAATTAATGACAATTAAGGTTATGGGGGGGAAGCAGAAAGAGGGACGGAGGGAGGGGGGTGGGGCCTTGGTGTGTGTCACATTTTATGGGGGCAAGACATGATTGCAAGAGGGACTTTACCTAACAATTGCAATCAGTGTAACCTGGCTTATTGTACCCTCAATGAATCCCCAACAATAAAAAAAAAAATTAATTAAAAAAAAAAACAAACTAGAAAAAAAAATGGGCGGTGCCTGTGGCTCAAGGAGTAGGGTGCTGGTCCCATATGCCAGAGGTGGTGGGTTCAAACCAAGCCCCGGCAAAAAACCAAAAAAAAAAAAACTAGAAAAAATTTTATCAGAGTGTTGATAAAGCAAATCAGAATTTCAAAAGCACTAATGGAATTTTTAACTCTATAGAGTACCGTTAAAAAATAATCAAGCCAGGAGACTGAGGCAGGGGGATCTCTTGAGCCCAGGAGACTGGCCTGGACAATAAATCAAGACCTCACAACTCTCACACACACACAAAATAAATAAATAAATAAGCACTTTTAGACTTGAAATACTTGATAGAATTTCAAAAGAGAGGCTGGGCTCCCACCTGCAATCTTAGCATTCTGAGAGGAAGGATCAAGGCAGAAAGATCACTTGAGCTCAGGAATTTGAGACCAGCCTGAGCAACAGTGAGAGCCTGTCACAAAAAAATAGAAAAATTATCCAGGGGTGGTGACACACACCTGTAGCCCTAGCTACTCAGGAAGCTGAGGCAGGAGGATCACTAGAGCCTAGAAGTTTTAAGATACAGTGAGCTACAAAGAAGCCACTGTACTCTAACCAGGTTGCAGAGTAAGACTGTTTCAAAAAATAAAAATAAATTGCAAAAGAGAAAAAAAATCAGTATAAATATGTGATTGCAATTTAAATTTATGATCCTATTTATTGAAAACTTTTATCTACTAAAATCAGAAAATAATTTTTTTGGAAGATACAAATAGGGTGGTAAGAAATTTTAATCACTGTTGAATAAGTCATCTATTTCATTTAAAAATGTTTTAAATATTTCATAACTTCAAATGAAAAGTTGAAGATTTTGAAGATGGCTTATGGTTTTTGTTGGTCAGAAGGTAGTGTAAAGAACAAATGAACAACGTATCAAACTGTTTTGCTGAGATTTGAGATAAAAGGATTCCATGAGAAATATTTATATGAATGCCTTTAAAAACTATGTCTCCCAGCCAGACACTGTGGCTCATACCTATAAATTCCAGCACTCTGGGAGGCCAAGGTGGAGGATCCCTTGAGCTCAGTAGTTTGAGACCAGCCTGAGCAAGAGTGAGACCCCATCTCTGCTAAAAATAGAAAAATTAGCCAGGCATCTTGGTGGGCACCTGTAGTCCCAGCTACTCAGGAGGCTGAGGCAAAAGGATCTCTTGAGATCAAGAGTTTGAGGTTGCTGTGAGTTATGATGCCATGGCACTCTACCCACAGTTCCAGAGAGCCTCAGGAAAAAAGAAATATCTCCCTAAGTAGAACATAAGCTTTATGAAGACAGGAACCTTGGGCAGCACCTGTGGCTGAGTGGGTAGGGCGCGGCCCCATATACTGAGGGTGGAAAGTTCAAACCTGGCCCCGGCCAAACTGCAACAAAAAAATAGCCAGGTGTTGTGCAGGCACCTGTAGTCCCAGCTACTTGGGAGGCTGAGGCAAGAGGATTGCCTAAGCCCAAGACTTGGAAGTTGCTATGAGCTGTGACACCACAGTACTCTACGAAGGGAGACAAAGTGAGACTCTGTCTCAAAAAAAAAAAAAAAAAAGAAAGAAAGAAAGAAAAAGATGGGAACCTTGGCTTGGTCTTATTCATATTAGTATTCTCTATGTCTAATACTACCTATAATGTCTAGTGCATAGTAAGTACTAAGTATTTGTTAAATGAAAGAATGAAAAAAATGACTTCTCACCAGTTTTGTAGACATCTAGTAGGGTTGCAGTGTACTTGATAAAGACATTTTCTTCAGTGACAGATGTGATGCTAACTTTATAAGCTGGTAAAAAAACAAAATAATTTAGGCTTACTACCACTAATGCCATGTCCAACAGAAGTCAGAATTTGTCAAACAAATGAGAAAAGCATGGTAAGCTATCATGGGCACCCCAAGGTAGATCTTATTTCTTCCAAGAAGCTTATTCAAATCCTCCTCAGTCTGAGTCAGTCTTTCAATCTATTAGAATCCTTAGGCCTGGCAACTGTTACAGAAAAGTCTGATTAGGATAAAAGCCATATTAAATTAAATGATAGGAGCACATAAACAAGATAAACCTTTATTAAACATGAAGTTCAGATGCTGATCCTTTAAGATTAATGGAGTCCCGCCCATAGGCATCCTTAGCCTCTTCCTTTTCTGCTACACAGCCACAAAGAGGAGCTTTATCTTACTCTTCAGCTCCACCATATAAGCCTCCTTACTTCCTTGCCTTGCTGCTGCCTTATATAGCCCCACTGGCTTTGATCTTTGATTGTTAATAAAATCATTTTCTTTTCTCTCACTCATCCCGGCTTGGATTAGCAACTACTTCACACAAACTACTCCCAATCCTGTTTTCTCTTTATTTGGGCATCGATCAATATTTGATGTGTGGTGTGTTTGACCTCAGCTCTGGAATGAACCAGCTTGAAGGGACCCATCCCTTCTATGTAGTCTCAGAAAATATGCCTTTTATATTTGCTTTCAACAGAGTTGAAATGAATGACCTAAAAGCTCTGTCCATTTTTGAGATCCTTCAAGTCTATGAGTCTATCCCAGATATAGATAGATAGATAAACGATATATATATACATATATACACATATAGATAGGTAGATAGATAGATGGGCAAACCCATTGTAGTTGAACCACAGGTTATGCTAATTAGTGGCTTAAAATGGATGAAAAATTTTAAGATTTTCAGATTCTTAACTCTTAATTGTAAACATGGGCAATGTACCTACTATATAGATATGGGTAGAGAGAGAGAACATTTTACTTTGTTTCTATTCTGTTGTAGTAATAGCCTGTGGTCTCCAGAAAAAGCCAGCTAAGTCTTTCTTTTTTTAAATAAATATAAATAAATTAAATTATAATTTAATATAAATCCAGATTGCATTTATTCTCGGTGTTAAAATGGATTTCTCATATTTTAGACTGAAAATATTCCTGAAATAAAAGGAAGAAATAATTTAGTGAAATTCTTGATTATTAAAATAATATAGTATTATTTCAAGTAGTGATATATTTTAAAAATTGCAGTGGGTCTTGGCAGACTTAGACAGATTTTTGACTTTTTTTTTAAATAAAGATGAATTCAAAGGAAAGAAATAATACAAATCATACAAAATTCATTCTGATAGCCGTATTTCTATTAAGGGAGTTCAGTAGACTATGATGGAAATAATATGGGAGGCTAGAATGCATACCAGTTCTACCACTTAATTTGAGCAAATAATTTAATTCCCTAAGCCTCAGTTTCTTTATTGATGAAATATTGGTAAATCTTCTGTTACCTCAAAGGGCTCTTACGGAATTCCAATGAGAAATAGTATATGAAAGTAGCTGTGAACACAAAGTGCCAAATCAGCTCTACCTATCTTTTAATTAATCCTCCCAAAGTCCATAGAAAGATTTGAGATAGTGTACAATATGCTCCTTCTTTCTCTCAAAATTATTTAAAAGTATGGATAGAAAACAAAGGAGCTAATTCTATCTGGAACTGAGACATGTAATGTTTTTGATTTTTCTGACTAATGATATATTAAAAAAATTTCATGTTTGAAAGAAATATATTTAACTTTTGAACTTACCATATGCAATCTCTGGTTTACATGCTGTTTCTTTTCTAGTATCTACAGAGATCGTCAGATCCAATTCTTTCTGCATTTGCCCACAGTCAGCTGGATTTTGTGAAAAATGATAGAAGTCAGGTTAATGTAAAGAAGCAAACATTCTCTCTAGGAGTAAACATGGTTTCTTATGAGTCCAGACACAACCAAATATAATCTTACAAATGCCAGACTCCTAAGACCTTCCCATTTTCTCCCCTTCTACAAAGTGAAACAATATATAAAGCAAAACTAAAACAAACAAAAACATAATCTTGAGCTAAGACTTATTCTCAGAATGAGTGGTTCTTCCACATTCAGCTTTTCAGAAATGCACATGCTTCCCTTCAAGAACAGGGGAAATTTTTTCATTTTGAATATGAACAAAAGTCCCTTAAAGGACCCAAACTAATAATTTGACCAATTCATAGCTAAAAGACAGCACAATAAGTACCTAGGAAATGTGTAGGTATCAATGATTTTGAGGAAAAAGAAAAAAAGCCAAAACCAACCCAGACCCCCCATGGAGCCAGTGGTTGATTACTGATGTGTTCTAGATCTTTTCCTTGGCCAAACAGGATGACTTTGATTTACAAAAGACTGGAACTGGACAATAAATAGAATTCCATTAGCTGGAAAGATAAAAGCAGTGGTTCTCAACCTGTGGGTCGCGACCCACAGTAACTGTATTAAAGGGCCACGGCATTAGGAAGGTTGAGAATCTCTGGATAAAAGGAAAGAAAGAGGAGCCGGGGGGCAGCGCCTGTGGCTCAAAGGAGTAGGGCACTGACCCCAGAGGTAGTGGGTTCAAATGCAGCCCTGGCCAAAAAAAAAAAAAAAGAAAGAGGAGCTAGTGGCTTAGACCTGAGCCTGTGTTCTTTGGATTGTGGCCCAATTATGTTAAAAAGACAAACATGGGTAAATGGTAGGACCACACCTATGGAGCATAGTGCAAGGGTACATGTCATATCTACTAAGTATAGAATATAAATGTCTTAACACAATAATTAAGTAAATGAGGTGAAACCCTATATTAACTAATTTGATCTAAGCATTCCAAATTGTATATAAAATCAGCACATTGTACCCCATAAATACATTAATGTGTACATGATCTATGTGTATGTGACTTAATAAATAAATAAATAAAATTGTAAAGTAAAAGACAAAAAAAAAAAGATGAGGTGGAAGTAAAATTTCACATCATGTTACCTCTCTGATATCCAAAAACTGTTGGAATGGTGTTTGCAAACAGTACAAACCATCAGGTTGTCCAGGAGTTGTGGAGAAGCAGCTTTACAATACTCAATGCATCATTAGTTTTCAATCAGCTGATAATTGCATTTCTACTTCTGAGAAATGACAGTTTCCCAAGCAACTTCCCCCAGACTAAGCTCAGATTATGAGTAGCTGCTTTACACAAGCACGCAGCCTACATATGTTAAATGAAGTTTACCTTCTACACATTTGCACGTGTCTCCTTCACAGACTTTCTGAAGTTTGGCGGTTGAAGTGCTATAAAACACAGTGCACTGTTTATCTGTGGCAATAAAAGTGTGGTTAGGAAAAGTGGATTTATTGATGCACAACATGGTTAGTAATTGGTGAGTCTCTTATAGAGGATCTCAGAGATCACCTTTTCTAAACCCTTCTTTTTGTAGCAAAGCCTAGGGAAGTTAAATCATGAGTTGGCTATTCGGGGAAGGGCTTCTCTACCCAGAGAAAGATCGCTCCTAAATTAGTTTAGTTTTGCGCTTGAAATTTTTCTGGTTAATATTTATTTGAATGAATAAATTCAGAATGAATTTATTCTCAAAATGAAAATATTTGATGCTTTCATGAATAGGAGGAAGGGAAATTATATTATTTGAGAATTTATTGAAAGAATTAGAATTGTTTAGGTTGGATAAGAGAAGAAAAGCATACATAAATATCTTCCTCAAGGGGAAGAGGGCTCTAGGTATGTCCTATGTGATTTCAGAACATAAAACTAGAATAAAAGGGTGTCAGTTTGGTTTACTTTAAGAATTTTCTAACAAGTAGAACTGCCGAAGGTGGCGTCATCTGTCTTGTGAACCAATAAGCTCTCTAAGCATTTAACAGTCTTTTAGTAGGCAAATGTGGGATTATTCATTCAACGAATATTTATTGAGTTCACATTATGTACTTGACACTGTGTTAGATACTAGGGACAAAGGAATGAAAACTGTCTGGGGTTGGTGAGAAAGACATACAAACAAATAATTACAATCAGTGCCATAATGGCTATACTAGAGCTATCTGCAAAGTGTAAGAGACTATAGATCAGGAAGAAGTCATTCTGAGGGGATCAAATAAAGAAGAAGCCTACAAAGTTTAGTAGGTTTCTCTAAAAAGGAGAGATGTGATCAATACTAAAGGTGAACGCCATAGATAAACTTGAGGCAAAGAATTTTAAAGTTGGAGGAAAAACAACCTAGTTATTTTATTTATTTATTTTTTTCTTTCTTTATTTTTTTTTGTAGAGACAGAGTCTCACTGTACCGCCCTCAGGTAGAGTGCAGTGGCATCACACGGCTCACAGCAACCTCTAACTCTTGGGCTTACGCGATTCTCCTGCTTCAGCCTCCGGAGTAGCTGGGACTACAGGCGCCCGCCATAACGCCCGGCTATTTCTTTGTTGCAGTTTGGCCCGGGGGGTGGGGGGGGTGGAGGGGCATAGGGGGCTGGTGCCCTACTCACTGAGCCACAGGCACCGCCCTCAACCTAGTTATTTTAAAGATGAAGAAGCCTCAGTAAGGACTGAGAGGTGAAGTGATTTGCTTAATGTCATGAAGTAGTTTATATACAGTAGTTTGTATGAATGTTCAAGTGGAGACTTAAGAAGAGTGGTTTCTAAAAGAGGCAATATGTAAAATTTACAGGACTCCAGTGGATTTCTAAATGTTTTGTAAAGAATGTGAAGTAGTTGTCTAAAGAAATTTTATAGAGTTGATTACCTGGTCTGTGGTATTCATACACTGTGAAAGTAGCAGGATTAAGAAACCCAACTTCAAAAAGTTGAAATATTCGGAATCGGACACAAAGGAAGTCACTGGAGGGAATCTGTTTGACAAATTGAAAGTGAAGAAAATTATGGGAGAGAAGATATTTGTAATATTTTAACCTGTAAATTTTTAATAGTAACAGTAAAGGAAAAATGGTAGAAGGTGGAGCTTACCGAATCCAGTTGCAAAATAATATGTCCATCTTTAATTTGGTAATCAGTTAATAATTGATCCACCCCTTCCACAAGCTACACAAAGAAAGAGAAAAGCTGGAATTTAATTTCATTATCTTTTTGTTTAAATGCATTCACATGTTAATGACACATTAAATCACAGGGATGTGATCCACTATTCAAAGAAGTTGAAGAGTAGTTCCTCTTCTGAAAAAGTGAATAGTTCGTATGCAATCACATTTTTTAGGCCACTAAAAATATATGCTTCCACTTCACATTGATAAATAAAAACTTATGTAGATTGTTGTTTTGGAAAGCATATTCTGGGTGATTCTATGGAAATTGCATACTACATATTAAAATGAAAGGAAATAAATTTGTGCACTTACAGCTTTTAAGTCATCTTGGTTTGCACTGATTCCCGTAGGCAGAGAGATATCCATCACTGCATGGGAGGATCCAGATGAAGATTCTCCTGAGCTGGGCTTATAGCTAAAATACATAACAGATTAGGGAATGTAATAAATAAATGGATATGTTTCTTTAAGAAAAGACCCTATTCCTTAGTAGGACTTAATTTTTGAATTTGAGTTTCTCTTTATTTGCTTCCCTACATTACATAGGTTAAAATCTCTGAATTTTAGAGTTATAAGAGATCTTTGCAACACTTACTCTCTTTTTTATGCTAGACCAATAATCTCAGTGGACCACTATTCTGGAGCATGGAGGTCATCCACTTTAAGCTAACTAGCTGGGGAAACTGTGGATGAGAGCAAGGCACCGGTTCAATGGCACACGGCTAGTTCATGCAGAGCCGCATAAGCATCCAGGTCTTTTGATTCTCACTTTAGTTCTTTTTCTAATGGAACATATTCACAGGAGAAAATTAGTTGCATATTGAAAAGACACTCAATAAACATGTCTAGGAAAAGCTGGAAGAAGATACATTAAAATGTTAATAAATACTTTCTTTGGATTGTGGAATTATATGTGATTATTCTTTTTCATGTTTTTCTCTATTTTCTAAATTTTCCACAATAGACATTTTATTTGAAAAATAATTTTAAAAAATTTTAAAATAATCCCTTGTCTAGGAATTATGCTAGTGGAAAGTTAAGAAGACATGCAAAGAAGGCAAAATGGTAGGGTTTGGGTTTTTGGGGTTTTTTTTGTAAGAGAGAAAAGAACACTGACGTGGGGAATCAGAAAACTTGGATCTTATCCCAGTTCTACTGAGACACTCTCACAAATCATTTCCCCTTTCTAACTTATTTTCTTATTTGTAAAGTTAACTGTGAAGAAGTCTAAACTTGTGTTTTAAATTTATCTCCATAATTCTAAGGCTTTGATTTTGGGTGGCAGAGGCCATTAAGGAAAGGTCAGGAGACTTAAAAGAAGGACAGGTTGGTGGGGCAGGGCAGGAGTGAGGAAGAGGGAGTGGTTCTGCAAAAGTTGATTTTAGGTTCCAGCCTCACCTCAAGATGTTTGAGAGGCAGCTGGATATTTGAGAGTGGACTTTGCAAGAGCTGTTAGGATTAAAGGAAGAAACTGGGAAGGCAGCTTCATGAGGAGGGAAATGAACTGATTTCACCTACATGAATGAGTATTGTAAAATAGGACAAATTATGGGAGTTAATGAGGTATCGGGGCATATCTTTTTCTTCATCACACCTCACAGAGCATTCATAAAGCAGTTCCTATTAGAAGTTTAAGTGTAATATTTATCATGAAATTAAGTGTTATACAATCTCTGACTCATAAAACTTAAACCCATTCTTCACCCAATTAAAAATTTAGAACAGAATATGAAACATCTTGGAACTGTAATGTGACAGCTGAGCATCTCCCTAATTGGATGGGCAGAACAGAGAACTCTTGCTCACAGATGCAAATACTTTGTCAACAAGATGGAAAAGGGCCTCCTGAGTGGAGCCTGTCTATGAAAGGGTTGCTGGAGCCTTGATGACTAGTTGCCATGGAGACTGTTTCAATGGTGGAACAGAAATCCTCCTTTCAAGAAGCCTTTGCCTGCTGCCAAAACCAGCAATCTTCCCCAAAGGCATTTTGTTGCTAGAGAAATGAAATCTTTTTTCGCTTTTCTTATGAACACAACAGAGAGGTTGTAAAAAGCTAAGTACATGATAGAGACCCTCTGAGCACAGAAACTGTGTGCTGGCATTTTTGAATCAGGAGACAGAATATTTGAAGGCAAAGAATTTCTTATGTGAATAAGTATTACACTTTTGGAATTTACCCAACCTAACTTCAGCCAAAAGTATATTCCACCGGCTTTTTTTTTTTTAACTTTCTGTGCCTAATTTGTAAAAAGCAAAAGATAGAATATTCAAGATTACATTTCTACTTGCTTTCTTTTGTATATTGACAATCTGGAATTAGACCTCCTGTCAATAAAGTCAAGTGAGTTTTTAATAAGAACTATTTTATATAAGCAGAGTTGTAGATAATTAGAATGGGCAGAAACTCGGTGATAAGGTAGTGCAATACCCTTGCTTTAGAGAAGAGGACTGGAGAAGTAAGCTGACTTGCCAAAGTCATTTGAGTACTTCCTGCCAGAGGTTACCCCATAGCAGGTGTCTCAACCTATTATCAGAAAGCCCTTCTTTAAGAAAATTTCAAAATATTTAGGGGGTACAGTGCAGTTTTGTTACACGGATGCATTATACAGCAGTGAGGTCCGGGCTTTTAGTGTATACATCACCTAAATGGTGCAAATTGCACCCAACAGGTTTATTTTTCATCCCTCACCTCCTTCCCACTTTCCTACCTTTGTTGTTTCCAATGTCTATTTTCCCACTCTGTACAAATGTGGATATTCATAACTTACCTTCCACTTACATGTGAAAACATATGATATTTGACTTCCTGAGTTACTTCACTTGGAATAATGGCCTCCAGTTCTATCCAAGTTGTTGAAAAAGACATTATTTCATTCTTTTTTATGGCTGAGTAATATTCCATGGTGTGTGTATGTATCTGTACACATACATATATATCTCACATTTCTTTACTATTCACCAGTTGATGGACACTTAGGTTAATTTAATATCTTTACTATTGTGAACTGTGCTGTGATAAACATGAGTGCAGGTGTCTTTTTGCTATAATGACTTCTCCTTTAGGTAGATGTATATCTGGTAGTGGGACTGGTGGAGCAAATGGTAGATGTACTTTTAGTTCTTTGAGGAACCTCTAGACTGTTTTCTATAGAAACTGTACTTATTTATATTCCCATCAACAGTGTATACAAGTGCTCCCTTTACACTGCATCCATACTAACATCTATTTTTTTTTTTTTGAGTTCTTAATAATGGCTATTCTGACTAGAGTAGGTGGTGTCTCATGGTGGCTTTAAACTGCATTTCTCTGATGATTCTCTGATGATCAGTGATGTTGAGCATTTTTTTCATGGTTTTTGGCCATGTAGCCATTTGTATATCTTTTTTTGTTTTTTTTTTGAGACCGGGTCTAACTCTTTTTCTCAGGCGAGAGTGTAGAAGCATGATCATAGCTCACCGCAACCTCGAACTCCTGGCCCCAAGTGATCCTCCCACCTCAACCTTCCCAGTAGATAGGACCACAGGTGCACACCACCACACACACCTGGCTAATTTTTAAGTATTTTTTTAGAGATAGGGTCTCATTATGTTGCCCAGGCTTGTCTTCAATTCCTGGTCTCAAGTGATCCTGGATCCTCCTACCTTGGCCTCCAAAGGTGCTAGAATTCTAAGTATGAGCCACTATGCCTGGCTTATATATCTTCCCTTGAAAAATGTGTGTTCATGTCATTTGCACTTTTTAATGGGGTTTCTCTGATTGCTGATAATACGATCTCATTCCGAGAAAACCCTAAAGACTCCTCCGAAACATTTCTAGATTTTATAAATGAATTCAGTAAAGTCTCAGTTTATAAAATCAATGTACACAAATCAGTAGCGTTTCTCTACACCAATAATGACCAAGCTGAGAACAAAATCAAGAACTCAATTCCATTTATAATAGCTACAAAAAAATGAGATACTTATCAATATAATTAACTGAGGAAAACTATAAAACACTGATGAAAGAAACTAAAGATGACACAAACAATGGAAAAATATTCCATGCTCATGAATTAGAAGAATCAATGTTGTTAAAATTACCAAACTGCCTAAAACAATGTACAGATTCAAAATAACTCCTATCACAATACCAAAGTTATTTTTCACAGAATTATAAAATATAATCCTAAAATCCATATGATATCAGAAAAAGCCTGAATAGCCAAAGAAACTCTAAGCAGAAAGAGCAAAACTGAAGTCATCGCAGTACCTGACTTCAAATAGTAACTCAAACATCATGCTATTGGTGTAAAAATAGACACATAGATCAATGGAACAGAGCAGAGAACTCAGAAATACCATGTACCATCAATCAACTGATCTTTGACAAAGCAATAAAACTGAACCCCGGGAAAAGGATGTCCTGTCCAACAAGTGGTGCTGGGAAAAGAAGATAGCCATATGCAGAGAAATGAAATTGCATCCCTGTCTCTCACTATATACAAAAATTAACTCAAGATGGATTAAAGACTTAAGTGTAAGACTGGAAACCACAAGAATTCTAGAAGAAAACGTAGGAAAAATTTGTCTGGACATTGGCCTAGGCAAAGATTTTATTATTAAGACTCCAAAAGCAAATGCAACAGAAACAAAACTTTAAAAAAATAGGACTCTATTAAACTAAAAAGCTTCTGTATGGCAAAAAAAAAAAAAAAAAAACAGCGTAAATAGGTAACAGATCAAATGGGAAAAAATATTCACAAACTATACATATGAACAGAATCTAAAGCAACTCAAAGAACTCAGAAAACAAAACATAACAAAACAAAACAAAGCAAAGAGCTCTTTTTTATGCCAACTCTAGATGCTTTCCTTTAGGTATCTAGGTGAGTCCACAAGTGTACTCACATCTCCCTGTGACAATTGTAGATTTAGACAACTGTGATCATGCCCCTCATCAGATGACAGGTAACAAGAGTAGGAATGGCGGTTAGGAGGAGAAAGCTGCCTGGGAAAGGGTGACCTTAATGGAAAGACATAGGGAATGAGGAAAGATGTCTGAGCAGAGGGACTGGTCAAGGAAGAAAGAAGGAAACGGTGGAAAGAAGAATGCGGCTAAGGAGGCAAGGAGGGCTGAGTAGTGAAGGAATTATAAAACAGGAGTTATTTGGCTCAGGACCAAGACAGGAAAACAGCTGGGAGAGAGGCAATGAGGATCAGTTTGCTATTCCTTGGGATCAGTGGTCTCAGCTTACCCTGATTGAAAGAGGTGCTTTAGATAACTGGATTGAGCATCAGGCGTGGGGCATTTGAGCCTCTGGCTCTGCATTTAACTTTCTGAGGACTTGGCAGGTGACTTTACCTCTTTGGGTCTCGGATTCCTTATTTTCAAAATAAGAAGTTTAATAGCTCACCCCTAAAGTCCTTTCAGCTCTTATCTTTTACACAACCCTATTGAATGTCCAAGTTATCCATACTAAGTGCTTGGCATCATGTGCAGTTATATGTAGTAACAGCAAAATAATCATCCATAGATAGCACTGCTATTGACAATACAAAGAGTTAAGGAAACAGAGCACAACAGGATGAATCCAGGGGTGATGGAAAGAAGAGGGAAGAAGTCTGTGTTCTAGTTCTGGCTCTGCCACACTCTGAATGACTACCACAGCCAAAAATATATGCATATTTTAAATAAAGCTACACTTTCATAAACACTTTAGGATGGTGGCTGTGGTAAAGCAGAACAATGACCCCCAAGGATGTCTATGTCCTAATCTCCTGACCCTGTGAATATACTATCTTATGTGCAAAAGAAACTCTACGGGTGTGGTTAAGTTATGGATCTGAGGTAGGTAGATTATCCTGGATTATATGAGTAGCCTCAATACAGTCACAGGGTCTTTATAAAGGAAAGAAGCAGGCGAGTTAGAGAAGATGTGATGATGGAAGCAGCGATTATAGTCAGAGAGAGAGATTAGAAAATGCTGTGATGCTGGCATTGAAAACAGGAAGGGGCCACAAGCCAACAAACACAGGCAGCCTCTAGAATTTGGAAGAAATGGAAATAGATTCCCTTCTAGAGCTTTCAGAAGGAATACAACCTGGTCAACCCCTTTGTTTTAGGATTTTTGACCTCTAGAATTATAATAAATTTGTGTTGTTTTAAGCCATTAAGTTTATATTGATAGTAAATTGTTACCTAGCAGCAACAGGGATCTTATACCCTGGCCAGTTCAGGCCTTTGTATTTAGTCAGCAGAAGATTTAACATCAGTGATTCTCAAGCCTGTCTACCATTAGAATGACCTCTGGGATGAAGTCTGAGCTTCAGGCAGTTCCAAAAGCTCTCCAGCTGACTTCAAATGTGCAGTCGAGCTGAGAACTACTGGCTGATAATAGGGATTTTGCTGGGTAAATGCGATTTTTCTAATTAAGAGAGTAGGAGTTGCTTATGAGCATCTCTACCCTTCTGAAAGATAGGAAAAATTAATGTTATACTGTTTGAATCAAGAGACAAAAATGGGAGAGAAAACTATCTGAGAAAAATCAAAGCTGTTCTTTATAAGTAGCTACTTAAGAATACCTATTACTGTGAATTTTAAAAAATGAACCATTTTGTATCTTTTGGACATGTTAAAATTTAAAAACGTGCAAAGAACTAATACTGTAACAAACAGTGAGACCCTGAATTTTTAGACTCACCTGGCACATGCTACTATGCGCGTATAGTCCGAGTCTCCGTAGGCTCCGTAGCTGGATGCTGGCACGCACAACAAACAAGCAAGCACATACACAAATAGGAGAGTGAACTGTTTTAGCCGTTTTGGAAACTATCAGAACAGGATCATTAATGAAAAATTCTCTGAGCACACTTGAAAATGATTCATGATTTGGAATTTGACATTTGTGGTGATTTTAATGGAAATTCATGGCTACTGACGATAGCAGTGAGTCTTCACATAATTAGAACAATCCTCTGCTCTTAAAGAATTTACAGTTTAAAGAATAAGTCATTTAGGAAGTAACGTGTTTGGGAGATACGAAAGTATCAGGGCAGAGGCAGCCACATTCACCCTGAACTTGAGGCAGCGGGCTGGCGTGTGGAAATGGACTTGATTTGGACTGGGAAAGGAGAAACAACCAGCAGAGGGGTCTGAAGGCCACAGGCCATAGGGTCTGAAGCTATAAGTACTAGAGAAACCAAGTTAAAGATAGAGGCAGAGAAATGTGCATTTTTCTGAACACTTAGAATATAAAGCCTAAGTGATGGAAAACTAAACAGGGTAATATGGCTCTGCAACCTGAACTCAGTGGTTAGAGCACTGGCTGCATACACTGAGGCAGGTGGGTTTGAACCTGGGCCGGGCCTGCTAAACAACAATGACAACTGGAACAAAAAATTAGCCAGGGGTTGTGGCAGGTACCTGTAGTCCCAGCTACTTGGGAGGCTGAGGCAAGAGAATCGCTTAAGCCCAAGAATTTGAGGTTTCTGTGAGCTGTGATGCCACAGGCACTCTACTGAGGGCAACATAGTGAGACTCTGTCTCCAAACAAACAAACAACAACAAAAAGGATAATAGAAAATTCAGGGTATGAACGGAAAGCTGACATAAAAGTAACAGAAATTCAGGGTTAGAACTTTTTATGGCTTTACAACTAGTGACACTTTTTATTTATTTATCTTTATTATTTATTTATTTTATTGAGACAGAGTCTCACTTTGATGCCCTTGGTAGACTGCCATGGCATCATAGTTCACAGCAACTTCAAACTCTTGGACTCAAGGGATTCTCTTGCTTAGCCTCCCAAGTAGCTAGGATTACAGGTGCTTGCCATAATCCCTGGCTATTTTTAGAGTTGGGGTCTCACTCTTGCTCAGGCCAGTCTTGAACTCCTGAGCTCAAACAATCCACTTCCTTCACCCTCCCAGGTGCTAGGATCACAGGTGTGAGCCACCGCATCCAGCCTAGTGACACTTTTTAAAAGTAATATAATTAGTCAAAACACTTTCTTGATCAATGGTGATTAGTTTAGTTATTAAGTTTAGTTTCCAGCTCTTTTTTTTTTTTTTTTGTAGAGGCAGAGTCTCACTTTATCACCCTCGGTAGAGTGCCGTGGCCTCACACAGCTCACAGCAACCTCCAACTCCTGGGCTTAGGTGATTCTCTTGCCTCAGCCTCCCGAGTAGCTGGGACTACAGGCGTCCACCACAACACCCGGCTATTTTTTTGTTACAGTTTGGCCGGGGCTGGGCTTGAACCCATCACCCTTGGTACATGGGGCTGGCGCCCTACCCACTGAGCCACAGGCGCCACCCCTAGTTTCCAGCTCTTATTAAAGAGTTACATCTGTTGTAATTAATGGCAGTAATGCTTACTTAGATGTCAACCTGCTAAAAAATATGATTAAAAATTTTTGGTTTTTGAACAAGCACATTTTTTCTAATTGGGAAAGCTCTCTATTTGACATTGTTTATGTTTAGCCAAAATTACAGTGCAAATCATGGTGTTTTACCATCAATGTCCTGGGCTTCAATTTTCAAATAGAAGCTGCACACTTCCTCAGAGGTACTGGTTTTGTACGCTACAGTTCTTACCTACATTGGAGCAAGTAAACGAGAAGATTCTATTTAAAATGGGAATGTGAAAAAGGTATCATGGCACTATTGCTGCTGCACATGGGACACTTGAAGCATTATCTTCATAATCCAGTACAAACAGTATATATTAAGGACACGTTTTTCCAGAAGCTGGACTTTCAGCAAAGTATGTAATTCAAAATATAGCTGAGAAGTCCCAAGTAAGCAAAAAATGACTTCTGACAAGGCAAAATCTTGGTCCAAATTCCATGTGGTCAAATCTGAGCACCTTACTCTGAAAGTTCCCAGGTCTTTTGTCCTTGAGCCCATACATTTAATTTAACACACAGTACTGTGAGGCTAGGAAGTGTAGATTTCTCCCAGCCCACACACCATCATAGCAAACAACAAATTTTAGGTGTGTATGAATGGGCAAGGGTCTTCCAGAAGTAAATATATCAAGAACAACCAGAAATGATAAGAAAAGTGGACAGCCACCCCCCCACATAATCCTCTAAACAGTTCTTGAAAGAATAAATATACTGAAGATAACAGCAGGATTAAAATCTTCAATAGAATGATGATGCTCAGACTATGAAATTTTAAGACTGCACGGACACATGTAAATAGCTTAGAAAAGTTTGTAACTGCTAAGTGGCTGAAATAAGAGAGACTTAATTCTTTACATGTAACATATCAATCCTCAAAGATGCAGTTTACTAACCATAGAGAAAAAATATATTTATACACACACATATACACATATGATCATAAAATTGTATATCTAGTCTCTATATAAACACATATAACTTGCACAAATATACAGAATGTATAAATACAAGGATTAACATAGCTGTTTTCAAAAATAAATTGTGAGGCCAGTCATAAAGATTTTGAGGAAGAATTAGATAAATGAATACTAATTTAGTCATGGTTACCCAAGCCCAGATTTCTTTGTGGAAAAGTCCTTAACTTTTATGTTCCCTCATACAAAGGGATACCTAACTCCCTACTGGCTCTCAATTAAATACTTACATGTACTGTAGCCAAGCCACTGCTATGTCCCGTTCTGACAACGAGGTCATCATTGAGAAGAACCTGGAAAGATGGATAGAGAAACCATGCTTTCTTATATCATCCAATAGGAAGGGAGGATAGAGCAATACAAAGAGTGGGCTGACACCTACCATCCTCCTCTTTCAAAGCTCTGCTAAGATTAAATGGATAAGACATTGAAAATGCTATGCCCATAGCAGCCATTAAAAAATGGTGGAATTTCCCATTTTCCTTCTACATGTAAATAAGACATCTGGGATCCCTTGAGTTAGTCAACAAAACCAACATGTCAGAGGCCAGTTTTGGTCACATTTTCATCTATATACTGTTATGGTAAAACTGGATCTTCATCTTCTTTTGCCAACTATATAAATTTCTTTCAGGGTGTCGATCAGGAGTCACCATTCTATGTGCCAATGAAGATCATTTTCATTAGCACCAGGAATAGGAAGTTCCACAGTAACTCTAAAGAGGGTGCAATCTATCTTTGTCCCTTTCTTAACTCTCCTTTGCACCCCTCTTTCACCTCTTGATGACTCGTATTTCCTATTTGTCACTCGGCTTTGTTTGCCAAAACCCTTGGTACCTTACCCCAAACCCCTTGCACCCCACCTAAGCTTTCCAAATCCTTAGTTGCCTATCTGCAGTCTGTCAGGAGAAAAATGAAGACATGAATCAAGTTGAGTAATTCTCCTTTCCAGAGACACTCCCCCATCCAAATGCTTCCTAATTTGTGGAAAGTATGAGAGAGATCTTTTTGAGCAAGGGGCCTAAGAATTGGCTCTTCCTTTACTCCAAGTCTGCAGTCTCCCCTTTGCTTTGCTTTGTATACCAATGCAACAGGGATTCCATGTGCATTAAAGGTTGTTAATCCTTCCTTTAAATTTTCGCAAATGTAGTAAAATAGGTCAAGCTTCTTGTTCTTCCTGATGGAATATATAGCAGCATTCATGGAAAACAAGTGCCTTGAGATGCTGCATGAGAAAAGGTGACTATGGGCAAATTAAGTTTGGAAGATGTGTACCTCTGTCCCTTTTTTTCCCCAGAGTCACCTCACTTACTCACATACATGTTAAGGAACTTGGGAAACTTGTATTAAAGAACTTGTTTAACTTCATTTAAACCAGAGTTTCCCTTGCCTATTCTCCTACCTCACATTGTTTCATGTAACACATTTCAGGAAACACTGGAGTGGAAAATTCTAAACTAGCTAATAACAGTCCAGGTTTCATTGGAGGCAGCATCCTGGGCTGAGGTTTAGATCATTTTAAGATGACAAGCAGCCCCTTATAACATTAGCTCTCTAGGAAAGAATAATTTCAGCTACCTCAAATAAGCCTACCTCTCACATCAAGAGCTCCTCTTTAGAGCTTAGTTTTACTTTGAACATGAATCTCTCCTCTCTCAGGGAAAGGAGATATGTTACTAAACTGCGAACCACAAACACAAATGCCTACAAGAGGCCCAAGCACAAAGCAAAATGTACATAAATGCATATGCACATGTCATGAGATTTGTGGGGACTGCAGCAAATTACCAATGCCCCGACCCCCACTATCAGATCTTTTGGTCTTTCAAGGGAAGTTAAGAATCAGAATTTTATTTGAAATCTCTGGATCTTTAAATATTGGCATATGTCTATATCTATGTCTATAACCATATCCATACACACACACACACACACACACACACACGTATACAAAGGGTGGCCATAAAGTTCATGTGCAAATTAAAGGAACTTTACGGACACCCTATATATGTACGTATGTGTATGTCTGTGTGTGTATATACACACGTATATATACATAAATACATACATCTTTTTTTACACACATATATATATTTTTTACTATGGGCTACTGGTTTGCAATTTTTACATTAAATTTGATTTCTTATGCCTGTTTACTTTTCACAAATTCTAACTTGTGAAAGATATCAACAGTGAGGCCTATTTCCAATTATTTGTATATTTAAATATACTTCAAAATAATACAAACATGATTAGAAAATATATTAGAAAAATATATATTAGCATATGCCGAATGCGACATTCAACTGTATCAACAGCTGTGTATACTGGCAGCTAATATTAAGGTAGAACCTAGTTTTTCCAATGTGTCCTTTTCTTGTGGAAATTTTCAAAAGCCATTGGTTTTAACTTTTAAGAATCTCATGTTAGCAAAGGGGTAAGGATGGAGAACTAAAGGCTAATTCTAATCTGGCTACAGTCTGTAAGGATGCCTGGGGCCAAGAGAACCATGGCAGCCTCCCAAACACATCTCTCTTACTCTGCCACTGTACTTTACCACTATACTGCTATGTGCACCATTATCGTGTCTGAAAGTTTCTTCCCCTTTCTTAACCTTGCTAATTTATTCTAATTCTTCCAGATTTGACCCACACATCTTATTAAAAAACTCTTATTTTTTTTCACTGTGTTTCTAAAATGACAATCTCTACCTGATACATGGGTTCTTCGTGCTTTATGTTTGAATTCCTAGTGCCCAGGATATAGCATTCAGCATATGTATAAATAGTGAATAAATACATCTGTAACATACAGTGGAATAGATGACTTCAATGATCCCATCCAACTGTAGAATGTTACAACAAATTTTCATTTACCTCTACTGGCCTCCCAAGAAAATTCTTCTCTGTCACCTTGTAATGGTAGAAGTCACCTTTGTGCTTGTAAGAGACATTTATGTCCATATTCAGGTGGAGTTGTTTAACCAGGAGTGAATATTCTGTCAGGCCCTCTATGGCATTAATTGTATCCTATCAACAATAAGCAAGGCACAAAAATATGTTTAGTTTATTTGCATACTCCCTTTTACAAATGCCCTTTTTTATGAGAAGGTAGGGCAGCATTCTCTAGAGATGAAACTCTAGCAGACTGAGAGAAGCTGGTTAAGAGATTCCATGTGGAGGTGGAAAGGAGATCTCTTCCCCCACCCTCAATAAGGATGCTGCTGATAGCCATCAGGAAGTTTGGCCTCAGATCTGGGTCCTCTACAAATTCCTCAAACGTAACCTCAGGCAAGCCACTCTTTGCAGAATACTTTCAACTCTTTGCATGATTATCTCTTTCTCATGCTTCTGTGTCAGCTTAAATATCCCACACTGAGGCCACAACCACTCCTTTCACATTATTCTCTGTTTCAGTGTTCCCTTTCTATCCTTTACAACACTCATCTCACTTTGAAATACTTTTGTTTACAGTTTGCTTGTTATAAGATTCAGGAGACAAGTGGCAAGTGTATTTTTCTTGGGTATCTGCAGTGATGTGAATGTGTCCCTCAAAGTTTGAGTGTTGGAAACTTGATCCTCAATGCAGAGGTGTTGGGAAGTGTTTGGGTCATGAGGGCAACACCTTCATGGATGGATTAATGCTATTATCGCAGGAGTGGTTTTTTTTTTTTGGCAAGTCTGGGTTTCTTATAAAAGCATGAGTTTGACCCCCTCCTTGCTGTATCTCTCTCTGCCTCACTTCATCTCTCTCTTACCTCTCTTTACTCTTGTACCACAGGATGACATGGCAAGAGGGCCCTCACCAGATGCTGGTCTTTTGATCTTAGAATTCTTAGCCTTTGGAACCATAAGCTATTACATTTCTGTTCATTATAAATTGCCCAGTCTCTGGTATTGTTATAACAGCACAAAATTGATGAAAACAATGCCCATTACATTTAGGAGATACACATGATAGCTATCCAACAAGTATTTGTTCGGGGAATAAATGAATGAACTTTATCTTTCTGGATCTCTCCTTCATCTATAAAATTGGAGATGTTAAATGCATAGTCACTTCCTCTGCCTCTGTTCATAGAAGCCAATACTAATCAATAGAGCAGTCTTTTCTGCTAATTCCACCATTGTACCCAAGATGAAATCCATTAGATGATTGCTAAATTACTACTGAAAGACCCCTCTACCTTTAAATTTTACATACAAGGTAAATATACATACTCCATCACTATCTAAACATCTAGGAAACAGGAAAGTTATTAATATTTGAGCTAAACTTTGGATATAGACATATATTATGGAACTACATAATAATTATAAAAATACACACTCAAATGAGTTTGCAACTCAAATGAGCTGATAGATAGGTAAACATAAAACAATAATTATCGCTCTCAATTTTAATTTATTTTTCTGATATGGAGGGAACATAGGTAACTTTTTTTAATATGGCAGCCATTATTCATATTTATTACACAGGATGTGACATAATTGCTGAATTTTACTAGACTTTCACAGTGATTAAGAATCATAAAGACTTGGTAAACGGTCTGTGAAGCTAGTGAATGATGCCCCATGATCATATCAATGTACACAGCTATGATTCAATAAAAAAAAAAAAAAAAAGAATCATAAAGGAGGGTGGTGCCTGTGGCTCAGTGAGCAGGGTGCCAGCCCCAGATACTGAGGGTGGCGGGTTCAAACCCAGCCCCGGCCAAACTGCAACAAAAAACTAGCTGGGTGTTGTGGTGGGTGCCTGTAGTGCCACCTACTTGGGAGGCTGAGGCAAGAGAATCGCCTAAGCCCAAGAGCTGGAGGTTGCTGTGAGCTGTGATGCTACAGCACTCTACCGAGGGTGACAAAGTGAGACTCTTAAAAAAAAAAGAAAGAATCATAAAGGAAGTACTGGTCTTAGAGCCAGGAGACATGAGTTTTGATTTTGGCTCTGCTACCAACTCCCTGAAAGAACCTCCTTGGGCTCATTTCCTCTTCTATGTAATAAGGGTGTTAATGCAGATAACATCTGGTGGGGCAGGGGGTCCTCTGATTCTGGATGTTTATTCATACCTATGGCATACTGATTTGGAGGACGAAAGCAGGGAGGCGGGAATGAGAGTGGAATGTGTGGTGTGGGAGCAAATAAAAATGTCTACTGGAGGATGAGATGAGACAAAGAAATGTTACCTGGGTTGAATAAAAGCCACCTCCATACCTCTGCTCTTCAGATAGCCATTTGATGATTGGATTGGCATAATTCACTTCTTTCAAGCTCAGGCAGGTGAGTAAAGCGTAGGCAGTGGTTTCCACCATACGTGCTGTACCAGTGCTAGGTCCAAAGCTGTCTTTTTGTTGCAGATTGTCTTTCCAAAAACGATAAATGGGTGGATTACCTGAATACCGACCAATCACATTCATTAATATGATTAAGAATGGGACTCTGACATAACCTTACAGTTTCTAGAAGTTGCTTACTTTTCTTTTTAAGAAGAACTTCCTCAAGGTGACCAATACAAACAGTGCTACTTGTCTTTACAAGACAAACATCCCTAATACAAAAATCCAAAATAAAAAAAAAATCCCAAATCCAAAATGCTTCAAAATCTGAAAGTTTTTGAGTGCCAACATGATGTCATAAGTGTAAAATTCCACCCTGACCTCATGGGTTGCAGTTTAAATAAAGATAAAACTTGTTTCATCTTTCAAAATTAAAAAAAAAAACTGTATAAAATTACCTTGAGGCTATGTATATAAGGTATATATGAGAAACATAAACAAATTTTAGACTTGGGTTCAATCCCCAAGAAATTTCATTATGTATATGCAAATATTCTAAAATTTGAAAAAATCTGAAATCCAAAACACTTCTGGTCCCAAGCATTTTAGATAAAGGATACTCAACCTATTTTTGAAATGTCAACATAGTAATTTCATGTGTAGTAGTTTAGTACAGTGTCACTTTGGTAAAATTCAGTGTTAATTTGATAAGTGAACTCAAGTTCTAGTCTTTTCTAACTGATCATGTTAACTTGAACAAAATCCTTTAATTTTGTGGGAGTTGGTTTCCTAATACGTAAGTATAGATAGTACTTTCTTCCATGCAGTAAAACTCAAATGAGATAATAAATGTAAAAGGTCTTATAAACCACCATGCACATATAAAGGACTATTATTATTATTGATGTGAAAAGATACATTGGAAAATCTTTCTTTCAAATGGGAAAAATTAACATCATCATATCCAAAACCTTAGTTCAGTCTTTTGTTTTCTTTCTTTCTTTCCTTTCTTTCCTTCCCTTCCATCCCTTCCTTCCCTTCCTTCTTTTTAATTTTTTGTAGAGATGGGGGTCTCACTATGCCCAGGCTGGTCTTGAATTCCTGGCCTCAAGTGATCCTCTTGCCTCAGCCTCTCAGCAGGCTGGGATTATAGGTATGAGCTACCATATCTGTCCTCTCTTCCCAATTTAAAAGACTAAAGACAATTTCTACATATGCAGCACTTTTCATACATTAGGTTCTAAATTATATTTGTTATTGCTTTAGTCTTCTTGGAACAAATTATTTAAAAAAAAATGCATATTTGGAAATCATTTAAAAACCCAGTAATATATATTTGGAAATTTCGATGTGTATGTTTACATTTTATAACTACATTATTTACACTATCTTAGACAAGATACTTTCCTTCCTTCTCAGAGACTCAGATTTGCTGTATTTAATGAGGGTTTAGTTTAGATTTTATTTATTTATTTATTTTTTATTGTTAAATCATAGCTGTGTACATTAGTGCAACCAAGGGGTATGATGTGCTGGTTTCATATACAATCTGAATATTCTTTCTTTCTCATCAAACTGTTCAACATAGCCTTCATGGCATTTTCTTAGTTATTGTATGTAGACATTTGTATTCTGCATTAATAAGTTTCGCCTGTACCCATTCTAAGATGCACCATAGGTGTGGCCCCACCCATTACCCTCCCTCCACCCTAACCTCCCCCCTCCCTTCCCCTTCCTTGGCCCTTTCCCCATATTCTTGTCCTATAGTTGGGTTATAGCCTTCATGTGAAAGCTATAAATTAGCTTCATAGTAGGGCTGAGTACATTGGATACTTTTTCTTCCATTCCTGAGATACTTTGCTAAGAAGAATATGTTCCAGCTCCATCTATGTAAACATGAAAGAGGTAAAGTCTCCATCTTTCTTTAAGGCTGCATAATATTCCATGGTATACATGTACCAAAGTTTGCTAGTCCATTCATGGGTCAATGGGCATTTGGGCTTCTTCCATGACTTAGCAATTATGAATTGGGCTGCAATAAACATTCTGGTACCGATGTCTTTGTTATATTGTGATTTTTGGTCTTCTGGGTATAAACCTAGTAAAGGAATTATAGGATCTAATGGCAGGTCTATTTTTAGGTCCCTAAGTATTCTCCAAACATCCTCGCAGAAGGAATGTATTAGTGTACATTCCCACCAGCAGTGTAGAAGTGTGCCCTTTCCTCCACATCCATGCCAACATCTCTGGTTTTGGGATTTTGTTATGTGGGCTACTCTTACTGGGGTTAGGTGATATCTCAAAGTAGTTTTGATTTACATTTCTCTGATGATTAAGGATGATGAATTTTTTTTCATGTGTTTGTAGATCGTGTGTCTGTCTTCTTCAGAGAAGTTTCTCTTCAAGTCAGGATGGAGCTTGCCCATCCTGAGATGGGATCACTTGTTCTTTACTTGCTAATATGTTTGAGTTCTCTGTGGATTCTGGTTATTAAACCTTTATCGGAGGTATAACCTTCAAATATTTTCTCCCATTCTGAGGGCTGTCTGCTTGCTTTACTTACGATGTTCTTGGCTGTGCAGAAGCTTCTCAGTTTGATCAGTTCCCAGTAATACATTTTTGATACTGCTTCAATTGCCTGGGGAGTCCTCCTCATAAAATATTCACCTGGGTCGATTCCTTCTAGAGTTTTCCCTGCACTTTCTTCAAGTATTTTTATAGTTTCATGTCTTAAGTTTAAATCTTTTATACAGTGGGAGTCTATCTTAGTTAATGGTGAAAGGTGTGGGTCCATTTTCAGTCTTTTACAGATCGCCAGCCAGTTCACCCAGCACCATTTGTTAAATAGGGAATCTTTTCCCCACTGAATGTTTTTTATTGGCTTGTCAAAGATCAAATAATGGTAAGTAGCTAGATTCATCTCTTGGTTCTCTAATCTGTTCCAGACATCTACTGCTCTGTTTTTGTGCCAATACTGTGCTGTTTTGATCACTATCAATTTATAGTACAGTCTCAGGTCTGGTAGCGTGATTCTTCCTGCTCTGTTTTTATTTCTGAGTAATGTTTTGGCTATTTGAGGTTTTTTCTGATTCCATATAAAACGAAGTATATTTTTTAAAGATCTTTAACATATGACAATGGAGCTTTAATAGGAATTGCATTAAAATTATATATTGCTTTGGGTAGTATAGACATTTTAACAATGTTTATTCTTCCCAGCCATGAGCATGGTATGTTTTTCCATTTGTTAACATCTTCAGCTATTTCTTTTCTTCAAGTTTCATAGTTCTCTTTGTAGAGATCTTTCATGTCCTTTGTTAGGTATACTCCCAAATATTTCATCTTCTTTGGCACTATTGTGAAAGGAATAGAGTCCTTGACTGTTTTCTTGGCTTGGTTATTGTTGGTATATATAAAGGCTACAGATTTATGGGTGTTGATTTTGTAGCTTGAGACATTGCTGTATTCCTTGATCACTTCTAAAAGTTTTGTAGTAGAATCCCTAGTGTTTTCCAGATATACGAGCATATCATCTGCGAAGAGTGAAAGTTTGATCTCTTCTGACTCTATGTGGATACCCTTGATCGCCTTTTCTTCCCTAATTGCAATGGCTAGAACTTCCATTACAATGTTAAAGAGCAATGGAGACAATGGGCAACCTTGCCTGGTTCCTGATCTAAGTGGAAATGATTTCAATTTAACTCCATTCAGTACAATATTGGCTGTGGGTTTCCTGTAGATGGCCTCTATTAATTTAAGAAATGTCCCTTCTATATCAATTTTCTTCATCATCATGAAGTGATGCTGGATATTATCAAAAGCTTTTCTGTGTCAGTTGAGAGAACCATATGGTCTTTATTTTTTAGTTTGTTTATGTACTGAATTACATTTATAGACTTATGTATATTGAACAAGCCTTGAGACCCTGGGATAAATCCCACTTGGTCATGGTGTATAATTTTTTTGATGTGTTGTTGTATTCTGTTTGTTAGGATCTTATTGAGTATTTTTGCATCAATATTCATTAGTGATATTGGTCTATAATTTTCTTTTCTTCTTGGGTCTTTCCCTGGTTTGGGGATCATGGTGATGTTTGCTTCATAGAATGTGTTGGGTAACATTCCTTCTTTTTCTATATTTTGGAAAAGGTTTAGTAATAGAGGTACTGGTTCTTCTTTAAAGGTTTGGTAGAATTCTGAAGTAAAGCCATCTGGTCATGGGCTTTTCTTTTTAGGGAGATTTTGTATAGTTGATGCTATTTCAGAACTTGATATAGGCCTGTTCAACATTTCCACTTCATTCTGGCTAAGTCTTGGTAGGTGGCGTACTTCCAGGTATTGGTCGATTTCTTTCAGATTTTCATATTTGTGAGAGTAGAGTTTCTTATAGTATTTGTTAAGGATTTTTTGAATTTCTGAGGGGTCTGTAGTTATTTCATCGTTACCATTTCTGATTGACAAAATTAGGGATTTTACTTTTTTTTTCCTGGTTAGGTTGGCCAAAGGTTTATCTTTTATTGATCTTTTCAAAAAACCAACTTTTGGATTTATTGATCTGTTATATAATTCTTTTGTTTTCAATTTCATTTAATTCTGCTCTGATTTTGGTTATTTCTTTTCTTCTGCTGGGTTCTGGATTGGAATGTTCTTCCTTCTCCAGTTGCTTGAGATGTCCCATTAAGTTATTAACTTCCTCTCTTTCCATTTTCTTGAGGAAGGCTTGCAGTGCTATAAATTTCCCTCTTAGGACTTTCTTTGCAATATCCCAGAGGTTCTGGTAATTCATGTCTTCATTGTTGTTTTGTTCCAAAAATTTGGTGATTTCCTTCTTAATCTCATCTATAACCCATCTATCCTTCAGCATAAGGTTGTTTAGCTTCCATGTTTTTGTATGGGTATGCAGATTCCTGTTGTTATTGAGTTCAACTTTTATTCCATGATGGCCTGAGAAGATTCAAGGAATAATTTCTATTTTTTTAAATTTACTGAGGTTAGATTTGTGGCCTAGGACGTGGTCAATTTTGGAGTATGTTCCGTGGGCTGATGAGAAGAATGTGTATTCAGTTTTGTTGGGATGAAATGTTCTATAGATGTCTGTTGTGTCCAGATGTTGAATGGTTAAGTTTAAATCTAAAATTTCTTTGCTTAGCTTCTTTTTGGAGGATCTATCCAGCACTGCTAAAGGGGTGTTAAAATCTCCAACTACTATGGAACTGGAGGAAATCAAGTTGCTCATGTCTGTTAGAGTTTCTCTTATGAATTGAGGTGCATTCTAGTTGGGTGCATAAATATTAATAATTGAAATCTCATCATATTGAGTATTACCTTTAACAAATAAGAAGTTTCCATCCTTATTTTGGTTGGTTTAAAGCCTGTTGCATCTGCAAATAGGATTGCAATGCCTGCTTTTTTCTGCTTTCCATTTGCCTGGAGTATAGATGACCATCCCTTCACCTTGAGTCTATATTTGTCTTTTAATGTAAGATGTGATTCTTGTATGCAGCAGATATCTGGCTTGAGTTTTTGTATCCAGTCAGCCAACCTGTGCCTCTTTAGAGGACAATTTAAATCATTCACATTAATTGAGAATATTGATAAGCCTTTCGAGAGTCCGGTGGACATTTTTAATCCTTTTGTAACTGTGGAAGTTGGAATTTGATCAAAATTTTCTGGGTGGGTTTACTTTTGTGGTGGAGGGTTATGCTGGTCTTTATGAAGAATAGGTCTGAGAATATCCTGGAGAGCTGGTTTAGTTATGGCAAATTTCTTCAACATGTGAATGTCATTAAAGTATTTAATTTCTCCGTCATAAATGAAACTCAGTTTAGCTGGGTACAGGATCCGGGGTTCAAAGTTATTTTGTTTTAGGGGATTAAAAGTCAATGACCATCCTCTTCTAGCTTGAAAGTTTTCAGCAGAGAGATCTGCAGTTATTCTAATATTCTTGCCCTTGTAGGTGATGGTTTTCTTTCATCTGGCTGCTTTCAGAATTTTCTCCTTCATATTAACTTTAATATTGACTATGATGTGTCAAGGGGATGTCTTATTTGGGTTGAGTCATGCTGGAGTTCTGAAACTGTCTGCTATCTGAAGTTCAGAATCTCTTGGCATGTCTGGAAAGTTTTCCTTCATAATCTCATGGAGAAGAGACTCTGTGCCTTGTGAAGCCACTTTGTCACTTTTGGGGATCCCTATAAGACGAATATTGGTTTTCTTCAAATTATCCCAGATCTCTCTGAGAGAGTGATCTGTTTTTGCCCTCCATTTCTCTTCCTCTTTGAGAGTTTGAGAGTGTTCGAAAGCTTTGTCTTCAATGTCAGAAATCCTTTTTTCTGCTTGCTCCATTCTGTTACTGAGGGATTCTACCGTGTTTTTCAGGTCTTTGAGGGCTGCAACTTCTTGTATCACTGTGTCAAAATCTTTGGTCATTTGGTCTTTGAATTCATTGAATTCTTGAGATATTTTTTGGGTTACTGCTTGGAATTCTAATTCGATCTTATTTGCTATCCAGATTCTGAATTCGATTTCTGACATCTCAGCTATTTGTTTGTGCATGGGATCCTGTGCTGTGTCTTCCCCATTGATCCATGGGGGAGTTGATCTACTCTGATTCTTTATATTGCCAGAGTTTTTCTGTTAATTTCACCTCATGATTGTTTTTCACCATTGCCTCTGGCCGTTCTCAGAGTTGGAGGGTGTCTCTCCAAGATCAGACCCCAGTGGGATCACTCTATTGTTGCTGGATCTTTGTAGGGAGTGACCCTGTGTATTTCCTCCCTGGCCCCAGCCAGGGAGTTCTGATTGTGGAAACAGCTCTAGTGTGTGACACACCCAGATCCAGCAACAGGGTGGGGGGTGGTGCACATGGTTCTGGGAGTGCCTGGCACCCAGTGACTTTGGCACAGAGAGCCCCAGGCTCCAGCAGTCTCTGGCCAGGAGAAGGGCTCTGCGCGGAGGCAAGGAGGGCTCCAGAGGGCACGCTGCTACCAGAGTCCCTGGCCAGATGAGCTGGCCGGTGTGGAGTCAGGGAGGGTAGAGGAGGGAGGATGCGGAGTTGTGCGACTCCTGCAGTTCCTGGTCAGGGCGTGCAGAGGCCCAGTGGGCATGGGTGGCAGGTTGGGGGTCGCTGTGCAGCTCTTAGTGAGGTCCAGGCAGGCGACAATCACGGTCGCAGCACAGTTCTTATGGAGATCTGTGTGGTGCAGCTCTTACAAAGGTCCGGGCGGGCGCCACTCACAGCACAGCTCTTATGGAGGTCCGGGCAGGAGCTGATTGCGGTGGCAGCACAGCTCTTACAGAGGTCCAGGTAGTTTAGATTTTTAAAGAAACTTCTAGCTCAAACATTATTTAAATTATTATGTTCCCCTTTATCTCTTAAATTCTATGATGCTATGATCTCACAATACACAATAATTTATTTTGTATTAGTTTTGAAGTATCATACAAATTGTTTTGAGGAATATTTTAAAATATATGTTTTGAGGTATATGTTAAAATCTGTCATTTTAAAATAATTGGCCAAATTTTGCAGGTGGCCCTAAAGCTCAGTAAGATGTATAAAACTTTTAGAAAACCTCAGGAGGAAGCTCAGAAGTGCCCAATCATGCCAAAGATCACTTGTACTCTCTTTCTATTTCTTTACTCTTGACCTATAGGAAGCAATATCTTTATTCTTCAATACAAAATACATACTTTTATAGCAAACCTGGTAGAATAAAAGCCAGGTCATGCACTCTTTTGCTCAAAATCTTCCAGTGGTTTTCCTTCTCACTCAAAGCTGAAGGTAAAGTTCTAGGGCTCCCTCTGACCCCGTAACATTTGACATGGATGAGATGCAGGCACCTTGCTTTGAGTGGACGCAGCCCTAACCCAGGGAGCATGGCTGGATGACTAGAGTATGGGCTGGATTTTAGCCTTGATTCACCTGCTTGTTTGGGTGACTTGTCACTCTCACAACTGTATACAGAAGCCCTAAAGAGGCCCTGTCATGATCTCTAACGTCCTACACGACCTTCCCTTTCTCCTTCAGCTTTCCCTCACCTTCCCTGACCACACTTCCTACTTCTCATCTCATCCTTCTGCAGTCACACTGGCCTCCCGGTCAGTACTGGACTACCAGGCTCGCTGGTGCTTCCAGTCATTTGCATCTGCTGTTTTCCCAGCAGGAACACCCTTGAAGGTAGCTGCAGGATTTGTTTTCTCACCTTCTTTCAGGTTTTGACTCAAATACCATCTTCAATGGTGCTTAAGCATAGACACCCTGTCTAAAATTACAACCTACTTCTCACCTTATCTTCTTTCTCTGCTTTATTTTTCTTTGTATCAGTCATCACCAACCTATTGACAAAATTTTACTTATCTATCATGTTTGTTGCTCCAATTAGAATGTAAGGGCTGAATTTTCTTAGGTCTGTTTTGTTTGCTGTCTTATCCCCAGAACCTAGAATGCTGCCTAGTAAAAAGGAGGCATCCATTGGAGGATTCCATTGGAACTAGTGAGTTCATATTTGTGGAGTAAAGGTATGAATAAATATTTGCTTAATGAATAAAAGAATGAATGAATAATAGCACTCACTACATTGCTTTGTGATGGTTTGTCACTTGAAGACAGTGTTGTGTCATGCCACCACCCACTTCCCAGAATTAGCAGACTCTATGCACTTAGTAAATGCTTGCTGAATAAATGTATGAAACAGGTCATACCTTTAGCCAAAGCTTCCCTCTTCAGGGCTGAAACAATTAAACGGAATTGTGGGTGCGTTTTATCTCCCAGGGAAAGTGCAAATGCAGCAATGGCCAGAGTAAAGGTGGTCCGGGCTGGGAGGGCATTTTCAAGCAGGAAGTTGTCAGCTTTAGTTAGAGCTGTGTTGATTTTCTACAAACAAGAGCAGAAGATATCTAGGTTTCTTTGACAAGCATCCACTGACATGAACTACTCTCAAGTTATACCATTCTGGGCTAGGCAAGACGAGAGGTGGAGAGAGGACCAACCTAATGGAATGGATGGGTCTCAGTGAAGTAAATCCTTGTGAGAGAAGAGAAACATCATAATCTCAGAAGGGACAATGACACTGTCCAAACTGGGTTAAGCTTTTTGCCTCTAAATCCTCACTTCACCTTTAGAGTTTTGTCCCTTTAGTTTCTGATTCCAGCATCAAACCTTGTCTCCAGGAAGAAGCCGCACCAAGCATAGACACAACTTTCATCATTCCCTCTCAGGATAGCTGAGACAGGCTCTCATGTTCAAAAGGGGTTATATTTAAAAAGTAAAACCATAAATAGCACAAAAACGGTACTGCCAAAGTACTGTTTGATCTAAGAATTCCTGGGAAAATAGTACCAATTGCTTTGTCCTGACACTATTAGAATATTTTGGATAAGTGGGTTAAGAGAGAGCTGGATGCAATGCTGCTAATCTGCCTGGCTCCTCCCTCTCAGCTCTGCCTCTGTCTCTCACTTACGTGGCTACTAAGTACCAACCTGTCCTTTAGGCCCCTGATAACTGGTTTTTGTTGACTATTTTGTCTTGTTCAGTGTAAATACCAATGCCTTTGAAACCAATTATTATTTTTTTTTTTTTTGTAGAGACAGAGTCTCACTTTATGGCCCTCGGTAGAGTGCCGTGGCCTCACACAGCTCACAGCAACCTCCAACTCCTGGGCTTAAGCGATTCTCTTGCCTCAGCCTCCCGAGCAGCTGGCGCCTGCCACAACGCCCGGCTATTTTTTTGTTGCAGTTTGGCCGGGCCGGGTTTGAACCCGCCACCCTCGGCATATGGGGCCGGCGCCCTACTCACTGAGCCACAGGCGCCGCCCTGAAACCAATTATTAACAAAAGAAAATAGTTAATCCTGTATCCTGGTTTAAAGGGCATGTATATTTGACTTCAGGTTTGCTGGCAGGAGTATTTAACCTCAGCTCAGGGATCCATCTCTCCCAATTAGGGTATCATCTCCATTAAGCTTTGGAATCTTCTATGCTGATTTCATTTAGGCGAGTCCTCCTTTCTCCTCTCAGCTTCTGAGCAAATAAAGTAGAACAAGCTAAAGAAGCAAATTTGCCATCATGTCTCCTCAGCACTTTCATAATACAGAGTTCCTCAACTATAGGATAACAGTAACATACATATAGTAGGATTTAGTAGAGATAAACAAGGAAGTTAGAGACGCTGGGGTTGTTCTCCCATCACAGTTCCAGGCTCAGCTCTACAATTTAGTAGCCTGTGACACTGGGCAATTGAATCCACCTTACTTACAGGCCTCAGCTTTCTTAACTGTTAATGAGTAGGTTAGACTAAGTGATCTTTAGTGTCTATCATAGTTCTGAAATCCTTTGATTCTAGAGTTTAAGTTATTTTCCAGTAATGTGAAAGGAAGGAAAAGCAGATTTTGAAACTAAGTTCTTCTGATTGGTGGCCTTTGCTGTATATAGTAAGAAATAGCTGATGGGTGTTAGAGGAAGAAACTCTGACTTACCATCAGGGGGCATATGTCAAAAGCCTTTCTAATTCCAATCACAGTAAAGGCTGTAAGATAGAAAGTTTTCTCTTGGGCTTCAACAGGCAAGGTACCCTAAAAAATAAGCAATGTTTTAAAATGAGAGTTAAAGGGTGTTTTTAAAATGAAATGATCCTTTTCTTCTTCTTCATCCTCCTATAATAGGATGAGAATGAAACTCAAATTGCAAATAAAACTATTGTTATTTTGTACATTTGGTTTCTTTACCTGTAATTTTATTGGTTGATACTGGGAGTTATCCTTGAAGGATCCATTTTCTAGTTGACAATTCTCAATTAGCCACAATAAAGAATTGCAAATTGAATTTTGGTTTTGCTCTACATATTTATTTACTTGTCCAAGTACTCTTAAAGCAAAAGCTGTTAGCCTTTAAGATAAAAGCAAAAAAATAAATATTTAGAACATTGAATCCCTTTTGGCTTTTGGTTTATACAGTGTTTTAATTTATACCATTCTAATCGTTAAAAGAAAGTAATATTCCAAAACATACAATTCCAAAGTAAGTTACTGTTTTATAAGGTAAGGGAAGATTTTGGAAGCTCTCCAAGGAATTCAGTCAACAAATGTGAACAGCACATCTTCTGTGATTACAACATTATTAGCTAGCACACAAGCTAAAAATTGGTTCCTAATGATAAATTTTTTTCTAAGGTTAAAGATAACAGAGGTGGAATAAACAGTTTTGAATAACTCATGAATAACAGATATGGAAGAGTAAAATCATAAAACTCTGGGTTGTAAAATTTGTACATGCCATGGAATGTAAGTTCCTATCTGCGGCTTGTTCTCCCCTTCCCAATGTTTCCCAGATTGTTTATTTTGCTTTTTTTTTTGAGTGATGCCATTGACACAGAACTCATTACCTCACAAAGAAGCTTTAATGATCATGATTACTTAGTTAAAGACAATTTAAGTCTCTATTAATACCGATCAAAGAGTACCAGAAAGGATTGAATTCATACCCTCATGATACCTCTTCAATTTCCCAACTGCCCAAGAGCCCCCATCTCCAACTCCTCAGATGACTGAGATTCAGACCACTTGACTCCCTGTTTCTAACATTTTCTCACTTAAAATTTGTTCTATCTTTGTATTCATTTTCATTTTTACAATTTTAACTAATTTTTTCAAGAGGTGAAACTCATATAATTCAAAAATCCAAAAGCATAGAAGGATATATAATGAAATCTCCTTCCTGCCATGTCCCCCACAGAAGGCTACTGTTGTTTCCTGCATATTCTTCCAAATAATAAATACAATACAGTCTTCCTATCTACCTTTCCATCCCAACCACACCAAAATAGTACAACAGCATTTACATTATTCTGTACTTGGCTTTTTTCATTTAATAATGTATCTTAGAGATCTATATTAATACATGGTTGCTACATTTTTTAATAAACGACTTCATACATTAAATTATAATGTTTTAGTACAGATGCACCAAAACTATTTTAGTCATTTCCCTATCTATAGACATTTAGTTCTCAATCTTTGCTCTAACAGCCTTAATTATGTAAAACAATTATTTTTTGATATTAATTGGAATTTGCCTTCTCCTAATCCTTCCTCTGGTGACATTAAAAACTTGTTTTCTATTCTGTTGACTTTCAGGGGAAAGAATTGAGAGCTCCTTTCTTTTAATCTCCCATGATGCTCCCAAGGAGCAGGAATGCTTCCAAGGATTGGTGGAGGTCATTCACATCCTAAGGATTGGCCTGAATGTCATATAGGGGCTCTCTTGGGAACTCTGGCTTTTGAAAGTCTCTTTTCTGTTAGCAGGTGAGGGAGGCGTGGGAGCCTATGAGTGTAGTCAGACTGCCAGGCTGCCTGTCCACTTACTAGCTGTTTGGCCAACTATGTACCCTCTTGTGCTTCAGTTTCATTTCTGAAAAAAGGCAATGGCAATACATAGGGAACAGTCACTCACCTCCTGGTATTAATTATAAGGATTAAATATAGGAATACACGTAAACTAGTTCTGGCTTATAGTAAGCATTTGATGGGTATAAGTGCTTATCTATCCTTTCCTTTAATACTCTTGGGTGCCTCAGCCCCAGAGTCTACAAGAAGTGGGTGTCTAGAGAGCTATTCTTTGGCAGTGAAGCAAATACATCTTGCTTTAGCTTTTAGGGTTCTCCTATTCTCACTGACCTGCCTCTCATAGGCTGGCCTGAAATTCAAAATTTAAGAGAGACTTGGAGGAAGGAGAAAGAGCCAGCTAGCTATTTGACTTGCTTTTGTTCTAGATCTTGTGCTACCTCCTTCATAAAATCTAGTTTAGCTGCTCAAGTTTTAACATAGGGTCTGGGATTAAAATTTTATGGTAGAAAAGAATTTTTTTTTTTTGAGACAGTCTCATTTTGTCACCCTTGATAGAGTGTCATGGCGTGACAGCTCACAGCAACCTCAAACTCTTAGGCTTAAGCGATTCTCTTGCCTCAGCCTCCCGAGTAGCTGGGACTACAGGCACCTGCCACAATGCCCAGCTTTTTTGTTGTAGTTGTCACTGCTGTTTTAGCTGGCTGGGGCTGGGTTTGAACCTGCCACCCTCAGTATATGGGGCCGGTGCCCTACCCACTGAGCATAGGCGCCACAGTAGAAAGGAATTTTTAAAGTAACTTTTAAGAGAAATCTGGCAAAATCTTATAAAAGTGAAAAAGCACATGTCTCAAGTTCCAGCAATTCCATCTCTTAAGAAAGAGAAACTCACACATGCACACAAAAAGACATGTGAAGATATTCATTACCGTATTGTTTATTATAGTAAAAATTGGAAATGATGGTCCATCGAAATGAGAATGGATAAAGAATATGCGGTACATGATATATTTATAAAGAGAAATACCAGATAGCAGTAAAATGGAATAAGCTAGATTTATCTATATTTTTAGACCTAAGAAATTATTGAAGGAAAAAGGGAAGTTTCAGAGTGATAGGTATAGTAGTTATAGTAGTATTAGTTATGATCATTTCAAAACACAAAAAGGCATCCTATATGAATTCATACATATATAAAGGATTAAAAATGGTCTGGAAAGAAGCACAAACTCATGCTAGTCAATGCCCTTGGGGGGAAGTAGATGAGAATAAGATAGAAGCTTGTAGTTAAAGGAAAAACTTGAACTATATCTGTAATGTTTTCTTTTTAAAAGGAAAGACTAAGCTAATATGAAAATTAATTTCAGGTTTTGTTAACATGAATGGTATTGTACCTTTTTGTATCTTTTTTATAGTTCTCAAAAGAACTGTTTGAGCATATTCATGTATTGGACATTTCCTTCTATGCGTATTATTTCTTTCCAGGAACTTGTGGAGTTGGGTCTAGGACAGTACTCAGTATTCCTATATTTCTGGATGAATATCATCCACTCAGCCTTGCCCCAGATGCTAGAGGTCTTTGGGTGTTTACTGAGAGGTTGGTGCACCTCCCCCTTGGGATTTCCCAGGTCCTGTTAGGATAGTTTCTAGTCCTCATTGACACCCCCACCCACCCCTGCATTCGGGGGCTTATCCTCTGGTTGGTGTGCTCCAGCCAGGGCCTGCAAGTCTTTTAAAGTACACCAGCCATACTCGGTCAGACCCAGTTCTCAGGGTCTGCATATACAATGAAAAGGAGAAAGAGGAGTCAAAAACCTACTGATGATTCTGACTTGATCAATGGGGGACACAGTGTAGGGTATTGCTGAGCCCCAATTACAGGAACAGAGAGGAATGTTTGAGAAAGAAAAGAATGAATTTGGCACAGATTGTGTTCGAAGGGCCTTTGTCTTCCGGACACCAGAAACATGGATCTGGAACTTAGGCAAGAAGTTAGGCCTTGAGTACTAATTAGGCAGTTATCTGCATAGAAGTCATGGAAGTCATGGGCAAAAATGAGATTGTACAGAGACAGATTACAGAAAACAGGAGCACTTAAGATGAAATTCTGGGGACTCTACTTAAATGGAAAAATCTAAAATTAAATTATTCTAGTTTGTAAATTCCTTGAATGTGTTTCATACAGAACCTACAAAGAACCTGGCAAATTGTGTTTTCATTAAGAATTTTTTCAAAGCATGATAATATTTTTTGAAAATATATTGTCATGTGGATCTTTAATTAATCAGATTGTCTTTACCTCAAATCATCAGAATTATGGAAATTGTTTCATTGAATAAAATATTTATTGAGTACCTACTATGTTCCAGCTATGTCCTGGGCACTAAGAATACTCAGAACTGCCTTTGTGGAGTTTATATTCTAGCGAGGAGGACAGATCATAAGTGGAATAAGTAAAGATGTTAGTAATAAATGTGAACAAACACAGGGGAGAAAGAAATGAGGTGTCAAGATGTGTTGCAATTTTTGATATCATGATATAGCAGAGGTCTCACTAAGAAGGTGACTTTGGTAGAAATTGAGGGAAATAAGGCTGCCAGCCATGCTGAAACCAGGGAAGGAGCATTCCAGACAGAGGGAGCAGTCAGTGCAAAGCCCCTGAAGTGGAGGGAAAGAGCGGGTAGCAGATAAGGCAGGCGACCCAAGGTGGGGCCAGATCATGTAGGCTTTGTAGATCACAATAAAGAGTTTGGGTTTTACTCTGGATGAGAAGGGGAGCTCCTAACTGGTTTTCAGGGGCATGACCTAACATGTTGTGCCAAGCTCACTCTGGCTGCTGCTGTGTTGAGCACAGACTGAAGAGGAGCAAGGGCTGAAGCAGGACACTAAGCGGAGGTGAGTGCCTTGGCCCTGGATGGTGTAGTGGAGTTGGGGAGAAGTACTTAGATTCAGGATATATTTTGAGGGTATTGCAAACATTTCTTCTGGATCACATATGGATTGTAGGAGAAAGAGAGAGGAGTGAAGGATGACTAGCTTTTTAGTTTAAGCAACTGGGCTTATTCTTCATTTAGAATATAGGAAGTGAATGAACCAACTACTTTATGAAAATACAAAACAAAACCTTCTACTTACCAAGTGCTAGCACTTCCACCTTTCCACATACTGTAAGAAAAGTCAGCATTTCTGTAGGACATGATGCTCACCATCCCTAAGAGGAACCAGAAAAAGAACACAGTACTTAAGCGACCCCCATTTTACTCAAAAATCACTTTACCAGCCCTTGGGGATGGTAGACTTCATTTGGTGTTGGACAGAAAGCACATGCTCAGTGGCCAACACTGACTTCTCAAAGGAAGTGTATGAATTGCTTGAATAGGGAATTATCACATTCTGATCTCTTTCAAAGAGGAAGGAAGTATTCTGTAGTGTTTGGAATGCAGGTGTCTTGTCTCTCATCCAGGCATTTTGGCAAATTAAAACAAATGCTACAGAAATGGTATTCATGTAGTAGTATCCACCTCATGGTTTTTTTCGGGGGGCTAAAATGTTTTCACAATTAAACTTTTATGTAATTAATAACTTAAATATTAGTTTAATTAAAATATTAGTTTAAAAATAGCTAGACTTATATGTAAAAGAGATTTTTTTTACCTTCTTTTAATTTTTTCTTCAGGTTCTGTTTTTCACTTAATGAGTTGGTGTCAAAAATGTTCCAATGATTTCCAGCTTCCAGGTAGTGGAAAACATAGAATATCGGGACAATGCTCATTAGCTCTGCCTCTGCACTGCCCTTGGGGAGGTGGGTGAGGCTATTGATGCCTTCCTGACTGAGAACTGCAGACAGGACCTCACCTATAAGCAGCCCTGAAACAAAAAAGAAATCAAAGTAGACACAATCATTTTCTATGAGCTTCTAAGAGTAAATCATTTTCTATGAGCTTTCTAAGCTTCCCTTTCTAAAGAGGGAAGAGCAACCATCTCTATTCTTCCCTTTTTATCTAGGCAGTTAGTTGACTTCCTTCTTAGAAATGGGAAAAGAAGAAAAGATTTGGTTAGAAATATGAATTGAAAAGAAGTAAAAGAAAAGAAAACTTAAAATTATTACTGAAATATGGTAGGAGATAATGTAATACAATGAACAGTTACTGTGTAGAGCACACAGCAAATTAATTGCCATTCAATCTGATTGCCTTCCATATTAACCAGTGGTTCTCAACCTTCCTAATGCCGCGACCCTTTAATACAGTTCTTGTGGGTCGCAACCCACAGGTTGAGAACCACTGATATTAACCAATCTCTCCCAGGAAGCAAAGCAAAGAGCCAAAACAGGGAGTGCTGTGGTCTGTCTGTAACTCACTGTGCAATCTTGGGCAAGCCCTTTTCTTTTTATATCCAACAATAGGGTTGCACATGCTCAAAAAAAAAAAAAAATTACTTTCCAGTACTGACATTTTGTGATTCCAAGATTTTATCTGAGATAAAATGTAGTCAGAACAGTCTATCATTTTGATGTATGTTATTGAATTGTAAAGGCTAGAAACCAGGGAAAACTCACCAAACATGTCACTTCTGCAAATGTAATAGAGGGGAGAGAACTTCTGCTATGGGGTGAATGTATATGTCCCTTCAGAATTCATATATTGAAACCTAATCACCAAGGCAATGGTAGTAGATGATGGGGCTATTAGGAAGCCATTAGGTCATTTGGGCTCTTCCCTCATGAATGGGAGTTATGACCTTAAAAAGGATGAGTGAAGGAGCTGTCCATCCCATTTTGCCCCTTTGATCTTCCACCATCTACCATGTGAGGATGCAGCAATAAGATGCCGTCTTGGAAGCAGAGAGCAGCCCATGCCAGACACCAAATACGCTGGTGCCTTCATCTTGGACTTCCCAGCCTCCAGAACTATGAGAAATAAATTTCTGTTCTTGATAAATTACCCAGTCTCAGGTATTTTATTACTGCAGCATACATAAATGGACTAAGACAACTCCTCTGGGACTGGAACTCCAGCATAGCAGTGCTTTCTCTTGGGGCCATTGCAGGTCATACAGTCTTCTCTGGAGCAAGACTGGACACTAAAACCATAGAAAGTTCTTTTAGTCTAAAAGCAGTGGCACTCCTACTTTAGAGAATGGACCAATGACAGGCCCCATCCTCTGTCTTCTCCATTTAAATCAGGCCAGTGGGGGAGGATAGTTGGAAAAGTGATCAAATGTTTGAAGGTGGTGGTCAGTGGAATACCGTCTAGGGTATTCCTAGAGGTTGGTTTTTGTGTGCAGTTGAGCAAGGAAGTGGAGAAATAGAATAATTATGAGGATATTTGATTTTTGTTGGAAACACAGGGTGAAATAAAAATGGCATTTCTTAATTTACCTTTTATACTCAAAATCCTTTTGACTTTTGTTTTGGGGACCAAATCTAATGGTATCTTGTATGGGAACTCCTTTTGTCTGCTAACAACACCTGCAATTTAAAAATATTCATTTACACAGAGTTCCTAGAAGACTATTTGCAGAGTATTTAAAATTTATCTACCTCCAAGGAATTTTTCAAAATAAAAGACTTTTATAGAGGCACTATGAAAATTTTACAAGAGAGTTAGAAATTTCTGAGGATTTTTATCAAACCATAGGCTTGTATAATCACTTTAAATAAAGTATTAAATTTGGCTATAGCTTTCTGGTAATTTTAAGATTTGAAATAAATAGGCAATATGAGTCTTATTTAACAGTGAAAGGAAGCATGCCATTTTTTTCTAAAACAAGAAAATTGTTCCTGGAACTGAAATCTAAAAATAACCAACATGTAACCTCTGAGTCAAGGATATATGTGCATTAGCTCTACTGAGAAGTGTGACCTGAAATCCTTCCTACTTTTTCCTCTCAGTTTAGGTTATTTTTTTTTCTTGGTGCACAACAATAGAGTTTTGGCATACTGGTATCAGGGAATTTTTCTATTGTAAGCACTGTGTTATGTCAAAAAACATTTATTATACTACTGATAGAGTGTCAAGTGCTCTACTAAAAAGGCATTTGGATCTTCACAACAACCCTTTATGCAAGGTCTATTTTTATTATTTTAATTTTATAGGTGAAACTGAGGTTTAGAAAGAACTACTTCATGTGGAGCTGCGATCTGAACTCAGGAAGTTTTAGTGCAGAGCCCACAGTAGTCACTACAAAGAGACTCCATCTCCTCTTGTCCCGCTAAGAATGCTCTTTGAGGGCAAGGATCATCTCGTATATAAGTTCTAGTCCCAGCACTCAGCACAGTCCCTGGCTTGTGGAAGAGGGTTTAAAAAATGAGTGACATTTTGCAGTTTAACAGACAGTCACAAGGCTTTGCTGAAGATACAGAAACATTTCTTGTTAAACTTATTTCTTATCGGTAAACACTGATAAAATAAAAATAAAATTCTGTGAAGACATTTATAGGCTTGCTGTATGGTTGAAAGAGTATGGTTATCAAATGAAATTATGATGGATTGGGTTTAAAACTTCATTGTTGTTCAAAGAAGAATATCAGAGACAAAAATCAAGCAAAAATAAACAAGAAACCTCAAATGGGATATAGAAAAAAAGTACAAAAGATATGAATAGTCAATTGATAGATAGGAAGCCCAAATGGCCAACAAGTATATGAAGAAATGCTTAAAATCACTAGTAACCAGGATAACCCAAATTAAAACAATAATGAGATATCACTTTATACTCATCATTTTAGACAGGGAAGTAGCACCAAATGTTGGTGAAGATGTGGAGACAGGAGAACCCTCATGCACTGCTGGCATAGTTATTCTGAAGAACAATACAGCAGATGTAAATAACATGAAATATGTGTATGTCCTTTGACCCAGCGGTCCTCCTCCTGGGTCCAGAGAAACACAGATTATTCAAGGGAAATCTACAAGGATGTTCACTGCAGTGTTGTTTATTGTAATAGAAAATTCATCAGTAGGAGAAGGATAAGTAAAATTGTGGGGAAATCTACTCTGAAATCCTATGTAAGAAGAAATGAATTAAGTATACATATAGCTACAGAGATATTTCTTTAAGATTGACTTTTGAGTTTAAAGACATAAGAAGCAGGATATAATCTATAACAGTATGTTTTATATATGTTAAAAAGATATACACACAAAACAATAGGGCCTTCCTATTCAAAGACATGTATCAAACACATTAGAAAGGGCGCATTTGGTAGAAGGGAAAAGGATGAAGGAAAAAGTAAAACATAAGAGAGACCTAACTAGACCAATGACAATGATGTGCCGAGAAGAGAGGGAGTTTAACTCTCTGCATCACAGATAAGAGAAGAATTGAGAGAAAAGGGTTTGTAAGGGAAAAAAAGTAGAAACTTGGCCGGGCACGGTAGCACATGCCTGTAATCCTAGCACTCTGGGAGGCCAAGGCAGGAGGATTGTTTGAGCTCGGGAGTTCAAGGCCAGCCTGAGCAAGAGCAAGTCTTATTAAAAATAGAAAAATTAGCTGAGCGTTGTGGCAGGTGCCTGTAGTCCCAACTACTCAGGAGAATGAGGTAGGAGGGTCACTTGAACCTGGGAGTTTGAGGTTGCATTGAGCTAGGTTGATACCAGGAACTCTAGCCTGGACAACAGAGTGAGGCTCTGTCTCAAAAAAAAAAAAAAAAGTAGAAACTAAAGACTACAGCTAGTCTTGAGTATTGGGTCACTGTATTTAGTCTCTTTTTAAGCTGATATCACACTACTTTCACTACTATTAAATTACAGTTTGTTCTGATACCTCATTCTTCCTGACAATTTTTTTTTCAAATTTCCTTTAATATTACTGTCCATTTGCCTTTCCAAATACACCTTAGCCTTTTAAAAACTGAATTCTGTAAAGTATCATACTGGCATATAAATATAAATATTGTGTTTATATTTTGAAAGTCGCTAATATAAATATTGTATTTATATTTTGAAAGTCTCTAATATAATCTCTGGAATAACCAAGAAAGAATTGTCATCTTTTTCCTTTTTAGCTCTCTAGAAAGCTACCTAAATATGAAGTTGTGTAAGATGGTAAGGAATAAAGTCATATGACAAGGCTGGAAAGAGGCATAGGTTTTTTCTGGACCACTTTTCAGTTTAAAAAATCCACTTTTTATGGTAAAAGCCAAGTGTGTATAAGGATTTAGATGCATATATGCATAATTAATGTTTTTGTCTATTTACATATCAATCAGAGCACACACTTACATACATTTAGGCCTTGATTCTGTGCTCAAATGTTTTCAGAATTCTAGCTTTGAGAAGATACAGAGCAGCTCAATTTGAGGAAAAGCAGGAGCAATCAGGAATGGGTTCAGGCAACTAATCAGCATTATTGTGCTTTCAAATAATGCATGCCAAATGATTATGTAAGTGACCTTTTCTTAAATGTTTTTAGATTGATGGTTCTATAATAAAATAGTATAAATTATTATTGTGATGGATACAAAATGACTAATTATAAGGTAAGTCATGCAATTAGTACTATTTCAATGCTTTTTTTTTAATTAAGTCGTTTGTACATAGATCATAAACACATTTATGTCATTATGGGATTCAATGTGTTAATTATTTGCACAAATTGGAGTGCTTTTTTCAATGCTTTGCATTTAAAATTAATGGGATTATTTTTCTTTAGTCTTAGTCAACCAGATATAATATAACAAATGCTACCAAGAAAAGCAGTGATCTAAGAAGGGGATATTTCTGATTCTAGACAATTAACATTCTGAAAAAAATAGTGTTTTTTAAGTTATATTATACTTTAATTTCTACAGCAAAAAGATAACATATGAAATAAAAATCATTTTGCCTACCATAAATACCCTTAGGATCCAGGGTAACACCAGAATAACTTTCCCTTTTGATACCTTCTGGCTAAAATAAAGGCAGAAAACATTCAGTTAAGAACATAATTAAATGTATATGATTTGAATTCCTTGGACCAACTTTTCTGGATCACTTTTCCAATGAAAAAGTCCCTTTTTGAGGAAAAGGAAATGTGTGTATAAATACTTACATGCAAGAATAATATTTTATGTCTATTTACATATTGATTAGCATAAACACTTAAATAGAAGTTATTGTAAGCCAATAATTGATCTAAATGCTTTGCACGTGTCAACCCATTTAACCTCTACAAACCTCTATTAGGTAGATGCTATTATCACTCCTATTTGACAGATGAGGAAATTGACACACATGGAGATCAAGGACCTTATCCAGTGTCACACTAGTAGGAAGTAGAGGAGCCAGTTTAAAAGCCAGGCAGCCTCACTCCAGAGTCTGTGTGTAGAAGCATGATGCAAGGACACTTAGGAATGCCTTGCACAAGATAAGTCAATGCATGTTTACAGTAGTGAATTTCATCACTAAAAGCAGAACTCAGAGAAGGACGAGCCAGAAGACCCAGCCTATCATTAACTAGCTGTATGACACTTAGCAAGTATCTTATCTTTTTTCAATTAATATTATTTTTAAGTGACAAATCATAGTTATATAGGAATCTTATCTTACTTTTAAATAAGATAACATGAAAACATTCAACAGACTATGAGTAAACATTACTTAACGAATGATGGTTTTCTTCATTTTTTGACCTGTTTATTCATTTATAAAATGAAAAATTTTCTAGACTCCAAGTTCTTTAAATTCAAGGACTGTGTCTTATTTCTTTCCAGTATCTAGCATAAAGTCTGACACGCACATTTTAAGACATACTTTCTGAATGTGTTGTTGAAAACAAAATCCTAGAAAATATGAACCAAATTGTTGAAATAGGGTACCTCTGCATGTGGGAATTATTTTTTTAACTTTTTTCAGTATTCTCTATTTGCCACAATTTAAAAAATTTAAGGATAATTTTAGACTTACAGAAAACTACAATAATAATACCAAAAAACTCTAGGATAACCTCCATTCAGATTTCTCAATGGCCAACATTTTGTTATATTTGTTATTGTTTCTGTCTCTGTCTCTCTTTTAAGCAAAAGTTGTTGATAAAACTTTTATTTTTGGAATGAAAAAATTGTTTTTAAAGAATTATAAAAAGTGTGTTTTTCTTACCACCACTCGTAATGTTTTCACTAAGATTTCTTTTCCAAACGAAGTCTCCAGTGAAAAGTTGATGTTGTGGAGGCCAATTTCCAGAGGAAGGACAGTGAAGGTCACCAAGTGACTGGAGGAGCCCTCTATTCTCTGGCGCACACACTTGGAGGGCTTTGTCCCCTGGTGATCAATGGCTGAGCTTCCTGATGTGCAGATTCCCTCCCCAGCAGATATTTTAACACAGAACTGAAATAGCACCAGTGAAGAATTATATCAAAATACTTTACCTCTAAGAAAGTTTACCCTGATTATGTTTGTCTGGATACAAACACTTCACTGGTGCTTTAACAATTTTCAAACAATCCCTTTGATTCAGATTTCCTAACACACATGCACACTTTGCTGTAGGACTTAACAATGTGAAGGAATGTGTAGAAAACACTGTACTAGCTCAGAAACAACAGTACTAGTTAATATTCATAACACACAAAGTGCTCCTATAAACAATAATAAATGTATACACCTATTGAGTGCTTACTGTGGACCAGGTACTATATTTACACGAATGAGCTCATTTAATCTTCAACAATGAAGTAGATAGCTATGATTATCCCATTTTTCACATGAAGCAATTAGAAAAGGAAAGGCTAGGTGCTTTGCCCCCTAAAACAACTGACTCCATGAAAACAAGAGAAAGAATATGAAGATAGTACATAGGATGTCAGAGTTAGCGCATGAGAGAAGAACAACAAATGGCCAATGGACAAATGAAAAGAGGCTCAAAATTGTTAGTAATCAGGGTAATTAAATGGAAACCATTTTGCTCTATCAAATTGGCAAAATTTTACATGTATTAATAATATAAAGTGCTTTCATGTTTTCAAATATGTATGTAGTTGTATTCATTGTGTACATATATTATGCCATGATTTGCTTTTTTGAGCAACATTACATTTTTGAGCTTTAATAAAAATGATGCATGTAGTATTTAGTCCATTCACTTCAACTTCTGCTATTATTGATTATATGAATAAAGGAAAAAACATTCATCTAAAAAATTATAAGAATGTGAGGAATCAAGGCTACTCACATACAGTTGGTAAAAATGTCAATTAATGTAGTCCTTTTGGAGGACAATTGTGGAAATATTTAGCAAAAAGTAAAGAGTTCATACTCTTTAGCCCAATGTCTCATTCTAAAACAAAACATCTATCCTACAGAAATACCCACACATGTAGTAAGATATGTATTCATAAGTATGGACTTCAAAAAATCAATTATAATAGTGAAAACTTGATAACAACCTAAATGTCTTCAATAGAAACATGGTTAAATAAATTATAGTATACCCATCATGTGAATTACTATGCTTCTTTTAATGTAATAAAGTAAATCTACATACACATATACTGACATGGAAAGATATCTCTGATGATATTATTAGCAGGAACACAAATTGTTGAAGAGGTACATGTACATATATGTACATATCTCCTTTATACACATATGACTGGGTGAACTGGGGAGCCTCCACTGATCTCACTCCTCCTGCTGACCAGAGTATGGCTTCTGTGTCCTACCTATCTACTTGTGTCTACCCTGAATCACAAGTGGTAAGAAAGACACCTCTTAACATGATTTGTATTGAAAAGTGAAATCAGGCCATTGCCGCAGCCATGACGCTGAAATGAAAGAAGAAGAATCAGCACCACTTACCGCCGCTGCAGCAGCCCCCATTAGCGAAGAGGGAAGAGACTGGAGAGGAAGAGGATGGGAGCCCCGTTGGACCACCCAGCCTTCTGGGCCCTCCCCCCATGGCCAACGGAAAGCCTGGTGATCCCAAGTCAGGAAATCATAGAGTAGGAGAAGGTATTTGGAACAAATATAACCAATAAAGAGCTTGTATCTAGAATGTATAAAGAACTCATCCAGTTAAGCTTTTAGGAAAACTGACGAAAGACCAGAACAGACACCTTATGAAAATGGAGATCTAAATGAACAAGAAATGTGAACAAGCACTCAACGTCATTGTCATCAAACAAATGCAAGATAAAAACATACCACTTTGGAACTCTTGCATGCTGCTGGTGGGATTGTAAAATAATGTAATCACTATGGAAAAGAGTATATTGGTTTCCCACTTATGACAGTCCCACTTATACCCCCCAAACTGGAAGTAGGATCTTGAAGAGGTATTTGCACATCCATGTTCATAGCAGTACTATTCACAAAGCCAAGAGGTGGAAGCAACCCAAATGCCCACTGACAGCAGAATGGATAAACAAAGTGTGATGCATTCATACAGTGGAATACTATCCAGCTTTATGAAAGAAGAAAATGCTTTCACATACTACAACATGGATGAACTTTGAGGACTTTATTCTAAGTGCAATAGAAGTACAGTGGGCCAGGTGTAAGGCTCATTCTATTATCCCAGAACTTTGGGAAGCTGAAGCAGAAAGAGTACTTGAGGTCAGGAATTTGAGACCAGCCTCAGCAACAGAGTGAGACACGGGTGCACGCCCAACACCCATCTACAAAAAGTAAAAAGATTAGCCAGGCACAGTGACACACTTGTAGTCCCAGCTATTCAGAAGACTGACAGAGGAGGATCACTTGAGCCCAGAAGTTTGAGGCTTCAGTGAGCTGTGATCACACCACTGCACTCTGGCCTGGGTGACAGAACAAGACTCTGTCCCTAAAAAATAAATCTTTTTAAAAGGCAGATACTGTACAGTTCCACTTATCTGAAGTGTCTAAAGTCAAATTCATAGAAACAGTAACACAGTGGTTAGCAGAGGCTGGGGGAAGAGGGATTGAAGAAAGAGAATTGTTTAATAGGTACAGAGTTTCAGTTTTACATAATAAAAAAGTTCTGGAGATGTTTTTCACAACAAGATGAATATACTTAACACTACTGAACTGTACACTTAAAAACAGTTAAGATGGTAAATTTTATGTTATGTGTTTTTTACCACATTAAAAGATAAACTAAACTACCACTATTCACACTCATCAGAATGGCAAAATAAAAAGGGCTAACCATAAAAAAAAAAAAAAAAAAGAGAAGAGAAAAATGAAATCAGCCTTACAGTGGTGGATTGTTTTTGCTGTGACAATGAAGATTGATTTTTCTAGTTAGATTATATTGCAAACATATATAACATAAGTTGAATAAGCTAAATGTGAAGCTCTTTTATTAAGATAAAAATGTATTGATAAAGGGGTAATAAAATGGATATTTTTATTTTCCCAATCTTCCTAATAATGTTGGGTTAAACAAGAAATGCCTATCTCCAGAAATATGAAAAATAGGAATAGAATTTATGCTGGACCCTCTCTTATTCCTGGCAATACATAATATTTATCCATAGTTATTAAGCCATAATTATCTAATAAGTTAATTTTTAATATATTTTTATTTTATGTCTGATAATTTTAGAAACTTATAATATGCCATTTTATCAATTGTATGCTAATAATATTTGTAATGACAACTAAATCCACAATCATTTGATACTTAGAGTCTTACAATAATGGAATTTAAGAATATTTTTAATGTATAGATTTTTGGTTGCAACTAAGTATGATAGAGTGATCAATAGAAAAAATTCAAGCATAAAAGATATAGCATTAGGGGAGTGGAATGGAAATATGAGTTCATTGAGAAAGGTATAATATGTAATCTGTTGTTAAAAGATTATTTGAATATTTAAAAAATGGATTGCTATGATATTTAGGTTCTGCTATATTCACTTAAAAGTTTGATTTAACAGTTTATTTAAAAATATCAATATTTAAACACTATAAAAGTTGCAGAGTATCATTTTTTTTTAAAACATGGTAAAAAATTTTAGATGCCAACTTAAAAATGTATCAAATGAGTGCATAGTTTTGCCAAAAACAATTTGGAGGTTATGTAAGCAAAATTTTTGGAGACTACTGAAATGCTCATCTCTAAGAATAAAATTACAGCCTTTAAAAAATATAATTAGATTTCTGTACCATGCTGAATTCCCATATAAAGTTTAGTGATTGTGATTTTCAAGTGAGATCAATAGTCTATTGTATAATTCTCTGTAAGGGTGTGCTGGCAAAGAGAATATGAATGATGGGTCCAGCCATGGTTGGAGTTTTTCACAGATTGAGCCCTGGAGTAAAAGAAGATCAAGGGAATTGACATGATTTTAGTCAGTGTGGTTATACTGATGGTTCATGAATTCTAACCTACACAAGAGGGCTAATGAATAATGACAAAGGCATTCAGTCGATGGATTAGAGATTTCAAAGATGCTGCAGATCTGTAGCCATGGGAACAATCTAGTTAATGAGTTAGAGGGGGTGGAAGCAGGTTGCGATTTGGATGGAGGATGTTTGAAATCAAGATTTCGAAGAGAATGACAACATCTACAATGTGAAGATGAGTATGAATGGCTAAAATGGAGGAAAGGAAAGGTTTTTTAAGACTCAGAAAGATCAAGGGACTCAGAGTCTAGGTTAATAAAGGAACTAAATGTAAGCTCACCTTTCTCTGAACTTCCACAGTACACTGTATATTGATTATCCTAACAGTTTATTCTTGTTTTCTTTTGTTTGTTTGTTTTTGTTTTTTAGTAGGTCCAGGCTGGGTTTGAACCCACCAGCCCCAGTGCATGTGGCCAGTGCCCTACCCACTGAGCTATGGGTGCTGCCCCACTTTATTCTTCTTTAAATTTAAGTTACATTGATGTGTACTTTTCTTATCTCTTCCTGCTTTCTTCATCCCTTAACTTATTAAGCTGCACATCTAGTAATACTCATTGTAAGTGTTTGGTTTATATTGTTGGACTAAGTTGGATTTTTCTGTGTGTGTGGTAATTTCTCTAGTAGAATTCTCAGAAAATCAGAGAATATTTTCTTTTTTCCATTTATTCTAACATACCATAAATACCTACTTACAAGCATCCCAGAAGTCCTATAGTTGTAAATAGTTCCTTTCAATTGGATCTGTTCCCCTCGTATAACAGAATATGGTATGTTCATTTCCAAGAAGACATCTTTGAATACCTTTGCCTTGAGAGTATCAGCAACACATATACCTTCAGCCCAAAGTGAAAGCAAAGTAGAAGCATATTAGAGAATTCCTTTAATGCTTTGTTAGCACCAGAATGTCTCACATTTGTTTTAATTCAAGGAAAAAAGAACTGGATCATGTTTTTCCCTACATTATTACCTCGTGTCCTTGAATTTTCTACTTAGTGATCTTTATTTCAATAATTGCCAGGCACAGTGGCTCACGCCTGTAATCCCAGCACTGGGGGAGGCTGAGGAGGGAGAATTACTTGAGCTCAGGAGTTCAAGACTTGCCTGAACAAGAGTGAGACCCTGACTTATAAAAAAAAAAAAAAAAACAACCCAGCCAGGCACTATGGTGAGTGCCTGTAATCCCAGTGGCTTCAGAAGCTGAGGCAGTAGGATGTCCACAGCCCGAGTTTGAGGTTGCAGTGAGCTATGACGCCATTGCACTCTGCTCAGGGCACAGGATGGGACTCTGTCTCAACCAAAAAAAAAAAAAAATGACAACACTTAAGTCCTGGGGAAATTAAATGGACATTAATAAAAAGCCTCATCTTGCTAATCAAATAATTCCTTAAATGAATATATACTTAAGCTTGCTTACCACTATTTGAAATGCCAATGCCTTGAATTTCCCAGGTAGTTAGAGAATCAGGTAGCACAAACTGCAACTGGTTTCTAGAAATTAGAATGCTGACATTTAAATACAGTGGAAAACTGATTAACCCAACTTGACAGAGGCAATCATTAACAGAAATTTTGCTTCATACTACTTTAGAAGAGAGAAAAATATCATAAGACAAAATTATATCAAGTATTAAATAAAAACATATCGAGAAAAATATATTCAGTAACTCTCCTACATAATCATGATTTTAGACATTGCACCTGTGTGATGAGAATTCAAGTCAGAAGGATGCCTTTGAAACACTGTCAATCAAAGCATACGAAACAAACAAAAACTTACGTTCATTGTGAATGTGTTCAAAATAGGAAAGCAAAATAGGGAAGCAATATCACTGCTCATAACAAAAGTGACAAAATTAAAAGTTTCTGATTACTGTTACATATTTATTTACAGCTATTGTCCACCAACTTTGTGTCAGTCATAGTGCCAAGTACTGAGGCACTTATAAGATATAGTCCTGCTCTCAGGCAATGCACAGTCTAGTGGAAGAAATGGTAAAGTAAATAAACTGCATTTCACTGTAATAACTGTACCAATAAGGCATTAAAAGAGTTCGGAGACCGTGTGCATTCATTCAATACATTTATTTTCATGCTTCTATAAGCCAGACAGAGCCAAGTTGTGGATGGAAAATAGTAATCTGAATTCAGTCCTCACCCTCCAGGTATTTACATTTTAATGTGGAAGACAAGCAAGTAAACTAGCCAGTAGAATACTATGTGATACCTGTAGCAGGGTTAATTGGGAGGGATAATTAATACAGTCACTGTTAGGATGGGAGACATGGGGGGAAGCTTTACCAGCAGAAGTGCTAGCTAATGGGCAATGTTGGATGATACACAACAGTGTGGAAGAAGAATGAGAGGGAACAAGGGTAGTGACAAGGAGACATAGAGGACGACTGCAGGCCTGTGGACTCATTCCTTGACTTCTCATAGGAAACGCACTTAGAGCACATGTAGGAAGAGGGAAGCTTGGGGACTTAGCATTGTTCATCTCTGTTTTCAGTGCCTGGTACAGAGGAGGCATGTCATAAAACTGTGTTGAATAAAGAAGTTTAACAAGAAAAGAACCTTCCTGTTTATCAGTGTTTGTTTTATAGTACAGATACTTTAGGATGAAAGCAGCTGCTTAATATGGTTTATAGCACATAGCTGTGTGCAGCAAATGCATAATGAAGTGAAATGAAATTTAACAGAAACACCAATAGTTAATCCTACCCTGGAACTAATCACTAGAGCAAAGTGCATTTAAAAAAAAAAAAAAAGACTAAGCAAAACAAAACAAAATTTGAGCAAGTGGTAGGATCATCTTAACTCTTAAATAAGCTATTGGGAAATGAGTAGTTCTCAGACTTTTAGCCATAATATTTACATTATTCACATCTCTTTCAAAAGAACATGAAAGAAGTATGATACCTTTTGGGAACATGATGAACTTCCCATAACCAGCTTTCTGGAAAATAGCTTCGAATTTCTGGCTTACTTACTGGTAACAGGGTCTTCATATCTGGGGAAAAAAAAAACATACCCTATTATGGAAAAACAATATAAATTCTTACAGCTAAATTTTAAAATATTGCAATCAATCTATACCTTAAATATTTTCTGAAAGGAAACATTTCGTTTAATGCTTTTAAAACAGAACTATAGAGACCTTAGAATTTCTCAACTAATATCACTGACAAAACAAAACATGCAAATATCTTTAATGATTTGTTTCCTAAATTGTTAAATGTTTAATATTGCTGAGATTATACAGGATACTGTTCAGTCTGTAAAGTTATTTGAACTTCTGTAATTTTAATAGTTGTGTTTATATTAGAAAATAGGGAGGATGGGCGGCTCCTGTGGCTCAGTCGGTAAAGGCGCCGGCCCCATATACCCAGGGTGGCGGGTTCAAACCCAGCCCCTGCTGAACTGCAACCAAAAAATAGCTGGGTGTTGTGGCGGGCGCCTGTAGTCCTGGCTACTTGGGAGGCTGAGGCAAGAGAATCACTTAAGCCCAGGAGTTGGAGGTTGCTGTGAGCTGTGTGATGCCATGGCACTCTACCGAGGGCCATAAAGTGAGACTTTGTCTCTACAAAAAAAAGAAAATAGGGAGGTTTATGTGATTCTTCTGCCTTAAGTCTGTGATTTATTCATATTTGCTTTAATAAAAATGGATATAATTTCTGCTTCTGTCCAAGATCTACTAGGACTAGATTTACCCTTCTGTCTTAAAAAATTTTAGAAAACCATACACAGTATATGAAACAATACTGTACAGACATTAGAACATAAGCAGAAGAGAAGAGAAACAGATTAGGGGGATGTTAAAAGCGCTCCAGCTTACTACCTATGGGTGGTTTACAGGCCAGTCCGAGAGAGAAACCCACGCAGAGCCTGGTGGGCTCTTGAAGGTTGTGGCAACACGGATGGGAGTTTGGGAGGTCAAGCTGTCTAGAATGAGGGGCAGAGTACCAGGGAGAAGGGAGTTGCAGAGAATGACTTCCCAGCAGCTGGAGCCAAACCAGATTGGGAAATGAAAAAAAAAAAAAAGTACTAGATGGTTTATTAAAGTGCTTTTTGTAATAAGCAAAAATTGGAAAACCACCTAAATATATACTCTGATTATTCTGCTTAACTGTGTCTCTTAAACATCATCCATTTCTATGAATATTTTTCTACAAAGGTAAAATTTTATGGCCACTTACCAAAGCCATTTAACAATGGCCATGAATTCTGAGAAATGCATCATTAAGTGATTTCCTCATGGTTCAAACATCATACAGTGCACTTACACAAACCTAGATGGTATAGGCTACTATACGCAAGACTATATGGTGCAAGCTGATTGCTCCTAGGCTATAAACCTGTACGGCATGTTACTAAACTCTGTAGCCAACTATAAAACAATGGCAAACATTCGTATATCTATTTAAACTTAGAAAAGGTATGGTAAAAATATGGTACTATAACCTTACGGTACTATTGTTGTATCTGTAGTCTGTCATTAACTGAAATGTCATTATGTGGTGCATGTCTGTGTAAAACAAGAGCTGTCATTCTACCTTTGTTTGTTTTGTCAAAGACTACATATAAGTGAAAAGAAAGTCCTAAAAATTCTGAAAACATATTAATGAGAGCTCTGTAAATTTTGAATATATATTTCATGGTAGAAATTGAAATAAGATTTCAATTTTTATATGAGTACATTTAACTTAATGCTAGATTTAGAAATCGTTTGGCATATTTGATCAGTGTAGTTATAAATTAAATTTTTAATGGTTGTAATATCATAGAACCACAGAATTTTGGAACTCAAAGGCATATTGGTCACAGCTTCTTGCTTGTGGCTCACAGAAGATAAATAACCATTCACGTTTAGAATGATGTGGCTTTAAGTTTATCTTCGGTCTTGACTCTGCTAGTGTACTCTGCATTATACTCTTCTCATGCCCTCAAATGAGAGATTCTTACTTATGAGAGGTTACGATTTATCATTTCTACTTTCAATTGTAAATAAAACTTGAAAATTGCCTTTCTTCATAGCATAAAGTTACACAAAATTCCCCAGATCTGGCAGAGTTCTGATAAAAAACATACTTACGTAGCCTTCCCAATTGTATGTTTTTATGTGATAGTAAAGTGCGGATCTGCTTTGCAATGGTACAACATTCATTGAAAGCTTTGCGGCATATTGGGCCGATGGTAACCCGCGCAAGTCGCTGTTCACAGGTTTCATCATCAACGAGCCGGGCTCCATCGTAGCAACATTTCTTTGGTATTTGATGTTTGTATTTAGCAGCTGAAATGGTAATAATACAAGAGCCCTTGATTATAAATAGAGTTATGACATCTCAGGCTTAGAAGGAATCTCAAGGATATCTGGCTTCTACTGCCATGTGGCTCTGCTACCCACAGCAGCTAGCCTACCCTTGGAACTACTCTAGGAATGGGGAAAATGTGACTTTACCAGACGGTCTGTTTCAATTAGTAATAAATAGTTAAAGGGCTTCTGGCAACTAAGCTAATACTAACTCTTGACACTGGCACTTTGAGTTTAGCACCCTTTGAGTAAAATAAGTTAAATATATACAAGAAGCCTTCAATATTTGAAGATGGCTATCTTCACTATACAAATACTTCCTTCTCCAAGCTAAATATCCTTTTTTTCAGAAAGTTTTTATATAATATGTGCACCTTTATCAATGGCACTGTCCTTCATTGTAAGTACTTGATGTCTCGTTTTTTTCATGTCATTACAATTCAGAATAAAGATCAGAATTAAAATAACTCATATACAAATGAAAGAAATTACTGTATTAGCATCAACATGATTATTAGTGGAACGCAGTTCACAGACTTCCAGTTCAATGTCCTTTCTACTGTAACATGATCAGTTATCATCTTCTATTTAAATAATTATTTAAAAATAATTCCTGTTAGATATATTTTCTAAAGAATAATCCAAAATGTTATTAACTGTTAAATATTTGAAATGGAAGTGATAAATTTTGATAGGTCTGTTGTATACCAAAGTTATTTAAGTGATTAATTTTGTCAGAATAAAATGGAATAATATGATTTTAATGGTTAGATGAAGTACGCAGAGAGAAAATATTTACTACAAATAAAAGCTAACATTTTAAATTTCTTTCTTTCTTTCTTTTTTTTTGTTTTTGGTAGAGATGGTCTCTCTGTGTTGCCCAGGCTGATCTTCAACTCTTAGCCCCAAGCAATCCTCCAGCCTTAGCCTACCTTAGATTTTAGAAATTGAAATAATAAACACCCATTTTTCTTCAGATTAAGGCTATAGCAAATAAACTATTAGCTTTATTTGAATCAACTTTTCTGAGAGAGGCGAGCTAGACCTCCATATATCTTTCTTTTCACCTATTCTATTTGAAATTATATAATGTTGAGTTTTCTCCAGCTTTTGAGTCATGTCACCATAACCTTTTTATGATCACATGAATCTTGAAATACCTGCTTCATGTATTTTCTTTTGCAGCATTCTTCTTGGCCTGAGAATTTCTTTACAAGTTTCCTCTGTTAAAAAAAAGACAGAGAGAGTGATAAAAAGAAAAAAAGGGGCTAAAATCTCAAGAACACTTCCATGAAATTGTTTAAGTATTTAAAATATTCATGAGTCACTCATTCAACAAATATTGAGGACTGCTTCAGATTAGGAATTATGCACCACATATCTAATTTGACTTGTTTTATCTTAGCTGAGCTCATGATTTAGTGTTATATAGTTTAACTTGCTTTTATCTGAATTTAGTTTTGAACCTTGTAACCTTTTTGATCCACTGACTACAGAGAAATATTCAAGCATTTAGCATAATTGTTTTGATGGGTATGCTATTTTCATTATTTGCTCTTTGTGCTACATGATTATAAATATAAACATGAATACTATACTATCAAGCAATATGATTCCTGCCCTTAATGAGCTCACAGTACAATGGGTGAGACAGATGTACAACTAAGTATAAGACTGTGCAGTGACATACTGCTATCATATTACTTGTGAATAGATCTAGTCCCTCCAAAATCCTCCCTATTAAAGGAGGAGGGAATGATTAATTCTATACGTGGAAGAGGTCTCATACAGGAGATGATTATCATGCTAGCTTCTCCAGCCTAATAAAGAAGAAAGCAGTGCCAATGGGTAAAGGCCCAATGGTGTAAAATAGCACAGTGCCACTCAAGAACTACACTGGTTCTGTATAGCTTAAACAAAAGGTAAGGCACAGCAGGGTAAGAGATAGTTGGATATAGTGAAGGAGAAGGTTAGAGAAGGTTTTCAGGACAACACAAAAGAATCTGTACTTTATATTAAAGATCAATGGAAAAATTTAGATAAGAGAGTTACATAGTCATGGAATTCTAAAATCAGCAAAGAGAATATTCTGGAAGAGGGACAAAAATAATGTCCAGGAGGCCAATGATCAATATAAATTTCAGTTATAAAAATGGCAACCAATCCCTTTCCATGCTGCTCAGGGAGGGTCCGTACAGCATTGTTCTGAATTCCCACCCTAACTAAAAGGAAAATTTCCACAATATCTGGAGCCCTTGATGACCTGCAAATGAAGGGGGAGAATGTCCCCAAATTCCTTGCAACAGGAACCCACATAGGGGCCACCAACCTTGACTTCCAAATGGAACAGTGCATCTACAAAAGGAAAAGTGGTGTTTCTGCATCATAAATCGGAAGACCTGGGAGAAGCTTCTGTTGGCAGCTCAGGCCGTTGTTGCCCCTGAAAACCCTGCTGATGTGTGTCATATCCTCCAGGGACACTGGCCAGCAAGCTAGGCTCAAGTTTGCTGCTGCCACAGGAGCCACTCTGATTGCTGGCCACTTCACTCCCGGAACCTTCACTAACTAGATCCAGGCAACATTCTGGGAGCCGCGTCTTCTAGTGGTTACTGATCCCAGGGCTGACCACCAGCCTCCCACAGAGGCATCTTATGTTAACCTGACCACTATTGCGCTGTGTAACACAGATGCTCCTCTGCATTATGTGGACATCACCATCCCACGCAACTCAATAGGTCTGATGTGGTGGAAGTTCTCCACATGTGTGGCACCATCTCCCATGAACACTCTTGGGAGGTTATAGCTGATTTCTACTTCTACAGAGATCCTGAAGAGACTGAAAAGGAAGAGCAGTCTGCTGCTGAGAAAGCTGTGACCAAGGAGGAATTTCAGGGTGAATGGACTCCTTCAGCTCCTGAGTTTACTGCTACTCAACCCGAGGTTGCAGACTGGTCAGAAGGCTGCAGGTGCCCTCTGTGCCTATTCAGCAGTTTCCCACTGAAGACTGGTCTGCAGCTCCCACTGCTCAGTCCACTGAATGAGTAGGAACTACCACTGAGTGGTCTTAAGCTGGTCCTCCACAGCTTTTAAACAAGATGGAAAATAAACATCAGTTTAAAAAATAATGCTGAGCATTTTACCATTTCCTTGGGAGTCATCTGCATTTGCATTTGTGAGGAAGGTGAGCCCAGCTAGATGGAACACATCTGCATTGTTGCGGCCACCTCCTGCTCCACAGCCCAGATCACTCTTCTCTAAAACTTGAAATACCTGTTCAGAAAGGCAAAGTGTTGAGGCTTCTCAGATGTATAAACCATTCTTCCAAAAACTAAAGATATTAGTTGTTACATGATTATAACAAACCAGTGAAATACACAAGTGACTCATTTAACAAATGACCAAAGACCAAATTTCTCTACTTGGTTTCTAAGTTTGTCTTTCTGTTTTTATTAATTTAAATACACATCTATTCAAAATTAAATCCAAAACTACGTCTTAAGCAATTAAGCTTTGGCAATGAATTTCTTATGGTGTTTTGTACATAGACTACATGCTGCAATCATATAATGTCATAAATAAATAAATAAATAAATGAGTAAATTAACAAAGAAATCAGTTTTTAAGTTGCTTAAAAAAAAAGAGCAAAACCTCTTGTGTTTTGAGGGGGAGGGCTCTAGGTTCTAAGTAGATGAGAACTTGTTTACAGGGCTTACTCCAGTTTTAATTTTTACCCCAAATATCCTTTTCTCTGTTTTTAACCTTGCAGATTCTCAGTTTTTTCTTCCTTGTTCAAAGAATTCAAACTTAGAAAATAATAATAGCGGGCGGCGCCTGTGGCTCAATGTGTAGGGCGCCGGTCCCATATGCCGGAGGTGGCGGGTTCAAGCCCAGCCCCGGCCAAAAAAAAAAAAAAAAAAAAAAAAAAAAAATAATAATAATAATAGCTAAGCATAATGGAGATAAATAGGAACTTAAAATAATTGAATAAATTTCAGATTCTTCTTTGCCATAAATTTTAATAGGAGCAAAACAATAGCAACAACAAAAACAAGCCCAGAGGTGACCTATCCAGTCTTCCCTTGTGCTGCTGCTTTAACCACCACCTACTCCCAACCCCCAAACTTTCCTAATTGGTCACGCTTATGCATCATGAATATATCATGGTCATATGTCTATAAATTGCTTACATCTACCTTTGGGAAAACAAAGAAGGATTGGCCTGTGCTTTGGAAACTAATATGAGGATGACTTACTTTCCTAAGAATCACTACAGTGAGTAGATTATACAAAAGCAGCACTGGTCTTCCCTTGATCTTTCTGCACAGCTTACCCTGACGGCCACACTTTATGAAGTACTACATTGAGCCAAACCATAGAAAATTGTGACTTAACTCTCTCCATGGACTTTTTGGCTTTTCTTTGAACTCCATACACAGCACTGTCTACTGCAGCTAATGCCACCCATGAATCCATGTCAGTTTCCATAGTTAGAGACACAGTCTGGCCTGGAGAATATGCATCTGCATTTGGAGACAGGTGAACCTAAAAATTAATTTGAAAGAGAAAAGAAAGTATCATTGGCATGAACAAAACCTTTCATTTTTGTTCGTTGACAGCCTCCTTCATTCAGAAAAAAATGTAGTTGTGATTTATAATTTGTAGCTGACCTGGAGCTGGTTGCCACACTTCTCTTCAATGTTTAACCAGACTGAGTCGGACACTAATTCTGCTGTCTGCTCCCCTGTGACAATGTAATAGACCAGGAGACGGGCTGAAGGAACCATGATCTGTGTCACTGGAATGTTGATACTTTGATATGATGAATCTGGAAGCTTCTCCCTTGTGCCAAAGAGTATGATTTTGCCCTTGGATAAGATCTAAAAATAAACAGTGGCAGCAATAATGAGTTCAACAACAAAACTTGTACTTCAAAATGGATTTTGGAGCTGGAGCAGAAATTATGCTGAAGAAAAATAAAGTGAACATGTATGGGCCTACCATGTGCCAGGCAGGAACTTTAACCTTTGACTCCTTTAATTCTCTTTAATTCTAACAATACACCAATACAGTAGGAATGTTACTCCCATTGAAGAAAGTGAGGCTTCCGATGTTTCTTCTGATTTTAATTCAGAATCACCTAACTAGCAGATTAGCTAAAACTTAAACCCAAATCTGTCTGAAGTCATCACACTGTCACTAAAACCTCCTTTGTTGTCTTGATTAAAAAAAAAAAAAAATAGATGGACAAATGGAGTGCATGTTAGTTGGGGGTTGTTTTAAATTCAGCGATTAAATTCCAAATTGGAGGATTAAGACTAAAAAACAAAATCACAGGAAGCTAAAATATCTTCAAACATCCCTTAAATTGTCCTCAGGGAGCAGGACTTCAGACATGATTTTGGTACACAGTCCATAAACAGTCTCGCTAAGTTTTCATCAGTCAAAATGTTTCTATAGTCAGCATTAATAATTTTCAGTTTCTTCCACCAAATTGTTGGAAAAGCCCTCACCACCTATTTGGCCTGGCATTGAAATAATTTATTCCATTTTGTGGCAACTGTCACAAAGTCTTTATGATATTTACACATTTTTTCCAGATTTCACAAAGAGGCTTGATTGATCCACCTCCTGTTTAATATAACTGACACATTAGGGGTGTTGCTGAGCTGTAGAATTGAAATAGGCATGAAGTGGCTCAACTCTCAGAGAAGGATTTGAATCTTTTCTTTCATGCCAGTGAAATGCTCTTATTTTGAGCTAGGTCTAGTTATGTAAGTTTTGGCCATGAAGTAGAGCAGAGGTAGTGTGATGTAAACAGGCTCTCTGTGGAATAATCAGGCCCTCTTTGGTGAAAAGAGTTACCAGATCAGGAGTCAGAGGTTCTTAGTTCAAATCAAAATCTTTCTTTTCTGAGTTGAGTGACCATGTGAGTATTTTAACTTGTCTATACCTCAATTTCCTCACCTGTGACATTCATGCCCTATCTGAAAGGTTTTTGAAAAAATAATATTCAAATTAGATGATGTTTGTGAAAGTGTTTTGTACCTACAAATGTAAAGGATCACTGTAATGCTTCTATATAAGCAAAGGAAAATGTTCTAGGTGGCGGGCAGGAATAAGATATAAGTCTGTTATTATTGTACTTACCAAGTAATTATAGTGATTTATTTTGTCAATATATGGACTTTTGGCTGTAACCATAATATTCAGATGTTCTCCCACAAGCAAAGCTTTATGGTTTTCAGTCCAATCAATATAAAGGTAACTTTGGCTGAGAGATGAGTATGCTACTGCTTGGTAAACTTTGCTGGCCTGATTTTCTTCTGGAAGATCTGGGGCATCAGTTTTGATCTGAAAAAGAAAATTTCAAAAAGACATGTGGACTGTGATATAATACCTTCTGTAAAACATGCCTTTCACATTTTTTCTTTGCTTTATAAATTTCTAAGTTTCCATTACTGTAGTGTTTATACAGCTGTGGTGTCAAGTAATTTGCAAAGACTATAGACAATAATGACAGGATTTTGTGTTATGGTGGAAAAGTCTGGTGAAATGAAGAAAGAAAGATGCTTCAGGAACAAATATTGACACTCTTCCTGAAACATGGTAAGGTGGGGACTTCTCTCCCTATGAGGTGGCAGGAAATGATAGGGTGGTGGGGAGGGTGGCACTGACTCTTGGGGACTTGGGGACAGGAGTTATGAGTGAATATCGTAGAGACCATCTGGCCCAGTGTCACTGTGAAGTACTGGGCCAGACGAGTGCTTCTAAAGTGGGGTGGAGCAGAAATGATATCATGGCAGCAACATCCACCTTCAGAGAGCAGAAGGGCTAATATCTCCATCTCATGCTCTGCAGTCAGATGTGCATGGGTTTGCTGCCCAGCACCACCACTTATTAACTCCGTAAGTTATTTAATCAGAAGAGAGGTTAGAAGCCTCCCTTTTCTCAGCCACAAATGACAAAGATAATATTCTCTAACTGATATTACTGATTAAATGGATATTAAATGTGTTCTTCATGAAGCTCTTAGCTCAATGCCTAGCACTTAGTAAGTGCTCAGCAGATGATAGTGAATGTGTGGATTCTGTAGTCACTGACCTGCATTGTTCACTTGCTCATATTCTATTTGAGATTGGGAACTTGATCATTATTTGCAGGGAGAGAAGACTATTAAGTAAGTGCTAACATGAAATAGTTCTGACAATTAGAAAAAAGGAGTTTCCACATTTAACCCTTTCCTGGCCCTGAGAAAAGACTGAAAATGTGGAGAAATAAGAGGATATTCCTACTACTCATGTCCAGCACTACATCTATAGAGAGAAAATAATTAATTATCAAATAAAAAAATTGATAGATTTATCTTCCACAAGGACCAGTTAATGGATTCAGAAGATAGTCTCTGGAGCTCATTTCTTTTGGATGCAAAATTGTGGAACTATTCACCGGACTTGCATACAAAATCTGCTGCATCTCTTCTGCACGCTAGCCAACACACACAGCCAGAAAGTACACATTATCCTAAAACATAGAGCAGGAGAATTCAGCTCACATTAAACTCCAGCATCGCCACTTCAGACGGGAGATTAACCACAAACGAAGCTACTCCATCACTGAGACTTGTTACACTTTTCTTTTGTTCCAAATCCAATGTTTCTTGGTTTGCATCAACTGTCTGTGCATTTAAGGTTACTGGGACCCCTCCTACCAACTGGTCAAGTGAGTCTTTAACCAGCACCTGTTGTCAAAACAATGCAAATTCATTTCAACAGCTCATCACTTCTTTAAAAGCATAATAACAATTCTGAAATAATATTCCTTCCTCTCCACCAAAGTATAAATTATTTTTTCTTTTTATTTTCTGAAATGAGTCTTCACTGTGCTGCCCAGGCTGGAGTGCAGTGATAGTCACAAGCACCATCACAGCTCACTGTAGCCTTAGACTCCTGGACTCAAGCGATCCTCCTGCCTCGGCCTTTGAAGTAGCTGAGACTACAGGCATGTGCTACCATTCCTTATTTATGTTTAATTCAGTAAAGAGAAATGTGTTCTCAGCTTATAGAAAGTTTAATTATACTTAGTTATATCATTTTTGAATAGATTCCTCATATACTACATATTATGCAATCTCAAAGCACAAATACCATTCTATTAAGTAAGTCAAAGAATAAGATATTGTAAGGTCTTCTGCTATCTCAATTCTGTATTTCTTTGATTCTTTCAGGATTAGATAAAGGACAAAATAAGGCAACCAATTTTGGGAATGATTCTCTTGGGTATAAGAAACAATAAATAGATATATCATTTTTTTAACTGAATATCTACCTCTCACCACCATGCTTATACACACACACACACACGTTATATATATATAATCTACATATAATTTCCATAAAGATATATTTCGTTATTTTATTTTTATAAATGATATAAAATATATGAAAGATAATTTAAATTTATATTTTATATATCATATTTCCTATGAATTTTATTATATATTATACATTACTAGATGTTATATTATTATATGATAATATAGCATATGTTGTATATGTATATAAGAAGCTGTGAGCATGTACAAAGCTTGCTTTGGACTTGGTAAATCTGTTTCTCTTAAAAGCCAGTGACCGACATATATAATACATTTCAAATATACTTGTTTTTTTAATATAACAGGAAAATGATATATAAAACATTCTCTTTTAGCTTTCTAAAGTAAGGACAAGAAATAAAATTTCCATTTAAAAATATATTTTTATAATAAAATCTGTAATAGAATAATCAATTTAAAATATAATCAAACATCGAACTCTATACTATCAGCATTTATAAAAGGAAAAGTAGAGGAGAGAAAATGAAAGAAGAAAGAAGAGGCAATAAAGATAGAAAAAAAGAGTCAGGAACAGAAAGAGCCAAAAATGAAAAGGAGAGAGAGCGATAGAGGGAGAAGAGAGAGCAGACAGAGTCCTGCACAAAGACAGCACAAAGGCAAAGTGAAAGAAATACGTACGCGGGAACACACGGGAAATAATAAAATGGTGAAAGAAAGGGGTCTGTTTTTAAGAAATGATATCTCCACCTTAAGGATTTTTAGAACTCACCAAATAATTTTAGATATTAGTCATTCTTTAACTATAGACTTCTGGGGTTTTTTTGTATATAATCTATGCAATGCTTGTTGAGGCCCTTAACTGTTGAACTCACTCCGAAGGCTGCAGCTGGCCTGCAGTTTCCCATCTCTACAGGAGGGGCAGGGATTTTGGAAAGAGCTTCTTCTGGGACTTGCCTCTCCAGTATCTTTCTCCTGTTTTTCATTCACATGTTTTCCACAAATAGGAAAAGATAATCATATTCAGCAGGATTCCCTCCCCTCACTACCTTGATGGAATATGGAATCCCAGGCTTCAGGAAAAGAGGAGTAGCAATCAAATTCAGTTTGTAGGGAGACAGCACATACTTGATGCCAGGTACTTCTGCCTCTTCAGAAAATCCACCTGAGGAAATGATAAGTGTCATGCTGACATTTTTTAGGAGTATAATGATGTGTACAGATATCTATTCTCTCTCTAGATGGCTCCACAGGCTGATTCATTCACTCACTCCACTCTTGCATTCATTCATTCATTCATTTAGCAATAGTAAGTAGAACGTGGCTCCCGGTTCAGGGGGCCACTGCAGAAGAGCTTAGATTTCAGGTGTCCCCAAAGTTATGTATAAGACTTACAAGTAAAGAGGCCCTTGTGGAAGAGGAACTATAGGACTGGACTGAGGAGAAATGGATGGAAGGGAGACTGCTTGTCACCAGTGGCTCAAGTTTCATATGGATATGTTCAAGGGAGTGAGGAGAGAGGGAAAGGGCAGGCCAGAGACTGAGCCTTACAGGAGTTTCAGAGTGCAGGGTCCTGGAGAAAAACATAGAAGAATCAGAAAAAGAGTCTAATGTAAAGAATTCACTGAGGGTGTACTGCAGGGGTTTTCAACCTTTTTTATCTCATGGCACACTTGAACCTATCGTTAGACTTTCACCACACACTTGAATTATGTTGATCAAAAAAAGAATATACTTACTGTCCTTTGAACTTCTTTCAAAAATAATTTAATTAATTATCTTTAAAAAATGTTTATGGCACACTGGTTGAAAATCACTGGTCTCCTGGAAAGAGCCTAACAGTGTTACCCTCGAGCTAAAAATTAAGTTAAACTATTAAGAATAATATATGAAGCTCCAAATTCCTTCCCCCAAATTACATCTCTAATGCCCCATACTTTAGCCAAAAAGGATAATCTGCTATCCTCAAGGATAAAGCTTCACTGACTACCCTTCCTGTTCTCTCCTCTCTATGGAGGCGGCCCTGCTTTACCCTGTCTGTCACCCGCCTCAAAACTATACTTGTCCTTCAAGACTGATCACCTTCTGCACACCGTTCTTGGTTGTTCGATAATCATCTAGAAGCTTGTCTAATTCTGATAGTCAATAGCATTAAATACTTTGCTTAGAGGACATATAAAATTAGTTCTTGTAACTAATTCATAACATCTTTGTTGACCTGTCATACACCTGATACTAGTTTGAAAGCTACTCAAGTGCAGAGATTATATATACAGCACTCATGTTTGTAAGCTTGTGTGTTTAGCAATACTCTTTGAAGATCTCATAAATACTGTTTAAACTTAATTTATTTGAAATAAATTCTAGGAAACAATAAAAGACAACATTAAAATAAAGCTAAAAACTTCAAATTCTATGAAACATTTAATTCAATTCCATCATTGTAGACAGGAGACCAGAACAATGATAATAGTAATATCTTTCATTTGCATAATACTTTATCAAATATTTTTATATGTGTAATCACATTTTGGTTTTCATTTTCACCAGGTGAGAACTCTGGGGTGCCAGATATTCAAGCTAGACAGCCTGCACAGCCACTTTGGATATGAAATCGGGAGGTATTATCCCATTATTGTGGTTGAATGAATAGGGACACAATGGCTTGTCCAATGACTACAGAGAGGCAGAAGTCTACTGCCTTTTATGATGTAAATATAGTAATGTTAAAAAGTAAAATTTAACTATGAAAGTAAATAAAATATGAAAGAACTATAGAAATTATTTATACCTTTAATATTCTATCTAAATATTTCCCAGAAGAAAATTAAAGAACCCACACACACAAAATTTACCTGTAGATTCTATGACTGTCACAGCAATATAAAGGTACTTGTTGTTTAAATCTTCTAGACTGTCATAGGATAGTTCTTTAACTGCTGTTTCAGAATCAAATGTGACTTGAGCAACTCCATTTATCAACTTTTAAAAGGAAAAAAGGGAAGAGTTATTTCAGAGAACTCAATAACAATAAAAATGAACAAAATCTGGTCTGACTAATCCCTGAATTGAAAGAGAGTGTCAGAGGAGCAATTTAGCATCACTAGCAAACTGTCTGGATGAGTCCACAATTAAGCACAGAATGTTATTTTGAAAAAATTTTTATATAGAATTAGACATGTGGGAGAGTCTTGAACCTCTCACAGTCCAACAGGTCTTTTTAGTACCAGCTGCCAAAGTTGTCTTCTTCTAATCTCTGAGTCATGATCCACCTTCCTAGACCTCTCAGTTTACTTCTACTTGCAATTTTTGTTAAATATTTGATACTTAGTATGCTGTTTTTTGCTTACAAATTTATATGCTAATTTTAAATTAATAGATAAAGGAATATAGGGCCAATTCACATTATTTAATTATTGACACAATGGTAAAATAAAATTTGCTTTATTTTTTCTTCTAAAATTAACTGTCTTGAGGTGAGTCATTTTTGTCTTATTTAGCTTTAAATCTGAGAGTTTAGGATAAACTCTTGCATTTTAAAAATGCATTTAACTTGTGTCTTGAATAACAAGACTGGCTTTTGAAAAAGCATCAAGCTAAATAATCAATGACGCAAACTACATGAATATGCAATAGTGAGCAAAAAGGACAAGAACCCATAACATCTGTGGTGTAATATAAAGAACACTGAGTAAGTGGATGGGAACCAGGGTCTAATCTCATTCCAGTAACCACCAGCTCTTAACCAGGGACAAATAACTTCACCAATTTCTTGCACCTGCTCTTTATAAGAAATCATACTGTCTCTTGGCATATAATGGGAATGACTCAGACCCACAAAGAGTTTAATGTCAAAAATGATAGACGAACAAATAAACCATTGCCATAAAGAAGGCTTTCTCAACCTCGGCATTACTGACATTTTGGACAGAATCATTTTTGTTGTAGAGGTCTGTTTGTGCATTGTAGAACTTTAGCAGCCTCCCTGGGCTCTACCAACTAAACGCCAGTAGCACCATCTTCCCCATTTGTGACAGTGTTCCTTATATTGTCCAATGGTCTCTTGGGAGTGAAAATAATCCCTGGTTGAGAACTCCTTCAAAAAACGTGAAAAATTCTCTAATAAAAGAGACTCGGGGCCTAATGAAGTAATAATATGGGCAGCTAACTTAGTTTAGAGGTGTTGGGGGAGGCTTCTCAGACAAAAAGTGCCAATGTTGAAACTTTAAGAATAAGAAGGAATTAGCTAGACAAGGAAGAAGTGCGAGGGGACAAAAGAAGGGAGCATCCCCAAACGGAAGGAACAACATGGCAAAGACCCAGAGGCCCAGAGAGACTATTTTAAGTTTGAGAAAATGGAGTGATTGGTAGTGGGAGGGCAGGATGGGAGGGAGGAAATGACACGAGATGAGCTGGCTAGGGAGGCTGATGCCAAGGAAAGTGGACTTCATCCTAAAAGGCAACGGGAAGCCAAGGGAGGATTTTAAATTTCAACTTCTACATCTACACACATTAAGGGATCAGACTAGATGATTTTGAAGGAGCTTTCCATCTCTCATACCAGGATGCATCTGTAGGTATGAGTGAATGTGTCTGAACATCTCACCATTGTGTTTCGCATTGCTTTTCCCATCATTTCTTTCTGATCATCTTGTAAGTCTTCTTTTATTCCAAAAGCGATATAAACGTCAGCCTCAGTGACTTCTTTATTATAAAAATACCTGTCAAACAATAGCATAAAGTCCTTTTGGTAACATGGTTACAATAATAAGATTCAGATAAAATGTAACAATTTGATTTTAGTTAAAGTACCTGGTACACTTTAAAATTTATTTCTTGCACTGTTATATTTCATCCTCATAAAGCCACAATGATAAAGCTAGAGTATGGATTTTTATTGCTATGTGCTAGATGAAAATAAATTGATGGTGGGAGTTCAAAAAACTCCAGGGCCCTTTCCTACAGGCCATATTACTACTTCCTTGATGATTTTGATATAAGTAGGGAGCTACTGCCTGTTTTGTTTTTGTCTTAAAAGGTGCATATCTAATGTCACTGTTATATGAGATGAATTCTTTTTTCAAAATTGAAACTGTTTATTTCCTTTTAGTTTAGAACTAAGGTAAAATAAATGTTCTATGATACATAGTAAATAATACTATATAGCAAGAGTCAACTTTTTTTTTAAATTCAATAAATCTTTATTGAGCTCCCACAGGGTGCATGAATTTAGGGTCCATAATTTATATAGGTAGAAAAGTGCTAATTTAGCCCCCTTTTAAAAAAAAGTAAATTACAACTTCTCTATATATTTCAAGTGAATCATTTAACATGAGTGAGGCTCAGTTTGATGTTATTGCTAAGTGTTAACAAAAGAGAAAGGGAAAAGATAAACATTTTCCTTTCTACCAGAAAAGAGTCTGGTGCCAGGCTAAACTAACCTGGTTGTTTAACAACAGCTCATCAAAAAGGTTAGAGGTTCTGGAAGAAAGAGATGTACTTGGAAGTGCCATCCTCTGAGGTCTCACCCCCAAGAGAATAGAAAAATGCCAAAAATATCAACTGGCTCAAAAATTATATTGAGAGAGAGATCAAGAGAGGCGTTAGTCACACCTTAGGGAAAAAATTCAAGAACCCATGAAGCTAACTGTGGCTGGATAAATAATTTCAATGTTTCCTTGGAGTTCGTATAGCACTCTGAGCTAGACAGAGGGACTATTAACTCATTTCTGTTTACAAAGTGGTTTTAAATGATAATTCTCCAGTGCATCAACTGTATTTTCGAGTATAATTCTGGTATTTGTACCCAGCAATACAGAAGATAAAGCAGCAAGGAGAAGTGTCAAGTATATAGGACATAAAATGATCTGGCAGCCCTAGAATTCCCAGTTTGAGTCTTTTTTATCAGGAAAATCACATTCTGGTTCAGTCCAAGGTAATATGGGAGGCAGTGATATTGATGGCTTGTTATAAGCAGGAGGCAACAGTGAAAATATCGAATCCTGGCTTTCTTCTTTCATCTGTTTGAAGAAAACATGAGACAATAAACGGCTTGCTGATGGCCTCTTCTCAGGATCTTGTTGCAAACAGAGCTGTACCAAGCTAAACAAGGCAGGAGAAAAGGTTTTTGAGGATGGTGTATGTAACTGGTCACTGTTCACTGTGTGAGTTCCACTGGAGACAAGTACACTTTCTCCAATCCCGGAGTCTCCACCTGATCGGGAACTTTTCATTCTAGATTCTGACTGAGGGAAAATACTGATATCCAATGGGCTATAAGGAGACTTTTCAGTTTCTGTGACAGCATCTGAGTACTATCCATGTCCTGGAAAGGTACTTTCCCACTGGCTAATTCACATGCTATAATCCAACACTGTAAATATCTGACTTCACATTACATCCATGTAAATCCTGTCTCAGTAGTTCTGGACTCAGCCACAGCTGCACTGACGTGCTGAACTGTAGGAAATCATACATAGCCCTATACCTCTGTCCATGCTTAATCAAACTATGCAGATGGGAAAGGCCTGAGAGTCATCAGACCATCACCAGAAATGAGGATATGGCTGGCTTTAAAACTCCTGTGAATACAGCCATTCTGATGCAGATGGTTCAGCCCTCTCACTGCTTCAAAGAGAATATTTCTTATTAAACTTTCATTCATTCTTTCAGGAAAGTAGGTCCCCAAGAGTTGACATGCTGAACCATAGACCACAAATGGAGAAATAACCCAAAGCCAGCTGCCAACAGTGAAAACTGTCCAGTAAGTTGTAATATTGGGATGCTGGAAAAAGTGGGATAGAATCACCGCTTTCTGTCAAGCTTTTAGGTATTCTTCATTGTAGTTTTCCAGATTTGTAATTTTTATAGTTACCAGCATTCCTGTAGGAGTATGTCGCACAAGATGGACAGAAGTCAAGTTGTCAAGTCCTCTTCCTATTTCCACTTGGAGCTCTTAGTGAGAAACATTGGTGGAACATATCACTTCATGTGCTCTAGTGGATAGAGGCAACCGGGAAAGGGCTGGTTCGTTGACCAAGTATGGATGGATACTGCTTTCAGACTGTTTTTCAGGTCTGAGTGATTCAACTCGTGTTCTTGAAGTACAGAAACAATCCAAAAGAGACATCGAATCGCTTTAATTCGCAGAAAGTGACAAAAATCCATCTATTCCAAAGAAGATTTTTGTTTTATCTTCAAGATGCAGAAATACCTTCCCCAGCGGCGACTACGGCCAGTGACTCTCTTCAGGGTGCCAGCAGTGTGGGACCTGGGTGGGCACCAGAGCCGGGAGACCCCACTCCCAGCAGCATGGCCAAGACTGGGACAGTCGGCTTGGAATTCTGCTCCAGGACCCGGCTACATGCCCAAGAGTCAACTTTTTTTATTAATGGTTTGAACAAATTGTCTCCATTACAAAAAGTTGATTTCTGTGATTTTCTCTCAAGTGAACATTTTATGCTGGTTTAGTCTAAGTGTCAAACTTAATTTAACCCTTAGTCTAATAAATCTGTCACTAATAAGTTTGTCATTTAGTGTAGACGAGCATAAAAGGTACTCTATTTTCAGAATAAATGTTAATAAAAGAGGCAGTATACGAAAGCATTTGAAGCATAGACTTTGGAACCAGACAGGCGTGTGATCTTGAGCAAATTTTTTAACATTTATATACCTTGGTTTTTTTCACTTGCAACATGGAGATATTCACAGTATCTATCTCACAGAGTTGTTATAAAGATTAAATGTGCTAAGATATGCTTAGAGCTTAGAAAAGTGCCCAGCACATGTACTTATTATAAGTTGGCTATTAAGAACTACATTATATTACCATTTTTAAATTGTCTAAGATTTTATGATAGGTTGTGTGCAAAACTAACCTCAATTCTCTACCTCCCTACACATCCACAGTCTTTGCAGTTGGGTGCATAGGGCGTGGGAGGGCTGGCCACGCCCCTATTTCCTGTGGGCTGGCCTTGTAACTTGCTTTGGACAAAAGAACATGGTGAAAGTGATGGTGTGTCTGTACCAGGCCTAGGCCTCTAAAGGACTTTCATGCTTTCATTCTGTCTCTCTTTGAGCATTGTTACTGCTGCAGGCTGGCCCACAAGCTAATGAGAGATATACATGGTCCAGTCACACTCTCAGCCCCGGCCACTGCCAGACCCATGAACAGGACCTTCCTAGACCAGCCAGCTCCCAGCTGACCCATCAACTGACTGCAGGTAAGTGGGTGAGGCCAGCTGACAACCTGGCCTGGATCACCAGAACTGCCCAGCAGACTCTTAAATGCCTGTGGCTCTAATGCATTGGATTTTGAATTAGTTATGCAGCATTAGCTGGCTGATTACATCATAAAAAAATGACAAGTAAAGGCTTCATGTCTCAATCCCAGTATCCTAAGTCATACCAACTTTTAAACATACACACTGAGCTTAAATCTTTAGAAGTTTCTTTTCTTTTCTTTCTTTCTTTTTTTTTTTTTGCTGATGAATAACCAACAAAGCTAAAATGGGTATCAGCTAAAATCAGATTAAACAAATAAACTATTGGCAAGATGTCTGTTCAATCAGTCAGTGTCAATGTCATGGCACATTCTGCTAGGAAATCACAGATCCCACTTTCAGCAACTATCTGTCACCACCCAGAGTTGGCACTTAATTTAGTTCATTAATATGAAAAACAAAGTAACTTTCTTACCTTGCTTTTATAGTAATTTCAAAATTCTTATAGTTCTTATAACTAATGAAATTGCTTTCTGGTTCTATTGAGACAGTGAAATGTGGCAAGACTGGAAGGAAAAGTGAACAGACAATATTACCATTTGAATTAGCCTTTAAAGCCTACTAAACAACTATACTTTGTGGTCTAGATAGACAAGCTGTGACATCAACACAAGATCCACCTTATCATTATCATTGTCATCCTCATTAACAACAGTATCTATGGGGAACCTTCTAGTTCCACCAATCAGAGTTCAATCCATCCTCAACATGCCATAATACTTTGTTTGTGTTTTGATTATAGCATTTATTATAGGCAATAGAGCAATTTCTCCTCTAGAGAACGGGATCTTTGGAAACAGAGACCATTATCTATTTATCTTTGTCTAGCTCCCAACTTTTATTTCCTTTACTATTATTATTATTTTTAGAGACACGGCCTTACTCTATTACCACTCAAGCTGGAGTCTAGTGGCATGATTATAGCTCAGTGTACCCCTTGAACTCCTGGACTCAAGAAATCCTTCTGTCCCAGCCTCACAAGTAGCCCTCCCAACTTTTCAACATGAAATAAAATGATGAGATTTGCATTTCAAGATTATTGAAGCTGATACAAAGCAAGATAGCTTGGAAGCAGAGATGCCAGTTAGAAGGCTTTCTCAGTAGTCCAAAAGGGAGGCTAGTGATGAATTTATGAGAATGAATAAGGAGATGAATATATTCTACATACATACAGAAAGTAGCAAAAGACACTCAGAGGCATGGATATCAATTAGGATTATATGTTAGAGAGGGCCTGCAATCTTTAGGTTGAGATTCATTGTAACAAGTTTGTTTTCTCACTGTTTTCCTAGTTAATTGTTAAAATTTATCTATTTATTATTTTCCATACCATTATGAGTTTCCTGAGGGGGTGGAAATGGTTTCAAGTGGAAGGAAGTTAAATTTGATAACAGACCACACAGATACTCTGGAAACCACTACAAGAAATGGGAAGATTTAGCCACTTTTTATGTTAATTATTAGTCCATTTCAAATAAGAATACCTTAAAATTTTCAAATTAACATGTTAGGTATTTTTGAACCAGAAGGAAAATAGTGTTAGACTAGGGATAAGGCAACGAGTTGTTGCCTTTGTTCTGTCACTGGTTGTAAAACTTTAGTGAATCAAAAAAAAAAAAAAAAAAAAACTTAGTGAATCATTTATTAATATTACAGCGTTCTACTTATCTCTGTTTAAGTTTCTCTTAATAATAATTATAATTCTAGAAAGGATCTTAACTAGTCAAGGTCTTCAGCTACACTAGATCTCTTCCAGCTCTATGGTAAGGAACAGAGACCAGAGAGGTTTGTCTTCTCAGTCAAGGTTAGCAAGGATGAAGCTAGAACCTGGGCATTCTAACAACCACCACTCCCCTCAAGCCCCAACCAGCACTTCTAACCATACAAGCAGGCTGCCTCATCTTCATCTGAGAATGATTTTGCATTAAGTAAATCAATAAAAGAATTATTGCAAAACACTTTTTGTAGGTAAAATTTAATTGTCAGAAATTACCATATTCTTTAATTTCAAAATATGTGGTTCCAGTTGTTGAAAAGTCCTCTTTATATTTAGCTCGAATTGTCCACACACCGTATCTGTGGAAGCAAAACATTGACAATTACCAACGTCACCAGTTATTTTTAATTCACCAAGAAGAAGGCTAAGAAATTCCTCATTTATAGAGGGAAGACTATACAAAGATGTATACAACCTAAGTAGTACATTTTATTTGGGACATATTTTTAAGCAATAAACAAAGTTAACTGAGCATTTTTATGGTAATAAAAATTGTCAAGTAATTAATTTGTTATATATTGTGTCATCTTGTCCTGGTATGTTATTAATATAGTCATTGTTTTGATTCAAAAAGCTTATGATACTAGAAATTTACTTAATCCTGAATCTTAATTATGCTCACACAATACTAAAAGCCACAATATGGTATAAAATCTACAATAATGTCTCTAGAAACTTAGAATACAGGTCAAGCCTATCCAGGTGATAAAATTCACACCTCATTATAAATAATATTGTGGTTCAAAGCAAAATGTGTCTAAAGAGGAGAGTGATCTGGGTTTAATTAATAATCTTCATTCAAAAATCCACACTGAGCGCTGGATTAAGCACCGGAGATAAAAAATGACCAGGATAGAAGAGCACCTGTCGTCGCAGAGTTAATAGTCCTGGGGGTTCAAAATCTTAATTTTTTAATCGCTAGCTGGTTTGATTTAGGCAAATTATGTAACTTCATTTGTGAAATGGGAAAATAATATGAAAGCAAATGAATAATTATAACATTGAAATAAATGTTGTGAAGAAAATAAATAAGATGCTGAAATAGAGGACAGAGAGTGAAAGACAAGATTAGCCTGTGCATCCAGAAGGAGCCTTTTTGTAAAGGTGCCATTTACTCTGTGTCCTAAAAATGAAAAGAAGTCAGCCTTATGAAGAACAAGGTGAAGCCCATTTGAGACAGAGGGGACTATGTGTGTAAAGGTACTGAGGTAGGAAAATACTGGTTATAATAGACTCTTGTGGCTGTCATAATCCACCATGGGGCAGGTGGTACAGGATGAAGTTGGAAAATGATAATGGCAATAATTAATACGTTCAATTCTGCATTATAAAGCATGCAATATTTTCAAGAAAGTACATAGTTTTAAAATTTTCCAAATTAGACCAGGCACGTTGGCTCACACCTGTAATGCTACCAATTTTGGAGGCCAAGACAGGTGGATTGCTTGAGCTCAGGAGTTCAAAACCAGCCTGAGCAAGAGCGAGACCCCATCTCCAAATACAAACCAGGAGTTGTATTGGATGCCTGTAGCCCCAGCTATTAGGGAGGCTGAGGCAAGAAGATCACTTGAGCCCAAGAGTTTGAGGTTGCTGTGAGCTATGATGCCACAGCACTCAACCCCAGGGTCACTGAGGGCAACTCTGTCTCAAAAAAAAAAAAAAAAAAAATTCCAAATTATTTAAATTACCCAATTTCAATCCAGATTTTTTAGAATATTTTCAGTACAGTGAATTAACTGCAAATTCTCTTCTAGATGGCAAAAGAATGATCATAGAAAGATTTTGCCTTAAAGTTATATTGTAGATATTGATAGGTACCCTTGGTTATTCATCCTGCTGTATTGTAAATTCCTTGAAGCAGGGACTATGGATTCTTCATTTCTATTTTGCATCTTTCACTCCTATTGTGACTTGTACATAATAAGGATGTGTTGGGGGAGGGACAAGATGGCTGACTGAAGCCAGCTTTCCACAGAGGCTCCCGTTCAGAATGAGAGTTAAAGGACAAAAATTCAGCAAGTAACCTGGTGGATTTGAGCTGCACTAAGAGAGAAGGTTGTAGAACGCACGTCAACCCCGCTGAGGCGAGCTGCGACCACAAGGATACAAACAAAAGGTACAAAATCCATCACCAAGCAGATGGGAGTCCCCTCCCCCATGAGAACGGCTCAGAGTGTCCCACAAACAACCGGGCAGAGTTCAAAGGTCCTCCCACTCCACTCCACGGGAGAGACCCTCTAAAAACTGGACCTACCTCCCCTACTAGGGTGCCACGGCGTCCTCCTGCCAGGCATAAAACTGTATAAACTGTATATAGTCTCTACCTGGAATTCTGAGCTCCCAGCGCACCCCTTCGCTCACACTGAGGTCTGGAGGCCAGTCCCGGTCGGTCGGCGGAGAGGGGACTGCACCGGAGTGGCAGTTCCCTGAGGCACAGTGCGACAGCCATCTTTTGGTGACAATACGGCCAGGCATAAAACTGTGTAGAGCTGTGTGTGTTCTCTGCCCGCAACCCCAGGCTTCCAGCACTCCCCGCGCTCCCCTCTGCTCTCACTCCAAGGTCTGGAGGCCTGTCCCCCAGGGGTCCAGACTCTTGGGCAATTGCTCAAGGGGTGTAGACAGTGCTGGGCTACAGCCGGTCGGTGCAGTCTCTGGGATACGGGAGCGGAGAGAGGACGGTTGGCCGGAGGGGAGCTGCACTGGAGCAATGGAGCAATGGTTGCCTGAGCCATAAGGCAGCAGCCCTCTTTTGCTAGCAATACGGCTCACTACAGAATATTCTGAAGCCACACCCCCTGTCTCCCTGGGCAACCAGAGACTCTGAGTTTGCCTGAGGCAACTCCAACTTGCAAACCAGGGAAACTCCCAGGGCGGGGCTGACCCAGAGGTCCGCTTTACTAAACCTAAGACGCACCTGGCCCTCAGGGGATCTTCAGCCTATAGACAATACATGAGCAAAGACAAGCTGATTTGGAACTCAATTCAGCTTCTCTTCTGCAGGGGAAATGCAGAGTTGTTCTGTTCTGTTCTGTCAGTGACATTAATCAGGGGCGAGACTGGACCTCAGTGAAAACCCCTCAACCTTCATCTAGCACCCGAGGTTGTCAGGCCTCACCTCCTCCTGCTGGAGAGAGGCAGAGCAGAGCGGCCTGGCAGACTTCCTTGTGATTCAGGCAGGTACAAACTCCTAGAGTACCAATTTACTACAGGCAACTGGGTCAGCCAACTGCAGGGCTATCAGTGACTGGGTGTGAAGTGGTGCAAGGTGGGGAAGGAGGCAGCAACCTTCCCAGACTGATTTATTGGCTGGGTGGCTTCTCCTGATTCCACGCAGCACTGGAGCAAGCCACATCAGAGTAGTCACCAGACCCCTATGATCCAGTTCCCAGAGACCTCTTAAACTCTCTCACCCGAGACAGGTGCAGACTGAGACAATTGATTTGGACATTTTTGAACTGAACCAATCACCTGAGAACAAATCAGGTGGTGCCCTAGGTGCACGGTGGTAGGAAGGTTTGATTTTTCTTTTCCAATTGTTTGCCGGTGGGGGGCGGGGTGACTTAATTGCTGATATTTCTCCACAGCTGAGACTTCAATCCAAAGTATCTGTTTCACTAGGGTGGAACAGAAACCAGCTGAAAACAAGGCAGAACCATTTAGCCCCACCACACCAGACAGAGCCCCAGTTTCTCAGGCCACAACACTGTACGGGCCCTCGACAAAGCCCCAGGGGAAAAAATCAGAGGGAGTAAAACAACCATGGGGCGGAATCAGCGGACAAACTCTGGTAACATGAATAACCAGAATAGATCAATCCCCCCAAGGAAAGATATGGCAGATGCAATTGAAGATCCCATTCATAAACAACTGGCTGAGATGTCAGAAATCGAATTCAGAATTTGGATTGCAGACAAGATTAACAAAGTGGAATTAGGAATTCGAGGAGAAATTCAAAAGTTGTCTCAAGAATTTAACGAATTTAAAGACAAAACCACCAAAGACTCAGACACACTAAAGCAAGAATTTGCAGCCCTCAAAGATATGAAAAATACAGTAGAATCCCTCAGTAACAGAATGGAGCAAGCAGAAGAAAGGATTTCTGACATCGAAGATAAAGCCTTTGAACGCTCCCAAACTCTCAAAGAGGAAGAGAAATGGAGAGCAAAAACGGATCACTCTCTCAGAGAGCTCTGGGATAATTCGAAGAAGGCGAATATCCGAATCATAGGAGTTCCAGAAACAGATGAAGTGGCCTCACTGGGCACAGAGGCCCTTCTGCATGAAATTATGAAAGAGAATTTTCTAGACATGCCTAAAGATTCTGAAATTCAGATAGCGGACAGCTTCAGAACCCCAGCACGACTCAACCCCAATAAGACATCCCCAAGGCATATCATAATTAACTTCACTAAAGTTAATATGAAGGAGAAAATCCTCAAAGCTGCCAGGAGAAAGAAAACCATTACCTTCAAAGGCAAGAATATTAGAATGACTGCAATCTCTCTGCTGAAACTTTTCAAGCCAGAAGAGGGTGGTCACCGACTTTTAATCTCCTAAAGCAAAATAACTTTCAACCCCGGATCTTGTATCCAGCTAAACTGAGTTTCATTTATGATGGAGAAATTAAATACTTTAATGACATTCATATGTTGAAGAAATTTGCCATAACCAAACCAGCTCTTCAGGATATTCTCAGACCTAACCTCCATAATGACCAACCCAATCCTATACCACAAGAGTAAACTCACTCGGAAACTTCGGATCAAACTCCAATTTCCACACTGGCGAAAGGATTAAAAATGGCCACTGGACTTTTGAAAAACTCGATACCCAGAACTTCACCAGACTTATCAATATTCTCCATTAATGTGAACGGCTTAAACTGTCCTCTAAAGTGGCATAGGTTAGCTGACTGGATACAAAAACTCAGGCCAGATACCTGTTGCATACAAGAGTCACATCTTAATGTAAAAGACAAATACAGACTCAGGGTGAAAGGATGGTCATCCATATTTCAGGCAAATGGTAATCAGAAAAAAGCAGGTGTTGCAATTTTATTTGCAGATACAATAGGCTTTAGACCAACAAAAGTAAGGAAGGACAAAAATGGTCACTTCATATTTGTTAAGGGTAATACTCACTATGATGAGATCTCAATTATTAATATCTATGCACCCACCCAACCAGAATGCACCTCAATTTATAAGAGAAACTCTAACAGACATGAGCAACTTGATTTCCTCCAGCTCCATAATCGTCGGAGATTTCAACACTCCTTTGGCAGTGTTGGATCGATCCTCCAATAAGAAGCTGAGCAAAGAAATCTTAGATTTAAACCTAACCATCCAACATTTGGATTTAGCAGACATCTACAGAACATTTCATCCCAACAAAACTGAATACACATACTTCTCATCAGCCCATGGAACTTACTCCAAAATCGATCACATCTTAGGTCACAAGTCTAACCTCAGTAAATTTAAAGGAATAGAAATTATTCCATGCATCTTCTCGGACCACCATGGAATAAAACTTGAGCTGAGTAACAACAGGAATCTGCATACTCATACAAAAACATGGAAGTTAAATAACCTTATGCTGAATGATAGCTGGGTCAGAGATGAGATTAAGAAAGAAATCGCCAATTTTTTGGAACAAAACAACAATGAAGACATGAACTATCAGAACCTCTGGGACACCGCAAAGGCAGTTCTAAGAGGGAAATTTATAGCACTGCAAGCCTTCCTCAAGAGAACGGAAAGAGAGGAAGTTAACAACTTAATGGGACATCTCAAGCAACTGGAAAAGGAAGAATATTCCAACCCCAAACCCAGTAGAAGAAAAGAAATAACCAAAATTAGAGCAGAATTAAATGAAATTGAAAACAAAAGAATAATACAACAGATCAATAAATCAAAAAGCTGGTTTTTCGAAAAGGTCAATAAAATAGATAAACCTTTGGCCAACCTAATCAGGAAAAAAAGAGTAAAATCTCTAATCTCATCAATCAGAAACAACAAAGACGAAATAACAACAGATTCCTCAGAAATCAAAAAAATCCTTAATGAATATTACAAGAAACTTTATTCTCAGAAATATGAAAATCTGAAGGAAATTGACCAATACTTGGAAGCACATCACCTTCCAAGACTTAGCCAGAATCAAGTGGAAATGTTGAACAGGCCCATGTCAAGTTCGGAAATAGCATCAACCATACAAAACCTCCCTAAAAAGAAAAGCCTGGGACCAGATGTTTTCACATCTGAATTCTACCAAACCTTTAAAGAGGAATTAGTACCTATATTACTTAACCAGTTCCAAAAGGTAGAAAAAGAAGGACGACTACCCAACACGTTCTATGAAGCAAACATCACCCTGATCCCCAAACCAGGGAAAGACCCAACAAGAAAAGAAAATTATAGACCGATATCACTAATGAATATAGATGCAAAAATACTCAACAAGATCCTAACAAACAGAATCCAGCAACACATCAAACAAATTATACATCATGACCAAGTCGGTTTTATCCCAGGATCTCAAGGCTGGTTCAATATATGTAAATCTATAAATGTAATCCAGCACATAAACAAATTAAAAAACAAAGACCATGTGATTCTCTCAATCGATGCAGAAAAAGCTTTTGATAATATCCAGCATCCCTTCATGATCAGAACACTTAAGAAAATCGGTATAGAAGAAATCTCTATCATTTCTTAAACTGATAGAGACCATCTACAGCAAACCCACAGCCAATATCATATTGAATGGAGTTAAATTGGAATCATTTCCACTCAGATCAGGAACCAGACAAGGCTGCCCATTGTCTCCATTGCTTTTTAACATTGTAATGGAAGTTTTAGCCACTGCAATTAGGAAAGAAAAGGTGATCAAGGGTATCCATATAGGGTCAGAAGAGATCAAACTTTCACTCTTCGCGGATGATATGATAGTGTATCTGGAAAACACTAGGGACTCTACTACAAAACTCTTAGAAGTGATCAAGGAATACAGCAGCGTCTCAGGTTACAAAATCAACATTCATAAATCAGTAGCCTTTATATATACCAACAACAGTCAAGTCGAAAAAACAGTTAAGGACTCTATCCCATTCACAGCAGTGCCAAAGAAGATGAAGTATTTGGGAATTTATCTAACAAAGGATGTGAAAGATCTCTATAAAGAGAACTATGAAACTCTAAGAAAAGAAATAGCTGAAAATATTAACAAATGGAAAAACATACCATGCTCATGGCTGGGAAGAATCAACATAGTTAAAATGTCGATACTACCCAAAGCAATATATAATTTCAATGCAATCCCTATTAAAGCTCCACTGTCATACTTTAAAGATCTGGAAAAAACAATACTTCGTTTTATATGGAATCAGAAAAAACCTCGAATAGCCAAGACATTACTCAGAAATAAAAACAAAGCAGGAGGAATTACGCTACCAGACCTCAGACTATACTACAAATCAATAGTGATCAAAACAGCATGGTATTGGCACAAAAACAGAGAGGTAGATGTCTGGAATAGAATAGAGAATCAAGAGATGAATCCAGCTACTTACCATTATTTAATCTTTGACAAGCCGATTAAAAACATTCAGTGGGGAAAAGATTCCCTATTTAACAAATGGTGCTGGGTGAACTGGCTGGCAACCTATAAAAGACTGAAAGTGGACCCACACCTTTCACCATTAACTAAGATAGACTCTCACTGGATCAAAGAGTTAAACTTAAGACATGAAACTATAAAAATACTGGAGGAGAGTGCAGGGAAAACCCTTGAAGAAATTGGGATGGGCGAGTATTTTATGAGGAGGACCCCCCGGGCAATTGAAGCAGCTTCAAAAATACACTACTGGGACTCGATCAAACTAAAAAGCTTCTGCACAGCCAAGAACACAGTAAGTAAAGCAAGCAAACAGCCCTCAGAATGGGAGAAGATATTTGCAGTTAATGTCTCCAACAAAGGTTTAATAACCAGAATCCACAGAGAACTCAAATGCATTAGCAAGAATAGAACAAGGGATCCCATCACCGCCTGGGCAAGGGATTTGAAGAGAAACTTCTCTGAAGAAGACAGGTATGCGGCCTTCAGACATATGAAAAAATGCTCATCATCTTTAATCATCAGAGAAATGCAAATCAAAACTACTTTGAGATACCATCTAACTCCAGTGAGACTAGCCTATATCACAAAATCCCAAGACCAGAGATGTTGGCGCGGATGTGGAGAAAGGGGAACACTTTTGTGCTGCTGATGGGAATGCAAATTAATACATTCCTTTTGGAAAGAGATATGGAGAACACTTAGAGATCTAAAAATAGATCTGCCATTCAATCCTGTAATTCCTCTACTGGGCATATACCCAGAAGACCAAAAATCACATCATAACAAAGATATTTGTACCAGAATGTTTATTGCAGCCCAATTCATAATTGCTAAGTCATGGAAGAAGCCCAGGTGCCCATCGATCCACGAATGGATTAATAAATTGTGGTATATGTACACCATGGAATATTATGCAGCCTTAAAGAAAGATGGAGACTTTACCTCTTTCATGTTTACGTGGATGGAGCTGGAACATATTCTTCTTAGTAAAGTATCTCAAGAATGGAAGAGAAAGTACCCAATGTACTCAGCCCTACTATGAAACTAATTTAGGGTTTTCACATGAAACCTATAACCCAGTTACAACCTAAGAATAGGGGGAAGGGGGAAAGGGAGGGGAGGGAGGGGGGAGGTGGATAGAGGGAAGGGGATTGGTGGGATTACACCAGTGGTGCATCTTACAAGGGTATATGTGAAACTTGGTAAATGGTCTGTGAAGCTAGTGAATGATGCCCCATGATCATATCAATGTACACAGCTATGATTTAATAAAAAAAAAATAAGGATGTTCACTAAATATTTATTACATTGAATCCTGTTTAACCTTTTTCTTAAATCATTTCACATGAAGGAAAATGAAAAAATGATTTGGAGAACACGTTCCCTCTTAGGCTCTGCCTTCTGGTAGTCTCTGCAGTCAAAAACTCTAAAGAACCATATTTGATAACACCTCAAGGAAAGGGACTACACCAGCCTTTTAGATGGACAAAGCATCACAAGAATGGAGAAGCATGAATCCTATGTACTCAATTTTGATATGAGGACAATTAATGACAATTAAGGTTATACGGGTGGAGGAAAAGTAGAAAGAGGGACAGAGGGAGGAGGGTGGGGCCTTGGTGTGTGTCACACTTTATGGGGGCAAGACATGATTGCAAGAGGGACATTGCCTAACAATTGCAATCAGTGTAACCTGGCTTATTGTACCCTCAATGAATGCCCAACAATAAAAAAATAAATAAAACATAAATAAATAAAATAAAAAAAAATAAATCCATAAAAAAAAAAGAGTCTTCGAGTGGCAGGACTTGATACTTTTTTTTTTTTTTTTTTTGTAGAGACACAGTCTCACTGTACCGCCCTTAGGTAGAGTGCCATGGCATCACACAGCTCACAGCAACCTCTAACTCTTGGGCTTATGCGAGTCTCTTGCCTCAGCCTCCCAAGCAGCTGGGACTACAGGCGCCCACCACAACGCCTGGCTATTTTTTTGTTGCAGTTTGGCCGGGGCTGGGTTTGAACCTGCCACCCTCGGCATATGGGGCCGGCGTCCTACACACTGAACCACAGGCGCCGCCAGGACTTGATACTTTTGATGAGAAAAAATCCTGGGTACCATTTATGTTTCTTCTCAATTTTTATTTCTATGCATTAAAGAATGGCTGAGAAGTATTAGGAAGTCCCCCACCTTAGAACAGAGCCCTAAGTTTTTGCTGGACTTTAAAAGGTTTTGTATGTCCACAATTGTGATGCCCTTTGATAACACTAGATGGCACCCTTTGGTTACCTGCTTCACAACCCAAAGTTCCAGATATGCTTTTCAGAAAAAATTTTATTAACAAAATTTTAACATACTTAGGATTAGATGGAATCTTGAAATCAGGAAAAGATATAACTCCAGTATAATCATTTTCTTCTACAATGTCAACTTCTGATCCTTCAGGATCCTATGAATAAAAACAAACACACTCAAAGGACAGAAACCACATTTTAAAAAATTTAACTGATCATACGATCTTTGATCTACAAAAATGTTTGCCAACATAATACCCATGTCTTCAAATTAAACAAGAAGGGTGAAGAACAATTAATGTTATAGAAGCTAATACAGTTCATTTCAACCACTTCCCTCCCTCTTTATCAAACTTTCCCATCTCTCCTTATTATTTAGAAGAGCTTCTATTCTCTATTGTACAACCAAAAAAGAAGTGTGACAAAATATTTTTGAAAGACCCAAATATAGGGCGGCGCCTGTGGCTCAAGGAGTAGGGCGCCAGTCCCATATGCCAGAGGTGTCGGGTTCAAACCCAGCCCCGGCCAAAAAAAAAAAAAGAAAGACCCAAATATAATATTTTTATTACACAAAATGAGAACTTGGCATGTTTTATAAAAACCAAAGTCTAATTTTCGTATATATTTATTTGTAGCTTTCTAAAGTAAATATTCTATAAATGGAATTTTTTAGCTAAAAATTTAATGTACAGTACAGGCGTTTTGGCTTGACAAACCCGTCAAAATGGTTAAACACACTCCATAGCTCTCATAAAGCTTCACCATAAGCTTCATTTTGTTTTTGAGTTACCACTTTACTGAAGTGAGTTTTGACTTTTTTTGGATTACATGTGAAGGTCCAGTTCAGATTTAACTTAAAAACTCAGCACCATTTGTCATGACTGAAATTCAGGATTTGAAGGTATTTATTTTCTTGAACTATAAATTGTAAAACTTACAAAGGCCTATTTTGAACAAGAATGACACTGGAGTCTAAATATGCTTCATCCCACCATCCATCATGCACAATCCTTCCATGATCATCTTCCTTAAATACTATTTTCAGGTACTTCCTACAATACTGACTCCCGTGGCTCTGGGTTTGGCTCTCTCAATCCCCTCTTCCGGGGGCAGCTCTTACACAGGGACACTGGCATCCATTGCTCTGGGTATGGTGCCAGAATTCTGCATCACTCAACTTCAACAACGGAGATGTTGGATGAAGAGCGTACGTCCACACCCCTAGTATTCTCTAATAGAAAAAGCACACTGGAGCTGATATTGCTTCTACTTAGTTCTCCTCCAGATTTTCTGTCAGTCACTCAGTTTATTTACTATTCTCATTTTTTATTTCTTGCTGCTCCCCAAGCTTAACTCATGCTGTTTCTTACATGAGATGATCTTCGTTCTTTTAAAAGAACCTCTGTCTATTCCTTTCACTAAGTCCCAGATCATGGTTTCCTTTACCTATTCCATTCCAGGGAAGGATTATATCAGCCTCACTCTAACCCTAATTTGTTGTCCTTGTGAGCTCATGTGTATTTGTCCTACTGTGTAATTTCTTTGGTTTATATTCTACTGGTTTATATTTATATTTGTTCTGTAGTATCTATTCTCATGCATCTACATTCTGGTGAGTTTTGATTTTCATTTATTTATTAATTTTTGAGTAGCAGAAAAAGTGCCAAATCCTATGATAAAGAATGATTACTAGTACACCTACAGTTAATGAGTGAGCAGTTCTGCCTAATTGTATTATTGTAGTTCCCCACAAAAATGTTTTGATGTGTGAAACAAACTGGGCAAGACAATGAGAGTTTAATGCACATCATATGTTACATATGTCACGTCTGATAAATGGCTGGCAACTGCTAATCTCATGGTTTGGCAAGATTCTCTACATGTGTCAATAAATTAGCTATTAAGCTTTCAAAATTCTTTATGAGTAAAATACTAAGGATTATAATTCTTTATTATAAATTATAAAAATAAAACATTGTATACATATATTGAATTAATTCTTAAAGATTTATGGGTATTCCTTAAAAAGGGAATCATCAAGGATACAATTAAATAGTTTCATTCAAAGTACTTTAAGTTGTTAAAACTTAATTTTTGTGAGCTTTTTGCATATGTCCTTTGCAGAGGTATAGATCCAAAGTACTATACTCATTGCAGATAACAATAACCATTTGTGGACCCTTGAATGATTTAGTGAAGTGTGAGGAAAGAGTTATGGAATGAGACTCTTGCTCTGGAAAAGTGAGTTGAAGTACTATTTAATTAAATAAAATACTTACTATGAAAGTTATGACAGTTTCTCTTTTGGCTGGCTTCAAGTCATCATTCAATGAATAAACTCTGACCTTTACTGTAAGAATAGTTGATATCATCAAAAACTTTGCTCACCATCAGGATACTTTTATTTTTAAAAAAATAATCACCCTTAAAAGATATGTCTTATTTTTTTAACACAATATACCATCACTACACAAATTCATATATAAAAGAAAGAGTTAGTTTGTGGATATATATACATTATGAAGTATTTTTGTGCTTTAAACAAAATCCTCTGGAATTTTTCTAAAGTACTACTTCTCCTAGCGAACTCAAAGTGCAGTTCACTTTATTAAAATACATTTAACATACTGCTCTTTGAAAAAAAACCCATAGTACAAAATTAGTTACATCTGTAATTAGGCCATTGTTTATCAAGAATTCCATAGTAGCAAAATAGTGACATCTACCATATGGGTAAGAACATTTGAAGATTTTAATGGAAAATTGAGAGTTTGATTCAGACATTCTATACTCTTCAACTTATGAAAACCAACTCTTTTTGACAAATTTGACTCAAATTAACTCTTACTGAGAATTGTACAATGTGTTATATTGTACAATTAACTCTTACTTAGAATTGTACAATTTGTTATATTTTTTGAGCCAGATTCTACAATTGTTCTTTCATTGTTAAAGATTAATGGCAGGGGCTCATGAACTGTTAGCTCTCTTCCATCTCTTTCTGTCAGTTAATAGATCCCCACTTTTCAATAAAAAGCATCTGTTTAGCCTTTACTCAGCTGTTTCTGGGACACTGATCTAATTCCATCCAATGACATACTGTAATTTCTTCCGTGTTTTGCTGATGTTCAAATCATTTCATGGCCGCAACATTACCCACAAAATAAAACAGAATTGGCACTATAAATCCAATACCTTTCCAAACGTCAATATTACACAAAGTTCTACATAAGCAGACACACTAACACTTGTTTTACTATAATCACAAGGTAAAACCAATATGCTCAGTATGACCCCCACAGTGGCCCTCAGCTTCCCTTCACAACTGCCTCATGGACACACCTGCTCCATGTCTGAGCATCACTGGGAAGTTGGATGAGGCAGTATATCAAAAAAGTGAAGAGCACAGGCTCTGGAGTTAAAAGCTCCAGCCTCATTTCTGCCTCTGCCACATTCTAGTGTGACCCGTGACCCTGAGTAGGATACTTAATCCCTTTAATCCTTAATGAGCTTACTCATAAACCAGGAACACTGGTATCCACTCACAGTGTTGTGAGAACTAAAGAAGGTGAACCTGTTGCATAGCCAGGAACATAATTGCAATCAATAAATTTTTATTGCTTTCATTTTATTGTTACTATTTCTATAGCTACAATTCTTCTAGTTTTTAGCCCTTTTGCTTTTAGTTTAGAAAATTAATCTTGTTTTCTCACCAAGAGTATATTGGAGGCAAGATCAATATAATTTTTTCATTTCAAAGATATGAGCTTATTCATTTAAAGAAACGTTTGAATGCCTTTTATGTGCCAGGCACTATGTTAGACACTGAGATGAGTAGTGAAACAAATCAGACATGGACATCTAAGAGAGTGAGGGGGGAGGCAAACCACCATTCTGTGTAAATTCCAGGGCTGTGAAGCACTACAGATGACACCTACCCAGCTTTCCGAGAGTGGAGCAGAGGCAGATTTCATGTGGTCAGGAAGGTCAGGGAGGCTGCCCTTTAGAAGGGGCCAGTGATCACATGTAAGGGTGGAGTAGAAATCAGGGCAAAGGAGGGGCAAGAATGTACCAGGCAGAGACAACAGCCTGTTCCACAGGCCTTGATAAAGAAATGATGTGAAAAAGTCACTGAGAACCGGTCAGTTTGGCTGTGTCCACAGATGAGGGGACCACGGTAGGTGAGGAAGCTGAGGAAGAAGGAAAGATACAGACTGTATGGAATTGAAGGATTTTGCCCAAAATTCTAAAATCTTTGGTCTTATAAAGCCCTTGTGATTTAATCCTTTATCCTAAAGATGCTTATACTAAAAGTACACCAAGGATCTTAGGTGTCACCCAGGACATTATAGCAAGATTTAATTTTTTAAAAAGTTACTTTCAGGTAATTCTTTTCCTTTTTTTGTAAATAAGGCTTTTTGCTATTTTATAGGTTAGATAATAATGGAAAACACTTTCCCAGTGCTTACTTTGTGCTTGGCACTATTTGAAGTGCTTTACACCTATGAATTCACTTAATGCTCACAACTCTACGAGGTAAGTTGTACTATGTGTTATTGCCTCCATTCTACAGATGAGGAAAGTGGGGGTCTGAGAGGCTGAGTAACCCATGCAGGGTCACATAGCTCATAACAGCCTGAGTGGAGATTTGAACTGAGACAATCTGGCTCCAGAGTCTGATTTTAATCACTTTACTTCACTATCACTCATGAATGGACCAATATTTAAAGGAAATTTCTCTTGCTTCCTCTATGATTAGAATAGATAAGGATGCCATATTTTATGGTAAAGTCCTGATAGAGAAATAATAAATGAGACAGTGCTAAAGGACAGCCTTGATAATTAAGAAAGGTCCCAGGCTCTGGGTGTTAAGTTACTTCTTGGACAAAGACTGATGACCCTGTACTTGCTTTAGCAGCACATATTCTAAACTTGGAATGATACAGAGAAGATAAGCATGGTCCCTGCACAAGAATTACATGCAAATTCGTGAAGTGTTCCATATTTTTGTTAAAATGTCTATACTTCCCAAACAATCTACAGATCAATGCAATCCCCATTAAAATACCAACATCATACTTTTAAGATTTGAAAAAAATAATTCTTAATTTTGTATGGAACCAGTAAAAACCCCATATAGCCAAGGCAATTCTTAGTCATAAAAACAAAGTCAGGGGCCTCAGCCTACCAGACTTTAGGCTGTACTACAGGCCATAGTGATCAAAATGGCATGGCATTGGCACAAAAAATAGAGAAATAGACATCTGGGACTGAACAGAAAACCATGAAATGAAACAAACATCTTGCAGCCACCTAATCTTTGATACATCAAACAAGGACATACACTGGGGAAAAGAATTCCTATTCAAGAGATGGAGCTGGGAGACCTGGACAACCACATGTAAAAGACTGAAACTGGACTCACACCTTTCTCCACTCACTAAAATTGATTCAAGAGAGATAAAAGATCTAAGTCTAAGGCATGAAACAATACCCCAAAGAAAGTGTGGGGAAAATACTTGAAGTTATTAGACTGGGGAAAGACTTTATGAGGAAGAATTCAGTGGCAATTGCAACAACAAAAATAAACAAATGGATTTAATTAAATTGAATAGCTTCTGTACAGCAGAGAGACAACAACAAAAGCAAACGGACAACCATCAGAATGGGAAAAGATACTTGCATACTATGAATCAGATAAAAGCTTGATAACTAAGATCTGTAGAGAATGCAAGTTAATCAACATAAAAAAAGCCAACAATCCCTAATATCAATGGGCAAAAGAGATGAATAGAACCTTCTCTAAAGAAGACAGATGAATGGCTAACAAACATACGAAAAAATGCCCATTGTTCCTAATTATCAGAGAAATGCAAATCAAAACCACCCTGAGATATCACCTAACCCCAGTGAGAACGGCCCACATCACAAAATCTTAAAGCTTCAGATGCTGGCGTGGATGTGGAGAGAAGGGAACACTTTTACACTGCTAGTGGGACTGCAAACTAATACAACCTTTTTGGGAGTATGGAGAATCCTCAAAGAAGTCAAACAAGACCTCCCATTTGATCCTGCAATCCCATTACTGGGCATCTACCCAGAAGAAAAAAGATCATTTTATCATAAGGACATTTGCACTAGACTGTTTATTGCAGCTCAATTTACAATTGCCAAACTGTGGAAACAACCTAAGTGCCCACCAATCCAGGAATGGATTAACAAGCAGTGGTATATGTATTCCATGGAATACTATTCAGCCATTAAAAAGATGGAGATTTTACATCTTTTGCATTGATGTGGATGGAAGTGGAACACATTCTTAGTAAAGCATCACAAGAATGGAGAAGCAAGAATCCAAAGTACACAATTCTGATATGAGGGCAATTGCTGACCTAATACATGGTGAGGGGTGGGGGAATGGGGGAGCAAAGAGAGAGATGGAGGGAGGGGTGGGGGTCATGATGTGTGACCTCGCTACTATCATCATCAACCATCATTTAACAAGTATCCACTGTGTACAAAGTTTTCAATAAAGCTGGCTTTTTTTCAGCAAAGAAAGTTCCTCTCTCTGTCTCACCCCAATGATATCATTAACAAATATCTAGAGCCTCTCCTCCACATGTATAACATCTGCCCTATTCTATCTCTGATATGCTCAAAGGTCAATGATGGCCAGAGGGAGAAATGGGGGAATTCAAGGCTTTGCAAACATCTGAATATATTGGACAGCATTCATGCTTCAGGTGTTTTACTTTTGGTTTATTGGTAATAAATCCAGTGATTGCTTCATCACCAGGTTTTGACTGGCTATTTCGCCCTTTTCCCCTCTAAGAGAAGAACCAGGAAACAATCTTCTAACAGGTACTTTCTTAGGTAAATGCCCTTTGAGAATTAATATCCATATATTTCTGTGATCTAGTTTATTCTCTGCTAAAACATCTGATCCTCTTGGGGTAGATTTCTTTTCTGAATTTGGGGATTAGTTTCAGAGTCAATGGAATTTTCATGAACATGGCTCAATAATAAATTTTTTCCCATGGCCAAAATTAATTCTTCTATTTGCTTAATACATATGATCTAATGCAATATTTTATAAATTTTAAAAGGATTTTCTTACTTGAAAGTAAAAGAAATAGAGAATATAATTACAGATTTTTCAATTTCTTTAGCACTTTCTCTATAAATTCATAGTTAATATGCTATTTGAAAGTATAAAAGGCATTGGGAATTGAAACTCTTTTGAACACGTTAGAAAGCTGTCTCCACTCAATTTCAGGCATTAAAAAGTGCTATAATACAGTGTTAATCAGTGCTCCCCAGGAAAAGAAACATCTTGTATACTCTACCTGACTGATGTGGAGTGTAAACAGGTTTGTCTGTATGAACAAAGAGAAATCCATTGTCATAGGTTATTGGCATTTTTTTTGATTTTGAAAAATGTTTCGATACAACATCCAAATACACATATGAAACTGGGTTTTGTCCTGTAGTTAAGTGTTTCGATTGTATCTGTAAAAGAAGATGTTGGTCATAAAACATGTTGAATTTCTAAATACAACTGTAATCCCATTAGAACAAACACTGAGTATGTGTATCTAATTATTTAAAAAGTGAGGCTCAGTACCCGTAGCACAGTGGTTATGGAACCAACCATATACACCAAGGCTGGGGGGTTCGAACCCGGCCTGGGCTAGCTAAACAACAGTGTCAACTGCAACAAAAAATAGCCAGGCTTTGTGGCGGGTACCTGTAGTCCCACCTACTTGGGAGGCTGAGGCAAGAGAATCACTTAAGCCCAAGAGTTTGAGGTTGCTGTGAGCTGTGACGCTGTGTCACTCACCAAGAGTGACATAGTGAAACTCTGTCTCAAAAAAAAAAAAAGAAAGAAAAAAGTGGTATAGAAGCCAGAAGAGTAAATAAATTTGCAAAGTCCTTCAGCATCTAATATCATAAAGAAGTTAGGTGTTAATAATTGAAAGTCTTTTGGTTCCATACCTCCTGAATTGTATATACATTTTGTAAAACTACTACTACAGAAGCTTTTAGGAAGCATTCCCTTAATCAGCTTGCTGGATTACCCACTCTCCCCATCCCCCTTGTACAACATCCTGATTGATGTTCTGCACACTTTATATTACACCCTATACTTTGGCTGCCATGTGTTGAGATGCATACTTTCCAATTTGTGTGTGTACTAAATTTGCACAGCATTTAAAATAAAACACTTTGGGAAATGACTTTTAATTCTTAATAAACCTAATAAGGGGAAGTATTTGTTAAGAGATAAAAGCATTTACTATCAAGGACATTAATGATAGAATTCTTATGTTTGATTAGAACTTATTTGGATCAATATTTCCCAAACATGAGTAATACACATAACCCTTTTTAAAGGATAAACAATGTAGAGGACTCTCAGCATTAACTTTTTTTTTTTTTTGCAGTTTTTGGCCGGGGCTGGGTTTGAACCCGCCACCTCCGGCATATGGGGCTGGCGCCCTACCCCTTTGAGCCACAGGCACTGCCCAGCATTAAGTTTTTAACTAAAATCATTTTTATTACAATGTTACTTCAGTATGTTCAAACTTAAAAATAGGCATAATCTTCTTAGACTTACGACTTTTATATAATTAATAAATCACAACAAATCATAAAATAAATTCAGAACAGTATGAGATGAGTATAATTCTAATTTTAAACTCTTTATGAAATTTCAATTTTTAATTTCTTTGTAAAGAATTCACCATAGAGAAACACAGGTCTAAATGAACCACAGGGCCCTTTTTAAGTCTGATATTCTTTGACCTTTGGTTCTTTATTAAGTATCAAAATTTGTAAAAAGAAACGAGTTGGGCAGCGCCCATAGCTCAGTGGGTAGGGCACTGGCCAAATACACCCAGGCTGGCGGGTTCGAACCTGGCCCAGGTCAGCTAAACAACAATGACAACTGCAACAAAAAAATAGCTGGGCATTGTGGCAGGCACTTGCAGTCCTGAGGTAAGAGAATAACTTAAGCCCAAGGGAGGCTGAGGCAAGAGAAAAGCTTAAGCCCAAGAGTTTGAGGTTGCTGTGACCTGTAATGCCATGGCACTATACTGAGGGTGACACAGTGAGACTATTTCAAAAAAAAAAAAGGGTGGCGCCTGTGGCTCAAAGGAGTAGGGTGCCGGCCCCATATGCCAGAGGTGGTGGGTTCAACCCCAGCCCTGGCAAAAAACTGAGAAAAAAAAAGAAAGAAAGAAAGAAATGGGTTGCGAGCATGTGTCTAACCAATCTGTACAACATTTTAATAGAAGAAAAAGTTATTTCACAAAGGTTGTTCTATTAACTATTGGTTGTCAATGACAACTATTCACTTTAGTAATCAATCATTTTATTAGTTTTGAAAGCTATAATTGCTGAATTTTGGAGTTTAAACAAATGTTCAATAGTATCTATGGGTTTTTTTGTGTGCAACGCACTACAGACCAGCATGCATATTTAATTTCTCTACTTCTTGGTAATGATAATTTCTACATCAACCACATTCAATTCTTTCCCAAATATTTTTCACATTAGTACAATTTTATTTTCCGACAAGAATGTGAAATTTTATATGCATTGCTCAAAAAGTAGACATATTCCATTACATTCTAAACAACTCTTCTGTTTAGAATCTTTTGTTTCACCCATGTTAGTGTTTGAAACTGACATCATTTAATAATCACACAGTGGTTGAGTGGTATAAATAATCAAATCTCTATGTTATCAGTATTCAAAATTTGTATATATTTTATTGAGAATATTTGATAAAAAACCCCTACATAAAAAATGAAGGATAAATACATACTGTTAAGATTGCAGAATTTTGGAATTTATTTTCTGAGGATAAACTAACATAGCCTGAAGAGTAAGTAAATTTTTTATCAGGATAACTTTTAATGGAGATGGTTGCATCGAATGCTTCTGTGTATCCATAAACCTGAATTACAATGTTTTCAGATGCTCCAACACGGAATACTTTTGGTGCTGAAATGACATATCTGTTGAAAGCAAGGAAAAGAGAAGGTTCAGTATGTTAGTGTGGCACATTTTCTTAGTCTTCTGATTCTTTCTCTATATTTACTGAGCTTAAAAATGTTATTATCGAATCAAAATTTATTTGTGATCTATGATAATTTCAACATAATTTCCAAGAAGAAATAGTTTGGGATTAAGACCTGAGAAATAGACCTGGAGGTTTAGTTTACATTTTAAAAAGCTAATAAGAGCACCTTCCCTCAGATATTGCAGCCAAGGAAGACTTTTAATGATGTTGACCAGAACATGCAAGTGGGATCAATATTTTTTGGTCAGTGAAACAACATAGGCACCAGTGATTGAATTCCAAGTCTGCCATCTGCTGGCTGAGCGACTGTGGTAAAGTTCTTAACACTCCCTGAGACTAAAATAGCTTACTTGTGAAAACATCATTTTCTTCTGTGGTAAGGATTAAATAAGAATATATATATTGGCCAGGCGGGGTGGTTCATGCCTGTAATTCTAACACTTCGGGAGGCTGACGTGGAAGAATTGCACGAGGCCAGGAATTCGAGACTACCCTGAGGAAAAGCAAGACCCCATCTCTACAAAAAAAAAAAAAAAAGAAGAAGAAGAGAGAAAGAAAGAAAGAAATAATAGCCAGATATGGAGGCACATGCCTGTAGTCCTGGCTACTTGGGAGGCTGAGAAGGGAGGATTGCTTGAGCCAAGGAGTTTGAGGCTGCCCTGAGCTATGATGGTGCCACTACATTCTAGCCTGGGTGACAGAGTGAGACTCTGTCTCGAGAAAAATAAACAAACAAAAGAAGATGTATATAAAAGTGCTTAGCAAGCTTAGAACGCAATAAATGTTAAGAATCAGTAATTTCATTAAATTAGTTAAAAGGAAGTGATCTTAGAGATATTGTGATATTAAGTGGCTAAAGAAAGAAAAACAAGTGAGCTGGGGAAATACGTTTGGAAATGCAGGTAGTGATGGAAGTCCTTGAAGATCAAATCATCATCATCATCATCTAACAGTCATAGCGATTGAGTAGTTACCATATCAGCAGAGGATGTTAGCACTTTACAGATAACTCTTCTTAATTTTTAAAATAAGCCAATGGCATAGGTACTGTTATTATTTCTGCTTTACAAACAAGAAGAGGTTAATTTGACTTAGGGAAGGACTTCATCGTCAAACCAGTGTTTGGTGCCCCATGGTACATTGTACCGATCATGGTACATTATGATCGCATTAATGTACACAGCTATAATTTAATTAAAAAAAAGGCATAGTCAGGTCTCTCTCTCGGTTGTTATGTGTACAATCGAGGTCAAAGTTATAAGTGTTATTCACAACCATAGATTGTTTTCTCATTTTTTAATTTTTATGGGCTAGAAGTGAATCTACACATGCTTTTAGAATACAAATTTTCAAATATAATGTGATTGTCATTGTTTTCTCTTTTCTTTAGAGACTGAGCCTCACTTTGTCATCCTCAGTAGAGTGGTGTGGCATCACAGCTCACAGCAACCTCCAGCTCTTGGGCTTAGGTGATTCTCTTGCCTCAGACTCCCGAGTATTCATTGTTTTATTAAATAAAAACTTACAAATATAAACTAGATTCTTAATTATGTATCACAAAAATATATAATTTGAATAGTGAGAGCTCCATATGCTATTGTTTGGGGAAAAATGTGTTTCAACCAAAAAGGGCGTAGTGATTGACTAATCCAAGTGTTCTCCAACAAGCACCCCAAGTGGTGGAATTATTGCAGGCTCCTGCCAACATTACAACATTTTTAAAGTCTTTCAAAAAAGCAACAAGTTTTTAGTAACAATGAAATTAATTTGACAGCAATTAAATCTCTTAAAGCATCTGGCAGTTCTCCTACATGACAACTAATTTGGATCCATTTATAAGCAACTTGTAAAAAAGGGGAAAGAATTTACAGATTGCCAACCATATCTGAATTCTCCTTCCCCACATACTTAGCAGAGGACAGCAGAAAATGAGAGTAGTTCAGCTTTGATAGTAATAAGAGACATTTACTGAAATCTTACCATGTGCTAGGACCCATTCTAAACACTTTATGTATGTAAATTCATTGTGTTGCTACAGCCACTCTGTGAGGAAGGTTATTATTACTTCCATTTTAAGGTGAAGACACTGCTAGTTAACTTGCCCAAGGTCACACAACTCATAAGTGAATAGAATTAGGAAATGAACCCAATTTCCTAATTGAACTTATTTCCAGAATTGACACTTTCAACTGCTGTTCAAAACTCATCAAGAGTTTTGTAATTAGAAAAATATAGGGATAAAAAGTTATTTTAATTCCAGTATTCATAAATGGTTGATGTTTTCCAGTTTAGTGTTGTTTTAATTTTGAATTATGTATGTGGTGGTAGTGGTCAAATATCAAATATTTAGTGTTCAAAAGCCCATAAGGGATGACTCTAGAACCCCTTTCATACAGATTTTGGTCCTTTTTGATTTATCATTAGCATGATCTATCCATATAAAAAATTTCCACTTTTCATATTTTTCTTTCATTGGCTGCAGAGGGTTGGCTTCGTAAAGAACCCTGGCCTTACAGGAATGCTCTTTCCCCAGATATTTGCATGGTTTGCTTCCTCATTTACTTTAAGCTCTGTTTGAGTGTCACTTCTTCAGAGAACCTCCCCTGCCCACATTTTTAAATAGTTTCCTAACATGTCCTTATTTTCTTACTCTCCATTGGTTTTTTTCCTTGATATTGTTAACTATGTGGCCTTACTTATTCATTCTTTCATTGGCCCATTCATTCACTATTTGCTTCTCCCGCTAGAATGCAAACTCTGGGAATTGCCTTTTGCCATTTGCCATATTTCAGTGCCTATCACATGGTAGGTGCTCAATAAATATTTGTTGAGTTAACTGACTAATTAATGAAGGTGATTGATCACCATTTTTGTAAATGATACACTCACTTTTTCAGACAAAGTGAGGAGATAATTTTTTTTTATTAAGAGTTAGTGCAGCATCAGAAAAATTCTGGATAAGAATCAAAGAACCCAGGTTCTAGCCCTAGTTCTCCAATAATTAGAAGTCACTTAGTCTCTATCTCTCTGAGCTTTAGCTGTCTATTTTCCAAAAGGAATAAATGAAAACTACCTAAGATAAAGAAGTGATTCTGGCCATGTGATAAAATCTCAGATTAGAGACAGGAGAGTGATAAGAATTACTGTCATCCTAAGTATACATTTATATTTACTATATTTATACATATGTGTTCCCAACAAAATGAAAAGCATTTTAGATGTGATAAACAGGAGACCTTAATAAAAGTTCTGCTTCTGCCCCTCTCTAGCAGTACAAATTTTGGCTAATCATTTCTCCTATCTGGATATACCCTTCAATATAAATTGAGTCGGTTTGGTGAGATAATCTCCGATGACTTTCAAGTACTAGAATATCATTTCTAGATATAAGATCACTATTTTTAAGACCTGGTTTAAAATGCATAATATTTCAATAATAATACTGAAAACTATGGCTAGGTGCAATAGCTTGTGTTTATAATCCTAGCAATTTGGGAGGCTGAGGCCAGAGGATTGCTTGAGGCTAAGAGTTTGGAACCAGGCTGGGCAACATAGCAAGACCCTGTCTCTGAAAGAGAAAAATAGCTGGGCAATGGTGGTACACATCCACTGACCCAGCTATGCAGAAGACTGAAGCAAAAGGATTGCTTGAGCCCAGGTTCAAGGCTGCCGAGAGCTAGGATCACACTACTACACTCCAGCCTGGATGACAGAGCAAGACCCTTTCCCAAAACAAATAAGCAAACAAAAAACCCACTAAAAACTGGGAAGAATTGGCTCATAAATGTACAATTCATTACAATAGATTTTGAAATCACAATGTTACTTTTGACCCCAAGTATTCCTGGCTTAATAGTGTTGAGTCTATGGAAAACACATAGAAAAGTAATCACTAAATAAAAATAACTAAAAAATGACAAGAAAGTTTGTTACATTAAGTTTATTTTGTACTCGTTTGGAAGAGGAATTTGAATAATCCTTTATGTAATTCTCTATAAATAACAATCACAGAAAAGCTGTCATATTGTTAGCCAAATAATGCTTTCATAACTTTCTTATTCAGAAATGAGACTATTCACTTGGTGTTCTCAGAAGCAGAAAGTTACTTTCAAGTTAACAAACTGTTAAATAAACTTTTCACTCATTGAAAAATAAAGGTGGCTTGTTTTACTTACGTTTGTTCCTGTCCCCAACTTTTCCAGAGGAAGATTAAAAAACAAAATATTCCCAAAAGGCCCATGGCTGGAGGTAACAGTAAACCATGGATATAGCCTTTGTGAAGTTATTCTCCCTTTAAATAAACTGAGCTTGAAGAATTTGGATAATCCAGTTAATTATTAACATCAGAAAGAGAAAGCTCCAAGTAGGGAAACTAAAATTGGAACTAAAACACCCTTTCATACTCAGGAATAAAGATAGGGGGTATTTTATAGAAATTTACACCCAGGGCATTTATTTTTATTAATACAAATAAAGGGACTCTCAAATGGTGGATTGGCACTATAAGGAATAGCTCAAAGCCAGAAGCCAGTAGTTTCATTGCCTTTGACCTTTCCTCTGTTGGCTAAGGCATTTGCTGTGATGTGGTACCATCGGTGAATATACCTGTGGTAGCATCTGTGAATATACCCGTGGTAGCATCTGTGAATTTACCCGTGGTAGGTCCACTCTGATATTAGATGGAGAGCCAGCTGGATTCAGTTTCAAACTGAGATGATTTTAGAATGGGTCTGGTTTAGACAGGGCTCACAAGATGGTCTTTTTAAGAGAAGACCTGAGCAGTAGTGTCCTTGGTGCTGTACATGGTCTAAGGATAACCTACATCTGCAAAGGGAGTCCAAGGAATGGTTTGTCCCAGATTAAAGGAGAAGTTGAATAATGAGGTGAGGGAATAACTATGATTGGGAAAGAAAATGCCATGCTGAGCTTGCTGGCATCATTCTCTAAGTAACTAATGAAATACTTTAGTATTTAGTAGGGAATGGATGTCTTCATTTCTACCTTAGTATATAATATATACAGTAATTTCAGGTGATAAAACAGAGCTGGGCATGGTGGCTCTCACCTGTAATCCTAGCACTCTGGGAGGCTGAGGCGGGTGGATTGCCCTGAGCTCATGGGTTCAAGACAAAGCTGAGCAAGAGCGAGACCTTGTCTCAAAAAATAGCCATGTGTTGTGGTGGGCACTTGTAGTCCCACTTACTGTGAAGGCTGAGGCAGGCGGATCACTTAAGCCCAAAAGTTTGAGGTTGCTGTGAGCTATGACGCCGTAGCACTCTACCAAGGGCTACAAAGTGAGACTCTGTCTCAAAATAAATAAATAAAGTAATAAAAATATGTCTCTAAACATAGTTCTATAAATCAGATATTTATGGTTCTAATGGCATTCCTTACTTTGAATTAATAAATAACAAACCAATATATTTATTTTTGGTTTATTATTTACTTCTTATTCATTAATTCGATTCACCAACATTTTGATACTTAATTCACGAAGGAAGAAGATATACATAGAAATTGATATACATAGCCGGGCGTTGTGGCGAGTGCCTGTGGTCCCAGCTACTCGGGAGGCTGAGGCAAGAGAATCGCTTAAGCCCAGGAGCTGGAGGTTGCTGTGAGCTGTGTGAGGCCACGGCACTCTCCCGAGGGCGATAAAGAGAGAGAATCTGTCTCTACCAAAAAAAAAAAAAAACAGGAAAATTGATATACAAACTTCACTAAAGGCATCTCTTGCATATGTTTTTGAAAGGACAAAATTTGCCACTATCATCTGACCATCTAGTTCATTTATGTAAAAAAGAAATCTACGAAATAAATGATTAAGCTAGGTTGCGAAAGATGGGTCAGGTTAAAACAAACAAAGTCCTTTTGCCATCATTTTTGGGAAACACAAAGAGAGAGCAAGAGCACTCAAATCAACCTAGGTAATATTTGTATTTTTAGTGCAATGAAATTTGTTTGCTTGTACTATAGACTAAATACTGATAACTAATACTTGCAAACCATTGGCCTTTTTTTCTGGTAGAAAAAGTTTAAGAAATGATAGCTTTCAAAGGTTCTCAACACAACTGCAGTTCAACAATTTGTAGATTCTCAAATGTGTTTAAAACTCCTTATCTGCCTTCTAAACATGGCTCAAGATGAATTTTTCTTTACATTTTAAAATGTGACCTTTTGGAAAGTCCTTAGTTTTTGTAAAATTCTGCATTTCTCAAAAAGCAGAATCTCAGATCTGGCAGAAAGTTTGGTGGCTACCTGACCTTCCTGCTACTCTGATTATTCCCTCGAGGTGGAGTCCAAGTGACTTAATCTAGTTCACAAATCCTCTCTTAATCTGGGCCTTGCTTGTTTCTCAAACCACAGTGTTCCTATTCTCACTCCAGCCAAGTAGCTGAAATTCTTGTGATTATTCCCTGAAGTCAGCATGACACTAATGTGTGCTAGCAGGGAAATAATTTTGTCTCTTTCAAATAAGTATTCTTTAATTATTTCACACTTATTTAGTAAAATATATCTAGACACCAATCATTTTCTATTGATGCAAACTACAGACCTCTTTTTTGTCTATGATAATGAATTTTGTATGATTTTGGATACCAGACAACTTGTAAGGAGGCATATTAATGGGTGGTTAATTTAGAGAATAAACAAATCAGTAATATTTTGTTTGTTAATCATTTTCAGAAATTCAGCCCCACTGGTTTGCTAACTTCAGGTGCCTGCTGGTTGGCTAGAATACAACGGGTGGTGTCGCCCATAACTACCCCTGTGTGATTTCCACGTACCTGTTCCAAGTCTGGAGAAACAGAAGTGTCTCCTCAGAATTAAATTATTCTAAACTGAGGCATGAGGATCATGTAAGTTTTGTTCAAGAGCAGTAGGGTGGTGTGAGGCAGGTGTGTGATTCTGAGTAAAATAGAACATCTGTCCCTCAAACTGCTATTTGACGCAAGCCCATAGTCTCATGCTTTAATCCTTTGAGAAAGGGCTGAAATAAAGGGCCAAAAGAGACTCAGAAAGAGTTACTTCAGTAACTCTCCAGGATGTGGATTGTGAAGGTATTGGAAGCTTTGGTAACCGCACCTTTGGTACTGTCAGGAGACTGCTCCCATAGCTGACAGGGCACAGTCACCTCTGTGCAACATGAGTTGCCTCAAAATTCAACATTAATGGCAGGGTCATATCTTCAGCAGTCATGGGTGTCATGTTGCCACTTTTGATATTGGCTGTAATAAGAAAAAAGCATATGTACACGCGTGTAGGTATCTGTAACAGGAAACCAGAATAGGAAAGGAGGAAAATTATGGCTGCGAAAATGTCTCCAGATAAACAGATTTCCAAACACAAGTTTTGTGATCAGATCTGTCTGGGAGGAATCAGGACTGGGGTTTGATAGAGAAGGCAGAAACTGTCAGCCAAATACTATTTAATACCTACTTATATCCTCAATTTGTGTTCAGAAATATGGGTAACATAAGGATTACAGCTACTGGCCTGTAGGGCAGCATACTCAGAGTCTATTTAGTGCTTCTCCATAACAACAGGGTAATGGAAATATTGAGAGTACAAATTGTATACTTATGTGGAAATTATGTTTCTCTGACCATTCTCTCCTATGTGTACCCATAGGTGGCCCTTGAGGTGGCTCTGAGATGGATGCCAGCAGCCTCTTGGGTGCCAGCTGCCTCATCACTCCCATAAGATGGATGCAGGCAGCCTCACAATGGCCTCACACCACCCCACCACCCCAAACCCCCAGGTAGGAGGACGGGGAAAAAGTGGTAAATGAAATAATACCAAGTACCATTACTCTTAAATAGGTCCAGATCGGGCCGGAACAGGACAAGATAAGAACGGATGGGCCAAGAACTGTCATCATGAGAGTTAATGAGCTAAGTGCTGTGACAAATTGTTTTATTTTTCCATTAGTTGCTAGATCTGCATTATGTTACTTTATTGTTATCTAACTGCCCTTTATGTTACTATTGGCTAAACTGCTAAATTGCAAGGTTTGCTTCTGTAAAAGGGGTCATCATGACCCCATGCTTGCTTTTCGCTTCTTTTGCCAACTTTCTTTTTGCTTCTAATTGCTTTCAGTCCACCATTTTGGCTCGTTGCCAACTTTCAGACTAGAAAAACCCCAACTTCAGACCCCTCCATGCTCTCTCACTTAGTCTGCTTTAGACTTTGCTGAGACAGCCCCGGGTTTTGAAATTCTAATTTGAGTCGGTGGTCCTTAGCTCTCCCCATAACAGCTTCAGGGGAATCCTGGGCTCCCTAGACATATGGTTTAAAAACCACCAACTTAAAGCACCAATGTCTTACCTACATATTATTGTGCATTCTAGGAAAAGGTTCAAAGGTATGAGGTGGGGATAAAGGTGACATAAGTTAAGAATGCTCTCACTTATGTCTGGTTCTCCCTTCTTCACTAGGTGCTGGAACAAGACTGGCTAAGTGACAACCAGCCAGGTGACAGACTGGGGAGACAAGCTGATAAGGTCAGATATGAGAACAGCCATAGAACCACTGGGAAAACCACGGTCTAAGGCAACACTGCAGTTCAAATCCACTGTGGATAAATTCATATGTAAATCTCAAACGGTAACTGAGGAAAGATAAAGATGAAAGCTGTTACTGAAACTCTTCCTGAAAGTCATCAGAAGACAGGGCTGCAATAGTATGTCCCAAAAGGCCACCTCAGGTCTTAATCAATGACAGAAAAGGAGGGCATTCAGCCTAGGGAGTAGCAAAGAGGCCAAAATTGAAAATCAAGGGTTAATGATGGGATGCAATTTAGCTTATTATCTTCCGGGAAACCAAAAGGGAACAAAGTAAAAGGAGAAGGTGCCCCCCTCCCTTTATCTCTCACAGTTTTGTAACTTCACTTGAACTGTTCTGTCTATACCCTACCCTAGACTTCTAATGAAACAAGTTCAGATCATTTATCCTCTCTTTGGTTCCACTGACCAATGTCATTTCAGACAATCTTGTTGCTCAACATGAGTTCCTTCATCTACTTCTAATGCATGGAAATAGCTGTGTGAAGTGAATCCTCCAGGCCCAGTTGTGCCTCTGGCTGGCTGTAGCCCAGCTAACGTCTTGACTGCAACCTCCTGAGAAAACTCAAAATTACCCAGCTAAGCTGTTCCTGAATTCCTACCCACGGGAACCATGCAGGTAATTCATGTTTATTGCTATCTTAAGCCACTAAGTTTGGGGGAAATTTTTTACATAGCAGAAGTTAACGTTACACTAGAACAGTTGTGTTTCTCAAAATATAGCTTTCATGAAATTCACTCATGCCACTAATGCACACTTGCTTCTTGGTCAACAGTTTAATTTGCGAGTGTACTTTAAGTTATTAAAGAACTGTAGCTTCAAGAGCCTACTTTGAAAGTGCTCAAAGTAGCTTAATAGCGTCTCCCCCAACACTGGAATAATTTGTGATGATATAGCCAGTGCCTGGGGGACACCTTCCTGAGGTAGACTCTGGCTTTCCATCTTACATCTCCTCTGAGAACTAGCTACTTCACTTTCTGAAGATAACGATGCCTGTTTCTGCTTCTTCACAGGAATGCTGCAGGGTGAGTACTGTAGCACTGAAAATCATATAAACATGTATGGAGTTCTTAGGACTGCTCTTTCTAGCATCTTCTCTCTCTTGCCTTTCTAGTTCTTTCTGCCTGAAACATTTTTTAAATGAAGACACAACGTTGTTTTCTTCTTAGAGTCAGACATCACAAACCTTTCAATGTATGTTTTATTCTTCCAAAATAACTGTCAGCCCTCTCAAACATTTAATCTATTTCCCCTCCCCTGCCAACTGAATGCTTTCTGTGTATCTCCATTAATGCCAGAGAGAGAACATTAAATTAACAAAATAATTGCCCAGTAGTATAAGCCACTTGTTGGTTGGCATTGTTTGGCATTATGCCCATTTTATAAACAAAAGAATCTCATGATCAGGAAGGGTTTGTTTGTTTGTTTGTTTTTTAAAAAGCCTGGAATTGCATAGAAAGAAGTAATACTGAGCACTTATATACATCGAGGGGTCTAATTAAAGAAGAAAATGTGGAATCCCTTGTTCAAAAACAATGGGAAAAAAGTGCTGTTAATGTGTTAAAATATAAAGCCTTTCCCTTTCTTCCATAGTCTTTCCACAACTTGTTGTGGTGTTTTATTAGCTATTTAATATCTTTGTCAATAAAAGAAAATTAAATTTTCAAATTATTGGCATAAATGCTACCATTTATCTTGATTTTGTGCTAGGCCGGTTTAAAATACAAATATAGTAGAACCTTTGTAAGTTGACCCCCAAGGGACTGTGACAAACTTCTCAACATACAGAAGTGGTCACCTAAGGAACTAGGTCCCCTGTACTCATACGTACATGTGGTGCATGTTCAGTCTGTGAAAATTTGGTTAACTTAAGGAGGTGGTTACTGTAGAGAGGTGGTTAAGTATGGAGATTCTACTCTGTAAGAAGAGTTATGTGTGGAATTGTCAAAAGGACACAATTTGTATTTCATAGCTCACACATGCATGTACATTCTATTCTTCCTAGAATGATGAAACAATGCATGAAACTCAGCTGTTTTTATTTTACTTTTTGATAAGTGTATGTTCTACCAACATTCTTAATCTTTGCTTACTGATAAAACTTATAAAACTACTTCACTTATAAAACTACTACTAAGTGGAAGATAAATCTACTAATAACTTCAAGACAGCCACAACAGAGCTTCAAGCCAAGTGTGATGTGCTTCTTCTGGGTGTGAAGTCTTGGGCAACTGCGCAGTCTGTGTGCCCATGCAGCCACGTCTGGACTAGCTAAGTCAGGAGCAAATTCATATCTGACTCCAAAGATAATCTCTTAACATATCATCAGAGATGCCCCTAGTAACATAGGGCAAGGCATTGGCAAAGTGATCAAAGAATGTCAAGATGAGGGATTTTGAAGAGACAGGAACAGGTAACACTGAACTGCTGCCCTTGGGATCTGTGATGGTTGGTCTGGATGGCTGCATCCCCTCCAAATGTATACATTGAATCCTTATCACCACAGTGATGGTATTATGTAGAATATTTGGTTGATAGTCTTTTTCTTTCAGTACTTTGAATATATCATCCTACTACTTTGTGGCCTCCAGGGTTGCTGGTGAGAAATCAGATGTTACTTTAACTGATGATCCCTCGTACCATGATGTAGTGTTCTCTCATGCTAGTTTCAAGATTCTCTCTTTGGCTTTGAGGTACTCAGGTGTGACTCTCTTTGTGTTTATTGTGCTTGGAGTTCCTTCAGGTTTTGTTTTTTTTTTATATATGTAGCTTAATGTTTTTCATCACATTTGAAAGTTTTGACCATTATGACCTAAAATTTTTTTCTGCCCTTTTCTCCCTCTCCTCTCCTTCTTTGTGCAGGCGTTGGTGTGCTAGTTGGTGTACCAGAAGTCTCCCTTTATGTGTCTATTGCTATGTTTGATGGTGTGCCAGATGGTGTAGGGAGGCTCTGCTCATTTTTCTTAATTCTTTTTTCTTTCTGGTCTTCAGACTGGATACTCTCAATTGACTTATCTTCAGGTTTGTTGATTCTTTCTTCTGCCTGCTTCTGCTGTTGAGTGCCCCTACTGATTTTTTCATTTCAGTTATTACAGTTTTCAACTACAGAATTTGTCCTTGGTTCTTATTTATAACTGCTGTCTTCTTATGCTTTATATATTGACACATAGCTGTCATACTTCCTTATGGCTCTTATTTTTAATTTAATTTCTTTTCTATTTATTAATTTTTTTGTTGAGATAGAGTCTCACTATGTTGACCTTGCTAAAGTGACGTGGAGTCACAATTCACAGCAACCTCAAACTCTTGGGCTTAATTAGGCAATTCTCCTGCCTCAGTCTCCCAAGTAGCTGGGATTACAGGTGCCTGCCACAATGCCTGGCTATTTTTTGCTGCAGGTGTCATTGCTGTTTAGCTGGCCTGGGCCAGGTTCGAACCCGCCAGCCTCTGTGTATATGGCTGGCGCCATAACCATTGTGCTACGAGCACTGAGCCCTTATTTTTAATTTAAAAAAAGATTTTGTAGAGATAGGGTCTATGTTGCCCAGGCTGGTGTCAAACTCCCAGCCTCAAGTGATTACAGCCTGACCTATCCCAGCTCCTTCAGTTCTTTTTTCTTTTGAGACAGAGACTTAGTTGCCCTAGTTAGAGTCCTGTGGCATTATAGCTCACAGCAACCTTAAACTCCTGGTTTCAAGCAATCTTCTTGCCTCAGTCTCCCAAATAGCTGGGACTATAGAGATGGGGTCTCACTCTTGCTCAGGCTGGTCTCCAATTCCTGAGCTCAAGCATTCCCCTGCCTCTGCCTCCCAGAATGCTAGGATTACAGGTGTGAGCCACCACACCCGGCCTATCAAATTCAATTTTAAATAGAGTTAAATTTAAATTAGCATTAACTGAAAAATCACATAAGAACATTTCTATCAATGATGCCAAAAAGCCTGTTGATAAAGCTGGTCTACACGCCAGCTCGTACATTTGGTGTAGTCATGAGGTGGACATTCAACAGTTGATCCTTGGCTCAGCTGGCTCTTTGGCGACCTGGATTTCTATTGGTTGGCATTCTTCCCATCCAGGGAAGCAGGAATGCTTCCTAATGGGAAAGAAAATACATATACTCTACATATAGAAGTATTGCCTAAATTTTTTTACAAGTATAGGTTGAAAAATCGGTTATGTAGTTAAAGAAAATGAATACGAGACAATATTTAAGGGAGGTGGGTGGAGAAAGCACGACCAAGGTAAAAGTTGGAAAGATCAAATGAAGCTGGGATTGAGAGTAGCAAATCAAATGTAGCCGATAAGCTCCTGCTCTCATGTTTTATTGCTAGAACAAATAGAGACATAAAAATCAGTTTATATTGATCAAAATTAGATTTCACTTTATAGGTACATAATAGACAACCATAATAACTGTTGCTTAAATGAGATAAATATCTATTTCTCTCTCATGTAAAAGAAATCTAGCGGTGGGCAATCAAGGTCTAGAACAGTAGATCAATATATCATCAGAGGAAGGGATATTACCTTTTTATTCCACTATCCTAGCACCTAGGTTTCATTTTTTCTTCATTGTTTCTGAGTTAAGGGATATGAAAAGGGAGAAAAAAAGAGATACCTCCCCATTGGGTCACGTCTATCCTTCCTGGAAGTCCCATTTCTTTGGGAGACTCGGAACTCAGCTGCACCCAAGTACAAGGGTGGCAATGTGGCCAGCAAAAACTCAGGTTTTGATAATAAAAAGGAAAGAAAGAAGGAATGCTGGTTTAGTTAGCAGTGTCTGACATAGTATTTTCCTATTTTGCATTTGAAATTCAGGCATACTGAGGATCAAAAGCTTAGAAACATAAAGTTGAACACTAGCAAAACCATTACGGTTTTATTTGAGGAGGGCAATACTGAGTATTCTCTTTAGATAAAATGTAGAATTCATAAAGAAATATATAGAATTTTTTTAAGATCTTGATCTTATAAAAAGTCAACTTTCTGACAAAAGACGCTTTCTCTGGCCATCAGTGTTGGCAAGGGATAAGCCGGCCCCACCATGCAGACAGTAAATGGAAGGAAAAGTACCAGAGGTCAGTTGGTAGTGGTCTAGGTGCAAGGTCAGGTTTGGTGAAGCAGACCTTGCTATTACAAAATGATCCTCAGTTGTAGTGAAAAGGAAGTTTATATATTGACAATGACATTAGGGGACTATGTCTGTGTTTGGAAATTATTTTGTAGCTTTTCATTCTTTTTGCTTCTTGTCACTTCTTGTCCCCTTAAGCAGTATTATTAACCTTTCCCTGTGCCCTCTGAAGGTTCGCTAAAAACCAACTGACAAAAGACAGATGAAAAAAAGACATACAAATTTATTTATGTGCACTGAAGAGAATCACATAAGGACACTCCATCCTACAATAGGCTACAAATAGCTACATATCCTCTTTCTTAGGAGAAAGGGAGATGGGGAAGTGTGGATGATTTTAGAGGGGGTAGTAAATTATTTGTAGGGGAATTCAATGGGCTTGAAAAACATACAATGGCCTGGGACAAAGTCTGTTGGACCTGCAGAGGCAGATAATGGTTTTGACAAAAGTCTGTCCAGGTGTGTCGATAGACTCCAGTTTTTCCTCCTGTAATATGAATTCAGTTAATGAAAAATCAGGGAAGGGACCAGAGGTAATTGTTTTCTTCTTTAGCAGGTCTAGACTTTGGGCAGATTCATCCTGTGCTTTGGGAGAGACAGAAGATAGATAGGAAGAGAAGAAGAAAGGGTCAAAAGCCCTTGAGACTTCTTCAGTTCCCCGTGTTGAAGTCCCATATTTGAGGTACCATTTTCTGAGCCCCAATAGCAGTTGCTCTCCATTGCCCCCATCCCCAGCACCTAACACCACCAACCTGCTCCCTGTTTTTATGAATTTACCTAGGGAAAACTTGTCTCATCTCCCGTAATTCCTCTAAAATATGACCTCACTCTCACCTAACCTTCATTCAGCGTCATTCAGTGCTACATTAGAATTCAAAAGAGAGTCTTTCACATCTTGCCAGACTCTCACCCAACCCTCTTCCTCTTAGATGCTTTGTGCATTAAAGACAAGCAAATTGTGTGCAGTGACTTTATCATGAGATTTCGCAACCATTCATTCTAATAGCATGCATTTACCTACTTACACACTTCTCTGGACTTTTGATGTTAGAAAGCATCCCTTCTAATCAACTCTTGTGGCATTGTCATTTATGCCCAGGAAGCGGTCTTTAGATACCTGCAACTGCAGCACATCAGCAACACACAGACCTATAAGAGGTGACAACAGACATTGGCATATTCCAAAATCTAAAAACATTCCAAATAGGAAACACTTCTGTTCCCATGAAGCAAGGGAGTTACCAGAGAACTTTATCTTCTCTCAATTTATTGTATTTTTTTTTACAACCTCTGCACACATTATTGTTGTTAGTTTTGTAGTCCTAAACTTATTTAGGTTTTTATCCCAATCCCATTTTTCAACCCAGCATGAAGGTCATTAATTATTAAGGAACACATTTAATGGATGAAAATATTGAATTGTGAAAAATCACATAAATGCTCCTAAAAATAATTTACAAATGGTTCTGATATTCACTGTTATACATAATCCAGGAAAGAATTCAACAACAGATCCTGTTTTCATCCCCTTAAGTTTCCAGAAAATCAGGATGGTTTTAGGAACTTGGGGCCCTGAAATCACTGCTCTCAAAGTGCTGGATTACAAAAATATTAAATCAGCAAAATATGTTCAGAGACAGATATTTTTTATCCTATATTCCACTTGAGAGTATAAAATATGCTACTATCAAAGTCTTAGGTCAATTGTCAATAAAATGATGGCTATATTACAATGAACAAACTGTTCCTTATCTATATATATCAGACTAGCTACTTGCCTTTATCCGAAATGCCAACACTTTGTATTTCCCAGGTAGTTAGAACATCAGGTAGCATAAATTGCAGCTGGCTTCTGGAAGTTAAAATGTTGACATTCAAAATACAGTGGAAACCCAACTTGACAGAGGCAATCATTAACAGAAATTTTGCTTCATACTACTTAAGAAGAAAGAAAAAAAAAATCACAACACAAAATTATATCAGGTTTTAAATAAATTCTTATCAAGAAAAATATATTCAGTAACTCTCCTACATATTCCATGATTTTGAACATTGCACCTGTGTGATGAGAATTCAAGTTCAGAAAGATGCCTTTGAAACATTGCAAAATCAAAGAGTATGAAAGAGCCATTATAATACTATGTGATACCTGCAGCAGGGTTAATTGGGAGGGGTAATTAATACAGTCACTGTTAAGATGGGAGACAGTGGGGGAAAGCTTTACCAGCAGAAGTGCTAGCTAATGGGCAATGTTGGATGATACACAACAGTGTGGAGAAAGAATGAGAGGGAACAAGGGTAGTGACAAGGAGACATAAGAGGACGACTGCAGGCCTGTGGACTCATTCCTTGACTTCTCATAGGAAACGCACTTAGAGCACATGTAGGAAGAAGGAAGCTTGGGGACTTAGCATTGTTCATCTCCGTTTTCATGCCTGGTACAGAGGAGACATGTCATAAAACTGTGTTGAATAAGGAACTTTAACAAGAAAAAAGTCTTCTTGTTTATCAATGTTTGTTTGTTTTTTTGTTTTTGATTTTGTTTTTTGCAGTTTTGGCTGGGGCTGGGTTTAAACCTGCCACCTCCAGCATATGGGGCCAGCGCCCTACTCCTTTCAGCCACAGGCGCCGCCCCCCATGTTTGTTTTATAGCACAGATACTTTAGGATCAAAGAAGCTGCTTAATATGGTTTATAGCACATAGCTGTGTGCAGCAAATGCATAATGAAGTGAAATGAGATTTAACAGGAACACCAATAGTTAGTGGCCTGGAGCTAATAACCAGAGCAAAGTGCATTAAAAAAAAAAAAGACTAAGCAAAACAAAACAAAATTTGAGCAAGTGGTAGGATCATCTTAACTCTTAAATAAGCTATTGGGAAATGAGTAGTTCCCAGACTTTTAGCCATAATATTTGCATTATTCACATCTCTTTCAAACATGATAGAAGTATGATACCTTTTGGGAACATGATGAACTTCCCATAACCAGCTTTCTGGAAAATAGCTTCGAATTTCTGGCTTACTTACTGGTAACAGGGTCTTCTTATACTGGTGAGAAATATCTGCCATTATGGAAAAACAATATAAATTCTTATAGCTAAATTTTAAAATATTGCCATTAGTCTATAATTCAAGTATTTTCTGAAAGACCAATGAAAAATTTTGTTTAATGCTTTTAAAATAGAACTATAGAAGCTTGGTGCCTGTAGCACAGTGGTTATGGTGCCAGCCATATACACTGAAGTTGGCGGGTTCAAACCCAGCTCAGGCCAGCTAACCAACAATGACAAGTGCAACAAAAAATAGCCAGGCATTGTGGCGGGTGCTTGTAGTCCCGGCTGAGGCAAGAGAATCGGTTGCGCCCAAGCAATTTGAGGTTGGTATGAGTTGGGACTCCACAGCACTCTACCAGGGCGACATAGTGAGATTCTGTCTCAAAATAAATAAATAAATAAATAAATAAATGAATAAAATGAAATAGAACTATAGAGACCTTAGAATTATTTCTCCACTAATAGAATGCAAGTATCTTTTGTCTCCTAAATTATTAAATGTTTAATATTGCTGAGATTATATAAGATACTGATCAGTCTATAAAGTTATTTGTACTTCTATAATTTTAATAGCTTTTTGTTTTGGTTTTGTTTTTATCCCCAATTCAGAGTCTTACTCTGTTGCCCTTGGTAGAAGGCCATGGTGTCACAGCTCACAGCAACCTCAATCTCTTGGGCTTAAGCAATCCTCCTGCCTTAGCCTCCCTAGCCTACGGGTACCAGCCATGAAGCCCAGCTAGTTTTCTATTTTTAGTAGATACAGGGTCTTACTCTTGTTCAGGCTGGTCTCAAAGTCCTGAACTCAAGCAATCCACCCACCTGGGCTTCCCAGAGTGCTAAGAATATAGGCGTGAGCCACTGCGCCTGGCCAATAGTTGTGTTTATATTAGAAAATAGGGAGGTTTGTGTAATTCTTCTCCTTTAACTCTGTAATTTATTCATATTTACTTTAATAGAAATGAATATAAGTTTTACTTCCATCGAAGATGTACTAAAAGGGACTAGATTTACTCTTTTATCTTAAAAAATTAGATAACATAATCTAAAAATTAGATACACAATATTTAAGGATGTAATTTTAGATATTGGAACATAAACAGCACAGGACTGTGATCCATGAGAGAAGGGAAATAGATTAGGTGAACCTTAAAATTGCCCCAATTTACTGCCTACAGGCAACCTGCAGGCTAGGGCAGGGAGAGGAACCCACGTGGAGCCTGGTGGTATTGAAGGTTTGTGGCAACACAGATGGAGTTTTGGGAGGTTGAGCTGCCTAGAATGAGAAGTAGGATGCCAGGGAGGAGAGGGCTGCAGAGAGTGACTTCCATGTAGCTGAAGCCAAATAAGTTTGGGAAATAAAAAAATAAATGTACTGGATTGTTTATTACAATGTTTCATGTAATGAGCAAAAATTGGAAAACCATCTAAATTTGTACTCTGATTGTTTTGCTCAACGGTGTATTTTAAACATTGTTCTTCTCAATGAATATATTTCTACAAACATAAAATTGGCCACGTACCAAAACCATGTTGTTATATATATTATACATATTATACATGAGTATATAACATATATACTCATGTGTTGCTTAACCATGGGGATACATTCTGAGAAATGCATCATCATTAGGCGATTTCCCAGTGGTGTGAACATGGTACAGTGCACTCACACAAACCTAGACGGTATAGACTACTACATACCTAGACTACAGGGTACAGCATATTGCTTCTAGGGTACAAATCTGTGCTGCATGTTACTGTACTAAACTCTGTAGGAAACCGTAAAACAATACTTGTGTATTGAAACATAGAAAAGGTATGGCAATAATATGGTATTATATTCTCATGGAAGCACTGTCATATATGCAGTCTGTCATTGTCTGAAATGTCGTTATGTGTTGCATGTTGGTACACAAACAGGAGCTATCGTCCTGTTGTTTTGTTAAAGACTATATATAAGTGAAAGGAAAATCTAAAAATTTCTGAAAATATATTAGGTCACAAAATATGAAATGTCCGATTGTGAATCAAAAGTTTAGCTTATTATATCTCAAACAAGAAGCAGTACAATTAATCTAAGCATATGCCTAAACTATTGACACAGTTTTGCCATCTTAACAGTAACTTGTGTATGCCAGCAGTGAAGAAGCCTGGCAATGAATCAAAAAAGGCATTTTCGACAGCTTGTTGATAATTGAATGCTTTTCCTTGCAAAAAATAGTCCAAAGCTGGAAGAAGTGGTAGTCACTTGGAAGCTCTATCATCCACCATATTCACCGGACCTTGCACCAAGTCCAGCTTCTGTAGTATGCGCAGCATTGTTTGTGTGACACAGTCGAGTGTTGTCTTGCAAGAGGACTGGGCTGTCTCTCTTGACCAATTTCAGCAAGCATCCTCGTTCTTGCATCTAGTTAATTGCAATAGACATCCACTGTAATCAAATGACCAGGTTTCATAAAGTTGTAGGGGATAATACCAGTGCTGGACCACCAAACTGACATCATTATCTGTTTTTGTTTTTTTTTTTGTATTTGGTAGCAGTTGTATTTCCTTTTTTTATTTTTTATTTTTCTTGGAGTTTTAGGCTGGGGCTGGGTTTGAACCCGCCAGGTCTGGCATATGGGGCTGGTGCCCTACTCCTTTAAGCCACAGGCACCGCCCATTTTTTAAAAATTTTGGGTTAGGTACATATGGTTAGGTGACATTATTTGTGCTTGTAAGGTAGAGTCCCAAGTCTGAGTTGTAGTTGTGTCCTTTGCCCAGGAAGTGTGACACATACCCCTACGCTGTACCCGATAGGGGGGAACTTACTGAAACTCCTCCCTCCTTCCACCTTCTTGAATTTAATTATGCTTTTCTCTCCTGTGGGCCTATAATTGTTGGCCTGCTAGTTTCAGATTAAAACTGAGTACATAAGATGCTTGCTTTTCCATCCTTGAGATATTTTTACTTAGGAGAATGTTCTACAAATCCATCTAGGTAAATACAAAAGTCTCCATCTTTTTTATGGTTGACTAGTATTCCATGGTATACATATACCACACTTCCTTGATCCATTAAAGGGTCAATGGGCACTTGAGTTGTTTCCATCTTTGCAATTGTGAATTGAGCTGCTATAAATATTTGAGTGCAGATGTCCTTATGGTAAAATGACTTTTTCTCTTCTGGGTAGATAAAAATGAGATTGCAGGATCAAATGGGAGGTCTACTATTAGTTCTTTGAGGATTCTCCATTCTTTCAAAAGAGGCTGTATTAGTTTGTAATCCCACCAACAGTGCAATAAGTGTAGCCTCCTCTTTGCACTCCCATCAGCAGCTGCAGTTTTGGGACCTTGTTTTGTGGGCTATTCTCACTGGTGTTAGATGATATCTCAGAGTGATTTACGTTTCTCTGACGATTAGGGATGGTGAGCATTTTTTCAAGTGTCTGTTGGCCATTTGTCTGTCTCCTTGCAAAAGGTTCTGTTCCTCTCTCTTACCCATTGACTGACGGAGTTGTTTGCTCTTTTCTTGTTAATCTGCTTGAGTTTTTTGTATATTCTGGTCACTAGCCCTTTGTCTTACTCATAATATGCTTTTTAATTTGCTCAGGTCCCATTCATTTATTTTTTGACTTATCCATGGTTTCACAAAAATTGCCTTTAAAAAAACTTGGAAAGATAACCACAAGTCAAAAATGTATGTTTGAAAGAATGAGGATATACCTTCACAATAAAAATAGAACAAGTAGTGTCAAAGTGAATGTCAGCTATATCAATGTCAAATTTAGTACTTAAGGAAATTCAACACCTCATACTTAATAACCTAATCTTAATGAGAGTTATATAAATTCTGAATACATATTTTGTGGTTGAAACAAAAATAAGATTTCAACTTTTATATACGTACGCTTATCTTTATGCTACATTTAGAAATCTTTAGCTATATTTAGTCAGTGTGGTTTCATATTGAATTTTTAATGCTTGTAATATCACCAAACCACAGAATTTCATAAATCAAAGGCATATTGGTTGTAGCTTACACAGGATAATCATTCAAGTTTGCAGAATGATTTGGCTTTAATTCATATTCGGTCTTAACTCTGTACCATGTACTCTGGGCTATACTATAGCTCTTCTCATTCCCAAAATGAGAGATTTTCTTTTATGGGCATTTATAATTTATTTTTCTACTTTCAGTGATAAATAAAACATGAAAACTGGCTTTCTAAGCAGGATAAATTTACACACCATTCCCCATATCAAGCAGAATTGTGATTAAAAAACATACTTACGGTGAAATCCTATCAACTTATAAGTGCGGACCTGGTTTGCAATGGTGCAACATTCACTGAAAGCTGTGCGGCATCTTGGGCCGATGGTAACCCGCGCAACTCGCTGTTCACAAGTTTCATCAACATGCTGGGCTCCATCATAACAACATTTCTTTAGTATTTTATGTTTATATTTAGCAGCTGAAATGGTAATAACACAAGTGCCTTTGATTATCCATAGGGTTATAACATCTCAGGCTTAGAAGGAATCTCAAGGATACCTGGATTCTACTGCCATATGGCCCTGCTACCCACCGTAGCCACAGCTAGTTGACCTGCCAGGTTCCCCTTAGAACTACCCTAGGAATGGGGAAATGCGACTTTACCAGATGGTCTGTTTCAATTCATAATAGTTAAATAGCACCCTGTGAGTAAAATAAGTTAAATACACAAGAAGCCTTCACTATACGAATACTTCCTTCTTCAAGCTAAATATCCTATTTTTTCAGAAAGTTTTTTTATAGCATGGCTGTGGACCTTTGTCAATGACATCATCCTTCATTGTAAGTACTTGATGTCTCATTTTTTTCGTTTTATTACAACTCAGAATAAAGATTAGAATTAAAATAACTCATACACAAATGAAAGAAATTATTATATTAATATAAGGATGATTGTTAGTGGAACTCAGTTCACTGACTTTCAGTTCAATGTCCTTTTTACAGAAACAAGACCAAATATCATATTTTATTTAAATAATTATTTAAAAATAATTCCCATTAGATGTATTTTCTAAGGAACAATCCAAAGTGATATAAACTATGAAATGCATATATATGAAATGGAAGTAATAGACTTTTATAAGTCCATTGTACCCCAAAGTGAATCAAAGGGTAAATTTTCTCAGAATAAAATGGAAGAATATAATTTTAATTGCTAGAGGAAGTTTTTAGGGAGAAAATACTTATTACAAATAAAAGTTTTCATATGTATACATACACATATATATTATTTTTCTTCTTTTTTGGGAGGGGGGTAGAGATGGTCTCTCTATGTTGCCCAGGCTGCACTCCAATGCCTGGCCTCAAGCAATCCTCCCACCTCAGCCTACCATAGATTTTAGAGGTAGAAATAATAATAAAGACCTGTTTTCCTCGGAATAATGATATGGCAAATGAACTACTGGATTTATTTGAATTAATCTTTTTTTTTCACCCATTCTATTTGAATTAGAGGAAATGATAGAATATTGAATTTTCTCTAGCTTTTGAATGATGTCATCATAACCTTTTTATAATCACATGAATCTTAAAATACCTGCTTCCTCTATTTTCTGCTTCAGCATTCTTCTTGGCCTATGAATTTTTTTACAAGGTTCATCTGTTAAAAGAAAAAAGAGAGAGAGAGAAAAGGAGAAAAAAAGGGATAAAATCTCAAGAACACGTCCATAAAATTGTTTAAGTATTTAAAACATTCATAAGTCACTCATTCAACAAATATTGAGGGCCTGCTTCAGATTAGGAATTATGTACCTCAAATTTAAATTTGACTTGTTTTATCTTAGTGGAGCTCATGACCTAGTGTCATATAGTTTGAGTTGTTCTGTGTGAATTTGGTTTTGAACCCTGAAACGTTTTTGATCCACTGACTACAGAGAAATACTCAAGCATTTAGCGTAATTGTTTTGATGGGTATGCTATTTTCATTATTTGCTCTTTGTGCTACATGATTATAAATATGAATATGAATACTATACTATCAAGCATAATTATAAACAATCTTGAAACCATAAAAAGGTAATTTAGGTATGATTCCTGCCCTTAATGAGCTCACAGTACAATGGGTGAGACAGACGTACAACTAAGTATAAGACTGTGCAGTAACATACTGCTATCATATTACTTGTGAATAGATCTAGTCCCTCCAATATCCTCCCTATTAAAGGAGGAGGGAATGATTAATTCTATATGTGGAAGAGGTCTCATACAGGAGATGATTATCATGCTAGCTTCTCCAGCCTAATAAAGTTAAGAAAGCAGTGCCAATGGGTAAAGGCCCAATGGTGTAAAATAGCACAGTGCCACTCAAGAACTACACTGGTTCTGTATAGCTTAAACAAAAGGTAAGGCACAGCAGGGTAAGAAATAATTGGATATAGTGAAGGAGAAGGTTAGGGAAGGCTTTCAGGACAAGAACACTAAAGAATCTGTACTTTATATTGAAGACCAATGAAAAATTTATATGAGAGTTACATAGTCATGGCATTCTAAAATCAGCAAAGAGAATATTCTTGAAGAGGGACAAAAATCAGATCTAGGAGGCAAATGATCAATGTAAATTTCAGTTATAAAAATGTCAAGCATTTTACCATTTCCTTGGGAGTCATCTGCATTTGCGTTTGTGAGGAAGGTGAGTCCAACTAGATGGAACACATCTGCATTGTTGCGGCCACCACCTGCCCCACATCCCAGATCATTCTTCTCTAAAACTTGAAATACCTGTCCAGAAAAGCAAAATGTTGAGGCTTTTCAGATTTATTCATTCGTCCAAATAACCAAAAGTACTAGTTGTTACATGGTTACAACAAAACAGTGAAATATACAGGTGACTCGTTTAACAAACGACCAAAGACCAAATTTCTCCACTTTGTTTCTAACTTTGTCTTTTTGAATTTATTAATTTAAATACTCATCTATTCAAAATTAAATTTAGAGCTAAGTCTTTTTGTTGTTGTTTTGTCTTTTTTTTTTTTTTTTTTTGAGACAGACTCTCATTTTGTCACCCTGGGTAGAGTGCCATGGCATCATAGCTCACAGCAACCTTAAACTATTGGGCTTAAGTAATACTCTTGGCTCAGCCTCCTAAGTAACTGAGACTACAGGTGCCTGCCCTGACAATTTTTAGGAATGGGTCTTGCTCTTGCTCAGGCTGGTCTTGAACTCCTGAGCTCAAGCAATCCACCTGCCTTGGCCTCCCAGAGTGCTAAGATTATAGGTGTGAGCCACTGGGTCTGACCAAAATTAAGTTTAAGCAAATAGCTTTGATGAGGAGTCTTTTAGAAACTGAACTATGGTGTTTTGTACATAGAACACATGCTCTAATCAATGTAATATCATAAGTAAATGCATACATACATATAGACATGAAGGGGTGAATTAACAAATAATTTAATTTTTTTTGTTTTTTTTTAAGAGAAAGACTCTTGCTCTGGATCCTGGCTAGAGTGCAGTGGCATCATCAAAGCTCAGTGAAACCTCAAACTCCTGTGCTTAAGCAGTCCTCCCATTTGAGCCCCTGGAGTAGCTGGGACTGTAGGCATGTGCCACCATGCCTGTCTACCTTTTTTTCTATTTTGCTTTTTGTGTATGTGTGGAGGTGGGGTGGGGTGAAGGGGAGTCTCATTCTTGTTCAGGCTGCTTTTGAATCCCTCAGCTAAAATGATCTTCCTACTTCAGCCTCCCAGAGTGTTACAATTATAGGTGTGAGCCATTGCACCTGGCCAGAAATTAATTTTTAAGTTAAAAAAGAAAACAAAACAAAACATAATCTCCTGGGTTTGGGGACAGGAAGGCTCTAGGTTCTATACAGGCAAGAACTTGTTTGGGGGCTTGCTCCAGTTTTAATTTTGACCCTAAATATCCTTTTCTCTATGAATGTGTTTAACTTTACAGTTTCTCAGTTCTTTCTTCCCTGTGCAAAGAATTCAAACTTAGAAAATACTAATAGCTAAGCATTGTGGAGATAAATAGAAACTTAAAATAACTGAATAATTTTCAGATTCTTCTTTGCCATAAATTTTAATGGGAATAAAACAACAGCAACAACAAAAAGAAGCCCAAAGGTGACCTATCAAGTCTTCCCTGGTGCAGCTACTATTAATAGTATAATCACCCTTTCACTACCCAAAAACCAACCCCAAACTGTCTCAACTGATGACCCTTTTGCTTCATGAATGTAATTGCAATCCTGGTCATATGTTTTTAAATTGCTTATATCTGTATTTGGAAAAACAAAAAAGGATTGCCCTATGCTTTAGAAACTAACTTAAAGATGGCTTATTTTCCTAAGAACCGCTATGGTGAGTGGGTTACTCCCCTTAATTCTTACAACCTACCCTAGTGGCCACACAGTAAGGCACTACATACTGATTCTAATTCAAGAAAGGCAGCACTTAACTCTTTCCATGGACTTTGTGGTTTTTCTTTGGACTCCATACACAGCACTGTCTACTGCAGCTAATGCCACCCATGAATCCATCTCACTCGCCATAGTTAGAGACACAGTCTGGCCTGGAGAATATGCATCTGCATTTGGAGACAGGTGAACCTAAAAATTAATTTGAAAGAGAAAAGAAAGTATCGTTGGCATGAATAAAACCTTTCATTTTGTTTGTTGACAGCCTCCTTCATTCAGAAAAAAATGTAGTTGTGATTTATAATTTGTAGCTGACCTGGAGCTGGTTGCCACACTTCTCTTCAATGTTTAACCAGACTGAGTCGGACACTAATTCTGCTGTCTGCTCTCCTGTGACAATGTAATAGACCAGGAGACGGGCTGAAGGAACCATGATCTGTGTCACTGGAATGTTGATACTTTGATAAGATGAATCTGGAAGCTTCTCCCTTGTGCCAAAGTGTATGATTTTGCCCTTGGATAAGATCTAGAAATAAACAGTGGCAGCGATAATGAGTTCAACAACAAAACTTGTACATCAGGATGGATTTTGGAGTTGAAGCAGAAATTATGCTAAAGAAAAATAAAGTGAACATGTATTAGCCTACCATGTGCCAGGCAGGAACCTTAATCTTTAACTCCTTTAATTTTCAATATACCAATACCGTGGGAATGTTATTCCCATTGAAGGAAGTGAAGCTTGGGATATTTCTTCTGATTTTAATTCAGAATCACCTAACTATCAGATTAGCTAAAACTTGAACCCAAATCTGTCTGAAGTCATCACACTGTTTCTAAAACCTCCTTTGTTGTCTTGATTAAAAAAAAAAAATAGATGGGGTGGTGCCTATGGCTCACTCGGAAGGGCGCCGGCCCCATATACCAAGGGTGGTGGGTTCAAACCCAGCCCCAGCCAAACTGCAACCAAAAAATAGCCAGGCATTGTGGTGGGTGCCTGTAGTCCCAGCTACTCAGGAGGCTGAGGCAAGAGAATCGCTTAAACCCAGGAGTTGGAGGTTGCTGTGAGCTGTGTGAGGCCACGGCACTCTACTGAGGGCCATAAAGTGAGACTCTGTCTCTACAAAAAAAAAAAAAAAATACATGGGTAAATGGAGTGCATGTTATTTGGGGATTCAGTTTTAAATCCATTACATTAAACTATAAGTTGGAGGATTAAGATTTAAAAACAAAATCCTCAAATATCCCTTAAATTGTCCTCAGGGAGCAGGACTTCATACATGGTTTTGGTACACAGTCCAGAAACTTAGTCTCTCTAAGTTTTCATCAGTCAAAATGTTTCTATAGTCATCATTAATGATTTTCAGTTTCTTCCCCAAAATTGTTGGAAAAGCCCTCACCACCTATTTGGCCTAGCATTGAAATAATTCATTCCATTTCATGGCAACTGTCACAAAGTCTTTATGATATTTACACATCTTTTCCAGATTTCACAAAGAGGCTTGATTGATCCACCTCCTGTTTAATATAACTGACACTTTAGGGGTGTTGCTGAGCTGTAGAATTGGAACAGGCATGATGTGACTCAACTCTTAAGATAAAGATTTGCATCTTTTCTTTCATGCCAGTGAAATGCTCTTATTTGAGCTAGGTCTAGTCATTTAAGTTTTGGCCATGAAGTAGAGCAGAGGTAGTGTGATGTAAACAGGCTCTCTGTGGAATAATCAGGCCCTCGTTGGTGAAGAGTTACCAGATCAGGAATCAGAGATCCTTGGTTCAAATCAAAATCTTTCTTTTCTGAGTTGAGTGACCATGTGAGTATTTTAAGTTGCTTGTTTCTCAGTTTCCTCACCTGTGACATTCATGCCCTATCTGAACGGTTTTTGAAAAAATGATATTCAAATTAGATGATGTTCTTGAAAGTGTTTTGTACCTACAAATGTAAAGGATCACTGTAATGCTTCTATATAAGCAAAGGAAAATGTTCTAGGTGGCAGGCTGGAATAAGATGTAAGTCTGTTATTATTGTACTTACCAAGTAATTATAGTGATTTATTTTGTCAATATATGGACTTTTGGCTGTAACCATAATATTCAGATGTTCTCCCACAAGCAAAGTTTTATGGTTTTCGGTCCAATCAATATAAAGGTAACTTTGGCTGAGAGATGAGTATGCTACTGCTTGGTAAACTTTGCTGGCCTGATTTTCTTCTGGAAGATCTGGGGCATCAGTTTTGACCTGAAAAGGAAAATTTCAAAAAGACATTGTGGACTGTGATATAATACCTTCTGTAAAACATGCCTTTCACATTTTTTCTTTGCTTTATAAATTTCTAAATTTCCATTACTCTAGTGTTTGGACTTCTGTGTTATCAGGTAACTTTGCAAAGACTGTGGAGAATAAAGAGAGGATGTGTTATGGTGGAAAAGTCTGGTGAAATAAAGAGAGAAAGATGCTTCAGGAACAAATATTAACACCCTTCCTGAAACATGGTAACTTAGGGACTACTTACTCTTCCTATGAGATGGGATGGCAGGAAATGATAGGGTGGTGGGGAAGGCGGCACTGACTCTTGGGGACTTGGGGACAGGAGTTATGAGTGAATATCGTAGAGACCATCTGGCCCAGTGTCACTGTGAAGTACTGGGCCAGACGAGTGCTTCTAAAGTGGGGTGGAGCAGAAATGATATCATGGCAGCAACATCCACCTTCAGAGAGCAGAAGGGCTAACATTTCCATCTCATGCTGTGCAGTCAGATGTGCATCGATTTGCAGCCCAGCACCACCACTTACTAACTCTGTAAGTTATTTAATCAGAAGAGAGGTTAGAAGCCTCCCTTTTCTCAGCCACAAATGACAAAGATAATATTCTCTAACTGATATTGCTGATTAAATGGATATTAAATGTGTTCTTCATGAAGCTTAGCTCAATGCCTAGCACTTAGTAAGTGCTTATTAGCTGATAGTGAATGTGTGGATTCTGCAGTCACTGACCTGCATTGTTCACTTGCTCATATTCTATTTGAGATTGGGAACTTGATCATTATTTGCAGGGAGAGAAGACTATTAAGTAAGTGCTAACATAAAATGGTTCTGAGAGTTAGAAAAAAGGAAAGCTTCTACATTTGACCTTTTCCTGGCCCTGAGAAAAGACTGAAAATGTGGAGGAATAAGAGGATATTCCTACCACTCATGTCCAGCGTCACATGTATAGAAAGAAAATAATTAATTCTCAAATAAAAAATTGATAGATCTATCTTCCACAAGGATCATTGAGTGGATTAAGCAAATAGTCTCTGGAGCTCATTTCTTTTGGATGCAAAATTGTGGAACTATTCACCGGACTTGCATACAAAATCTGCTGCATCTCTTCTGCACGCTAGCCAACACACACAGCCAGAAAGTACACATTATCCTAAAACATAGAGCAGGAGAATTCAGCTCACATTAAACTCCAGCATCGCCACTTCAGACGGGAGATTAACCACAAACGAAGCTACTCCATCACTGAGACTTGTCATACTTTGCTTTGGTTCCAAGTCTGATGTTTCTTGGTTTCCGCTGACTGTCTGTGAATTCAGAGTTACTGGGACCCCTCCTACCAACTGGTCAAGTTGATCCTTAACCTGCACCTGTTGTCAAAACAATGAAATCTGTTTCAACAGCTCATTATTTCTTTCAACGCATAAAAATTCTAAAATAAATTTCTTTTCTTTGCACCAACGTATAAATTATATTTCCTTTTCTTTTTTTAATTTTCTGAGATAGAGGCTCGGGGCCCGCAGCACAGTGGTTACAGCGCCAGCCACATACATAACGGTGGCAGGTTCGAACCTGGCCCAGGGCTAGCTAAACAACAATGATAACTGCAACAAAAAATGCCCAGGCAGTGTGGCGAGTGCCTATAGTCCCAGCTACCTGGGAGGCTGAGGCAAGAGAATCACTTAAGCCCAAGAGTCTGAGGTTACTGTGAGCTGTGATGCCACAGCACTCTACCAAGGGTGACATAATGAGACTCTGTCTCAAAAAAAAAAAAAATTTTTATTTTTCTGAGATGGGGCCTCAATATTTCGTCCACGCTGGAGTCCAGTGAATAGGCATAGGCATTATCATGGCTCACTGCAGCCTCACACTCCTGGCCTCAAGCAATCCTCCTGCTTCAACCTCTGGAGTAGCTGCGACTACAGGTATATGCCACCATGTCTGGCTTATTTACGTTTAATTCAGTAAAGAGAAATGTGTTCTCTGCTTATAGAAAGGTTTAATCATATTTAGTTAACTCATTCTTGAATGGGTTCCCTCTTATACCAAGCAGTTCCAAAACATAAATATCATTCTATTAAATCAGTCAAGGAGTAGATATCATTAAGGTCTTCTACTATCTAAGTACTGTATTTCTTTGATTGCTTTTTTTTTGTTGTTTGTTTGTTTTTTTGAGACAGACTCTCACTTTGTCACCCTTGGTACAGTGCCGTGGCATCACAGCTCACAGCAACTTCAAACTCTTGGGCTCAAGCGATTCTCTTGCCTCAGCTTCCCTAATAACTGGGACTACAGGCACCCATCACAACCCTTGGCTATTTTTATTTTTTTATTAAATCATAAACACATAGCTCATGTATATATTAATGCATTTATTGGGCACAATGTGCTGATTTCATATAGAATTAGGAATGCCTACATCACACTGATTAATATATACCTCATCTGGTTTCCTTAATTATTGTGTTAAGACATTTATACTGTATACGTAATAGATCCAACATGTACCCTTGCATTATGCACCATAGGTGTGATCCCACCATTCACCCTCCCTTAATCTGACCTCTCTCCACCCCTTGGCTCTTTTTAGACATGAGGTCTCCCTCTGGCTCAGGCTGGTCTTCAACTCATGAGCTCAGGAGATCCACCCACCTTGGCCTCCTAGAGTGCTAGGATTATAGGCATAAGCCACCACCCCTGTCTTCCTTGATTGGTTTAATTGGACAAAGGAGAAGATGAGGCAACCACTTCTGGGAATATTTCTCTTGGGCATGAAAAATAATAAATAGATATACTGTTTTTTTCCTTATCCTCTACCTCTCACCACCATGCATATGTATGTATATGTATATGCACAGTATGTATTTATATATGATCTGTGTACAATTTCCACAAATATATATTTTATATATTTTATTTTTAGATATATATATAGAAGATAATTTAACTTTATAATCTATGTATATTATTTTATATAATACTTTCTTATATATTATATTATACATTACTAGATATTATTAAATTAAATGATTATATAAAATAGAAGACACTATAAGCATAACCAAAGATTGTTTTAGGTTTGCTAAATATTTTTCTCTTAAAAGCCAGTGACCCACAGTATGTAATAAGTAGCACATTTTAAATAGTGTATGCTTAAGTTGATTTTTTTAAAGTAATACATTGTCAAGGAATAAAAACAGAAACATTGTACTCTGGCTTTCTAAAGTAAGGACAGGAGATAAAATTTCCATTCAATAATGTAATGTAAAATGATTAATATATTATGTTTTGTAATGAAATATATAATAAAAATGTTAAATGTAATCAAAAATCAAATGAATGCTTCAACTCTATACTAACAGCATTTAAAAAAGGATAAGTAGAGGAGGAGATAAAAATGAAAGAAGAAAGAAGAGGCAATAAAGATAGAAAAAAAGAGTCAGGAACAGAAAGAGTCAAAAATGAAAAGGAGAGAGAGCGATAGAGGGAGAAGAGAGAGCAGACAGAGTCCTGCACAAAGACAGCACAAAGGCAAAGTGAAAGAAATACGTACGCGGGAACACACGGGAAATAATAAAATGGTGAAAGAAAGGGGTCTGTTTTTAAGAAATGATATCTCCACCTTAAGGATTTTTAGAACTCACCAAATAATTTTAGATATTAGTCATTCTTTAACTATAGACTTCTGGGGTTTTTTGTATATAATCTATGCAATGCTTGTTGAGGCCCTTAACTGTTGAACTCACTCCGAAGGCTGCAGCTGGCCTGCAGTTTCCCATCTCTACAGGAGGGGCAGGGATTTTGGAAAGAGCTCCTTCTGGGACTTGCCTCTCCAGTATCTTTCTCCTGTTTTTCATTCACATGTTTTCCATAAATAGGAAAAGATAATCATATTCAGCAGGATTCCCTCCCCTCACTACCTTGATGGAATATGGAATCCCAGGCTTCAGGAAAAGAGGAGTAGCAATCAAATTCAGTTTGTAGGGAGACAGCACATACTTGATGCCAGGTACTTCTGCCTCTTCAGAAAATCCACCTGAGGAAATGATAAGTGTCATGCTGACATTTTTTAGGAGTATAATGATGTGTACAGATATCTATTCTCTCTCTAGATGGCTCCACAGGCTGATTCATTCACTCACTCCACTCTTGCATTCATTCATTCATTCATTTACCAATAGTAAGTAGAATGTGGCTCCTGGTTCAGGGGGCCAGTGCAGAAGAGCTTAGATTTCAGGTGTCCCCAAAGTTATGTATAAAGCTTTTAAGTAGAGAGGCACTTGCAGAAGTAGAACTATAGGACTGGACTGAGGAGAAATGGGAGGAAGGGATACTGCTTGTCATTAGTGGCCCAAGTTTCATATGGGTATGTTCAAGGGATTGAGGAGAAAAGGAAAGGGTAGGCCAAAGACTGACCCTTAAAGGGGTCCACAGAGCACAGGGACATAGAGAGAAACACAGAAGAATCAGAAAAGGAGGGTCTGATGTAGAGAGAACCTTGAGGGTCTGTGGAAAAAAGCCCAATATGTTCCCTTCCAGCTAAAAATTAAGTTAAACTATTAAGAATCATTTATAAAGTTCTAGTATATCCAAAATCCTTTCCAAAAAGCATATCCCTATTGCCCCCTATACATATCCTATACTTTAGCCTAAAAGGATAATCGGCTATCCTCAAAGATCAAGCTTCCCTGTCCACACTTGCTGTTCTCTATGGTGGGTGCCCTGCCTCACCCTGCCAATCATCTAGAAACTCACCCTTTTCTGAAGGTCGATAGCATTAAATACTTTGCTTAGAGTACATATGAAATTCGTTCTTGTAACAGAGTTCTTTGTTTACCTGTCTGATGCCTGATGCTAGTTTGTAAGCCACATCTGTACAAAGATTATACATCGCTCTTGTTGGTAGCCTGGCATGTTTGGCAACACTTTTCGATTATTTCATAAATACTCCTTAAACTGAATTTATTTGGAATAAATTTCAGGAAAAAAATAACAGGCAAAATAACATTAAAATAATACTGAAAACTTTACATTTTCAGACTTTAAACATCAAAAGAATACTAAAAAGTTTAGACTTTAGGAAGCATTGCGCTCAACTCCATCATTGTAGAGAGGAGACTAAAATAATGATAATGGTATTAACTTTCATTCGCATACTATTTTATCAAACATTTTTACATACATGATCTTATTTTCGTTTTGCTTTTCACCAGGTGAGTACTATGGGGTGCCAGATGTTCAGGCTAGATAGCTTTCACAGACACTTTGGAAATGAATTGGGCGGTGCTATCCCATTTTTATGGCTGAGTGAGTAGGAACCCAATGGCTTGTCCAATGACTCAAAAGGGAGCACTCACTGACTTTCATTAATGAAATAAAAATTTTGGTGTAGTTATATAAAAAGTGAGATTTAACTATGAAAGAAAATAAAATATAAAAGAACTATGGAAATTATTTATACCTTTAGTATTCTATCTAAATATTTCCAAAAGAAAGTTAAAGAAACCCCCTCCACACACACACAAAATTTACCTGTAGATTCTGTGACTGTCACAGCAATGTAAAGGTACTTGTTGTTTACATCTTCTAGACTGTCATAGGATAGTTCTTTAATTGCCATTTCAGAATCAAATGTGACTTGAGCAACTCCATTTATCAACTTTTAAAAGGGTAAAATGGAAGAGTTATTTCAGAGAAGAATTTATAAGAATAAAAATTAACAAACTCTAGTCTTCCTAGCCTCTGAGCAGGAGAGTGTCAGAGGAGTGATTTAGCATCACTAGTAAACTGGATTGCTGAGTCCACAATTAAGCCCAGAATGTTATTTTTAAAAAAAATTTATACAGAATTATACATGTGGAAGAGTCTTGAACCTCATATAGTCTGACAAGTCTTTTTGGTGCCAGCTGACAAAGAAGACAGTCTTCTTCCAATCCCTGACCTCTCAGCTTACTTCTGCCCTTAACTGAGGGTTTGTTGGATATTATATTTAATATGTACTTTGCTGCTCATAAATTTAAATACTAATTTTAAAATAATGGGTAAAGGAATTTAGGGTAAGTCATATCACATTATTTAATTATTAACACAACAGTGAAATAAAATTTGCTGTACTTTTTTCTTCTAAATTTGAGTGACTTGAGTTGAGGCTTTTTTGTCTTATTTAGCTTTAAATTTGAGAGTTTAGGATAAACTCTTGCGTTTTCAAAAAGGCATTTAACTTATATCTCGAGTAAATAACACTGGCTTTTGAAAAAGCAGAGGCTAAATAATCAATGATGCAAACTACATGAATATGCAATAGTGAGCAAAAAGGACAAGAACCCTTACCATCTGTAGCGTAATGTAAAGAACAACGAGTAAGTGAAATGGGAACCAGGATCTAATCTCATTCCAGTAACCACCGGATCTTAACCAGGGACAAACAACTTCACCAAGTTCTTATATCTTCTCTTGGTAAGAAATCATACTGTCTCTTGGCATATAATGGGAATAACTCAGACCCACAAAGAGTTTAATGTCAAAAATGATAGACGAACAAATAAACCATTACCAGGAAAAAGGCTTTCTCAACCTCAGCATTACTGACATTTTGGACAGAATCATTTTTGTTGTAGAGGTCTGTTTGTGCATTGTAGAACTTCAGCTGCCTCCCTGGGCTCTACCAACTAAACGCCAGTAGTACCATCTTCCACATTTGTGAAAGTCACAAATATCTTGGGAGTAAAAATGATCCCTGGTTGAGAACTCCTCCAATAAAGCATGAAAAATGCTGTAACAAGAGAGCCTCAGGGGAGGGAGTAAATGATAGGGGCGGCTGACCTAGTTTAGAGGAGTCAGGGGAGGCTTCCCAGAGAAAGGGTGCCAATGTTGAAACTTTCAGAATAAGAAGGAATTAGCAGTGATTAGCACTGTGGTAGTGGGTGGCATGGGGGTAGGGGAAAGAGTGTAGGGGAAGGAGAGGAGGTGTGGAGGGAGGGAGGAAATGACATGGGATCAGCTGGCTAGGGAGGCCGATGCCAAGGAAAGTGGACTTTCCCCTAAGGGTTATGGGAAGCCAATGGAGGATTTTAAGTTTCAACTTTCAAATGTACACGTGCATTAAGGGATCAGACTAGATGATTTTGAAGTAACTTTCCATCTCTCATATCCTGATGCATCTGTAGATATGAATGAATGTGCCTGAACCTCTTACCGTTGTGTTTTGCATTGCTTTTCCCATCATTTCTTTCTGATAATCTTGTAAGTCTTCTCTTATTCCAAAAGTGACATAAATGCCAGCCTCAGTGACTACTTCATTATAAGAATATCTGTCAAACAATAGCATAAAGTCCTTTTGGTAACATGGTTACAATAATAAGATTGAGATAAAATGTGACAATTTGATATTACATAGGCACTTGATATACTTTAAAGTGTATTTCATGCATAAAGCCATAATAATAAAGCTAGAATATGGATTTTTATTACTATATACTACATGAAAAGAATTGAGGGTGGGAGATCAAAAGACTCAGATCCAGGGCCCTTTCCCGTAGGCCGTGTTACTTCCTTGATGATTTGATATCAATGGGGAGCCAAGCCCTATTTTCTGTCTTAAAAGGTACATATTCAATCGCACTGTTACATGAGATGAATTCTTTTTCAAAACTAAAACTGAACATTTCCTTTTAGTTTAGAATTAAACTAAAATAAATATTCTGTAATAGTAAATAATGCCATATAGCAAAAGTTAAGTTTCCTTACTAATGGATTGTAATGGAACAAATAAATTGTCTCCATTATAAAAAGTTGGTTTCTCTTAAGTGAACATTTTATTTTGGTTTAAGCTAAGTGACAAACTTAGTCTAAACCAGGATAAAAGGTACTCTATTTTCAGAATAAATGCTAATAAGAGAGGCGGTGTAGGGTAGTGTTTGAGGCACAGATGCCAAAACCAGACAGGCTGTGTGATCTTCAGCAAATTTTTTCATATTTATTAAAACTGACAACTTTCACTTGCAACATAGGGATTGTTGTAGTATCTACCTCATGGAGTTGTAAGTATGCCAAGATATGCTAAGTCCCCGGAATATATACTTATTACAAATTGGCTATTAATAACTACATTATCATCTTTAAATGGTCTAAGATTTTGTGATAGGTTTTTTGTAAAACTAACCTTAATTCACTATCTCCCCACACATCCACAATCTTTGTAGTTCCTGAGTGCATAAGGCAAGGGAGGGGTCTATTTCCTGGGGGCTGGCCCTGCAACTTGCTTTGGACAAAAGAATTAACGTGGGGAAGTGATGGTATGTCTGTACCAGGCCTAGGCCTCTAGAGGACTTTTATGGTTTCATTCTGTCTCTCTTTGAGCATTGTTACTGCTATAGGCTGGCCCACAAGCTAATGAGAGATACACACGGTCCAGTCACTCTCAGCCCTAGCCACTGCAAGACCCATGAATGGACCTTCCTAGACCAGCCAGCTCCCAGCTGACGCATCAACTGACTGCAGGTAAGCTGGCAAGCCCAGCGGACAAGAATCTGGCCTGGATCACCAGCACTTCCCAGCAGACTCCTAAATGCTTGTGGCTCTAAGGCAAGGGTCCTCAAACTGCGGCCTGCGGGCCACATGAGGCGGTGTGATTGTATTTGTTTTTTTACTTCAAAATAAGATATGTGCAGTGTGCATAGGAATTTGTTCATAGGTTTTTTTTTTTTAGTCCGGCCCTCCAACAATCTGAGGGACAGTGAATTGGCCCCTTGTTTAAAAAGTTTGAGGACGCCTCCTCTAAGGCATTGGGTTTCCAAGTAGATATGTACCATTCACTGGCTGAGTGAAGGCTTCATAGCTCAGTCCCAGTATTCTAAGTCATGCTAGCTTCTAAACATACATGCTGAGCTTAAATCTTTAGAAGTTTCATTTTTTGTGTGTTTTGTTTGTTTTTGCCAGTGAATAACCAACAAAGGTAAAATCCGCATCAGCTAAAACCAAATTAAACAAATAAACTATTGGCAAGATGTCCCTTCAGTCAGTGTCAATGTCATGGCACATTCTGCTAGGAAATCACAGATCCCACTTTCGGCAACTATCTGTCACCACCCAGAGTTGGCACTTAATTTAGTTCATTAATATGAAAAACAAAGTAACTTTCTTACCTTGCTTTTATAGTAATTTCAAAATTCTTAAAGTTCTTATAACTAATGAAATTGCTTTCTGGTTCTATTGAGACAGTGAAATGTGGCAAGACTAGAAGGAAAAGTGAACAGACAATATTACCATTTGAATTAGCCTTTAAAGCCTATTAAACAGCTATACCTTGTGGTCTAGTTAGACAAGCTGTGACAGAAACACAGATCCACCTTATCATTATCATTGTCATCCTCATTAACAACAGTATGTATGTGGAACCTGCTAGTTCCACCAATCAGAGTTCAATCCATCCTCAGCATACCAGAAGTACTTTGTTTATGTCTTAATTATAGCATTTATTATAGGCAATAGAGCAATTTCTCCCCTAGAGGACGGGATCTTTGGAAACAGACCATTATCTATTTATCTTTGTGTAGCTCCCAACTTTTATTTCCTTTACTATTATTATTATTTTTAGAGACAGGTCCTTACTCTATTGCCACTCAAGCTGGAGTCTAGTGGCATGATTATAGCTCAGTGTACCCCTTGAACTCCTGGACTCAAGAAATCCTTCTGTCCCAGCCTCACAAGTAGCCCTCCCAACTTTTCAACATGAAATAAAATGATGAGATTTGCATTTCAAGATTATTGAAGCTGATACAAAGCAAGATAGCTTGGAAGCAGAGATGCCAGTTAGAAGGCTTTCTCAGTAGTCCAAAAGGGAGGCTAGTGATGAATTTATGAGAATGAATAAGGAGATGAATATATTCTACATACATACAGAAAGTAGCAAAAGACACTCAGAGGCATGGATATCAATTAGGATTATATGTTAGAGAGGGCCTGCAATCTTTAGGTTGAGATTCATTGTAACAAGTTTGTTTTCTCACTGTTTTCCTAGTTAATTGTTAAAATTTATCTATTTATTATTTTCCATACCATTATGAGTCTCCTGAGGGGGGGAAATGGTTTCAAGTGGAAGGAAGTTAAATTTGATAACAGACCACACAGATACTCTGGAAACCACTACAAGAAATAGAAAGATTTAGCCACTTTTTATGTTAATTATCAGTCCATTTCAAATAAGAATACCTTAAATTTTCAAATTAACATGTTAGGTATTTGTGAACCAGAAGGAGAATAGTGTTAGACTAGGGATAAGGCAACGAGTTGTTGCCTTTGTTCTGTCACTGGTTGTAAAACTTCAGTGAATCAAAAAAAAAAAAAAAAAAACTTAGTGAATCATTTATTAATATTACAGCGTTCTACTTATCTCTGTTTAAGTTTCTCTTAATAATAATTATAATTCTAGAAAGGATCTTAACTAGTCAAGGTCTTCAGCTACACTAGATCTCTTCCAGCTCTATGGTAAGGAACAGAGACCAGAGAGGTTTGTCTTCTCAGTCAAGGTTAGCAAGGATGCAGTGAAGCTAGAACCTGGGCATTCTAACAACCACCACTCCCAACCAGCACTTCTAACCACACCAGTAGAGTGCCTCGTCTTCATCCCCAATCATCCTTAATGATTTTGCATTAAGTACATCAATAAAAGACTTATTGCAAAACATTTTTTGTAGGTAAAATTTAATTGTCAGAAATTACCATATTCTTTAATTTCAAAATATGTGGTTCCAGTTGTTGAAAAGTCCTCTTTATATTTAGCTCGAATTGTCCACACACCGTATCTGTGGAAGCAAAACATTGACAATTACCAACGTCACCAGTTATTTTTAATTCACCAAGAAGAAGGCTAAGAAATTCCTCAATTATAGAGGGAAGAATATACAAAGATATATACAACCTAAGTAGTATATTTTATTTGGGACAGATTTTTAAGCAATAAACAAATTTAACTGAGCATTTTTATGGTAATAAAAATTGTCAAGTAATTAGCTTTTTATATATTGTGTCATCTTGTCCTGGTATGTTATTAATATAGTCATTGTTTTGATTCAAAAAGCTTATGATACTAGAAATTTACTTAATCCTGAATCTTAATTATGCTCACATAATACTAAAATCCATAATATCGTAGAAAATCTACAATAATGTCTCTAGAAACTTAGAATACAGGTCAAGCCTATCCAGGTGATAAAATTCACACCTCATATAAATAATATGGTTGTTCAAAGCAAAATGTGTCTAAAGAGGAGAGTGATCTGGGTTTAATTAACAATCTTCATTCAAAAATCCACACTGAGCATTGGATTAAGCACCGGAGATCAAAAATGACCAGGATAGAAGAACACCTGTCGTCACAGAGTTAATAGTCCTGGGGGTTCAAAATCTTAATTTTTTAATCGCTAGCTGGTTTGATTTAGGCAAATTGTGTAACTTCATTTGTGAAATGGGAAAAATAATATGAAAGCAAATGAATAATTATAACATTGAAATAAATGTTGTGAAGAAAATAAATAAGATGCTGAAATAGAGGACAGAGAGTTAAAGACAAGATTAGCTTGTCTAGCTCCTCCTCCGCCAGAAGGAGCCTCTGTGTCCTAAAAATGAAAAGACGTCAGCCTTGTGAAGAACAAGGTGAAGCCCATTTGAGACAGAGGGGACTATGTGTGCAAAGGTACTGAGGTAGGAAAATACTGGTTATAATAGACTCTCGTGGCTGTCATAATCCACCATGGGGCAGGTGGTACAGGATGAAGTTGGAAAATGATAATGGCAATAATTAATACGTTCAATTCTACATTATAAAGCATGCAATATTTTGAAGAAAGTACATAGTTTACATATTTTACTTGAAATACCTGAATTAAATCAAATTAAATCTAAAAAAAAAAAAAAAAAAGAAAGTACATAGTTTTAAAATTTTCCAAATTAGACCAGGCACGTTGGCTCACACCTGTAATGCTACCAATTTTGGACGCCAAGACAGGTGGATTGCTTGAGCTCAGGAGTTCAAAACCAGCCTGAGCAAGAGCGAGACCCCATCTCCAAATATAAACCAGGAGTTGTATTGGACGCCTGTAGCCCCAGCTACTAGGGAGGCTGAGACAAGAAGATCACTTGAGCTCAAGAGTCTGAGGTTGCTGTGAACTATGATGCCACGGCACTCAACCCCAGGGTGACTGAGGGCAACTCTGTCTCAAAAAAAAAAAAAAAAAAATTCCAAATTATTTAAATTACCCAATTTCAATCCAGATTTTTTAGAATATTTTCAGTACAGTGAATTAACTGCAAATTCTCTTCTAGATGGCAAAAGAATGATCATAAAAAGATTTTGCCTTAAAGTTATATTGTAGATATTGATAGGTACCCTTGGTTATTCATCCTGCTGTATTGTAAATTCCTTGAAGCAGGGACTATGGATTCTTCATTTCTATTTTGCATCTTTCACTCCTATTGTGACTTGTACATAATAAGGATGTGTTCACTAAATATTTATTACATTGAATCCTGTTTAAACTTTTTCTTAAATCATTTCACATGAAGAAAAATGAAAAAATGATTTGGAGAACACGTTCCCTCTTAGGCTCTGCCTTCTGGTAGTCTCTGCAGTCAAAAACTCTAAAGAACCATATTTGATAACACCTCAAGGAAAGGGACTACACCAGCCTTTTAGATGGACAATTAAGAGTCTTCGAGTGGCAGGACTTGATGCTTTTGATGAGAAAAAATCCTGGATACCATTTATGTTTCTTCTCAATTTTTATTTCTATGCATAAAAGAATGGCTGAGAAGTATTAGGAAGTCCCCCACCTCAGAACAGAGCCCTAAGTTTTTGCTGGACTTGAAAAGGTTTTGTATGTCCACAATTGTGATGCCCTTTGATAACACTAGATGGCCCCCTTTGGTTACCTGCTTCACAACCCAAAGTTCCAGATATGCTTTTCAGAAAAAATTTTATTAACAAAATTTTAACATACTTAGGATTAGATGGAATCTTGAAATCAGGAAAAGATATAACTCCAGTATAATCATTTTCTTCTACAATGTCAACTTCTGATCCTTCAGGATCCTGTGAATAAAAACAAACACACTCAAAGCACAGAAACCACATTTTAAAAAATTTAACTGATCATACGATCTTTGATCTACAAAAATGTTTACCAACATAATACCCATGTCTTCAAATTAAACAAGAAGAGTGAAGAACAATTAATGTTATAGAAGCTAATATAGTTCATTTCAACCACTTCCCTCCCTCTTTATCAAACTTTCCCATCTCTCATTATTTAGAAGAGCTTCTATTCTCTATTGTACAACCAAAAAAGAAGTGTGACAAAATATTTTTGAAAGACCCAAATATAATATTTTTATTACACAAAATGAGAACTTGGCAGGTTTTATAAAAACCAAAGTCTAATTTTCGTATATATTTATTTGTAGCTTTCTAAAGTAAATATTCTATAAATGGAATTTTTTAGCTAAAAATTTAATGTACAGTACAGGCATTTTGGCTTGACAAACCCGTCAAAATGGTTAAACACACTCCATAGCTCTCATAAAGCTTCACCATAAGCTTCATTTTGTTTTTGAGTTACCACTTTACTGAAGTGAGGTTTTGACTTTTTTTGGACTACATGTGAAAGTCCAGTTCAGATTTAACTTAAAAACTCAGCACCATTTGTCATGACTGAAATTCAGGATTTGAAGGTATTTATTTTCTTGAACTATAAATTGTAAAACTTACAAAGGCCTATTTTGAACAAGAATGACACTGGAGTCTAAATATGCTTCATCCCACCATCCATTGTGCACAATCCTTCCACGATCATCTTTCTTAAATACTATTTTCAGGTACTTCCTACAATACTGACTCCCGTGGCTCTGGGTTTGGCTCTCTCAATCCCCTCTTCCGGGGGCAGCTCTTACACAGGGACACTGGCATCCATTGCTCTGGGTATGGTGCCAGAATTCTGCATCACTCAACTTCAACAACGGAGATGTTGGATGAAGAGCGTACGTCCACACCCCTAGTATTCTCTAATAGAAAAAGCACACTGGAGCTGATATTGCTTCTACTTAGTTCTCCTCCAGACTTTCTGTCAGTCACTCAGTTTATTTACTATTCTCATTTTTTATTTCTTGCTGCTCCCCAAGCTTAACTCATGCTGTTTCTTACATGAGATGATCTTCGTTCTTTTAAAAGAACCTCTGTCTATTCCTTTCACTAAGTCCCAGATCATGGTTTCCTTTACCTATTCCATTCCAGGGAAGGATTATATCAGCCTCACTCTAACCCTAATTTGTTGTCCTTGTGAGCTCATGTGTATTTGTCCTACTGTGTAATTTCTTTGGTTTATATTCTACTGGTTTATATTTATATTTGTTCTGTAGTATCTATTCTCATGCATCTACATTCTGGTGAGTTTTGATTTTCATTTATTTATTAATTTTTGAGTAGCAGAAAAAGTGCCAAACCCTATGATAAAGAATGATTACTAGTACACCTATAGTTAATAAGTGAGCAGTTCTGCCTAATTGTATTATTGTAGTTCCCCACAAAAATGTTTTGATGTGTGAAACAAACTGGGCAAGACAATGAGAGTTTAATGCACATCATATGTTACATATGTCACGTCTGATAAATGGCTGGCAACTGCTAATCTCATGGTTTAGCAAGATTTTCTACTTCTGTCAATACATTAGCTATTAAGCTTTCAAAGTTCTTTATGAGTAAAGTACTAGGATTATAATTCTTTATTATAAATTATAAAAATTAAACATTGTATACATATATTGAATTAATTCTTAAAGATTTATGGGTATTCCTTAAAAAGGGAATCATCAAGGATACAATTAAATAGTTTCATTCAAAGTACTTTAAGTTGTTAAAACTTAATTTTTGTGAGCTTTTTGCATATGTCCTTTGCAGAGGTTTAGATCCAAAGTACTATACTCATTGCAGATAACAATAACCATTTGTGGACCCTTGAATGATTTAGTGAAGTGTGAGGAAAGAGTTATGGAATGAGACTCTTGCTCTGGAAAAGTGAGTTGAAGTACTATTTAATTAAATAAAATACTTACTATGAAAGTTATGACAGTTTCTCTTTTGGCTGGCTTTAAGTCATCATTCAATGAATAAACTCTGACCTTTACTGTAAGAATAGTTGATATCATCAAAAACTTTGCTCACCATCAGGATACTTTTATTTTTTAAAAAAATAATCATCCTTAAAAGATATGTCTTATTTTTTTAACACGATATACCATCATTACAGAAATTCATATATAAAAGAAAGAGTTAGTTTGCAGATATATATACATTATGAAGTATTTTTGTGCTTTAAACAAAATCCTCTGGAATTTTTCTAAAGTACTACTTCTCCTAGCGAACTCAAAGTGCAGTTCACTTTATTAAAATACATTTAACATACTGCTCTTTGAAAAAAAGTCCGTAGTACAAAATTAGTTACATCTGTAATTAGGCCATTGTTTATTAAGAATTCCATAGTAGCAAAATAGTGACATCTACCATTTGGGTAAGAGCATTTGAAGATTTTAATGGAAAATTGAGAGTTTGATTCAGATATTCTATACTCTTCAACTGATGAAAACCAACTCTTTTTGACAAATTTGACTCAAATTAACTCTTACTGAGAATTGTACAATGTGTTATATTGTACAATTAACTCTTACTTAGAATTGTACAATTTGTTATATTTTTTGAGCCAGATTCTACAATTGTTCTTTCATTGTTAAAGATTAATGGCAGGGGCTCATGAACTGTTAGCTCTCTTCCATCTCTTTCTGTCAGTTAATAGATCCCCACTTTTCAATAAAAAGCATCTGTTTAGCCTTTACTCAGCTGTTTCTGGGACACTGATCTAATTCCATCCAATGACATACTGTAATTTCTTCCGTGTTTTGCTGATGTTCAAATCATTTCATGGCCGCAACATTACCCACAAAATAAAACAGAATTGGCACTATAAATCCAATACCTTTCCAAACGTCAATATTACACAAAGTTCTACATAAGCAGACACACTAACACTTGTTTTACTATAACCACAAGGTAAAACCAATATGCTCAGTAAGACCCCCACAGTGGCCCTCAGCTTCCCTTTACAACTGCCTCATGGACACACCTGCTCCATGTCTGAGCATCACTGGGAAGTTGGATGAGGCAGTATATCAAAAAACTGAAGAGCACAGGCTCTGGAGTTAAAAGCTCCAGCCTCATTTCTGCCTCTGCCACATTCTAGTGTGACCTGTGACCCTGAGTAGGATACTTAATCCCTCTAATCCTTAATGAGCTTACTCATAAACCAGGAACACTGGTATCCACTCACAGTGTTGTGAGAACTAAAGAAGGTGAACCTGTTGCATAGCCAGGAACATAATTGCAATCAATAAATTTTTATTGCTTTCATTTTATTGTTACTATTTCTATAGCTACAATTCTTCTAGTTTTTAGCCCTTTTGCTTTTAGTTTAGAAAATTAATCTTGTTTTCCCACCAAGAGTATATTGGAGGCAAGATCAATATAATTTTTTCATTTCAAAGATATGAGCTTATTCATTTAAAGAAACGTTTGAATGCCTTTTATGTGCCAGGCACTATGTTAGACACTGAGATGAGTAGTGAAACAAATCAGACATGGACATCTAAGAGAGTGAGGGGGGAGGCAAACCACCATTCTGTATAAATTCCAGGGCTGTGAAGCACTACAGATGACACCTACCCAGCTTTCCGAGAGTGGAGCAGAGGCAGATTTGATGTGGTCAGGAAGGTCAGGGAGGCTGCCCTTTAGAAGGGGCCAGTGATCACATGTAAGGGTGGAGTAGAAATCAGGGCAAAGGAGGGGCAAGAATGTACCAGGCAGAGACAACAGCCTGTTCCACAGGCCTTGATAAAGAAATGATGTGAAAAAGTCACTGAGAACCGGTCAGTTTGGCTGTGTCCACAGATGAGGGGACCACGGTAGGTGAGGAAGCTGAGGAAGAAGGAAAGATACAGACTGTATGGAATTGAAGGATTTTGCCCAAAATTCTAAAATCTTTGGTCTTATAAAGCCCTTGTGATTTAATCCTTTATCCTAAAGATGCTTATACTAAAAGTACACCAAGGATCTTAGGTGTCACCCAGGACATTATAGCAAGATTTAATTTTTTAAAAAGTTACTTTCAGGTAATTCTTTTCCTTTTTTTGTAAATAAGGCTTTTTGCTATTTTATAGGTTAGATAATAATGGAAAACACTTTCCCAGTGCTTACTTTGTGCTTGGCACTATTTGAAGTGCTTTACACCTATGAATTCACTTAATGCTCACAACTCTACGAGGTAAGTTGTACTATGTGTTATTGCCTCCATTCTACAGATGAGGAAAGTGGGGGTCTGAGAGGCTGAGTAACCCATGCAGGGTCACATAGCTCATAACAGCCTGAGTGGAGATTTGAACCGAGACAATCTGGCTCCAGAGTCTGATTTTAATCACTTTACTTCACTATCACTCATGAATGGACCAATATTTAGAGGAAATTTCTCTTGCTTCCTCTATGATTAGAATAGATAAGGATGCCATATTTTATGGTAAAGTCCTGATAGAGAAATAATAAATGAGACAGTTCTAAAGGACAGCCTTGATAATTAAGAAAGGTCCCAGGCTCTGGGTGTTAAGTTACTTCTTGGACAAAGACTGATGACCCTGTACTTGCTTTAGCAGCACATATTCTAAACTTGGAATGATACAGAGAAGATAAGCATGGTCCCTGCTCAAGAATTACATGCAAATTCGTGAAGTGTTCCATATTTTTGTTAAAATGTCTATACTTCCCAAACAATCTACAGATCAATGCAATCCCCATTAAAATACCAACATCATACTTTCAAGATTTGAAAAAAATAATTCTTAATTTTGTATGGAACCAGTAAAAACTCCATATAGCCAAGGCAATTCTTAGTCATAAAAACAAAGTCAGGGGCCTCAGCCTACCAGACTTTAGGCTGTACTACAGGCCATAGTGATCAAAATGGCATGGCATTGGCACAAAAAATAGAGAAACAGACATCTGGGACTGAACAGAAAACCATGAAATGAAACAAACATCTTGCAGCCACCTAATCTTTGATACATCAAACAAGGACATACACTGGGGAAAAGAATCCCTATTCAAGAGATGGAGCTGGGAGACCCGGACAACCACATGTAAAAGACTGAAACTGGACTCACACCTTTCTCCACTCACTAAAATTGATTCAAGAGAGATAAAAGATCTAAGTCTAAGGCATGAAACAATACCCCAAAGAAAGTGTGGGGAAAATACTTGAAGTTATTAGACTGGGGAAAGACTTTATGAGGAAGAATTCAGTGGCAATTGCAACAACAAAAATAAACAAATGGATTTAATTAAATTGAATAGCTTCTGTACAACAAAGAGACAACAACAAAAGCAAACGGACAACCATCAGAATGGGAAAAGATACTTGCATACTATGAATCAGATAAAAGCTTGATAACTAAGATCTGTAGAGAATGCAAGTTAATCAACATAAAAAAAGCCAACAATCCCTAATATCAATGGGCAAAAGAGATGAATAGAACCTTCTCTAAAGAAGACAGATGAATGGCTAACAAACATACGAAAAAATGCCCATTGTTCCTAATTATCAGAGAAATGCAAATCAAAACCACCCTGAGATATCACCTAACCCCAGTGAGAATGGCCCACATCACAAAATCTCAAAGCTTCAGATGCTGGCGTGGATGTGGAGAGAAGGGAACACTTTTACACTGCTAGTGGGACTGCAAACTAATACAACCTTTTTGGGAGTATGGAGAATCCTCAAAGAAGTCAAACAAGACCTCCCATTTGATCCTGCAATCCCATTACTGGGCATCTACCCAGAAGAAAAAAGATCATTTTATCATAAGGACATTTGCACTAGACTGTTTATTGCAGCTCAATTTACAATTGCCAAAATGTGGAAACAACCTAAGTGCCCACCAATCCAGGAATGGATTAACAAGCTGTGGTATATGTATTCCATGGAATACTATTCAGCCATTAAAAAGATGGAGATTTTACATCTTTTGCATTGATGTGGATGGAAGTGGAACACATTCTTAGTAAAGCATCACAAGAATGGAGAAGCAAGAATCCAAAGTACTCAATTCTGATCTGAGGGCAATTGCTGACCTAATACATGGTGAGGGGTGGGGGAATGGGGGAGCAGAGAGAGAGATGGAGGGAGGGGTGGGGGTCATGGTGTGTGACCTCGCTACTATCATCATCATCAACCATCATTTAACAAGTATCCACTGTGTACAAAGTTTTCAATAAAGCTGGCTTTTTTTCAGCAAAGAAAGTTCCTCTCTCTGTCTCACCCCAATGATATCATTAACAAATATCTAGAGCCTCTCCTCCACATGTATAACATCTGCCCTATTCTATCTCTGATATACTCAAAGGTCAATGATGGCCAGAGGGAGAAATGGGGGAATTCAAGGCTTTGCAAACATCTGAATATATTGGAAAGCATTCATGCTTCAGGTGTTTTACTTTTGGTTTATTGGTAATAAATCCAGTGATTGCTTCATCACCAGGTTTTGACTGGCTATTTCGCCCTTTTCCCCTCTAAGAGAAGAACCAGGAAACAATCTTCTAACAGAAACTCTCTTAGGTAAATGCCCTTTGAGAATTAATATCCATATATTTCTGTGATCTAGTTTATTCTCTGCTAAAACATCTGATCCTCTTGGGGTAGATTTGTTTTCTGAATTTGGGGATTAGTTTCAGAGTCAATGGAATTTTCATGAACATGGCTCAATAATAAATTTTTCCCATGGCCAAAATTAATTCTTCTATTTGCTTAATACATATGATCTAATGCAACATTTTATAAATTTTAAAAAGATTTTCTTACTTGAAAGTAAAAGAAATAGAGAATATAATTACAGATTTTTCAATTTCTTTAGCACTTTCTCTATAAATTCATAGTTAATATGCTATTTGAAAGTATAAAAGGCATTGGGAATTGAAACTCTTTTGAACACGTTAGAAAGCTGTCTCCACTCAATTTCAGGCATTAAAAAGTGCTATAATACAGTGTTAATCACTGCTCCCCAGGAAAAGAAACATCTTGTATACTCTACCTGACTGATGTGGAGTGTAAACAGGTTTGTCTGTATGAACGAAGAGAAATCCATTGTCATAGGTTATTGGCATTTTTTTTGATTTTGAAAAATGTTTCGATACAACATCCAAATACACATATGAAACTGGGTTTTGTCCTGTAGTTAAGTGTTTCGGTTGTATCTGTAAAAGAAGATGTTGGTCATAAAACATGTTGAATTTCTAAATACAACTGTAATCCCATTAGAACAAACACTGAGTATATGTATCTAATTATTTAAAAAGTGAGGCTCAGTACCCGTAGCACAGTGGTTATGGAACCAACCATATACACCAAGGCTGGGGGGTTCGAACCTGGCCTGGGCTAGCTAAACAACAGTGTCAACTGCAACAAAAAATAGCCAGGCTTTGTGGCAGGTACCTGTAGTCCCACCTGCTTGGGAGGCTGAGGCAAGAGAATCACTTAAGCCCAAGAGTTTGAGGTTGCTGTGAGCTGTGACGCTGTGTCACTCACCAAGAGTGACATAGTGAAACTCTGTCTCGAAAAAGAAAAAGAAAGAAAAAAGTGGTATAGAAGCCAGAAGAGTAAATAAATTTGCAAAGTCCTTCAGCATCTAATATCATAAAGAAGTTAGGTGTTAATAATTGAAAGTCTTTTGGTTCCATACCTCCTAAATTGTATATACATTTTGTAAAACTACTACTACAGAAGCTTTTAGGAAGCATTCCCTTAATCAGCTTGCTGGATTACCCACTCTCCCCATCCCCCTTGTATAACATCCTGATTGATGTTCTGCACACTTTATATTACACCCTATACTTTGGCTGCCATGTGTTGAGATGCATACTTTCCAATTTGTGTGTGTACTAAATTTGCACAGCATTTAAAATAAAACACTTTGGGAAATGACTTTTAATTCTTAATAAACCTAATAAGGGGAAGTATTTGTTAAGAGATAAAAGCATTTACTATCAAGGACATTACTGATAGAATTCTTATGTTTGATTAGAACTTATTTGGATCAATATTTCCCAAACATGAGTAATACACATAACCCTTTTTAAAGGATAAACAATGTAGAGGACTCTCAGCATTAACTTTTTTTTTTTTTTGCAGTTTTTGGCCGGGGCTGGGTTTGAACCCGCCACCTCCGGCATATGGGGCTGGCGCCCTACCCCTTTGAGCCACAGGTACTGCCCAGCCTTAAGTTTTTAACTAAAATCATTTTTATTACAATGTTACTTCAGTATGTACAAACTTAAAAATAGGCATAATCTTCTTAGACTTACGACTTTTATATAATTAATAAATCACAACAAATTATAAAATAAATTCAGAACAGTATGAGATGAGTATAATTCTAATTTTAAACTCTTTATGAAATTTCAATTTTTACTTTCTTTGTAAAAATTCACCATAGAGAAACACAGGTCTAAATGAACCACAGGGCCCTTTTTAAGTCTGATATTCTTTGACCTTTGGTTCTTTATTAAGTATCAAAATTTGTAAAAAGAAACGAGTTGGGCAGCGCCCATAGCTCAGTGGGTAGGGCACTGGCCATATACACCCAGGCTGGCGGGTTCAAACCTGGCCCAGGTCAGCTAAACAACAATGACAACTGCAACAAAAAAATAGCTGGGCATTGTGGCAGGCACTTGCAGTCCTGAGGCAAGAGAATAACTTAAGCCCAAGGGAGGCTGAGGCAAGAGAAAAGCTTAAGCCCAAGAGTTTGAGGTTGCTGTGACCTGTAATGCCATGGCACTCTACTGAGGGTGACACAGTGAGACTGTTTCAAAAAAAAAAAGGGTGGCGCCTGTGGCTCAAAGGAGTAGGGTGCCGGCCCCATATGCCAGAGGTGGTGGGTTCAACCCCAGCCCTGGCAAAAAACTGAGAAAAAAAAAGAAAGAAAGAAATGGGTTGCGAGCATGTGTCTAACCAATCTGTACAACATTTTAATAGAAGAAAAAGTTATTTCACAAAGGTTGTTCTATTAACTATTGGTTGTCAATGACAACTATTCACTTTAGTAATCAATCATTTTATTAGTTTTGGAAGCTATAATTGCTGAATTTTGGAGTTTAAACAAATGTTCAATAGTATCTATGGGTTTTTTTGTGTGCAACGCACTACAGACCAGCATGCATATTTAATTTCTCTACTTCTTGATGATAATTTCTACATCAACCACATTCAATTCTTTCCCAAATATTTTTCACATTAGTACAATTTTATTTTCCGACAAGAATGTGAAATTTTATATGCATTGCTCAAAAAGTAGACATATTCCATTACATTCTAAACAACTCTTCTGTTTAGAATCTTTTGTTTCACCCATGTTAGTGTTTGAAACTGACATCATTTAATAATCACACAGTGGTTGAGTGGTATAAATAATCAAATCTCTATGTTATCAGTATTCAAAATTTGTATATGTTTTATTGAGAATATTTGATAAAAAACCCCTTCATAAAAAATGAAGGATAAATACATACTGTTAAGATTGCAGAATTTTGGAATTTATTTTCTGAGGATAAACTAACATAGCCTGAAGAGTAAGTAAATTTTTTATCAGGATAACTTTTAATGGAGATGGTTGCATCGAATGCTTCTGTGTATCCATAAACCTGAATTACAATGTTTTCAGATGCTCCAACACGGAATATTTTTGGTGCTGAAATGACATATCTGTTGAAAGCAAGGAAAAGAGAATGTTCAGTATGTTTATGTGGCACATTTTCTTATTCTTCTGATTCTTTCTCTATATTTACTGAGCTTAAAAATGTTATTATCGAATCAAAATTTATTTGTGATCTATGATAATTTCAACATAATTTCCAAGAAGAAATAGTTTGGGATTAAGACCTGAGAAATAGACCTGGAGGTTTAGTTTACATTTTAAAAAGCTAATAAGAGCACCTTCCCTCAGATATTGCAGCCAAGGAAGACTTTTAATGATGTTGACCAGAACATGCAAGTGGGATCAATATTTTTTGGTCAGTGAAACAACATAGGCACCAGTGATTGAATTCCAAGTCTGCCATCTGCTGGCTGAGCGACTGTGGTAAAGTTCTTAACACTCCCTGAGACTAAAATAGCTTACTTGTGAAAACATCATTTTCTTCTGTGGTAAGGATTAAATAAGAATATATATATTGGCCAGGCGGGGTGGCTCATGCCTGTAATTCTAACACTTCGGGAGGCTGACGTGGAAGAATTGCACGAGGCCAGGAATTCGAGACTACCCTGAGGAAAAGCAAGACCCCATCTCTACAAAAAAAAAAAAAAAAAAAAAGAAGAGAGAAAGAAAGAAAGAAATAATAGCCAGATATGGAGGCACATGCCTGTAGTCCTGGCTACTTGGGAGGATGAGAAGGGAGGATTGCTTGAGCCAAGGAGTTTGAGGCTGCCCTGAGCTATGATGGTGCCACTACATTCTAGCCTGGGTGACAGAGTGAGACTCTGTCTCGAGAAAAATAAACAAAGAAAAGAAGATGTATATAAAAGTGCTTAGCAAGCTTAGAACGCAATAAATGTTAAGAATCAGTAATTTCATTAAATTAGTTAAAAGGAAGTGATCTTAGAGATATTGTGATATTAAGTGGCTAAAGAAAGAAAAACAAGTGAGCTGGGGAAATACGTTTGGAAATGCAGGTAGTGATGGAAGTCCTTGAAGATCAAATCATCATCATCATCATCTAACAGTCATAGCGATTGAGTAGTTACCATATCAGCAGAGGATGTTAGCACTTTACAGATAACTCTTCTTAATTTTTAAAATAAGCCAATGGCATAGGTACTGTTATTATTTCTGCTTTACAAACAAGAAGAGGTTAATTTGACTTAGGGAAGGACTTCATCGTCAAACCAGTGTTTGGTGCCCCATGGTACATTGTACCGATCATGGTACATTATGATCGCATTAATGTACACAGCTATAATTTAATTAAAAAAAAGGCATAGTCAGGTCTCTCTCTCGGTTGTTATGTGTACAATCGAGGTCAAAGTTATAAGTGTTATTCACAACCATAGATTGTTTTCTCATTTTTTAATTTTTATGGGCTAGAAGTGAATCTACACATGCTTTTAGAATACAAATTTTCAAATATAATGTGATTGTCATTGTTTTCTCTTTTCTTTTTTTTTAGAGACTGAGCCTCACTTTGTCATCCTCAGTAGAGTGGTGTGGCATCACAGCTCACAGCAACCTCCAGCTTAGGTGATTCTCTTGCCTCAGACTCCCGAGTATTCATTGTTTTATTAAATAAAAACTTACAAATATGAACTAGATTGTTAATTATATATCACAAAAATATATAATTTGAATAGTGAGAGCTCCGTATGCTATTGTATGGGAAAAAATGTGTTTCAACCGAAAAGGGCGTAGTGATTGACTAATCCAAGTGTTCTCCAACAAGCACCCCAAGTGGTGGAATTATTGCAGGCTCCTGCCAACATTACAACATTTTTAAAGTCTTTCAAAAAAGCAACAAGTTTTTAGTAACAATGAAATTAATTTGGCAGCAATTAAATCTCTTAAAACATCTGGCAGTTCTCCTACATGACAACTAATTTGGATCCATTTATAAGCAACTTGTAAAAAAGGGGAAAGAATTTACAGATTGCCAACCATATCTGAATTCTCCTTCCCCACATGCTTAGCAGAGGACAGCAGAAAATGAGAGAAGTTCAGCTTTGATGGTAATAAGAGACATTTACTGAAATCTTACCATGTGCTAGGACCCATTCTAAACACTTTATGTATGTAAATTCATTGTGTTGCTACAGCCACTCTGTGAGGAAGGTTATTATTACTTCCATTTTAAGGTGAAGACACTGCTAGTTAACTTGCCCAAGGTCACACAACTCTTAAGTGAATAGAATTAGGAAATGAACCCAATTTCCTAATTAGGAAATTGGGTTCATTTCCTAATTGAACTTATTTCCAGAATTGACACTTTCAACTGCTGTTCAAAACTTATCAAGAGTTTTGTAATTAGAAAAATATAGGGATAAAAAGCTATTTTAATTCCAGTATTCATAAATGGTTGATGTTTTCCAGTTTAGTGTTGTTTTAATTTTGAATTATGTATGTGGTGGTAGCGGTCAAATATCAAATATTTAGTGTTCAAAAGCCCATAAGGGATAACTCTGGAACCCCTTTCATACAGATTTTGGTCCTTTTTGATTTATCATTAGCATGATCTATCCATATAAAAAATTTCCACTTTTCATATTTTTCTTTCAATGGCTGCAGAGGGTTGGCCTCATAAAGAACCCTGGCCTTACAGGAATGCTCTTTCCCCAGATATTTGCATGGTTTGCTTCCTCATTTACTTTAAGCTCTGTTTGAGTGTCACTTCTTCAGAGAACCTTCCCTGCCCACATTTTTAAATAGTTTCCTAACATGTCCTTATTTTCTTACTCTCCTTTAGTTTTTTTCCTTGATATTGTTAACTATGTGGCCTTACTTATTCATTCTTTCATTGGCCCATTCATTCACTATTTGCTTCTCCCGCTAGAATGCAAACTCTAGGAATTGCCTCTTGCCATTTGCCATATTTCAGTGCCTATCACATGGTAGGTGCTCAATAAATATTTGTTGAGTTAACTGACTAATTAATGAAGGTGATTGATCACCATTTTTGTAAATGATACACTCACTTTTTCAGACAAAGTGAGGAGATAATTTTTTTTTATTAAGAGTTAGTGCAGCATCAGAAAAATTCTGGATAAGAATCAAAGAACCCAGGTTCTAGCCCTAGTTCTCCAATAATTAGAAGTCACTTAGTCTCTATCTCTCTGAGCTTTAGCTGTCTATTTTCCAAAAGGAATAAATGAAAACTACCTAAGATAAAGAAGTGATTCTGGCCATGTGATAAAATCTCAGATTAGAGACAGGAGAGTGATAAGAATTACTGTCATCCTAAGTATACATTTATATTTACTATATTTATACGTATGTGTTCCCAACAAAATGAGAAGCATTTTAGATGTGATAAACAGGAGGCCTTAATAAAAGTTCTGCTTCTGCCCCTCTCTAGCAGTACAAATTTTGGCTAATCATTTCTCCTATCTGGATATACCCTTCAATATAAATTGAGTCGGTTTGGTGAGATAATCTCTGATGACTTTCAAGTACTATAATATCATTTCTAGATATAAGATCACTATTTTTAAGACCTGGTTTAAAATGCATAATATTTCAATAATAATACTGAAAACTATGGCTAGGTGCAATAGCTTGTGTTTATAATCCTAGCAATTTGGGAGGCTGAGGCCAGAGGATTGCTTGAGGCTAAGAGTTTGGAACCAGGCTGGGCAACATAGCAAGACCCTGTCTCTGAAAGAGAAAAATAGCTGGGCATGGTGGTACACATCCACTGACCCAGCTATGCAGAAGACTGAAGCAAAAGGATTGCTTGAGCCCAGGTTCAAGGCTGCCAAGAGCTAGGATCACACTACTACACTCCAGCCTGGATGACAGAGCAAGACCCTTTCCCAAAACAAATAAGCAAACAAAAAACCCACTAAAAACTGGGAAGAATTGGCTCATAAATGTACAATTCATTACAATAGATTTTGAAATCACAATGTTACTTTTGACCCCCAAGTATTCCTGGCTTAATAGTGTTGAGTCTATGGAAAACACATAGAAAAGTAATCACTAAATAAAAATAACTAAAAAATGCCAAGAAAGTTTGTTATATTAAGTTTATTTTGTACTCGTTTGGAAGAGGAATTTGAATAATCCTTTATGTAATTCTCTATAAATAACAATCACAGAAAAGCTGTCATATTGTTAGCCAAATAATGCTTTCATAACTTTCTTATTCAGAAATGAGACTATTCACTTGGTGTTCTCAGAAGCAGAAAGTTACTTTCAAGTTAACAAACTGTTAAATAAACTTTTCACTCATTGAAAAACAAAAGGTGGCTTGTTTTACTTACGTTTGTTCCTGGCCCCAACTTTTCCAGAGGAAGATTAAAAAACAAAATATTCCCAAAAGGCCCATGGCTGGAGGTAACAGTAAACCATGGATATAGCCTTTGTGAAGTTATTCTCCCTTTAAATAAACTGAGCTTGAAGAATTTGGATAATCCAGTTAATTATTAACATCAGAAAGAGAAAGCTCCAAGTAGGGAAACTAAAATTGGAACTAAAACACCCTTTTATACTCAGGAATAAAGATAGGGGGTATTTTATAGAAATTTACACCCAGGGCATTTATTTTTATTAATACAAATAAAGGGACTCTCAAATGGTGGATTGGCACTATAAGGAATAGCTCAAAGCCAGAAGCCAGTAGTTTCATTGCCTTTGACCTTTCCTCTGTTGGCTAAGGCATTTGCTGTGATGTGGTACCATCGGTGAATATACCTGTGGTAGCATCTGTGAATATACCCGTGGTAGCATCTGTGAATTTACCCGTGGTAGGTCCACTCTGATATTAGACGGAGACCCAGCTGGATTCAGTTTCAAACTGAGATGATTTTAGAATGGGTCTGGTTTAGACAGGGCTCACAAGATGGTCTTTTTAAGAGAAGACCTGAGCAGTAGTGTCCTCGGTGCTGTACATGGTCTAAGGATAACCTACATCTGCAAAGGGAGTCCAAGGAATGGTTTGTCCCAGACTAAAGGAGAAGTTGAATAATTAGGTGGGGGAATAACTATGACTGGGAAAGAAAATGCCATGCTGAGCTTGCTGGCATCATTCTCTAAGTAACTAATGAAATACTTTAGTATTTAGTAGGGAATGGATGTCTTCATTTCTACCTTAGTGTATAATATATACAGTAATTTCAGGTGATAAAACAGAGCTGGGCATGGTGGCTCTCACCTGTAATCCTAGCACTCTGGGAGGCTGAGGCGGGTGGATTGCCCTGAGCTCATGGGTTCGAGACAAAGCTGAGCAAGAGCGAGACCTTGTCTCAAAAAATAGCCATGTGTTGTGGTGGGCACTTGTAGTCCCACTTACTGTGAAGGCTGAGGCAGGCGGATCACTTAAGCCCAAAAGTTTGAGGTTGCTGTGAGCTATGACGCCGTAGCACTCTACCAAGGGCTACAAAGTGAGACTCTGTCTCAAAATAAATAAATAAAGTAATAAAAATATATCTCTAAACATATTTCTATAAATCAGATATTTATGGTTCTAATGGCATTCCTTACTTTGAATTAATAAATAACAAACCAATATATTTATTTTTGGTTTATTATTTACTTCTTATTCATTAATTCGATTCACCAACATTTTGATACTTAATTCACGAAGGAAGAAGATATACATAGAAATTGATATACATAGCCGGGCGTTGTGGCGAGCGCCTGTGGTCCCAGCTACTCGGGAGGCTGAGGCAAGAGAATCGCTTAAGCCCAGGAGCTGGAGGTTGCTGTGAGCTGTGTGAGGCCACAACACTCTCCCGAGGGCGATAAAGGGAGAGAATCTGTCTCTACCAAAAAAAAAAAAAAAGAGAAAAATTGATATACAAACTTCACTAAAGGCATCTCTTGCATATGTTTTTGAAAGGAGAAAATTTGCCACTATCATCTGACCATCTAGTTCATTTATGTAAAAAAGAAATCTACAAAATAAATGATTAAGCTAGGTTGCGAAAGATGGGTCAGGTTAAAACAAACAAAGTCCTTTTGCCATCATTTTTGGGAAACACAAAGAGAGAGCAAGAACATTCAAATCAACCTAGGTAATATTTGTATTTTTAGTGCAATGAAATTCGTTTGCTTGTACTATAGACTAAATACTGATAACTAATACTTGCAAACCATTGGCCTTTTTTTCTGGTAGAAAAAGTTTAAGAAATGATAGCTTTCAAAGGTTCTCAACACAACTGCAGTTCAACAATTTGTAGATTCTCAAATGTGTTTAGAACTCCTTATCTGCCTTCTAAACATGGCTCAAGATGAATTTTTCTTTACATTTTAAAATGTGACTTTTGGAAAGTCCTTAGTTTTTGTAAAATTCTGCATTTCTCAAAAAGCAGAATCTCAGATCTGGCAGAAAGTTTGGTGGCTACCTGACCTTCCTGCTACTCTGATTATTCCCTCGAGGTGGAGTCCAAGTGACTTAATCTAGTTCACAAATCCTCTCTTAATCTGGGCCTTGCTTGTTTCTCAAACCACAGTGTTCCTATTCTCACCCCAGCCAAGTAGCTGAAATTCTTGTGATTATTCCCTGAAGTCAGCATGACACTAATGTGTGCTAGCAGGGAAATAATTTTGTCTCTTTCAAATAAGTATTCTTTAATTATTTCACACTTATTTAGTAAAATATATCTAGACACCAATCATTTTCTATTGATGCAAACTTCAGACCTCTTTTTTGTCTATGATAATGAATTTTGTATGATTTTGGAAACCAGACAACTTGTAAGGAGGCATATTAATGGGTGGTTAATTTAGAGAATAAACAAATCAGTAATATTTTGTTTGTTAATCATTTTCAGAAATTCAGCCCCACTGATTTGCTAACTTCAGGTGCCTGCTGGTTGGCTAGAATACAACGGGTGGTGTCGCCCATAACTACCCCTGTGTGATTTCCACGTACCTGTTCCAAGTCTGGAGAAACAGAAGTGTCTCCTCAGAATTAAATTATTCTAAACTGAGGCATGAGGATCATGTAAGTTTTGTTCAAGAGCAGTAGGGTGGTGTGAGGCAGGTGTGTGATTCTGAGTAAAATAGAACATCTGTCCCTCTAACTGCTATTTGGTGCAAGCCCATCGTCTCATGCTTTAATCCTTTGAGGAAGGGCTGAAATAAAGGGCCAAAAGAGACTCAGAAAGAGTTACTTCAGTAACTCTCCAGGATGTGGATTGTGAAGGTATTGGAAGCTTTGGTAACCGCACCTTTGGTACTGTCAGGAGACTGCTCCCATAGCTGACAGGGCACAGTCACCTCTGTGCAACATGAGTTGCCTCAAAATTCAACATTAATGGCAGGGTCATATCTTCAGCAGTCATGGGTGTCATGTTGCCACTTTTGATATTGGCTGTAATAAGAAAAAAGCATATGTACACGCGTGTAGGTATCTGTAACGGGAAACCAGAATAGGAAAGGAGGAAAATTATGGCTGCGAAAATGTCTCCAGATAAACAGATTTCCAAACACAAGTTTTGTGATCAGATCTGTCTGGGAGGAATCAGGACTGGGGTTTGATAGAGAAGGCAGAAACTGTCAGCCAAATACTATTTAATACCTACTTATATCCTCAATTTGGTGTCTGTTCAGAAATATGGGTACCATAAGGATTACAGCTACTGGCCTGTAGGGCAGCATACTCAGAGTCTATTTAGTGCTTCTCCATAACAACAGGGTAATGGAAATATTGAGAGTACAAATTGTATACTTATGTGGAAATTATGTTTCTCTGACCATTCTCTCCTAGGTGTACCCCCAGGTGGCCCTTGAGGAGGCTCTGAGATGGGTGCCAGCAGCCTCTTGGGTGCCAGCTGCCTCATCACTCCCATAAGATGGATGCAGGCAGCCTCACAATGGCCTCACACCACCCCACCACCCCAAACCCCCAGGTAGGAGGACGGGGAAAAAGTGGTAAATGAAATAATACCAAGTACCATTACTCTTAAATAGGTCCAGAACGGGCCGGAACAGGACAAGATAAGAACGGATGGGCCAAGAACTGTCATCATGAGAGTTAATGAGCTAAGTGCTGTGACAAATTGTTTTATTTTTCCATTAGTTGCTAGATCTGCATTATGTTACTTTATTGTTATCTAACTGCCCTTTATGTTACTATTGGCTAAACTGCTAAATTGCAAGGTTTGCTTCTGTAAAAGGGGTCATCGTAACCCCATGCTTGCTTTTTGCTTCTTTTGCCAACTTTCTTTTTGCTTCTAATTGCTAACTTTCAGCCCACCATTTTGGCTGGTTGCCAACTATCAGACTAGAAAAACCCCAACTTCAGACCCCTCCATGCTCTCTCACTTAGTCTGCTTTAGACTTTGCTGAGACAGCCCCGGGTATTGAAATTCTAATTTGAGTCGGTGGTCCTTAGCTCTCCCCATAACAGCTTCAGGGGAATCCTGGGCTCCCTGGACATATGGTTGAAAAACCACCAACTTAAAGCACCAATGTCTTACCTACATATTATTGTGCATTCTAGGAAAAGGTTCAAATGTATGAGGTGGGGATAAAGGTGACATAAGTTAAGAATACTCTCACTTATGTCTGGTTCTCCCTTCTTCACTAGGTGCTGGAACAAGACTGGCTAAGTGACAACCAGCCAGGTGACAGACTGGGGAGACAAGCTGATAAGGTCAGATATGAGAACAGCCATAGAACCACTGGGAAAACCACGGTCTAAGGCAACACTGCAGTTCAAATCCACTGTGGATAAATTCATATGTAAATCTCAAACGGTAACTGAGGAAAGATAAAGATGAAAGCTGTTACTGAAACTCTTCCTGAAAGTCATCAGAAGACAGGGCTGCAACAGTATGTCCCAAAAGGCCACCTCAGGTCTTAATCAATGACAGAAAAGGAGGGCATTCAGCCTAGGGAGTAGCAAAGAGGCCAAAATTGAAAATCAAGGGTTAATGATGGGATGCAATTTAGCTTATTATCTTCTGGGAAACCAAAAGGGAACAAAGTAAAAGGAGAAGGTGCCCCCCTCCCTTTATCTCTCACAGTTTTGTAACTTCACTTGAACTGTTCTGTCTATACCCTACCCTAGACTTCTAATGAAACAAGTTCAGATCATTTATCCTCTCTTTGGTTCCACTGACCAATGTCATTTCAGACAATCTTGTTGCTCAACGTGAGTTCCTTCATCTACTTCTAATGCATGGAAATAGCTGTGTGAAGTGAATCCTCCAGGCCCAGTTGTGCCTCTGGCTGGCTGTAGCCCAGCTAACGTCTTGACTGCAACCTCCTGAGAAAACCCAAAATTACCCAGCTAAGCTGTTCCTGAATTCCTATCCACGGGAACCATGCAGGTAATTCATGTTTATTGTTATCTTAAGCCACTAAGTTTGGGGGAAATTTTTTACATAGCAGAAGTTAACGTTACACTAGAACAGTTGTGTTTCTCAAAGTATAGCTTTCATGAAATTCACTCATGCCACTAATGCACACTTGCTTCTTGGTCAACAGTTTAATTTGCGAGTGTACTTTAAGTTATTAAAGAACTGTAGCTTCAAGAGCCTACTTTGAAAGTGCTCAAAGTAGCTTAATAGCGTCTCCCCCAACACTGGAATAATTTGTGATGATATAGCCAGTGCCTGGGGGACACCTTCCTGAGGTAGACTCTGGCTTTCCATCTTACATCTCCTCTGAGAACTAGCTACTTCACTTTCTGAAGATAACGATGCCTGTTTCTGCTTCTTCACAGGAATGCTGCAGGGTGAGTACTGTAGCACTGAAAATCATATAAACATGTATGGAGTTCTTAGGACTGCTCTTTCTAGCATCTTCTCTCTCTTGCCTTTCTAGTTCTTTCTGCCTGAAACATTTTTTAAATGAAGACACAACGTTGTTTTCTTCTTAGAGTCAGACATCACAAACCTTTCAATGTATGTTTTATTCTTCCAAAATAACTGTCAGCCCTCTCAAACATTTAATCTATTTCCCCTCCCCTGCCAACTGAATGCTTTCTGTGTATCTCCATTAATGCCAGAGAGAGAACATTAAATTAACAAAATAATTGCCCAGTAGTATAAGCCACTTGTTGGTTGGCATTGTTTGGCATTATGCCCATTTTATAAACAAAAGAATCTCATGATCAGGAAGGGTTTGTTTGTTTGTTTTTTAAAAAGCCTGGAATTGCATAGAAAGAAGTAATACTGAGCACTTATATACATCGAGGGGTCTAATTAAAGAAGAAAATGTGGAATCCCTTGTTCAAAAACAATGGGGAAAAAAGTGCTGTTAATGTGTTAAAATATAAAGCCTTTCCTTTTCTTCCATAGTCTTTCCACAACTTGTTGTGGTGTTTTATTAGCTATTTAATATCTTTGTCAATAAAAGAAAATTAAATTTTCAAATTATTGGTATAAATGTTACCATTTATCTTGATTTTGTGCTAGGCCGGTTTAAAATACAAATATAGTAGAACCTTTGTAAGTTGACCCCCAAGGGACTGTGACAAACTTCTCAACATACAGAAGTGGTCACCTAAGGAACTAGGTCCCCTGTACTCATACGTACATGTGGTGCATGTTCAGTCTGTGAAAATTTGGTTAACTTAAGGAGGTGGTTGTTGTAGAGAGGTGGTTAAGTATGGAGATTCTACTCTGTAAGAAGAGTTATGTGTGGAATTGTCAAAAGGACACAATTTGTATTTCATAGCTCCACATGCATGTACATTCTATTCTTCCTAGAATGATGAAAACAATGTTCATGTGTGTATGTTCTACCAACATTCTTAATCTTTGCTTACTGATAAAACTTATAAAACTACTTCACTTATAAAACTTACTTCACTTATAAAACTACTACTAAGTGAAAGATAAAACTACTAATAACTTCAAGACAGCCACAACAGAGCTTCAAGCCAAGTGTGATGTGCTTCTTCTGGGTGTGAAGTCTTGGGCAACTGCGCAGTCTGTGTGCCCATGCAGCCACCTCTGGACTAGCTAAGTCAGGAGCAAATTCATATCTGACTCCAAAGATAATCTCTTAACATATCATCAGAGATGCCCCTAGTAACATAGGGCAAGGCATTGGCAAAGTGATCAAAGAATGTCAAGATGAGGGATTTTGAAGAGACAGGAACAGGTAACTGAACTGCTGCCCTTGGGATCTGTGATGGTTGGTCTGGATGGCTGCATCCCCTCCAAATGTATACATTGAATCCTTATCACCACAGTGATGGTATTATGTAGAATATTTGGTTGATAGTCTTTTTCTTTCAGTACTTTGAATATATCATCCTACTACTTTGTGGCCTCCAGGGTTGCTGGTGAGAAATCAGATGTTACTTTAACTGATGATCCCTCGTACCATGATGTAGTGTTCTCTCATGCTAGTTTCAAGATTCTCTCTTTGGCTTTGAGGTACTTAGGTGTGACTCTCTTTGTGTTTATTGTGCTTGGAGTTCCTTCAGGTTTTGTTTTTTTTTTATATATGTAGCTTAATGTTTTTCATCACATTTGAAAGTTTTGACCATTATGACCTAAAATTTTTTTCTGCCCTTTTCTCCCTCTCCTCTCCTTCTTTGTGCAGGCGTTGGTGTGCTAGTTGGTGAACCAGACGTCTCCCTTTATGTGTCTATTGCTATGTTTGATGGTGTGCCAGATGGTGTAGGGAGGCTCTGCTCATTTTTCTTTTTTTTTTTTTTTTTTTTTTAAATTTTTTTTTTTTTTTTATTTTGGCCGGGGCTAGGTTTGAACCCACCACCTCCGGCATATGGGACCGGCGCCCTACTCCTTGAGCCACAGGCGCCGCCCTCATTTTTCTTAATTCTTTTTTCTTTCTGGTCTTCAGACTGGATACTCTCAATTGACTTACCTTCAGGTTTGTTGATTCTTTCTTCTGCCTGCTTCTGCTGTTGAGTGCCCCTACTGATTTTTTCATTTCAGTTATTACAGTTTTCAACAACAGAATTTGTCCTTGGTTCTTATTTATAACTGCTGTCTTCTTATGCTTTATATATTGAGACATAGCTGTCATACTTCCTTATGGCTCTTATTTTTAATTTAATTTCTTTTCTATTTATTAATTTTTTTGTTGAGATAGAGTCTCACTATGTTGACCTTGCTAAAGTGACGTGGAGTCACAATTCACAGCAACCTCAAACTCTTGGGCTTAATTAGGCAATTCTCCTGCCTCAGTCTCCCAAGTAGCTGGGATTACAGGTGTCCGCCACAATGCCTGGCTATTTTTTGCTGCAGGTGTCATTGTTGTTTAGCTGGCCTGGGCCAGGTTCGAACCCGCCAGCCTCAGTGTATATGGCTGGCGCCATAACCATTGTGCTACGACCACTGAGCCCTTATTTTTAATTTAAAAAAAGATTTTGTAGAGATAGGGTCTATGTTGCCCAGGCTGGTGTCAAACTCCCAGCCTCAAGTGATTACAGGCTGACCTATCCCAGCTCCTTCAGTTCTTTTTTCTTTTGAGACAGAGACTTAGTTGCCCTAGTTAGAGTCTTGTAGCATTATAGCTCACAGCAACCTTAAACTCCTGGTTTCAAGCAATCTTCTTGCCTCAGTCTCCCAAATAGCTGGGACTATAGAGATGGGGTCTCACTCTTGCTCAGGCTGGTCTCCAATTCCTGAGCTCAAGCATCCCCCTGCCTCTGTCTCCCAGAATGCTAGGATTACAGGTGTGAGCCACCGCACCCGGCCTATCAAATTCAATTTTAAATAGAGTTAAATTTAAATTAGTATTGACTGAAAAATCACATAAGAACATTTCTATCAATGATGCCAAAAAGCCTGTTGATAAAGCTGGTCTACACGCCAGCTCGTACATTTGGTGTAGTCATGAGGTGGACATTCAACAGTTGATCCTTGGCTAAGCTGGCTCTTTGGCGACCTGGATTTCTATTGGTTGGCATTCTTCCCATCCAGGGAAGCAGGAATGCTTCCTAATGGGAAAGAAAATACATATACTCTACATATAGAAGTATTGCCTAAATTTTTTTACAAGTATAGGTTGAAAAATCGGTTATGTAGTTAAAGAAAATGAATACGAGACAATATTTAAGGGAGGTGGGTGGAGAAAGCACGACCAAGGTAAAAGTTGGAAAGATCAAATGAAGCTGGGATTGAGAGTAGCAAATCAAATGTAGCCGATAAGCTCCTGCTCTCATGTTTTATTGCTAGAACAAATAGAGACATAAAAATCAGTTTATATTGATCAAAATTAGATTTCACTTTATAGGTACATAATAGACAACCATAATAACTGTTGCTTAAATGAGATAAATATCTATTTCTCTCTCATGTAAAAGAAATCTAGCGGTGGGCAATCAAGGTCTAGAACAGTAGATCAACATATCATCAGAGGAAGGGATATTACCTTTTTATTCCACTATCCTAGCACCTAGGTTTCATTTTTTCTTCATTGTTTCTGAGTTAAGGGATATGAAAAGGGAGAAAAAAAGAGATACCTCCCCATTGGGTCACGTCTATCCTTCCTGGAAGTCCCATGCACTTCACATTTCCTTGGGAGACTCGGAACTCAGCTGGACCCAAGTACAAGGGTGGCAATGTGGCCAGCAAAAACTCGGGTTTTGATAATAAAAAGGAAAGAAAGAAGGAATGCTGGTTTAGTTAGCAGTGTCTGACATAGTATTTTCCTATTTTGCATTTGAAATTCAGGCATACTGAGGATCAAAAGCTTAGAAACATAAAGTTGAACACTAGCAAAACCATTATGGTTTTATTTGAGGAGGGCAATACTGAGTATTCTCTTTAGATAAAATGTAGAATTCATTAAGAAATATATAGAATTTTTTTAAGATCTTGATCTTATAAAAAGTCAACTTTCTGACAAAAGATGCTTTCTCTGGCCATCAGTGTTGGCAAGGGATAAGCCGGCCCCACCATGCAGACAGTAAATGGAAGGAAAAGTACCAGAGGTCAGTTGGTAGTGGTCTAGGTGCAAGGTCAGGTTTGATGAAGCAGACCTTGCTATTACAAAATGATCCTCAGTTGTAGTGAAAAGGAAGTTTATATATTGACAATGACATTAGGGGACTATGTCCGTGTTTGGAAATTATTTTGTAGCTTTTCATTCTTTTTGCTTCAATAGTCACTTCTTGTCCCCTTAAGCAGTATTATTAACCTTTCCCTGTGCCCTCTGAAGGTTCGCTAAAAACCAACTGACAAAAGACAGATGAATAAAAGACATACAAATTTATTTATGTGCACTGAAGAGAATCACATAAGGACACTCCATCCTACAATAGGCTACAAATAGCTACATATCCTCTTTCTTAGGAGAAAGGGAGATGGGGAAGTGTGGATGATTTTAGAGGGGGTAGTAAATTATTTGTAGGGGAATTCAATGGGCTTGAAAAACATACAATGGCCTGGGACAAAGTCTGTTGGACCTGCAGAGGCAGATAATGGTTTTGACAAAAGTCTGTCCAGGTGTGTCGATAGACTCCAGTTTTTCCTCCTGTAATATGAATTCAGTTAATGAAAAATCAGGGAAGGGACCAGAGGTAATTGTTTTCTTCTTTAGCAGGTCTAGACTTTGGGCAGATTCATCCTGTGCTTTGGGAGAGACAGAAGATAGATAGGAAGAGAAGAAGAAAGGGTCAAAAGCCCTTGAGACTTCTTCAGTTCCCCGTGTTGAAGTCCCGTATTTGAGGTACCAATTTCTGAGCCCCAATAGCAGTTGCTCTCCATTACCCCCTATCCCCAACACCTAACACCACCAACCTGCTCCCTGTTTTTATGAATTTACCTAGGGAAAACTTGTCTCATCTCCCGTAATTCCTCTAAAATATGACCTCACTCTCACCTAACCTTCATTCAGTGTCATTCAGTGTTACATGATTTAATAAAAAATAAAAATAAAATAAAATAGAATTCAAAAGAGAGTCTTTCACATCTTGCCAGACTCTTACCCAACCCTCTTCCTCTTAGATGCTTTGTGCATTAAAGACAAGCAAATTGTGTGCAGTGACTTTATCATGAGATTTCTCAACCATTCATTCTAATAGCATGCATTTACCTACTTACACACTTCTCTGGACTTTTGATGTTAGAAAGCATCCCTTCTAATCAACTCTTGTGGCATTGTCATTTATGCCCAGGAAGCGGTCTTTAGATACCTGCAACTGCAGCACATCAGCAACACACAGACCTATAAGAGGTGACAACAGACACTGGTATATTCCAAAATCTAAAAACATTCCAAATAGGAAACACTTCTGTTCCCATGAAGCAAGGGAGTTACCAGAGAACTTTATCTTCTCTCAATTTATTGTATTTTTTTTTAAAACCTCTGCACACATTATTGTTGTTAGTTTTGTAGTCCTAAACTTATTTAGGTTTTTATCCCAATCCCATTTTTCAACCCAGCATGAAGGTCATTAATTATTAAGGAACACATTTAATGGATGAAAATACTGAATTGTGAAAAATCACATAAATGCTCCTAAAAATAATTTACAAATTGTTCTGATATTCACTGTTATACATAATCCAGGAAAGAATTCAACAAGAGATCCTGTTTTCATCCCCCCTTAAGTTTCCAGAAAATCAAGATGGTTTTGGGAACTTGGGGCCCTAAAATCACTGCTGTCAAAGTGCTGGATTATAAAAATATTAAATCAACAAAATATGTTCAGAGACAGATATTTTTTATCCTATATTCCACTGAGAGTATAAAATATGCTACTATCAAAGTCTTAGGTCAATTGTCAATAAAATCATGGCTACATTACAATGAACAAACTGTTCCTTATCTATATATATCAGACTAGCTACTTGCCTTTATCTGAAATGCCAACACTTTGTATTTCCCAGGTAGTTAGAACATCAGGTAGCATAAATTGCAGCTGGCTTCTGGAAGTTAAAATGTTGACATTCAAAATACAGTGGAAACCCAACTTGACAGAGGCAATCATTAACAGAAATTTTGCTTCATACTACTTAAGAAGAAAGAAAAAAAAATCACAACACAAAATTATATCAGGTTTTAAATAAAATCTTATCAAGAAAAATACATTCAGGGCGGTGCCTGTGGCTCAGTGAGTAGGGCGCCGGCCCCATATACCGAGGGTGGCGGGTTCAAACCCAGCCCCGGCCAAACTGCAACCAAAAAATAGCCGGGCATTGTGGCGGGCGCCTGTAGTCCCAGCTGCTCGGGAAGCTGAGGCAAGAGAATCACATAAGCCCAAGACTTAGAGGTTGCTGTGAGCCGTGTGACGCCACGGCACTCTACCAAGGGCGGTACAGTGAGACTCTGTCTCTACAAAAAAAAAAAAAAAAAAAAAAGAAAAATACATTCAGTAACTCTCCTACATATTCCATGATTTTGAACATTGTACCTGTGTGATGAGAATTCAAGTTCAGAAGGATGCCTTTGAAACATTGCAAAATCAAAGAGTATGAAAGAGCCATTATAATACTATGTGATACCTGCAGCAGGGTTAATTGGGAGGGGTAATTAATACAGTCACTGTTAGGATGGGAGACAGTGGGGGAAAGCTTTACCAGCGAAGTGCTAGCTAATGGGCAATGTTGGATGACATCTTGACACACAACAGTGTGGAGAAAGAATGAGAGGGAACAAGGGTAGTGACAAGGAGACATAAGAGGACGACTGCAGGCCTGTGGACTCATTCCTTGACTTCTCATAGGAAACGCACTTAGAGCACATGTAGGAAGAAGGAAGCTTGGGGACTTAGCATTGTTCATCTCTGTTTTCAGTGTCTGGTACAGAGGAGGCATGTCATAAAACCGTGTTGAATAAGGAACTTTAACAAGAAAAAAATCTTCTTGTATATCAATGTTTGTTTGTTTTTTTGTTTTTGATTTTGTTTTTTGCAGTTTTTGGCTGGGGCTGGGTTTAAACCTGCCACCTCTGGCATATGGGGCCAGCACCCTACTCCTTTCAGCCACAGGCGCCGCCCCCCATGTTTGTTTTACAGCACAGATACTTTAGGATCAAAGAAGCTGCTTAATATGGTTTATAGCACATAGCTGTGTGCAGCAAATGCATAATGAAGTGAAATGAGATTTAACAGAAACCCCAATAGCTAGTGCCCTGGAGCAAATAACCAGAGCAAAGTGCATTAAAAAAAAAAAAAAGACTAAGCAAAACAAAACAAAATTTGAGCAAGTGGTAGGATCATCTTAACTCTTAAATAAGCTACTGGGAAATGAGTAGTTCCCAGACTTTTAGCCATAAAATTTGCACTATTCACATCTCTTTCAAACATGAAAGAAGAATGATACCTTTCGGGAACATGACGAACTTCCCATAACCAGCTTTCTGGAAAATAGCTTCGAATTTCTGGCTTACTTACTGGTAACAGGGTCTTCTTATACCGGTGAGAAACATCTGCTATTATGGAAAAACGATATAAATTCTTATAGCTAAATTTTAAAATATTGCCATTAGTCTATAATTTCAGTATTTTCTGAAATACTTAATAAACATAATGAAAAATTTTGTTTAATGCTTTTAAAATAGAACTATAGAAGCTTGGTGCCTATAGCACAGTGGTTATGGTGCCAGCCATACACACTGAAGTTGGCGGGTTCAAACCCGGCTCAGGCCAGCTAACCAACAATGACAAGTGCAACAAAAAATAGCCAGGCATTGTGGCGGGTGCCTGTAGTCCCAGTTGAGGCAAGAGAATCGGTTGAGCCCAGCAATTTGAGGTTGGTATGAGTTGGGACACCACAGCACTCTACCAGGGGCGACATACTGAGATTCTGTCTCAAAAATAAATAAATAAAATGAAATAGAACTATAGAGACCTTAGAATTATTTCCCCACTAATAGCATGCAAATATCTTGTTTCCTAAATTGTTAAATGTTTAATATTGCTGAGATTATACAAGATACTGATCAGTTTATAAAATTATTTGTACTTCTATAATTTTAATAGTTTTTTGGTTTTGGTTTTGGTTTTTTCCCCAATTCAGAGTCTCACTGTGTTGCCCTTGGTAGAGTGCCATGGTGTCACAGCTCACAACACCTCAATCTCTTGGGCTCAAGCAATCCTCCTGCCTTAGCCTCCCTAGCCTACAGGTACCAGCCATGAAGCCCAGCTAGTTTTCTATTTTTAGTAGATACAGGGTCTTACTCTTGCTAAGGCTGGTCTCAAACTCCTGAGCTCAAGCAATCCACCCACCTGGGCTTCCCAGAGTGCTAGGAATATAGGCATGAGCCACTGCGCCTGGCCAATAGTTGTGTTTATATTAGAAAATAGGGAGGTTTGTGTGATTCTTCTACCTTAACTCTGTAATTATTCATATTTACTTTAATAGAAATGAATATAAGTTTTACTTCCATCCAAGATGTACTAAAAGGGACTAGATTTACTCTTTTATCTTAAAAAATTAGATAACATAATCTAAAAATTAGATACACAATATTTAAGGATGTAATTTTAGATGTTGGAACATAAACAGCACAGGACTGTGATCCATGAGAGAAGGGAAAAAGATTAGGTGAACCTTAAAATTGTCCCAATTTACTGCCTACAGGCAACCTACAGGCTAGGGCAGGGAGAGGAACCCATGAGGAGCCTGGTGGTATTGAAGGTTTGTGGCAACACAGATGGAGTTTTGGGAGGTTGAGCTGCCTAGAATGAGGAGTAGGATGCCAGGGAGGAGGGGGCTGCAGAGAGTGACTTCCATGTAGCTGAAGCCAAATAAGTTTGGGAAATAAAAAAATAAATGTACTGGATTGTTTATTACAATGTTTCATGTAATAAGCAAAAATTGTAAAACCATCTAAATTTGTACTCTGATTGTTTTGCTCAACGGTGTATTTTAAACATTGTTCTTCTCAATGAATATATTTCTACAAACATAAAATTGGCCATGTACCAAAACCATGTTGTTATATATATTATACACATTATACATGAGTATATAACATATATACTCATGTGTTGCTTAACCATGGGGATACATTCTGAGAAATGCATCATCATTAGGCGATTTCCCAGTGGTGTGAACATGGTACAGTGCACTCACACAAACCTAGACGGTATAGACTACTACATACCTAGACTACAGGGTACAGCATATTGCTTCTAGGGTACAAATCTGTGCTGCATGTTACTGTACTAAACTCTGTAGGAAACCGTAAAACAATACTTGTGTATTGAATACTTGAGTATTGAAACATAGAAAAGGTATGGCAATAATATGGTATTATATTCTCATGGAAGCACTGTCATATATGCAGTCTGTCATTGACTGAAATGTCGTTATGTGTTGCATGTCGGTACACAAACAGGAGCTATCGTCCTGTTGTTTTGTTAAAGACTATATATAAGTGAAAGGAAAATCTAAAAATTTCTGAAAATATATTAGGTCACAAAATATGAAATGTCCGACTGTGAACCAAAAGTTCAGCTTATTATATCTCAAACAAGAAGCAGTACAATTAATCTAAGCATATGCCTAAACTATTGACACAGTTTTGCCATCTTAACAGTAACTTGTGTATGCCAGCAGTGAAGAAGCCTGGCAATGAATCAAAAAAGGCATTTTCGACAGCTTGTTGATAATTGAATGCTTTTCCTTGCAAAAAATAGTCCAAAGCTGGAAGAAGTGGTAGTCACTTGGAAGCTCTATCATCCACCATATTCACCGGACCTTGCACCAAGTCCAGCTTCTGTAGTATGAGCAGCATTGTTTGTGTGACACAGTCGAGTGTTGTCTTGCAAGAGGACTGGGCTGTCTCTCTTGACCAATTTCAGCAAGCATCCTCGTTCTTGCATCTAGTTAATTGCAATAGACATCCACTGTAATCAAATGACCAGGTTTCATAAAGTTGTAGGGGATAATACCAGTGCTGGACCACCAAACTGACATCATTATCTGTTTTTGTTTTTTTTTTTTTGTATTTGGTAGCAGTTGTATTTCCTTTTTTTATTTTTTATTTTTCTTGGAGTTTTAGGCTGGGGCTGGGTTTGAACCCGCCAGGTCTGGCATATGGGGCTGGTGCCCTACTCCTTTAAGCCACAGGCACCGCCCATTTTTTAAAAATTTTGGGTTAGGTACATATGGTTAGGTGACATTATTTGTGCTTGTAAGGTAGAGTCCCAAGTCTGAGTTGTAGTTGTGTCCTTTGCCCAGGAAGTGTGACACATACCCCTACGCTGTACCCGATAGGGGGGAACTTACTGAAACTCCTCCCTCCTTCCACCTTCTTGAATTTAATTATGCTTTTCTCTCCTGTGGGCCTATAATTGTTGGCCTGCTAGTTTCAGATTAAAACTGAGTACATAAGATGCTTGCTTTTCCATCCTTGAGATATTTTTACTTAGGAGAATGTTCTACAAATCCATCTAGGTAAATACAAAAGTCTCCATCTTTTTTATGGTTGACTAGTATTCCATGGTATACATATACCACACTTCCTTGATCCATTAAAGGGTCAATGGGCACTTGAGTTGTTTCCATCTTTGCAATTGTGAATTGAGCTGCTATAAATATTTGAGTGCAGATGTCCTTATGGTAAAATGACTTTTTCTCTTCTGGGTAGATAAAAATGAGATTGCAGGATCAAATGGGAGGTCTACTATTAGTTCTTTGAGGATTCTCCATTCTTTCAAAAGAGGCTGTATTAGTTTGTAATCCCACCAACAGTGCAATAAGTGTAGCCTCCTCTTTGCACTCCCATCAGCAGCTGCAGTTTTGGGACCTTGTTTTGTGGGCTATTCTCACTGGTGTTAGATGATATCTCAGAGTGATTTACGTTTCTCTGACGATTAGGGATGGTGAGCATTTTTTCAAGTGTCTGTTGGCCATTTGTCTGTCTCCTTGCAAAAGGTTCTGTTCCTCTCTCTTACCCATTGACTGACGGAGTTGTTTGCTCTTTTCTTGTTAATCTGCTTGAGTTTTTTGTATATTCTGGTCACTAGCCCTTTGTCTTACTCATAATATGCTTTTTAATTTGCTCAGGTCCCATTCATTTATTTTTTGACTTATCCATGGTTTCACAAAAATTGCCTTTAAAAAAACTTGGAAAGATAACCACAAGTCAAAAATGTATGTTTGAAAGAATGAGGATATACCTTCACAATAAAAATAGAACAAGTAGTGTCAAAGTGAATGTCAGCTATATCAATGTCAAATTTAGTACTTAAGGAAATTCAACACCTCATACTTAATAACCTAATCTTAATGAGAGTTATATAAATTCTGAATACATATTTTGTGGTTGAAACAAAAATAAGATTTCAACTTTTATATACGTACGCTTATCTTTATGCTACATTTAGAAATCTTTAGCTATATTTAGTCAGTGTGGTTTCATATTGAATTTTTAATGCTTGTAATATCACCAAACCACAGAATTTCATAAATCAAAGGCATATTGGTTGTAGCTTACACAGGATAATCATTCAAGTTTGTAGAATGATTTGGCTTTAAGTTTATAGTTGGTCTTGACTCTGTAATATATACTCTGGGCTATACTACAGTTCTTCTAATTCCCAAAATGAGAGATTTTCCTTTATAGGCATTTATAATTTATTTTTCTACTTTCAGTTATAAATAAAACATGAAAACTGGCTTTCTATGCAGGATAAATTTACACATCATTCCCCATATGAAGCAAAATTGTGATTAAAAAAACATACTTACGGTGAATTTCCATCAACTTAAATTTGTAAGTGAGGACCTGGTTTGCAATGGTGCAACATTCACTGAAAGCTGTGCGGCATCTTGGGCCTATGGTAATCCGCGCAGCTCGTTGTTCACAGGTTTCATCAACATGCTGGGCTCCATCATAACAACATTTCTTTAGTATTTTATGTTTATATTTAGCAGCTGAAATTGTAATAACACAAGTGCCTTTGATTATCCATAGGGTTATAACATCTCAGGCTTAGAAGGAATCTCAAGGATACCTGGATTCTACTGCTATATGGCCCTGCTACCCACCGTAGCCACAGCTAGTTGACCTGCCAGGTTGCCCTTAGAACTACCCTAGGAATGGGGAAATGCGACTTTACCAGATGGTCTGTTTCAATTCATAATAGTTAAATAGCACCCTGTGAGTAAAATAAGTTAAATACACAAGAAGCCTTCACTATACGAATACTTCCTTCTTCAAGCTAAATATCCTATTTTTTCAGAAAGTTTTTTTATAGCATGGCTGTGGACCTTTGTCAATGACATCATCCTTCATTGTAAGTACTTGATGTCTCATTTTTTTCGTTTTATTACAACTCAGAATAGAGATTAGAATTAAAATAACTCATACACAAATGAAAGAAATTATTATATTAATATAAGGATGATTGTTAGTGGAACTCAGTTCACTGACTTTCAGTTCAATGTCCTTTTTACAGAAACAAGACCAAATATCATATTTTATTTAAATAGTTATTTAAAAATAATTCCCATTAGATGTATTTTCTAAGGAACAATCCAAAGTGATATAAACCATGAAATGCATATATATGAAATGGAAGTAATAGACTTTTATAAGTCCATTGTACCCCAAAGTGAATCAAAGGGTAAATTTTCTCAGAATAAAATGGAAGAATATAATTTTAATTGCTAGAGGAAGTTTTTAGGGAGAAAATACTTATTACAAATAAAAGTTTTCATATGTATACATACACATATATATTATTTTTCTTCTTTTTTGGGAGGGGGGTAGAGATGGTCTCTCTATGTTGCCCAGGCTGCACTCCAACGCCTGGCCTCAAGCAATCCTCCCACCTCAGCCTACCATAGATTTTAGAGGTAGAAATAATAATAAAGACCTGTTTTCCTCGGAATAATGATATGGCAAATGAACTACTGGATTTATTTGAATTAATCTTCTTTTTTATCACCCATTCTATTTGAATTAGAGGAAATGACAGAATATTGAATTTTCTCTAGCTTTTGAATGATGTCATCATAACCTTTTTATAATCACATGAATCTTAAAATACCTGCTTCCTCTATTTTCTGTTTCAGCATTCTTCTTGGCCTATGAATTTTTTTACAAGGTTCATCTGTTAAAAAAAAAAAAAAGAGAGAGAGAGAGAGAAAAGAAGAAAAAAAGGGGATAAAATCTTAAGAACACTGCCATATTAAGTATTTAAAACATTCATAATTCACTCATTCAACAAATATTGAGGGCCTGCTTCAGATTAGGAATTATGCACCACAAATTTAAATTTGATTTGTTTTATCTTAGTGGAGCTCATGACCTAGTGTCATATAGTTTGACTTGTTTTGTGTGAATTTGGTTTTGAACCCTTTAACGTTTTTGATCCATTGACTACAGAGAAATACTCAAGCATTTAGCATAATTTTTTTGATGGGTATGTTATTTTCATTATTTGCTCTTTGTGCTACATGATTATAAATATGAATATGAATACTATACTATCAAGCATAATTATAAACAATCTTGAAACCATAAAAAGGTAATTTAGATATGATTCCTGCCCTTAATGAGCTCACAGTACAATGGGTGAGACAGACGTACAACTAAGTATAAGACTGTGCAGTGACATACTGCTATCATATTACTTGTGAATAGATCTAGTCCCTCCAATATCCTCCCTATTAAAGGAGGAGGAAATGATTAATTCTATATGTGGAAGAGGTCTCATACAGGAGATGATTATCATGCTAGCTTCTCCAGCCTAATAAAGAAGAAAGCAGTGCCAATGGGTAAAGGCCCAATGGTGTAAAATAGCACAGTGCCACTCAAGAACTACACTGGTTCTGTATAGCTTAAACAAAAGGTAAGGCACAGCAGGGTAAGAAATAATTGGATATAGTGAAGGAGAAGGTTAGGGAAGGCTTTCAGGACAAGAACACTAAAGAATCTGTACTTTATATTGAAGACCAATGAAAAATTTATATGAAAGTTACATAGTCATGGCATTCTAAAATCAGCAAAGAGAATATTCTTGAAGAGGGACAAAAATCAGGTCTAGGAGGCAAATGATCAATGTAAATTTCAGTTATAAAAATGTCAAGCATTTTACCATTTCCTTGGGAGTCATCTGCATTTGCGTTTGTGAGGAAGGTGAGTCCAACTAGATGGAACACATCTGCATTGTTGCGGCCACCACCTGCCCCACATCCCAGATCATTCTTCTCTAAAACTTGAAATACCTGTCCAGAAAAGCAAAATGTTGAGGCTTTTCAGATTTATTCATTCGTCCAAATAACCAAAAGTACTAGTTGTTACATGGTTACAACAAAACTGTTAAATTTCACTAACGACCAAAGACCAAATTTCTCCACTTTGTTTCTAACTTTGTCTTTTTGAATTTATTAATTTAAATACTCATCTATTCAAAATTAAATTTAGAACTAAGTCTTTTTGTTGTTATTTTGTCTTTTTTTTTTTTTGAGACAGACTCTCATTTTGTCACCCTGGGTAGAGTGCCATGGCATCATAGCTCACAGCAGCCTTAAACTATTGGGTTTAAGTAATACTCTTACTCAGCCTCCTAAGTAACTGAGACTACAGGTGCCTGCCCTGACAATTTTTTAGGAATGGGTCTTGCTCTTGCTCAGGCTGGTCTTGAACTCCTGAGCTCAGGCAATCCACCTGCCTTGGCCTCCCATAGTCCTAAGATTATAGGTGTGAGCCACTGGGCCTGACCAAAATTAAGTTTAAGCAAATAGCTTTGATGAGGAGTCTTTTAGAAACTGAACTATGGTGTTTTGTACATAGAACACATGCTCTAATCAATGTAATATCATAAGTAAATGCATACATAATACAAATAGACATGAAGGGGTGAATTAACAAATAATTTAATTTTGTTTTTTTGTTTTTTTTAAGAGAAAGACTCATGCTCTGTTGTCCTGGCTAGAGTGCAGTGGCATCATCAAAGCTCAGTGAAACCTCAAACTCCTGTGCTTAAGCAGTCCTCCTACTTGAGCCCCTGGAGTAGCCGGGACTGCAGGCATGTGCCACCATGCCTGTCTACCTTTTCTTCTATTTTGCTTTTTGTGCATGTGTGGAGGTGGGGTGGGGTGAAGGGGAGTCTCATTCTTGTTCAGGCTGCTTTTGAATCCCTCAGCTAAAATGATCTTCCTACTTCAGCCTCCCAGAGTGTTACAATTATAGGTGTGAGCCATTGCACCTGGCCAGAAATTAATTTTTAAGTTAAAAAAGAAAACAAAACAAAACATAATCTCCTGGGTTTGGGGACAGGAAGGCTCTAGGTTCTATACAGGCAAGAACTTGTTTGGGGGCTTGCTCCAGTTTTAATTTTGACCCTAAATATCCTTTTCTCTATGAATGTGTTTAACTTTACAGTTTCTCAGTTCTTTCTTCCCTGTGCAAAGAATTCAAACTTAGAAAATACTAATAGCTAAGCATTGTGGAGATAAATAGAAACTTAAAATAACTGAATAATTTTCAGATTCTTCTTTGCCATAAATTTTAATGGGAATAAAACAACAGCAACAATAAAAAGAAGCCCAAAGGTGACCTATCAAGTCTTCCCTGGTGCAGCTACTATTAATAGTATAATCACCCTTTCACTACCCCAAACCCAACCCCAAACTGTCTCAACTGATGACCCTTTTACTTCACGAATGTAATTGCAATCCTGGTCATATGTTTTTAAATTGCTTATGTCTGTATTTGGAAAAACAAAAAAGGATTGCCCTATGCTTTAGAAACTAACTTAAAGATGGCTTATTTTCCTAAGAACCGCTATGGTGAGTGGGTTACTCCCCTTAATTCTTACAACCTACCCTAGTGGCCACACAGTAAGGCACTACATACTGATTCTAATTCAAGAAAGGCAGCACTTAACTCTTTCCATGGACTTTTTGGTTTTTCTTTGGACTCCATACACAGCACTGTCTACTGCAGCTAATGCCACCCATGAATCCATCTCACTCGCCATAGTTAGAGACACAGTCTGGCCTGGAGAATATGCATCTGCATTTGGAGACAGGTGAACCTAAAAATTAATTTGAAAGAGAAAAGAAAGTATCATTGGCATGAACAAAACCTTTCATTTTTGTTCGTTGACAGCCTCCTTCATTCAGAAAAAAATGTAGTTGTGATTTATAATTTGTAGCTGACCTGGAGCTGGTTGCCACACTTCTCTTCAATGTTTAACCAGACTGAGTCGGACACTAATTCTGCTGTCTGCTCCCCTGTGACAATGTAATAGACCAGGAGACGGGCTGAAGGAACCATGATCTGTGTCACTGGAATGTTGATACTTTGATAAGATGAATCTGGAAGCTTCTCCCTTGTGCCGAAGTGTATGATTTTGCCCTTGGATAAGATCTAGAAATAAACAGTGGCAGCGATAATGAGTTCAACAACAAAACTTGTACATCAGGATGGATTTTGGAGTTGAAGCAGAAATTATGCTAAAGAAAAATAAAGTGAACATGTATTAGCCTACCATGTGCCAGGCAGGAACCTTAATCTTTAACTCCTTTAATTTTCAATATACCAATACCGTGGGAATGTTATTCCCATTGAAGGAAGTGAAGCTTGGGATATTTCTTCTGATTTTAATTCAGAATCACCTAACTATCAGATTAGCTAAAACTTGAACCCAAATCTGTCTGAAGTCATCACACTGTTCCTAAAACCTCCTTTGTTGTCTTGATTAAAAAAAAAAAAAATAGATGGGATGGTGCCTATGGCTTACTCGGAAGGGCGCCGGCCCCATATACCAAGGGTGGCGGGTTCAAACCCGGCCCCGGCCAAACTGCAACCAAAAAATAGCCAGGCGTTGTGGTGGGCGCCTGTAGTCCCAGCTACTCAGGAGGCTGAGGCAAGAGAATCGCTTAAACCCAGGAGTTGGAGGTTGCTGTGAGCTGTGTGAGGCCACGGCACTCTACTGAGGGCCATAAAGTGAGACAAAAAAAAAAAAAAAATACATGGGTAAATGGAGTGCATGTTATTTGGGGATTCAGTTTTAAATCCATTACATTAAACTATAAGTTGGAGGATTAAGATTTAAAAACAAATCCTCAAATATCCCTTAAATTGTGCTCAGGGAGCAGGACTTCATACATGGTTTTGGTACACAGTCCATAAACTTAGTCTCTCTAAGTTTTCATCAGTCAAAATGTTTCTATAGTCATTAATGATTTTCAGTTTCTTCCCCAAAATTGTTGGAAAAGCCCTCACCACCTATTTGGCCTAGCGTTGAAATAATTCATTCCATTTCATGGCAACTGTCACAAAGTCTTTATGATATTTACACATCTTTTCCAGATTTCACAAAGAGGCTTGATTGACCCACCTCCTGTTTAATATAACTGACACTTTAGGGGTGTTGCTGAGCTGTAGAATTGGAACAGGCATGATGTGACTCAACTCTTAAGATAAAGATTTGAATCTTTTCTTTCATGCCAGTGAAATGCTCTTATTTGAGCTAGGTCTAGTCATGTAAGTTTTGGCCATGAAGTAGAGCAGAGGGAGTGTGATGTAAACAGGCTCTCTGTGGAATAATCAGGCCCTCTTTGGTGAAGAGTTACCAGATCAGGAATCAGAGATCCTTGGTTCAAATCAAAATCTTTCTTTTCTGAGTTGAGTGACCATGTGAATATTTTAAGTTGCTTGTTTCTCAGTTTCCTCACCTGTGACATTCATGCCCTATCTGAACGGTTTTTGAAAAAATGATATTCAAATTAGATGATGTTCTTGAAAGTGTTTTGTACCTACAAATGTAAAGGATCACTGTAATGCTTCTATATAAGCAAAGGAAAATGTTCTAGGTGGCAGGCTGGAATAAGATGTAAGTCTGTTATTATTGTACTTACCAAGTAATTATAGTGATTTATTTTGTCAATATATGGACTTTTGGCTGTAACCATAATATTCAGATGTTCTCCCACAAGCAAAGTTTTATGGTTTTCAGTCCAATCAATATAAAGGTAACTTTGGCTGAGAGATGAGTATGCTACTGCTTGGTAAACTTTGCTGGCCTGATTTTCTTCTGGAAGATCTGGGGCATCAGTTTTGACCTGAAAAGGAAAATTTCAAAAAGACATTGTGGACTGTGATATAATACCTTCTGTAAAACATGCCTTTCACATTTTTTCTTTGCTTTATAAATTTCTAAATTTCCATTACTCTAGTGTTTGGACTTCTGTGTTATCAGGTAACTTTGCAAAGACTGTGGAGAATAAAGAGAGGATGTGTTATGGTGGAAAAGTCTGGTGAAATAAAGAGAGAAAGATGCTTCAGGAACAAATATGAACACCCTTCCTGAAACATAGTAACTTAGGGACTACTTACTCTTCCTATGAGATGGGATGGCAGGAAATGAATGGGTGGTGGGGAGGGTGGCACTGACTCTTGGGGACTTGGGGACAGGAGTTATGAGTGAATATCGTAGAGACCATCTGGCCCAGTGTCACTGTGAAGTACTGGGCCAGACGAGTGCTTCTAAAGTGGGGTGGAGCAGAAATGATATCATGGCAGCAACATCCACCTTCAGAGAGCAGAAGGGCTAACATCTCCATCTCATGCTGTGCAGTCAGATGTGCATCGATTTGCAGCCCAGCACCACCACTTACTAACTCTGTAAGTTATTTAATCAGAAGAGAGGTTAGAAGCCTCCCTTTTCTCAGCCACAAATGACAAAGATAATATTCTCTAACTGATATTGCTGATTAAATGGATATTAAATGTGTTCTTCATGAAGCTCTTAGCTCAATGCCTAGCACTTAGTAAGTGCTCATTAGCTGATAGTGAATGTGTGGATTCTGCAGTCACTCACCTGCATTGTTCACTTGCTCATATTCTATTTGAGATTGGGAACTTGATCATTATTTACAGGGAGAGAAGACTATTAAGTAAGTGCTAACATAAAATGGTTCTGACAGTTAGAAAAAAGGAAAGCTTCTACATTTGACATTTTCTTGGCCCTGAGAAAAGACTGAAAATGTGGAGGAATAAGAGGATATTCCTACCACTCATGTCCAGCGTCACATGTATAGAAAGAAAATAATTAATTCTCAAATAAAAAATTGATAGATCTATCTTCCACAAGGATCATTGAGTGGATTAAGCAAATAGTCTCTGGAGCTCATTTCTTTTGGATGCAAAATTGTGGAACTATTCACCGGACTTGCATACAAAATCTGCTGCATCTCTTCTGCACGCTAGCCAACACACACAGCCAGAAAGTACACATTATCCTAAAACATAGAGCAGGAGAATTCAGCTCACATGAAACTCCAGCATCGCCACTTCAGATGGGAGATTAACCACAAACGAAGCTACTCCATCACTGAGACTTGTCATACTTTGCTTTGGTTCCAAGTCTGATGTTTCTTGGTTTCCGCTGACTGTCTGTGAATTCAGAGTTACTGGGACCCCTCCTACCAACTGGTCAAGTTGATCCTTAACCTGCACCTGTTGTCAAAACAATGAAATCTGTTTCAACAGCTCATTATTTCTTTTAACACATAAAAATTCTAAACTAAATTTCTTTTCTTTCCACCAACATATAAATCATATTTCCTTTTCTTTTTTTAATTTTCTGAGATAGAGGCTCGGGGCCCGCAGCACAGTGGTTACAGCGCCAGCCACATACATAACGGTGGCAGGTTTGAACCTGGCCCAGGGCTAGCTAAACAACAATGATAACTGCAACAAAAAATGCCCAGGCAGTGTGGCGAGTGCCTATAGTCCCAGCTACCTGGGAGGCTGAGGCAAGAGAATCGCTTAAGCCCAAGAGTCTGAGGTTACTGTGAGCTGTGATGCCACAGCACTCTACCAAGGGTGACATAATGAGACTCTGTCTCAAAAAAAAAAAAAAAAATGTTATTTTTCTGAGATGGGGCCTCAATATTTCGTCCAAGCTGGAGTCCAGTGAATAGGCATAAGCATTATCATGGCTCACTGCAGCCTCACCTCCTGGCCTCAAGCAATCCTCCTGCTTCAACCTCTGGAGTAGCTGCGACTACAGGTATATGCCACCATGTCTGGCTTATTTACGTTTAATTCAGTAAAGAGAAATGTGTTCTCTGCTTATAGAAAGGTTTAATCATATTTAGTTAAATCATTCTTGAATGGGTTCCCTCTTATACCAAGCAGTTCCAAAACATAAATATCATTCTATTAAATCAGTCAAGGAGTAGATATCATTAAGGTCTTCTACTATCTAAGTACTGTATTTCTTTGATTGTTTTTGTTTGTTTGTTTGTTTGTTTTTTTGAGACAGACTCTCACTTTGTCACCCTTGGTACAGTGCCGTGGCATCACAGTTCACAGCAACTTCAAACTCTTGGGCTCAAGTGATTCTCTTGCCTCAGCTTCCCTAATAACTGGGACTACAGGCACCCATCACAACCCTTGGCTATTTTCATTTTTTTTATTAAATCATAAACACATAGATCATGTATATATTAATGCATTTATTGGGCACAATGTGCTGATTTCATATAGAATTGGGAATGCTTATATCACACTGATTAATATATACCTCATCTGGTTTCCTTAATTATTGTGTTAAGACATTTATACTCTATACGGAATAGATCCAACATGTACCCTTGCATTATGCACCATAGGTGTGATCCCACCATTCACCCTCCCTTAATCTGACCTCTCTCCACCCCTTGGCTCTTTTTAGACATGAGGTCTCCCTCTGGCTCAGGCTGGTCTTCAACTCATGAGCTCAGGAGATCCACCCACCTTGGCCTCCTAGAGTGCTAGGATTATAGGCATGAGCCACCACCCCTGTCTTCCTTGATTGGTTTAATTGGATAAAGAAGAAGATGAGGCAACCACTTCTGGGAATATTTCTCTTGGGCATGAAAAATAATAAATAGATATACTGTTTTTTTCCTTATCCTCTACCTCTCACCACCATGCATATATATGTATATGCACACGTATTTATTTATATATGATCAGTGTACAATTTCCACAAAGATATATTTATATATTTTATTTTTAGATATATATAGAAGATAATTTAACTTTATAATCTATGTATATTATTTTATATAATACTTTCTTATATATTATATTATACATTACTAGATATTATTAAATTAAATGATTACATAAAATAGAAGACACTATAAGCATAACCAAAGATTGTTTTAGGTTTGCTAAATCTTTTTCTCTTAAAAGCCAGTGACCCACAGTATGTAATAAGTAGCACATTTTAAATAGTGTATGCTTAAGTTGATTTTTTTAAAGTAATACATTGTCAAGGAATAAAAACAGAAACATTGTACTCTGGCTTTCTAAAGTAAGGACAGGAGATAAAATTTCCATTCAATAATGTAATGTAAAATGATTAATATATTATGTTTTGTAATGAAATATATAATAAAAATGTTAAATGTAATCAAAAATCAAATGAATGCTTCAACTCTATACTAACAGCATTTAAAAAAGGATAAGTAGAGGAGGGAGATAAAAATGAAAGAAGAAAGAAGAGGCAATAAAGATAGAAAAAAAGAGTCAGGAACAGAAAGAGTCAAAAATGAAAAGGAGAGAGAGCGATAGAGGGAGAAGAGAGAGCAGACAGAGTCCTGCACAAAGGCAAAGTGAAAGAAATATGTACACGGGAACTCACGGGAAATAATAAAATGGTGAAAGAAAGGGGTCTGTTTTTAAGAAATGATATCTCCACCTTAAGGATTTTTAGAACTCACCAAATAATTTTAGATATTAGTCATTCTTTAACTATAGACTTCTGGGGTTTTTTGTATATAATCTATGAAATGCTTGCTGAGGCCCTTAACTGTTGAACTCACTCCGAAGACTGCAGCTGGCCTGCAGTTTCCCATCTCTACAGGAGGGGCAGAGATTTTGGAAAGAGCTCCTTCTGGGACTTGCCTCTCCAGTATCTTTCTCCTGTTTTTCATTCACATGTTTTCCATAAATGGGAAAAGATAATCATATTTAGCAGGATTCCCTCCCCTCATTACCTTGATGGAATATGGAATCCCAGGCTTCAGGAAAAGAGGAGTAGCAATCAAATTCAGTTTGTAGGGAGAGAGCACATACTTGATGCCAGGTACTTCTGCCTCTTCAGAAAATCCACCTAAGGAAATGACATGAATCCACCTAATGTCATGCTGACATTTTTTAGGAGTATAATGATGTGTACAGATATTTATTCTGTCTCTAGATGGCTCCACAGGCTGATTCATTCACTCACTCCACTCTTGCATTCATTCATTCATTCATTCATTTACCAATAGTAAGTAGAACGTGGCTCCTGGTTCAGGGGGCCACTGCAGAAGAGCTTAGATTTCAGGTGTCCCCAAAGTTATGTATAAAGCTTTTAAGTAGAGAGGCACTTGCAGAAGTAGAACTATAGGACTGGACTGAGGAGAAATGGGAGGAAGGGATACTGCTTGTCATTAGTGGCCCAAGTTTCATATAGGTATGTTCAAGGGATTGAGGAGAAAAGGAAAGGGTAGGCCAAAGACTGACCCTTAAAGGGGTCCACAGAGCACAGGGACATAGAGAGAAACACAAAAGAATCAGAAAAAGAGAGTCTGATGTAGAGAGAACCTTGAGGGTCTGTGGAAAAGCCCGATATGTTCCCTTCCAGCTAAAAATTAAGTTAAACTATTAAGAATCATTTATAAAGTTCTAGTATATCCAAAATCCTTTCCAAAAAGCATATCCCTATTGCCCCCTATACATATCCTATACTTTAGCCTAAAAGGATAATCGGCTATCCTCAAAGATCAAGCTTCCCTGTCCACACTTGCTGTTCTCTATGGTGGGTGCCCTGCCTCACCCTGCCAATCATCTAGAAACTCACCCTTTTCTGAAGGTCGATAGCATTAAATACTTTGCTTAGAGTACATATGAAATTCGTTCTTGTAACAGAGTTCTTTGTTTACCTGTCTGATGCCTGATGCTAGTTTGTAAGCCACATCTGTACAGAGATTATACATTGCTCTTGTTGGTAGCCTGCATGTTTGGCAACACTTTTCGATTATTTCATAAATACTCCTTAAACTGAATTTATTTGGAATAAATTTGAGGAAAAAAATAACAGGCAAAATAACATTAAAATAATACTGAAAACTGAGAAGTGAAGATGGCGGTGGCGGTGCTGCTGGCGGCAGCGGCTTCTCGCCAGTAAAAAAAAAAAATAATACTGAAAACTTTACATTTTCAGACTTTAAACATCAAAAGAATACTAAAAAGTTTAGACTTTAGGAAGCATTGCGCTCAACTCCATCATTGTAGAGAGGAGACTAAAATAATGATAATGGTATTAACTTTCATTCGCATACTATTTTATCAAACATTTTTACATACATGATCTCATTTTCGTTTTGCTTTTCACCAGGTGAGTACTTGGGGTGCCAGATGTTCAGGCTAGATAGCTTTCACAGACACTTTGGAAATGAATTGGGCGGTGCTATCCCATTTTTACGGCTGAGTGAGTAGGAACCCAATGGCTTGTCTAATGACTCAAAAGGGAGCACTCACTGACTTTCATTAATGAAATAAAAATTTTGGTGTAGTTATATAAAAAGTGAGATTTAACTATGAAAGAAAATAAAATATGAAAGAACTATGGAAATTATTTATACCTTTAGTATTCTATCTAAATATTTCCAAAAGAAAGTTAAAGAACCCCCCCCACACACACACAAAATTTACCTGTAGATTCTGTGACTGTCACAGCAATGTAAAGGTACTTGTTGTTTACATCTTCTAGACTGTCATAGGATAGTTCTTTAATTGCCATTTCAGAATCAAATGTGACTTGAGCAACTCCATTTATCAACTTTTAAAAGGGTAAAATGGAAGAGTTATTTCAGAGAAGAATTTATAAGAATAAAAATTAACAAACTCTAGTCTTCCTAGCCTCTGAGCAGGAGAGTGTCAGAGGAGTGATTTAGCATCATTAGTAAACTGGATTGCTGAGTCCACAATTAAGCCCAGAATGTTATTTTTTAAAAAATTTTATACAGAATTATACATGTGGAAGAGTCTTGAACCTCATATAGTCTGACAAGTCTTTTTGGTGCCAGCTGACAAAGAAGACAGTCTTCTTCCAATCCCTGACCTCTCAGCTTACTTCTGCCCTTAACTGAGGGTTTGTTGGATATTATATTTAATACGTACTTTGCTGCTCATAAATTTAAATACTAATTTTAAAATAATGGATAAAGGAATTTAGGGTAAGTCACATCACGTTATTTAATAATTAATACAACAGTGAAATATAATTTGCTGTACTTTTTTCTTCTGAATTTGAGTGACTTGAGTTGAGGCTTTTTTGTCTTATTTAGCTTTAAATTTGAGAGTTTAGGATAAACTCTTGCATTTTCAAAAGGCATTTAACTTATATCTTGAGTAAATAACACTGGCTTTTGAAAAAGCAGAGGCTAAATAATCAATGATGCAAACTACATGAATATGCAATAGTGAGCAAAAAGGACAAGAACCCTTACCATCTGTAGTGTAATGTAAAGAACACCGAGTAAGTGAAATGGGAACCAGGATCTAATCTCATTCCAGTAACCACCAGATCTTAACCAGGGACAATTTCACCAATTTCTTATATCTTCTCTTGGTAAGAAATCATACTGTCTCTTGGCATATAATGGGAATAACTCAGACCCACAAAGAGTTTAATGTCAAAAATGATAGACGAACAAATAAACCATTACCAGGAAGAAGGCTTTCTCAACCTCAGCATTACTGACATTTTGGACAGAATCATTTTTGTTGTAGAGGTCTGTTTGTGCATTGTAGAACTTCAGCTGCCTCCCTGGGCTCTACCAACTAAACGCCAGTAGCACCATCTTCCCCATTTGTGACAGTCACAAATATCTTGGGAGTAAAAATGATCCCTGGTTGAGAACTCCTCCAATAAAGCATGAAAAATGCTGTAACAAGAGAGCCTCAGGGGAGGGAGTAAATGATAGGGGCGGCTGACCTAGTTTAGAGGAGTCGGGGGAGGCTTCCCAGAGAAAGGGTGCCAATGTTGAAACTTCCAGAATAAGAAGGAATTAGCAGTGATTAGCACTGTGGTAGTGGGTGGCATGGGGGTAGGGGAAAGAGTGTAGGGGGAGGAGAGGAGGTGTGGAGGGAGGGAGGAAATGACATGGGATTAGCTGGCTAGGGAGGCCAATGCCAAGGAAAGTGGACTTTCCCCTAAGGGTAATGGGAAGCCAATGGAGGATTTTAAGTTTCAACTTTCAAATGTACACGTGCATTAAGGGATCAGACTAGATGATTTTGAAGTAACTTTCCATCTCTCATATCCTGATGCATCTGTAGATATGAATGAATGTGCCTGAACCTCTTACCGTTGTGTTTCGCATTGCTTTTCTCATCATTTCTTTCTGATAATCTTGTAAGTCTTCTCTTATTCCAAAAGTGACATAAATGCCAGCCTCAGTGACTACTTCATTATAAGAATATCTGTCAAACAATAGCATAAAGTCCTTTTGGTAACATGGTTACAATAATAAGATTGAGATAAAATGTGACAATTTGATATTACATAGGCACTTGATATACTTTAAAGTGTATTTCATGCATAAAGCCATAATAATAAAGCTAGAATATGGATTTTTATTACTATATACTACATGAAAAGAATTGAGGGTGGGAGATCAAAAGACTCAGATCCAGGGCCCTTTCCCGTAGGCCGTGTTACTTCCTTGATGATTTGATATCAATGGGGAGCCAAGCCCTATTTTCTGTCTTAAAAGATACATATTCAATCGTACTATTACATGAGATGAATTCTTTTTCAAAACTAAAACTGAACATTTCCTTTTAGTTTAGAATTAAACTAAAATAAATATTCTGTAATAGTAAATAATGCCATATAGCAAAAGTTAAGTTTCCTTACTAATGGATTGTAATGGAACAAATAAATTGTCTCCATTACAAAAAGTTGGTTTCTCTTAAGTGAACATTTTATTTTGGTTTAAGCTAAGTGACAAACTTAGTCTAAACCAGGATAAAAGGTACTCTATTTTCAGAATAAATGCTAATAAGAGAGGCGGTGTAGGGTAGTGTTTGAGGCACAGATGCCAGAACCAGACAGGCTGTGTGATCTTCAGCAAATTTTTTCATATTTATTAAAACTGAAAACTTTCACTTGCAACATAGGGATTGTTGTAGTATCTACCTCATGGAGTTGTAAGTATGCCAAGATATGCTAAGTCCCCAGAATATATACTTATTACAAATTGGCTATTAATAACTACATTATCATCTTTAAATGGTCTAAGATTTTGTGATAGGTTGTTTGTAAAACTAACCTCAATTCACTATCTCCCCACACATCCACAATCTTTGTAGTTCCTGAGTGCATAAGGCAAGGGAGGGGTCTATTTCCTGGGGGCTGGCCCTGCAACTTGCTTTGGACAAAAGAATTAACGTGGGGAAGTAATGGTATGTCTGTACCAGGCCTAGGCCTCTAGAGGACTTTTATGGTTTCATTCTGTCTCTCTTTGAGCATTGTTACTGCTATAGGCTGGCCCACAAGCTAATGAGAGATACACACGGTCCAGTCACTCTCAGCCCTAGCCACTGCAAGACCCATGAATAGGACCTTCCTAGACCAGCCAGCTCCCAGCTGACGCATCAACTGACTGCAGGTAAGCTGGCAAGCCAAGCTGACAAGAATTTGGCCTGGATCACCAGAACTTCCCAGCAGACTCCTAAGTGTTTGTGGCTCTAAGGCAAGGGTCCTCAAACTGCGGCCTGCGGGTCACATGAGGCGGTGTGATTGTATTTGTTCCCATTTTGTTTTTTTACTTCAAAATAAGATATGTGCAGTGTGCATAGGAATTTGTTCATAGGTTTTTTTTTTTAAACTATAATCCAGCCCTCCAACCGTCTGAGGGACAGTGAATTGGCCCCTTGTTTAAAAAGTTTGAGGATGCCTGCTCTAAGGCATTGGGTTTCCAAATAGATATGTACCATTCACTGGCTGAGTACATCATGAAAAAAATGACAAGTGAAGGCTTCATAGCTCAGTCCCAGTATTCTAAGTCATGCTAGCTTCTAAACATACATGCTGAGCTTAAATCTTTAGAAGTTTCATTTTTTGTGTGTTTTGTTTGTTTTTGCCAGTGAATAACCAACAAAGCTAAAATCCGCATCAGCTAAAATCAGATTAAACAAATAAACTTTTGGCAAGATGTCTCTTCAATCAGTCAGTCTCAATGTCATGGCAGATTCTACTAGGAAAACACAGATCTGACTTTCGGCAACTATCTGTCACAAACCAGAGTTGGCACTTAATTTAGCTCATTAATATGAAAAACAAAATAACTTTCTTACCTTGCTTTTATGGTAATTTCAAAATTCTTAAAGTTCTTATAACTAATGAAATTGCTTTCTGGTTCTATTGAGACAGTGAAATGTGGCAAAACTGGAAGGAAAGATGAATAGACAATATTACCATTTGAATTAGCCTTTAAAGCCTAGTAAACAACTATACCTTGTGGTCTAGTTAGACAAGCTGTGACAGAAACACAGATCCACTTTATCATCAACATTACCATTGTCATCATCGTTAACTACACTATCTTTGGGGAACCATCTAGTTCCACCAATCAGAGTTCAATCCATCCTCAACATACCAGAAGTAGTTTGTGTTTTGATTATAGCATTTATTATAGGCAATAGAGCAATTCTCCCCTGGAGTATGGGATCCTTAAAAATAACAATATATACAACAATATCTTTGTATATCTCCCAACTTCTCTTTTCTTCTATTATTCTTCTCATTATTATTACTATTATTATTTTTAGACACAGGGTCTCACTCTGTTGCCACCCAGGCTAGATTGCATTGTCATGATCATAGCTTACTTCAGCCTTGAACTCCTGGCCTAAAGAAATTCTCCTGACCCAGCCTCCCAACTTTTCAATAGTGAAACAAGATGATGAGATTTGCATTTCAAGACTATTTTGGCTAATACAAAGCAAGATACTTTGAAAGCAGAGACACCAGTTAGAAGGCTTTCTCAGTAGTCCAGAAGCCTGGTGATGAATTTATGAGGATGGCAACAGATAGTAATAGGTGGATGAATTGTATATACAGAGGGTGTCCAAAAATATATACACATTTTCAGGTGTATATATATTTCAATATATAAACCTGCATTCAATTTGTAATACTCAATTCACATTTCATTTCAGAAATTACAAAAAGTGCTTCATGTGACTTGTATTCATCTTTGTTATTGACATATATTGAGCATTACCATTTTAATACAGCTTTTTCCCTTCTTAAAATGTGTACATGTTTTTTGGCTCCCTTTGTATATACAGAAAGCAGCAAAAACACTTAGAGAAATGAAAATACATGTTACAGGGGGCCTATAATCTTCAGGTTGTGTTTCATTGTAACAAGTTTGTTTTGTCACTGTTTTCCTGGTTAATTGTCAAAATATATGTAAGCATTTAATTTTCCATATCTTTAATTTTCCATATCTTTATGAGTCTCCTGAGCGGGGAAAATGGTTTTGAGCAGAAGAAAGTTAAATTTGAGGGCGGTGCCTGTGGCTCAGTCGGTAGGGCGCCGGCCCCATATACTGAGGGTGGCGGGTTCAAACCCGGCCCCGACCAAACTGCAACCAAAAAATAGCCAGGCGTTGTGGCGGGCGCCTGTAGTCCCAGCTACTCGGGAGGCTGAGGCAAGAGAATCGCTTAAGCCCAGGAGTTGGAGGTTGCTGTGAGCTGTGTGAGGCCATGGCACTCTACCAAGGGCCATAAAGTGAGACTCTGTCTCTACAAAAAAAAAAAAAAAAAAAGTTGCTCCAGAAAGTTAAATTTGATAGGAGAGCACGCAGATGCTCTAGTAAACTACTACAAGAAATGGAAAGATTAAGCCATTTATATGTTAATTACTAGTCCAAAATAAAAATTTGTTACATTTTCAAATTAATATATTGAGGATTTGTGAACCAGAAGGAAAATAGTGTTAGACTAGGGAGTTGTTGCCTTTATTCTGTCAATGGTTGTAAGACTTTATTGAAACATTTATTAATACTATAGGGTTCCACTTTACCTCATCTCTGTTTAAGCTTCTCTTAATTATAATTATAATTCTAGAAAGGACCTTAACTAGTTAAGCTCTTCAGCTACACTAGATCTCTTCCAGCTGTATGATAAGGAACACAGACCAGAGAGGTTCGTTTTCTCAGTCAAGGTTAGCAAGGATGCACTGAAGCTAGAACCTGGGCATTCTAACAACCACCACTCTCCTCAAGCTCCATCCAGTACTTCTAACCATACCAGTAGACTGCCTCATCTTCATCCCCAATCATCCTTAATGATTTTGCATTAAGTACATCAATAAAAGAATTATTGCAAAAGACACTTTTTGTAGGTAAACTTTTAATTGTCAGAAATTACCATATTCTTTAATTTCAAAATATGTGGTTCCGGTTGTTGAAAAGTCCTCTTTATATTTAGCTCGAATTGTCCACACACCGTATCTGTGGAAGCAAAATATTGACAATTATCAAAGTCACCAGTTATTTTTTTTTTTTTATTGTTGGGGGATTCATTGAGGGTACAATAAGCCAGGTTACACTGATTGCAATTGTTAGGTAAAGCCCCTCTTACAATCATGTCTTGCCCCCATAAAGTGTCACCAGTTATTTTTAATTCACCAAGAGGAAGTCTAAAAAATTCCTGACTTACACATAGAAGAATACACAAAGATGTATACAACCTAAGTATATTTTATTTGACAGATTTTTAAGCAATAAATAGAAACAATTGAGCCTTTTTATAATTATAGAAATGGTTAAGTAATCAGTTTTTTATACATTGTGTCATCTTGTGCTAGGACGTTATGTTAATATAGTCATTATCTTTGATTCAAAGAGCTTATAATACTGGCAGATTTACTTAACCCTCAGCTTAACTATGCTAACATAATACTAGAATGTAAACTATGGTAGAAAATCTACAATAATGTCTCCAGAAACATGGAATACAGGTCAAGCCTATATAGTTGATAAGAGTCACAACACATATAAATAAAATTATGGTTCAAAACAAAAAGTGTCAAAAGAGGAATGTGACCTGGGTTTAATTAACAATCTTCATTCAAAAATCCACACTGAGCACTGGATTAAGCACCAGAGATCAAAAATGAACAAGATAGAAGAGCACCTGTCTTCATAGAGTTAATAGTCCTGGGGGTTCAAAATCTTACGGTTCCATTTGGCTAGCAAGTTTGACTTAGGCAACTTATGTAACTTCATATGTGAAATGGGGAAAATAATGCTTACCTTGCAGATCGGTGATGCAGCCAACAAATGTTAAAATTATGAAAAAATTATTATCATCATTATCAATTCAGTGAATATCTATCAAGTGCCTATTATGTTGATGTGCTGGAGATAAAACAGTGTGCAATATAGACAAGGCCCTGCTTTTAAGGAGTTCATAGCCAGTGAGGAATAAAAAAGAAAGCAAATAAATAATTATGGCATTGAGATAAATGTTGTGAAGAAAATAAACAAGATGCTGAGATAGAGAATAAAAGAAATGAAAGACAACATTAGGTCGTGCATCCAGGAGGAGCCTTTTTGTCAAGGTATAATTTACTCTGTGTCCTAAAAATGAAAAGAAGTCAGCCTTATGAAGAGCAAGGTCAATCCCATTTGAGACTGAGGGGACCACATGTGCAATGGTACTGAGGTAGGAAAATACTGATCATAATAGACTCTGGTGGCTGTCATAATCCACCATGGGGCAAGGGGCACCAGATGAAACTGGGAAATGATAATGGTAATTAAATAATAGGTTCAATTCAAAACTATGGAGTATGTAATATTTTCACAAAAGTATACAATTTTTAAATTATCCAAATTATTTAAAATACCCAATCTGAATCTAAATTTTTAGAATGTTTTCAGTACAGTGAATTAACTGCAATCTCCCTCCTAGAGGGCAGAAGAAAAATAATGGTAAGATTTTGCCTAGAGATTTTGTGTAGACATATATATAGGTTCACTTGTCTTCTTCATCCAGCTCTGTCTCTTCTGAATTTTTATTTCTATATGTAAATAGAACTGGTGAGAAGTATTGGGAATTCCCCTTCCCCCAGGAATACAGCCCTAACTTCTCCTTAGACTTTAAAAAGTTTTGCCTACTTACATTTGTGAGCCTTTGGTAATACTAAATGGCTGCCTTTGGATACCGCTTCACAACCCAAAGTTCCACATGTACTTTGTAGAGAAAATTTTATTAACAAAATTTTAACTTACTCAGGATTAGATGGAATATTGAAGTCAGGAAAAGATATAATTCCAGTATAATCATTTTCTTCTACCATGTCAACTTCTGTTCCTTTGGGATCCTTTGAATAAAAACAAATACATTCAAAGCACAGAAACCACATTTAAAAAAACTTAACTGATTGTATGATCTTTGATTTACAAAAATATTTACGAACCAATACCCCCGTCTTCAAATTAAGCATGAAGGATGAAGAACAATTAAATGTTAAGGAAGGTAGTACAGTTCATTTGAACCACTTCCCTCCCTCTTTATCAAACCTGTCCCATCTGTCTTTGTTATCTAAAAGAGGCTGTACTGTCTATTGTACAACTAAAAAAAAAGAGTAACAAAATGTGAAAGAAAAAGACCCCACACTAGTATTTTTAATAAACTAAATGTGAAACTTAGCAGGCATTATAAATCCCAGAGTCCAGTTTTTGTCTATGTTCATTTGAAACTTCCTAAAATAAATATTCTATAAATGGAATTTTTAAACTAGAATTCTAATGTATGGTATGGACATTTTGGCTTGATAAAACCCTCAATACGTTAAACAAATTTGATAGCGGTCATAAAGCTTCCCAATAAGCTTCATTTTGTGTTCAGGTGAGCAAATTATTGAAGTGAAGGTTTTGAGTTTTTTTGGACTTTTTTGTGATGGTGAAGGTCCAGTTTAGACTTAACTCAAAAACTCAGCACCATTTGCCATGACTGAAATTCAAGATTTGAAGGTATTTATTTTCTTGAACTATAAATTGTAAAACTTACAAAGGCCTATTTTGAATAAGAATTACACTGGAGGCTAAATATTCTTCATCCCACCATCCATCGTGCAATTATTGATATCAATCCTTCCACGATCATCTTTCTTAAATACTGTTTTCAGGTACTTCCTACAATACTGACTCCCCGTGGCTCTGGGTTTGGCTCTCTCAATCCCCCCTTCCAGGGGCAGCTCTTTAAAAAAGGCAACTGGCATCCATTTCTCTGTTTATGGTGCCAGAATTCTGCATCACTCAACTTCAACAACGGAGATGTTGGATGAACAGCGTACGTCCACACCCCTAGTATTCTCTAATAGAAAAAGCACACTGGAGTTGACATTGCTTCTCCTTAGTTCTCCTCCAGACTTTCTGTCAGTCACTCAGTTTATTTACTATTCTCATTTTTTATTTCTTGCTGCTCCCAAAGCTTAACTCACGCTGTTTCTTACATGAGATGATCTTCATTCTTTTAAAAGAACTCTGTCTATTCCTTTCACTAAGTCCCAGATCATGGTTTCCTTTACCTATTCCATTCCAGGGAATAATTATATCACTCTGACCCCTAATTTGTTGTCCTTGTGAGCTCATGTGTTATTTGTCCTACTGTGTAATTTCTTTGGTTTATATTCTACTGAGGTTTTGTTCTGTAGTATCTATTCTCATGCATTTGCATTCTGGTGAGTTTTTATTTATTTATTTATTTTTGAGTAGCAGAAAAAGTGCCAAATCCTATGATGAAGGATGATTATTAGTACACCTACAGTTAATGAGTAGTTCTGCCTAATCATATTATCATATGTCCCCACAAAAATGTTTTGATGCGTGAAACAAACTGGGCAAGGCCATGAGAATTTAATGCACATCATGTGTTACATATGTCACATCTGATAAATGGCTGCGAACTGCTGATCTCATGGTTTAGCAAGATTTTTTACATGTGTTAATAAATTAGCAATTAAGCTTTCTAAGTTCTTTATGAGTAAGTACAATGAATTATAAATCTTTATTATAAATTATACAAATAAAATAATTATATACATATATTAAATTAATTCTTAAAGATTTAGAGGTGTTCATTTAAAAAGAAATTGCCCTGAATGGGCACATTGTAGGGGTATATGGCACACCTTTTGGGGGCAGGACAGGACATAACTACGAGAGGCTCAACCTAAAAAATTCAAATATTGTGATTTGGCTTTTTGTATCCTCACATTAACCTGAAATTTAAAAAAAGAGCAAAAAAATCACCAAGGATACACTTAAATGGTTTCATTCAAAGTGTGAAAATTTAATTTTTGTGAGCTTTTTGAATGTGTCTATTGCAGAGGAATAGACCCACAGTACTATACTCACTGCAGATAACAATAACTATTTGTGGACCCTTGAATAATTTAGTGAAGTGTGAGAAAAAGGTTATGAAATGAGACTCTTACTCTGAAAAAATGAGTTAAAGGACCAGGCCCAGAGGGTCACACCTGTAATCCTAGCACTCTGGGAGGCTGAGGCAGGTAGATTGGTTGAGGTCAGGAGTTTGAAACCAGCCTGAGGATGAGTGAGACACTGTCTCTACTAAAAATAGAAAAATTAGCCGGGTTTGTTGGCACACGCCTGTAGTCCTAGTTACTGGGGAGGCTGAGGCAAGAGGATCACTTGAGCCCAAGAGTTTGAGGTTGGTGTGAGCTGTGACACCAGGGCACTTTATCCAGAGGCAACAGAGCAAAACTCTGTCTCAAAAAAAAAAAAGAAAGAATGAAAAAGGGCAGCGCCTGTGGCTCAAAGGGAGTAGGGCGCCAGCCCCATATACTGGAGGTGGTGGAGGTGCTGGGTTCAAACCCAGCCCCAGCCAAAAACTGGGAAAGGGAAAAGGAAAGGAAAGGGAGAGGAAAGAGAAAGGAAGGAGTTAAATTACTATTTAAATAAATAAAATACTTACTATGAAAGTTAAAACAGTATCTCTTTTGGCTGGCTTCAAGTCATCATTCAACGAATAAACTCTAACCTTTACTGTAAGAATAATTGATATCATCAAAAACTCTGCTAATCATCATAATATTTTGATTATTTGTAAATAATCATCCTTAAAAGAGAAGTCTTATTTTTTTAAACTCAATATACAATCATTACATAAGTTCATATTTAAAAGTTAGTTTGCAGACATATATATATTACTAAATATTTTGTTTCTTTAAACAAAATCCTATGGCATTCTTTTAAAGTGATATTTCTAGTGAACTTAAAGTGCAGTTCACTTTATTAAAATACGTTTAACAGGGGAGTGGGGAAAAATATATTTAACAACTTTGGGGAAAACATCCATAGTACAAAATTAGTTACATCTGTAATTAGGTCATTGTTTATCAAGAATTCTATAGTAGCAAAATAGTAACATCTACTACATGAGTACAGGGAGCATAATATAATGCCCCCTATTAGAGTTGAAGATTTTAATGAAAAATAGAATGTTTGATTCAGATATTGTACACTCTTCAATTTATGAAAACCAACAAGACCTTAAATTAACTATTATTGACCAAGGGAGCTTTGAATTGTACAGCTTGCTATATTTATTGAGCCAGATAGTGCAATTGTTCTCTCATTGTTAAAGAGTAAAGGCAGGGGTTCAATAACTGTTAGTTTTCTTCCATCTCTTTCTGTCAGTTCATAGATCCCCACTTTTAAACAAAACCATCTGTTCATCTTTTAAATCACAGCTGTTTGAGGCACAGGAATTAGCTGATCCAATTCCATGTAATTACATACTATAATTTCTTCATTGTTTTGTTGATGCTCAAATAATTTCATGGTCACATTACCAACAAAATAAAACAGAACTGGCTCTATAAACACAATAATTCTTTTTTTGCAGTTTTTGGCTGGGGGCTGGTTTGAACCCACCACCTCCAGTATATGGGGCCGGCACCCTACCCCTTTGAGCCATAGGCGCCACCCAACACAATGCTTCTTAAAGGGTCAATATTAAGCCACATAGACTGACACTTGTTTTACTATAACCACAGATAAAAGCAATATGCTCAGTAAGTCCCCCACACTGGCTCTCAGCTTCCCCTCACACCTGCCTCATGGACACACCTGCTCCACGCCTGAGCATCACCAGGAAGCTGGCTGAGGCAGTATGTCACAAAAGTGAAGAGCACAGGCTCTGGAATTAAAAACTCTAGTCTCACTTCTGCCTCTGTCACATTCTTGTGTGACCCTGAGTAGGATACTTAATCCTTTAATCCTTAATTACCTTACTCATAAACCAGGAAGAATAGTGTTGTGAGAACTAAGGAAAATAAAGCTTTTGCATAGCCTGGAACATAACTGTAACCAATAAAATTTTATTACTTTCATTCTCTTATTATTTCTATGACTACTATTCATTTAGTTTTTAGCCCTTTTGTGTTTGAGTTAAAAAATTAATCTTGTTTTTGCAGCAATAATGTATCAGAGGCAAGATTGGTACAATTTTTTTTGTATCAAAGATATGAGCTTATTCATATAAAGAAACTTTTGAATGCCTTTTATGTGCCAAGCACTATGCTAGTACTAAGATGTAGTAGTGAACAAATCAAACATGGACATCTAAGGGAGTGAGGAGAGACAAACACAGTTATGTGTAAATTCCAGGGGTGTGGAGCACTACAGATGACACCTACCCAGCTTTTGAGAGTGGAGCAGAGGCAGATTTCATGTGGTCAGGAAGATTTAATGTGTGTAGAAGGGGCCAGTGATCACATGTAAGGGTGGAGTAGAAATCAGGGCAAAGGAGGGGCAAGAATGTACCAGGCAGAGACAACAGCCTGTTCCACAGGCCTTGATAAAGAAATGATGTGAAAAAGTCACTGAGAACCGGTCAGTTTGGCTGTGTCCACAGATGAGGGGACCACGGTAGGTGAGGAAGCTGAGGAAGAAGGAAAGATATGACTGCATGGAATTGAAGGATTTTGCCCAAAATTCTGAAGTCATTGATCCTAGAAAGCCCTTATGATTTAATCCTTTATACTAAACATGCTTATACTAAAATTATAGCAAGGACATTAGAGCAATACACAGCAAGACTTAATTTTTTTAAAAGTTACTTTTAGGGAATTCTTTTCCTTTTTTGTAAATAAGGCTTTTTGCTATTTTATAGATTAGATAATGGAAAACATTTCCCTAGTACTTACTTTGTGCTTAGCACTATTTGAAGTGCTTTACACCTATGAATTCATTTAATGCTCACAACTGTATGAGGTAAGTTGTACTATGAATTATTACCTCCGTTTTACAGATGAGGAAAGTAGGGGTCTGAGAGGCTCAGTAACTCATGCAGGGTCACATAGCTCATAACAGCTTGAGTGGAGATTTGAACCGAGGTAATTGGGCTCCAGAGTCTGATTTTAATCACTTTATTTCACTACTCAAGGGCCAATATTTAGAGAAAATTTCTCTTGTTTTCCTCTATGATTAGAATAGATAAAGATGCCATATTTTATGGTAAAGTCCTGATAGAGAAATAATAAATAACACAGTTCTAAAGGAAAGCCTTGATAATTAAGAAAGATCCCAGGCTCTGGGCTCTACTTATTGGACAAAGACTGATGACCCTAAGTTGTAAGTAATGTCAACAGTATCCAATTAACAAAGCAATTTCTAACAAGGTCAAGGGCAAGGATATGCTTATTTCTAGATGTGATTACCCAACCTTTATAGGCAAAGACTATTTCCTTGTAGACCAACTTAACTTGGAGTCAAGTTACTCCTACTGCTACTATTCTGGCAATGATATGCTGGCCAAGGTGATAGAAATATCCTCACCTTCTCTAGGCCTTCCCTTTCTGAACTGATTACACAGGTGAGTGCTTCTGATGAAATGATAATGATGTAGCCCAGTTCCACCTCACTACTGTCATTATCATAGTCTTTGCCTATTAAGGTTGGGTCCTTTTATACATAATCACACCTAGAAATAAGCTTATCCTTGCCATTGACGCTTCAATATTGCTGCGAAAACAAGATCAATAAGTGGATCATTTAGCAAGTATCCACCGTGTACAAAGTTTTTCAATAAAGCTGGCTTTTTTTGTCAACAAAGTTCCTTTCTCTGTCTTGCTCCAATGATATCATTAACACATCTCCACAGCCTCTCAGTCCCATGTATACATCTGTCCTATTCTATTTCTGATGTGCTCAAGTTGATGCACTTGATGATTGAGGATGCCAGAGAACATCAAAAAAGTTGACAATGGCCAGAGGGATAAATGGGGGAATTCAAGGCTTTGCAAACATGTGAATGTATTAGGCAGCATTCATGCACCAGTGTGTTTTACTTTTGTTTTATTGGTAATAAATCCAGTCATTCTTTAATCACTGGGTTTTGGCTAGCTATTTGGCCCTTTTCCCAGGAATATTGTTTCCTGGTTCTTCTCTTAAAACTTTCTCAGGTAGATGCCCTTTGAGAATTAATATCCATATATTATTTCTGTGATCTAGTTCATTCTCTGCTGAAACATCTGATCCCCTAGGGGTAGATTTGTTTTCTGAATTTGGGGATTAGCTCCAGAATCAATGGAGAAAAATTTTGTCAATGGAATTTTTTATAAACATGGCTCTGTGACAAATTAATTTTCCACTGCCAAAATAGTATTTGCAATTAAGTCTTCTATTTTTTAATAAATACGATCTAGTGTAACATTTTATAATATTTTAAAGATTTTTCTACTTCAAAATAACAGAAAGGGTAGATAATGCAATTGTGGATTTTGCAATTTATTTAGAAATTTCTCTATAAATTTAAAGTTAAAATGCTATTTGAAAGTATAAAATTCATTGGGAAATGAGACTCTTTTGAAGAAGTTGGAAAGCTGTCTCCACCCAATTTCAGACATTAAAAAGCTCTATAATACAGTGTCAATCCCCACTGCACCCCACCTCCAGGGAAAGAAACACCTTATATACTTTACCTGACTGATGTGGAGTGTAAACAGGTTTGTCTGTATGAATGAATAGAAATCCATTGTCATAGGTTATCGGCATTTTTTGTGATTTTGAAAAATGTCTCGATACAACTTCCAAATACACATATGAAACTAGGTTTTGTCCTCCAGCCAATTGTTTTGGTTGTATCTGTAAAAGATGTTAGTGGGGAAAGAGTATAATAATTCTAAGGTCATAAAATAAGTTGAATTTCTAAAAACCACTGTAACCCCACTAGAACAAAAAAATGAGTATGTGTATCTAATCATTTACAAAGTGGTATAGGAGCTAGAATAGTAAATAAACTTACAAAGCCCTTCAGCATCTAATATAACAATAACAATTAAGTATTAACTATTTAAAGTGTTTTGGTTCCATGTCTCCTAAATTTTATATACATTTTGCTCAATAGACGCTCTTCAAACCCATTCACTTCATCAGCTTGATGGATTACCCACTACCCCATCCCATTTGTACAACATCCTGACTAATATTCTGGAAACTTTGTATTACAGCCTATACTTTTGCTCATTGGTTGAGGTACACACTTTCCAATTTGTGTATGTATTAAGTTTGCAGAAATTTAATATAACTAAAAATGTATAAGTGTAATACATGAAAATTAATCAATAAAGAAAAATGTATCTATGAAAACTTAGGCTTTAGAAATGTGAGTTGAAAGTCAATTACTAAAACCAATTGTTGTGGGATTAGCCATGTGAAATTATTGCGTTTGGAAAATAGTAAAAACACATAAAAATCTGCACTCAGATTGTTTTGCTACTATCTTTACGTTCTTTCTATACTTTTAAGAAAGAGAAACTATAGATTAAAGATGAAATATTAAAGGTGTAGCATGCAATAAATAAGATTTGACATTCTAATAAGTTGACCTATACTGAAGAAAGGACTCTGGCAAAACATCAAACAATTGAGCGATAAAGATACATTATAATATTAAGATAAACTTAAATGCTTAAGCAATGTATCACTTATGATTCTCCCACCTTAATCTACTTTTTCAATTAACCATTAGGTCAAATAACTCTCTGTGATAATGGAAATATTCTATATCCATGGCTGACCAATATGGTAGCCACTGGTTACCTTTGGCCATTTGAATACTTGAAATGTGGCTAGTGTAACCAGGAAACTGAATTTTTAATTTTAAAGTTGATTGATTTAAATTTAAAGGTAACAGCCACAGGTGGCTAGTGGCTACTTCTCACTGCAACAAACTAGAGACTGTCTACTGAAAATAACAATATGGGGAAATGAATTTTAATTGTTAATAAAGTTAATAAGTGGAAGTATTAAGAGATAAAAGCATAGTAATATCAAGGACATTAATGAAAGAATTCTTAAGTTTGATTAGAACTTATTTAGATCAGAGTTGCTCAAACATGAGTAATATACAGACCCTTTATAAAGAATAAAAAGAGAAAATGAAATACTTAGGAATATGCCTAGCAAAAGTGGTGAAGGATCTTTACAATGAGAATTATCAAACCTAAGAAAAGAAATAGCAGAAGACATTAACAAATGAAAGAACATACCATAGTCTTGGCTGGGAAGAATCAACATTGTTAAAATGTCTATTCTACCCAAAGCACTCTACAGATTCAATGCTATCTCCATTAAAATACCAACATCATACTTTGAAGAACTGGACAAAATAGTACTTCATTCTATATGGAACCAGAAAAAAACCCACATGTCCAAGGCAATTGCTAGTAATAAAAACCAAGCTGGAGGCAATCCCCCTACCATACTTCAGGCTGTATTACAAGTTCACAGTAATCAAAACAGCATGGTATTGGCGCACAAAAAAGAGAAATACACATACGGAACAGAATAGAAAACCCAAGAGATGAAACCAGTCTCTACTTGCCATCTGATCTTTGATAAACCAAACAAAAGCATACAGTGGGGAAAAGAATCCCTATTCAACAAATGGTGCTGAGAAAACTAGATAACCACACGTAACAGACTGAAACTTGACCCACACCTTTCACCACTTACCAAAATTGACTCAAGATGAATAAAAGATTTAAATCTAAGATATGAAGTGATAAAAGACTTAGCAGAAAGTGTGGGAAAAACCCTTGAGGAATATGGACTGGGGAAACATTTTATGACAAAGACTTCAGCAGTCATCACCACCACAAAATAAATAAATAAATAAATTGGACTTAAATAAGCTGAAAAGCTTCTGCACAGCCAAGGACACAAGTAAATCAAAAAGACAATTTTTAGAATGGTAAAAGATATTTACAGTTTGAAGATAACCAGCCTTCTTGGATGAGGACAGATGAATGGCTAATAAACATTTCGAAAAATGCTCATCATCCCTGATCATCAGAGAAATGCATGTCAAAACCACCCAGAGTTATCTATCACCTAAGCCCAATGAGAAGAGCCTACATCACAAGGCTATCAAAGCTACAGAAGCTGGTGAGGATGTGGAGAGAGGGAACACTTTACACTGCTGGTGGGACTGCAAACTAATACAACCTTTTTGGAAGGAAGTATGGAGAATCCTTAAAGAACTCAAATTAGACCTCCCAAAATTTGATCCTGCAACTCCATTACTAGGCATTTACCCAGAAGATAAAAAAATCCTTTTATCATAAGGACATTTGCACTAGACTGTTTATCACAGCTCAATTTACAGTCATTCAAATATAGAAACAACCTGAATGCCCACCAATGCAGAAATGGATTAACATGCTGTGATATATGTATACCATGGAATATTATTTAGCCATTAAAAAGATGGAGACTTTAAAAAAAAAAAAGAATAAAAAGATGAGGACTCTCAACATTGACTTTTTATTATTCATAATATAGCTAAAAATAATTTTTATTACAAGGTTACTTCAATATGCACAAACAAAACTAGGCATAATCTTCTTACGCTTATGACTTATACATGACTAAAAAATCAAAAGAAATTATAAAATAAATTCAGAATAATATAAAATCAGTATAATTCTAATTTTTAACTCTTTATGAAATTGTAATTTTTAAGTTCCTTATAAGGAACTCACTTGAGAAAAACTTAGGTGTAAATGAACCACAGGTCCCCCCTCTTTTTTTTTGAGACAGCGTCTCAAGCTGTCGCCCTGGGTAGAGTACGTGGCATCACAGCTCACAGTAACCTCAAACTCTTGGGCTTAAGTGATTCTCTTGCCTCAGGCTCCCAAGTAGCTGGGACTACAGGTGCCCCTTTTAAGTCCGATATTCTTTGACTTTCTGGTTCTTTCCTAAGTATCAGAATTTTTACTAGAAAATGATTTGCAAGCATGTCTCTAACCAATCTATACAACAATATCTTAACAGGAGAAAAAGTTATTTGACTAAGATTGTTCTTTCTATTAAATACAAGTTGTCAATGACAGCTATTCACTTTAGTAATCAATAATATTATTCATTTTGAAAGCTATAATTGTTGAATATTGGAATTTAAACAAATGTTCAATAGTATCTATGAGCTTTTTTTTTTGAGACAGTCTCACTGTGTTCCCTTGGTAGAGTGACGTGGCGTCACAGCTCACAGTACCCTCAAACTCTTGGGCTTACATGATTATCTTGCCCGAGTCTCCCAAGTAGCTGGGACTATAGGTGCCCGCCACAACACCCAGCTATTTTGTTATTGTTGTAGTTGTCATTGTTGTTTAGCAGGTCCCCGGCTGGGTTGGAACCCACCAGCCGCAGTGTATGTGGCAGTGCCCTAACCACTGAACTACAGGTGCTGAGCCATCTACGGGGTTTTTATGATCAATACACTACAGACCACCATGCATATTCACATTTCTCTATTTCTTTATAATGATAATTTCCATAGCAAGCATTTTCAATTCCTCTCCAAATATTTTTCACATTAGTACAATTTTATTTTCCAACAAGAATGTTAAATTTTATATGCATTGCTCAAAAAGTAGACATATTACATCACATTCTAAACAGCAACCTAATAATCACACAGTAGTAGAGTGTTATAAATGATCAAATCTCTATGTCATCAGCATTCAAAATTTGTACTTTTTTTGAGAATATTTGACATAAACCTATATGTAAAAAATAAAGTATAAGAAAATGATAATACAGGGCGGCACCTGTGGCTCAAAGGAGTAGGGCGCAGGCCCCATATACTGGAGGTGGCGGGTCCAAAAACTGCAAAAAGAAAAAAAAGAAAAAGAGAGAGATGAATTTTGGGCGGTGCCTGTGGCTCAAAGGAGTAAGGCGCTGGCCCCATATACCAGAGGTGGTGGGTTCAAACAAACAAAAAAAAAAATCATCAATACATACCATTAAGATTGCAGAATTTTGGAATTTATTTTCTGAGGATAAACTAACATAGCCTGAAGAATAAGTAAATTTTTTATCAGGATAACTTTTAATGGAGATGGCAGCATCAAATGCTTCTGTGTATCCATAAACCTGAATTACAATGTTTTCAGATGCTCCAACATGGAATACTTTTGGTGCTGAAATGACGTATCTGTTGAAAGAGGAAAAGAGAAGGTTCAGTATCTTTATATGGCACATTTTCTTATACTTCTGCTTTTTTCTCTCACTTGAGAGAGTCAGTTTGAAATTGAAATATTTACTGAACTTAAAAATGATAGTATTTACTGAAATATTTACTGAACTTAAAAATGATAGTCAAAATTTGTGATTTATGATAATTTCAGCATAATTCCCAAGAAGAAATACTTTGGAATTCGGACCAGGAGATTTAATTAATTTATTTTTTATTTTATTTTATTTTTATTGTTGGGGATTCATTGAGGGTACAATAAGCCAGGTTACACTGATTGCAATTGTTAGGTAAAGTCCCTCTTGCAATCATGTCTTGCCCCCATAAAGTGTGACACACACCAAGGCCCCACCCCCCTCCCTCCGTCCCTCTTTCTGCTTTTCCTCCCCTCCCAATCTTAATTGTCATTAATTGTCCTCATATCAAAATTGCGTACATAGGATTCATGCTTCTCCATTCTTGTGATGCTTTACTAAGAATAATGTCTTCCACTTCCATCCAGGTTAATACGAAGGATGTAAAGTCTCCATTTTTTTTAATAGCTAAATAGTATTCCATGGTATACATATACCACAGCTTGTTAATTCATTCCTGGGTTGGTGGGCATTTAGGCTGTTTCCATATTTTGGCAATTGTAAATTGAGCTGCAATAAACAGTCTAGTACAAGTGTCCTTATGATAAAAGGATTTCTTTCCTTCTGGGTAGATGCCCAGTAATGGGATTGCAGGATCAAATGGGAGGTCTAGCTTGAGTGCTTTGAGGTTTCTCCATACTTCCTTCCAGAAAGGTTGTACTAGTTTGCAGTCCCACCAGCAGTGTAAAAGTGTTCCCTTCTCTCCACATCCACACCAGCATCTGCAGTTTTGAGATTTTGTGATGTGGGCCATTCTCACTGGGGTTAAATGACATCTCAGGGTTGTTTTGATTTGCATTTCTCTAATATATAGGGATGATGAACATTTTTTCATGTGTTTGTTAGCCATTCGTCTGTCATCTTTAGAGAGGGATCTATTCATGTCTCTTGCCCATTTATATACGGGATTGTTGGCTTTTTTCATGTGGATTAATTTGAGTTCTCTATAGATCCTAGTTATCAAGCTTTTGTCTGATTGAAAATATGCAAATATCCTTTCCCATTGTGTAGGTTGTCTCTTTGCTTTGGTTATTGTCGCCTTAACTGTACAGAAGCTTTTCAGTTTAACAAAGTCCCATTTGTTTATTTTTGTTGTTGTTGCAATTGCCATGGCAGTCTTCTTCATGAAGTCTTTCCCCAGGCCAATATCTTCCAGTGTTTTTCCTATGCTTTCTTGGAGGATTTTTATTGTTTCATGCCTTAAATTTAAGTCCTTTATCCATTTTGAATCAATTTTTGTGAGTGGGGAAAGGTGTGGGTCCAGTTTCAGTCTTTTACATGTAGACATCCAGTTCTCCCAACACCATTTATTGAATAGGGAGTCTTTCCCCCAAGGTATGTTCTTGTTTGGTTTAAGATGGTTGTAAGATGGTTGTAAGATGGTGGTTGTAAGATGTTAGTTTCATTTCTTGGTTTTCAATTTGATTCCAAGTGTCTATGTCTCTGTTTTTGTGCCAGTACCATGCTGTCTTGAGCACTATGGCTTTGTAGTACAGACTAAAATCTGGTATGCTGATGCCCCCAGATTTATTTTTATTACTAAGAACTGTCTTAGCTATACGGGGTTTTTTCCGGTTCCATACAAAACGCAGAATCATTTTCTCCAAATCTTGAAAGTACGATGTTGGTATTTTGATAGGAATGGCATTGAATAAGTAGATTGCTTTGGGAAGTATAGACATTTTAACAATGTTGATTCTTCCCATCCATGACCATGGTATGTTCTTCCATTTGTTAATATCCTCTGCTATTTCCTTTCTGAGGATTTCATAATTTTCTTTATAGAGGTCCTTCAGCTCCTTCGTTAGGTATATTCCTAGGTATTTCATTTTCTTTGAAACTATGGTGAAGGGAGTTGTGTCCTTAATTAGCTTCTCATCTTGACTGTTATTGGTGTATACAAAGGCTACCGACTTGTGGACATTGATTTTATATCCTGAAACATTACTGTATTTTTTGATGACTTCTAGGAGTCTTGTGGTTGAGTCTTTGGGGTTCTCTAAGTATAAGATCATGTCATCAGCAAAGAGGGAGAGTTTGACCTCCTCTGCTCCCATTTGGATTCCCTTTATTTCCTTGTCTTGCCTAATCGTATTGGCTAGAACTTCCAGCACTACATTGAATAGTAAAGGTGACAGAGGACAACCTTGTCTGGTTTCAGTTCTAAGAGGAAAAGCTTTCAGTTTTACTCCATTCAGTAAAATATTAGCTGTGGGTTTGTCATAGATAGCTTCAATCAGTTTTAGAAATGTGCCACCTATGCCTATACTCTTCAGTGTTCTAATTAGAAAAGGATGCTGGATTTTATCAAATGCTTTTTCTGCATCTATTGAGAGGATCATGTGATCTTTATTTTTGCCTCTGTTAATATGGTGGATAACGTTTATAGACTTGCGTATGTTAAACCAGCCTTGCGTATGTTAAACCAGCCTTGCATCCCTGGGATGAAGCCTACTTGTTCATGATGAATGACTTTTTTTATGATAAGCTGTAATCTATTGGCTAGGATTTTGTTGAGAATTTTTGCATCTATATTCATTAGCGAGATTGGTCTGAAATTCTCCTTTTTGTTTGGGTCTTTTCCTGGTTTTGGTATCACGGTAATGTTTGCTTCATAGAATGTGTTGGGGAAGATTCCTTCTTCCTCAATTTTTTGGAATAATTTCTGCAGTACAGTAATAAGCTCTTCACTGAAGGTTTGATAGAATTCTGGTGTGAAGCCATCTGGACCAGGGCATTTTTTGGTTGGAAGATTTTTTTATTGTTTCTTTGACCTCAGTGCTTGAAATTGGTCTGTTCAGGAGCTCTATTTCTTCCTGGGTAAGTCTAGGGAGAGGGTGTGATTCCAAATATTGATCCATTTCCTTCACATTGTCAAATTTCTGGGCATAGAGTTTCTGGTAATATTCAGAGGTGATCTCTTGTATCTCTGTGGGATCAGTTGTTATTTCCCTTTTATCATTTCTGATTGAGGTTACTAGAGATTTTACTTTTCTATTTCTCGTTAGTCTGGCCAATGGTTTATCTATTTTATTTATTTTTTCAAAAAACCAACTCCTTGTTTCATTAATTTTCTGAATGATTCTTTTGTTTTCAATTTCATTGATCTCTGATTTGATTTTGCATATTTCTTTTCTTCTACTGCGTTTAGGCTTAGATTGTTCTTCTTTTTCCAATTCCATAAGATGGCTTGTGAGATTGTTGATGCACTCTCTTTCTGTTTTTTGAATGTAGGCATCTAAAGCGATGAATTTACCTCTCAAAACTGCTTTTGCAGTATCCCACAGGTTTTGATAGCTTGTGTCTTCATTGTTGTTATGCTCAAGGAAGTTAATGATTTCCTGTTTTATTTCTTTCTGTACCCATCTGTTATTCAACAGAAGATTGTTTAATTTCCATGCCTTTGGGTGGGGTCGAGCGTTTTTGTTAGAGTTGAGTTCCACCTTTAGTGCCTTATGGTCTGAGAAGATACAAGGTAAAATTTCAATTCTTTTGATATTTGTTTTGTGTCCCAGGATATGATCAATTTTGGAGAATGTTCCATGGGGAGATGAGAAGAATGTATATTCTTTATCTTTGGGATGGAGTGTTCTATATGCGTCTATCAAGCACAGTTGTTCTAGGGTCTCATTTAAATCTCTTATATCTTTGTTTAATTTCTGTTTAGAGGATCTGTCCAGCTCTGTAAGAGGACTGTTAAAGTCCCCTGTTATTATGGTATTATCAGTAAAGTCCCCTGTTATTATGGTAATATCATATTGCTCAGACTGCGTAAGGTCTGTTTCAAGAATCTGGGAGCATTTAAATTGGGTGCATAAATATTTAGAATTGAAACATCTTCTTGTTGTATTTTTCCCTTGACCAATATAAAGTGACCATCTTTGTCTTTTTTGACTTTAGTTGCTTTAAATCCACATAAATCTGAAAATAAGATTGCAACTCCTCTTTTCTTCTAAACGCCATTTGCATGAAAAATTGTCTTCCGATCCTTGACTTGGAGCTTCAATTTGTCTTTTGAAGCCAGGTGTGTTTCTTGCAGACAGCAAATGGATGGCTTGTGTTTTTTAATCCAGTGAGCCAATCTATGTCTCTTCAGTGGGGAATTGAAGCCATTAACATTTATTGAGATAATTGATAAGTGTGGTAGTATTCTATTCATCTTACTTTGTGAGAGTCCATTGCTTAGTTTTATCTTTTGCATCAGTGTGAAGGTTTGGTTCTGTCCTTTAATTTCTGAGTTCTTACTTTGCTGCTGATCCATTGTGGTGGTCAGTGTGCAGAACAGGTTGAAGTATTTCTTGTAGAGCTGGTCTTGTTGTGGCGAATTTCCTCAATGTTTGTATATCCGTAAATGATTTGATTTCTCCGTCAATTTTTAAGCTTAGCTTAGCAGGGTACAGAATTCTGGGCTGGAAATTGTTCTGTTTAAGTAGATTAAAGGTAGATGACCATTGTCTTCTTGCTTGGAAAGTTTCATTAGAGAAGTCTGCGGTCACTCTGATGGATTTGCCCCTGTAGGTCAACTGGCGCTTACTCCTGGCAGCTTGCAGAATCTTTTCTTTTGTCTTGACTTTGGACAGGTTCATCACAATGTGTCTTGGAGAAGCTCAGTTAGAGTTGAGGTGACCTGGGGTCCGATATCCCTCTGAAAGCAGTGTGTCAGAATCTTTGGTGATATTTGGGAAATTTTCTTTTATAATATTCTGTAGTATGGCTTCCATTCCTCTGGGGCATTCTTCTTCCCCTTCTGGAATTCCTATAACTTGTATGTTGGAACGCTTCATAAAGTCCCATAATTCTGACAGTGAACGTTCTGCTTTCTCTCTCTTCTTTTCTGCCTCTTTTACTATCTGAGTTATCTCAAGAACTTTGTCTTCTACCTCTGAAATTCTTTCTTCTGCATGGTCTAACCTGTTGCTGATACTTTCCATTGCATCTTTAAGTTCCCTAATTGACTGTTTCAGTTCCTTCAGCTCTGCTATATCCTTTTTATATTCTTCATATCGTTCATCTCTTATTTGATTCTGTTTTTGGATTTCCTTTTGGTTATTTTCCACTTTATTAGCAGTTTCCTTCATTGTTTCCATCATTTCTTTCATTGTTTTCATCATGTATATTCTAAGTTCCCTTTCTGTCATTCCTAACATTTCTGTATAGGTGGAATCCTCTGCAGTAGCTACCTCATGGTCCCTTGGCAGGGTTGTTCTGAACTGGTTCTTCATGTTGCCTGGAGTTTTCTGCTGATTCTTCCTCATGAGTGATTTCTTTTATCTGTTTCCTTCCCCTAATTTTCCTTTCACTTCTGCTTGCTCTTTAAGTTCTCGTGCCTGTGGACTAAGGGTTAGATGAGTCCTTTTGGTACAGGACCAGAAGGGTGAGAAGGTTGATGAGCAAGAAAGTGATGAAAGAAAGGGGGACCGAGTGAAAAGAAAAAAAAAAATAGACAAAGGAGAGGGGGTGGGTAAAAGGAATATTGACAAAAAGAAGAGAGGCACAGAAAGAGGGAGACAGAGCAATATAGGTGTACAGTAGGGTACTTTAAGGTACACAACCTTAAAAAAAAAAACCCACCTTCTGGGGGTGCCCAGTTGGGTGGTTCCCTGAGGTCAGCAGCTCTTTGCTAACCTGATCAGACACAGTACCCCACCTCCACCAAGTAGAGAGGAAAGACAAAAATGCTATAAATCAAACCAAAACAAGCAAACAGAAAACTTTACGGGATAAAATTGGGTGAAAAAACAAATAATAGTGGTAGAAACACTAGCAAAAATGAAGTTCTAGTTATTATAAAAGGCAGCAATGGGAAATTATAATTAAACTAGAAAAATTGAGAAAGAAAAAAGATCTGTATGGAAAAGGTTGAAATTAAATAACAAAACAACATCAACAACATCAAAATAAACAAAAAAACAACCAAACCAAAAAAAAAAAAAAAAAAAAAAAACAGAAAAAACAAAACACAACCAAAAACAAAGCAGTATGTATGTGTTGTTGAATATTGTCTGGGCAACACGTGGTCTTCTGGGGTATGAGATGTTAATCACAGTTCTGATACGACTGGAGGCTGCTGATTTCTCAAACCTCAGCAGGTAGACACCCTAAATCTCTCTTCAGCCCACTTAAAAGGCACTTTGAACTTGTAAACTTGCTGAGCAGAAGCTTTCCCAGGAAAGTGCTTGTCACTGGAATCACTGCTGAAGTGGCTATCCACTTACCCAGTGTGCCAAAACTGGTCTCACTCTGCCCCTGAGGGTTAGGCCTGCAAGGCGGCTCAGCCCCACCCTTAGGCTACTCGGTCGCTGGGTTACCAGCTCCCACCCGGTTCTAGCTCTGCGACCCTGAGGCCGGAGCTTGCCGGGGCAGATCGCTCACAATGGCTCCCTGTGGCCCATAGCCAAACACTATTAGCTCCATCTGGCTCAGCGGCTCAGACTGGGGCCCTAGACAACGGCCAAAGTTCTCCGCATTCCCGCTCAGGCTCTCCCCAAGGCAGTTCAACTGAGTGCCATTTCCAAAGACACCAAAACAGTTCACAGGTAAGGCCTTTCCAGTTTGCAGTCTCGCTGCTACTGAACTTACAGTTGCAGGTGGGTTTAGACCTATTGAACACACGCGACCACTTGCTGATTTTCCACTGTTTTAGTCCTCCTCTTGGGGTCCAGAAGTCTCTCACTGACTCTTTGTATCCTCACAGGGGTGATGATAGGCAGATCCCACCAGCCAGAGATGCCTGAAGTCCTATCTCCCCGGACTCACGGTGCCCAGATGCAAGGAAGCTGTTACTCAGCTGCCATCTTGCTCTCCTCCAACTACTAATTTATTTTTTTTAACAGTGAATTTCTAGGCCAGGTTCAGGTAACTGAAGGGCCTTTAGAATTAGTCTATATTGTGTAGACCCAATATATGCTGTAAACACAGTCTGGAACAAAATGGGAAATAACATCTTTATAAAGACAGGCTTAGAAATTCTAATCCAGTAAGTTACGATGTTTCCTTTCTCTGGCAGCAGAGCTGATTGATACCTGGCTGCTAGGCCAGCATTCACTGGTATAACCAAGATAACAGGATACAGACCAACAAAAACAAGACCAACCGGTCCACTCTGTGTTACAGTACAAGTTTCACAATTCAGTTCACCTGTAGTCAAAGGTAAAGTTACAAAACTTCTGTATGCTGTATCTGTTGTCAGAAATGGAAGCACTGCCATTGGTAAGCCAGCAGCAATACAAGCTTGTGTCATATACAACATGCATCGAAAAAGATTGTTTGCTATTAGGCCACAGAGAGCAGCATTAAGTCTAATATATACTGATCCATGATCAAGTAAATTCTTTTCTCATTCTGGAAGCTGGTGAACTTTTCTGGTTACAATAATCAAAAGTGTTTGGTTTTCCTTGATAGTATCATCTGGTTTATGATTTTCCATTGTGAACCTTATAACGCTCCTTTCAGGAGCCGCTGTCATTTTCCTCAGCTACACCCAGGGCACACAGCAACCTTTGTTCAACTCTCCTGGGCGCAGCCATCTTTGGCCAACACATGACTCCATCTCTCTCTCTTTTTTTTTTTGAGACAGAGTCTCAGTTTGTTGCCCTCTGTAGAGTACCATGTCACTCTCAGTAGAGTGCTATGATGTCATAGCTCACAGCAACCTCAAACTCTTGAGCTAAAGTGATCCTCTTGCCTCCCAAGTAGCTGGAACTACAGGTGCCCGCTGCAATGCCTGGCTATTTTCAGAGATGGATCCTACTCTAGCTCAGTCTTGCTCTAGCTCAGGCTGGTCTCAAACCCCTAAGCTCAGGCAATCCAACTGCCTTAGCCTCCCAGAGTTTTGGGATTACAGACCATTGCACCTGGCTTAATTTATATTTTGAAAGGTAATAACAGCACCTTCCCTCAGACAGTGCAGCAAAGGAAGACTAATGACGTTGACCAGAACATGCAAGTGGGGTCAATATTTTTTGGTCAATGAAGCAACATAGGCACCAGTAAATGAATTCCAAGTCTGCCATCTGCTGGCTGAGTGACTATGGTAAAGTCATTAACACTCCCTGAGGCTATAATAGCTTACTTGTGAAAATATCATCTTCTTTTGTGGTAAGGATTAAACAAGAATACATATATTGGCTAGGTGAGGTGGCTCATGCCTGTTATCCTACCACTTTGGGAGGCCAAAGTGAAAGAATCGCATGAGACCAGGAATACAAGATCAGCCTAAGAAAAAGCCAGACCCTGTCTTTTCAAAGAAAAGAAAAAGAAGCCAGGTGCGGTGGTACATACCACAGACCCAGCTACTCTGGAGACAGAGGCAGGAGGATTGCTTGAGTCCAAGATTAAGAGGCTGCAGTGAGGTATGATCACACCACTACACTCTAGCCTGGGTAACAGAGCAAGACCCTGCCTCAAAACAAACAAACTAACCACTAACTAAAAAAAAAAAAAAAAAAGAAAAAGAAAGAAAGAACACTAAAAAATGTGAGGAATCAACTCATAAATGTAGAATTAATTACAACAATAGATTTTCAAATTACAGTATTAGATTTGACCCTGGCTTAATTTTGCCAAATATATGAAAAACACACAAAAAAAACTAACCATCAAATAAAAATAAGCACACTCTGGGAGGTCGAGGCGGGTGGCTTGCCTCAGCTCAAGCCTGAGCCAGAGCAAGACCTCATCTCTAAAAATAGCCAGGCATTGTAGCAGGCACCTGTACTCCCAGCTACTTGGGAGGTTGAAGCAAAATAATCGCTTGAGCCCAAGAGTTTGAGTTGCTGTGAGTGATGATGCCACAGCACTCTACCGAGAGTGACAAAATGAGACTATCTGTAAAAATAAGCAAAAAATGCCAAGAAAGTTTATTATCTTGAGTTTATTTTGTACTCTTTTAGAAGAGGAATTTCAATAATCCCTTATGTAATTCTCTATAAATAACAATCGCAGAAAAGCTGCCATATTGTTAGCCACTCAACAAATCAAGGTGCTTCCATGACTTTCTCATTCAGAAATGAGACTATTCACTTGGTGTTCTCAGAAGCAGAAAGTTACTTTCAAACTAACATAAACTGTTGAATTTACTTTTCTCTCATCACAACTAAGACACAGTGATAAATGAAGATGGCTTGTTTTACTTACATTTGTTCCTGTCCCCAAATTTTCCATAGGAAGATTAAAAAACAAAATATTCTCAAAAGGCCCATGGCTGGAGGTAGCAGTAAACCATGAATACAGTCTTCAAAAATTTACTTCATTAAGTAAACTGAGCTTGAAGAATTTGGATAATCTGGTTAATTATTAATATCAGAAAAAGAAACCTCTAAGTAGGGAAACTAAAATTAAAACCAAAACACCCTTTCATACCCAGAAATAAAGATGGGAGTATTTTATAGAAATTTACACGCAGGGCATTTATTTTTATTAATACAAATAAAGGGACTCTAAAATGGTGTTTTGGCACTATGAGGAATAGCTCAAAGCCAGAAACCAGGAAGTCACAAACCTGTAGTATGTTCAATCTGATATTAGATGGAGACCCAAGTGGATTCAGTTTCAAAGTGAAATGATTTTAGAACGGCTTTGGTTTAGACAGTGCTCACAGAATGGTCTTTTTAAGAGAAGACCTGAGCGGTAGTGTCCTTGGTGCTGTACATGGTCTAAAGATAACATACATCTGCAAAGGGAGTCCAAGGAATGGTTTGTCCCAGACTAAAGGTGCTGTTGAATATTAGGTGAAAGAATGACTATGATTGGGAATGGAAATGCCATGCTGAGCTTGCTGGCATCATTCTCTAAGTAACTATACAAATTCTTTACTTATTTAGTAGGGAATGGATATCCTCCAATATTTCTTTTTTTTTTTTTAATTTGGCCGGGGCTGGGTTTGAACCCACCACCTCCGGCATATGGGACCGGTGCCCTACCCGCTGAGCCACAGGCACCGTCCTATCCTCCAATATTTCTTAATTCATTATCGCGCATTCAAAATTTGCCTTTATTTAGATATAGAATATCTCTCTTTAAAAAAAACTTCATGTTATATCTTTCAGTGAGGATTTAAATAATTTTAATATATGACCACAAGGAAAACAAAGTTTCCTATAACAACTGAGTCTAGTAATTAAGTTACAATGAAATAAAATTTTACCTTCAAAAATTTTAATTTTTTCATGTCTTATGTTCACTAAAACATTTTCAATTAGCTACATTCCTCTTACTAGTATTCATTTCTACCTTAGTATATAATATATACTCAAATTTAAAATAATGAAAGATATCTAAGAACACAGTTCTATAAAGCAGATATTTATGGTTCCAATGTTATTCTTTATATCAATAAATAACAAACCAACATGTTTTTTTGTTCATTATTGGTTATTCATTAATTTGATTTACTAATACTTTAATATTGAATTCACTAGGGAAAAAAGAGGTGCAAAGGAAAAATTGATATACAAATTTCACTAGAGGTATCTCTTGCATATGTTATTGAAATGACAAAAATTTATCACTATCATCTGACCATCTAGCCCATTTATTTTAAAATGGAATCTATGAAATTAATGATTAAACTAGGTTGCAAAAGATAGGTCAGGTTAAAACAAAGACCTTTTGCCATCATTTTCAGGAAACAGAATTTAACAGAGAGTAATAACACTCAAATCAATCTAGGTAATATTTGTATTCTTAGTGCAATAAAATTTGTTTGCTCATACAATAAATACTGATAACTAAGGCCAGGTGTAGTAACTCACGCCTATAATCCTTGAACTCTGCGGGGCTAAGGTGGGTGGATTGCCCGAGTTCAGGAGTTTGAGACCAGCCTGAGCTAGACTGAGACTCCATCTCTAAAAATAGTCGGGTGTTGTGGTGGGCTCCTGTAGTCTCAGCTACTCAGGAGGCTGAGGCAAGAGGATTGCTTGAGACCAAGAGTTTGAGGTTGTTGGCGGTGCCTGTGGCTCAAGGAGTAGGGTGCCGGTCCCATATGCCAGAGGTGGCGGGTTCAAACCCAGCCCCGGCCAAAAACCAAAAAAAAAAAAAAAAAAAAAGAGTTTGAGGTTGCTGTGAGCTATGATGCCATGGGACTCTACCAAGGGTGACAAAATGAGACTTTGTCTTAAAAAAAAAAATTACTGATAACTAATATTTGCAACCCATTGGGCTGTTTCTCTGGTAGAAAAGTTTAAGAAATGATGAATCTCAAAGGTTCTTAATAGAACTACAGTTCAACAATTTATAGATTCTCCAATATGTTTAAATAAACTCTTTATCTGCATTCTAAATGTGGCTCAAAGATGGATTTTTCTTTTCATTTTAAAATGTGGCCTTTGGTAGAATCTTTAGTTTGTATCAAATTCTGTGTTTCTAAAAGAGGAGAATCAGACCTGGCAGAAAAGTTTGGTGGCCACCTGACCTTCCTGCTACCCCAACTCTACCCTCTAGATGGAGCCCAAGTAACCTAACATAGTTCATAAGGCCTCTTGATCTCAGCCCTGCTTTTTTCTTAAAACTCAATGGTCCCTCCCATTCCTCACTCCATCCAAGTAGCTGAAATTATTCTATGAAATCACCATGACACAAAGGTAATCCTATCAGGGTAAGAATTTTGTCTCTTTCAAATAAATATTCTTTAATTTCACTTATTTAGTAAAATACGTCTAGACACCAATCATTTTCTGTTGATATAAACTACAGACCTTTTTTTTTGGTCTATGATAAAAAATTTTATTGTATATGATTTTTGGAAACCAGATAACTTATAAAGAGGCATATTAATGGGTGGTTAAAGAATTAAAAAATCAGCAATATTTTGTTTGCTAATTGTTTTCAGAAATTCAGCCCACCGACTGCAAACTAGTACAACCTTTCTGGAAGGAAGTATGGAGAAACCTCAAAGCACTCAAGCTAGACCTCCCATTTGATCCTGCAATCCCATTACTGGGCATCTACCCAGAAGGAAAGAAATCCTTTTATCATAAGGACACTTGTACTAGACTGTTTATTGCAGCTGAATTTACAATCGCCAAAATGTGGAAACAGCCTAAATGCCCACCAACCCAGGAATGGATTAACAAGCTGTGGTATGTGTATACCATGGAATACTATTCAGCCATTAAAAAAATGGAGACTTTACATCCTTCGTATTAACCTGGATGGAAGTGGAAGACATTATTCTTAGTAAAGCATCACAAGAATGGAGAAGCATGAATCCTATGTACTCAATTTTGATATGAGGACAATTAATGACAATTATGGTTATGGGGGGGGGAACAGAAAGAGGGAAGGAGGGAGGGGGTAGGGCCTTGGTGTGTGTTACACTTTATGGGGGCAAGACATGATTGCAAGAGGGACTTTACCTAACAATTGCAATCAGTGTAACCTGGCTTATTGTACCCTCAATGAATCCCCAACAATAAAAATAAATAAATAAAATAAAATAAAATAAAATAAAATAAAATAAAATAAAAAAGAGAGACTGAAAGACTGCAGAAGCTAATCAGGCCTAAGCTATGTATTGTAATTTCATTATTTAAAACTGGATATTTATATTTAATTTTTTTTATCTATACTGAATTAAATAGCTTTATTCCTCTAAAAAAAAAAAAAAGAAAAAGAAATTCAGCCCACCAGATTGCTAACTTTAGGTGCCTATTGGCTAGCTAGTGTATGAGAGGTGGTGTGGCCCATAACTGCCCCCATGTAATTTCTATGTGCCTGTCTCAAGTTTGGAGACAGGTGTCTCCTCAGAATTAAATTATTCTAAATTGAGGCATGAGGATCATGTGAATTTTGTTCAGAAGTGGTAGGTTGGTGTTAGGCAGGTGGGTGATTCTGAGTGTAAGAAAACATCTGTCTCTCCAGCTGCTTTTTGGCTCAAGCCCAGACTCACATTTTAATCCTTTGGGGAAGGGCTCCAATAAAAGGCCAAATGAAACTCAGAAAGACGGACTTCAGGACTTCCTCCAGGATGTGGATTGGGAGGGTATTGGAGGCTTTGGCACCTGCAGGTGGTAATACCACCTTTGGTACTGTCAGGAGACTGCTCCCATAGCTAACGAAGGATAGTAACATCCATGCAACATTAGTTGCCTCAAAATTCAATGTTAATGGCAGGAGTCATATCTTCAGCAATCACAGGTGCCAATGTTGTCATTTTTGACATTGGTTGTAGTAAGAAAAAAGCATATGTACACATATATGGGATCTGTAACAGAAAACCAGAATAAGAAAGGAAGAAAATTTTGGCTGTCAAAATGTCTCCAGAGGAACAGATTTCCAAACACAAGTTTTGTGATCAGAACTATCTGGGAGGAATCAGGACTGGGGTTCAATAGAGAAGATGAACTGTCAGCCAAATACTATTAAATACCTACTTATAACCTGTAAATTTTTTTTTAAATTGTTGAATTACTATATACCTAAGACAGGTAAATTTTATGGTACATAAATTAGACCTTAATAAATGTATTTTTAAGTGGCACAAATGTATTTATCATGCCTAGGAGACATTCAGTGGTAGTTGACTAAATACAACACACTCGTGTTCTTCCTTCTGCCTTTTCAGTTTCATTCTTGTGAGCACTTTCCTGGTAAGAACAGGATAGTCAGATCCATCAGTTCTACAGTTTGTTCCAACTCTAGAAAAGAGATTGGTGGAGGAGGGTTATAACTCATAGATTAAATAAGATTTTTACTTTTCTGTGGAATTGAGTCTTTCAAATATATAAGGAATTTGTTTACAAAGTATATTGTTTCCCGCCAGACCCTTAATTTGTAAGACCAGAAAACTACTCATTTGTTTTGGTACCATGAAATTCATTGATGATCTTGATAAGAGTTTTAGTGAAAAAGTGGAAATAAGATAGAGTGGAGAGAGTTGAGATGTAAGAAAGTGGAGACAGGTGGCACCTGTAGGTCAAGCGGCTAAGGTGCCAGCCACATACACCAGAGCTTGCTGGTCAAATCCGGCCCGGGGCCTGCCAAACAATGACAACTACAACCAAAAAATAGCCGGGCCTGCCAAACAATGACAACTACAACCAAAACATAGCCAGGTGGTGGGTGCCTATAGTCCCAGGTTCCTGGGAGGCTGAGGCAAGAGAATCACTGGAGCCCGGGAGTTGGAGGTTGCTGTGAGCTGTGACACTGCGGCACTCTACCCAGGGCCATAGCTTGAGGCTCTGTCTCAAAAAAAAAAAAGAAAAGAAAGAAAGAAAAGAAAAACAAAGTGGAGACAGTATATCTAGATATCATGGTATAATGGGGAAGTGGGAGTTGATAGTATTGGTCCTATATGGGGAGCAAGATTTCATTGGTTGTGAATAGTAAAGGAGAAGAAAGAGTCAAGGATGACTTCCCCAAGTCATTGGCTTGAGCAATTACTGGTATAATTTTTTTTGAGATGGGAGTCTTGCTATATTCCCCAGGCTGGTTTCAGCTCCTGGACTCAAGCAATCTTCCCACCTCAGCATCCTGAGTAACTGGGATGATAGCCACATACCAGCCACATATCTTAAGCCATTCCTGGCTTAAGATAATTTTTGCTGAAATGAACATATAAAAGGAGAGAGACAGAGATGATAAGTCTGGTTTGGACATGTTGAATGTGAGCTGCTTTTAGATTCCCATTTGATGATATCTAGTAGGCAGATGGATAGGAAGTTCTTCTATGTCTCTCACTTTCCATATAGCTCTGCCCCTTTGTGGATAGCACCTTCCTTATCTCTGATTTATCTATTTCCCTCTTCTAGAAATTTGTCTCTAGTTTACATCCTTTCTCACACTATCCTGAATTTTCCCACTTGATGACACCTTTACTGTCATTACAATGAGATTAGGGAAGGATATGGTGCCCCCCAAATTAAAAATGAAATAAAAGAGTAATTTAGTTCTCTTTCCCTCAGTTCCCATTGTAAAGGTATTTCCCCCTTTGTAATTAATAAGTAATTTGTCAGGTCATATTTTAAGACCAAGGGAATATCTTATTCTTCCAGCAAGACTTCACTCAATGGCTTACCATCTCTGAATTAAAACTATTATATAGAAGGCTATAAAATACCATTTTCCTAATTTAGTCCTTTCATCTATATTTATTAGCTGACATTCTTCTGACACGAAGGGGCTTCCCTTTTGTATAAATTAAAAATGTTAATGTAGGGCGGCGCCTGTGACTCAAGGAGTAGGGCGCCGGTCCCATATGCCGGAGGTGGGTTCAAACCCAGCCCTGGCCAAACTGCAACAAAAAAATAGCTGGGCGTTGTGGCAGGCGCCTGTAGTCCCAGGTGCTCGGGAGGCTGAGGCAAGAGAATCGCGTAAGCCCAAGAGTTAGAGGTTGCTGTGAGCCATGTGACGCCACGGCACTCTACCAAGGGCGGTACAGTGAGACTGTGTCTCTACAAAAAAAAAAAAAAAAAACCAAAAAAACAGCCAGGCGTTGTGGCGGACACCTGTAGTCCCAGCTACTTGGGAGGCTGAGGCAAGAGAATTGCTTAAGCCCAAGAGTTTGAGGTCTCTGTGAGCTGTGACGCCACGGCACTCTACCAAGGGCAACAAAGTGAGACTCTGTCTTAAAAACAAACAAACCGACAAACAAAAAAACATTAATATATAAAAGCTTTAAAATTAGTTAGAAAGTTATAGGGATTTAGATCTGAAAATATTTCACAGCTGGACACAAGCAAATAGTATTTGGAGACTGTTTTGGTCTTAAATACTTTCTGGGTATGCCCTCTCAGTGACATGGGATAGACACTCTGGCCTCGGGGAAGTGAATGGCAAATATTAATAACAGTTTGGCTTCAGGTGGTAGAGCTCAGAGATAGAGGAGTCCTGGGTTTGCCTGACTGGATCTTGTTTGGACCTGAGCATGTAGAACCTGTGCAGGCCCTCTGTAGAGCAGACTCAAACTCATAAAGGCAGGCCACAGATTCTTTAAGTACAGTGTCTCCATCAACCTTGGTATTAGAAACAATCTGGTAGAATTTTTATGAAACACTGGACATTGTAGGTCCTTCCCATTCTGAACTTAAATCCATACATGGATTCACACAGAACAATACCAACTACTCCATTTTCATAGTGTTTTTTACTTTTCTGTATTTCCCAGTAGTCTACAATCTGTTTGAGAACAGAACTATCCATGTCATTCATCATTGCATTCCCACAGAGCTGGCAATTAGTAGGACTTTAATACATATATTGATAAAATGAATAAAGAGAAAATCAGAAAGAAATTAATAACAACAAAACCAAAACCAAAAACTAAACATAGTATGATGAGGAAAAATCGTAAAGAACTTTGCAAACCAGCCCAAGAAATTTGTCATTCTGTAGACAGTGGCAGGTATGTCATCCTATATTCTTTTCTTTTTTTCATTTTCACACCATTTTCAAAAAATGTCAGGTTAATGTGAGGGTACAAATGATTAGGTTACATTGTTTGCATTTCCAAGGTGAAGATGTAGTTGAGCCCTACACTCAGGGGGTGTGCTGTACTCCTTCACATTGTGCACATTAGGTGAAAGCTTACTAATCCCTCCCTCTCACCCTACATCTTTGTATAGAATCAGGTTATTTTCCCGTGTCAATATTCACAGGGGTCAAATATACAATTTACATTTAGACATAACACATGATACTTTATATTACAAATTATACCTTACTCTGTGATATTTTAAAAATAAACATTGATTTTAAAATATACCTATAATTCAATTAAAGTTTTAAATCACACTAGCAAGTCAGAGAAAGATATGGCAATGATTCTCTAAAGCAAATTTGCAAAATGATTAAACAGAGTTGCAAAAGAGGAGGCAAGTTAAAACAAACAGAACAACTTTGCTTTCATTTGGAAAAAAAATTGATGGATAACTCCGAGGTTGGACAATTAAGTTCGTGTATTCATCCTAGAAAAAGGCCTACTACATACCTCGTTGCTGAATATCACTAAAGTCACCTTTGAAGTACTCCCCTTGGGAACCTCTACACTGACTCCAGCACCTAGTCTACCTTTCAAGCAATTTTAGAACTTTTTCTGGAATGGCCATCAGAGCTGTCATTGTAGGCGGTTTGACAATTAAGTCTGTGAACTCATCCTAAAATATAGCTGCTTTGAAGAGTAGACTGTGACAGGTAAAATAAAGTGGATCGAATCACATGAGACCAATGTAACAAACATGCAGAAAAATTTATTTCACACCTGGGTGCAGGTGGGCTGAAATCAAAAGGGATGTCAGTAGGGTTAGGGAGGGAGGCAGTTCATTTCATGGCAGGCTGAGGGGCAGTTGATTTGACAGACAAGTCTTTCTTATCAGGGTGCCATGGACATGCAGCTCATTATTAGAACTCTCTGGGCTAGATCTTCTTATCAGGATGTCAGAGGATTGTGGTGTAAGCATATTTCTTACAGGTTTGTAACTGGACCAGTATAAGGAAATGACGTGCCTGTGGCACATCTCCCTTATCTGAGTTATGTCTGCCTCTAACAGAGTCTCATAGAATGGTTTTTTCAGATCTAATATGGAGTTAGTTTGGCCCACCTAACAGACTAGGCACTGGCATCTGTGCATAGCTTCTCAAGAGAAGTATTTTGACAGTGACCATTGTGATATTTAGCAATGAGGTACATAGGACTTTTTCTAGGATGAGTTTGCAAACTTAATCACCTGACCTCGTAGGTCACTCTGCCATGGCTAATATTTGTATTATAAAGACAACTCAGAAGAATGCAACTTCTTCATATTATTGGATAAGAACAAATTAGTGTGGAATGAAAGAGGTCACCTCACTCTGATATATCCTCACTCAAGGAGGAAGGTTCTTTAAGCATGCTAAAAGACAGTTAATCTTCAAATAAATTAGAGAAAGTTCTCTCCTTTGACGCCTCTAAGGCCTGAGGCACCTTAAAGACCAAGCTAGATATCAGCAGTGGGTCCGTAGGAGGGAGGAAAACAGAGAATGTCTATCCAAGGCTCACTGGATATGGACTGAGAGACTTCACAAGAGAAAAATAAGTGTTTTGCACTATTCTCTGGGCTTTGTATTTTCAATGACTTCTAATAAAATTGTTACTGAACTCCACTAGCACATCATGATTTGACAATGGATCCCACCTTACTGCCATTACAGAGTTTGGGGGGCATAGTGATGAGATCACACAATAAATCCAAGTCTCTGGTAAAAAAGAAAAAAGGAAACAGTCAGTGTCAAAACAAACAAAAATAATAGAACTATAAGTCAGCAATGTACACATTCCAAGCTAATTAAGTATCACCTGAACTTCAATTGAAAATGAACACAATCTCCTTTTAATTTTAAATGGAGCTTTTCAGGAATTCTGGTTTTTAACTCTAGGGACTTCCTTCTGGTTGCATTAACAGTGGGTGAGAGGCAGCACCCATAGCTCAGTGGGTAGGGTGCTGGCCACATACACCCAGGCTGGTGGCTTTGAACCCGGTAAACCAACTGCAACAACAACAAAAAATAGCCGGATGTTGTGGTGGATGCCTGTAGTCCCAGCTACTTGGGAGGCTGAGGCAGGAGAACTGCTTGAGCCCAAGAGTTTGGAGGTTGCTGTTAGCTGTGACGCCACGGTACTCTACCTGGGGCAACAACTTGAGACTCTGTCCCTCCCCACCAAAAGAAAACAAAACAAAAAAAAAAACCAGTGGGTGAGAGAGGAATATGTGAATGGGAATGGTGTCCCTTGTTGGAAATCATATTGGTTTTCTGTGGTGAAGTCATCACTGCCTTAGGGAAAAATGAAGTGTCTAATGCCTTTTACAATAAGTTCCCTCTTCTAGCTTTAACTTCTCCACTCCAGATTTTTGCACCAGCCATACTGAACTATTTAATGTTTGCATACTGCTTAAATTTTGTTCCAGCTGCACTGAACTACTTAACATCCAGCACACTGCCATGCTCTTTCCTCCCCTTCTGGGACTTGCACAAGTCCTTTTCTTTGCCAAGCAAATTCTTCTCCACCTCCCTACTCCTCCACTAAATTCTTCTCTTTTGGGGCTGGGATAAAAAACATCACCTCTTCTCAGAAACCTCTGCCTAATAATAAAATAACTACAACATATTGAGAACTTACTGTGAGCCTGGCACTGTACTAAGTTCTTTCTTGTGAGTTAAGTTATAATTATGAGAACTGTCAGAAGTAAGTCTGAATACTTCAGTGAAAAAACAGGCACAGATAGAGGGAATTTCCAGAACAGTGCTAGTATCTGCAGATAGCGCACCTGCAGACGGTAATGGGGTCCAGGTTGCACTTTGGAAATGAGAGGCTGGAATGAAAGGTATCCCTGGGGATGACGCATTTAAAAGTCACTGTATTTCCCTAGCATCCAGCATTCTCCGCTAAATTCTGTTAAAACAACTGTTCAGGCTCAGCGTCTGTAACTCATAGTTAGGGCACCAGCCACATACACCCAGGCCTGCTAAACAACAATGACAACAACAACAACAACAACAAAAATAGCCGGGCATTGTGGCGGGTGCCTGTAGTCCCAGCTACTCAGGAGGCTGAGGCAAGAGAATGGCTTAAGCCCCAGAGTTGGAAGTTGCTGTGAGCTGTGACGCCACAGCCCTCTACCAGGGGCGACATAGTGAGACTCTTGTCTCTAAACAAAACATCTGTTGAAGGCATGTAGTGAATGCAACACTTATGGGCAAGCCCCAAGTGAAGCCTGCAAATGCTTCTTGCTTTACCTTTCCCGGTACCAGCCAGAGGAATATTCTCTGCTCGGGATTCCCAGGCTGGTCCTACTTCATAAACCCCGGGCGACAGCTGCCTCCCAAAGCTGCGTCCGCAATGAGGTTCATCAGTGCCTGGTCTGTGGAGTCCCTGACGAGAATTCGCCTCAGAAACAGCTGTAAAAGATGAGGCGGGATGCGAGGCACACCATTTCCAGACCAGGGGTCCAGCATCAGAAGTGGAGAGGGCTAGTGACAGTGGAGACGGTCTGTCCCTCAGGCCGTCTTCGGACCCAGGCCTGGAGGAATGTTGTCTGAGTCTCAGAGGAAGGGAATAATGGCCTTGCGGGCGGCTGCCGCAAGAAACCTCGCCTGTAGCCCACGACTCCACATCGCTACCCTACAGCAAGGGCGTCGCGGAACGCCGGGCTCGCGCGGCCGGAAGCCTAGGGCCCAAAGTTCCTCGCGCCTTCGCGCGCCAGAGGCTGCGGCAACAAAAGCGGCGGGAAGCTCCTCCGCGACCCCAACAGCAGCTCCGGGAAGGGGCGTGGCCGAGAGAGGCCCCGCCCACGAGCGCGCGCTGCCCCTCGGCAACCGGCACAACATAACAAAATGGCCGCCGCGCTGCTGGGTTCCTGAAAGGAAGGACGCGCGCGTCTCTCGCTCCGCCACGTCCCGCGGGGCTTCTCGGCCGGATACCTAGGCAGTGAGTGCCAGGACTGGTCGAGGCAGTCTTCTGTTGTCCGGTCTAAGTGGTAGGGGCCGGCGGCAAAGGCGGGAAGGCCCAGACCGAGAGTGGGGTGGACCGGCTAGGGATGGATTCGGGGCGGGGGCGTGTGTCTGGGGATTGGGATTGGATGGGAAGGATGGGAGGGCCCGGAACGGGCGGGTGGAGGTGGGTGGAGGGAGGTTTGGATGGGAAGACGTGGGGGGACTGGGGATAGAGAAAAAGTGTGGGGTGGCGTGGAAGTTGTGTTGCGGGACTGAAAGGAATGGGATCCCATTACGTGAGGAGGGAGGGGCTGGGGTGTGCCAGGTGTCTGTGGGGAATGACTGGGATAAAAGATGGTTTAGGTGTCCGGACAGGTGTCATGGTATTAGATGACAATACATGGAGAAAGATCAGAATTTGGATGTTGGGATGAAATGCTAAAAAAAAGGGAGAGCAAATACTTTGTTGTATGATGGTTAAGGGATGAGAAATTTGAAGCCAATTTGGGGTTGGTGTTACTTAACCAGCTCTGTGACACTGTGACTCTGTGCATGTTCCTTAACCTTCCTGAAAGTGTGTGTCCTCATTTGTAAAAATCATTACAAATCATCCTTGAATGAACAGTGTGTGTCAGAAGCAGTTCTAAGTACTTACTAACTCATTTAGAATGTAAAATAGTTTGTATGAAGCTATTCCGATTTTAAAAGTGATGGCACCGAGGACCAGAGAGGTTGAGTAATTTGCCTAGTGTCCCCCAGTAAACGGAGAATCAGGATTTGAACTCAGACAGTCTAGCTCCAGAATCCAAGCTGTTGATCCAAGCCACTTGTAAAGGAGTTTAATAAATTCTGATTTTATACAGCATCTGTAAAGATTTAAGTTTGGTGATGTCTTTAGAATGTTTAGCACAGCCCTTCAGTCAGCAAATATTATCTGCAGAACAACAGATAGATTCCCTGCTATCTTACAGCTTATAGTCCATAAAAAGAAACAGAAAATAAGTAGTTTCACAAATAATGGCAGAGGGAAAATCAGGCTGTTAGTAGGATGGAAGACCCTACTAACAGGATGTTAGGACAAAAAGGCAAGTAAGTAGGCAGTTGGGTTGGGATGAAGAGGAATGGGTGGAGGTTTGAATGTTTTGTTTGGGAAGAAGAATATTTGGAGACCAGAGTATTGGAGTGCACTAGGATGTCAGTTATTTTCTGAGGTGAAGAGAAATGAGCAGGTCGGGAATTCTGAGTGGATATGGAAGTGTTGAGGCAGAGTACTGGAACGAACAGTAGAGAAATGAGGCAAACTGATATGAACTGGGACAGAATTTGTAGAAAACTTGGCAATCTGAGTGAGGTGGAGAAGGATGGGAGGCAGAAGTGGGCAGTGCATGATGTGGTAATTGGCTGTGGAAAGAAAACTGGCTGGAGACTTTGAAGAGGAATGGGAATCAGGATATCTGGAAGGACTTAGAGAATGCTAGAGATTTATAAAACAGAGTATTTGAGTAAGTCAGAGGGTATGAGATGAAGTAGAATTGCAGGGAACCCTAAAGAATGAAGTGTGGAGAGAGATAAGGAGATTAAGAAGTCAAGATGGGTATTGCATATTAGGGTGTTCTATAGAGACAGGTTTGGGGATTATTGAAGTTCTGCCTCATTTGGAGATCAGAGAAGATGGGAAGTTAGAGATGTTAGAAAAGCTCTATAGAGACTGGAGTTTGCAGTCTCCACTGCGCTGTGATGGACAGGATTTTTAAATCAGGGCAAGTATCTGGGTTTCCAAGATGGGTAGTATTTTGTTGCCTGGTCATATGATTCTGATTATTAATACACCATTTCAATGGCTTTCTCTTGTTCTGCAGACTTCCTTCTGGGCCTTTAAAATATGGCTTCAATTCTGGACTTGCTTCCTTTGTTTTCTCTTTATCCTGCACTTCCAGTTACTCTAAGTTGGCTTTTTTCTATTGCTTAGTATTTGTTCGTGTGATTGCAAACAATATTCTAGGGTCAAACTACACCTTCATCTCTCCCTTAAAATTGTAATTCAAAATTAACCACCTCTATGCAGTAGTCTCTGAAATAATGCCAGCTATTTTTAAACAGTGTAAAACCCTAAGCCTGGTTCTCCAAGTTAGCTGTTCTATGAGATAGAATACATATATCTGTTGTTTCAGTGTCTAGGCTTTATAGGAGCTATGACAACCCTGGGAGTGATTTGAGAATTCATAAAAGGGAGCAGTTGATCTAGATTTCTGGAATGCATTCTAATTTTTTTAAGCCTGAGTTTTACTAATCAGGAGAGGTGACAGAAGACCTCATGGTCATCTAGTGAGGCCCAAACCGTCTTGGTCATTAGGATTACATGACAGGAATTCTGGATGGTTCAGTATTTTGAGAATTTAGAGAGAAGACTAAGATGCAGGATACAAAATAATTGTATTGTATTAAAATATGAATTTTTTTTAAAAAAGAAAATTTTAAACATATAAAGTGTATCTCTATAGCATATAGCACATACTATTATTCTAATTTTATAATCTTCTCTCATGCTGAGGATGGAGAAGGATATATAAAAGTGAGACTGGGCTCTGTCCCTCCTCTCTCTCTCTCTCTCTTTTATTTCATGCCTTTATGAAAACTACATGCCTATAGTATATGTCATCCATTAATTAACTCAGGAATAAATAAAATTTTACATTTCTAAGCACTTTCCCCTTTGCTCTCCCCAAATTTGACAATATTTATTTTATTTAGAAGGAAAATAGCAGTACAGTTTAGCACAGAATCAATATATAGGATTAAACAAAGTCAGTATCTTGGGCGGCGCCTGTGGCTCAAAGGAGTAGGGCACCGGGCCCATATGCTCGAGGTGGTGGGTTCAAGCCCAGCCTCAGCCAAAAACTGCAAAAAACAAACAAACAAAAAAACAAAACAAAAACAAAGTCAGTATCTCCCACTATACTCTCATAATACAATTCTGTAAGGTCTTCCCCCTACAAGTCAAGTAAGCAATCAGTTCTGCAGTGGTGGACACCAGCTAGGTGTCCTCTAATTCCGTTCAGTTCTGACACTGTCTATTTGGAGATATCAGAAAGTTCAGATCCTACAGGTTGAGGGCTAGGTCCCACAAGGCTGCCCCCAATTTTTAAGGCCAGTTGCAAGCCTCGGGTTTTACCTGTGTTTCTTACTGATGGGCTATAAATTGGAGTTCCCACGATCCCCTCCATGGTTTAATTAATTTGTTAGAGCAGCTCACAGAACTCAGGGGGCTCTTACTTATGGTTACTGATTTACTATAAATATTACAAAGGATACAGATGAGAAAATGCAAAGGGTAAGGCAAATGGGAAGGGGCCCAGGGCTTCTTTGCCTGCTCTGAGCAGATCGTCCTCCAGGAACCTCTGTGTTTTCACTTACCCACAAGCTCCCCAAACCCAATCTTTTGGAGTTTTTATGAAAACTTCATTATGTAGGCATCATTGATTACATCATTGGCCATTGGTGATCAACTCAAACTTTAGCCCCTCGTCAGAGGTTTGAGGAGTGAGTCTGAAAGTCCCAACTCTTTAATCATGGCTTGTTCTTTCCAGTGAGAGGTGACAAGTCAGTCAACTCATTAGCATACAAAAAGATACCTGTCACTTTGGAGATACTAATAATTTTAGGAGTTGTGTGCTGAGAAAAGGAACTAACTCTAAATATATATTTCACAATACTAAGAGACTTTTTTCTATTATAGAATGGTATGACATAAGACACAGGAATTGTTTGCCACACTTTTGAAATTAGGACCAAAAGTATGTTTACGGCAATGGCATAAGTAGCAGTTATGACTTGACGGAGGTGGGTTTCTGACCCATATGGATAGTTAATATGAGAAAATGAAAGAAAAAGTAAAGACACATTTAAGTTAGCAATTTAAACTACAGGTTGAGTATCCCCTTATCTGAAATACTTGGTACCAGAAGTGTTTTAAATTTTTTCAGATTTTGGAATATTTTCAATATATTTATGTTTATATTTATAATTAAATATTTCAGAATTTTGGATTGTCAGCCTGTAGTGATCTAGGATGTTGGAGTAAGACAGTTGGCCATATTATAATGTATGTCTGTGAATTAATAATTGACTTCTTAAAAACAAACAATGTGGCAAATTTTTATTCTTATCAAACTAGACACATTAAGAGGCCAGATCATGATTCAGTGATCTTACCTTTGTGTAGAATTTTCTGGTTTTCCTTCAGGAATTTTTTTATAGTGTATGTCACCCATTCATCCAAATCATTTTTTAGTGGCATTTATTTATGGTCTATTTTGTGTAAAACATCATGCTAAGCTTTAGAGAACAAAGCAAACATAATCTGGACTCCAGAAAACTCAGTCAGCTGTATGACGAGTAATGAAAAACATGAAATTTAGAATCAGATCAGGATTCAGGTTTTATTCTAACCAATTAAGGAAATTTGAACAAATTATTTAATATCTTTATCTGTTAAATGGGAAATAATAACACTTATAGAGTTGTTGTATTCAGTTTTTTTCAATGTAATGATAGAAGTAAAGCGCTTATCACAAATATTTGTTTGTTTTAGAGACAAATCTCCCTATGTTGCTCAGGCTGGAGTATAGGGGCCATTCACAGATGCAATAATAGTGAATCAAACTCTTGGGCTTAAGTGATCCTCATGCCTCAGCCTCCCAGGTAGCTCAGATAGCAGGCATGCTCTTGTCCAGCTAAATCTCACAATATTTGGTACATGGTAAGCCCTCAGTAAATATTAGCCAGTAACATTATATTCTTTAGCATTAACTTCAATATCATCTTTTCAGAGAGAATTAAATTTTTGAAAGTAGCCAAAATTCATCTGGAGTCAAGTTTGCTGAATAGGGTTAGTGATCAAACTTGTATATCTAAAAACAAAGTGTAGCTAAAGTGATAGGCCTGATTTTCTTATAAGACTTATAAATGAGTTCTGAAAGTAGGACCCAAAGAGGAATTCTAAAAATGTTTTGGGCAAGATCAGCATTCCGAAAATGACTATATGGTCATTGAGGATATTACATTTCTAAATGCTAATTAACTGATGGAACATATTAGTGTATTGTATTAATGTAAGCTTGCTTTTATACTTATGTGCTTTGTAGAAATGGAAAGGGGATGATCCCTTTCCTTTCCATCATTAAGGTCATAGCTGATACCCCTATAACAAAGACAGGTTAACAAGGGAAAAGCATAACAAATTTATTTGATCATAGTTTTATGTGACATGGGCGCCTTTAGAATGAAGACCCAAAGATGCAGGGATAACTGTCCATTTTTGTACTTAAGATCCATTATGGTCAGCCAAGTGGAAATACGATTGGACAAACGAGTATGATGTAATGCTAATAGAGTAAGTAAACTCAGCAAGGCTTATTTGCTCAGATTTTTTAGGCCTCTCTGTATAGCATTTCTTCCCGCAAGATACGGATTAGGATCCTTAGAGAATAGAGGTCTTAATTTCTTTATGAGCAGTTGTTACACAGAAAGACAGGGTGTAATAGGGAGAGAAATAATATTTTTGGTTTTTTTTACAATCTTCAAGGAAAAGGGGTTCTGGTTTCTGTGACCCATCTTAGGGAAGAGAGATTCTACTTTCCATGTCTTTCCTCAAGGGAAAATAAGGGCTAGAGACTGGAGGGCAGGAGAAGATCAGAGAGAAACTTTGCTAAAGTGAGTGCTTCACTTTAGGGTGTCCTTTTCTGAGTTCCAATAGCTCCAACCATTTAAAAAATAAGTTTCTTCACGATCCCAGCCTATATAATACTACCTATATAATATTATGTGAAGGTATATTATTCATTAATAGAAATAGGAAAAGCCCGTAGTGTTTCTCCTACTCTCACAACTTTGTGATATAATACTCTGACACCAGATGTGTGGGGATTGTTTGCCCACACATCAAGTACTTCCCCAGTAGACACCAGCTGGGTGTCCTCCTATTCAATTCAATTTTGAAACTATCTTCCTGGAGATAGCGTCAGATCCCAGTTTCAGAAGACTGCCACGCACTTCAGACACCTATCACAAGTAGTAGACTGTCACCTATACTTCTGACCAACTGGCTCTAAATTGGGGCTCCTGCTACCCACCCTAGGGTCCAATTAATTTGTTAGAGTTGTTCACAAAACCCAGAAAACACTTTACTTAAACTTACCAGTTTATTAATAAGATTATAATAAAGGATACAGATGAGCAGCCAAATGGAAGAGTTGCACGGGGCAAGGTATGTAGGAGGAGCATGAATCTTCCATGTTCTCTCCTGCATGCTGTCCTCAAGGCATTTCCATGTGCTCAGCTGTCAGGAAGCTCTGTGTACTCTGTGTTTTGGAGGTTTTATAATTTTTCTATATGTAAGCATGATTGACAACATTATTTGCTATTGGTGATCCAATCAACCTTTAGCCCCTATTTTGGTGACCATCTTCCATCCTGAGACTGTCTAGGGGATCATTAATCATATTATTAGCATGCAAAAGAGATTTCCACTCTGGAGAGCCCTAAAGTTTTTTGTGTTTTTGTTTTTTTGAGACAGAGCCTCAAGCTGTTGCCCTGGGTAGAGTGCCATTGCATCACAACTCACAGCAACCTCCAACTCACGGGCTTAAGTGATTCTCTTGCCCAAGTAGTCCCAGGTAGCTGGGACTACAGGCACCTGCCACAATGCCCAGCTATTTTTTGATTGTAGTTGTCATAATTATTTTGGTTGTAGTTCTCATAATTAATAATTAAGACCTCTGTTCTCTAAGGATCCTAATTCTGGGCTGGATTCAAACACACCAGCTCTCGTGTATGTGGCTGGCACCTTAGCCACTTGAGCTACAAGTGCTGAGCCAAGCCCTAAAGTTTTAAGAGCTATGTGATAGGAAACAGGAAGAAGACCAAAGGAAAACTTTCAACAAATTAAATTTAACAGAGTTTAATTGAGCAAAGAACAATTCACAAACTAGACAGTTCTCAGAACCAGAATAGATCAGAGAACTCCATTCTGCAATGTGGTCAGGCATATTTGTGGACAGAAAAGGGAAGTGAGGTATGGAAACAGCTTGATTGGTTACAGCTCAGTGTTTACCTTATTTGAACATGATCTGATCACTTGACTGTCTATGACTAAAGCATAGCTTGTGATTATCTGAGACTCAGCTATTTGTAACAAATGCATACTCCTAAGTTAGGCTTTTGGTTAGTTTACCTATAAGATTTGTTGCAGTTCACTGAGTAGACTCAAAGTACTAAGGCATTCTCAGGCCAAATTTGGTTTAATTTAACACAGTCATTTGTCCCTTAACCATAGGATACACTCTGAAAAATGTTTTATCAGAAAACATTTGGCAGTTTCATCATTGTGCAAACATGGAGCAAACTTACACAAACCTGTCTAGATAGTATAGCCTACTACACACCTAGGCTATATAGTATAGCCTATTGCTCCAAGGCTACAAACTTATATAGAACGTTATTTTACTTGCTATTATAAGCAGTTGTAACATAATGGTAAGTATTTGTGTATCTAAACATATAAAAGGTACAGTAAAAATATGGCATAAAAGATAAGAAATGATACACTTTTATAAGACACCTAACATGAATGGAGTTTGCAGGACTAGAAGTTGCTTTTCTAGTTAGTGAGTGAGTGGTGTGTGAATGTGAAGGCCTAAGACATTACTGAACACCATTGTTGACCTTGCCAACACCGTACACCTACAGTATACTGAATTTATAAAAAATATTTTTTCTTCAATAATAAATTAACCTTAGCTTCCTATAACTTTTTATACTTTAAAAACTTTTTAATTTTTTTAACTTTTTGGATTAAAAGTTGATATTAAATGTAAGCATATTAGGCTGGACAGTGGCTTACGCCTGTAATCCTAGCATTCTGGGAGGCCAAGGTAGGTGGATTATCTGAGCTTAGGAGTTCGAACCCAGCCTGAGCAAGAGTGAGACTCTCTCTCTACTGAAAATAGAAAAACTGAGGCAAGAGGATCTCTTGAGCCCAAGAGTTTGAGGTTACTATGAACTATAATAATGTCATGGCACTCTACCCAGGGCAACAGAGTAAGGCGCTATCTCAAAAATACAATAAAATAAAATAAATCTATGTTTTATCTTCATATTTTTTAGCAGTGAAAATGGGGGAAATTCAGTTATTAAGCAAAGATAAGATCGTTGTTAATGCAGCCCTGCTCAAAATGTATATGCCTTACAAAATTTTTTTGTCTAAAAGTTTGTCAAATGTATCATTTTTATACTGTTTTTAGATTAAATATACTTATAAGAGCAACTATATATCGTGAAAATAAATTTTGCATACAACTGACTTGCGAATTAGGACTCTTGGTGTTAGGGACTAATCTTGGTCATGAAGATATATTTTTTGTTGAAGTACAAAACAGTATTTTTAAGTGCCATGTTCTTTATAACCTATTTATTCAATAAGTATTAATTATTTACCATTTTCTAGGCTCTGCTCTAGGGCTAGACTGCAGTGAATAGTATCTCTACTTTCATAGAGCTTACATTGTACTAGATTAATTAGTTACGTGATTGGACTTACAATTAATTTGAGAGAAGGAAAACTTGATCTCATCATTACTATTGCTAGTGCTGTAGCTAATCAAGTCATTTATTCTGAACTTTAATGGTTAAGAGCCTTACCATTCTTTCATACAAGAAAAGAAATGTTTTTACATGAAAAATAAAGAAATTTGACCAAGGTCCCTTTCATGAATAAATGCTTATTTCCTTCTGGAATACCTACACTATAATTGATTTTTTGGGCAAGCAATAGTAGGAACCAAAGTTTGAAACCATCCAATGTTTTTAGCTATGACAAATATTAGTGAATTTCAGAAACATAATGTTTAACAAAAGAAAGCAGATATAAAAGATATTATGTGATTTCACTTTATAAAGTTCAAAATAACTCAAAAATCTCTAGCATCAGAAGTCAGGATAGTGATTTTGTAAGTCTAGGGGTAAGTACTGAGAGAGGGAACATGCTAGGGTTTCTGAGGTTCAGGTCATATTCTGTTTCTTGGTCTCAGTGCTAGTTACATGGTTTGTGTTCAATGTATAGAAATTCATGGAGTTATGCACTTATGATTTATACATTTTGTGTATGACATATTGCATTAAAAGACATACATTAAGAGTATGTGTGACAGAAGACACTTTAAAGTATGCTTTCTGAACAGGTTTAATTATAGTTGTAAGTTATTTAATTCATGGATATATTCATGACCTATACCATTGAGATGCTAAGAATTTAGAGATTATGCTTCCATTTGTGGATATTTTCTGGGTAAGCAAAAACTATATAGTAGAATAAGTTCTTTGGTAGAGGTATATTCATTGTGATAATCAGGATTGGTTCTACCTAAAGGAAATAGATTTCTGGAAAGTCTTCACAAGTAAAGTGACATTTTATTGGTATAGAGAAAGAAGAGGATGCCATTTAAAAGAAAGGGAATTTCGTGAGCAAAAACCCATGATGTATTTAGGTAGTGATACACAGATCACTAGAGTATAGGATTTGTGGTGGGTAGGAGTAAGAGATGAGGCCAGAACATTGGGGCCAGATTGTGATGAGTCCTGTGTGTGCTGCTGAAATGTTTAGACTTACAGACAGTGGAACCATCAGACTTCTTTAAGTTTTTATGAAGTAAGTGGGTCAAAGATGGAGGATGGATTGAGGATAAGACAAAGGAGGTCTAAAAGGAAGCTGGTTCAAAGAGTATCACAATAAACTAATCAAGAGATGATAAATGTTTGATCTAGGGCATTATCTATGAAGATGGGTAGAGATGAATTTCCAAATATTTCAGTGATAGAATTAATATATTGGTTGGTGAGGGGGAGGCATGAGTAGAAGGCAATTCCATCCATCCATCCATTCATTCATTCAACCAATATTTCTTGAGTTTCTGCTAGGTACTCAGCACCAGCCTATACAGGGGAGACAGTGGTAAACAAAACAGAGATGCTTTCATGGGGCTTACAGTTCAGAGGGGAGACAAATATTAAGCAAAAACCACATACATGTATAATTGCAAACTGTGATTATTCAAGGAAAAAATATAAATTGATTGAAGGTTTAGAACTGGAGATTTCACTTCGTCTGCCTTATATCAGAGACTTTCCTGAGGAAGCTTTAGCTGAGTTGATCTCTGAAGAAAGACTAGAAATTAACATAGTAAAAAGAATGGGATCAAGCATTTGAGGGAGAAGGAATTATGTGTGGAGGCCACTGTGACTGGAGTCCACAATTGAGGGAATGAATGACAGATGTTGAGTCTGGAAAGATGAGGCCAGAACATGGGGGACCTTGTAGGTCATGGTAAATATTACATTCTTCACAGACTGCTGGATTTATTTTTTAAAGAGATGACTCTGGTTATCTGGCTGCAGTGTAATAATGGAAAAAGGCAAAAGAGACTGTAGATCAGTTAGATGCTATATAGCAGTTTGATGAAGGTTTGGATTAGAGGTGGAGGAGAGTAGAAGTAAAAAAAAAGTAGATTAGTGCCTGTGGCTCAAAGGTGTAGGGTGCTGGCTCCATATGCCGGAGGTGGTGGGTTCAAACCCAGCCCTGGCCAAAAAAAAAAAAACTGCAAAAAAAAAAGTAGACTAATTCCAGAGATATTTGGGAGTTAGAATTAATAGCCCTTCCTGATTGGGTGTTGGGAAAGGGCAGAGGGAGTTGTCAAAAGTTAACTCCAAGGTTTCTGGTTCATTTCAGTGAGCTCCATTCACCAGTTAGGGAATAGGAAAGTGAGGGGGAGGAATAGGAGAGTGAGGGGGAAAGGTATAAATAATAAATTCAATTTGGATTGAGTTTAGAATGCTAATAAGATACCAAGTAGCCAGTTGGGAATTGGAATCTGGAGCTCAGACAAAGGTTGGATTGAAGATATAAATATAAATATACATGAAGCTTTGGGAACCATGGGTGTGCATTAGATTGTCAAAGATGAGATTAGAAAGAGACTAGAGGGAAGCCTTATGGAGCTCTGACATTTAAATTAGGCTGTTTACACGAACAAAAGCCAGCAAAGGAGGCCAGGAGTGGCCAGGGAGGCAGGAAGATATACCGAGAGAATGTGGTATCCCAGGAACCAAAGGAGAAAAACTGTTTCAGGAAAGAGAAAGTGCTCAGCAGAATTAAATACTGCTGCTTGCCAAATAGTCCATATTACTGCATTCTAGGACCCTCTTGTGTATGTGGAAGGGACCTTGTGACTAGTTTGATTCAATAAACTGAGAACAGAATCACAAGTAACACTTCTGATTGAAGCACATGCCAATACTAGACTCTGGAGGTCTCTTTTACCTCTGGCAAGCTGATCAGTGATGTTTGAAATAGTGTCTGCTCCATTATCTTGAAGTAGTATGTGTTCTAGCATCTGTTCTCTGAGTTTAGAACTTTGTATAATGGTTTTGAAAGCTCTAGAAATAAATTTAATAGTTTTTGATAGCTCTTAAAAAATGAACCTTTGTCAACTATACCGAAAACTCTCATAGGTGTTGATGGGTACCTGGCTTTACTCTTGAAATGAAGAAAAGTCCTCAACAAAAAATATTCTCCAGTGCAAAGATGCCATTATCATCTTACTCTCCTAGTCCGTCATCTCTTACATCCAATATGAGATCTAGGTCGCTTTCGCCTTTAATTGGATCTGAGACTTTGCCTTTTCATTCTGGAGGACGGCATTGTGAGCAAGTTGAGATTACAGATGAAGACAATATACCTTTGGACAATCAAGACCATAAAGGTACTACTTTTTAAATCTAATAATTTGACCACATACTCGCAAGGTGAAATGGAAAATGTTGAGCTTTTACATTTTTGGCCCAAATATAATATCTATTCTGGTACTAACTTGATCTGTTGTTGTAGTCAGAAATTGTGTGAGGACAGTGGGAGGACCGAGGCTTCTCAGTGAAGGTGAAGATGTCTGAAAGAAATTGGGAGTGGAATTTCCACAAAGAGGAAGCTATATTTCCTGTGGTAGTAGAGTGCCTTAAATCTCATACCCAAAATTTGCTATCCTCCTGCGTTAGGGGTAGGATGGGTGGATTTATTCATTTCAGAGCAGAGTGCTTTAATTCGGTATGAAAATGTTATCCACATTTCAGCTATGCCCGTCTACTTATTAGCAAACTACTTATGTATGAATGAACTGATTTCCCCTTATGGGACATGCATATGTTCCACCAGCATTTTAATTTTTTTCTTAAAAGCATTCTTTTAGTCAAGAAATCTTTTCTCAAAAGTGAATTATTATTTACTAAGTCATTTACATAGCCATCAAACTCTATTGACCTAAATAGCTTACCAGTTTCTGTTAATAAACATTAACAGCATTGAGTTTTATACTTTATCTTTGCTATATAATATCTTTTATACTATATCTTTGCTATAATATCTTTGATTAATATTTTAGAATATTAGTCATTTTCTTTCCTAGAACAAAATTAAAGAAAAATATTATTTTGAACAAAAAATAAATTTAATATTAACTTGTAAATAATGAGCTGGGCTGACACCTATAATCCTAGCACTTTGGGAGGCCAAGGCAATAGGATTGCTTGAGGCCAGTTTGAGACCAGCCTGGGCAACAGTGAAACCCCATCTCTGCAAAAAGTTAAAAAAAAAAAAGCCAGATGTGGTGGCACACACCTGTAGTCCCAGGTACTTGGGAGGCAAAGGTTACAGTTTGACCCAGCAGTTTGAGGTTACAGTGAGCTATGATGATGCCATTGCACTCTAACCCAGCAACAGCCAAGAGGCAATTTTATTTTTATGGCTACTTTTATAAAATGTAATATGAAGCCAGGTGCAGTGGTTCACATCTATAATCCTAGCACTTTGGAAGGCTGAGGCAGGTGGATTGCCTAAGCTCGCAGGTTCAAGACCAGCATGAGCCAGAGCAAGATCCTGTCTCTAAAAATAGCTGGGCATTGTGGCAGGTGCCTGAAGTCCCAGCTACTTGGAAGGCTTGCGTAAACCCAAGAGTTTGAGGTGGCTGTGAGCTATGATGCCCCGGCACTCTACCAAGGGCCAAAATGAGACTCTGTTTCAAAAAACAAACAAACAAAAAAATGTGATATGAATTTAATAATATTTTTTTTTTGAGACTCCCTATGTCACCCTCGATAGAGTGCTGTGCCTTCATAGCTCACGGCAACCTCCAGCTCTTGGGCTTATGCAATTCTCTTGCCTCAGCCTCCCAAGTAGCTGGGACTATTAGGTACCCATCACAGTACCCGACTATTTTTAGAAACAGGGTCTTGGTCTTGCTCAGGCTGGTCTTGAACTCCTAAGCTCAGGCAATCCACCCACCTCGGCCTTCCAGAGTGCTAGAATTACAGGCGTGATTGGCTTTAACAATCTTTGACAGCAACATCCAAGGAAGGTCATAAAACAGGATTGGCTATGCATCAAGTTAGTACTTGATCTCTGTATATTCAGATCATCTCTATTTAAAAGAGGAACAAAAAATTAAAAGATAGGAAGAGTTTTAAGAATTTTAGTGTTTCTGAACTTTGGAATTTTTTAAAGTTGGTTTATTTTAAAAACTAATACGAAAGTATTGCTAAAAACTTCAGTGATGCATATGGTTAAAAGCGCAAGTTTTGTATTCATCTCCCTGGGTTCAAATCCTCATTATACGGGATTTGCACCTCATTATACAGAGGGTGCCAAAAAATTGTATATACATTTTTAGAAAGGAAAACGCTTTATTAAAATTATAATACTCAGGTTCAGCACCTGTGGCTCAAGCAGCTAAGGCGCCAGCCACATACACCTAAGCTGGCGGGTTCGAATGCAGCCCGGGCCCACCAAACAACAAAGACGGCTGCAACCAAAAAATAGCTGGGCATTGTGGCAGGTGCCTGTAGTCCCAGCTACTTGGGAGGCTGAGGCAAGAGAATCGCTTAAGCCCAGGAGTTGGAGGTTGCTGTGAGCTCTAATGCCACGGCACTCTACCCAGGGCGACAGCTTGAGGCTCTGTCTCAAAAAAAAAAATTTAATACTCAATATATACCAATTACAAAAGATGAATACAAACCACGTTTGACTTCTGGAGTTATAAGAGGTGGTCAAAGTGGTTACCATTAGCATCCAGACACTTCTGATTATAGTAAACTATTGCTTGAGCAATGTTGACCAAAATGTCCACTTATATTACTATACATGCCATTTCAATTTCTTCCTGAAGTACCACTAGTGTAGCTGTTTTTTTACGGTACACCACATCCTTTAATGTTCCCCATTGGTAGAAGTCAAGGCTTGTTAAGTCAGGAGAATGGGGAATCTGAACTGCACCTCCCATTCTGTCCATTGTCGTGGCAAATTCTCATTGTGGTAAGCTCTCATGTCTTGGTGCATGTAATAATTTTGGGCTTGGTGCCTTTCGCTCAGCGGCTAGGGCATCAGCCATGCACACCTGAGCTGGAGGGTTCAAATCCAGCCTGGGGCTGCCAAACAGCAATGATAACTACAACCAAAAAATATCCGGGTGTTGTGGCAGGCGCCTGTAGTCCCAGCTACTTGGGAGGCTGAGGCAAGAGAATTGCTTAAGCCCAAAGAGTTTGAGGTTGCTGTGAGCTGTGATGTCATGGCACTCTACTGAGGGTGACATAGTGAAACTCTGTCTCAAAACAAAAACAAAACTTTCTATTTTGTTGTTTTGAGAATGTGGTATATGCTTGTCTGCTAACTCCTATTTTATGTGCACATTGGTAGACTTCTATGGCAAGCATGTAACCTGTTCCACACCACAGCAGAAGAAGCAGGACTTGTTGCTGTGCGAGGCCTCCTGCTCTTCCCTTGTGCACATCACACACAAGTACCATGCATCTCAAAGTTATTAAGAATGTGTGCACTTGTTAGGCATATTAGAGGTTCTCTTGCATTCTCATGCCTCCATTGTCCTTCTGCTTCCACATTCTTGAATTTCAAATACCACTTCAAAATGGCTTATGCTCCTCTAAAGATAGCTGTGGTTCTGCTGTTTTCTTTGACTGTCCTGACTATCACATGGTGATGCTAGCATTCATTTGATTAATGCTATCTTTTGAGCGAATGCCATATTACACATTGCTACCATAATTCAATTCAATTTTGAAAATGAATATATAGATAATATAACTTTAAATGTGTATACTTTTTTTGGCATCTCTGGTATTAGCTGCAAGATCTTGAACAAATGACTTTTTTTTTATAAATGAGGAGATTAATAATTTCTGTCTCAAAAGCATGTTTTGCAAATAAAATTTTTTAAATGTAAAACATTTAGCATAAAACTTGGCCCACAGCTAATATTTATAGTATGTAATTATCATTACCACTATTATTATTATGGAATGCTATAAAGTAAAATATTATTAAAACATGATTAAAAATAGCCAGCATTGTTTATTTACATTTTTTATAGCTTAAAAAATATTATATAACTTCAAAATGATTTTTTTTTTTTTTTTATGATTTTTATGTCTTTCTTTACTGGTAATGATTTGTTTCTGTAATTTTAGGAGCTGTTTCAAGAGCAGGAGTTCGATATATTACAGAGGCCCTCATTAAAAAGCTTAGTAAACAGGACAATTTGGCCTTGGTAAAATCTCTGAACCTTTCACTTTCTAAAGATGGTGGTAAGAAATTTAGGGTAGGTTACCAGCAGTTTTTGAGTTATATTGTTTTTAATTTTGAGTTATATTGTTTTTAATTTTTCTGTGCTCTAAAACTACAAAGAAAACCCCTATCTTTTATTGTTTACAGTGAAATTTCTAATCAGAAATATGACATCTGCAAATTCATAATCACATATTCTGAATATTCTATACATTCTTGACTGTCTAAGTAAGAGATTGGCAAACTATAGCTTGCAGGCCAAAATGGGCCTGCTACCTGTTTTTATAAGCAAATTTTATTGAAGACAGCCCCACTCATTTGTTTACATATTGTCTGTGGCTATAGAAGAAGCAGAGCTTAGTTGTTACCACAGGGATTATCTGGTCCACAAAGCCAAAAACATTTACTATCTGTACTTTTACAGGAAAAGTTGGCTAATCCCCACTCTAGAGTGCTTACTACTTTATTCCTAAATTATATAATACGAACACATTGTAATAGACAATTTCTTTACTTGGAAAAAATAAAACTTTGATTCCTACCATGTTTTTCACAAAGATTAATTTCAGAAGGGTAAAGAGCTAAATGAAAACAAAGCAAAAGAAGAAAACCAACCAACAATAATGCTATTAAAGTATTAGGAAAGAAAATAAGAGAATATTTTTAACATCTTAGAGCGGAAAAGCTCTTGGCTCATAATACATGTTTGATAAATATTTGTGGAATGGATGAAAGAATGGTAATCATGGAGAGAACATTTGAATATGTTGGTGTGGTAGAAGATATACTGCCTTACTAACACAGATTGATCGTTCTTAATCCAATAATCTGGTATCTGATGTGCTCCCAAATCTAAAACTTTGTGACATGACACTCAAAGGAAATGCTCATTGGAACATTTCAGATTTCAGATTTTAGTTTTGGGATGCTCAATTAGTAAGCACAATGAAAATATTCCAAAATCTAAAAAAATCCAAAATGTCATAATGGGTACAATGTAAGAGTATAGGGCACACCTGCTGGTGCAGAACACAACTACAACAGGGACCTTACCTAACAAATGCAAACATTTTAACCTAAACGTTTGTATCCTTATATTGATCTGAAATTTTTAAAAATCTAAAATTTGGAATTCTTCTGGTCCCGAGTATTTTGGATAAGGGTTACTCAGCCTGTATAATGGGATAGAACAAGCAAATGTAGACAACTCTTTTGAGATCATTGTTGGTAAGTAAGGACGATAAGATGATAGCCTGAAAGGAAAATAAGTTTAGTACAAGATGATTTGTTTTATACAGAAGAAATTTGAGCATATTGAATGTAAAGTCTGTGCAGCAGGGAGAAATTGTCTAGTTCATTGCCATATCCCCAAATTGGTGCCATAAGTAATGTAATAATTACATGTGTAATTATTATACCAATGTGTAATAAGTACATGATGGATATTTATTGGAAAATGACTGCTTTTAAACTTGAGGGGAAGATACAGGAGAGAGATAGAGATTGAATATGCAAGAGTGTTGGGGAGGAGGTCATTGAAATTATGCCAGAGAATACGTACCTAATTTAAATTAAAAAAGAAGAAAGCTACCTTAGGTGTATTTTTGCTGCTATAATAGAATATCACAGATTGGGTAATTTATGAAGAATAGAGATTTGTTTGGCTCACAGTTCTAGAAGGTAGGAAGTCTAAGATCAAGGGACTGCATCTGGTGAGGGCCTTCTTGCTGCATCATAACATGGCAGAAGGCATCACATGTTGAGGAAGACAGAGGGAAAAAGAGAGAACAAGCATGTGAGACAGAATGAAAAAAAGGGCGGAACTCCCATGACAATTATGAGACTCTCATGACCTAATTACCTCTTTTAAAACCTCTAATACACTATTATATCTACTGTCATGGAGGTAGTTAAAAAGAACAAAAAAACACTGTTATGGTAGCAATTAAACTTCAACATGGGTTTTGGAGAGGACATTGAAACTGTAGCATTATCTATTCTAAGAAAGGAAAAAAGGAGGAGGGAGAATCATATAAAAGTTGAGGTGGTGGGAACAATAGTGGGGGAACTCTTGCTGGATAGTCTTGAGCTTCTTAGTATTTAGGAAGTGTTATCCACTGAGGGGAAAGGAGAGGTTGGTGGCTTGAAGAGAACTGCTACTCCTGGTCAAGAACAGCTGCACCAAGGGATCGTCCACTAAGCAGTATGGTTTATTATTTCTGATGACTGATTAAAATAGTCCCTAATGCACATACTTAAAGTTAAATACTGGGCTTTATATCAAGGCATTTGTTGTGTAAAATATTTATTCATTTTTTCCAATTAGTATATTGAGAATTTGGAAAAATGTATTAAACTTGAAGTACTAAATCTCAGTTATAATCTAATTGGGAAGATTGAGAAGATGGACAAACTGTTAAAATTACGTGAACTGAACTTATCATATAACAAAATCAGGTGCGTAAACACTTTTTTAGGTGGCATTGCATGGTATTCTTTCTTAAAAAGGTAGATGAATGCTACCCACATTACTGAAATAATCCTTTGAAACAGCAGGTATTTTGACCTTTATTCATCGATAATCTAGCCCTTCACCTATGGTAACTATTTTTATGTTTTAGTGTTACTAAAGTACAGAATAATATCTTACCTAGGAGATATGTTTTTTGAACGCCAAATTTTATATTAACTTTATTTTTGACGAGAAGTTTCCCCAGATATTGTCTATGATTTGCCAACTTAGTACAAAAAGAATGATGACATTAAGCAGAATGTTTTAACCCTGCCATTTCAATTCCAAAACTATTTTAACCCATTTTGATTCTGTGTCTTTATTGTGATGTTTTTTGCTCATTGCTATTATACAAGAATTATACTTTCATTCTTGTTTCCATTTCATGATAAATATTACTGTGAGAAACGAACACATTAAAACTGACAGCAGCTAAAACTGCACATAGAAAACTTGATGTAGACAAAATAATGGAAGAATTAAATCTTGAAAATCTTACTATCTACATGTGTTCCCCCTTGGTAAATAATATGACCAAGAAAATAAAACAAAATAACTAATAGCAGAAGTTCTGATAAGACAAAAATGAAATTAAGATAAACCCAATTAATAAATCAAATTCCTAATCTAAAATTTTTATAAAAGAGAATTAATCCCTATAAAAATATTTCAGCAAAATTAAAATGAAAATAGAGGAGCTTAGAAATATTTGGCCAGTCCGGAGAGAAGCTTAGAAGTATTTGCACAGTATAGAAAATTGACCAAGGAGAGGAGTCGGAAGAGACATTAGAGGTCACCAAAAGCAGCCATCCTCTCTGCAGCTTCCCTGACAAGTGTTACCAAAAATAGGATTGGTGCCCACCTGGACCTCTGTAAGAGCTGCGCTGCCCGGAACTCCATAAGAGCCACGCTGAAACCATGATTGGCGCCCTCCCGGACCTCTATAAGAGCTGCGCCACCCCGACCTCCGTAAGAGCTGTGCAGCGACTGTGATCAGCGCCCGCCCAGATCTCCGTAAGAGCTTCGCCATGACCGCGATTAGCGCCTGCCTGTACCCTGGTAAGAGCAGCCCTGCGAACTCAGAGCCGTGACCCATGCCTGCCAGGCCTCCACACGCCCTGAACAGGAACTGCGAGAGCCACGCAACCCCAGGTCCTCCCTCCTGTACCCTCTCTGCCTCCACACTGGCCTGCTTGTCTGGCCAGGGACTCTGGTAGCCGCATGCCCTCCGGAGCCCTCCCTGCCTCTGTGCGGAGCCCTTCTCCTGCCCAGAGACTGCTGGAGCCTGGGGCTCTCTGTGCCAAAGTCACTGGGCTCTAGACACTCCCAAAACCGTGTGCACCACCCCCCGTCCTGTTGCTAGATATGGGTGTGTCACACTCTGAAGCTGCTTACACAACCAGAACTCCCTGGCTGGGGCAGCCCCAGAGGAACTACACAGGGTCACTCCCTACAAAGATCTACCAACAATAGAGTGATCCCGTTGGGTCTAATCTTGGAAAGACACCTCCCCAACTCTGAGAACGGCCAGAGGCAATGGTGAAAAACAATCATGAGGCAAAATCAACAGAAAAACTCTGGCAATATGAACAATCAGAGTAGATCAACTTTCCCATGGATCAATGGGGCAAACACAGCATAAGATCCCATGCACAAACAAATAGCTGAGATGTCAGAAATCGAATTCAGATTTCTGGATAGCAAATAAGATCGAATTAGAATTCCAAGCAGTAACCCAAAAGATATCTCAAGAATTCAACAAATTCAAAGACCTAATGACCAAAGATTTTGACACATTGAGACAAGAAGTTGCAGCCTTCAAAAATCTGAAAAACACAGTAGAATCCCTCAGTAACAGAAAGGAGCAAGCAGAAGAAAGGATTTCTGACATTGAAGACAAAGCTTTCGAACACTCTCAAACTCTCAAAGAGGAAGAGAAATGGAGGACAAAAACAGATCACTCTCTCAGAGAGCTCTGGGATAATTTGAAGAAAACCAAAATTCGTCTTATAGGGATCCCAAAAGCGACAAAGTGGCTTCATAAGGCACAGAGTCTCTTCTCCATGAGATTGTGAAGGAGAACTTTTCCAGACATGCCAAGAGATTTTGAAATTCAGATAGCAGACGGTTTCAGAACTCCAGCACGACTCAACCCAAATAAGACATCCCCCAGACACATCATGATCAATTTCACTAAAGTTAATATGAAGGAGAAAGTTCTGAAAGCTGCCAGATGAAAGAAAACCATTACCTACAAGGGGAAGAATATTAGAATAACTGCAGATCTCTCTGCTGAAACCTTTCACGCTAGAAGAGGATGGTCATCGACTTTTATTCTCCTAAAACAAAATAATTTTAAACCCAGGATCCTGTACCCAGCTAAACAGAGTTTCATTTATGACGGAGAAATTAAATACTTTAATGACATTCACATGTTGAAGAAATTTGCCATAACTAAACCAGCTCTCCAAGATATTCTCAGACCTATCCTCCATAAAGACCAGCGTAATCCTCTACCACAAAAGTAAACCCACCCAGAAAATTTTGATCAAATTCCAACTTCCACTATCGCAAAAGGATTAAAAATGTCCACCGTGCTCTCGAAAGGCTTATCAATATTCCCAATTAATGTGAGAATTGGTTTAAATTGTCCTCTAAAGAGGCACAGATTGGCTGACTGGATACAAAATCTCAAGCCAGATATCTGCTGCATCCAAGAATCGCATCTTACATTAAAAGACAATAATAGACTCAAGGTGAAGGGATGGTCGTCTATACTCCAGGTAAATGGAAAGCAGAAAAAAGCAGGCCTTGCAATCCTATTCGCAGATGCAATAGGCTTTAAACCAACCAAAATAAGGAAGGATAAGGATGGACACTTCAAATTTGTTAAAGGTAATACTCAATATGATGAGATTTCAATTATTAATATTTATGCACCCAACCAGAATGCACCTCAATTAATAAGAGAACAGACATGAGCAACTTGATTTCCTCCAGTTCCATAGTAGTTGGAGATTTTAACACTCCTTTAGCAGTGCTGGATAGATCCTCCAAAAAGAAGCTAAGCAAAGAAATTTTAAATTTAAACTTAACCATTCAACATCTGGACATAACAGACATCTACAGAACATTTCATCCCAAAAAAACTGAATACACATTCTTCTCATCAGCCCACGGAACATACTCCAAAATCAACCACATCCTAGGCCACAAATCTAACCTCAGCAAATTTTAAAAAATAGAAATTATTCCTTGCATCTTCTCAGACCATCATGGAATAAAAGTTGAACTCAATAACAGCAGGAATCTGCATACACATACAAAAACATGGAAGCTAAACAACCTTATGGTGAAGGATAGATGAGTTATAGACGAGATTAAGAAGGAAATTACCAAATTTTTGGAACAAAACAACAATGAAGACACGAATTATCAGAACCTCTGGGATACTGCAAAGGCAGTGCTAAGAGGGAAATTTATAGTGCTGCAAGCCTTCCTTAAGAAAACGGAAAGAGAGGAAGTTAATAACTTAATGGGACATCTCAAGCAACTGGAAAAGGAAGAACACTCCAACCCCAAACCCAGCAGAAGAAAAGAAATAACCAAAATCAGAGCAGAATGAAATAAAATTGAAAACAAAAGAATTACACAACACATCAATAAATCCAAAAGTTGGTTTTTTGAAAAGATCAATAAAATAGATAAACCTTTGGCCAATCTAACCAGGGAAAAAAGAGTAAAATCTCTAATTTCATCAATCAGAAATGGTAAAGATGAAATAACAACAGACCCCTCAGAAATTCAAAAAAATCCTTAACGAATACTACAAGAAACTCTACTCTCACAAATATGAAAATCTGAAAGAAATCGACCAATACCTGGAAGTACACCACCTTCCAAGACTTAGCCAGAACGAAGTGGAAATGTTGAACAGGCCTATATCAAGTTCTGAAATAGCATCAACTATACAAAATCTCCCTAAAAAGAAAAGCCCAGGACCAGATGGCTTTACGTCAGAATTCTACCAAACATTTAAAGAAGAACTAGTACCTATACTACTAAACCTCTTCCAAAATATAGAAACAGAAGGAATATTACGCAACACATTCTACGAAGCAAACATCACCTTGATCCTCAAACCAGGGAAAGACCCAACAAGAAAAGAAAATTATAGACCAATATCACTAATGAATATTGATGCTAAAATACTCGATAAGATCCTAACAAACAGAATCCAACAACACATCAAAAAAATTATACACCACGACCAAGTGGGATTTATCCCAGGGTCTCAAGTCTGGTTCAATATACGTAAATCTATAAATGTAATTCAACACATAAACAAACTAAAAAATAAGGACCATATGATTCTTTCAATCGATGCAGAAAAAGCTTTTGATAATATCCAGCATCACTTCATGATCAGAACACTTAAGAAAATCGGTATAGAAGGGACATTTCTTAAACTAATAGAGGCCATCTACAGCAAACCCACACCCAATATCATATTGAACGGAGTTAAATTGAAATCATTTCCACTTAGATCAGGAACCAAGCAAGGTTGCCCACTGTCTCCATTGCTCTTTAACATTGTAATGGAAGTTTTAGCTATTGCAATTAGGGAAGAAAAGGCGATCAAGGGTATCCACATAGGGTCAGAAGAGATCAAACTTTCACTCTTCGCAGACGATATGATCGTATATCTGGAAAACACTAGGGATTCTACTACAAAACTTTTAGAAGTGATCAAGGAATACAGCAATATCTCAGGCTACAAAATCAACACCCATAAATCTGTAGCCTTTATATATACCGACAATAACCAAGCTGAAAAAACAGCCAAGGACTCTATTCCTTCCACAGTAGTGCCAAAGAAGATGAAATATTTGGGATTATACCTAACAAAGGATGTGAAAGATCTCTACAAAGAGAACTATGAAACTTTAAGAAAAGAAATAGGTGAAGATGTTAACAGATGGAAAAACATACCATGCTCATGACTGGGAAGAATCAACATTGCTTAAATGTCCATACTACCCAAAGCAATATATAATTTTAATGCAATTCCTATTAAAGCTCCATTGTCATATTTTAAAGATCTTAAAAAAATAATACTTCGTTTTATATGGAATCAGAAAAAACCTCGAATAGCCAAAACATTACTCAGCAATAAAACCAAAGCAGGAGGAATCACGCTACTAGACCTGAGACTGTACTATGAATTGATAGTGATCAAAACAGCATGGTCCTGCCACAAAAACAGAGAAGTGGATGTCTGGAACAGAATAGAGAACCAGGGGATGAATCCAGCTACTTACCGTTATTTCATCTTTGACAAGCCAATTAAAAACATTCAGTGGGGAAAAGGTTCCCTATTTGACAAGTGGTGCTGGGTGAACTGGCTGGCGATCTGTAAAAGACTGAAACTGGACCCACATCTTTCACCATTAACTAAGATAGACTCTCACTGGATAAAAGATTTAAACTTAAGACATGAAACTATAAAAATACTTGAAGAAAGTGCAGGGAAAATGGGTGAATATTTTATAAGGAGGACTCCCCAGGCAATTGAAGCAGTATCAAAAATACATTACTGGTACCTGATCAAACTAAAAAGCTTCTGCATAGTCAAGAACATAGTAAGTGAAGGAAGCAGACAGCCCTCAGAATGGGAGAAAATATTTGCAGGTTATACCTCCGATAAAGGTTTAATAACCAGAATCCACAGAGAACTCAAACGTATTAGCAAGAAAAGAACAAGTGATCCCATCTCAGGGTGGGCAAGGGACTTGAAGAGAAACTTCTCTAAAGAAGACAGATGCACCATCTACAAACACATGAAAAAGAGCTCATCATCCTTAATCATCAGGGAAATGCAAATCAAAACTACTTTGAGATATCACCTAACCCCAGTAAGAGTAGCCCACATAACAAAATCCCAAAACCAGAGATGTTGGTGTGGATGTTGAGAAAAGGGCACACTTCTACATGCTGGTGGGAATGCACACTAATATTCCTTCTGGAAGGATGTTTGGAAAATTCTTAGAGACCTAAAAATAGACCTGTCATTCGATCCTATAATTCCTTTACTAGGTTTATACCCAGAAGACCAAAAATCACAATATAACAAAGACATCTGTACCAGAATGTTTATTGCAGCCCAATTCATAATTGCTAAGTCATGGAAGAAGCCCAAGTGCCCATCGACCCATGAATGGACTAGCAAACTGTGGTACATGTATACCATGGAATATTATGCAGCCTTAAAGAAAGATGGAGACTTTAACTTTTTCATGTTTACATGGGTGGAGCTGGAACATATTCTTCTTAGCAAAGTATCTCAGGAATGGAAGAAAAAGTATCTAATGTACTCAGCCCTACTATGAAGCTAATTTATAGCTTTCACATGAAGGCTATAACCCAACTATAGCAGAAGCATATGGGGAAAGGGCTAAGGAAGGAGAAGGGAGGGGGAGGTTAGGGTAGAGGGAGGGTAATGGGTGTAGCCACACCTGTGGTGCATCTTAGAATGGGTACAGGCGAAACTTACTAAATGCAGAATACAAATGTCTACATACAATAACTAAGAAAATGCCGTGAAGGCTACGTTGAACAGTTTGATGAGAATATTTCAGATTGTGTATGACACCAGCACATTGTACCCCTTGATTGCACAGCTGTGGTTTAACAATAAAAAAGAAAGAGAGAGAATTAACCAAGGAATTAAATTGGAAGTAATTTGGAGAAGATTTTATCAATCAAAATTCATCAGTATGTGTGATAAGTGTTTTATTAGTTTAAATATTCTAATTAAAATACTTATAACACAATATTATTCTAGGGGCTCTCCTATCCTGCCGGAATAGTTAATCTTTCTGTGATGACTTAAGGGAATAGTTAAGAACAGCTTCACTTGGGCAGGACTGTAACACATAGCACAGTGTGCTGCTGAATTTCCCAGCTCTTCCCTGACTATCTTCTAGTACTTTCTTCAGCAGTCAATGAGATTGCCATGGACATACTCTTTTTTTTCTGTGTTATGCAATCTTGAAGCCTGATACTAGGATAGGGTTGGCAGTTTAGAAGTTTTGGTAGATTTGATTTTAGTCACTTTTCTTTGTTCTCATTTGTAAAAAGAGTTGATAAATTACAATTATGAAAATGATTCCACATGGAACTGAGGCTGTTTATTCTAAAAATACAATAGAGAGACTCTATCATTGTGCCTATTAAATTTAATTTCATTTTTTGGTTTCCAGCAAAATTGAAGGCATAGAAAATTTGTGTAATCTGCAAAAGCTAAACCTTGCAGGAAATGAAATTGAGCATATCCCAGTATGGCTAGGGAAGAAATTAAGGTCTTTACAAGTGCTCAATCTGAAAGGCAACAAGATATCATCGGTAAGTTATTCCAAAATTGCAAGAATATTTTTTCATATTTTTAGACATGTTAAAAAATAAAAGATTAAAAATCTAAGTTTTTTAAAAATGGGATTTCTTTTATTGACATGTCCTTGGGCCTTTGGCCAAATCCTAAATTCTTATATAACCCAAGATTCTCTAGCATAATTAAATATAGGCAGTCTAGCTGGGCATTGTGGCGGGTGCCTGTAGTCCCAGCTACTGGGGAGGCTGAGGCAAGAGAATCGCCTAAGCCCAGGAATTGGAGGTTGCTGTGAGCTGTGATGCCACAGCACTCCACTGAGGGCAATAAAGTGAGACTCTGTCTCAAAAAAAATAAAAATAAATATAGGCAGTCCTCATTCGCCTTATAGTATTTATCATTCATTTGAGACTTAGTGCATTCTTGTTAAGGAGGTATACAGGGATTATATTTATAATCCTATGAGTTAGATAATATCTGATTCAGGTAAAGTCATAGCTTGTATCAGAATCCAGATCACTGAATGTCTATAACAGAATTCTTTTTTTCTGACAATATTACCTCACAGTAAAGTTTTCAGATGTATGAATTAATTTGATTATGATGTTAGGTGTTATAAGAGGTTCATCACTAGCTTTTTACAGTAAAACAACTTAGGGCCAGGAATGATGGCTCACGCTTATAATCCTAGTGCTCACAGAGGCCAGGGCGAGTGAATCTCCTGAGCTCAGGAGTTCGAGACTAGCCTGAGCAAATAGCTGAGTGTTGTGGTGGGTGCCTATAATACAAGCTACTTGGGAGCCTGAGGCAAGAGGATTACTTGTGCCCAAGAGGTTCAGGTTGCTGTGAGCTATGATGCGATAGCCCTCTACTGAGGGTGACAAAGTAAACCTCTGTCTCAAGGAAAAAAACAACTTAGTTATTATGATTCTTCACATAATTGAATAATGATATATATTTTTCTTTGAAGTATAATGTATGATTTTCTTATGGTATTTATTTGCAGTTAGGTGTTCAATAAGCGTTTGCTTAGTAAAAACATTAACTTATTTAAATTTGTACTAAATTAGAAAAATCATGCTATAAACATCAGTTATTGAATAGAAAATGAAAAATATGACTTCAACTATGGACCTAGATTTGCCTTCCATGTCCTTGGAGAATTCCCTAATCCCTCTAAAACTCACTGTTTAAATCAGAAATTCCTGTACTGCTTCCTTTATAGGGGTATTATGTGGCTCAAATGAAATGATAGATGTGAAAATGTTTTAAAAACTTAAAAACACTAAATAAGTCTAAGGCTGTATTCCTTAAACCTTCACCAGCAGATGCCAATAATTATAAGTTACATTTATTTAATGCTGTATTATTAACATTTTTTAATTTCATTTTCATGAGGATGTGGTAAGGTGACTCTCTACCATTTTACTGTGACAGTCCCAAAGCCTCAGAGCCCAAGCCTCATGACATGTTGTCCAAGATCACCTTGGAGCTCTTGAAGTTATGGGATGATGGCAGAGATAGCCATGGATCTAAAATTTGCTACAAGTATTTCTCAAAGTACTTGATCTGATTCAGGTAGTACTAGGTTCACCTGAGTAATATGAAAATCATTCAATAAATAAACATACATTTCTAATTTTATCTGATATTCTCAACTTAGATTTTATTTGACACTGGCATCATTAAAAGTAATGCATATTATTTTAGGAGAGAAGTTTTATTTGTACTAGTTATTTGGAATTCTGTTTCTAAACCTTTTTAAATTCTTCTTCGAATACTATTAGAATCTCACTTTAAAAATGTATCTCTACATATCCTTATGTCTTTTAACTATCAATTATAACTTAGTTATTTGAAGATTTGTCAGACTCTTTTTTATAGCCTTTTTTAAATTTGTTCAATCGGTATAATGAAAAGACAATAGTTTAGAGTTACACAGACTTGAATTGAAATCTTATTTCATTCACTTCTGGGCTTTGAGCTTTGGGCCAAGTCACCTAACTTTTTGGATTTTCAGTTCTTCATCTGTAAAATTAAGATGATCCTAGGTTGTTATGAGGAATCACACATGAAATGCTATATAGAAAATGTATAATACTACCCTGATACACTATAAATACTCCCTTTCTGCCTCTCCCCTTAAACCACTACTTTTTGGTAACTGGTTACATGAATAGATTCCTTGCCATATTAAGAGAGATTTCCTTAATTGATTACTTTAAGTATATGTATTATTATTAAATTAAATTATACCAACACTGATGTTTTATCATTTCAGCTCCAAGATGTAAGCAAGTTGAAACCACTTCAAGATTTGACTTCTCTGATCCTAATTGAAAATCCAATTGTGACCCTTCCTCACTATCTACAGTTTACCATTTTCCACCTCCGTTCACTGGAAAGTTTGGAAGGTCAGCCAGTTACCACTCAGGATAGACAGGAAGCTTTTGACAGATTCAGTTTAGGTAAGATGACATTTAAACTCAATTTGGATGAGGGAAGAATTTGTTTTCAGGAGTTATCTAGAAAAATGTATTATGAAGTTTATAATGTTATTAAAATGTGTATGGGAAATGGCACCCTAAGTTAATAAATTCAACAAATATTTATTGAACATATACTGGACACCAGGCAGAATATTTGATACTAAGGATACAATAATGAGCAAGACATATGGTGCTTGCCTTCATGCAACTTATGTTTTAGTAGAGAAAATAGATAAAAAGCAAATAAACCCAAATGTGTAATGGGGGAAACCTCCTTGTGGTACAAAGGAATGGCTCTCGTAGGAGGTGACATTTAAGCTGAAAGGAAAGGGAAGAAAGGGTTAGCCATGTGAAGAATGACATTCAGGAAGAAAAAGCAACTTGTTTTATGAGGTTAGAAAGACCCTGGTGACTTCAAGGAATGGAAAGAAAAACAGAAGGACTGGAGGATAGCTCAAGAAAAAGTTTGGAGAGATAGGGAGGTGTGAAATGGCATAGGACCTTGGGATTTGGATTTTATTCCAATTCCATTGGCTTGGAAAGTCATCGACAATTTTTAAGTAGAGATGGGACTAGAGGATCCAGTTTATATTTGAAGAAGATCATTTTTGATACATGGTAGAGAATGATTTGGAGCAGGACAAAATGGGGATGAAGGGACCTGTTAGGAAGTTAGTGCAGTAATCCAGGCTAACATCTATGTCATACCACCTTGAACATCCCTAATTTAGTTCAATTTTGGAAACTAAGTAGGTTGGGCCAAGTTAGTACTTGGATGGTAGTAATCCAGGCTAGAAATATGAGTAGCCTGTACTTAAGTGGTGGACGTGGAAATGAACAAAAAGAGGAATAAATTTTGAAGGCAGAATCAGCAGCACTTTAAAATGGATTGGCTAATTCTCAGCCTTCTGACTTAAGTAAGTGGCTAGATGGTGATATCATTTATAAAAATAGGTAAATTCAGAGTTTTATGTAGGACATGTTGAGTTTAAAATGTCTGTGAAACAACCAAGTAGAGGTATCAAGTAGAGAGTCAAAAATGTGAATCTAGAGTTTAAAGAAATATGGGCTAGAGATATAAATTGGGGGTCATCAGCATAAAAATAATATTTAATTCATGGGCACCAGCTCATTCAGGGTAGGGGTTAGAATGAGGAAGAAGAGCAGCCTGTTAAGGAATCTGAGAATGAGAGGCCTGCAAAGTAGGAGAAAACCTGGAAATAGTGGATTGCAAAAGCCCAGAGACGAAGGTTTCAAGAGAGGAAGTGGTCAATCACATTGAATGTTGCTGAGACATGAAGTGAGATGAGCAGAGAAAGAAGTACTTTAGATTGATAACATGTGATAATGATTTTGACAGGAGAAGATAAGTAGTGGTGGGGACAAAGGCTAGTTTATCATGGGTTGAAGAGTGAATGAGACGGAAACATTTGCCTAATGATATGAAATTTCCTCCCATAATTTCTCTCTCCCTAGTACTTAATAAGTGAGTTTAAAAAAAAAAAAAAAAAAGTTAAAAAAAGAATTAAAAATTGACCAATAGTTTCCACACCAGGAAATGGGCAGAAACAATGAATGAAGTAAACCTCAAAGGCAATAATAAAAGAAATAAACAGAATATTCAAGATAGAGGGGAGAAATAAGTCACAGCACAATTCTTTTGAACCTTGAGAAGAGAAGAGAATAGGGTTTGAGGGGAAAAGTCATCCCTTGGTAGAAGGGGTACTTTCTCCATCAAAAAGGTGAGAAGATAGCTGCTTGTGTGAGTAATTTTGTTGCTTTGATGGTGGAAAAAATAAGGATCCAATGACAGGATCATTTGATCAATGAAATAAAAGGTCATCAGCTGAGAGAAAAAATAGAAAAATATGTATGGGAGGTTTTAGGAGAAAGAAAAAGGTATTAAGTACCCATTTTAGAATGTTAGGAAATGAATCATGTTCAACCATTTGCAATTGATGTTAGTCTGTTTTGACCTACAAAAATGGCAATTTCATATGGTTTGACTCAATACCTGAGAAACATGGAAACATGGAAAATTTCTAATAATTTGGAATCCCAACTCAACATTTATTATTCTGAAGTTTTTGTTTTAGGATCATTAAAAATATAATTAATGCAAAAAAATGTCATATAAATATACTACTGGGGCAAATGTTTGATACAGTACTTACGGTTCATTCATGACTTCAGATATTAGAAGCCTTTAATATGCTAGGCTGTTAGGATCCTGTGGTAAGCCAGACAGATACAGTTTCTGCTTTTGTGATGCTTTAGTAGGGAAGGCAAACAGCTAAGCTATTTGATCACATTTTATAACTCCCTGTGTGACAAGGGCTATAGCAGAAGTTCAGGTTGGCAAGGGAGCATTCCTGAAAAGCAATTTAACTGAGAGAGGATAGGGTCAGGGCAGGCTTCTCAAAATGTTATTTGAAATTTAAGACCTAGAGGTTGTAAAATAAAATAGTCCAGTAGGAGGTAGAGGAAGACAGTTCCAGGCAAAAAGGTGTGAATAAAAACCTGTAGGTGAAAAGAGGCAACACATCTGAAGAACTGGAATCACTTTAGGAAAGCTGAAGTTGAATATGCTTGAGGATGAACCTGAAGAGAGGAGCCTTGTCAGGTCTTATCCTAAGAAGAAGCCTTTGAAGGATTTTAGGATAATGTGATGTTTTGCAAAGATATTTGTAGTATCCTTTAAATGTAATTGCTAATATAAAATAAAATAGTGCATTTTGTAAAGGTGATCTGGGGAAGAAATTTCATTCATCAACACACTAGTTGGATTAAATACTTGGAGTAGAGTATGATCTTTTAAAAATGTCATCCAAATGATAATAATGCCTCGTTGCCTTTTAATATAAATCAATTTTGCCAGGTACGGTGGCTCACACCTTAATCCTAGCACTCTGGGAGGTTGAGGTAGGTAGATTGCTTGAGCTCAGGAATTGGAGACCAGCCTAAGCAAGAGCAAGACTCCATCTCTAAAAATAGTTGAGCATTGTGGTGGCACCTGTAGTCCCAGCTACTCAGGAGGCTGAGGTAAGACTTTGAGTTTGCTGTAAGCTATGACAACACCATGGCAACAACGTAAGACGGTCTTAAGGATAAATGGAACTTTACCCTGGAAGTGAGAACAATGTAACCTAAATATTGTACCCTCATATTAATTTGAATAAAGTTTAAAACAATAAAATCTAAATCTTCAGCTAAAGAAAGAAGACTGTCTCAAGAAAAAAATATATATATACGTATATAAATAAATTTCAAGGTGAACTATATTTCAATTCACCAGACTTAGACTTTTCTGCTATTGTTTTGAGAAATAGTCATGTTTTTCAAGTAGGAAATATAATGACAAACTATTAAAATTTTATTGGCAGAGGAGGTAGAAAGACTAGAAAGAGACTTGGAAAAGAAGACAATGGAAAATGAAGAGCTTAAGAGCAAACAAGTAAGGTTCCTTGAAGAAATTAAAAATCAAGATAAACTGAACAAATCATTAAAAGAGGAGGCTATGTTACAGAAACAGAGCTGTAAGGAACTAGAGACTGACCTGAACACAAAGAATGAATTGGTAAGTTCATATTTTCCATTGTTTTGGCTGTATTCTCTGAAGACAGAGAATGTCCTTCAATCTAAAAATACAACTTCCTGATCATAGGATTAGGAAGGTGTGGTTTAACAGAAATCTGTACAAAATACTCTATGAATTGTATTTGACTGTGTTCTCTATAATAAGCCTTCCCAAAAGACTAATGCTATCTTGGGCTATGTGAAGTATGGCATTCAGAACAAAAGGAGAAGGTGATGCCCCACACTATGAGGAGCTGATGAGACTGCCCCTGGATGTTTGTATTTTTTTTTTTTTTTTTGGTAGAGACAGAGTCTCACTTTACCACCCTTGGTAGAGTGCCATGATGTCACAGGACACACAGCAACCTCTAGCTCTTGGGCTTACGCAATTCTCTTGCCTCAGCTTCCCAAGCAGCTGGGACTACAGGCACCGGCCACAACGCCCAGCTATTTTTTTTTTTTTGGTTGCAGTTTGGCCGGGGCTGGGTCTGAACCTGCCACCCTTGGTATATGGGGCCAGTGCCCTACTCACTGAGCCACAGGATGTTTGTATTTTTTTAAACAACTTTGTAGGTGAGGTTGTACATTGGCAAAAACTTTTTTTTTATTATTATTAAATCATAGCTGTGTACATTAATGCGATCATGGGGCACCATACACTAGTTTTATAGATGGTTTGACACATTTTCATCACACTGGTTAACATAGCCTTCCTGGCATTTTCTTAGTTATTGTGTTAAGACATTTATATTCTACATTTACTAAGTTTCACATATACCCTTGTAAGATGCACCGCAGGTGTAATCCTACCAATCACTCTCCCTCTGCCCATCCTCCCCCCTCCCTCCCCTCCCTCTCCTCCTTCCCCCTATTCTTAGGTTAATAACTAGGTTATAGCTTTCATACGAATGCCATAGATTAGTTTCATAGTAGGGCTGAGTACATTGGATACTTTTTTCTTCCATTCTTGAGATACTTTACTAAGAAGAATATGTTCCAGCTCCATCCATGTAAACATGAAAGAGGTAAAGTCTCCATCTTTCTTTAAGGCTGCATAATATTCCATGGTGTACATATACCACAATTTATTAATCCATTCGTGGGTCGATGGGCACCTGGGCTTTTTCCATGACTTAGCAATTATGAATTGGGCTGCAATAAACATTATGGCACAAATATCTTTGTTATACTGTGGTTTTTGGTCTTCTGGGTATATACCTAGTAGAGGAATTATAGGATTGAATGGCAGATCTAATTTTAGATCTCTAAGTGTTCTCCAAACATCTTTCTAAAAGGAATGTATTAATTTGCATTCCCACCAGCAGTGTAGAAGTGATCCCTTTTCTACACATCCATGCCAACATTGCTGGTCTTGGGACTTTGTGATATGGGCTAATCTTACTGGAGTTAGATGGTATCTCAAGGTAGTTTCGATTTGCATTTCTCTGATGATTAAAGATGTTGAGCACTTTTTCATATGTCTGTAGGCCGTGTGCCTGTCTTCTTCAGAGAAGTTTCTCTTCAAGTCCCTTGCCCAGCCTGCGATGAGATCACTTTTTCTTTTTTTGCTTATACGTTTGAGTTCTCTGTGGATTCTGGTTATTAAACCTTTGTCAGAGACATAACCTGCAAATATCTTCTCCTATTCTGAGAGCTGTCTGCTTGCTTTATTTACTGTGTTCTTGGCTGTGCAGAAGCTTTTTAGTTTGATCAGGTCCCAGTAGTGTATTTTTGAAGCTGCTTCAATTGCCTGGGTGGTTCTCCTCATAAAATACTCACCCAGACAGATTTCTTCAAGGGTTTTCCCTGCACTCTCTTCTAGCATTTTTATAGTTTCATGTCTTAAGTTTAAATCTTTTTTTTGTTTGTTTTTTTTTTTGGCCGGGGCTGGGTTTGAACCCGCCACCTCCGGCATATGGGACCGGCGCCCTACCCTCTGAGCCACAGGCGCCGCCCAAGTTTAAATCTTTAATCCAGTGAGAGTCTATCTTAGTTAATGGTGAAAGGTGTGGGTCCAGTTTCAGTCTTCTACAGGTTGCCATGAGCATGGTAATTTTCTTCCATTTGTTAACATTTTCAGCTATTTCTTTTCATAGAGTTTCATAGTTCTCTTTATAGAGATCTTTCATGTCGTTTGTTAGGTAAACTCCCAAATATTTCAACTTCTTTCACACTACTGTGAATGGAATAGTGTCCTTAACTGTTTTTTCAGCGTGACTATTCTTGTTGACTATTGACTATTGTTAGTATATATAAAGGCTACCGATTTATGAATGTTGATTTTGTAACCTGAGATGCTGCTGTATTCCTTGATCACTTCTAAGAGTTTTATAGTAGAATCCCTGGTATTTTCCAGATATACAGTCATATCATCTGCGAAGAGTGAAAGTTTGATCTCTTCTGACCCTATATGGATACCCTTGATCACCTTTTCTTCCCTAATTGCGATGGCTAAAACTTCCATTACAATGTTAAAGAGCAGTGGGGACAATGGGCAGCCTTGTCTGGTTCCTAATCTGAGTGGAAACGATTTCAATTTGACTCCATTCAATACGATATTGGCTGTGGGTTTGCTGTAGATGGCCTTTATCAGTTTAAGAAATGTCCCTTCTATACCAATTTTCTTAAGTGTTCTGATCATGAAGCGATGCTGGTTATCAAAAGCTTTTTCTGCATCAATTGAGAGAATCATATGGTCTTTGTTTTTTAATTTGTTTATGTGCTGAATTATACTTATAGATTTACGTACATTGAACCAGCCTTGAGACCCTGGGATAAAACCAACTTGGTCATGATGTATAATTTGTTCGATGTGTTGCTGGATTCTGTTTGTTAGGATCTTGTTGAATATTTTTGCATTTATATTCATTAGTGATATTGGTCTATAATTTTCTTTTCTTGTTGGGTCTTTTCCTGGTTTGAGGATCAGGGTGATGTTTGCTTCATAGAACGTGTTGGGTAGTCTTCCTTCTTTTTGTACATTTTGGAACAGGTTGAGTAATATAGGTACTAGTTCCTCTTTGAAGGTTTGGTAGAATTCTGACGTGAAGCCATCTGGTCCCCGGCTTTTCTTTTTAGGGAGATTTCGTATGGTTGATGCTATTTCAGAACTTGATATTGGCCTGTTCAACATTTCCACTTGATTCTGGCTAAGTCTTGGAAGGTGATGTGCTTCCAAGTATTGGTCAATTTCCTTCAGATTTGCATATTTCTGAGAATAAAGTTTCTTGTAGTATTCATTAAGGACATTTTGAATTTCTGAGCAGTCTGTTGTTATTTCATCTTTGTTGTTTCTGATTGATGAAATTAGAGATTTTACTGATTTTTTTTTCTGATTAGGATAAGCAGAGGTTTATCTATTTTATTGACCTTTTCGAAACACCAACTTTTTGATTTATTGATCTGTTGTATAATTCTTTTGTTTTCAATTTCATTTAATTCTGCTCTAATTTTGGTTATTTCTTTTCTTCTACTGGGTTTGGGGTTGAAATGTTCTTCCTTTTCCAGTTGCTTAAGATGTCCCATTAAGTTGTTAACTTCCTCTCTTTCTATTCTCTTGAGGAAGGCTTGCAGTGCTATAAATTTCCCTCTTAGGACTGCCTTTGCGGTATCCCAGAGGTTCTGATAATTCGTGTGTTCATTGTCATTTTGTTCCAGAAATTTGGCAATTTCCTCCTTAATCTCATCTCTGACCCAGCTGTCATTCAACATCAGGTCATTTAACTTCTATGTTTTTGTATGAGTATTTAGATTCCTGTTGTTACTGAGTTCAACTTTTATTCCATGGTGGTCCGAGAAGATGCAAGGAATAATTTCTATTCCTTTAAATTTACTGAGGTTAGACTTGTGACCTAAGATGTGATCGATTTTGGAGTATGTTCTGTAGGCTGATGAGAATTATGTGTATTCAGTTTTGTTGGGATAAAATGTTCTGTAGATGTCTGCTAAATGCAAATGTTGGATGGTTAGGTTTAAATCTAAAATTTCTTTGCTTAGCTTCTTAGTGGAGGATTGATCCAACACTGCCAAAGGAGTGTTGAAATCTCTGACTATTATGGAGCTGGAGGAAATCAAGTTGCTCAGGTCTGTTAGAGTTTCTCTTATAAATTGAGGCGCATTCTGGTTGGGTGCATAAATATTCATAATTGAAGTCTCATCATATTGAGGATTACTGTTAACAAATATGAAGTGACCATTCTTGTCCCTCCTTACTTTTGTTGGTTAAAGCCTATTGTATCTGCAAATAGAATTGCAACACCTGCTTTTTTCTGATTACTTTTTGCCTGAAATATGGACGACCATCCTTTCACCCTGAGTCTATATTTTTTAAGGTAAGACTCTTGTATGCAGCAAATATGTGGCCTGAGTTTTTGTATCCAGTCAGCTAACCTGTGCCTCTTTAGAGGACAGTTTAAGCCGTTCACATTAATGGAGAATATTGATAAGTCTGGTAAAATTGTGGGTATCGAGTTTTTCGAAAGTCCAGTGGACATTTTTAATCCTTTCACCATTGTGGAAATTGGAGTTTGATCAAAAGTTTCTGAGTGAGTTTACTTTTGTGGTAGAGGTTTGGGCTGGTCATTATGGAGGATAGGTCTGAGAATATCCTGAAGAACTGGTTTGGTTATGGCAAATTTCTTCAACATATGAATGTCATTAAAGTATTTAATTTCTCCATCATAAATGAAACTGAGTTTAGCTGGATATAGGATCCAGGGTTGAAAGTTATTTTGTTTTAGGAGATTAAAAGTCGATGACCACCCTCTTCTGGCTTGAAAAGTTTCAGCAGAGTGATCTGCAGTCATTCTAGCATTCCTCCCTTTGTAGGTAATGGATTTCTTATGTCTGGCTGCTTTCAGAATTTTCTCCTTCATATTAACTTTAGTGAAGTTAATTATGATATGCCTGGGGGATGTCTTATTCAGATTGAGTCTTGCTGGGGTTCTGAAACTGTCTGCTATCTGAATTTCAGAATCTCTTGGCATGTTTGGAAAATTCTATTTCATAATTTCATGGAGAAGGGCCTCTGTGCCTTGCGAGACCACTTCATCACTTTCAGGGATTCCAATGAGGCGGATATTAGCCTTCTTCAAATTATCCCAGAGCTCTCTGAGAGAATGATCCATTTTTGTTCTCCATTTCTCTTACTCTTTGAGAGTTTGGGAGTGTTCAAAAGCTTTGTCTTCAATGTCAGAGATCCTTTCTTCTGCTTGCTCCACTCTGTTACTGAGGGATTCTACTGTATTTTTCAGATCTTTGAGGGCTGCAAATTCTTGCTTCAGTGCATCAAAATCTTTGGTGGTTTTGTCTTTAAATTTGTTAAATTCTTGAGACAACTTTTGAATTTCTCCTCGAATTTCTAATTCTGACTTTTGAATTGCTCTTTGAATTTGTAATTCCAAATTTTCCTCCATTCTATTAATCTCGTTTGCAATCCAAATTCTGAGTGTGATTTCTGACATCTCGGCCAGCTGTTTATGAATGGGATCTTCGGTTACATCTGCCATATCTTTCCTTGGGGGGGTTGATCTATTCTGGTTATTCATATTACCAGAGTTTTTCCACTGATTGCGCGCCATGATTATTTTACACCATTTGACTTTTCCCCTGGAGCTTTGTCGAGTACCCGTACAGTGCTATGGCCTGAGAAACTGGGGACCTGTTTGGTATGGTGGGGCTAAGTGGTTTTGTCTTATTTTCAGATGGTCTCTGTCCAACCCCAAGGTCATGGAGGTATCATGTGGGGAAGAGAGGGGCAGAGAGTAACAACAGGTTGTCACGCGGACCAATCCAGGGACCACCACAAGCTCATCACAGCTAAGCCTGACAGACAGTCACACCATCCATCCCAGATACTCTGGAAACCAGGCTTCTGCTGGTGGCACAATACTGGCTCTGTCAATCACTTCACTTCCCGGCAAAAACTTTTAGAAGGCAATTTGGCAAAATTATCCAAATTTTAAATGGACATACTTGGTATCTCAGATGTTCTACACTTCCATTTTAATAATATATTCTATAGAAATAGGAAGAATATGTAAAGATTTTGCATACATGTGCATATGTACATACATACATATATGAACATACACATACACAAGGGTATTCACTACAGTATTGTTCATATTAGGAAAAATTGCAAATAACTGAAATGTTCCTTAGTGGACTTTCATACGGTAGAAGAGAGTGTTGCTATTAATAAAATAGGATAGAACTATATGTAGCAACATGGAAGGATGTCTAACACATTTTATTATGTGAAAAAAAAAGCAAGCTGCAAAACAGTATATCAAGTATGATTTTAAACCTAAAAATACTTAGTAGTATATTTAGGGGAACATGGCAAAATATACACTGATCTTTTATTCCTATAGGAGTGGAAGTGTAGAACATTTTCACATTGCCCTTTATGCATATCTGTAATATTTAGATTTTGTTTAATTTGGCTTTATGGTTGAAGTAGGAAAAATATATTAAAACAAAAAGATTTAAACAAACTAGGTAACGTATGTTTAGAAGGTAACTGATCCAGAGACTTCAAACCTTGTGAGAACATATTATATGAGAAACAGACAAAAGAACAGCGGTGTTTGGGCTGGAGAAGAGGTGACTCAGTGAGGTATAAAAATTGCTCTCAGATATTCAAAGAACTATTTCATGGAAGAGGGACTAGAGTTATATACTAAGACCCCATGAGATAAAAAAAGACCTGATAAGTCTTTTTTTAAAAGATAAATGGAATTCTAATAAAACACATTTGCATTTAGTAATAAAATAGAAAATTCTAATAGCTGTCCTGAGATAAAATGTAATAACTCTGGATTGTGTTTGCTGTCATTGAAACAGGCAGAGACTAGCCTGAAATATGCTCAGGGCTTTGGGAAAGATCAAAAACATTAAACAGGAGATAAACTAACTGACCTTAATAGGTTTTTTCAACCAAAGAATCAGATTCTGTAAACTTAGGCTACTTTCCCTGAAGGAAAAAATAATTACTGATATCCTCCCCCTTTTTTTCTTTTGATAATTCCCTGTTCTGACCTGCTTATAACTTAGGGAATTATACTTATCATGTAATTAATAGAATCATAGATACATTTATCCTTTTTTGCATCTCCCTTTTAAGACTGCCATTCTTAATTACTAGTTTTGATAACAAGAAGAATTCTGTCTAAATATTTACTTTTTTTAACAAGGAGAAAAGAATGTTCCTTCCTTTGTGTGGGGAAGAAAATTGTTATTTGAAATATGATTCTTAACTGCTTCCTTCTGGAACATTTCTTTGCCTGAGAAAAAAAGGTAATTTACACTATGGGGACATGAGGGAAAGACAGGGAAGCCTTCCCAGCAATGTTATTCAAATGTTCAAAACATTTGTGGGTTCTTTCATGTGTCTCTTGTTTGAAGATAGTGCTCAAATATCTCAACTGCATTTTAAAGGCATGTAGTGAAGATGTTAATAATCAGATGATTATCAGTAGTTTTGGAGTATATATATGTCTACTGCTCTCCATTCCATAATAAAGTAGAATAGATTGTCAGGTACAGTAGCAGGCACTGTAGTCCCAGCTGCTTGGACATGAGGCAGGAGGATTACTTGAGCTGAGAAGTTGGAGACAAGCCTGGGCGATATAGTGAGATACTATCTCTGGAAAAGAAATAAAATTTAAAAAATAAAGTAGAATGGATGGAAGAGTAATGAAACCAGTGGATAATTACATGATGATCAATTTTATTTAAACAGTGAACTTTTTGTGCCATCACATAATATTCATGCTTAAAATACAAAAACAAAAAAGATTACTTACTGTGATATCATGGACATTTGTAAACATTTAATAAGTTTTCTGGGTTACAGTTCTTTTTTGGAACATAAAATCTATTGTTTATTACTAAGATAAAAGAATTTTATAATTTCTTTTTTTTTTTGTGTGTGTGTGTGTGTGTGTGTGTGTGTGTGTGTGGTTTTTGGCTGGGGCTGGGTTTGAACCCGCCACCTCCGGCATATGGGACCAGCGCCCTACTCCTTGAGCCACAGGAGCCACCCAAGAATTTTATAATTTCTGTATGCTGACTCCATGCATGGTGCATATTAATCAACCCACTGAAACCTTGACAAAATGTTATGTCTTAAGATTTTGCACTATCCTGCAATTATGAATTGTTATACATAGGTCATTATGAAAATTTTGAGATGCACAAAAGTCAAGAAATGTAACATCCATGTGGAGGGAAACAAATGGAACCCTCCCAGCAACACTGATAAGTTGAGCAAGCTGAAACTTGCATGGGTGAATCAAAAAGGATGCTGTCAGCTGTGTTTCTTGGAAGTGAAATTATGGACCATACCAAAGCCTGTCTCAAAACTTTTGTAGTGACCCACATAAATGCTTAGTTTTCTCTTTTGCTTATTTACAATGTTGATGTGTTTGTGCTTTAAATAAATGTTTTGTAAATTGTGAGCAGTTTTTGCTTATTTTCTGTAACTGTTTTTGTTAGAAGTCAGATTGTGCTCGTCTCTGTGCCATTGTTATTTTTATCATAAGCCAATTAAAAATGTTTATATAGTAAATTTATATAACATAAATATTGTATATACAGTGGAAATGAAAGTCCACCCCATTCCCCCGATGTTAGTTATATATCCTTTTGCAAGCTTGTACATATATATGTTATCACATAATATATGTGTAGTTAAGCACATTATACCCTAGAATATTTTTGTGATTTTTCTTAGAAAAGGAATCTTACTATATACAGTCATCCCTTGGTATCCGTGAGGTTCCAGGACTCACACAGATGCTCAAGTCCTTTATATAAAAAGATGTAGTATTTGCATATAACTTATGCACATTCTCCTGTATACTTGAGGTCATCACTAAAGTACTTATAATAACTAATAAAATGTAAGTACTATATAAATAGTTGTATTATTTTGGGAATAATGACAAGAAAAAAGTCTATACATACAAAGTTTAGTACAGACAAAAAGGATACAACCATTCCTTTTTTGGAGTGGTTGCATCCTTTTTTTTAATACGTATATTGTCAATCCACAGTTGGTTGAATCTGCTAATGTAGAACCCATGGATGTAGAGGGTTGACTGTGTATTATTATTCTGTAGCTTATCTTTCACAAAACAGCATATGTATAGACAGTTTTCCAAGTTAAAAAAATATATATATATGTGTATATATAAGTCTTTCTCATTCTTTTTAAAATCAGTGTTGTGTTTCATAAATGGATCCTCCATAATTTAGCCTAGTCCTAATGGATATTTAGGTTGCATCTGCATTTTTGTATTAGAGACAGTACTGTAGAGAAAATTCTTTGTGTGTGTTTATTTGTATATACCTTGTGCATTCATACTAGTATTTCTTTATCATAAATCACTATAGAATTGGTGTGTAATTTGCATTTAAAATTTTCACAAATGTTAATGCATACTTCAACAAGCTTATAACCTGTTTATATTTCCACAGCAGTAAGTGAAAGGGCCCAGTTTCCAACTTGGTATTATTACTTTGAAATTTGTACATATGACAGAAAAGAGTAGAATCTTGTTATTGTTTTAATTTCAAGTTCCTATAGTTGTTGAAGAGTTGAGTATTGCAATTGTATTTACTAGCTATTTTGTATTTCTTCTTTAAATTGCCAGTTCATATTGTTTTGCCTGTTCTTCTGTTATTGCAAAAGACTATTATGTGTTCAAAAAAATAAGTCTGTTTCTTATTCTAAGACCTTACATTTGAAAAAACATTTTTTATTATCTTCTTCAGACTATCTGATAATGATATCACTTATAATTATATGACATTTTCCAGTTTTATAAAGTAGTTGCTCATGCAATAGGCCAATTAAGATATAAACGTAGAGTAGCATTGAAGTGTTTTGGTGGCCATTTAAATCATAGTAGCCTCCCTGTGATACCAACAAGTATTAACTGAATTTACTTTGTACTTTTGCAGGTTATTTAATTCTTGTCCTTTATTTTCCTTATTTTGATTTTATTTTTTATGGCCCCCTGAGCTGTAATTTTTTTCATGCCCCCCCCAAGCTATAATAGTTTATTAATTTAAAAATGAATATGATATACCTGTCCTGCTAGCCTCACACAGTTATGAGTATTTAGTGACATAATGAATGAGAAAATAATTAGAAATGAATCAAGGTAAGTAATGGAAGGTAGTTAATGTATAACTCATAGCTCAAGTGATGATAAAATGTGTCCATGTAAGAATAACACAAGTACTAATAGCCATGTCTTCCTACAGTAAGTTGTCAGTGAAGAGCAATTTATATTATTACACCTTAATTCTCTAAGTTCTCCAGGTGACAATATGTTTGCTTCTTTCTCCTTTTAGCCTTTGTCTTGGTTTCTTGCAGGCCCTTTTCTGGCTGATTGTTTATTCTTCCTAAAAGGTAGTTCTTTCAGGGCTGAACTGCACACTATGATTTTCATGGTTTGCATGATAACTTGTATTACTATGCTTGCTTACATTTTAAGTTTTGAAACTGTCCAGCCTCCTTGGGAAATGTGCTTATTTGTGTGTGTGTATTATTTTTTTTAATGGATGTGTACATACAAAAGCAAATTTGAATGTGGAGGAAAGAATTTGTATTGTTTTTATGATTGGTAAATATGTGACCTGCAGTCAACTCTTGATTATCCATATCTAATACTGCAACTAGCCTTCTTTCAGTTCATTTGACTCCTATTTTGCTCTCATTTATACAGTTCTTCAGCAGACATTTATTGAGCACTTATTACATGCTAAGCCTAGGGCTATAAAAGACACAATAGTACTTTGAAATGCACAGGCTGTTTATTATTGTTTGCCTGCAGAGACCAGTCCATGCATTCTCCATGATGCCAGTGGCATTTGCCTGTTGTTTTCCCCTATTGCCAATGAGCTTCGAGGAGAGAAGCTTAAGATTAGTGGACACTGTTGGTTGTGAGTGGCTTTCTTGAGACTCAAGGACTTAAAGTGTTAGTGCATTTAGTGAAAAATATCAGTGTGGGTAATGCGTTGGACACTCTGCAACAGAACATGAAAAGTGGCATGGCAGACTATTAGATTTGCAATCAGGAGACTTGGAATTGAACTCTACATCTTCTACTACCAGCTATGCTGTTGGGCAAGTTATTTAAACTTCTCTATGCAGCCTTTATCTCAGCGTAGTTGCAAAAATTCAATGAAATAGCTTATGTAAGATGCTTAACACAGAGTCTGGCACACAGTAAGTACTTGGCTCTGTGTTACCTGTTATCTGGGCTGGAATTACTTCCATTTTGATGGATAATCAGGAGGTAACTGTAGCTAAATCATGCACGACTTTGATTTCCTGGGCCTTGTAAAATGTTCATGTTTATTTATGTATTACTCTCTTCAGCTTGCATTTTTATATTCATAAAAATTTTCTGCATGTTTGTTGTCTGATCTCTACTATCAGACACTGGCAAAAACAAAGATTAAAAAATCACTTAGTGGACCTTTGAAATGAACTCAAAGGACTGGGCTAGTAGAAAGTAGGCTAATATTGCTAGATAATTAATAAAATGTTTAATCTCTGCGACTAATGTATAACTTTTGACAAGTCAATTCACTAATCTGAGATTTAATTTATTTAATTATATATCCATAGAATTAGATTGGATGATTTTTTAATCTTATCCCAGCTCCAAGAATTTCTAAGGATAACTATAAAGTTATAATTATAATATAATTATTAATAATATTACATATTTGGATTGATCGACCTTAATTACCCTCCTTATCTTCTGGAATCCTCCTTTTCACTCCTTGTCCCTCTGTAGTTAATGTCAGTTATCATTTTCTCCCATGATTTGAGGCTGTCATTAAAATAGAAGAATAAGTTCAGTGAATTAGTGCTAAATTAGAGAAAGAAAGAAGCCGGTACTTAATAGGTCAGTTGCAGAAAAATAATTGATACAAAGTTATTTTCTTTTTCTTTCTTTTTTTTTTTTTTTTGGAGACAGAGTCTCACTTTGTGGCCCTGGGGTAGAATGCCGTGGCATCGCAGCTCACAGCAACCTCAAACTCTTGGGCTTAAGCGATTGTCTTGCCTTAGCTTCCCAAGTAGCTGGGACTACAGGTGCCTGCCATTAACGCCCCGCTTTTTTTTTAGAGATAAGGTCTTGCTCTGGCTCAGGCTGGTCTTGAACTCCCGAGCTCAGGCAATCCACCCGCCTTGGCCTCCCGGAGTGCTAGGATTATAGATGAGAGCCACCATGCCCGGCCTTGGTGAGACATAGTCTCAACCCTTGGTAAAGTGCCGTGGCGTCATAGCTCACAATAACCCCAAACTCTTGGGCTCAAGTGGTTCTCTTGCCTCAGCCTCCCAAGTAGCAGGGACTACAGGCGCCTGCCACAACACCGGACTTTTTTTTAGAGACAAGGTCTCGCTCTGGCTCAGGCTGGTCTCAAACCTGAGCCAGACAATCTGGCCAGGCAATCTACCCGCCTTGGCCTCCCAGAGTGCTAGGATTATAGACGTGAGCCACCTTGCCTGGCCCAAAATGACCTTTAAAATCTTTGTTCATTGTGCCCTAAAACAGCATATAAACTTCAAAGGTCTTCTATGTGATCTCTTATGATAATTTTGTATTTCATTTTTTATAGTACTTTAGAATTAAGATCAAGTGTTCTGAATGCTGTGCAGTTTGCTGTGGAATTTTTAAAAATACAATTTTTTAGTTATGATGAGAACTTGCCATATCATTATACCTTTATACTAACTTACTGATATGATATATTGTCTCATATAAATTGGGCTAATAGCTAAAACAGAAGACCATGGAACTAACACGAGCATGTCAGAAGCAGTATGAGCTGGAACAGGAATTGGCCTTTCACAAAATTGATGCTAAATTTGAGCCACTAAATTATTATCCATCAGAGGTGAGTTATTTTAATTTTTAAGTAATCCAAAGTTAAAGCCAGCATGGGTTGGGCTAGAGTGGAGACATGTAAGAGATTTTATCAATAACTACTCCACTTTCTTGTTTGAGGTGAATAAACTACATTTTGGTTCAATCTGTGAAATATTTGGCTCAGGGAGTTAGAAAAATAGCTTACAGAGGTAAAAAGCACCAAGAGAATTTTGCCTGCAGCCATATCCATAGCCAAAAGCAACTTACAACCTTTAGTTACCTTGCTTAAGCGTATGGGTTGATCAACTTGCTTAAATCCAAACTTTCAGAAAAAGTGATTTAGTACTATGGAATAATTATCTGCCTGCATGATTTGTTCAGTAATCTTTGGGGTCAATATTAGTCAACCATTATTGGTACGTATTCTATAAAAGCCACTGCAACAGGAGAACTGCCTAATTTCTTTATTTTTTTTAATTTTTTTTATTTTCGGTGCTAAGATAGGATTTTATTAGAAAGAAATACAGAAAGGGTAAAAAACATTAGAGCTTCTGGTTAAGGGGAAGACCTAAATTGGAAGTATCTCACATGGGTTGTTTTAGAGGTATATATCACACTTTAGCCAGAACCTGGTAGGTGGAAAAACACCTTTTCAAAGTTAATGAGTGTATTAACAAATGAATGAATGCAGTTCTTCCAGTCCAGGGAAAAAAGTTAGGGCGTTTCCTTCATGAGATTGCCCTGTCCTAGGAAAACTAGGGTCCACTGTCCAGCCTTGAATGGGGGAACCCTGTATCAGTACTGTTTACTGACCTTATCCAAACCTATTTATCTTCCAAGAGCTCCTTCTCCAAAGAGAATCACATATGAATTTGGGGATAACACAATTTAGTCCATAGTATTCTCTTACTGGCTCCCTTCTCACTTACAAAATATAATCATTCCATCCCCAAGGCCCCAGAGGTCTTAACTGATTTCAGCATCAAGTGTAAAGTCTAAAGTCTCATCTAAATAGCATTTAACTCAAATATGGGTGAGACTTAAGGTACAATTCTTGCTGAGACAAAAATTCCTCTCCAGATATGAATCTGGGAATCTAAACAAGTTATGTACTTCCAAGATGCAATGGTGGGATGCATAAGATATACACTTCCATTCCAAAAGGGATAAATAGGAATGAAGATAAGTGTAATGAGCTCCAAGCTCTCCAAACTTGAGCAAGACAGAATCCATCTGAACCTAAGGTTTCAGAATAAATTTTCTTTGACTTGATGCTGTATCTGCCAGATTTACTGAGATGGTCTTGTCTTGAGGACCTCCTGAGGCTGTGATCCCACCTCCATGCCTCTTCCATGAAGGAATCATGCTCTCAAGGCTCTGGGAAGCCTTGGCTCCACAGCTCCACAGAGAAGTCCCACTTCCAGCTCTATAAGATGTCCTGCCCTCGTGGCTTTGATCAGAGGCTATCTGGCCTGTGGAGAATGAGATGTTGGCCATGATGATCTCTCAATTGCCTTAAGAGTTCTTCTTTCCTTTTCTTGAGTGACAATTTGTATTCACAGGGGAGTGGCTAAATGGTTGACAGCTTTTCTTCATTTTATCTCATCTTTCTTGCTTTGGTTCAACTATCAGTGGTATAGCTTATATAATTCTATGAGTTATTTATTGAGTAAGAGTTCAGCCACACCCTTGGTTTTCTCTTCTGAACATTCTTTATCATTTTTCACAACATGGGCAGGCTGAGAAATTTTTCAATCTTTATACTCTGATTCCTTTTTGCTCAATGATTTCTCCTTGAATGGTTTTTTTCACTTTACTATATATACAAGCAGTCAGGAGGAACCAAACTGCTCCATCAACACTTTTCTTAGAAATGTCTTTAGCTGAAAAGGACTGCCTAATTTCTAAGACCTAGTGATTCCAATCAATATCATATGTTACTTAATTTTTAAAATTCAATTGTTAAAATTTATCAGACTGAGATTTTACTTACATCAGCCAAGAAAACAAAATGAAATAGCCAGATTTCTAATTTGAAAGATTAAACAAAACTGAAAATCATATAACTACAGGCAGTTCTTTAATCAGTTGGTCCAAACTTTCACTCTTCAGTGGTAGGAACAAGAATCCTTTTGAGACCATTTTTACTTCTGATTCCTTTTTGGTAAATTAAGAATAAGACAGAAGAAAAATATGTATTTTTTAAGCTTGTAGCCATGCAGTATTAATATAAACTTAGGCAATTCTGTGATACTTTTGTTACTAATAAAGTCAATAATGTCATTTGCTTGGAAGTTACTTATTAAATCATGTATCTATTAATTTATTTTGCTTTTAGTATGCTGAAATTGACAATACCCCAGATGAAAGCCCTTACATTGGCAAATCAAGATACAAGAGAAATATGTTTGCCACAGAGAGTTACATTATTGATAATGCCCAGGCAGTGCAGATCAAGAAGATTCAGCTAGATGAAGAGGAACAGTTTAGAAATGAGCATGTGAACTTGAGAACCCATGCATCACCGAATGTACAACTGGAAGACAAAGAAAAAAAAATAAGTGCAGGTTTGAAGTTATTTTAAATTCTTTTTTTGTTTATTTAGCAGGCCGTGGCTGGGTTCAAACCTGCCACCCCCACAGGACTTGTGTTCTAATGGGCGCCCGGCCTAAATTCTTTAAAAATATAAAGATTGAGGGCATTGCCTGTGGCTCAGTGAGTAGGGCGCTGGCCCCATATACCAAGGGTGGTGGGTTCAAACTCTGTCCCAGATAACTGCAACAAAAAATAGCTGGGCGTTGTGCCGGCGCCTCTAGTCCCAGCAACTCAGGAGGCTGAGGCAAGAGAACGGCCTAAGCCCAAGAGCTGGAGGTTGCTGTGAGCTATGACGCCACGGCAAAGTAAGACTCTGTCTCTAAAAAAAAAACTATATATATATATATATATATACACACACATACATATAAAGATTGAATACGAAGGCCAATTTTGTTGTATAATTCTTTTAATTAAACATGCTGATGGTATTTATCATATTGTTTACATAAAAAGCCTAAGAGAGAAGTAGTGATTCATTGAGGAGATTGTTTTTTGTGATTCCTGTTATGGTTGAGAATGGGGTTTTTAGGCCATGCATGGTGGCTTACACCTGTAATCCTAGCACTCTGGGAGGCTGAGGTGGGTGGATTGCCCTGAGCACACAGATTCTAGACAAGCCTGAGCAAGAGCAAAACTCCCATCTCTAAAAATAGCTGGGCATTGTGGTGGGCGTCTATAGTCCCAGCTACTTGAGAGGCTGAGGCAAGAGAATCATTGAGCCCACAAGTTGGAGGTTGATATGAGCTATGACACCACGGCACTCTACCAAGGGTGACAAAGTGAGACTCTGTCTCAAAAAAAAAAGAAAATGGGTTTTTTGGTAATAATTTGATAGCCTAGCCACATGTCCAGAGAATTCAAGAATGGGTAAATCTCCTGCCAACAGGTGTTGGAACTATACATTCAAAGCCATAATTGGTAATAATTGAAGCAAGTAAAGAACCATTTTATTGATTACTATGCAGGTAACCAGAACCTAAAGCAGTGGTTCGTATGTGCTGGAACAGAGCACTCTTCTTAGCTTGGGCTTAAGGCTGTCCTCTGATTCTTTCTGACACCCTACATTCTACCTCTCCAGCCTTCCCCTTAACCCTACAATTTTTTTTTTTTTTAATTGAGACAGAGTCCCACTTTGTCACCCTCAGTAGGGTGCTGTGGTGTCATAGCTCACAGCAACCTCAAACTCTTGGTTTCAAGCAATTCTCTTGCGTCAGCCTCCCAAGTAGCTGGGACTACAGGCATCCACTACAACACCTGGCTATTTTTATTTTTTGTTTAGTAGGCCCTGGTCTGGGTTTGAACCCACCGGCCCTAGACCGTGTAGCCATTGCCCTAACCACTGAGCTACGGGTGCCCAACCCCACAATTTATCTTAAAGGATCTTACTACTTTCTGGCAAGCCACATAAAAGAAGAAGTCGAGCCAAGAGGGCACTTTAGAGACTACGAATAACAAACTTTGAATCCACTCATTTACTCAGCTGTGGATATGGAAAAAAGAGAAGGCGGACCTGAGTTCATGCATCCTACTAGTAATCATGGCCCACTGGGGGTATCTAACCAAACAGATTAGCATCTCTCCTTCCCTTGATGTGGTAGCTAAAGGGAGACATGGAAGGCTAGTAGAGGTTGACTTGGTGAGGGGAGAGAAGAGACTGAGTTCTCCATGTCTCCATACACTACTATATGCAAGGCTCTGGAGGTGGGAAGCAAAAATAAATCAGGTATATGTTCAGACTAGCTTCAGGGGACTGGCTAATAATTTTGTAGGAGGGAGGAAGGAAGGGAGACACAAATCTGAAATTTGAGATAGAAAATAATTGATTTGCAGTCACCTCCAACTGGGAGAGACAGCTCAGTAGTGAGTTTTTTTTGATAATTGACTCACCTGTAACACAGGTTTTGTTTTTTAAAAAATACTCTGAACCGAATAGAGTGGAGGGAAGTTCATCAGTGGGGTCATGAGCTGAGTACAATAACAAAAAATTACTCTGAACCTAAATATAACTTAGTGACTTATAAAATGTCTTATGTCCAAATAAAATCCTTATTCTCTCAAAAGAGTTCACTAATGTAGGGAATATCAAGTAAAGTTCCCTTTATGTTAAGAACTTTACAAATAAAAGGATCATTTAGAGTTCTATAGCATATCAGAAAACAATTTATTCTAGAGTAACTAATAGAGATGATTTTAAAATGTCTGTGGTCAATAATGACAGAATTTAATTGAGGAGGAAAGAGGTTATTGCAAAAAAAGAAAATCTGGTAGAAATTTTGGAGTTCTAGGTTTTTCTTGTGTATGTATATATGAGCATGGTTTTTAAATTTTCAGCACAAACTCGACTATCAGAACTTCATGATGAAATAGAAAAGGCAGAACAACAAATTTTAAGAGCTACGGAAGAATTTAAACAACTAGAAGAAGCAATACAACTAAAAAAAGTATGTAAAAGCAAAGCAGCAATGCTAAGAGGAAATGAAAAAATGAAATGTTTCCCCTTTATAATACTATAAAACAGCTTTTAATTCAGTGTTCCTAATTAATTATGAAATAATAAATTTCAGAGTCGAATATGGTTCTAATATTTCCCAGTTACATTTTCCTTCCATTCATGATGACATCCAACTAGCATTTTATAAAGCATATAGAAATAAATTACTTAAAATTTATGTAAAAAGGTATATATATTCTTTTTTTTTTTCTTTTGCATTTTTTTTTTTTTTGACTGGGGCGGGTTTGAACCCGCCACCTTCGGTATATGGGGCCAGTGCCCTACTCCTCTGAGCCACAGGCACCACCAAAAGGTATATATATTCTACCCTATTGTGAAAGTGGCTACTTTACTCAGGGAAGTTGCTTCCTGATATAACTCTTCTAATTTAATTAAGCACCCTCCACCTTTAAGATCCTGGGACCCAGATTAAGAACCAGAAGCCATCTCTGCTACAGCATGAACATTATCACACACAAGAAGCAAAAACAAACAAAAAGGATATAAAATATGATACACAAAAAGACTGAAGTAACATACTCTCAGAAATTATCAGTGTCATAAAGTAAGCAGCTCAAACCCATGGTGTAATTGCATAGGAAGAAAATTCAAAAAGAAATATTTTGACTTTTTAGTTTTATAAAGTATATAAAAGTTTTAGTTATTTACACATGCAACTTTGAAAATTGAATTTCAAAGTTGTAATGGTAATGACATTCATACCATTAGTAAGGTAGAACAAGAATATGAAGTTCAAATTGTAGATTATTTTAAAGCCTACACTGTATTGTTACTTTCATATTATATAGTGACAAAAATTGATTGCACTTTATTGGAAGCTTACTATATAATACATGCCTGTCACTGACAGGGCTGGGTGCTTAGTAATGAACAAAACAGATGTGTTCCTCTCTCATAGTGAAACTTGTAGAGGAAATAGACAATAAACAAGCAAAAAAGTAAAAAATGAAAATATAGTTAAACAGCATCAGTGTTGTAGGAAAAAATGGAAAACAGGAAAAATAATAAAAGAGGTATACTTTAGATTGTGGGGGTCCACAAAGGATGAGAAGGAGCCAGTGAGGCAGAGTTGAGGGAAAGACTATTCCAGGCAGAGGTGATAGGTGTGCAAAGGCCTTCAGACTGAAGACTTCTCTGCAGAGTGAGGGAGAATGTAGTGGAAGATGAAGTTAAAGAGTCATAAGGTTAAAGATCATGCCAGACTTCAAAGGCCATTTTTAGGAGTTTGAATTTTATTTTCTATGCAATGAGAAACCTTTGAAGAGCTTTAGGTAGTTGAGTGGCTTATCCTATTTGTCACTTTAGTTATTACTATGTGAGAGTGAAATGGGGTAGGGAAAATAGAAAGAATGGAGATGTATGTATCTATCAGAGGCTGTTGTTCAGTTCAGTTAAGAGATGGTAATGGCTTACGATGAAGGTACTGGTAGACAGGGAGAGAAAGCCAACTGATTGTAAAGAAAAATTAGGCAGCAGAACTGGTAGGACTTAAGCCTAGCTCAGTGGCTTATACCTGTAATCCCAGCTAATTGGAAGGCTGATGTGGGAGGATTGCTTGAGGGCAGGAGCTCAAGACCAGCCCAAGGCAACTCAGCGAGACCCTTGTTGCAAAAATAAAAAAAAGAAAGTAAGGCATGAGATGAAGGGCGCTATCAAGATGGTTTAACAATTGAATAAGAATCTTTTATAGTAGCACTGGAAAAGCTTTATATACTGTTGATAGATATAAATAGTATTCATAATTTTAAAATAAATACCCTGTTTCCCCGAAAATAAGACATCCTCTAAAAATAAGACCTACTTACAGGAAAGATAAGACGTCCCCTGAAAATAAGACCTAGCGCATCTTTGGGAGCACACCTTAAAATAAGACACTGTCTTATTTTCGGGGAAACAGGGTAGATGCTTCCAAAATATACTTGGGAAAATAGTTATTTTAAATGACTAAATATAAATCTACATTTTTCTTTATGCTCTTCATTTGGTTGACATGCTGTCAAAGGTAAGCTTTATCTTGGTTCTAATTCAGTGAAGTAAAAATCGCAATTTAATGAGTTTGCTATATTTTGCAATTCTGTAGTGTAAGATGGTTTTACTGGTAAACATGGCATTTAAAATTTTTTTCCTTATTATAAAGGTATTGTCATTATGGGGAATTGCATAATCATCATCCATATTTCATTTTATTTCCTTTCAATTTTTTGTCTGCACCCCTTTTATTCTTCTATACAGACTTTTGAGAAACATTTCTACATTTGTTTAAATCTCTATGCTACAAACTGTTAGAAGTAGGAGATAGAATACTTAGTTGTTATCTCTATATTAGTACTCATAATTTATTGGTTGACTATCTTCAAGTTTAAACTAATTAGGAAACTGTAGCATAGTAGCTAGTAAAATTGTCTAGATGCACACCAAGTCTTGGTTCCACAACTTTCTAGTATGATTTTGGGTAAGATATTTAAATTTTCCATGGTTCACTTTCTTTATCTGTAAAACTGGAATAAATATACTTTTTATCTTATGTGTTTTGAGGATTAAGTAAGTTAAAGGATATAGAGTTTAGAACAATGCCTGACACATAGTAAGTGCTAAATAAAGTCTACTATCATTAATTCTGTGGTAATTGTTATTAATTTTCAAGTTGCTTCTATTAGAATACCTTCATTTTTACCTACTATTAAATTATTATTTTCATATACTTTTATAAAATAAGACTCCCAACATATAATAAGATACACATGGAGTGCCTAGACAACATCTACCTTTTACTTTTATTAAAAAATACTGATAGAGGGCGGCATCTGTGGCTCAGTTGGTAGGGCGCCGGCCCCATATACCGAGGGTGGCGGGTTCAAACCCGGCCCCGGCCAAACTGCAACCAAAAAATAGCCGGGTGTTGTGGCGGGTGCCTGTAGTCTTACCTACTCGGGAGGCTGAGGCAAGAGAATCGCTTAAGCCCAGGAGTTGGAGGTTGCTGTGAGCTGGGTGAGGCCACGACACTCTACCAAGGGCCATAAAGTGAGACTCTGTCTCTACAAAAAAAAAAAAAAAATACTGATAGAGGCTGAGCACAGGGGCTCACACCTGTAAATCCTAGCACTCTGAGAGGCCGAGGCAAGTGGATTGCCTGAGCTCATGGGTTGGAGACCAGCCTGAGCCAGAGCAAAACCTCCATCTCTAAAAATAGCTAGGCATTTTGGCAGGTGCCTGTAGTCCTCAGCTACTTGGGTGGCTCAGGCAAGAGAATCACTTAAGCCCAAGAGTTTGAGGTTACTGTGAGCTGTGACACCATGGCACTCTAACGAGGGCAACAAAGTGAGACTCTGTCTCAAAAAAAAAAAAGAAAGAAAACTGATAGAATGCCTTTTTCAAATGGTTATTGTCTTTATAACTCAGTGTTGCCCTCTGTCTCCTGTTAATTATGTGTCTGGTTGGGGGTCAGATTTCAGAGGCAGAACGAGACCTTCTTTTGAAGCAGTTGAGTGGTAAACTACAACTTGTAAATAAACTACGCCAGGAAGCTCTGGATCTAGAACTGCGAATGGAAAAGCAAAGGCAAGAAAGTGCTGAAAAGGACAAGGAGATCCAGGACCTACAAATAGCCGTAGATACCCTGGATTCCAAAGACCCAAAACATGTGAGTAAATTAAGAAACTTTGGCTTGTTCTATAGAGACCAGATTGTCATTCTGAATAGATAGTAGGTCTCATCATTGTTAGCAGCAGTGACCATTCTGAAAGTCTCTTTTAGTTTGATGCACAAGTATAAGTGATGTATATATAGTCAGCCCTCTGTATCCATTGGTTATACTGGATACAGTACAGCCCTCTGTATCCAGTATAAGTGATGTATATTTAGTCAGCCTCAACCTCAGATTGAAAATATTAAAAAAAAAAGAGGGTTATGTCTATACTAAACATGTACAGACTTTTTTCCTTGTTATTATTCTCTAAACAATACAGTATAACAACTATTTACATAGCATTTACATTGTATTAGGTCTTATGAGTAATCTGGAGAAGATTTAAGGTATATGGGAGGATGTCTGTAGGTTAAATGAAAATATACCATTTTATATAAGGAAATTGAGCATCTGTGGATGTAGACACAAAGTTCATGTGCAATTTAAAATAGTTTGTCTATAAAGGACGAACTTTATGTCCACCCTGTATATAAACATATATATACATATGTACACATGTATGAAATGTGTGTGTATATCTAACCCAAATAACCTAAGGCATGAAGGAGGTAGTTTTGGTAAATGGTAGCTTCATAGTACACTTCATTATTTTTAAATGGTTGAGTTTCATTGCATTTCAGAGCAAGAGAAACCTGCTCCAAGATGCAGTCCAAACCTCTTGCCCTTTCTCCTTCATCACCTTCTTTGTTTCCTTTTTAAGAGCAGAAAGAGCTAAAGTGTATTCAAAGTCTCTTTCTTACTTTAATCCTTTATGCAAATATTGCACTAAAGCTATTTGGTATGTCATATTGTTTTGTCCTTAAAAATGCTTTCTCTAGAGTATGGCTGGGGTGGAGAACCTATGGCCTTGTGGCCTTCTGGATCCTTGAGTGTGGCCTTTTAACTGAATCCAAATTTTACAGAACAAATCTTTTTAATAAAGGGGGAGTATTTGCACTTGGGGATTTGGAGGGCCACATGTGGTCTTGAGGCTGTGGGTTCCCACCCCTGTCTCTGTCTCCACCTTGAGAAGTAATGCTAATGGCTTATATATTAGCTAACATTTCTATATTTTCTATGTATTTTTCTGGCATACTTTGGATAGTAAGGTTTTTTTAAAAGAAAATTTTAAGCTCTGAGTTAACAGAATTATAGAATAACATGGTGAAGACAAAGCACTCTATTTTAAGTACTTGACAAGTTAATTATTTCTTTAAACATTTTAGTAAATATATATATATTTTTTCTGGGCCAGCAAATTTTGGTAAAAGATAACCTCATCATCACAGATAATAAGATGCTTTCTAACAAAAGCCTAAAAATTGAATCCAATTAAAATTGATTGAATCTGTGATCTATGAGTCTAATTAGTACCTGGATTATGTGTTTGCTATCTTATTTTATTTATTTATTTATTTTTGAGACAGAGTCTCCTCTGTCACCCTAAGTAAAGTGCTGTGGTGTCACAGCAACCTCAGACTCTTGGGTTCATGTGATCTTCTTGCCTCAGCCTTCCAAGGAGCTGGGAATATAGACACCAGCTACAACACCCGAGTAGTTTTTCTATTGTTAGTAGAAATGGGGTCTTACTTTTGCTCTGGCTTTTCTTGAAATCTTGAGTTCATTCAATCCACCCGCCTTGGCCTCCCAGAGTACTAGCATTATAGTTGTAAGCCACTGCACCCAGCCTGTGTTTGCTTTCAACAAATGACTGTAATATTCCTAGTGGACAGGGAGTTTAATTCTGTGAATTTCTGTAAAGAATTACATATAGAAAAGAGCTAAATGAGATGTAGGAATGCTAAGTTTTGAAGGTAGCCAAAATCAAGCTATGCTAGTGGGGATGAAACAGACAAACCAGATTTAAGTTTCCTTTTTTATTTTGTTAAAAGTACTATAAATTAGTTTTTATAGTTGCAGTCTTAGTCCCAGTAGCAGAAAACTTTTCTTTTTCAGTTGCTTAAGTGTAGAGAGCATCACTGCTAGGAAGCATCTTTTTTTAATTTGAAAGTTGCTTATTGGCTAGCATTAGGCACTCCATTTTAGGCTACAAAATGTGAGTCTTCTAGCAAAGGAGAAAGAATCAGAATGGGATCCCTATGTATTCTTCTATAGATGTAAACAGACTTATCTAATTAAATTTTATTATCTAATCAGATAAGGTATCTTTTTGAAAAGTCAATAGAATTTAAAAGTAAAGGTTTGAGATATCACAGAAAACAAACATATTTAGTGCCCACAACAATGTCCCTTGCTTTGTGCTGAGTATTTTGCATGCATTGGTGAGTCATTTATCACCGCATCCACATAAGGTGGCATATTTTTGAATCATTAAGTGATTTGGCCCAAATCACCCTTAAGAGGAAGAGATGTATCCCTTGTTTATACTACTACAGTGACCCTCTTCTCACAAAGGGATTAAAGGCCTAAAGAGATTAATTATTTTAAAATTAGCTGTGTTGTGTTTTCAGCAAATATAAGCATTTTTCACAAGGGTTCAAAAGGAAAAGGTGTCATTTAAAAATCAAATCCCATCTTAGCTATAATACTTGCTGTTCATAGAAACACAAATATCAGAAAAGCAAACAGTGAATTTGTTTTGTTCTTCCCTATCAGGAAATGCCTAATGGAAGCAAAAGGTAACTGTTGGCTGGAGGGAACTACCCTATAGCGATCTGTTGCACTGTTTGGGCGTGATTGGCCCAAGGGAGTTTCCTGTGTTATGATTTAAAGCTCAGAGGGTGGGGCCTGCCCACAGAGCTTGCCGGTGATTGGACGGGCTGCGCCGCCACTCACTCTTTGGCAGGAATGTAATTTGGGGCTTTGCGAAGTAACGCAGGCTGCAAAGCGCTTTTAAAAATGTGGCTGTCAGAGAGGGAAGTACACATGAATTTGAAGACAGCATTAAAAAGCGTTCTGCCCACAAGTTCACTGTTCTCAACGGCTCAGTTTTAACAGGACAAATTCTAAGTTAAGGTAGGATCATTTTTTCTCTCTCTGTACAAAGGACTTAAAAGGAGGAGGAGTCAGATGTAAGTTCCTGTTTTTACAATACTCTTTTGTGAACTCCATGGTAGTGAAAACCACAGAATCTACTTTACTCCCATGTGTTTAATGCACACCACTGGCATATTGAACCAAATTTTTGTCCTGCATATAGAGATTTCGGGAGAATTTTTAATAGTGAACTTTAGAGATTTATTGATACAGATGTAAGTTCAGGAGTTTTTTTCTTATTCTTTCTTGAGCTATAAAAATCCTAAATTTACTTAGCATGTAAGCTGTTATCTGCAGTTAACCTTTTCAGAAAGATTTCAAATGGGTGTTTTGAAAGTGTAAGTAGAAGAATTAATTTTGAAAATCCCATCAGGTTTTACCAGTAGTAAAAATTACAGCGTTCCAATTAAGCTGACACTAATTTGTTCATCAAAAAAGAAGAGTTGTTTTTTTTTCTTGTATTTGAAGGAAGCAGACACCTAAAATCAAGAATTTTTTTTGTAATCAAATGAGTCTTATATTTGAGAACCTTGGTGTTCATTGTTCAAACTCTGATACAGTTTCTCTCTCTCAACTTTCTCCTTATTTATTGTTCTGTTCTTCCCATCCTATGGGGGCAAACTTATAAAAATGAGGATGTGAGTGGGAAGGCAGAGGTTCTCTGGAGATTTATATTATCTCCCAATGAACGGTTGCCTAAGAAACCTGGGCAAGTCATTTGATGGATCTGAGATTCAGTTTTTTCATGTGTAAAGGAAAAAGTTAGACTAAATTACTGGTTCTTTTTTTTTTTTTTTTTTTTTTTGAAACAGAGTCTCACTTTGTCGCCCTTGGTAGAATGCCATGGCATCATAGCTCACAGCAACCTCAAACTCTTGGGTTCAAGCAATCCTTTTCCCTGCCTTCCAAGTAGCTGGGACTACAGGTGCCCGTCACAACACCTGGCTATTTTTTATTTTTATTTTTTTTGAGACGACATCTCACTCTAGCTCAGGTTGGTCTCCAACCTGTGAGCTCAGGCAGTCTACCCACCTTGGCCTATAGATCATTGGTTCTTGATTTGTTTTCCCGAGCAAACCTGAGAGATGCAATCTACTTCTTTCAGTTAACAGCAGTGCCTGTCAAGGTGTGTGAGTGTGTTCTACCAGGGGCAAAGGTGGCAGTGGTGGTGGGGATGCCTCCCTGGGGCCATCCATCTTGAGACTTACTGGGTTAAGTTGTCCTTTTGAGATCCTCTGGGCTCTCAGTTTGTTGAATCTAAAAACAAAATGTTTCTTTATAAATAAATTTAAATTCCAAGTAAGTATTTCATGTCTCTATTTTCTTTTAAGAAACATTTTTTTAAAAAGTATATCAAATGTGCTTTTTCAAATTAAAAAGGCATTACTTAACTATTAGAAAAGTTGGAAAAAATCTGTCTTTCAGGGTGGCACCTCCTTATGGCTCAAGGAGTAGGGCACCAGCCCCAGATACCAGGTGTGGCGGGTTCAAGCCTGGCCCTGTCCAAATACTGTAAAAAAAAAAAAAAAAAAAAATCCATCTTTCACTCAGATATAATTCTTGTTATTGTTTTTTGGCCCTTTGGTTGAGATCAAGTGTAGATAATGATTCTTGTTAATATTTTTGGATATACTTTTTTAGTCTTTAGATATATGTCAATATATCTTTTGGAAACCCTTTTTAAAACACATTTTAATACAGTGCAAATAACACTGAACTTGGCTACATAATTATTAGCTGTGCTCTTGGAAAAAATCACTTCTCTGATCCTCAGATTTCTCATCTGTAAAATGGCAATGATTCCTACATTAAGTTAGCCTGAGGTTTAAATGAAGCTACCTATGTGAAAAAATACAGGGCCTGACACAAAATAGATGCAAATGATTATGTTTTATATGCTTCCCCTAAAAATGTTAAGGATTTATGGGGGCAAGACATGATTGCAAGAGGGACTTTACCTAACAATTGCAATCAGTGTAACTGGCTTATTGTACCCTCAATGAATCCCCAACAATAAAAAAAAAAAAAAAAAAAAATGTTAAGGATTAAAAAGAACTTGGAGTTTTGTTGATTTTTTTTTTTTTTCAATTCAGTCCCATATGAAGGCACAGAAAAGGGGTAAAGAACAACAGCTTGACATTATGAGCAAGCAGTATAAACAACTTGAAAGCCGTTTGGATTCAATACTTTTTAGAATTGCTAAGGAGACCGAAGAGATTAAGGACCTTGAACAACAGCTTACTGAAGGTGAGAATTTAAGTATGATTTAAGACAAATCAGTTTCATTATTAATAAAAGAAAGTTGATAAAGGTAGGCATTAATCTAAATGTTAGCTGAATATAGTTCAGCTGTTAGTACTAGTATTTAATAGGGAAATATTTAAAATTTAAAAATTTTATTTTTGTTTTTTTGCATTTGTGCCTACTGACTTCAGGTCATTCTATTCAGTAGGCAGGAAATAAACACATGACTGTGATGAGCTCTGGCATGTGATTGTCTTTGTCTATGGCATAAAATCCTTCCAGGAATGAAGTTGCTGTTGGCATCAAGGAATTCAGTATCTAGTTATAAGAAGAATGTAGAAAGAACTTTGGGATCTACTTTTGCAATGCGAATTTAAATTGTGACACTTTTATAATAGTGGAAGAGGAAGACAATGGGCTTTTGGGGTGAGACCCTGGGCTTAGGTGCCAGTTCCTGTTTTCCTATTATCAGCTATGTTACCTAGGACAAGTTACTTCTATCTCATTAATTTCTATCTCATTAATTAATTCTATCATTAATTGTTGGGAGAATTAGCTGAGGTAGTATTCATAAAGTTCCTGGCACATAGAAAGTATTTAGTGTTATATATGGTATGTATGGGTGTAGTTCTTTTCTAAATAGTCAGATTACATACTTATGCTACTAGTCTTGTATTAGTTTTGTATAGAGGGGTTTGGATTGTATCTAACAGCAAGTTTTGCTGCTTATTTTGCATTGTTATATTTGAAAGTTATTTAACTTTCTATAGCATGAATCAGGCATTTTATAATAATTGCTAACTAAATATACTATTTTTACTATGTATGTGCTTAATATTCCTATATTATGAATCATAAGAAATCATTGAAAGCTTAGAATTTCACTCTTGGCTAGTAACAAATCACTAGGGAGATAATGGAATACCTTTGAAATATACATTATTACCCTTTTTGCATCTTGCTCAGGCCAGATAGCAGCAAATGAAGCCCTGAAGAAGGATTTAGAAGGTGTCATTAGTGGATTGCAAGAATACCTGGGGACCATCAAAGGCCAAGCAACTCAGGCCCAGAATGAGTGCAGGAAGCTACAGGGAGAGAAAGAGACATTGCTGCAGAAATTGACTGAAGTCAGGCAGGAAAGGGACCAACTGGAAATAGTTGCCATGGATGCAGAAAATATGAAAAAGGTATGATTGTTTCTTCCTGCCTATTTTCCCTATCTTGAAAAGTGATAATGTCCAAATGAAGTTAGTTGAAGAAGTTAACAGGTCAATTATACAAGGTAAGTGGCAAAAAGTATTAGTGGCTATGTGATGGTTTTATTTCCTTTAAAAGGTGGGCTTTTTTTTTCTTTGTTAGCTGTGATACATTAGAATCATTATTTTTTCTTTTCTAAGAAAAGAAAGAGTATTTTAGTTGTATTTATGTCCCTGAAAGTTGTTGTCAAATAACTAAAGAATATGAAATTGAAACTACTACAAATACTGTATTAGATGTCCATATTTTATTATTTATGCAGCAGGAGCACAATGTGGTTTATCTTATTCTTGTTGTTACTACTTGATAAATTTGGCATTATTTTTCAGCTAACAAGACAGATGCAGTGTTGTAGATTAGGCCCTTCCATAGCTGATTTGTTGCCCATTCATTCGGAAATTTTACTTGGCTTTATTTTAGTTGTTTGGCAAACTTTATCAGGAATGAGAACCACAGATTCCTAAACCTCATGCTCAATAGGAATGGCTCCAGAAACATGAATTAATATATTTTAATGTTATGAAATTTCTCAGGCATATTAAAATATCAAAAATAGTTGGTCTTTTTTTTGTACTCATAACACAGCTTAAGAACTAAAACATTGCAGATATATTTGAAACCCTGTCTGTACTCCCCACTAGAGATAACAAAATTCTGAATATGGTTATTATTTCCCTGCATCTCTGTTCTTTTAATATATATGTAAATATCCATAGGTAATATACAGCATTGTTTTTCATGATTTTAAGACTTATCTAAAAGGTATCATAGTAGACATTCTTTGACCACTTTCCTTATGTCAAGAATTATGTACATTTGATACATGTAGCTCTGCTTTGTTTATTGATGTGTGGAGCATCCCATTGTATATATTGTACATACCATAAACTTACTTATTCATTCTCCTTTTAGAGGGCATTTAGGTGATTTTCAGTCTTTTGCTATTACAAACAATGGAGGATGCAATATTTTTGCAATACTTTTGCACATGTTCAGAAGTAGAACTGTGAGTCAGAGTGTATGTCCGTCCTTAATTAACTTTAGTAGATATTGTCAAATTCTATCTGTGGTGACTTTATCACTTTCTGTTCCTATCAGCAATGTGAGGACTAAGGTTCTGCCACATCCTTGCTAACACCTTAGTGTTATCCATTTATTTTTTAAGCTTTTATTTTGAAATAATTTCAAACTTCCAAGAAATTTGTAAGAGTAATAAAAATGCCTCACCTTTACTTATCACTTAAAGTCATCAACTAATATTTCACTTTCTCTCTCACAAATAATTCATATCATTTTATATATTTTTATACAATTTTTTTCCTGAACCATTTGAAAATCAGTTGTAGACATCATGCTTCTTTGTCCCTAAATACTTCAGCATGTGTTTCCTAACATTTTTCTAACATAAACACAGAATAATTATCAAACTCAGGAAATTTAATATTTTATCAGACTTCATGTTTGCCAATCTGCTGAAATTTAAATGGTATCTTCCCCATATTTCTATTATGAAAATGTTTATACTTATAGGAAAGTTGGAAAAATAGTTCTGTGCACATTTGTGAGCCTTCTTGGAGTCAATATTTTGATGTGTTTATTTTCTCTCTTTCATAGACACACACCTCTTTCTCTGCTCATTAGAAAGTTGCAGACATCATAACATCATCCCTTCAACACACATCTCTTAAAAATAAAGTCAGTTTCCCAAACCACTACAACACCATTATTACACCCAGGAAAATTAACAGTAATTCTCTAATGTCATCTAATATCTGAAGTATATTCAGATTTTCTCAGTGGCCTCAAGAATGTCTTTTATAGCTTGTGAATGTGTTTAGAATCTAGGCTGGTAGTCATGTAGATTGTCCCAAATTCTGTATTTGTTTTCTCATGGTTTATTTAACTTCTACCCCTATGCTCTGTATAAAATAGTATCTTATGTTAACTGCATTTCCGCCTGATTATTCCAGAAGCAAATCTTTCATTTTTTGCTATTTAGTTTCCCTTTTTAGTGGATTCCCTATGCATGTTCTTTGCTTATATTTCTGTTGAATTGTGTGCTTTTTCTGAAAGGTTTATAAGAATTCTTTTTACATTCTGGAAAAAAAGTAAAAAGATTTGTAGGAGTTCTGTTTATATTCTGTTGGTTATATATGGGATCTGCATTTCAAACAAGCTACCCAGATGATTATGCCAAGTAGTCTTCGAATCACCTTTTCGAGAAACTGTTCTGTAGAAGTTCTTATCACAGGATCTTCCTTTTTAATCCAGAATTCTTTAAGATCTCAAATAAATAGATGAAGATTGTAATATTTAATCAAAAGAAACAAATGGACTAAAATGAGTCAGACTCATGATATGCTAATAAATATGTGCTTACATTTTTGTTGGTACTCATTTAAGTTACGCTACCATCCTTAATATTAGAGAATGCCAATTTCCTTTCTTTCCTTTGATAAGTGGACATACTGTAGTTTAACCGAAGAGTGTGAGCTGTGGAGTCAGAGCTCTGGGTTCATATCCTGGCTTTATCTTTTTTCTAGTACACAGCCCTGTGTAATTTACTTAGATGTTTATTCTCTAGTTCTTCATCTGTAAACCTATGCAAGTTGCCTTGTACAATTATTGTGAAGATACAGTGAAATAACGAATGTGAAAACATTTAGTCCTATGTTTGATGGAAAATGGACCTTTTTAAATCTTATCCTCCTTTCTCTTTTGTTCCCTTCTTCCTTCTTATGTTTTCTGACTCATTTAAACTATCACACATGTTGGTAGTTACTGACTTTCCTGATTACATTTAGCCAAGGTTCTGTTTTCCAACCAGAATATGTACAGCTAATGAAAACTTCCGATGGCAGGCAGCAGTTACTTCTAAAGACTTACAGATGCTCAAGCAACACAGTAAGGGTTCCATAGTTAAACACACTAAATTCTTCCAGGAACTTACAGAGCTAGAAAGTGCCCTCCAGGAGCAGCATGAGATGAATGTGTCCTTGCAGCAGACTCAAGGAGATCTCAGTGCCTATGAAGCTGAGCTAGAGGCTCAGTTGAAACTGAAGGATGCTGAAGCCAACCAGCTCAAGGAAGAGTTGGAAAAACTCACAAGGCTTACTGAGGTAAGTAAGAGCATGAACCCAACTAGAACCTAAGTAGCTGTACTTGAAGATACCATCCTTCCTTTACTTGTATCTTAATTTAATAGCACTTTTTTTTTGTCAGTTTTTGGCTGGGGCTGGGTTCAAACCCACCACTTACGGTATGTGAGGCCGGCACCCTACTCTTTGAGCCACAGGCGCTGCCCTAAGATAGCACCTTTAATATAGTATATATGGAGTGGTGGGAAAGGCACATTTTTGGAGTTGACATTCTGGGTTCAAATACTAGTCATTTGACTAGTATTTCATGCGCAAATCATTTCATGGCTTCTGAGCCTCCCAGCCTTGTTCCTCTGTGTAAAATGGCTTGTGGTGAAGATAATGGACATGAAAGCACCTACCAATTGATATTCAATAAATTCTGGTGTTTCTTTCTTAGAATAGCTTTACAAGATTCTCTTTTAAGTTAAATTTAGTTTGCTGTTTCCTGTTATGGTTGGTTGAAGAACTCATTTAAATTATACTTGCAAATTAGAGAAAGAATCATTCATCTAATAAATACTTATTGATTGACCTTTGAGAGCCAGGTGCTGTGGTGCTCCAGGGAGAGCACAGACATGGGCACTGTCCTGTGGAACTGACAGTCCAGCAGGTGAAACAAGTATAAAAGAAAAAAGGGACAAAATTCTGTGGCAGAGGAAGGGACAGTCAGGAAAGTCCACTCTATAAAAATGTTTCTTACACTAAGGAAGGGTAAATAAGCTTTGGCCACGTGGAGGTGGCATGAAAGGGTAAAGGATGTGTGTTGCAGGCAGAGAGCCAAAGAGAGAGCACAGTGTATTTGAGGTGCTGAAAGTATGCCTCTAGGCATGCTGATATCTGCTTGTTTCTGTTTTCTCAGTGCCTGACACATAGGAAGTGTCAATATGTCCTTAATGGGTGAAAATGAATTAATAGATTTTGAATCTCAGGAATTGTGTAACAGAGAAAGCATATGAGTAGAAAAGGAACTGAAAATAGGTCTGGTTTATTTTAATTATATTATTCTTTATAAGATCTCAAGTGATCAATTGTCAGTTATCAGGATTATAGTTCTCAAGAGTTCTAAGTTTTGCAAAACTATAATTAACAAGATTAGAATATCAGAAAACAGGACATTGGGGGAAAAAATGAAAATAACAGTAAATGTTTTAAAATAATAATAAGCAAAATTTCTAGATGGCATTCCTTTCAAAGAAATTACATTCTTTTCAAGCCTGCCCTTACTAGCTTTAACTAGCTTGAAATCCTTTATACTTCTATTGTTTTTAGTTTTTTCATCATGAGTCCTTTTTTTGAGGAGGTGGGGTGGGAAACAGGCCCTCATTCTATTGACTACAATGCAGTGTCAACATCATAGCTTGCAGCAACCTCAAACTCCTGGGCTTAAGCAATCCTCCTGCCTCAGCCTCCTTAGTAGATGAAACTACAGGCACATGCCACCATGCCCAGCTAATTTTTTTTTTTCGTAAAGATAGAGTTTTATTATGTTGCTCAGGGTTGTCTCAAACTCTGGCCCCTAGTGATCCTCCTGCCTTGGCCTCCCAAAGTGCTAGGATTGTATGCATGAGGCACCATACTTGGCCTTGTAATTCTCGACAAAAATATTATAAGAGCCTGGCCTTTTTTTTTGTAGAGACAGAGTCTCACCTTATTGCCCTCGGGTAGAGTGCCATGGCGTCACACAGCTCACAGCAACCTCCAGCTCCTGGGCTTAGGCAATTCTCCTGCCTCAGCCTCCCGAGCAGCTGGGACTACAGGCGCCTGCCACAACGCCCGGCTATTTTTTGGTTGCAGTTCAGCTGGGGCCGGGTTTGAACCCGCCACCCTCGGTATATGGGGCCGGCGCCCTACCGACTGAGCCACAGGTGCCGCCCAGAGCCTGGCCTTTTTATTGATTCACTTACTTTTGAAAGAGACATTCCCCACTCTCCCTTGGCACCAGGACGTCCAGGACTGGTCTTCAAACCACACATTGAGAGTACAGAACAAAACATATATTCTCTCTGATGTACAGATCTCTGCTTGGTAAACTTAAGTTATATGAAATCACTTGTGAAGCTTGTTAAATGCAGATTCTCAGGCCTTGTCCTAGAGATTCTGGTCCATCAAATCTGAGATAAGAGTCTAAGCATCTGCATTTTTAATAACCACAAATATCCAAGTATTTATTGGAGGACTGCAGTTTGAGAAATACTGGTGTAAGGGAAAAAACAGCAATAATTGGATTACTCATGGAGCTTTTAAAGGTAGGTACTTGGGCCCACCCTTGAAGATTCTGATTTAGTATTTGGATTGAGCTAAGTCTGATATTTATTGAGTATTACTAGTTAAGGGACATGTTTAAAAAACTTAGGTTTTTACATTTGGAAATATAAACATAAAACTGAGTTGTAAAACCATACTAGCAAGGGATCGTGGATATATGTAAATTTATGTGGGCCTTTGTAGATCATAAATTTATTGTTTACACTATTTTATCATTGCTTCCTATGGCAACAGTTAGAACAATCAACGCTTCAAACAGAACTTGAGAAGGAAAGACAAGCCCTCAAGAGTGCCCTTGGAAAAGCCCAGTTCTCAGAAGAAAAGGAACAAGAGAATAGTGAGCTCCGCACAAAACTTAAACAACTGCAGGTGGAGATTTGTTGTTTTAGAAAGATAGCGATATCTTAGGAAGAGACTTAACCTGATCTAACATATTGTAAACCACTTGAATTATTAGAAAAAGAGGAAATCTTAGTGGTGCAGTACTGTGGTTTCTGTTCTCTTATGACTGTGGTTTAGAGTAGAATTGTTATGATGGTACAAAGAGGTGGAGGCAGTGTCAGTTGTAAACAGTATACTGTGTAAATGCATGGACAAAAGCAATACCTTGCATTTCTTCAAGAAGCAGATTTGTAACCAGATTGAGCTAAAATTACCAGATTTGTGCATTCGTCTTCCACTGAAATTCTTTGTAATTATCCAGAAATTTAACTAGAGTAGGTTACATGCAGTAGGATTTCTTAACTTTAAATAGTTTTCACAATTCCCATCTCAGAAAATATGCTATTAAAATGCAGTCATTTTATATTTATGGGAATGTATGGCAGAATATTTTTACGGCTGTTCTCACAAATAATATACCCAACAAACTGCAGGAGAAGCTGGTGGATAGAATTTTTAGATAATTAAACACTCAAAGAGAACAGATTTCTGAACAAACAAGTACTTAAATCAACACTCAGATCTCTAAAATTGTAAGGTCAGGGGGCCACTTGGCAGGCTGAGGTAGTAGCTCTTGTCTCCAGAAATAAAGGGGCAAAGTTTATGTGGTTTGGAGGAATGCTTCCAAAAACACCATGTAGGGGAACTTGTAACAGATAAGACTAAGATCACTCAAATTCTCTCTTCTTCCAACACCTCAGATATTTTTCCCCAAATTTTAAAGAAATCTAATAACCTAGAATTTAATTTTTATTGCTTTCTGAAGCAAATATTATAAAAGATGTACATGTTTTCCATTCTTGTGTGAGTTGTGTATGTGCCTATTTGGTCTTCATTGGGTTATCACTTTGTATTTTTAGTACAGAAATTTTCAAATCAGAAAAAAGAGAAATTTTTTTTTTTTTTGAGACAGAGTCTCACTTTGTTGTCCTTGGTAGAGTGCTGAGGTGTTATAGCTCACAGCAACCTCAAACTCATGGGCTCAAGTGATTCTCCTTGTCTCAGCCACAAAGTAGCTGGGACTATAGGCACCTGCCTCAATGCATAGCTATATCTAAAAATAGCTACTTTTAGAAACAGGGTCTCACTCTTGCTCAGGTTGGTCTCTTAACTCCTGAGCTCAAGCAATCCACCCACCTTGGCCTCCCAGAGTGCTAGAATTATAGGTGTGAGCCACCTCACCTGGCCAAGAAAATAGTCTTATGATCCTTTGTTTGTCCATCACCTGACTTAAACAGTTGTCAGCATTCATTGTTTCATTTTGTCCACCTTTCTTGTTGCTGGAATATTTTAAAGAAAAATCTCATACCTTTGTTTCATTGATAAATACTTCAGTATACATCTCTTATAGAAAAGGACTAAAATATATTCTTCAGTGGACTTTTCATTGGTAGAAACTAAAATTAGCTTTCCAGAATGCTGGCCCTTATTATAGGACTATCTGAGTTAGAACTAGGTCATTTGGTTATTTGGCCAGCTAACCTCTTGATACAAAGTACAAGTTAAACCAGACCCTCTCTTACTCTTGTCTTTGTGTGTCATTGAGTTCCAATGAACCATGCTAGCTCAAGAAAGGAGACAGTTTGGTAGGAACCAGAGCTGCTCTATCAGTCTCTCAGGGGTTACTTGGCTCTTTCATTTCTCCTCCTCTGTCTCTCTGAGCATTTATTTGACCCAGCATGGACCTCCAACCTGAGCTGATACATCTCTCCAAGTCTAGCACTTACATAGACTTGCTGTACTAGGTCTTGGTTCAAACTATGAAGAGAGTGAGAACCTATTTTCTGGCTAGTCAGTGGATGAACCGGCTGAGAATCAGATCATGTATGGCCAGGATTAGATAGTATAACAGAAATGGCTGCCTCAGCACAATGAGTGGGGACAGTTTACAGAAGGAAGACTCCAGATGGATAGGGCACTAGAAACAGTTAATGAAAATTCTCAATTCTCCATTTTAGTTAAGAGTGTTACACTGAGTTTGAAATAAGGTAATCATTCAGGTAGATCAGGGGAATACAATCAGTAGCTTAGGATGAAAAATTATTTTTCTCTGTAATTTAGGGAAATTTTAGCAGTTTCTTTTTACTTGAAAGAGGAAGTATCTGAATTTAGTTCTGTGGTCTAGATAGATTTGCTAATGTGTTAGTAGTAGTAAAACTAAGCTGGCATATAACAGATAAACTCCCCATTTTACTCCCTCCATAGGATGACAATAACCTGTTAAAACAGCAACTTAAAGATTTCCAGAATCACCTTAACCATATGGTTGATGGTTTGATTCGTCCAGAAGAAGTGGCAACTCGTGTGAATGAGCTAAAGGCAAAACTGAAATTAGGAGTTGGGGAAATAAGGTAAGGGAAAATCAAGACCTCCAAATGTGGGACCACACAAGCTCAGAGTTGTGAGCGTGAAGTTCAGTGATAAACTCAGCCTTCTAAGTTCTATTCATGGCCAATTTCTATTTTTTTATTTTTTTTTTAGAGACCGAGTCTCACTTTATTGCCCTCGGTAGAGTGCCATGGCATCAGCTCACAACAACTTCCAACTCCTAGGCTTAAGTGATTTTCTTGCCTCAGCCTCTCAAGTATCTGGGACTACATGCGCCCGCCAGAATGCCTGGCTATTTTTTTGTTGCAGTTTGTCTGGGGCTGGGTTCGAACCTGCCACCCTTGGTATACGGGGCTGGAGCCCTACCCTCTGAGCCACAGGTGTCTCCCTTCTTTTTTTTTTCTTTTGAGACAGAGTCTTACTGTGTCACCCTCATAGAGAGCTGTGGCGTCAAAGTTCACAGTAACCTCAAACTCTTGGGCTTAAGAAGTTCTCTTGCCTCAGCCTCCCAAGTAGCTGGGTACAGGTGCCTGCCACAACACCTGGAAATTTTTTGTTGTTGTTGTAGTTGTCTTTGTTGTTTGGCAGGTCCGGGCTGGGTTCGAACCCGCCAGCTTTGGTGTATGTGGCTAGCACCCTAGCTGCTGAGCTACAAGTGCTGAGCCGTGGCTGATTTCTTTTGTAGGGTTCTCCTATGGCATTTCTATGACTGAAACATAAGATTTTTTATTTTTTTTTCAGTTATTGGCCGGGGCTGGGTTTGAACCCACCACCTCTGGTATATGGGGCCGGCACCCCACTCGTTGAGCCACAGGCGCCGCCGGAAGATTTTTTAATTCTAATTGTCACTTTAAAAGAATTTTGTGGCTTAGTACCTGTTGCTCAAGCGGCTAAGGCACCAGCCACATACACCTGAGCTGGCAGGTTCGAATCCAGCCTAGGCCCACCAAACAACAATGATTGCTGCAACAAATAATAGCTGGGTGTTGTGGCAGGTGCCTGTAGTCCCAGCTACTTGGGAGGCAGAGGCAGGAGAATTGCTTGAGCCCAGAAGTTGGAGGTTGCTGTGAGCTGTGATGCCAAGGCACTTTACCCAGGGTGACAGCTTGAGGCTCTGTCTCAAAAAAAAAAAAAAAAGAATTTTGTACATTTTATATTTTATACTTTTTGGTATTAACTCTAAAAAATAAAGGTTTTAAGAGTAATTCTTTCTTGAAAGTTCATTACATATGGTCAGGAAGCAGAGTACATTGTACATTTTAAATAGAGAACAAATATCAAAAGAAAGCTGAGAATTATTTCAATTATATGAAATGGACATTTATTCTATGAGCAAGCACTGTTAGCCTGACAGAAGCCTGTGTTTTCAGAGTAGCAACAGTCATTAAAACAATGTTTGGCTCTCAGGAGATGATCTAAGTAAATTGCTATAAATTGACACTGGTTCTTCCAGGTAGCTATTTTTACTCTTGCACTACTGTTAACAGCATGTTTGTATCCAGAATCAAAAATAAAATTTTCCATTTATACTGTCTCTTTTTTCCTCCTTGCTAGAATCCATAATCCTTCAGATGTTTTAGGGAGAAGTCTTGCTGATTTACAAGAACAATTCAGTGAAATTCTTGCACGCTCCCAGTGGGAAAGAGAAGAAGCACAAGTTAGAGAGAGAAAACTCCAAGAAGAAATGGCTCTGCAGAAAGAAAAACTGGCAAATGGACAAGAAGAGTTCAAGCAGGCGTGTGAAAGAGCTCTTGAAGCAAGAGTAAGAAAAGGGCAAGAGGCAACTGGAGGGAAGTGTTTGGCAGATATTAATATTTTTCAGCAAATTACAATGCTTCTTTTCTCATGTAAATATAATACAATATTTTTTTTTTTTTTGAGACAGAGTCTCAAACTGTCACCCTGGGTAGGGTGTTGTGGCATCACAGCTCACAGCAACCTCCAGCTCTTGGGCTTAGGCGATTCTCTTGCCTCAGCCTCCTGAGTAGCTGGGACTACAGGCTACAAGGGCCCACCACAACACCGGGTTATTTTTTTGTTGCAGTTTGGTTGGGGCCGGGTTCGAATCCACCACCCTTGGTATACTGGGCCAGCACCTTACTCACTGAGCCACAGGCACTGCCTGAGAAATCAATTTTAATGTGACTAAAATTCAACCCTAAATATGGTTATGATATCAAAGTCAGGCTTGTTTGTGACACTGTGCTTTTCTTATTCTGGAACAAGTAAGAGATAATTTTATGACAGGTAGGTAAATAATACCACATTATTAGAGTATAGTTTGGTGCCAAAATCTGATGTTTTGTTTTGGGTTTGGATCATAGAAAGCATTCTAGATAAAACTATCCCCAGTAACTCATTAGTGCAAAATTTCATTAACACCCTAAATTAAAATGAAAGATAATTCTATAAAGTGTTTGTTTAAAATAGTTTGCTTTAATAATCATTCTTGAAGGCTCAGCACCTGTGGCTCAAGCGGTTAAGGCGCCAGCCACATACACCTGAGCTGGCAGGTTCGAATCCAGCCCGGGCCTGCCAAACAACAATGACAGCTGCAACCTAAAAATAGCCGAGCTTTGTGGTGGGTATCTGTAGTCCCAGCTACTTGGGAGGTGGAGGCAGGAGACTCGCTTGAGCCCAGGAGTTGGAGGTTGTTGTGAGCTGTGATGCTACAGCACTCGACCCAGGGTGACAGCTTGAGGCTCTGTCTCAAAAAAAAAAAATCATTCTTGAAACTTGATTTCTTCACAGATTAATTTCGATAAGAGGCAACATGAAGCAAGAGTCCAGCAGTTAGAAAATGAAATTCACTATTTGCAAGAAAATCTAAAAAGTATGGAAGAAATCCAAGGCCTTACAGATCTCCAACTTCAGGAGGCGGATGAAGAGAAGGAGAGAATTCTAGCTCAACTTCGAGAGTTAGAAAAAAAGGTAGGGGAGTCTAGGAAGGTGAAACACACAAGTACCGCTTCCTGGGTGCTGCGCTGGTGATCAGGTCAGCTGAAAGGAGTGTTATCCATAGTAGCCTCTGGCTGCATTACTGACACAGAGCTGAACTTGCCCTCAGAGGGATCTGGATCCATGTTGCCCAGGTCTTGAGACCAGGATGTCATCATAGGTGGAAACGAGACTTGGCAACATAAGAAGTGACTTAAGTGTGAATTAGGTGGTACTTAAGAGATAGTATTGGGATGAGTTTGACTCCTTAGAAAACTCTTGTCCAGTTGGATACATCCATGGGAAATTATTTTTAACTCCTCATTTCCTTTCTAATACCCAAGTCTCTTTGTGATGACTTTTCTTCATCCCAACTCAACCATCTACTCTCATTATCACATCTTAGACTGTCAAATTCAGAAATTGCATCTGCCACCTCTGAAATCACAAACTGATGCCTACTGTGATCATGACCTTTTACGACACCCCACACTAACAGTTTTTCGGTCTCATTGAGCTTCTGATTTGTTAGCCCCACCTTTCTGTCTGTTAAGTCCTTCCTGTCTTTACTTGCCTCCTTGTCCAATTTAAATTCCATGTTTTCCCACTAAGCCATTTTTTGCAAATACCCTCAAATCTTTTGTCGTTTTGTCCTATTTTATTTCCCTGGCAAAACTGAAGCTCTCTGTGTTCTTTGGGCCTGCACCCATGGCAGGAATACTTGAAGAAAAAAATCATCCCTATAGTATAGTGGGGCTGTGAGCTGTGACACCACAGCATTCTTAAAAACTGATTAAAACTGATAGTTTTAATTAAAACTTATCACCCATTAAAAACTGATAGTTGCCAGCCTCAAATGGGAAACATGGCCCTTCACTCAGGCAAACTGGCTCTCATGTACCACTGTTTCATATCTTCTCCACTCCTCACACTTGCCACCTCCCCCTTTTCCCAGCCTCAGTAAATATATTACTTCATCCTTCAATGAGAACACATCAATTCCTAAGCTCTATTGAGTCCACCTCAAAAATATATGCCTGGAGTATATGTTCTTTTTCATTTCTGATGCCACCACCCTCATCTAACTATTATCTCTTCTGACAACTGATGTAGCTGCCTGACAGGTCTGCTACTGCCTCTCATGACCGTGTTCCACACAGCAGCCAGCTTCCCTTGTTGTTAGGATAAAAACCAAAGTTCTTAAGCATATGAGGCCCTGCATGATTGACCTCTCGTGAGATGTCTCTTTTGCTCAGTATGCTTTCTCTTTCTTTCAGTTCCTCAGAGATACCAAGTTCTTTCTTCACCACCATGTTCCCCGGACTGTATTCAGCAATTTCAAAGGCTGTTCCATCCATTTCTTAGTGATGGTGCCAAGAAAGGTTTTTCCAATGAATGAAGTTATGAGCACTAAGATTCTAGCCTAAGAAGACTGATTATAAATTTATCTTAATGTTAAGATTTTTTAATTTGTTCAGTGGGTATTTATGGAGCATCTTCTGTGTATCAGGTATTGTTGTAGGCATGGTGGGTGAAGCAGTGAACAGAGCCCTGCCCTTCTGCAGCTTAAATCTTAATTCAGTTCAGCCTGAGCAAGAGTGGGACCCTCTCTCTACTAAAAATAGAAAAAACTAACCAGGCATTGTGGTGAGTGCCTGTAGTCCCAGCTACTCAGGAGGCTGAGGCAAGAGAATCACTTTAGCCCAAGAGTTTGAGGTTGCTGTGAGCTAAGATGATGCCATGGGACTCTACTGAGGGTGTCAGAGTGAGACTCTGTCTTAAAAAAAAAAATCTTAATTCATTGCTACCAAATGATTCATATGGTAATTACTGTTTCCTTTATTTTAGAAGAAACTTGAAGATGCCAAATCTCAGGAGCAATTTTTTGGTTTAGATAAAGAATTAAAGAAACTAAAGAAAGCTGTGGCCAACTCTGATAAGCTAGCCACAGTTGAGCTCACCATTGCCAAAGACCAACTTAAGTCCCTTCATGGAACTGTTTTGAAAATTAACCAGGAGCGAGCAGAGGTAAGTCCATTTGTACAGAACAAGTTTCTACAGTGCTGCTGCGAAAAAACATAGCATCTTGTATTATTTATCTCTTGTTGTAGACTTTAGTTACCTTATTCACCATTGTAAAATTGTCTGGTTTTCTTTCTTTTTTTTTGTTTTTTTTAACTTGTTTGGTTTTCTTTCTTCTTTTTTTTTTTTTTTTTGAGACAGTCTCATTTTGTTGCCCTCAGTAGAGTGCTGTGGTGTCACAGCTCACAGCAACCTCAAACTCTTGGGCTTAAGATATTCTCTGGCCTCAGCCTCCCTAGTAGCTGGGACTACAGGAGCCCATCACAACACCCAGCTATTTTTTTGTTTTGTTTTGTTTTCTTAGAGACAGAGTCTCACTTTTTCACCCTTGGTAGAGTGCTGTGGCATCACAGCTCACAGCAACCTCCAGCTCTTGGGCTTAGGTGATTCTCTTGCCTCAGCCTCCCGAGTAGCTGGGACTACAGGCGCCTGCCCCAATGCCCAGCTATTTTTTTGTTGCAGTTTGGCCGGGGCCGGGTTCGAACCCACCACCCTCAGTTTATGGGGCTGGCGCTCTATTCACTGAGCCACAGACACCGCCCAAAGCTATTTTTTTGTTGCAGTTGTCATTGTTGTTTAGCTGGCCTGGGCCAGATTCAAACCTGCCAACCTTGGTGTATGTGGCCGATGCTATAACCACTGTGCTACGGGCACCAAGCCAAAATTGTCTGTTTTTCTTAATGCCCAAAGATTGTATTTCCCCCATTGCAACTCCTAAGAATTTATTTTGTGTTGCCATATGCCCTGTGTCCTAAAAGGAACCATCAAGTGAAACATACTATCCCTACCTCGTAGTGTAGGGATGAGGAGGTAGCTGTCAACACATACCTGGATGAGGGTTTTGAAGGCTTGTCATACAAGCCTCAAATTTTTAATCTTGTATAGTCATAAGAAAATATGTTTCCTCACAGTACTGTTATGACTCCTGACTGAGATAATGTCTATTATGGTGCTTTATAGTATCCAAATGGTGATAAGATTAAGATAGTAGATCATAGAAGAAAAAAATATATAATGATGAGAGCCCAGAGAGACATTGATCATAAAAGACTATAGAACAGAAAGAAAAAATAGCCCTTGTTCTTTCTGAAGCACCCCATTGCCCACTTGGCCCCTGGGGGCTGGGTACCACATGGGCATAGGCAGCCAGGCAGGCAATGTGATAAGAGCAGAAGAGTAAATCTGAGAGGAAGAATAAATGAAGAAGACAAGCTATGATAGCAGTGCCAACTTCTCATACTTCTGTCCCAGCAGGAGTTGCAGGAAGCAGAGAGGTTCAGCAGAAAGGCAGCACAAGCGGCTAGGGATCTGACTCGAGCAGAAGCTGAGATTGAACTCCTGCAGAATCTCCTCAGGGAGAAGGAAGAGCAGGTCAGTATTGGTACCCTGAGACCTTCTCCTTACTGGGTTCTTATGAGTCCCTAAGGGACTAAATTACTATAGGTGATTGCTCAAAGAACTGCACAGTGCAGTCAATAATCAGTACTTTATCCTCTACAATGTGTCAGGTAGAGTGCAGTAAAGGAGTAATGTGGTTTTCTCACTAGTAAAGTATAAAGAAAAACTATAGAGTTATAATCAATTTGGAAGGATAAACACATCTAGAAATGAATTAATTCATTGACAACTTTGTGTATGTGATATTTGAATAGGTTCGAACTGAGATGGAGAAAGCAGATGCAGGTACTGGAGGAGTAAACTCACAGGTGCTAGAGTTCAAGAAACTGAATGAGACAATGGAGCGACAAAGGACAGAGATTGCGAGGCTGCGGAACGTACTAGACCTCACTGAGGCTGGTAAAGTATAGGACTTTGATTTTTGCAATTTTTTTTTTTTTTTTGAGACAGAGTCCCACTTTATCACCCCCAGTAGAGTGCTATGGCATCATAGCTCACAGCAACCTCAGACTCTTGGACTCAAGTGATTCTCTTGCCTCAGCCTCCTGAGAAGCTGGGACTACAGGCGCCTGCCACAATTCCCGGCTATTTTTTTTCTTAGAGACAAGGGTCTTGCTCTGGTTCAGGCTAGTCTTGAACTTGTGAACTTAGGCAGTCCACCCACCTCAGCCTCCCATAGTGCTAGGATTACAGGCGTGAGCTACTGCGCCAGGCCTTTTGCAGTGGTTTTGTAGTTCTAAAATCAAATCATCCTGTTTGTTCTTTGCCTTTGGAAAATGTATTCACCTGTTGCAAATAAATACCATGCTTGATTTAGAGAGCTATGGTAATTAACTTTAATAAGTAATATCAAAGAATTTAAAAACATTTCTTGTAAGTATAATATTGAGGGACTTGATTACAAAGAGATAAGAGGTTTTTATTTGTGATTTCAAAAGAAATAATGTTTACCAATCTGTTTGTTTTTTTTTTTTACTATACTTTATATAAGGATGTGCTATCCTCTTAGTGTTAGCAAAAACTAATCACCAGCAGGCAGACAAAAGTCAGCTTTGAGAAACTGATAAAATTTATTGGCTGTCATGGAATCTCTTTTGCATTTTGAGAGAGAAAGGAAGTAAATGATTTCATCCCAACTTCCTAAAATGGCTTTCCTTTACAGACAACAAAGGAAGCTTTGAAAACATTTTAGAAGAAATTGCCGAACTTCGTCGTGAAGTTTCTTATCAAAATGATTACATCAGCAGTATGGCCGATCCTTTCAAAAGACGAGGCTATTGGTACTTTATGCCGCCACCACCACCATCGTCATCAAAAGTAGGAATTCTGTGATGTCGGAGTGTTTACTGAATTCTCTTAAAGTATGGCATTGTCCCTTTCCTCAAATTTGTGAACAGATGCCAAGAACAACATTTCTATGCTAAACTGCATATTGAGGTTCTTTGGTGTTTTTAATGTTTGAGATGAAAATAGGGTCTTCCCTGGAAAGATGACAATTGGACATGAATAGTCAATTGTCTGTTGTGGGGTCCCTGGAATGAATATGCTGTAAGGGGAAAAGGGAACTTGAGCTCAGAGAGCCTGTTGAAACTGGGTATAGAATTGTGCAGAGGCTCAGACAGGAAAATAGGCACCTGGATTTCATTTCCTTTTAACAAATATTCAGTGCATACTGAAGTGCAGGCCAAGTATTAGGCAGTGGTGGGGTACCATAGTAAGTGATACAACCCTTGCTCTCAGAGAGCTCCTAGGCCCTGTCAGTATGATTACAAAACAGTGATATGCATGTGACAAGAGACTTGACCTTTGTGTTGTAGTTGCAGAAATGTTAAGAATTATCTCCTGGGGAAGTTCAGGAGGGAAGCCTTCACAGGCAGTTAGCACTTCACAGGTTGTGCAGTTAGCACTTAGCAAGCAATGAGAGATGGCCTTTTTGAAGGGAGGAAAGAGCTTGTGTGGAAGAGGTGAATTGGCATAGCCATGGGAAATAGCCTTGTGGGGCTGGAGAGTTTGATGATAACAGGGAAAGATGAAGCTGGAAAAGTAGATTGGGATCATGCTTTTTTTGTAAAGGGCCTTAAAATCCCTTCCACTTAATAATGTAGGCCATGGGAAAGGATTAGTTTGCTATCATGGCCAAAGATACAGTTTAGGAAGAATATTCTGGGTAAGTGTGCAGGCTAGACTTTTGACAGTAAGCTTTCTGTGGGGCTGTTTGAACTGATTTAAGTGAAGTATAGAAGGAGACAGCTAAATTAGTGAATCTGGAAAAGGAAATATGGGAGAAGGTATGTTAAAGAGACAAAATGGTCAGGGCTTGGTGCCTGGATATGGGAAGATGAGGAGGGCTGTATTCATCCAAAGCGCAGGGGTTGGATGCCGTCCTACCCACATGAGCTGACAAGCAACAGTTAGAGAGAAACGGCTTAGACACACTGGGATCTCAGGACTGATAGACTTAACCAGAACCCTGAAGAGCAGAATCTGAGATCCTCCTCCCAGAAGCCTTGGGCCAACTAGGGCTGGAGGTACAAACAGAGTAAGTTAGAGCAAACATGAGCTGGGTGAGGATTTGGAGGCTAGACCTCAGAAGGAGAGGGAGAAGAGCAGAATAGAGCTTTAAAGCCATGCCAAGCTCCCAGGCTAGCAGAAAACTGATATCCCCAGATTCCCTTGAATGTTTGCAGGTTTCCTTTGCCTCAGTTGCTGGACCATCAGGACAAAGGTAAAAGAAAAGAAACCACCAGGAAAGATGAGAAGAGAGGCCAACACCCTGAGTTCTGATAACTTATGGAGAACTTGTTCTTGTTCCTTTCTCTTGGGAAGTTGCCACATAAAATTAACCCAGTCATATGGTCAGATAACATTTCAGCGTGGTCAAGGACTTGTTACTTCTATAAAATTGTACCAAAAGAAAAGGGATGGATTTTTAAAAATAATTTCTGAAGGATAGAATTTGGTTTGGTTATGTTTACCACATTCTGAGCACTTCACTTTCATAGACCATTCTGATGTGACCCCAGCCATTGCACACATGCAGCCTTTCTCTTTTCTCAGCCTCCCAGACATTGCCATGTTGATCAAGTCCAGAGAGACATAAACTGAAGCGTGTATGTGGCACTGCAGTCTGTGTGGCTGAGTAATCACTTCTCACTTCTGTCTGAAAAATGAGAATTATGATAATGAAAAGAAACTAAGTTGTTTTTCAACTTTGCTACATCTCCGCTTTGACATTTCTCAAAATCAGCCTTTCCATTTGTAATAGATAGTGTGCTCTGCTGTCATTTATTTTAGGTTTCCAGCCATAGTTCCCAGGCCACCAAAGACTCTGGAGTTGGCTTAAAGTACACAGCCTCAACTCCCATTAGAAAATCATGTCCTGGGCAGCAAGATGGGAAGGAAGGCAGTGGACCTCCACCTGCTTCCGGATATTGGGTTTATTCTCCCATCAGGAGTGGGTTACATAAATCGTTTCCAAACAGAGGTAAGTCAAATCATGTGGAGAAGTTGGATTTCTCTTGCATGTTTAATTAACTTTTTATTAGTTCCCTGCAGTTCCTAAGATGTAGTCCAAACTCCACAGCTAGGTCTATGAGGCCCTCTATGATCTGCTCTTGGCCAAACTCCCATCTTGTCTCACTTCCCATCACTCTCCACATCATACCTGACTACTTAAGATGATCATATTATGTTCCATTCCTCAGACCTCCATCTTTTAAATCCCCTGTCTGGAATGTCCTTCTTTCTCTATTCTCTCCCAAGCTGATTCTATTCATCCTTCAATAAGACCCAGGTCCTCAAACATCATTCCTTTACAGAGCCTTCTTCCACTCTGCTTCACCCAGGCTGACTGAGCAGCGTTTTTGCCTTTACTGAAGCATATTGCCTTTACCCTTGCATCACGGCATTAGCTCCAGAGGTAAATAATCAGATCAGGGTAAATCCCTCCTCTTTTACTTAGTAGCTATGTGATCTGCAAATTATGTAGCAGTTCTAAAATTGTTAATCTGTAAAATGGGGATATTATCTTCTAAGCATCTGTTCATTCTGGAACTATTATATTGAGTGCCTCCTTTTATGCAATGTGAAGTAGGCTACTGAATAAATGAATGAATAAGTTAATAACAAATGAACCAACAGGTAGACATAAGGAAATTAAAGTATCAGGCACTGAAGATACTTTGAAACCATGTTTTGATCTGCTTTCCAAAACTACCTTTGACCTTTCTTACATCTCCAGTATCTTGGCTTAACTGCTACTATTTTCCAATAAACTTACTTACCTAGTAAACCATGGTGGTAAAACACTCTTCTGTTTATTTCTTTGAAGATGCAGACAGTGGAGGAGGTAGCCAAGAAGAGAGTGATCTGGATGACCAAGAAGAAACCCCGTTTGTGCCTCCCCCTGGATACATGATATACACTGTGCTTCCTGATGGTTCTCCTGTACCGCAGGGCATGGCCCTCTATGCACCACCTCCTCCCTTGCCCAACAATAGCCGACCTCTTACCCCTGGCACTGTTGTTTATGGTCCACCCCCTGCTGGGGTCCCCATCGTCTATGGGCCTCCACCACCCAACTTTTCTGTCCCACTCATTCCTATGGGTGTACTGCATTGCAACGTCCCAGAACATCATAACTTAGTAAGTGGAAAGACATGTAATTCCTTGTCCACACTGCTTTCATGGGTGACTAATAAGATCGTATGCTTAATGAGGTGACCTATTTATGACTGGATTATATCACAAAAGTGTGTTCGAAAGATAAATGTTTAGAACTGTGCAAGCATTCTCTTATTGAAATAGTAGTGTGCACCCAGCTACTTGGGAGGCTAAGGCAGGAGGATCACTTGAGCCCAGGCATTGGAGGCCAGTCTGAGCAACATAGCCAGGAGAAAAAAATACTGTGAGCAGAAGTTAGTTCATAAACCTGGTTTAACCACTTTATAACAGAAATGCTTTCAGTTCCAAAATTAACCATTTTTATAAAGTTTACATATATTTCTATTGATGAGTGCTATATTAATAGACATGTATAGATACATTCACACACTAATGCCTCTGCTTGTACATGCACATATATGTGTGCATGTGTGTGCACACGAATAAACAGCGTATAGCAAGGTTTTGGTGGGGATTATCTCTGGTAGGTAGAATTTAAGGATTATTATTTTCATAGTTCATGTTGTATTCTGTTTTTCCCATTTCCCCATGGTTTTACAAATGTTTTTTAGAAGTATTTTATTGACTACCCAACATTTCTGTATTTGTATAGCCGAGTATTTGTAAATTCTCACTCTATTTCATATTCTTTATTCTTTTTTATTCTTGATTCTAAGAAATCATTACTTCCTAATCACTAGATTAATTTCTAACTTTTTGGTTCTAAAAAGATAAAATGCATTCCAAGCTTCTCTTTCAAACTCAGAACATCTGGAGGCTTCCCCCCCATCCCCCCACAAAAGAAAGCAGATTGAGAGGAAGATAAAGGACTAAAGACATCTAGGTATCAAGTCACCAGACCCATTTTAACAGGTTAGACTAGATTCAGATGGTCTAGGTGCATTTATGTGGTTAACAATGGCAATCACTCACATTCTCTTGCAGTTTTCCAATGCATGTTATAATTTTTGGCAGTTCTGTCTGTTCAGCATTTATAGATAATCCCTTATGAATAGTTGTTTTACTCTCCCCAGGTACCCAACTGTTCTTATAGTGTCCCAAGTGTTCACATGTTATTTCTTCAGGTCATTCGTTCTTTAAAACCCAGGCAAAACACTTGTTCCTCTATGCACCCTTCTCAGACAACTCCCCTCCCATGTGTCCAGAGGAGGGAGAAACTTGTGACTGTCTCTGATGCTAAATGTTGAACTCTTTGGAGACACATATTATCCACAGGATCTTGGAGCATGTTTCTTAATCATAGTTGGACTGATGGAAACATTAAAAATTGTATTAGTCCATTAATTTCATCTATGACATTGAAAAAATTGCCTTGACTTAATTTATTTTTTCATACTGAAGTTTTAGACTCTACCACCATTTTCCACATCAGAGATACGATTTTAACCACAGTTGATTTTTTTTTTTTTTTTAAGACACAGTGTCACTTTGTTGCTCTTGGTAGGGTGCCATGGCATTTTCATAGCTCACAGCAACCTCCAACTCTTGGGCTCAAGCTATCCTCTTGTCTCAGCCTCTTGAGTAGCTGGGACTACAGGTACCTGCCACAACACATGGCTATTTTTAGAGATAGGGTCTCTTTCTTGCTCAGACTGGTCTCAAACTCCTGAGCTCAAGTGATCCACTGGTCTTGCCTTCCCAGAGTGCTTAGGATTACAGGTGTGAACCATCATGCCTAGCCAATCAGTTAATTTTAGCTTTTGTCAGGAAAGAGGGGAAGCATCCCGTGTTGTTTGAAATTCTGAATTTATTTCTTTGTTCAGGAGAATGAAGTTTCTAGACTAGAAGACATAATGCAGCATTTAAAATCAAAGAGACAGGAAGAGCGGTGGAGAAGAGCATCCAAGCAGCATTCTGAGAAAGAAATGGAAGAACAACATAATATTGATGGTCTTTTGCAAGAAAAGAAAGAGTTGGAGCATGAAGTAGAAGAATTACATCGAGCTATCCAGAAACGTCAACAGCAAAAGTAATTATTAGTAGCCATTGTATTTTTATAATCAGAGGAATATGATATTCATTAAGATAACCTAAATCTCAGGCAGCACTTGTGGCTCAAAGGAGTAGGATGCCAGCCCATACACTGGAGGTGGCGGGTTCACACCCAGCCACAGCCAAAAAAAAAAAGATAACCTAAATCAACACTGTCTAATGGAACTTTCCATGATCTTGAAAATGTTCTAGATCTATAGGGTCCAAAACAGTAGCCACTAGTCATATATGACTATGGAGCACTTGAAATGTGGAACTGAAGAACAGTTTCATTAATTTAATTTTAATTTTAATTCATGTAATAGCCGCATGGTAAATACCATCTTGGACACTGCAGGTCTAAGTTCTCTTGGCCAATAATCCACATCAACTCTTCTAGTAGTTCCTCTTGGGTAATGGCAGAACCATTCTTCCTGCCTAGTAATTCTAGCTAAAAACAATACAGGGGTTCTCCCTTCCTTTCCCTCACACCCCCAGGCATCCAGTTAGTCTCCAACTCCTGCTGAATCTGTATTTCTTTAGTCCCTTTCTGTCATCTCCACTTCTCTGGCTTTTAACCATCTCATCCTAGCCACTGTAATGGCTTCCACACTGGTCTTTCTCTCCACTCTGTCCTTGACATGGTGTAAATCTGACTATGCCACTCTCCCAGGCAATTATCAGTCCTGTCAGAATATACACCACCCTCCGCATTCTGAACCCTGCCTGTCTTTTTTATCCTTGCCCATACACAGTGTTTAGTCCGGCCCACTTACTTTCCTGTGTTTTCCCAAGGACCATATTTTCTGCTGACCCAGCACCTTTGTTTGTGCTATCATGTCTCTGAAATGCTGTAGGGTCAGTTAATGAATGCAACATCTGTTTATTGAGTCAGTTGTGTAAAAGCCTATCTTTTGCAGTAATCCATGACTTAGGACATTTCTCTAGTTTTTATCAGACTGGCCCAGGGCTTGGGAGGGATAGAGGGTTATGGAGGACATGGAGGACATGGAGGTAAGCAAGACATGGTTCCTGCCATCTAGGAGCAGACATATGACTGACAAATAGACCCACAGGGGAAGGCAAAGGCCACACCTACAAGATTGGAACTGGGTGTTTGAGAGTTGGGGGTATGGTTATATCTGTTATCTTGGGGGACATAATATGTTTGGGGGTTGTTTATAGAGTTTTTGAGGGAGATGGTAGGACAGTAGGATAGTTATTTCTTTTCCTAGTTATAAATGATTATTCCAAGAAATTTGATGACACAAAAATGTCTAAAGAAGAGTAAAAAGTCATCTGTGTACCTTTATTTAAAGAAGAATCTGTTAATATGTTAAATTTATTTTTACATTTTACTCTCTTGCAGTCATAGATAATCCCATTTTTAAATAAGTTTGTCTTGTTAGCCTAAAGATATTGAATTATGTGTCATGCTTTTTGATTCATCAAAAGTTGTCACCATAATTTTACTCTAGCAAAATGGAATAAATTACAAAATTGGGTAGACTTCCAGGAAGCCTATGAACTAGGCCTGGTAGGATAGTTTTAAGGAAATGGATGATTATTGTGGGAGTGGCTTGTTTTATGTTTATACGTCAGAAGAGTAAAAGTATCAGCTTTTTCTTAGGCAGGTGCTGACAACACATTGATCTTTGTTATATTTAAAAAGACAGGCTGGGTGTGGTGGGTCATAACTATAATCCTTTGGGAAACACATGAGGACAGAAGTTTGAGACCAGCGTAGGCAACATTGCCAGACCTAAAAAAGAAAAAAAAAAAAAAATACCACGCACACACGCAAAAGAAAAAATTAGCTGAGAGTGGTGGCATGTAGCTATAGTCCCAGCTACTCAGAAGGCTGAGGCAGGAGGACCCCTTGAACCTAGAAATTTGAGGAGCTATGATTGAGCTACTGCACTTTCTAGCCTGATGTCTCTACAAAAGGAAAAAAAAAAAAAACGCCATCGTACATTTTACATATTATGCATTTATTGCCATTAGTATTCCATGTTTAATGAAAATATAAGCCTTGAGCGTAATCTAGTGTAACTGCCTCTCTTGTCTTTGCTCATATAAAATTAGAAAATCATTGTGCATCTTCTTAGCAGTTAGGCTACAAGTATCTATATTGTCTACATTAAATTTTTTTTTTTTTTGAGACAGTCTGACTTTGTCACCCTTGCTAGAGTGATATGACATCACAGCTGACAGCAACCTCCAATTCTTGGGCTTAAGCAATTCTCTTGCTTCGGCCTCCCTAGTAGATAGGACTACAGGTGCCCACCACAACACCCACCTATTTTTTTAGAAACGAGGTCTCCCTCTGGCTCAGGCAGGTCTCAAACTCCTGAGGCCCACCTTGGCCTACCAGAGTGCTAGGATTACGGGCGTGAGCCACCACACCTGGCCAAAATCTTTTAATACGTGTGTATGTTTTTTTAGGGACTTCATTGATGGAAATATTGACAATCTTGTGACTGAACTAGAAATAGAAAAATCACTCAAACACCATGGTGATATTGTTGATGAAATTGAGTGCATTGAGAAGACCCTCCTAAAACGTCGCTCAGAACTTAGGGAAGCTGACCGACTGCTGGCAGAGGCTGAGAATGAACTTACATGCACAAAAGAGAAGGTATGTGCTGGTGTGGTTTGGGGTGAGTGAGACAGTTTACTGTCTGCGTGAAGGATTAAAAAGAGAACAAATGTGGCTCGGTGCCCATAGTTCTGTGGTTAGGGCGCTGGCCACATATACCGAGGCAGGCAGGTTCAAACCTGGCCCGGGCCTCCTAAACAACAACTGCAATAATCAAAAAAAAAATAGCCAGGTGTTGTGGCAGGCGCCTGTAGTCCCAGTGACTTGGGAGGCTGAGGCAAGAGAAATGCTTAAGCCAGTGATTCTCAACCTGTGGGTCATGACCCCTTTTAACAATGACAATACATTGCAGCATTAGGAAGGCTGAGAACCACTGGCTTAAGCCCAAGAGTTAGAGGTTGATGTGAACTGTGACGCCACAGCACTCTACCGAGGGCGACATAATGAGACTCTCTCAAACAAACAAACGAAAAAGAACAAATGGGAAGAGCTCTGCTAGTGAGGGGACTCTTTAGTGACTTGTGAGAATTCAAGCAAGTCACATAAGTCCCTGACCTTTGCTTTCCTCATACATAAATTCAGGCTAACAATATGTAGGCTATTCAGTGTGATTTAAATGAAATAACATATTTAAAACTCCTCTGAAGTTTTAGTTCACAGCTACCCCACTTATCCTGTGTGTATCTTCTTTTTTATTTTTTGGTTCCTGTTATCTATGTTTTTTAAATAGGTCAGTCTTTTTATATTCTTATTAAGCTACAGTGGACCTCACAAGTGTTTATTCTCTAATTTGATAATGATATAAATTTTTTTGTATCAGCTCAGCACCCATAGCACAGTGGTTACGGCATCGGCCACATACACCAAAGCTGGCGGGTTTGAACCTGGCCTGGGCCGCTAAACAACAATAACAACAAAAAATAGCTGGGCATTGTAGCGGGCACCTGTAGTCCCAGCTACGTGGGAGGCTGAGGCAAGAGACTCGCTTACGCCCAAGAGTTTGAGGTTGCTATGAGCTGTGACGCCATGGTACCCTACCCAGGGCAGCATAGTGAGACTCTGTCTCAAAAAAAAAAAAAAAATTTTTTTTTGTATCATTACACAACCCATAGGGAAAAGAAGCTTTTGCAGAGCCCCTCCCTGCTATGGACACATCAGCCATTTTATAAATACCACTTCATTTAACCTTCCTAGCAACCTGGTAAGATGGTGTTAGCTCAGAAGCTCCAACTAGATCAGTCACACAACTGAATTCTGCCTCACCAAGAGCTTTTTTTTCATTAGATGAGAATTCTGTGATGAAGAAATGTCCTTATCCACATGGAACACCTCAGGAACTGTTATTTTTATATTATTTCAGTGTGAATTTGTTTAATATAAATCTATTACCTGAGAACTGGAATGATTAATGAAATTCAGATGACCAGTTCTTTCTGTTGTAGCATGTTAGATTACTGTAAGAGAAAATAGGTGTGAGCAGAAACTAGAGAAAAAATTATCATTGGTATATAAAAGAAAATTAATGACACTCATAGTAGGAAGAGGTAATAAGTGAACCAAGTCTGATAAGCTCTTTTCCCTTCATCCTCCCAAAATGACTCAGGGAAGCAGCTTGGTATGAAAGAATGGGAGAGAGGAAGTAGCTGCCTTTTGTAAGGAATGTGCTAGACATGTTAATACTTGATATAGAAGGAGACAAAAAACTACTCAGAAACAAGGCCTTCTGGAGAGTGTAATGAGTTTTGTCTAATGCTTGGCTAATAAAAGTGACAGAAACCAGCCATCTGAAATAGAAAGAAGTAAGGTGAAATAGCTAGATCTCTAAGAGCTTGCCAGCCCTTTTGCATTCACATGGGATATTTAACATACAGACTCCTGACTTTAGTACAGGGCACGGGCAGAACTTGTTTTTTTTGGCTGAAAGTGAGTCACTGCTCAAACAAGTGCAAACCAAACTCTATTTTGGGGACTTTTGATGACATTGTTTTAAGCCTTTTATGTTAGTAAATAAAACCAAGCTGATAAGAAAAAAAAAAGTGTTTTTTACCAAATCTTATATGGGAAGATTTATGTTTCTTAGCCATAATTAAATCATCAGATTAATACATTTTTGATGATATCTAGAGTATAGCAAGAATCTCTAAGTAGATAGAACCTTGGTGATATCACTTCATTGCCACTTAATCAAATAGATGATTTTATACTTAAAAAAATAACATTAGGAATTAATTTGAAATAAAAACATCTACAGTCCCACTACCTTCGAAAGACTATGCTGATTTTTGCTTAGCCTTTCTGTATTGACACAGTTTTACATAGTTGTTCTCACAGTGCTTATGCCATTTTAAATTTTTTTTCTTTTTTTTAAATGTACCACTTTATTTATTTTTATTATTATTTTTTTTTAGAGACAGAGTCTCACTTTGTCGCCCTCAGTAGAGTGCTATGGCATCACAGCTCACAGCAACCTCTGGCTCTTGGGCTCAGGTGATTCTCTTGCCTCCTGAGTAGCTGGGACCACAGGTGCCCGCCACAACACCTGTTACCTATTTTTTGTTGCAGTTTGGCTGGGCCCGGGTTGTCACCCAAGCTGGAGTGCAGTAACATCATTGTAGCTCACTTCAATCTCAGACTCCTGCCTTAGCCTCCCATGTAGCTGGAACTATAGGTGTCACCATAGCTATCATTTTTAGTTTTTCTAGAGACAAGCCTTGCTTCTGCCCAGACTGGTCTCAAATTCCTGGGTTCAGACTATCCTCCTGCCTTGGCCTCCCAAAATGCTAGCATTGCAGATATGAGCCACTGCATCCAGCCTCTTCTTACCATTTTAAACACTCCACAATATTCACTGTATTAATGCATTATTATTTAATCTATTATTTGTTAAGTTTTATATTATCTCAATATACAATGAGCATTTTCATGTTGTACTTATTTGCTTCTGAATTATTTTCTGTTAATTGGAAAATCAAAGTTAATGGACATTTTTATGCCTTTCTATATTGTCTGGTCGTTTTCCAAATGAGTTGTATCAGTTTATACAGCCAATTGCTGCAAGTGAGTGTTGTAACTGAATTGCTATTAATGACAGTTTCTTTTCTAGACAAAAAATGCTGTTGAAAAGTTCGCCGATGCCAAGAGAGGTTTACTGCAAACTGAGTCAGATGCTGAGGAGTTAGAAAAGAAAGCTCGGGAAACTGCTATTAACCTTGTTAAAGCTGATCAGCAGCTAAGGTAGGTGAAATCCCTAAGCCACTGATGTATACAACAAGATGAATGAAAAGTTTTCATCTGAAAGGACAATATTGGTTTATGATAAAATACATGTTCATCTAAAGGCCTTGGGGAAAATACAGGAATGTGTTTTAGATTGCTCCAGGCTGATGCAAAGGATTTGGAGCAACACAGAATCAAGCAAGAAGAAATCTTGAAAGAAATAAACAAAGTTGTGGCAGTGAAAGACTCAGACTTCCAGTGTTTAAACAAAAAGAAGAAAAAACTGATGGAAGAGTAAGTAAGGCTTTGGTATGGCTGCAAGGGGCTTGTGCTGCAAGACAGCTCTGGGGGGTCAGTCTCCATTAGGATCTGCTTTAGTGCTGCTGGTGCTTTGTAGGCTTCAGAAACTGCAAAAAGACATCGAGACGGCAGAACAGAGTGAGGATCACCACCTGCAGGTCCTTAAAGAATCTGAGACCCTCCTTCAGGCCAAGAGAGCTGAGCTGGAAAAGCTGAAAAGCCAGGTATGGCAACAGATACCTTAAGAAAACAATTCAAACTGCATTAAACTTGCTATGTTTTATTACTATCAAAGTGATACAGAAAAGATTAGGAAATAGAAAATAAACTATAAAGAATAAATTAGGCTGCATATCATGGTGGTTAAGTGTTTAACTTTGAATCTCAGCTTAATATATTGTTAAGTAAAAGAAGTGAGTCTCAAAACATGGTATACTCTGAGATCATTTTTATAGGTGTTTATGAACACTTGTCTTTTTAGTCAATACAGAAGTACAAAAGTTGTCATCTGATAAGGGGAGAGTCTGAGTACATTCTAGTTTTGCCTTTTTTGCATGTCTGCATTACCTGCTTTTTTGTAAACAAATATGTATTGCCCTTAAAATTGTAAGTAATTTTAAATTTAAAAAACTAGTAAAATTTTAAAATATCTGCCTAACTTCTATCATCTAGGTTGTCAAAATGGAATAAGGCACAGATAGGAAAGTTCTTTGAAAACCATAACCTTGAGTATAATCATTATTATCCTATTTTTCTTGCTGTGATTTGAATGATTTTAAGCATGTGAGCTCAAGGTCTTTATTAGGCATTTCATGCCTTCTCCCCCAGCTTGGCCTTCCTGATTTTGGGAGCTCCAATATTATTAGCTCCTGATTTTCCCTCACAACCTGTAGCTGGACTAAATCATCTCCAAGTTAGCACTGAAGGCTGTGTGGCCTCTGTCAAACTTTACACTCTTGTTTTTTCTTTAATACAGGTGACAAGTCAGCAGCAGGAGATAACTGTCTTGGACAGGCAATTAGGGCATAAAAAGGAGGAGCTGCATCTACTCCATGGAAGCATGGTCCAGGCAAAAGCTGACCTCCATGAAGCTCTGAGACTGGGAGAAACTGAAGTAACTGAGAAGTGTAGTCACATCAGGGTATGCTTTTCAGTAGGTTTTCTTTAGAGTCCTAGGACAATGCTATAGATTTTCTTTGAGGCATTTTCATGGTTCTGGGAAATGAAAGTATAAATTCCTGAAGGCTTGCCTCTATAAAATTAGTTTGGCATTATGTTATATATCCATGCTGTGGCTGTCAAATGTTATTTCCCCACCATGATGTTTTCTGGATATGGTCAAGGTTCTCCTGCCTCTTTGCCTTTCTCATACCACTTTGTCTCCGGGAATTCCCTTTCTCCCCTATCACTAGCCAGATCCCACCCATTTCTCATGGCCCAGCTTCATGCCACTTCCTCTAAGATGTCCCTGACTTTTACCCTAGAAGAAGGAGTTTCTCTTTCTTCTGAGTTTAGTAATACCCCATGTACACATTTCCTGGGGCATCTTACCCTCTCATGATTGTGTTTACTTTCCCTTGAGGTTCTGAGCCCCTCAATAGCAGGAACCATGTCTCAATCAGCCATTTCTGTCTGCAACTCACTGCTTTGTACATAGTAATGCTGCATATACATTTACATGAAGATAATGTTACTTTCTTACATCTATTATACAGAGATTTTAGTGTAGAATATAGTACAGTTCTTGACACAAAAGGCAAAACTGAGTTTGTTTCCAAATTAGAATTTCTATTAAATGACATAATTAATAACAGAACTATTTCAAAGTAATTTCTATTTATAAGCACAGGAGGAGATGACTTTTTTTTTTTAAACACAGGAAGTAAAATCTCTTCTGGAAGAACTGAGTATTCAGAAAGGAGAACTGAATGTCCAGATTAGTGAAAAAAAAACTCAACTTGCGCTTATAAAGCAGGAAATTGAAAAAGAGGAAGAAAATCTTCAGGTAGTTTTAGGGCAGATGTCTAAACACAAAACTGGTAAGTTTAAAGGAAAACAGCCATATAAAGTTTGAAGTTGGAAATGTCTGTGTTCCAGGTCACAGAAAAAATATAAATGGCCAAATAAACTTCTTCTAAAGTTTAACCTTACTACTGATAAGCAAAGAAAAGCAGGTTGTAAAAGGAACATATTATTTTCAGCCAATTGAATTGATAAAGTTCATTTAAAAGCAAAATAATCGTATTTATTGCTCATTAGAGTATGCCAAAAGAAACGAGCACTTACACATTTCCAATTGAAGGATTCTCAGTGTTTCAGAATTCCTAAAATTCACATCTGTCGAACCAGTGAGTCCATTTTTACCCATACAGAGAAGGCAAGCATTTATATACATCACAGTAATATTTATAGTGACAAAATTTGGAGACAGATGACCAGTTTATCTCCAAATTATTATTTATTTATTTATTTATTTATTTTGTAGAGACAGAGTCTCACTGTACCGCCCTCGGGTAGAGTGCCGTGGCGTCACACGGCTCACAGCAACCTCTTAACTCCTGGGCTTACGCGATTCTCTTGCCTCAGCCTCCCAAGCAGCTGGGACTACAGGCGCCCGCCACAACACCCGGCTATTTTTTTGGTTGCAGTTTGGCCGGGGCTGGGTTTAGAACCCGCCACCCTCGGCATATGGGGCCTGCGCCCTACTCACCCAGCCACAGGTGCCGCCCTCCAAATTATTTTTTAACATTTAATGACACACAGGTGTGTTCAGAGAAGAATGAAATGAATATGGAGTATAGTCCCAATTTATTTTATTTTATTGTGTGTGTGTGTGTGTGTGTGTGTGTGTGTGTATAGCAGGCCCAGACCGGGTTCGAACCTACCAGCCCTAGAACATGTGGCCAGCGCCCTAACCACTGAGCTACAGGCAACCCCCCCTCCCCAATTTATTTTAAAAATGTGTGTGTATGTGCACACACACATGCTCCTAAAAGGAAATACATCAAAATGTTATTGTAATAGTGTCCATCTTGGGATGGTAGGATGATAATGGGTCTTCATTTTTTTCCTTTTATGCCTTCTTTTTTTATATTTTACAAATTTTCTACAGTGAGTATAAATATTAATATTTATATAATTAAAAAAAGTTAATATTTAAATATTTATTTCAAAGGGCAAAAAAATGGGATTTTTCAGTTTTTTTTTTGAAACAGTGTCACTTTGTCAACCTCGGTAGAGTACCATGGCATCATAGCTCACAACAACCTCTAACTTTTGGGCACAAGTGATTTTTTTGCCTCAGCCTCCCTAGTAGCTTGGACTACAGGTGCTTGCCACAACACCCAGGGTCTCTCGCTGTTGCTCAGGCTAGTCTCTAACCCGTGAGCTCAGGCAATCCACCCACCTCGGCGTCCCAGAGTGCTAAGATTACAGGCGTGAGCCACCACACCCGGCCTAATTTTTAAGTCTTTATTTCAGAATATTATAAGGGTACAAACATTTGAGTTACAGAAATTGCTTTTGTAATGTTTGAGTCAAAGTTATAAGTGTATTATCACCCAGACAGTATGTGTTGTCTTATTATAAAAATCTCAAGTCTTTATTTTAAAGTTTTTCCTATTTATTTTGGTCAATTTTATTTCTATAAAATTCTCCTGGGCTTTTTGATGTGAATGAAGCAAAAAAATAATTAATTAATTAAATTCTCTTAGTTCATCCTTTTTTTGTGGAGGCAAATACTTTTAGAACCAAATCTTCATTAAATGTTTTTTTTTAACAAATCAAACAATGTTTAATAATACTTTCAGAAAAGTTTTTCCATCAAAAATATAATTAGTACTATTAATGCAACTCAACAAAATTTTTTTATTATCTTGTACATTCAATAGCATTATTTTCGGTTTCATTTTGTAAATGTTTTCAAGTTTATTTAATAGCATGGGCCATGATTTGTTTCTGTCTGTTAGAACTAAAGAATATTCTGGACATGTTGCAACTTGAAAACAACGAGCTACAAGGTTTGAAGCTACAACATGACCAGAAAATGTCTGAGTTAGAGAAGATTCAGATTGAAGTGCTAGAGGTAATGAACAAAACCATTGTACTCATAGCAAACTGCATTCTTTCAAATTTAGGATATTTGAGTCTCTCTTATCTGATTTAGGAGAAACTGGAGTTAGAGAATTTGCTGCAGATAGCCCAGCGACAGAAAGGGGAAATAGAATGGCAGAAGCAGCTCCTTGAGAGAGAAAAAGGAGAAATCGAGCAAATGACTTCTGAGTCACGAGCATTACAGTCTTGTGTTGAGCGTTTGAACAAAGAAAAGGAAGATCTCCAGGAGAAATGTGACATTTGGGAAAAGAAGGTGGCACAAACCAAAAGGTGAGAGCAAGAACAAATAAGCTTGTTGGATCACTTCTTGAAGTCCAAAGCCTTGTAATACACTACAAATCGTGGGAAGATAGGGATAAGGAAAAAAATATGCCATGAAGTTGGTATCATAATACAGTTCACCATTAGCATTTTTAGTGAATTTCTTAATCTATTTTGGGGGAGTTTTGTGGTATTTGTTTCGTTTTTTTTTTTTTTTGAGACAGGGTTCCGCTCTTGGCCCAGGCTGTGGTGCAGAGGTAAGATCATAGCTCAGAGCAACCTCAGACTCTTACCTCAGTCACATAAGTAGCTAGGACTGTAGTACTCTTCTGATTTTTTAAGTAAAATAATACATGCTGGAAATAAATGGAGATGTATACCTCCTTCGTGGATAGGAAGATAATAATGTTAAAATTTAGCTCTCAAAAAAAATTTTAGCTCTCCTCAAATTGACCTATAGGTTCAAAATAATTACCCAATCAAAATCCAAAAAAAGATTTTTTTTTTTTTGGTGGAAATTGACCAGCTTGTTCTAAAATTCATATAGAAACACAAAGAACCTAGAATAGAATTTATATAATTTCTTAGGTATGGAAAAGAAGAACAAAATTTTAGGACTAAACTTCTTGATTGCAAGACTTTCTATAAAACTGTAGTAATCAAAACGCTGTGGTATTGATATAATAATGGCAAACATATGGATAAGTGGAATAGAATAAAAAGTCCAGAAATAAACTATATTTCTTTTTTTTTTTTTTGGAGGCAGAATCTCACTCAGTCACCCAGGATAGAGCACCGTGGCATCATCATAGTTCATAGCAACCTCAAACTCTTGGGCTCAAGCAGTCCTCTTGTTTCAGCCTTCCAAGTGGTCTCCACCTTGTCTCCACCTCTAGAGAAGCCTGCCACCATGCCTAGCTAGTTTTTCTATTTTTAGCAGAGACAGGGTCTCACTCGGGCTCAGGCTGGTCTTGAACTCCTAAGCTCAGGCGATCCACCCACTTCCACCTCCCAGAGTCCTGGGATTACAGGCTCCAGCCACCCTGCCCAGGCCAGAAATAAACTATATATACTTTGACAAAGATATAGCCTTTTTCCCCACAGAGAAAAAAATGGCCTTTTTCAAAAAAAGTTGCTGAAACAGTTGGATATCCAGAACCAAAAATATGAACCTTAATTTATACCTCACACTGTATATAAAAATTAACTTAAAATGAACCATAAACGTAAATGTAAAACCCAAATATAAAACTTCTAGAAGAATATGGTAAAAAAATCTTTGTGACTTTGGGTTAGGCAAAAATTTCTTAAATTTCTTAAATATGTTACCAAAAACATCAATAAAAAAATAAATTGATAAAATTAGACTTCATCAAAATTTAAAATGTCTGACCAGTATGATGGTTTACACCTATAATCCCAGCACTCTAGGAGGCTGAGGCAGGAGGATCCTTTGAGCTCAAAAGTTTAATACCAGCCTAAGCCACAGCAAGATCATATTTCTATTAAAAATAGAAAAACTAGCCTGGTGTGGCAGGTGCCTATAGTCCCAGCTACTAGGAAGGCTGAAGCAGGAGGATCACGTGAATGCAGGAGTCTGAGGTTGCTGTGAGCGAGGCTTGAGGCCATGACACTCTAGCCTGGGTAACAGAGCGAGACTCTATCAAAAAAAAAAATTAAAATATCTGTTCCTCAAAAGACACTATTAAGGTAATAAAAAGACATGTCTCAGGCTGGAAGAAAAATCTTTGCAATCACATTTCTGATAGAAGACTTGTATCTAGAATATGTAAAATGCTCTCAAAACTCAATAATAAAACAACCCAGTTTTTTAAATGTGTAAAAAATTTATAATGTGTAAAATGTCTGATTTGAACAGAAGATAGAAGGATGGAAAATAAGCACATGAAAAGATGCTCAGCTTAGGGAAATGCAAATTAAAACCATAGTGAGATAGCACTACACACCTTTTATAATAATCATGCCAAATGTTAACTGAGAACCTTTCATACATGATTGTTGAGAATAGAAAATAGTGTGACTTTCATTGAGTTGCAATGTCCCTTCCCCTACAAAAGAAGAAAGAAAGAAATGGTATGATTACTTTGTAAAACAGTTTAGCAGTTACTTAAAAGACATAAACCTACCAAAAGATCCAACCATTCCACTTGTACATATTTACTCAAGAGAAATGAATATTTTCCACACAGAGAATATACTAATGGTCATTGCAGCTTTATTTGTAATAGTCAAAAACTAGAAATGACCCAAACATCCACCAACAGGTATGTAGATAAATAAATTGTAGTATATCCATACTGCAGACTACCACTCATGGAGTATTGAAACATAAAACACCATGGACGGATCTCAAAGTAATTGTGCTGGTGAGAGAATCCAGACAAAAACAAGTCCACACTGCATGGCTCCCTTTGTGTACTAGAACACATGCTCATGTGTGTCTCTTAAGTGACAGGTCCCACTGTACATACAATTGTTTCCTGCTGTTCAACTTTTCACAAGCTAGCCATCCATTTTTATCTCTCAGACTTTTGGCATTCTGAATGCTTTCCATGTTTTTATCCATGATTTTTATAAAACTTCGGTGAGTCACTTTAAAACAAAGATCTAAAAAGCTGATGACAAGATTTACTTTTCAAATGAATTGTCTTAAGTTTTGTGAAGGTTTATAATCATTCAGACTTTCCATAACTGTACATTGTGAAAGGGTAACACTATTCCTCAGTCATCTCTGTGTGTACTTGAATATTTTATATTTGATAGTCTTATTCTCTGGTAGGGTTTTAGCAGCAACAGAAGAAAACAGCAAAATGGAAAAATCAAACTTAGAAAAGATGGAATCGAATGTCAGAGAACTGAAGAAGGAACTAGACCAACTACACAGAGACAAGCTCACACTGCATAACGACATAGTAGCAGTGCAGCAGCAGCTACGAGGTATGAAGCAACAGACAGGGAAAGTGATTTCCTTCCCCTTTGTATGAGTCTTTGATTGATTTTTCTTATTCAGAAGTAATTCGTGCTAGTTAGACATAGAGCTTCTTTCTAAAACTAGATTGTGGTAATGGTTGCATAACTCTGAATCTACTTTATAGTATATATTTATACTTTTTAGCCTTTGAATTATATACTTTAAATAAGATGTACATATGTGACTTTTATCAGCTTAATAAAGCTGTTTTTTTAACAAAAGAAAACCCTAATTCATGTTTCTTAGAGAATAATTTTAAAACGTAGCAAAAGGATGTACTAAAAATTGCTATGAGCCAGGCGCAGTGGCTCAAGCATGTAATCCTAGCACTCTGGGAGGCTGAGGCAGGGGGATTGCCTGAGCTCACAGCCTGAGCAAGAACAAAAACCCATCTCTACAAAAAAAAAAAAAAAAAAAGCCAGGCCTTGGTGGGGGCACCCGTAATTCCAGCTACTCAGGAGGCTGAGGCAGGAGAATTGCTTGAGACCAAGAGTCTGAGGTTGCTGTGAGCTATGACTCCAACAGTGCTCTCCCAAGGGTGACAAAGTGAAACTGTTTAAAAAAAAAAAAAAATTGGTATTGACCTCAGCTCCTCAGAGATAATTCCCATTAACAGTTTGGTGAATACCCTTTCAGATTTTTCCTAGGTGTGTGTGTAGTTTGAAAAACAAAAACAACAAAGTAGGCAGCGCACATAGCTCAGTGGGTAGGGCACGGGCCACATACGCAGAGGCTGACAGGTTCGAACCCAGCCTGGGCCTGATAAAATAATGACAGCTGCAACAAAAAAAATAGCGTTGTGGCAGGCACCTGTAGTCCCGGCTACTTGGGAGGCGGAGGCAAGAGAATCTTTTAAGCCCACGAGTTTGAGGTTGCAGTAAGCTGTGACGCCACAGCACTCTACCCAGGGCAATAGCTTGAGACACTTGTTTAAAAAAAAAAAAAAAAAAAGATGTAAATAATAAAGATTTTTAAATTACTAAATATTGATAAACATTCATGGTAATTTATTTACAAAAGCTGCTGAGCAATTCTAGCTAATGATATACTTGTTGAGCATTTACTATTTCCTAAGCATAAGACATTTTCTCAATCCTCATAACATTTTTTTGAGATAGAAACTATTATTTAACCTGTTTAAACATAAGGAAACTCAAGTTTAGTTTTCTTGTGACTGCTTAAGTAAGAAGTGAATGCTCACGGTTATCTAGCTAGTAATTGACAAAACTAGTATAGATATAAAATTTATTCCCAAATTGTCTTCCTGGAAGGTTGTACTAAATTTACCTTTCCACTAGCAATCTACATTACCTGTTATTAAACCATGCAACATGTAAATATTTTTATGGTCAGGTTTTGAACATGAAAATCTTTAAAAACCTGAAGCTTCATGTCCAAATCTGGGTAAACTCTGTCTTTTGGCCTGTAAATGTGGCATGGCATCGTCATACATGTAACAGAAATTAGCTTCAGTTAACTTCTACTCTACTTTTTTGGGAGGCTGGTGGGAATCTGTAAAATATATATATATAGGGCCGGGGGAGGTGGCTCACACCTATAATCCTAATACTCTTGAAGGCCAAGGCAAGAGGCTCACTTGAGCTCAAGAGTTTAAGACCAGCCTAAGCAAGAATGAGACCCTGTCTCTACTAAAAATAGAAAAATTAGCCAGGCGTTGTGGTGGGTGCCTGTAGTCCCAGCTTCTGGAGGGGCTGAGGCAGGAGGATTACTTGAGCCCAGGAGTTTGAAGTTGCTCTGAGTTAGGCTGATGCCACAGCATGCTAGCCTGGGACAACAAAGTGAGACTGTCTCAGGAAAAAAAAAAAAATAATAATAATATATACATATACACACACACACACATATATTTCTTACTTTATGAAAATGTTATTTCTGTAGAAAAACAAGAAGCAGTAAACTTACTACAGGACGAACTAGCTAATGTGCAAGACCGTTTGAATCTAGCAAAACAGGTAAGGTCAACAAATGCGATCTTTTAATACTATCCTGAAGGCATGCAGGCAATTGGTTTAAATAAAAAAAAATCAAGTAGCTTCATTCATTTTCATGACAGCAGGTCCCATAGGGCCATTTGCATAACACTATCATCACATAAATAAAAATTTTAGTGCAGAGCAGTGGTTTTCTAATTTATTTTAGCCGTAGAACTCCTGATTCAAACAAGGTGTTAACTCAAAGCTAGTAAGTAATGCAAATCAAAGCCACCCTGAGATATCACCTAACCCCAGTGAGAATGTCCCACATCACAAAGTCTTAAAACTGCAGATGCAGGCGTGGATGAGAAGGGAACACTTTTACACTGCTAGTGGAACTACACACTAATTCAACCTTTTTGGTAGGACCAAAAGAACCTTTTGAGTTCTTTGAAGATTCTCCATAAATTTGGAATCCTCAAGGAGATTCCAAAGAATCTGTGAAGATTCTCCATTGAAGAATCTATGGAGAATCTTCAAAGAACTCAAATTAGACCTTCCATTTGATCCTGAAATCCCATTAGTAGCTATCTACCCAGAAGAAAAAAGATCATTTTATCATAAGGACATTTGCACTAGATTGTTTATCACAACTCAATTTATAGTTGCCAAAATGTGGAAACAATCTAAATGCCCACCAACCCAGGAATGGATTAACAAGCTGTGGTATACCATGGAATACTATTCAGCCATTACAAAAGATGGAGACTTTACATCTTTTGTATTAACCTGTATTGAATTGGAACACATTCTTTTTAGTAAGCATCACAAGAATGGAGAAAGAGGAATCCATTGTACTCAATTCTAATATGAAGGCAGTAGATGATCTAATACAAGGTGGGGGGGGGTAGGGGGATGAGGGAGCAGGGAGAGGAGAGGAGGGAGGAAGGTGTGGGGAGGTCACGATATATGGCACACCTTGGGGGTAGGACACAATTATAAGAGGGACTTTACCTAACAAATGCAATCAGTATAATGTAATTCTTTGTACCCTCAATGAATCACAAACAGTAAAAAAAATGGATTAATAAAGATTGAATAAAGATTACAAATTAGCCCTAAGGAAAAAAGAAAGCTAGTAAATAGAATGGTGGCTAGACCAGAGCCCAACCAACAGCAGTCCTTCATTAGTCCTTCTGTGGGCTGCAGAGACCAGATGGACCATCTCTAATCCATGTCACAGTTGAGGCCTCTGAAGGCTGGGCTTAGATTTGATTATTCATTGAGCTGCAAAGTAACTGCCAGATCTGGGCCTCCATCTTGTCGGATGTTGAATAGAGCAGATCTTTCATCTTTGTACTTTTGATGATCTTCCTAAAGGTAATTCCCTATTGTCCTGTGAGAATAGTGCTATAATTTGAATTTCAAAGAACCTCAAGCAAGTTCTGGAACTCAGTTTCTGCTATGTAAATTAGGAATTGGGTTAGACATCCAAATTCTCTTCTGCTTTAAGATTCTGTGTTTCTAAGACGTATAAAACTTAAAATCAAACTAGTCACTCTTTTAAAAATCTTAAAATCTCAGATTCTAGTGAATATTTTCTGTGTGGAAAACATGGTTAACTTTTTCAAAAATCCTTAATTTGATTTCTTAAGTATTTATTTTCTGAGTTTTTGAACCTGTATAAATATTTCAGTTAGTAACAAAACCAGACTTTAGATTCATTTCCAAAAAGAATTAAGTCTTATTCACAATTTTCCTACTCTTCTGAAGAGTCCTGTGAGATTGGTGATACTTATCCCCACCTCAGTGACAGGGCAGCCAAAGCTCAGAGGAACTGAGTTTCTTGCTGAGATTTTGACAGCTTTTGTCACCTTATTTTTTTAGGTACTATAAAGAGGAAAGCTAATTAAATTAGTTCTGAATACCTTTCCGTAAGTTTGTTGAGGTATAAAGGTTATGGAGCGTTTATGCTTCTCTTTGTGTCAGACTTAGTAAATATGGGATGGTACTGGCCACTGCTAGTAAAGATGGCTTTGTTAGCAGTTTCAAGTTGTTCTTTCACCTAAAGGACCTGCTTCACACCACCAAGCATCAGGATGTATTGGTTAGTGAGCAGACCCGGCTCCAAGATGACATCAGTGAATGGGTAAAGAGGATTGAACACTGTCAAAAAGAAGGGGAGACAAAACAACAACAACTTCAAGTGCTTCAGAATGAAATTGAAGAAAACAAGCTCAAACTAGTTCAACAAGAAATGGTACTATATGCAATTTTATATAAAAGGAGGAATTTTATTGCTCATGTGAGCATTTGGCTCTGGCTGCCTGTGGCTCCCTTGGGATTCATACCCATGGATCTTTAAAATCAGAACATTGGCCCTTTGCAGCTTCAGTCCCTTCCTCACGTGTTGGCCAGATAGTTTCCAAGCCCCAGCGTGATCACCTTGCAAGGACTGTCCCTGTGGGCTGTTTTCTACTTCCTGTTGAACTGGAAGTTCATGTCCATGTCCATGAAGGTGCCCACATTTGGGAAACTTGAGTCTTTGCAATTTTATGACTAAGGTTATTCTCTATTAAGATGCTGCAGAAACTCCAGAAAGAGAGAGAAAGTGAAGAAAAAAAATTAGAAGCCAGTAAAGTGACACTGAAGGAACAGCAGTACCAGCTGGAAAAGGAAATAATAGAGCAGAAAAGCAACTTGGACCAGATGCTCACAAAGGTGTTGGTGGCTGAAGAGCGTGTCAGGACTCTGCAACAAGAGGAGAGATGGGGTGAGAGCCTGGAGAAGACACTCTCCCAAACCAGTAAGTATTCTGGACATACTTGGGGAGGGGTGTGTGTGGCTGTGCTGATTGTCTTGTAAAGCATATAATAGAGACTCAGGCCCCAGCCAGAGCCCAGAAAGGAGGCAGAAGAAGCAAAGCAGGTCTGATAGTCTAGTGCAAGATGAGGAAATAGGTTCAGAGAAACAAAGGGAATTGGTGTCTCTATGGAAAAGACATTTGATACTGAGACTGATGAGCAAGTGTTTTTACTCTACCATTTGTCTCCTTTGAGAATGCTATCCCAAGGAAATGGAACATTAAGGCAAAGAACTGTGAAAAGATGCTCTGAAGAATATTATTTATGAGTGTGGGAGACAATGATTCATTTCATCTCAGCCAGTCAAAAAACAATATTAGTAGTTCTTCTGTCCATACTTGACATAAATGTAGGCATTTGACTTTGGGCCAGTATACCCTTTCTGGAACCGTATGTAAATAGAGCTGACATGGAAATCCAGGATAAGTGATTGTTCTTACATCATAAATGGTTTTTTTCTTTCTTAGGCTTTAGGGCTCAATAATACTCAGAAACTGTTGTGGACCTGGGGATCTGAAAGGGTTATTCCTTTTCCCAGTGGAACTCTTGACACAACCAGACATAATAAATTCCTTATGAAAATGAAACTAAATAATTAGCTGAGTTTTGACTATGACAAAAGTCATGAAAAATAAAATCTGGGCAAGGTACTACTCTAAATAGGGTGATAAGAAAAATCTCTTTTTAATATCACTTTTATTTCTAAGCACTCTTTGTTGAGTACTCACTATGTACCAGGTGTTTGCACACATGATTGCAATTGAACATCAGGAAATACATTTCTCATCTATAAAATGGGGCTCATGCCAGCATGGGAATCAGCTCCAAATCATGTACTCTTTCCACTGCACTGCCCCCTGTGAAGGAGTGTCCCTCTTTATTAAATTCAAGGTTTATAAAAAACATTTCAGTCCATTCCATGTTCCACACACCTCGGTATTCCTTCTCTGTTTACTCTCATTGTTCTAAGAATTGAAAGGGAAGATGGTAGCTGTCACTTTGGGATCAGGCCCTCCAGGAACCAATTACTTGAAGAGGCACCTTTATCTGGGCCTTTTTCAGGGACTTTGGTGTGGGTCAGAGTAGGCTTGTAAGACTTGGGAATGGAGGAAAACACCTGAGTAGGTGGCATGTCACTATTATGTGGTCTACCACAAGGGAAGGAAAGCACTGCCCACGGCTGGCCCAGGGCCTTTGGCTGAGTCTACTTAAAATGCTCATTTCAGAACGGCAGCTTTCAGAAAAGGAGCAGCAATTAATAGAAAAGTCAAGTGAGCTGCTGACTCTTCAGAAAGAGGCAGACTCTATGAGGGCAGACTTCAGCCAACTGCGGAACCAGTTCTTGACAGAAAGAAAGAAAGCTGAGAAGCAGGTGACCACTCTGAAGGAAGCACTTAAGAGCCAGCGGAGCCAGCTGGAGAAGAACCTTCTTGTGAGTACCTACCTGCTGCCCTGGCAGTTTGTGAGGAAGTGATAAATGTAAATTTTTAAACTGCAATACCAACTCAATATAGAGAAAATAAAACTACTCAACTGTTGTTATTGATGTATTTATGCATGGTTTTTTCTTGAAGCTGATGGTAAGTTTTGCTTGAGACTGAGCCATGCCCCTGGGGAGCTCTTTCTGGCTGGCTGGCTGGCTGAGGAGACTGTCACATGAATAGTCAGTGTCAGCACAAAGTCGTTAGCACTTTCTTCTAGAGAGCCTCTGCTGACACCTGCACTGGGAGGGGTGGAGGCGTGTTGGAGAAGGCTTCTTTCTGTAGATGTTTTTACACATCTATAGTCAGTGCTTAACAAATTTTTTGCATCCTGCCCCTTTTGGCCAATATTAGATTTAACCGTCATGTCATCCTAAAACCAGGAAGCTCAATCTACCATACTTTCATCCCTAAAATAGATTTGGGAGGCAAAACTCAGTTCAGAACAATGTATGGTGGGTGCTGGCAATACCCCTAGAGCAGTGATTTTCTTTTTTTTTTTGGAGGAAAGAGCCTTTATTACAGTAAACAGTCACCTAATCCAAGGTAAAAACAGGCATTTTCCAGAAAAGATCAGGGCTGCAGTTTATAGCAAAAGTTACCGCTCAGATGCCCAATGTGAGAGCAGTGATTTTCAAACAGCATGCAGGTGTGCCACGAAAAATTTTAAAGATCATTAATTAAATTATTTTCAAAAGAAATTCAAAGCATAGTAAGTACATTCTTTTTCTAACTCATTTTTTGATCAACATAATTTAAATGTGCCATGGAAGATTATAGGTTCAAGTGTGCCGTGAGTTAAAAGTGGTTGAAAAACACTGGTCTAGAGGAATTCACGGAGCCCTGTTGTGTGAAAGGAATGTTTACATTTAAACCATGTGTGTTTCCTGAAAGAACTAGTAATAGGCAACTGATGATACAGAAGAAGATTGTAAAGGTAGAATACAGATGTCTAAAATTTAATTCTCTTAGTAGTCCGTGTCAGTGATGGTGGGTAATTATTGTTCCCACTTTACAGACAATTACTGGAGACTCAGAAAGGGAAATTAATTTATTATCAGAGGTAATGATTCAGACCTTGGGGTAAAAGACTCTTAACAGATATTTACTCCCAGCTATACTCTATCTGGCCAGTAAAGGGAGATAGAATTATCTCCAAAGTACAGCTAGAGAAGCTGAGACCCAGGTGGGAAATGAAATTATGGAGATAGTGAGTAAGCCTGCAACCCACACCACCACATGTTACATCTCAGAATTGTTTTCCTCCTCCTTGCTAGGAGCAAAAGCAAGAGAACAGCTGCATGCAAAAGGAAATGGCCACAATCGAACTGGTTGCCCAGGACAACCACGCGCGGGCCAGGCGTCTGATGCAGGAGCTCAACCAGATGCAGCACGAGTACACGGAGCTCAAAAAGCAGGTGCGTGCCCAGGAAGCCCCACTGCTAGCCTGGGACAGAGGCCTCCTCACACACTCTCACCACCCTCTGGGCTCAGGCAGATTGTATCATAACAATGGAAAAGCAACCATATGTTCAATACTAATTTGGAACTAGTAGATGAACAACTGAAGATTGTATTGTTTTTTAATATCTCTCATGGAAATTGGGAAAAGTTGATTATAAAAATGTTGTTTAAGTCAAATCTGTTTTTTCAGTCTTAAAATTTAGAAGTGCACCTCCAAAAGAAAAAAGTATTGTTAAAAATATATACTTTTTTTAGGCCAGGTGCAGTGGCTCACACCTGTGATCCTAGCATTCTGAAGGGTCAAAGACAGGATGATTGCTTGAACTCAGGAGTTGAAGACTAGCCTGAGCAAGTGTAACACCCCATTCCTACTAAGAAAGAAAGAAAGAAAGAAAGAAAAAAAAATTAGCCAGGGATTGTAGCAGGTACCTACATTCCCAGCTACTTGGGAGGGTGAAGAAGGAGAGGAGGATTGCTTGAGCCTGTGAGTTTGAGGATTGCTTGAGCCTGTGAGTTTGAGGTGGTTGTGAACTAGGCTGACCCCATATAACTCTAGCCTGGGCAGCAGGGTCTCAAAAAAAAAAAAAAAGGCCAGGAGTGGTGGCTCAGCACTCTGGAGTTCAAGACCAGCCTGAGCAAAAGTGAGACCCCATGAAAACAGCCTGAGCAAGAACGAGACCCCACCTCCACTAAAAATAGAAAAACTACCTACGCGTTGTGACACACACCTATAGTTACAACTACTTGGGAGGCTGAGGCAAGAGGATTGCTCAAGCCCACGAGTTTGAGGTTGCTGTGAGCTATAACACCACAGCACTCTACCCAGGGCACAGAGTGAAAAAAGAAAATGTATATACACATATATATATACACACACACATATATATACTTTTGAAAACTTTTGAAGTTTGACGAGATTTTTATGTTAGTTTTTCAAAGGAAAAAAAGTTGACTTGGCACCCTATAGCACAGTGGTTATGGTGCCAGCCACATACACCAAGCCTGGTGGGTTCAAATCTGGCCCAGACCAGCTAAACAACGAGAACTGCAGCCAAAAAATACCCAGGGGTTGTGGCGGGTACCTGTAGTCCCAGCTACTTGGAAGGCTGAGGCAAGAGAATTGCTCAAGCCCAAGCATTTGAGGTTACTGTGAGCTGTGACACCACAGCACTCTACCGAGGGCAACATAGTGAGACTCTGACTCAAAAAATAAAAAAAAAAAATTAAAAAAAATAAAAGAAAAACATTATTCTTTAACATATTTTATCACATCGCAAAAAACTATGTTGAAATGTTAGATTTCACAAACAAGTTTATAGAAGCCAACCTCCCAACCTGCTCCCCAAGCAAGAAAGACTCCAGGGGAAACCTTTGATAGCATGTAATGTAACCAGGTAGAGAACATAAAACCAGCACATGCTTGAACTCACAGAGTCTCCAATCCGAGATGTCCCTGGTGTCCTCTGGCCTGTGGCCATCCCCTTAGCCTTGCTATGCTGTATTCTTTGGATGACCCCTTGTGGGCCCGTCCCATTTCATCTGTGGTTCCAATTCTCCACCCCCACCGCATACATATACCTACCCTTAGTTTAAGAACAGTTAACTTTTAAAAAAATTATTTAAAAGCCATAGTTCTGGCTGGACACGATGGCTCACACCTATAATCCTAGCATTCTGGGAGGCCAAGGCAGGTGAAAACCTAGAAGGAGAGCGCACAAGTATGAGACCAGCTTTAGCAAAAGCGAGACTCCGTCTCTACTAAAAATAGAAAAACCGAGACCAGAAGATCTCTTCAGCCCAAGAGTTGGAGGTTGCTGTGAGCTAAGATGCCACAGCACTCCATCCAGGGTGACAATTTGAGACTCTGTCTCAAAAAATAAATAAGTAAATAAAGGCCATAGCCCTGGGTAATTTTAGATGCCTTTGCAAACTTGGTAGGACAATTAGCAGTAGATATAAATCTAGTATCTTCACTAGGCTCTTTATGCGTAGAGCGGCATAGGACAGTCTCTGAGGTATCAAACACAATCTGTAACACTTTAGGAAATCTCTAAACTGCTCAGATCACCAGATTTTTCACCTTTAAAATGAAAACGTGATTATTTCAAAGGCCCCTTCGAGCTTTAACATTTATAATCCAGATCACTTATGACTTGTTCCAATAAATGGCATTTTTTTCTCATTTGGAATTTAATTATGATATTTGCCAATCGCTACTTCTAAGGTGCTTCATATAAATTCTCAGTTCTCACATTTTTGAGCAGAAGGTATTTATCTCCATGTATAAATGAGGAGGAACAGAAGTTAGCTAATTTGCCTTTAAGTCATGCTGGAAATGTTTACTGGAAGTGAAATTGTTATCCAGCTCTGCCTAACTCCGAAGAGATTGATTTCTATAAGGGCAGTGCCTGTGGCTCAAAGGAGTAGGGCACCGGCCCATGTGCCGGAGGTGGTGGGTTCAAACCCAACCTCAGCCAAAAAAAAAAAAAAAACCTCTTAAAGACTTGCCACACTGAGATTGATTTCTATAGAGTAATTCACATTTGAGGAACCTTTTGCACATGTTTTTCTAAATGGAAGTTGCTGCAATCAAAATGATTAAACTTGTTCACTTGGTAGCTTGTAGATTTTTGAGTATTTGAAAAATTACAAGTTTTTACAGTTCCAGTAAACATAGTAGTTGCTATTTGTAGGTCTTTAAATACACAGCACATTAAGTACCTCAATTCCAAGTAAGTCCCAGAGTTTCCACAGTGGTTGTTATTTGAGTCTGACTCACTCTTTAGATGGAAAACCAAAAAGACTTGGAGAGAAGACAGATGGAAATCAGTGACGCAATGAGGACGCTTAAATCGGAAGTGAAAGATGAAATCAGAACCAGCCTGAAGAATCTCAACCAGTTTCTTCCAGAACTACCAACAGATCTAGAAGCTATTTTGGAAAGAAATGAAAACCTAGAAGGAGAGTTGGAAAGCTTGAAAGAGAACTTTCCATTCACCATGAATGAGAGACCTTTTGAAGAAAAACTGAATTTCCCCAAAGTTCACATAATGGTAAGCATTTATCATGCTATTCTCTGGGCCTCATAGGATAGCCCACTTCCCCCAGTTAACATATTGCTGATTGGTCACAAGTTACCTGGCAACATGCATAGTTTCTGTGTAAAACTGCCAGTCAACAATATGTTAAGCTAAAAAGCAGATTTGGGAGTGCTGTGATAGGAGGGAAAGGCTGGTTGGCTCCCAGTTGTGGTATTTGTTGACTCACTAATGTCTCTCTCTGAAAAAGGATGGGCACTGGCGTGGAGAAGCACTCCGGGAGGAACTGCGTCACCGTGAAGATCGACTCAAGGTTGCCCTTTAAAACAAACAAACAAAAACAGTCAGATACTCCGCACATTGGGGAGAGAGGGGTTAATTCCTGCATTTACATGCTGCTCTCACATTCACACATTCAGACTCCTGGCCATTCTATAGATTAAATGATTGAAGCTCAGAGAAGTTGGCATCACCCAGTTTATAAATGGAAGTCAGTGTTTAAAACCATGAACCCTGGTGTTAAGTCCATTGTTCTTAAACCTGTGTGATGCTGCTTTACCTCAAGTAAACCTAAGTATTTGGGGCAGGAATTAGAGACACAATGGCAAATTATAAGGATATCACAAGCCAGTGGTTGGGGGAAAGACTGGGAATACTAGAAAAGTAGGCTGACCCATTAGGTAAGTATTTGGCTTGGAACATGTTGAGTTTGAAGGCCTTAGGAGACATCCAGAGAATGATATCTAAATGTAGGCAGGTGAACATGGGAGTGTAGGATTTCGGAGTTAAAAGAGTATAGGAGAAAGGAAACATCTTAGGGAATGCCTGAGAGGGCACAGTGCTGCAGTATTAAGTAGAGCCCTGTGACATCCAACAATTACTGTCTCCAGCCACGTGTGGCTATTGAAATTTTAATTATAATTAAATCAAATTTAAAATTCAGTTCTTTAGTTGGCACATTTCAAGTGCTCAATAGCCATGTGTCTAGTGGTTTTTTAGGATTTTTTTTTTTTTGAGACAGAGTCTCACTTTGTCGCCCTTAGTAGAGTGCCATGGCGTCACAGCTCACAGCAAACTCACTCTTGGGCTTAAGTGATTATCTTGCCTCAGCCTCCCAAGTAACTGGGCCTACAGGTACCCGCCACAGTGCCTGGCTGTTTTTTTGTTGCAGTTGTCATTGTTGTTTAGCTGGCCTCAGACCAGATTCAAACCCACCAGCCTGGGGGTATGTGGCTGGTGCCTACCCATTGAGCTACGGTAGCTGCCACGTCTAGTGGTCTAGAGGTTTTTGACAGCCAGATATAGAACATTCCCATCATTGCAGGAAGTTCTGTTGGACAGTGCTGCTATAAACTTTTAAGAGAACCATTTCAAGATTACTTCAGAGGGAAAAGCCAAATTGTGTAGGGTGAGGATCAAACCATAGTGAGGAGACACTGAAGATAATCAAGTATAAATTAATCTTCTGTCTTGGCAGACAAGGAAGAAAGAGATGAGGCAGTAATTGAATGGGGGAGCAGGGGATGCAGGAACATCCCCTGTGTCAAGAACAGGCTGAATAAAATTCCCAGTTAATATAGCACAGAATGGTAAAGTTCAGGTACTTTAAGGCCAGGGTATCCACCTGGCACCTCATATAATCCGCATTTTCAGCAGACTTTCCTAATTTATGTTAGATTTGCCTATCAAATGTTAAATGGGAGAAAGCTGAGTGATACGCAGTTCTGATATGTTTTTCCTGTGTAAAATGCTAAATTTTATCATAACACTTTTCAGGCCCAACTTCGACACTGTATGTCCAAGCAAGCGGAAGTATTAAGTAAAGGAAAGCGGCAGACAGAGGGCACATTACACAGTTTGAGGAGACAAGTCGATGCTTTAGGGGAATTGGTCACCAGTACCTCTACAGATTCAACATTGTCACCCAGTCTGTCCCAAATGGAGTCTTCCCTTGCAGAGGATTCTCAACTTGGACAAAATCAGGTAAGAGGAATCTCTTAACAGAGGTTTTACTCTATTACATGAAAAGTACTTGAAAGGAATAGGGTGCATTATCTGGGCAGGGCTGTCTAACCTTTTTATTTTTCATTGGAAAAATAAGAGATGTCTTGGGCCACCCATTAAATATACAAACACTAACAAAAGCTGATGAGCAAAAAAAAAAAAAAAAGTCTGTACATACTTTTTACAGTATCCAACACCACAGGTAAGCAAAACAGACCTCAAATAATCTGCATGCGGCCCGCCTGCCACAGGCTGGACACCCCTGATAGAGGATATGCAAGATATAGATATGCCACCTTAAACTCTGGAGGACTTGTCTCAGCACACACTCTTTTTGTGGTCCCTGGGAAAACTAGAATAAACTAGTTGGTAGATGTAGAAAGAGGATAAACTGATGGCTTAGGAAAGAAACTAGAACTGGAGATGGAAGACCTGGCAGGGATGTAGTTAATTGTACTTTTAATGTCCTCCACTTCTGGGTTTCCTTATTTTCTACTTTTGTCAATATTAAGAGCTTAGACCTGTGAGGTCAATTTGAGTCTAGTTTAGTCTGTATCTTTTGAATGCAGACCTATGGTAGGGCCTGTACAAACCTTGAGTTTCACAACAGTTTTCTGTGAAGAGTTAAATAAGGTTAATAATGATCATTTAGGAGGAACATAAAATACTCACGGAACTGGTAAATGCTAACAGTGTAACTGTCAATATAATAGCTTCCATTTTTGAGTGCCAACTATGTGCACATACTACATTTTACATATATCATCTCATTTAATCTTTACATTCTGGGAGGTAGGCATTATCCCTTAATAAAAGGAAACTGTGTAAAATGATAAATGCCTTGGTCAAGGATATATCAAAGACAAAAGCAGAACTTAAGGACTAATCTGTCTTACCACAGAACAGTATAATGGTATAATGGTTGAACCACAAGCAATATTCAAGGACTGTTGCTTCTTCAATATACCAAAGTCACATAGCTAATTATAATAGCAGCAGAGCCAAGATTTGAATTTGATTACCGTAACACCCAAGTCACATAAAGATCAAAATCATCATGGGCCTCAGGACAGGGTTTAAGACGGGCACTTTGGAAGTAAGATAGCCCCAGAGTAGTGAGAAAAAAGTGTGCAGGAGTTTAGGGGTCAGTTAGCAGTTCAAGGTAACAGCAAGAAGAATTCAGGTGCTTTAAAGGCAAGGCACAGGCTCCGTGCCTGTAGCTCAGTGGTTAGGGCACAGGTCACATGCACCATGGCTGGTGAGTTTAAACCCAGCCAGGCCTGTTAACAATGACAACAGCAACCAAAAAGTAGCTGGGCGTTGTGAGGGGCACCTGTAGTCCCAGCTATCTGGGAGGCTGAGGCAAGAGAATCACTTAAGCCTAAGAGTTTGAGGTTGCTGTGAGCTGTGTTGCCACAGCACTCTACCAAGGGCGACACAGTGAGACTGTGTCCCCCCCAAAAAAAGTGCTTTACAGTTTGTAAAGTTCCTAGAACCTATTAAATGCTCAATAAATGAGCATTATAAAATTCTTTCTTGCCGGGCATGGTGGCTCACGCCTATAATCCCAGCATTCTTGGAGGCTGAGGCTGGTGGATTGCCTGAGTTCACAGGTTCGAGACCAGCCTGAGCCAAAGCAAGACCCCAGTCTCTAAAAATAGCTGGGTGTTGTGGTGGGCGCCTGTAGTCCCAGCTACTTGGGAGGATGAGGCAAGAGAATCACTTAAGCCTAAGAGTTTGAGGTTGGCACTCTACTAAAGACAACATAGTGAGACTCTGTCTTAAATAAATAAATAAAGGCAAGGCACAATGGGGTAGTGGTGAGGTTGTTAGAAATGTTTGTAAGTCTGGGTTTGTAATCCAGACCTACACAGGATAAAAACCTGAACTACATTGGAATTAGGGAGCTGGATTCTAACATTATTATCTCCCCTTTTCAGAGCTTCTTACTACAGGTTCTACAAAGTCCATCAAAACCACCAGATGGTTACTGACACTGATGGCAATTCCCAGCTTCCTGCTCACAGGGTATGTGCTACAAAGAGATCTTTTAACATGCATTTTCAATCAGAAGATCTTGAATTCTAGCAGTCTTAAGAAAAACTTTTAACTTCTTCTGTCATAATTTTGTATAGTGATTCACTGGAAAACATTTTTCCAAAGAAGTACTTAAATATATACTCATGCTATCACTTAATTGTTAATTTATCTAAGACTGTTTCTACGTTATAAGAATTTAATTCATCCTTTCTACTTCTCTTACTGCAGGAACACGGCTCAGCCAGATGAGGAATACTGTATTACATAAATTTATCTGAGGAATACCTTCTCCACTACCTCACTAACTTCATAATTGGAATGCCACTTGGTTTTTTGCCAAAACTTCTGTAGTTTATTTTGCTGATAACGTTAATGCCAAGGGATTTGAGTATCACCTTTACATGTGGGAATAGTTGTATACAATTTAAACCTCCTAGGTGGCTGAGGATTTTTTTTTCATCTTTGGACTGTATTTTTACAAAACCAATGTTGATTTTAACTGCATTATTTTTATCTATAAACTGGTAAACCTCATTACAAAGAAAAAGAATGTACCTAAGCCTCTTTTCATTTACATAGTGTCAAGTTATTTAATTCTTCTATAAATCTATTTTTCATAAGAAAATAAAAGATATAATCAACTTGGTCTATCATCTGACTTTATAATATTCATCAAATTTTTACCTGATTCAAAAAAAAAATCTTTCAAGTATTTTTTCCATCTCTTGGAGGTTGAAGTATGTTATCAATGAATATATGCATATTTATGATTTATAAATATCTGTTATAAAACTATTACATTTCAGATGCTTGTCCTCAGCCAAAAATACTCTTTGGCGGAAAATTAGGAAAACTTCCTATTTTAAAGAATGTGACCCAGTGATAAATTCAAATTGTGTTCATATGTTTAAGTTTTTGAACTATTATAATTAACAGTTCAACTCTACGATGTGTACATTTTTTAAAAAACAAGAATAGCAGCCAGGTGCAGTGGCTCACACCTGTAATCCTAACACTCTGGGAGGTCAAGGTGGGTGAGTTGCCTGGTATCAGGAGTTTAAGACCAGCGTAAGCAAGAGTGAGATCCTGTCTCTACTAAAAAATAAAAATAAAAAAATAGAAAAACGAAAATAGCCAGGCGTTGTTCCACCTGTAGGCCCAGCTACTCATGAATCCGAGGCAAGACAATTGCTTGAGCCCAAGAATTTGAGGTTACTGTGAGTTATGCCACCACGGCACTCTACCAAGTGAGACTGTCGCAAAAAAAAGAAAGCAACTGTTGTTACTGTTTGTGGCAACAGAATTACTTCCAGGGAAGGGGGGTAAATATGGTAGGTTTTAAAATAGTTCCAAGAACTCTTTTCTAGGCCACTAGACAGCTTTTCAGCCACAACAGGCATTATACCATGTTACTACAGTACAGAACAGCACAGTGAATGCAGTAATCCCTCATCACTGAGGTTTATAGTCCTAAAAAGTTAATGGTCCTACAACTGGACCATTAAGATATGGGATAAACATAATTACAATAAAGACAATGAAAATGACATATAATTTATTAAATAGTAAAACAAAACTTGTCTATAAATTTACATTTTTTTGTTTTACTTAAGTCTTACCAAAATGCTTACAAGCCTGACCTATTTACAATTATTGACATCCTTCAGGGATGCAATTTTATAGGCCTTTGTTGAAAGAGGGTACAGTATCTTCCCTCCAAACTGCCTGTGAACCCTCTCTATACTCCCTCATGAACAGGAATGGAAAGTAATTATTTGTTTTTTTTCTTCTATTGAAAGGAGTGAATTGAACCATTCGTCTATAGAAAAAAGATCACAACAGTGGACATATGGGCAAAAAAGTACTCAAAAACTATGTTCTCACAGAATTAGAGAAGGGAGATGACATATAAAGCCAAATACCTGGTTTCAAAAGATATCCAAAGGGATTTTACTACCTCTAACTAGTATTCTGCATACAATACCAACCAAAAAAAAAAAAAAAAATCAAGTTTACTACATCAAACACTTTATTATCCATGAAAAATACTTGAACATTGTACTGGAATGTCTAATGCATAAATAGTACCAAGCACCGATTACTAATCAGAGGGCCTCCTCATAGATGTGAGGGCAACAAGTAACCCAGAAAAGCAGGTGACCCACACAAGCAGTAAGTTCTTACGGATTAAAAATTAAAAGAATTTCACATCATCTCCAAAATGTACTGCCCAGTGTCTGGCAGACAGATGTTACAATATGACAATTTGCTCCTCTATCTTTGAGCACCCAAGTTTATTATAGGGGATTACACATGTAAATAATAGAGTTTGGCCCCATGTACAAAGGAGAACACTATCAGCCATCAAATGAAAAAGGCTGATTAAAACATTGCAAGGGGGATGCAAACACAAGGATAAAACTGTAGCTTAATTACTTAGTGATGTGGTTCTATATAGTACATATGTAAACCTCTCTTTATTACAATGAATAGGACAGTTCTGCAATAAAAACTGACATGCCAAACAACTGCTGATCTGAAGAAAATAAACCCTATTATAGTTCAGAAAATAATGCAACCAATTTTAATTTAATCTAGATACAGGTACTTTATTTACAAATATTTAGATTAATAGCATTTTGTTACATCAAATGAGTACAGCAGTCTGAATAAATCCTTCTGTCACAAAAAACAGTAAGACCCACTGTAGCTAACTTTGGGAATCAGGGTATTGCACCTAAACAAGCTGCAGTCTTTAGTTTGTGATTGCTACCTTATATTCTCCAACAGGTAGTTTGTGTGTTGTTTTTGTAAATACACACCAGCAGGTAATGGTCCCTGGGCAAATCCCTTGTGATGCAACAGTGTAAGCACAATGGACTCTTTAACAGAATATACCAATCTACTCCAGGAATCTTATTTCTTAAAAAGTTAAAGACAAAAATAAAAAGTCCACAAATTAACCAAATCCTATTTTCTGCACATTCCAGTTTTGGCTTTTATTTAACATTGACTATACAATTCTCTGGTACTACCACGTGTTTACAACCCAGAAAGACGTACTTGTACGTTAGTGTCTGTAAAGAGGGATTTCAAATGTGTATTTTAAACACAGCAGTTGAGCTGAATGCATTTCGTATAATATGCCGAGGTTTACCTATCCTACTTCAAATAACTTCTCAATTCTCAGCCACCAACCCATAAACTCAATTAGGAATCAATCAACGGAAGTGAAGGACTTAGTAAAACTTAAGTTTGTTGTCTAAACAAGTAAGATTGTTTCTTTTACAATACAGTATTCTTTCAGTGGCCAAACCACCTAGTGCAAAGTAATAACTTACTTTATATCAGCACAAACACTGAAACACTAATAGAAACATGTTCCCTTTTACAAAATAATTTATGCCAACATGACATAAAACAGCCCCTCATACTATGAACACAAGGGATATCTTAAATTATTTCAATGTAGTGTTAAAAATGCACAATTTAAAATCCCTTAACAGCAGACCTGTGGTTCTGGCTGTTTGGTTCAGAATCTGACCATTCCAAGAAGATAAAGGTATAAAAGCTTAAAATGTGCAATAATAAACCCAGCCTTTTTTCTTTTTCTATACAGTAAGGCAAGAATGCAGCCTGTAATGCAAACGTTTATAAAAAGAAAAGCAGGTTAGCACATTGTCGATTGCACAACAGTTAAGAAAATCAGCAGGTAAGCAACAGTGCAAAGATGGAACAGAATCTGCTAGTGTTAATCCTCTGATGCTAGGAGCTCTTTACAGTATAATGTCCCCAAACACTGCCAGCACCAAGGGGTGGAGCCAGTACCACTTGCGAACTGCAGTTGTGTCTATTTCCTTGTGTGAAATGGAAGGGAGTAACATGGTCACATATAGGTCATACTGTACAAACTGGTATTTTATACTGTTCCAATGCCAGTAATCAATTTATTTTCTTCATTAAAATAATATACAGAATGTATTGTTAGTTCGGTTCCTTCAAATTTTATACATATTTACTTTGTTAAAGAAAAAAGGATAAAATGGTGTAAAAAAAAGATAAAGCTATTAAGCACAAGAGAGAAGAATAAATGGATATTTTCCCTGTGCAAGGCTATGACAGAACCAAACTTCATCAAGAAAAATGCCACCCACACAACAGGGAATTTACCCAACAAAAAAACAAAACAAAAGCAGTTACAGAACCCCTTCTCTACCATCAGAAGTCATTTCACAGCAATGAACTTATTGGTTACAACAGACATACTTGAACAGTTAAAGGTGGGAAGAAAAGCTTAAGATATCATCAAATTAAACCATACAATGAGACAAAGCCTTGCCAAAGAGGGAGGGTAAAAAATCATGAAGTCCAGCATCAGTGCTCAGTTTAAATCATATATTGGTGACATACCTATCACGAGGAAAGGGGGGCGGGGGGGAACTCTAGATTTAACATGCAGGAGAGATTACTCTACTTGCCTTTGATAACCTGATTACATCTAGTTGTTTAGCAGTTTAGTATTGTGTTAAACTGTTTTTACAACAGAGTTTTTTCTTTCTTTTTTTTTTTTTTTTTTTAATTAAACCCAGTAAGATGTACAGAAGACAATGAGGCAGTAAAAAGTACTGCTTCTGACAGACAGAGGTGAAAGGTCAAATGAGGGGCCTCAGCAAACAGGTCACTAGCAGCCACAGCCTTCCCTCTGGGGCTGGGGTTCACTGGTTAGCCGGCCTCCCTGTGGGGCTGAGGGTTTGTGTTGTACACCAGACTCAGCAGCATTCAGATCCAGGCTTCCATCCTGAATGTTCTGATAGATTTTCTTGGCAGCCTCAAGGAAGGCATCTTCTACATTCTCTCCCCTAAGGGGCAATTGACAATGTTATTCAAGAACCAATGCTTTCCACAAAAGATAAGGCATTATACACTGACATTTTGCCAACATTTATTCAACTACCATGATGTCTTCAACTTAGCCACTATCACCTAATAAAAGATTATCAGAAGACTGAGCTAAGTGAACATGGGAAAATACTTTCCATGGAAAGCATAAAAATATGCTAAGAGCCCTTTCTATAAACCCTATTTGGATAATTATGTGTTCTATCAAATAATCATTAAAATGCTGTTAATGTTAATATAAACATGTTAATGTATGACATGACAGTTGAGATAGGTCTTCTCTGTGATAACAAGAGAGGTTATTCCCAACAGAAATGCAATCTCTCCAAACATGCTGAATAGGATTCTAGGATTTATATGGTCTGATAAGCCAAGTATAACCAAGGCTGTGTTTATCATAGGATAGCGATGTATTCATGGTTAGTCATGTTCACACATCCATTCTCTTGGGACTAACAGCATAGCTGAGGCTAAACAAATACTAGTTAGGCTCTCCTCACCACTGCAAGGTGTTTTTTTTTTTTTGCCTAATGAATGAAGAACTTTGATGAGAGTACAAGGGTTCAAGAATGGATATGGAAGAACAAATAGGAAATGTTCACTGTCCTTCTGAGTAGACACTTGACGTACTTCCTTAAGCCACACTTTTTAACAAGATCAGAAGTACTGAATAAAGAAAAGATTGACCAAGCTCAGGTCTGGGATGCCAAACTCAACCTTAGTTGTGAAAGTCAAATACTTTTGAAATGTAAACACAGTTTCATTTATTAACTTGTGTTACCAATGGGCACAATTAAGATACAAATCTTTTAAATTAAGAAAAATTCATATTATTTTGAAATATGAAAATGGAAAATGATTTGTTCATCATTCCTCCTGCCATAAGCATTATATATTTATACGATGTATGTGTACACATAATACATTATATACTTATCATATATATGGTTCTACTTTGAAAAACTTGAAATTAATTGATGTGTGATCTATATTTTAGCCATACTTACGTTTTTGCACTCGCTTCAAGGAACAATAAACCTAAAAATAAAATTCAGACTCTAATAAGGACATTTCAAACTAATTCACAAGGGCATTTTTTCAGTTACATCTGAGTAAGTTTCCCATCAGATTTCAGTCCTCATTCCACGGCATTTTATGAAAGAGTGAGTTTGAAATGAAGAAAGAACATCTTTATATTCGTGATTAAATAACCACAACTTCCAACATAAACCTCATACAAACAGAAATATATTTTGTTACTTCCTCCTTAAAGGTTTTGGAGCAGTTTGCAATTTTTAAAAATTGTCAAATATTCTACTATAGTATCAAAACCCCATCTTTCCTTAAGTATGACCATTAAGTCTTAAAAGCAACCCACCGTTTTCTTCAGCAAACTGTTTGGCTTCTTCATAGGTAACATCTCTCTGTGCCTCCAAATCTGCTTTATTTCCTATGAGAATTATTACCTAATTTGTGATCAAAAGAAAGGCATTTTAAAACAGAAGTAATCATTTAAACCAACTGCTTTATTTACTATGAGAATTATTACCTAATTTGTGATCAAAAGAAAGACATCTTGAAACAAAGCCATCATTTAAACCAACTGTGCAAATTCTGAAACCCAAAAATCTTAAATAACATCTGGGCCTAAAAATGAACCAAATACTAGCAATTATTCACAGTGCAGAACTTAAAATCATAAAGTCATTAATACTAAGAAGGATCTGGGAATCATTTCTACAAAAAAGCAGATAGTACATTTTTCAGGTCTGAGGGCCCAATATGATCTCTGCTTCATTCTTTGCTTTTTTTTTTTTAACCACTTCACAACCCTTTAAAATCATAAAAATCATTCTTAGTTTGCAAGCCATTTAAAAACAGGCCCTGGGCCAGATGTGGCCCACAGGCCATACTTTGGTTACATATAATCTAATCCAAAGATAATGATTTACCTAAATTGGATTACTAAGAATCCACGGAAAAGCTCCAGGGGATCTGTGGAGCCCTGAACTTAAGCATAACATATTGTAAACATGGACATTCCCTGGCTTTCTTTAGATTTTCAAAAGGTTCTGGAAAGCTCAAAAAGCTTTAAAAAACACTAGTTCAACTCCTTCAGGCTTTAGGCAAAGAAATTAAAGCTCAACTAAAGCAAAGGAATTTGCCAAAGGCCACTTGGTGAGTCACTGGTAGGAGGACATTAGAACCCAGGTAGAAAGCCCAAACTGTGACCTTCAGATAAATACAGTCCTACCCTAGGTAACTATCCCCAGGAAAGACCAAGTCTATAGTAACTGGTTACATATGCATGGGGGGGTGTATAGAGGTGGGGGGAGGCAAAGGGGGCAACACATATGCACTAAGTTCAAATCCAAGGCAAAATGTCACACCTACTATACCCACTTGATACAACTGGAGTTAGGCCAAAGTTAAAGGCAGCTTTGCAAAGTTGTAAGAAAAAATTATTGTTGTTTTAAGAACTAGCAAAGGTGGCTTGGCGCCTATCGCTCAGTGATTAGGGCGCCAGCCATCTACACAGAGGCAGGCAGGTTTGAACCTGACCAGGCCTGCTAAACAATGACAACTGCAACAAAAAACAGCAAGGCATTGTGGTAGGTGCCTGTAGTCCCAGCTACTTGGGAGACGGAGGCAAGAGAATAAGTGCAAGAGTTAGAGGTTGGTATGAGCTGTGACACCAAAGCACTCTACAGAGGGAGACATAGTGAGACTGTCACAAAAAAAAAAAAAAAATAAGAACTAGCAAAGGTCTTTTGCCTTTATTTGAGGGGCAGAGGTTATGGATAAACTGTACAAATACACAGGGTGCCAAAAAAAATGTATACACATTTAAAGAAAGGATACCTTGGTAAGTAACAAAAGATGTATACAAGTCGTGTTGAGCACCTCTTACAAATGCATAAGTCAGATGTGACTTGAGTATTACAAATTTAACACACATTTTTCCTTTCTTAGAATGAATACAAATTTGGGGGGACACCATGTGCATATAAGCTTATCTGAAATCAACTAGTAAAATTACCCCCCCCTTTCCCCTTCCAAACAGATATGGTAAGCTACTTTAGGAATGGATGGTTTCGACTAAAAATGTGGAATTATACATTCTGCCTCTTCCACTTACAAAAATTTTTGTCCAGTAAAAAAAAATAACCATTTTATGGCGGTGCCTGTAGCTCAATGGGTGGGGCACTGGCCACATACATACACTGAGGATGGTGGGTTTGAACCTGGCCCAGGCCTGCTGAACAACAATGACAACTGCAACAGAAAAATAGCCGGGCGTTGCAGCGGGTGCCTATAGTCCCAGCTACTCAGGAGGATAAGGCAAGAGAATCGCTTAAGCCCAAGAGTTTGAGGTTGCTGTGAGCTGTGACGCTACAGCATTCTACTCAGGACGACAGCTTGAGACTGTCTCAAAAAAAAAAAAAAAACAAAACAAACAAAAACATTTTGACTATAAACCTTCTGCAAGGACAGTTAAATAGTACAATGAATATTCTTCAATCAGCGTGGATAAGTACCTACTGTGGAAGGAAAGAAATTTTCATATATAGTCCACTGGTCTTTCTTATTTTTATTTATTTATTTTTTTTGAGACAAAGCCTCAAGCTGTCACCCTGGGTAGTGGCATAGCATCACAGCTCACAGCAATCTCCAGGCCCTGGGCTCAAGCCATTCTCCTGCCTCTGCCTCTGGGACTACACACGCCCACCACAAGGCCTGGCTATTTTTTGGTTACAGCTGTGGTTGTTTGGCGGGCCCAGGCTGGATTTGAACCCGCCAGCTAAGGTGTATATGGCTGGCACCTTAGCCGCTTGAGCCACAGGCACTAAGCCAGTCCACTGGTCTTTTAAAGAATAAAGTGGCTTGGTACCTGTAGCTCAATGAGTAGGGAGCCAGCCACATACACCGAGGCTGGCAGGTTCGAGCCTAGCCTGGGCCTGCTAAACAACAACGACAACTGCAACCAAAAAATACCTGGGCATTGTGGCAGGTCCTATAGTCCCAGATACTTGGAAGGCTGGGGCAAGAGAATCACTCAAGCCCAAGAGTTGGAGGTTGCTGTGAGCTGTGATGCCACAGCACTCTACTGAGGGCAACATAGTGAAACTCTGTCTCAAAATAAATAAATAATAATGACACTTAAAAAGGAAATCAATTTGTATAAAATCAAGTCTATAAAATCAGAGTGGCCTACTGTAGTGCCACTATAACACAAGTACTCAAAACAAGAACTATTGCTTCCCCTCCCAATTTACTATGAATTTCCAAACTGGCTTCCTATCTCCCTACAAGGGGAGACAAAAAGTGGCAGGCTAATTACAGAGATGCAAAACATGCCAGCAACAAAATGAGAAAGTACATTAACTTCTAAAAAGGGGACCTTATAGAAATCAAAGGCGACCTTATAGGAAATGTAACATTTAAGCTTAACAATTTTTTTTTTCTTCTGAAGATCCAGTTAGATTTCAAAGGGCATAAATGAGGCAAGAAGACACAGTTAATTTTTTTTATCTGAATACTCTTCCATGGGCCCTCCACAAAGAGTTTTGTTTAACAATTTACTTGAAAAAACTACAGCCTCAAAGAAGCTTAAAAAACTAAGGAAGGGGGCGGCGCTTGTGACTCAAAGGAGTAGGGTGCAGGCCCCATATGCCAGACGTGGCGGGTTCAAACCCAGCCTCGGCCAAAAACTGCAAAAAAAAACCCCCAAAAACCAAAAACCAAAAAACCTAAGGAAGGTCCTGTGAACCTTCACCTAGCATCCCCAAAGGTAGCAGATAGTACACTCTCAAAACCAGGAAACAAACACTGGTGTAATGTATAGCCCTTATTCATATTTCACACTTTTTATATCCTCTCATGACTGTGTGCAGTCAATACATACAATAGTATCACAGGTATAGATGTGCATCATCATAGTCAGGGTACAGAATTAGTCCATCACTACAAAGAAACCACTTTATGTTGCTCTAACCACACCACTACCACCTTCCACCCCCACTGCTAACCCCTGGTAACCACTTATCTATTCTCCATTTTGACAATTTTGTTATTTTCAAAATGTTTTATAAATGGAATTATAGTATATATATAGCCTTTTCACACTGTCTTCATCTTTTAATCAGCATAACGTTCTTGAGCTGCATCTCAAATTGTTGCATGTATCAATAATTCATTCCTATGTATAGCTAAGTAGCATTCCACCATATGGATGTACCAGGTCATAACCATTCACCTGCCAGTCAGTAGCCAGCTGGGCTGTTTTGTTTCTGGCTATGCATTAAAAATGGTATGAACATTCATCTATAGGTTTGTATGTACATCTACCGTGAGTTTAATGTGATAATGGAAATGAAAGTTTCAGGCACAGTCCCCCTATCATAAATAGGCAAACAATGTTAACTGATTCTCAATATGATTAAACTGCTATTCCCGATAAAAGCTAACCTTACCACTAATTACATATTTCTTAAATCAGGTCTCTGCTAAGTGCTGGGGGCATAAAGTGAAGTAAGCACAGGTCTTGTTCTCATGAAGCTCAGTCAGTCACAGATCAAGTGCCTTTCCTCTCCTGTTCCTGGAATACCCTCAACATCTACGGAAACCTGAGCAGCGCCTGTGGCTCAGCGAGTAGGGCACCAGCCCCATATACCAAGCGTGGTGGGTTCAAACCCAACCCCGGCCAAACTGCAACAAAACATAGCTGGGCGTTGTGGCAGGAGCCTGTGGTCCCAGCTACTCAGGAGGCTGAGTCAAGAGAATCACCTAAGCCCAAGAGCTGGAGGTTGCTGTGAGCTATGACATCACAGTGCTCTAACGAGAGTGACAAAGTAAGACTCCCTCTCTTAAAAGAAAATCTACTGAAACCTAACCCACCCCCCCCTTCAATGACCAGCTCAAACACGACTCCTCTGTAAAGCTGACACTAATCATCCTGGGGACCCCTGCACTGCCCCAGTCACTCTATTTAGAATTCATCTTTCAGTCTGCTCTGCAGCATAGTTATCTGTGTACTTACTGGTTCTCTCCCTGCTTGACTATTAATTTCTTGGGACCAAGGACCAACATTTATCTTTGTACAGTACAGTCCAGCAGAGTAGCTTGGCCTTTAAAATCTCAATAAATAACTTCTCAGTCTAGTTAAAAAGGTAGTATTTTAAAGCATGGAGAATCCTTTTTATTTATAATTGACATTTTCATTGAAAAAATTACAGATTTACATGCAGTTATAAGAAATAACACAGGGAGATATCTTACACACTTCGTACAGTTTCCTTCAATGGTAACATTCTATGAAACTAATGCAGAGTCCTTTTAAAATTGTAATTCAAAAAAATAAATAAAATTCAATTAAAATTTCAGATTTCACAGCATCTACTTAATACAAGACTATATTCATAATGTTTTTTCAAACACAAACAAAAAAATTAAGTATAATAAAATGTAAAACCTAGGATATTTAGAACTAAAAAACATGTTAAATTTTCTTTAATTAATTGAAAAATAAAGATTTTTCTCATTCTTAGTATCTAAGTACAAAAATCTCACCAGTAAATGGCTTTCCTTTTTGGGTTAGCTTAGATCTTACATTTTCTGTATAATAAGATGTCACTTAACTTACAGTATTTGGATTGGTGAGATTCCTTGCATCTGTCAACCAGCTGCTTAAGTGGTTATATGTACTTCTTCTGCAAAAATTAAAGTTTAAATTTGTGACTGCCACATAATTGCCATTTAACAGAGAAGAAACTTCAACAAATATTTAAAATATATACTTTAATCAAGAGATCCTAGGAGTATTCTTGCTTTAACTAGTTATTTTGAAAAACAGTTGTAAATACTATCAAATACTTTTCAAAAATTTAGCCAAATCCATTATTTTTAATTAAATAACTCAATATCCAACTTTGCTAATTACATGTCACAAATAAATTATTTACATTTAAAAAGCACATCATAAACAGACCAATACGCAAGCAATGAACAACAGAGAAAACTGTAAGAAAATTCTATGCTCAGAATTTCCAAGCTTAAGTCAAAACTAAGATTATTTTTAAATCATCCAGATTTTCAATCACTTAACAGAGACAAAGCAGTACCAAAATGCCTAACAAATAACACGCTCAATGAAAAATATTTTTCTATGACTTTAAATTTTAATTTTTGATTATATACCAAGTTAGTCACACTATTATGATCTGGCACATGATTCACCTTTCCTTAATAATAAAGAGTAAACTACAATCACATAAAAACTGGCTTTAAAAAGGCATTTAATACAGTTGACTGGAAATTCAAATACCCAGACACCAAAGAAAAGTTTATCCTAACTTTGTACTCTTATTTGCCAGGCAGCTAAATCTTTTGGGATTCGGACTGTCCTCTCCCCCTTCCCACTTTAAAAACACATAGGCTCATTTGCACTAGCCAAGTAGGCCCTGAAATGGCAAACAAACCCAAGTAACTTACAATATTATACAAAATAGAATCTACCAAAGGGGTCAAGATAACAAGCAATCCTGCCTCAGCCTCCCAAAGTGTTGGGATTACAGGCATGAGCCGCTGTGTCCAGCCTAAGTATCACATTTAAAAACCACAAGCCTTATCACTGTACAATATTTGTAGTACTGGCATACCTTGATTTTACACAAGTATGTTTTACTTCATGAACAAACCTTAAATAAGTCCAAACTTTATGCTGATTTTGATGCATTTAAAATTTCAAAGCTGGCAGGGAAAGTGAGATAAACAGAAAAGCCTTCATAAGTACTGCAGTATCAAGATCCTGTAAACCACATTATTTACAGGTACCATAACGTCTGTCAATGATTCTGGTAACTTAAATTTCAATTTAAAATATTATTGTGATAATCTTAAATCTATAAATAAATATTAACTGGTGGTACTAGTGTTTAAAAAAAATTTTAAATACTCCCTAACACTGGTGTAGATGTTAGATGTATCAAATGATATGGCAAAAAACTGCCATGGCTATGCTATCAATTTAGAACAGCACCCTGTAATAATCAAGAGTCAATGCCAAGAATAAAAAGTATTACACTTTTAAGTTTGAAAAATGTCAGAGATTAAATTAGAAAAAAACTGGTGTCACAACTGCAACATCAATGTCACTATAAAGTATCACTGAGTCAAGAAAGCATCTATCTATAAAGCCTGAAATACCTTTTTCAGTAAGTTTTTTTTTTTTTTTTAGAGACAAGAGTCTTACTTCATCACCCTCAATAGAGTACCATAGCATCATAGCTCACAGCAACCTCCAATTCCTGGGTTTAGGCGATTCTCTTGCCTCAGCCTCCCAAGTAGCTGGGACTATAGGCACCTGCCACAACACCTGGCTACCTTAAGTTTTTGTTTTTTTTTTCTTAGAGACAGAGTCTCACTTAATCGCCCTTGGTAGAGTGCTGTAACATCATAGCTCACAGCAACCTCAAATTCTTGAGCCCAAGTGATTCTCTTGCCTCAGCCTCCTGAACAGCTGGACTACAGGTGCCCACCACAACACCTGGCTATTTTTAGAGTCAGAGGTCTTGCTCTTGCTCAGGCTGGTCTTGAACCTGTAAGCTCAGGCAATCCACCCGCCTCAACTTCCCAAGTGCGGTGAGCCACCACACCCAGCCTTTTTTTTTTCCAGTAAGTTTTATTGAGATACAATGAATAAATATATCATAAGGCCTTTCAAAATAAATAATTATTTTTAGTATAACTAAAGTTGTGCACTGATCACCACTATATAGTTACGTAACATTTTCATCACCCCAAAGACAAACCCTGTATCCATTACAATTCACTTCCCATCCCTAGCAATCCACTTTCCGTCTCTATAAATTGGCCATAGTAAAGAGCATTTACGGCTTGTTTTACTCTCTTTTGCCCTGAGACCACATTTCTAAATGAAATCATACAATATATGTCCCTTCTGTGTATGGCTTCTTTCACTTAGCATAATGTTTTCAAATATTATCCACACTGTAATGTGTATTAATACTTCTTTCCTTTTGACAGCTAAATAACATTCTATTATATGGATATATCACATCATGTTTATCCATTTATTTTTATTTTATTTTATTTTATTTTTTGAGACAGAGCCTCAAGTTCTTGCCTTGGGTAGAGTACCGTGGCATCACAGCTCACAGCAACCTCCAATTCCTGGGCTTAAGCGATTCTCTTGTCTCAGCCTCCCAAGTAGCTGGGATTACAGGTGCCCACCATAACACCCAGCTATTTTTTGGTTGTAGTTGTCATAGTTGTTTGGCCGGCTCAGGCTGGATTCGAACCCACCAGCTCTGGTGTATGTGGCTGGCACCTTAGCCACTTGAGCTATAGGCACCGAGCCATGTGTTTATCCATTTAATTGAAAGACATTTCAGTTGTTTTCAAAGTATTTTTGATGACTTGAAGAGACACAAATTTTACCAAAAGCATTTACCATGCTTAAAAGATAAAAGAAAAACAAATACATTTTAAGCACTTGTCACTGTATTTAAATTTTATTAAAAATGCATGGAGTTTTTAATTTTGTGACATTTTCACAAATGCATTCCTCATTTTTAAAATGAGACAGTTCTGTAAAGATAGCCAAGTTCCTTAACAGTCTTCCAACTATTTCTATACTTCCTACTATTTACCAATAATGTTACTAATTGGCCATAGTGAAGAGCATTAAGATTTGTTTCACTCTCTTTTGCCCTGAGACCAGCCAATTCTAAAACTTAATGAAACTTTAAGCACTATAATCATAATCAGCCACTACCTTTATTCTAAAGCATCCCAAAGTACATTCCTCAATAAAATAAGCTTAGGAAACACCAAATTAAACAAGGTTAAGTAGAACTTCTCAGGGTCCTAATATGCTAACATGCATTGTGACACTTCAGGAGGAAAATAGCATAATCATTTCTCAAAAGGAAATATGCTTGAAAGTCTAATTATCACTTGGTCCCACTCACCCACCTCTACCCCAAAAGAGTCACACTGCTTTTGGCTGGTGCTTTGCATCAACATGAAAGGTGATTCAGTTCATTTTCTACCTTACAGAAGACACACAACACAGAGTCTAATGAAGTAGCACAGTTTTCCCTGTTTTCCAAAGTCAAACCTTTACATAGACAATAGTTTTGTTTCTTTATATCAAGTGCTTTGAGTTTCCAGAAACAGCTATGTTGAAGTAAATTTAATCCTGCCACATGCAGTCATTTGAAATCATTTTATTCCATTTTGGGACAAAATAAGTTTAAGGAAATGAGCAATTAAGTACTCAGACATCCTCAGATGCACACAATCAATGGCACATCTCCTAGGTGCAGGACACAACAACAGGGGCCTTACCTAACAAATGCAAACATTGTAACCTAATCATTTGTACCCTCATATTAATATGTAATTTAAAAAAACAACAACACTATCAGGTGCAAGCACAGAACTTTTTATCACCTCCCATGCTGGATAAGCAGATATAATTCTTTGCTTGGCCTTGTTCTGAGAAAGTATAAACTTTAATACTAGAGACTGAATAGAGTAACTCCCCAAAACTTGCTTGCTTTTTACTGAAGTAAAAAAAAACAAACGGTATGTATAAAATATTATTTCTCCTCAAATAATTCAGCTGATGCTACTCTTCAAACTATATTGTTCCACTAGCTCTATCCAACATCTCTCTGAAGTTTTTCAGGCATACCGACTTTCCAAAAAAAAAAGCAAGTTTTATTAAGTTTTACACAGCAAGTTTTTGAGAAAACCCCACAAAACCCAAATAAGTTCATTTGCAGTCATACAATTATAAACTAATGAATGCCTAAATCAATTGTTTTAAAAACTGCCCAAAGTAGATTTTAACCCCCAAGTATGAAGGCTGAAAAATGGTTCATCTCTTACCTAGTGATATCATACACCATAAGAGCTCCTGCAGCTCCTCTGTAGTAGCTTCGTGTAACAGCCCTAAACCGCTCCTGTCCTGCTGTATCCCAAATCTGCAGTTTGATTTTTTGGCCACTAACTTCGATTATTCTTGTACCAAATTCAACACCAATTGTGTGAGGACAATCAGCCATAACTGTCAGGAAAGAAAAAAAATATATCCCAACTTTCAGAAAACTTCCAATTAAAGACTACTGAGGAAAATTCCACTGAATGATTAAATGATTTACTAATACTCATGGGCTAATAGACTAAAGCTACCACTGGAAACAAAAATTAGCAAAGACCCAGAAGGACAGACAGAAGTGTGACTGGACGAGAACAAGAATCAGCAAACTTCTGGAAAGAACCAAACAATAAACATCTTAAAAGTTTTGTGGACCAAAAGGTCTGTCAACTACTCAACTGAAACAGGCAGTGTCACTGTATTTGGCTCTCTGGCTACAGTTTGATAACCCCTCAACTGAAAGAATCTGATGAGTAAAAACAAGTATTTTAATGAACTCTTCCCAATAGTCTTCTGACAATCATTACCTATAACGAATCAATCAATGGTCTTAGGCTCTGGGTGTTGTTAGTCAAATTTTTATCCAAGAAAATATTAACATTGTCTCAAGAAAAAATCATCGTGCTTAATACATACTTACTAAACAATGACAAGTTATATATGTTTAAGCAATAGGACAAATTAATTACTCCTTTCCCTATAACTAGGCCACTTAAACCCTAAACCCATCATTCTCTGGTGCAAGCACACAGACCATGCTGGACGCTTCATAAAACATTACAACAAAAATACCAAAGAAATGAATTCAATTATACAGGAATGTTTTCGACTACATATTTAGCCTGTTAGTTACAATGAATTGGTCCCTTTCTCTATCAGTATTTCAAAATAGTATTATTTAACAAATGATACATGCAGCCGATTTCCCAATAAGATGATCAATTTCTGTTAATAGAAGAAAATAAAAAGATTGAGTTTGACATTATTCTATGTATTTTTAAAAACTTTACATTTTTACCATCAAGAAATCTAAACAAGTGAATCTGATTACAGTATAATGTATACAAAACCAACACTGTAAAACAGGCATCCTCAAACTTTTTAAACATGGGGCAAATTCACTGTCCCTCAGACCATTGGAGGGCCAGACTATATTTAAAAAAAAAAAAAACTATGAACAAATTCCTATGCACACTGCACATATCTTATTTTGAAGTAAAAAAAAAACAGAACAGGAACAAATACAATCACAACGTTTCATGTGGCCCACGGGCCGCAGTTTGAGGATCCCTGCTCTAAAATACACTGGTATATGTCATTTCATCTGTACTTCTTTAAAAAAAAAAAAAAAAAAAATCACTGCACCTAACAATAAAAGTGCAAAAATAGCGAAAGGCTATATTTAAATGCATAAAGTATACTGACAATGATACATTTTAAAAAGCAGAAACATGTTGGTAAAGAAAACTATTAATGTTTTAACTCACATATTGAACTTACATTTTTTTTCTGTAAATTGATGAAGCAAGCAAGATTTTCCTACTCCCATGTCCCCTGTTTAAAAAAAAAAGTTTCAGGTGGCAATTACATTCCTTAATTTTACATTCTCATAATTATATGCCATGATTGCCATCCCCATTACTGTATCACAAGTTCCTGGGACACAGACTAACTATATTTCCCTGCTTTATAATGGATTCAAAAGATCTTAGGTCAGTTTTCACTGTTATATACAAATTGACTTTTCTCAACATTCAGCAGTGATAGAATTTGATTGTAAATTATACGTTAATAAATAGCTACCAGGTGGGAAGTGCTTTTTAATAAACATGTGGTTGTAATGGTATTTTGAACTTTGGCTTATTTCAAAGTTTTGTTTTGTTTTTTCCCTTCACTCGTGCGTAGAAGTAAAAGGTTTCTAAGAGTGACAAATGGGGCAGCATATAACAAGCATAAATAACCTGAGTTTTAGAAGCCTGATTCACTAGTTCCCTGTTTCATCTCCTATTTCTTATAGAATTAAAGAATTTGCATTACATGAACAAACGTCACCTCTGACTAATACTACACCACTTTTAACCCTTGATGAAGGAATGTTATAAAGTCATGTAAGTTCAACATTAAACTGTTCCAATGTGAAGAATTCACTAAAAAGCATGTGTACTTTCCAAATGTATTCTTACAACTATGATTGGATAAATACCATTAAGACTTTTAATTTGAGAAAAATCTTGAAATTTAAAGGGAAAACACCAATTGAGGGAAATGTTTTATGTGTATTATACAACTTATTCTGAATCAAACAATATTCTCTACCAAGTTTTCGAACCTGAGGGATCTAAGGACTTTCATATTTTTGCAATGTTTCAGCACTACCAGGACATTAATCTCATTCTCAGTTATCAACAAGCTTTTAAATAGCCCTCAAGAACAATCAATGTCACATCATAAGATACCCAGCACTGTACTACAGAAGTACACAGGGCCACAATACAAAAGGTACAATGTTAATGCAAAAATAAATCTTATTAAAGGAGATTTCGTTTGACAGTGAGAAAAATCACTCCTTCAGAAGTGCTATTGTTTAAGCATTAATATATAAATATTTTGTATGTGAACCTTCTTTGTGTAACAACAGTATAAGTTAAATAAACTTACCAATAATGATATATTTAAAGATGTAAGAGTAGTTGTATGGTGCAGTTGCCATGGTGGCACTAAAAACAAAGAAAACTGTGTTACTTCAGAAGGTAAGTATACACAAGTTATTCAAACTAATCACTGCTATCCTTTTAAGATATATAAGATAAAGCACACTGAATACAAACAAAATGTTGCTTACATTAAGTCATAATAAAATTGTATTTGCCAAATTGATCAAATAAACAAATTCTCTTAGATGAATAATGCTTTAACATTCTTATGCAAGATCCATAGGCACAGTGTCTCATGCCTATTATCTCAACACTTTGGAAGGTTGAGGTGGGAGGACTGCTTAAGGCCAGAGTTCAAGACCAGACTGGGCAACATGGCAAGACCCTATCTCTAAAATAAAATAATTAACAGTTAGCCAGGAGTTGCAGATAGCAATGAGGTGTTGAGTCCTGCCACTATATTCTAGCCTGGGCAAAAAAGTTAAGACCTTGCCTCAAAAATAGAAAAACAACCAAAAAAGAGAAGCTATTTATATCTAAACAATTCCAATATTTCACTCTAGGAAAAATTCAATAAAAAATATTACTCTGGAAAATTTCAAACAAAAAAATCCTTATAAATTTAAGATTATGAATAGTCTCACCTCCCTCTAAATTTCCCTTCACTGTTAACTGATCAAGTGGGTTACTGATGGCATACTTGTTCAGAACTCTTGATTTTAAACAAATTGGTATAAAAAGAAATCCCTAACTTATAAACACAAAACAACATTTTTACTTTACATCAATAGTTACTAAAGCATCAAAGAAAGAACAATCTTAAGATTTCCAAACAAAATTAATGTTAGAATTAAACTGAATCACAAGAAACTGTTATTCTTACAGGTAAGTCGGTTATTATAGGCAATTTCATATGGCTCAACCTAATAAAGGATTTGCATATTAACAACATATTAAGTGCTTGCTATACACTATGCTAGGAGCTCAAATAACTAATGCCATAAAATTGTATTTGTGGTTGTTAAATTTGGAAGTGTATGTATTAGAAGATACTTCACTGATCACAGCCCATTCCTTACCGTCAAATAGACTTAAGAATTCTAATTTCTCTTCTACTAAAAAAAAACAAACAAAAAAACAACTCTCCAATTTATTCAAATGAATGCCTTGAATGTGTCAGACACTGTGCTAGGTGCTAGAGAAACAAGAAGTAAATTCTAATATTGGCAATAACTTCTAACAAACTTTATTCTCAAGCTAGTGTTGGTTCATCTTCAAACAAAGGTCTTTGTACATATGAAGATTTAGCCTCATTTTAAAAAAATTTGATTTATAGTATTTTTTAATCTGGTTTTTACTGTGTCTATCAATGTCACCTTACACAGCCAGACATTTGATATCACTGGAGACATTTATTTACTGAAATTATTACCTTACTATATACCATATTTCAAGTAAAATTTCTATAACCAATAAAATTTAACCTGTAAAAAGAATATGTATTTAAAATAAGTGAATTATTGTTATCAGGGAAGAGAAAGCTGTTAATTACAAGAAAGTATTTATTAAACAATCACTTTACACAGTCTTCTCACATAGCTGTATGTATTATATTGAGCAAAAGCAGATGCCTTCCTACACATTTCAGCTTGGCATGTTCCAACACATTCATAATCAGTCTTCTGCATCACAGAAAACTCCCTTAACCAGTTCTTTAAAGAAAAGGAGTTTTTCTGGTTAGATTAACTCCAATTGTGAACATTATGATTTTATTTCCTTTTCCAGACATAAGCACTAAAAACTTTTTGGTTTTTTGGGGGGTTTGTTTTTCTGAGACAAAGTCTCACTCTGTCACCTAGAGTAGCGTGGCATCGTCATAGCTCATAGCAACCTTAAACTCTTGGGTTCAAGCAATCCTCTTGGCTCAGCCTCCCAAATAGCTGAGACTACAGGCACCCACATAAAGCCCAGCCAGTTTTTTTCTAGGACTAAAAGCTTTTAAGAATGAACTTGGGCTAGGTGCAGTGGCTCATGCCTGTAATCCCAGGACTTTGGAAGGCTGAGGCAGGAGGATCGCTTGAGTCCAGGAGTCCAAGGCCAGCCTGGGCAACTCAGCAAGACCTCATTTCTACAAAAAATTTAAAAATTAGCCACACATGGTACCACATGCCTATAGTCCCAGCTACTCCAGAGACTTAGGCGAGAGGAATGTTTGAGCTCAAGAGTTCTGAGTTTATGATTGAAGGCACTGAACTCCAACACAGGCAACAAGAGTGAAACACTGCCTCTTAAAAACAAATTTAAAGCACCGGCACCATATGCCAGAGGTGGTAGGTTCAAACCCAGCCCTGGTGAAAAACTGAAAAAACAAACAAACAAAAAAAAAACTTAGTCCTAAGGCTAAAATTGTTCTGGATTATCCACATCTCTGATCCAGAAGCCAAATCTAAAGAGAAAAATGATCTCTCACATTAAAAATGATATTTAAAAGGTTATTAACTTCTAGACCTGCATTCTGCCCAGATTCTTTTCTTCTAATTAATTTTTAACCATTCTTCTCAACTCTTCTTTCCCCATTCCAACAAGGGTGAAAGAAATCACTTAGCCACCTTCAAATTACTTTCCCTGGGCTCAAGTGATTCTCTTGCCTCAGTCTCCCGAGTAGCTGGGACTACAGGCACCAACTACTCACCTGGCTTTTTTTTTTTTTTTTAAGAGACAGGGTCTCATTCTGGCTCAGGCTGGTCTTGAACTGGTGAGCTAAGGCAATCCAACCTGCCTTGGCCTCCCAGAGTGCTAAGATTACAGGTGTGACCCACCGTGCCTGGCCTCTTTTTTTTTTTTCTGAGACAAGAGTCTCCTTTGTTGCCCTCAGTACAGTACTGTGGCGTCATAGCTCACAGCAATCTCCAAATCTTGGACTCAAGTGATTCTCTTGCCTTAGCCTCCCAAGTAGCTAGAACTACAGATGCCTGCCACAACACCGGGCTATTTTTTGTTTGTTTGTTTTAGAGACAGGGTCATACTCTTGCTCAGGCGTGTCTCAAACCTATGAGCTCAGGGTAATCTACCTACCTAGGCCTCCCTGAGGGCTAGGATTATTGGCGTGAGCCAAGGCACCCAGCCTCCAAATTACTTTCTCTTGTGCTCTTCCCCTTGATTCTCCTATTTCCATTTGCTCTTCTACCTAACAGTTGTAGCTGTACATACTTTGCTTCCTTCCACTATGGCTGTTAATAATCCCAATTTCTTCTTCAAATACTCTAATGACTAATCATGAAATTAAAATCCAATTCTAGGCAGGGTGAAGTGGCTTACACCTATAATCCTAACATTGTGGGAGGCCGAGGCATGTAGACTGTGTGAGCTTTCAGCCTGAGCAAGGAAGAGCAAGACTCTGTCTTTACTAAAAATAGAAAAATTAACTAGAGTTGTGGCAGGTGCCTGTAGTAGTTCCAGCTACTTGGGAGGCTGAGGCCAAGAGGATCACATTAACCCAGGAGTTTGAGGTTGCTGTCAGAGCTACAATGCCACAACCCTCTACTTAGAGTGACAGAGTGAGACTGTCTCAAAAAAAAAAAAAAAAAAAAATTCTAGTACTAATCTGTGTCTGCTAATTATCATAAAAAGCATTTATTCACTAATTTTGAATTTTAATTATAAGCATTAATACAGTATAAACTATTTCCAAATGAAAGAAATGATCTATTTTAGATTGAATACCAGCACTTTGTCTCCATCTCACTATACAATTTTCTGGTTCAAGTTTCCTTAGAAAGTTACAAATTAAAAACCCTAAAAGCCAAGTAAGTTAAAGGAAAACTATTCAAACTTACTAATTTCAGTAGACAAGGAAGGCAGAAAACATCCAACACTGTAGCCACCCACACCTACAACAGCTCTTCCCTTTCTTGTTCCAAGAAGATACTGGCTGGGTTTATATATATTCCCATAGTTTATTGATACATTCATTCATTTCTACACTAACTACAGTAGAAACTCCATAATTGATCACCTCCCTACACTAACCACCTCCTTAAGTTGACTTCATTTTCATAGACCAGACATGCATCTCATATAGGTATCAGTACAGTAGGGCTAATTCATTACGTTGTCTACCTCCATATGTCAACTTACAGAGGTTCTACTACATGTTCAAGTGACACCTTTTAAACATTAACTTTGTTAATCCTTTAACAAAGGATTTTTCAACCTCATTTCTTCAACAGGAAACATACCACCGTTAAGGTCAGGAATATATTTTCATCTAGCTTTGGAAAACCTATTATTTCAGAGTGTTGGGCGGTGCCTGTGGCTCAAAGGGGTAGGGCACTGGTCCCATATGTCAGAGGTGGGGGGTTCAAGCCCAGCCCTGGCCAAAAAATGCAAAAAAAAAAAAAAAGAGTGTTTTTATTTACAGAACTCAAAAGTTAAAAAAAAAAAAAAAAAGGAAACGTTGGTCTAGTTCAAACATTCTGAAAACACAAGTCCACTCAACACTAACCACCTCCCCTAAAAAAAAAAAAAAAAAAAAACCTTGGTAATATTCTATAACTTGTATATCAAGTACTGCAATGATTAAAATCGTTTCTTCCATGTTTTGCAAACAGCATCTGAATAAAGTTCATATGTAGATAAGATCTTTAATATCTTAGATTTAAGAAAAAAAGAGTACTACATTGCAGACAACAGTTACCATTAAATGCATAACGAACAACTTATAAACTAATAACAAAAACAATTGTTATAGTTACCATTTGTTGGGCACTTCACATATGGTGGACAAGGTGCTATAAATGTGCTAAATACTTTACCTGCAGTTTCATTTAATCCCTGCTATTATCCTTATATATTACTATTATCCTCATTTTACAGATGAGGAAATATAGTCAACAGGTAATATAACCAGGTCACAGAACCAAAACTGTACTAAGCCTAGGGCTGTTTTCACAGCAAAGATTCCCCCCTTAACCACTATATCATCTTGCCCCCTACACGTGGTTATGACATGTACCATAAAGCTCTGTAGCATTCACTCACTTGGTTCTAATACTCTAAATAAGAAGTATTAAGCAAAAAAAAAAAAAAGTATTAAGCAATTAAATTCATGAGATCATGGGTGGCACCCGTAGCTCAGCAAGCGGGCAGGGCACTAGCCACATACACAGAGGCTGGTGGGTTTGAAACCAGCCCAGGCCAGCTACAACAATGACAATTGCAAGAAAAACAAAAATAGCCGAGCATTATGGCAGGTACCTGTAAGTCCCATCTACTTGGGAGGCTGAGGCAAGGCAGTCGCTTAAACCCAAGAATTTGAGGTTGCTGTGAGCTGTGACCCTACAGCACTCTAGTGAGGGCAACAGCTTGAAACTCTGTCTCAAAAAAATAATTAAATAGATAAATAAACAAGTAAATAAATTCATGTGATCACAATTTACAAATACAAATGAATAGTAACACTAGTAATAATAATTTATAATTATTGTATCTACTTACAAAAGTTTAAAGGAATTTATATTTGAGAGTAAACCATGTGATGATGTATATTGCTTTTCCCTTATCTATCTTTTATAATTTTTTTTTTTTTTTTGCAGTTTTTGGCCAGGGCTGGATTTGAACCCACCAGCTCTGGCATATGGGGCCAGTGCCCTACTCCTTTGAGCCACAGATTATTATGACTTTGCATAATCACTAACATTATGTCCACGCAAAAAGTGAAATTGAGATTTCAAGAAATTCACTAATGTGGCCAGAGTTACAAAGTTAGTAAAATGGGAACTTGAACCCAGGCCTGATTATAGAAACCAGGATTTTCCCTGTCTAAGGTAGTTTATTACAAGCATATACAGATTGACAAAATAAAAGCAAAAAATCTAAATCAGAGAAAAAAAGAGACTACACCAAAAATTTAGGGTAACACTGTTACTATCAGTGCATGTAAAACTTAGCTTTAAACTTCCTGGTTGTCAAGAGAAATGTTTACTAAATGCACACTAAAAATTTAATACTAAATACTAATAATAGTTGTAACATGTATTCAAGTGAACTTTTTAATATATTAATTATGCTTAATATTGCTTTAACAAAGAATTTCTCAACCTCATCTCCTGAATGTGAAATATACCACTGTTGAGAAATGTATTTAAAAATGGGGTATGCCATCACATAAAACTCAGTACTTTTTTTCATTTAACAAAGTCATGGACATATTTCCAAATCAATACATTTAAATCTAAATGGTTATTAAACACACATTAAAGATTAATTTTTGTTATGACAAAAATAGAATGAATCAGACACCTTCCCAAATTAGATTATAAGACATATAAATCAATGCTTTTGAAATGTGTAAGTACAGATGTGAAGATAGACACTTTCATACACACTGCCTGTGGAAGACTGAAATTCTGCAACATTTTGTAAGTAATCCGTATTTTAAAAATTCTTAAAAATAATTCAAACTGGGCTGGACACGATAGCTCACCCATAATTCTAACACTCTGGGAGGCCAAAGCAGGAAGATCCCTTGAGCTCAGGATTTCAAGATCAGCCTGAGCAATAGGGAGACCCCGTCTCTACTAAAAATAGAAAAATCAGGTATTGTGGCACATGCCTGTAGTCCAGCTACTTGGGAGGCTGAGGTAGGGGGATGACTTGAGCTCAGGAGTTCAAGGTTGCAATGAGCTATGCTCATGCAACTGCACTTCAACAGCTTGGGTGACAAAAGGAAACCCTGTCTCTTTTTAAAAAAAAGAGAGACAAAAGAAAATATTTAGGTCTATACATATTAACTGGGAAATATATCCATAAATTTTGTTAAGTGAAAAAATAGCATGCTGCAGAGTATTGCCAAGCAATGGCATATCCCGTTTTCAAACACACACACACATCCAACCCTGTATGTATATAAATAATATGAAAGAATACACACCAAACTGTAAAAAACGAATACTTGGGCTGAGAGGAGAAAAAGGGAAGAGGGAAATTAACTTTCTTTACACATCCCTGCACTGACTTACGAGCATGTAATATATCTGTTTGGTAGTATGTTTTAAAATATGCAAAGTAGAGAAAATAAAGAACTGATAAATATATTAAAAAGTACTTTTCGGTGTGGTGCCTGTGGCTCAAGCGGCCAAGGCGCCAGCCACATATACCTGAGCTGGCGGGTTCGAATCCAGCCCAGGCCCACCAAACGACAATGATGGCTACAACCAAAAAATAGCCAGGCATTACGGTCAGTGCCTGTAGTGCCTGCTACTTGGGAGGCAGAGGCAGGAGAATTGCTTGAGCCCAGGAGTTGGAGGTTGCTGTGAGCTGTGATGTCACAGCACTCTACCCAGGGTGACAGCTTGAGGCTCTGTCTCAAAAAAAAAAAAAAAAAAAGCACTTTTCTACATATTTCTTAAACAGATTAAAGAATAACCAAACCAAAAAAATAACCCCACTCATAACATTTCCAACATTACTTCTGCATTTACTGATAATAAGGGGAACATCAGATGAAGCCAATCATATGACTGGCCTCAAAATAAAAAAACTAACAGCTAATAGTAGAGGGTATTTACTTTCTTACTCCTAAATGTAAATACTTATGTACTGTCTGACTTTTGCAACATTATGTAGCTATTTTATTCTACTCCTCAGAACCTATGTTACTATACAATTTTTACATACATGATTCAAAACAGTAATGGTGGGAAAAAACCACCCACTAAATATTTCGTGTAATTTAAATTCTTGTCCTTACTATTTCAACTGGTTTGTTTTTTTTACATGCAAGACATTTTGTTAAAAACCCTAGAACCGACAGGGTGTGGTGGCTCACGCCTTTAATCCTAGCACTCTGGGAACCCGAGGTGGGTGGACTGCCTGAGCTCACCAGTTCTAGACCAACCTAAGCAAAAGCGAGACCCCCATCTCTACTAAAAACTGAGGCAAGAGGATCGCTTGAGCCTGAGTTTGAGGTTGCTGTGAGCTATGATCCTACAGCACTCTACAAAGGGGGGCAGCTTGAGACTGTCTCTTTGTTTATTTTATTTTTTGTTGAGACAGAGTCTCACTTCGTGGCCCTCAGTAGAGAGAATGTCTCAAAAAAAACAAAAACAAGAACCACGATAGACTACTTTTGTGATTCCAACACAAAAATATTTGTTGAGTATCTACTAAGCTCAAAATATTGTGCTAGACTTTTGACAATATAGTGATCAAAAAAGACAACATTGTTTCTGCCTTCAAGGAATTCAAGAATAGAAGCATTCTGATTTGCTTAGGCCATTAAAATGGAATGCTACCTGATTTGTCAGTCAGGTGGACACAAAACTTCTGCAGTTGATCCAATAACCTAATCTAATGGAAATTAATGGTCAGTTTCCTTTTCTCAAAAGCAATACAATCTCTGAAAATAACCTACCCACTCTTCAGGCCCACTTAAAAATACAAGCTTCATTTCTGAAAAGGAATGTTTAATGTCACATTTTTATATGATGTGAATGATAGAAAATAACTGGATTAAAAAAAAAAAAGAAAATAACTGGATTGCTTAATGTGTCAAAAGAAAGGCAAATCTTCCAGCTAATTATGACAGTATGCCATGTACAAGAAATAAACTACTCCAACACTGTACCTCTCTTCCCAGAAGTATTTAAAAAAAAAAAAAAATAGAAAGAAAGAAACCAAAACAACCTTACACTCATATTGCACTTACTACTCAAGTTTGAAGGATTAATAATAGTGAAAATTTTACTGATGACATGACATCTGAGATTTGCTTCAAAATTGGCAGGGAGGAGGCAAGAGTGTATAGATGAAGCCAAGACTGATCACTGTGACACTGGCTAACAGGTAAATGAATGTTCAGTATGCCCCTTTATTTTGCATACATTTAAAATTGTCTAAAATAAAGTTTTTTTAAAGTACAGTATCTCCAATACCTCGAAATAGTATTTATAAATTACTGTCTTCAGCTATGCCTAACGTTTTTAACCATACGAAAATGTTTCAACTTAAAAAAAAAAAAAAAAAAAGAAACAGCTCTCAACAGCCCTAGTTTTAACATTTTGCCTTAACCAAAAGTTTCCCCCAATAGTGCAACATCTTGCTAAGTATCACTGTGCAAAGATATATGATACTGATAAAAATCAGCTGTTTAAGAACATTCCAGATTCTGTTGCAATATGAAATATAAAAAGTGAAAACTTTTAAAAATATAACTTTAATTCCAAAGAATTTTTAACAGCTATTAGTATATAATGTTATTATACATCTTCACAATATTGCCATTTATTGAGCACCTAATACGGATCAGCTACCTTCTAAACACTCACTTTACAAATAAGGAAACTAAGTTATAGAAATGATATACATATGGTCATACACTACTAAATGGAGAACTAAATTAAGGCCTGGGTCTAACCCTACAGTTCTCCAAAGCTGAGGGAAGTTCTTCTCATTCATTCAACAGATGTTTAGCACCTATTATGTGCCTGGCACTGTGTGGAGCACTCAACAAGCTAAGGACTTTCTTAGTTTGGGATTATACCCCATTTAATCTTAGCAACAACTCTAAAATGTAGGTACAATTATCCCCTTTATGGATAAGTACACTGAGACGGAGGGGTTAAGTAACTTGCTTAAGGTCACTTAACTAATTACAAAGTGGCAACCATTGGCGGTATGACTCCAAAACTCTTACCCACTACATGCCTCAAGGCATGACCAAGTAAAACCAACTAAGCAGAACTCCAGAAAACTGAAAAGGCTTGGGAACAGGGCTGGGAGCTGGGTTACTGCAAGGTCAAGTTATTAACCATATTTAAATAAAAGGCAGTTGGTATAATAATGAAATGACTAGTAAACTTTTTAAGAGTTCAGATTTGGGCTCTCACACTTAGCACGGAACCACCAGGAAAGAACCCGCCTCTCAGACAGAACCCAGCTCTCCTCACATAAAATGAAAATCTTGCCATCCCTCGCTGGGGTTGTGAGCATGAACATTTGGCAGTGTAGTGGCTGACAGGATGGACTTTAGATTATAAAGGGGTAATCGGCTGTCACCCAATGCAAAGAGATGAAAAAAGGAATTGTAGCTACATTTAAAATTGTCATGTCTGAAAACGTAGCCTGTCAATGTCGTACAGAAAACACCAGCCAGTGTGGGCAAAGGCCAGTTTGTCCGTACCACTGTTACCCAGCCACATCACAACTGCAGGCCTCAGTCTCCTCATTTATAAAATGGGGACAACATAACTTTTATTTCCAAGGGCCAGCCGCGGCAAGATAAATGGGTCTGAAGGCACCTAAAAGGCGCCTGGCACACAGAGCGCAAACCCGCGAAACACTCCTGTCGTCTAATCTTAAATTCTACACATGCCAAAAACTTTTTCTTCGTTATTTTCAGACGCTATGTAAGTTCAGGGCCTTCTAAGACGTCCCCGGGCCTGATACGGACTCACCAAAACCAGAACCGCGAAAACACAGGCCCCAAGACCCCGTCCCAGCCCGGGTCCAAACACAGGCCGCCCACACCTTCAAGGACACCAGAGCTAGTCCCAGACGCCGCCTTTTTGGTACGCAGGGCCCGAAGCGGCCTGGGGGTGGGAATGCCACGTCCGGGGCTCGTGGCTTGCAAGACGGCGCGCACGCGTGGGGCACCCGCGGGGCAGGCGGCGCGGGGACAGGGGCCTGCGGGAGACGCGGTCCTGCCCGGCCGGGCCAAGGAGGCGGGGAAGGCGAGGCCGGAACACACCCTTCCCCGCACGCCTCGGGGTGGGGAGGACCAGGCAGCCCCGCAGGGGGACCGCGCGGGCCGCCTCCGCCCCCGCACCGGCGTCCTGTCAGGCGGGCGCCGCGGCGCTCACCGCCGACCCCCGGGCTCGCTGCGGCCTCAAGGACCCCGGCCCCGGGGCGCCGTCTGCGCGACACAGCGCTCTGCGGTCCACACCCGCGTCCCTCGGAAACGCCGGGTGAGGCGGCCTCGGCCGGAGGACACTGCGGAAGGCCGGGGATACCTGGGGGGTTGCTGGTGGCTGGGCAGCTTTCCGGGCGGAAGGGGGGCGTCAGGAGGAGGAAAAGAAGTGCGGAAGCAGCGGAAGAGGGGGCGGCGGCGGTCGGCCGAGGCCCCGGCAGGTAGGCGGACTGGCCAAGAGGTGCACCCTCGCCGGAGGCAGTGGCGGTGGCAGCGGGGACTGCTCCTGCGGCTCCCTCAAGATCTTCCTCGGGCTAGTCCAAGATGGCGGCGCTCCCTACACAGGGTTTCCTGTCACCCTCGCAATGGGTCGGACCACAAAAGAAGGGGGGAGGTGCGCGCGCAGCTGGCGGAGCCCGGAAGAGGGTGGCAGAGGCCCGCTTGCTAGCCACGCCCCTTCCTTAGTCCTACCCTCTGGACTCGTCGCGCCGGCGATGAGGCCCGCCCCTCTGGGTCTGGAGCCTGAAGGGCCCGTGGAAAGCCCTAATGCGCAAGCGCAGACGCCTTTCCTCGACTCCTGGGGAAGTTGCTGCGCCGGTTCGTGTGAAACCTGGTGGGGCGCCCCTCTGTCTTGGAGACTTTACTATTTTTAAAGCTAGCAACTACCACTTATTGGACGCTTCCTGTGTACTAGCCGCTGGGCTAAGCACGCATTTACTGCATTCATTCATTCATTCAAAGTGTATTTATTGGGCGGCGCCTGTGGCTCAATGAATAGGGCGCCGGCCCCATATGCCGAGGGTGGCGGGTTCAAACCCGGCCCCGGCCAAAAACTGCAACAAAAAGAAAAAATAGCCGGGCGTTGTGGTGGGCGCCCTTAGTCCCAGCTGCTTGGGAGGCTGAGGCAAGAGAATCGCGTAAGCCCAAGAGTTAGAGGTTGCTGTGAGCCGTGTGACGCCACGGCACTCTACCCGAGGGTGGTACAGTGAGACTCTGTCTCTACAAAAAAAAAAAAAAAAAACAAAGTGTATTTATTGATTGCTTTATATATAGCTGTGAACAAAACAGAAGAGGCCCTCTATATAACAGGCTCAAGAGGCACACATCCCCATTGTGTGGATGGCGAAACTGAGGCTCAGTTTGATCAACTCGGTTGTCCAAGATCCTGCAGCCAAGAGGTGACTCTTTCTGCCTTGTTTCATCTCTGTTTTAACTTCGCTTAGGGGTGCGCTTAACAGAGAGAAATTGTGACATTTTCCACAATTTGTCCACCACCTCCCTTCTTGCAACTTGTTCTGCCATTATCATTGCCTGCCCTCTGCCCCCACGAAAGTGGTGCAGCCCCACGATTTGACTTTCTTGGGCTCTGGGCACTTTTGCCTTATAGTTTGCAGATATGCATATATACATACATATACATTTATAATTTATTTATATTTATTTATATTGTACCATTACAGCTGCATTGGTACAAGTACGTTGCATTTATTTATATTTTACAGCTGCATTGGTATAATACTATATTACAAAACACTTTCTTTGACATAAAAGAAACACTTTTTTCTTCTGATTTTAAAAGAACTTAAAACATTTTTGTGGTCCCCAAAAGTATTGTGGGCCTTAAGCACTGTTCCTACTTTGCCTAATGGATAAAATGGCCCTGCCTTAGTCCTCCCAAAATTAAGTTCAAGCTTGCTCTTGGCATTCAAGACCTTTAATAAACTGTTTCTGCTATGGGCAAGTGAGATTTCATTGGGAAAGTATATGGCAGTTTTAAAATCTCTAATTTTCAGAAAGACCCGAGTGCAAATTCCTGTTCTGCAATATACTAATGTCTCCCATTGTGCACGTCACTTGATTTCTCAGATCATCAGTCTCTTCTGCAATATAAGCATAGTGATATGTATCACACATGGGTCCTTGTAAAAATTGAATGAAATAATATGTGCAAAATATCTGACATACAATAAGAAGTGGTAATGATTATTACATGATAATCTGAAAAAGATTACAGTAAACTCCTGTCCAACCCAGGAGGTCTATGTTTTGACTTCCACATTATTTAATAAATAATGTTTGTTATCACATTTTAACATATTTGAAATCAAGAAATTTGCCCATGCCAAATAATGGAGAAAGCTGTGAGCCAACTGTCTCTACTTACCAGGAATGAATTTAGGCCTGGCTAAAAAGGTTCCTTATATCCAATTGTCACTTGATTGAAATCTTTACGTATAGCTAATGTTTATTGGACACTTGCCATGTGCCAGGGACTAAACTAAGAATGATGCATATTTTCTTATTTAATTCCTACAACATCCCCATGAAGTCAGTACTATATTAATCTTATTTTATGGATGAAAAACTGAGCGTCATACAGATCTAAAGTCATACAGGTAAAAATTGGCAGTTCTGAGATTCAAACTTGGCCACATATGACTTCAAGTCTCCCATTCCTAAACACTACTCTCTATTTCCTTCCTTATTCACACTTGTAGCACCACAACCAGCTTAATGTAAATCCCTAATTGTTGCTTAAGTTTACGTGAAAGACATTACACTTGGATATAGCTTTGAACAGAAATATTGTTGTGAATGCAGACATGCATATGGCATGCTAAGCTATGCAGTTAAAGACAGTAGAAATGGTCACTTCTTGTAATAAGTCCCAGAACTTTCAAAGTTATGAGAGAGTTTGTATGACCAATTGTAGCATAATTAAGAAGGACTATCCATTGGGTGGCAAACATCTATTAGGGTTTTTATGAAAGGAGATGTATGCGTGGGCTATGTCATTGCAGCAGTGTTTGTAATAGCAAAAGATTAGGGACAAATGAAATATCTGCCACTAGAGAGCTGTTACAATAAATTATAGTACATTCATATTGTGGAATACTGTGCAGGCATTAAAAAAAATGAGGCCCAAGTATACATTTTGACATGAAACAATGTCTAAGAAATACTTCTGGAGAAAAAAGCAAGATCAATAAAACTAAATAGCATGCCTTAATTTGTTAAACTATAAAAGGGGGCAAAACAGGAAGATAGGCTTGTGCAGCTGGACATTGGAATGGGTTTTTCATGTTGTCCTGGCACTACTGCTGAGACCTAAACCTGAAAACAAAAAGTCAGTAAGGAGCCCACATTCTAATCTAAAGAACAGCCAGTATAGGCCAAGTGCAGCGGCTCACACCTGTACTGCAATCCCCGCACTCTGGGAGGCTGAGGCAGGTGAATCACTTGAGCTCAGGAGTTTGAGACCAGCCTGGGCAAGAGCCAGACACCATCTCTACTAAAAAAAAATCAAAATAGAAAAATTACGGGGCGCTGTGGCGGGAGCCTGTAGTCCCATCTACTTAGAAGCTAGGGCAAGAGGATTGCTTGAGCCCAGGCGTTTGAGGTTGCTATAGGGTATGACACCATGGCACTTTACCAGAGGAAAGAAACTGAGACTCTGTCTCATAAAAAAAAAAAAAAAAGAAAGTAAAAATAAATAAAGAACTGCCGGTGGCTGGAAACAGCTACCTTTCAGCAGACCATTTGATGAGCATTTGTTCCAGAAACCAGACCTTCTGTCAGCCCCTACTTCCACTCCACTACTCCCCCATCCATTTTCCATTCTCAGCCTCCTCCCCACAGACACACACCATCACCAGTGGAAAGAAAGATTGGAGAGATGGGAGGGAAATCAGCTGTTAAGAAAAATGCAATGTCATGGGAAAAGACTTGCCTTCCTCTTTCCCTGTGGGGGTTTGTATTCCCTTCTAGAATCAAAGTTCAGGGGCTACACGAGAATCACTAGTGAGGACTGGGCATCCCTGCAAGCAGAGGGGCCGGACAACCCCTCAGAAATCTGTTTGGACCGCAGACCTAGGTATCTGCTCTGCACCACTGTTTCTACAGAAAGAAAAACGCAAATGGAGAAAGATAGCATGGCTTAGAATGGTGTGGAGAGCTCTAGATGTAGAGGAGCTGAAGCTGCTCTCCCCTACCTGCACCTTGACTTTCTAGTCCTAGACTAGACAGCAGCAAAGAGGTGCCCATCGGGAGGCATGAATGATACCGGCTGGTTCCCCTGGAAGATACTTAAATACACGAGGGGGTCACTTATTCCTGGGGCAGATGCATGGGATCCTCTACATACTAATTCTTGTCATATTCATCTGCTCTTTTTTCATTTGTTTATATTTTTTACAATTTTTTTGTAAAAATAGATGTTATTTAATCCTTCATCTCTTCCCAGAGCCTAACAATTTTCAGCTCTCTCTATTGTGCATATTTCAACCAAATTAATTTATCTCATCATTTATTTTATAGGCTTAATTTTATTGGCTCATTTTTTTTTTTTTTTTAGAGATGGCACCTTGCCGTGTTGCCCAGGGTGTCTTGAACTCCTGGCCTCAAGCAATCCTCCCACCTTGGCCTCCCAAATTGCTGGGATTAAGTCATGAGCCATGGCCCCTTGCTTCATTTTCCAAGTATGTTTTTGATTTTTGGTTTATAAGCTTATATTGGATTAGATTCTCCACTGCATCTCTGTGTTCATGTCCCTTTTTGTCTAGTGGTTATGGGGTTGCCACCAATCAGATATTAAAATATTGGTATCTCAATTCCTGAGGTGATATTGAAGAAAGATAGAGCAGAACAAATACAACTGGTATTCTGAATTTTATTGCCATGTGCATGTTCTACCTAACTAAAAAAAGCAATATATTTTAAAATATAGTTGATTAACTTTCAGGGATACATTAACTCCTATGAAATAAAGCCAAACAAACAACTAAGAAAACTAATTTAACCAAATTAGTATATTGTATGTTGGCAATTTTATATCTCAAAATTTGGCAGGTTACCCAAGAAGTCAAAATCAAGTGCATAAGACTCATAAATCTCTAGATATGAAAAGGGATTAGATTCAATTTATGATACTAAAGAAGAATGTGATGCATAAATGTAAGAATAAGTACATTCTACATTAATTGTAAAAGAAATTTTCTGCCCATTAAAACAGTACCTCCCACATTCCCATATGCTTTATTCTGCCACCTCCTCCAAATTATCCTGTAGAAGAGTCAGAGCTTATGAGGGCATGACATTCTGAAATTGGCCTATAGCAAGCAAACAAATCAACAAAGAAAAATCACAGAAGGCAAAAAGCATACTTGAAAATTTCTCAGAAATGCACTGTACCTGAGATTTAACTTATTGTCCTCTGGCATTGGATTTGATAGCTTTGGTGACCACCAGAAGATGTGGTAGTTTTGTTTTGTTTTGTTTTTTTGTAGAGACAGAGTCTCACTTTATGGCCCTCGGTAGAGTGCCATGGCATCACACAGCTCACAGCAACCTCCAACTCCTGGGCTTAAACGATTCTCTTGCCTCAGCCTCCCGAGTAGCTGGGACTACAGGCGCCCGCCACAACGCCCAGCTATTTTTTGGTTGCAGTTCAGCCGGGGCCGGGTTTGAACCCGCCACCCTCCGTATATGGGGCTGGCGCCTTACCGACTGAGCCACAGGCGCCGCCCAGATGTGGTAGTTTTGATTTAGAGGCTGTTACATTAAAAACAGAAGACAGGCTCAGCTCCTGTAGCTCAAGTGGTTAGGGCACCACCCACATACACCAGAGCTGGAGGGTTCGAATCCAGTCCAGGCCCGCCAAACAACAATCACAACTACAACCAAAAAAATAGCCAGCTGGGCATTGTGGTGGGCACCTGTAATCCCAGCTACTCGGGAGGCAAGAGAATTGCTTAAGCCCAAGAGTTGGAGGTTGCTATGAGCTGTGACGCCACAGCTCTCTACCCAGGGTGACAGCTTGAGACTCTATCTCAAAAAAAAAACAACAAAAAACAGAAACATGCATCTTTGAACTTGAGAGTCACACTTAGTTTGGCAAAATGACAACAATATGAGATCCACGTGCAAATTAAGGCCTATGGAGAAAACAGATTGAACCCTTTCATTGCATGCTCCCTCCAATGCGTGCACTTATTTAGAAAAAATGAGGGCAGGTTAGTACTGAAATTATTTCTTTATTGATTTGTTTGACCTTGTACCTTTAGTTGAAATCATGTAAGTTAAAAGCATGTGTGATGTGCCACAACTGTATTAAATTGATGGTGACTCTTACAATGGCACAAATGTCACACTGTCAAGAACTGAGATTTTATCCTAATTGCAAGCTAACAAGTTTAAAGTTTAAAGGTCAACTGAGAATGTGTCTGGCCCACATTCCAAGCATTCATATAAGTTAGCTTGCTGCAGTTTTATGGAATCAGGCAGAAGATGTGACACTTCTGGATCAGAGACAAAGGACTTTAGTATTCGCAGCACAGCAGGTGGCATGGGCATCTGCTTACTTGCATCCATTCTATTTGTCCCCATGACCCATGGGTGAGAATGTAAATGGGTGCCTGCACGTACAGCGAATTGTGTTACAGACAAGGAGCCTGCAGCTTACGGAAATCAGATTTTTTACAACAGAAATTGGGTAGTTCTGTCTTTGCTCTGGAGAGAAACTCTACCTCTACCCTCCAAGACTACTCTACAAACAGCCTTAAAAAGATAGTCTGGGACAAAGGGCATTCAGTACTCTGTTTACCAGATGTGCAGAAACACAAGCGATCCATGGAGGGTTGTCTCCCAAAAGGGACAAGATTTTATTATGTTGTATAATATTGTATTTGGTAGAAGAAGATAAAAGTGAGTGATATGCCATGCCAGAAAAAATATGGTTTGGGAGGGGGTCAAACCAACCTTAGTTTCATTTCTAGCATAGCCTTTTATTAACTACAATAAATGATTTGACCTAAGTCAAATCACTTAACTTCTTTCAGCCTCAACTATAAAATGGGATGGTGGTCAACTGAGAAAGGATAACTGAAAGGGTCTGGCCCACGTTCCAAGCATTCATATAATGCCCGCATCCTTCTATCCTTCTTTCTTGTACTGATTCCCTCATGCATGTGAATCCAGTGCACATTTAAGCCCCTCCCCCGAGTTGGGAAGCAACTTCTCAGGTACCTACTTGTATAAGGACACATGGGTTCCGATGCTGCTGCAACTAAGAGACCCAGAAATGATGGTGCCTTTCACAAGGTAGTAATCCATTCCCCCCTCACATGGAAATCTGCTGGGTTGGTAGTCCAGGGCTGAGATGACACTTGAAGGTGACAAGTTTTAAGCTCCTCCTTGGTTCTTGCATTTCTACCCCCAAAATATGCTTCCATCTCATGGGTCAAAATATTTAATCCAGGCAGGGCACAGTGGCTCACACCTGTAATCCTAGCACTTAGGGAGGCTGAGGTCGCGTAATTGCTTGACCCCAGAAGCTTGAGGTTGTAGTGAGCTATGATCATACCACTGTAGTCCAGCCTGTGTGAAAGAGCCAAGTTCTGTCTCAAGCTAAAAACACACCAAAAAACAAAAACAAACAAAACAACATACTCCTGCTGCCACCAGGAGAGGCTTGAGGTTGAGACTCAACTCCACTAAAATCAGCTGTATGACCTTGGGTAGGCTGCTCCCCCATTTGGGGCTTCATTTTTCCTATCTGGAATGTGGAGTGCTTAGTTGACCTCAGAGAACAATCAAATCCGAGGTTTCTCCCGCTGAGGGGGCTACAGAATCATCCAGGGTGCTCTATTCTTGGATTCCCTCTCAATACTTCATTACTCCCTCCCCCACCCCCCAAAAAAACCCTAGCAACCATTTTTTGAAGGGTTTTATGGATTTGGACTTTTGTTTAGAAACTTTGAAAATAGCTGGATAAGGGAATCTCTGAAATCTCTGATGTTCTGTATTTGATTACTGACAAAGCTGTGCGGGTCCCTTGGACGAGGCTGCTGGGTTCCTGAGACTGATCATCTGGCTTGGACTCACTCCTATTTCCTCTGGTCCACTTGAGTCCTTCCATGGCCCCTGCTTTCTGTTTTTCTGCTCAGGCCCTTATATTAGTAGACCAAGAAGAGACTATGGATGACTTTTAACTAAGTGGCCATTATGCAGCTAAAAAAACAGATATCTAAGATATTATTAATAACTGACTCACCGGCAAGCACACAGCAAGTGTTCCAGAGCTGGGAGCAGAATCCAGGTTTGGGAATCCTAATCTACTTTTCCAAGATTTAAATTCTAACTCTGCAGTTTGTTAACTCTGAGACATGGGCAAGCTCTCTAGGCTTTGGTATGGTGGTCTGTAGTTCATTGGAATGTCATAAATGTATACAAAATCTCCCTCCATGGTAGCCCCCACTTACGTCCTCCACTCCACTTCTCCTGCTGGAAAGTCAGCTCCCACCTAGAGGGACACAAAGCAGCCTTCGGGCTGACACTGGGCATTGCCTCAGCACAGATTAAGATTTATTTTAGAATCCAAGAGCGTAGTTATCTGTGAGAGAAATGAAACTTCTGAGTGCAGATAGATATCATTTTGATGAATTATTATGTTTAAAAGTCTTTCTCGCTCATTCCTTGGTCTTGCCAAAGATCCTTATCCTCTTCAATGACAGGACAGAAAGCTAAGGAGAAAAGGAAGGAGAGTTTCTTCCTACCCACAGAGTTATTATGAATTTTACAAGTTTAATGTCTGATCTCCCCAACCCGAGCAATTTCTGGTGGGTTCACAGCTTTGTATAAGATGTACAAAATGTAAAATCAGAAACAAAATTAACTTGTTCATCAATAAATGAACACGGGGTAGCTGGGCTTCATTGAGAAGTGGCAAATGCCTTCAGCAGTGTTTGTTTTAGGACAATAACTGGGGTCTCTGGTTTCCAAAAAACTATTAGGAAAAATCACTTCCTGCGAAGTCTATTCTGGTACTAAAATAAAAACCCATGGGGCAGAGCATTTCAGGCAAGCTCCACCAGAGGGCGCAGCACGCATGCGCCGGGCCAGCTCTGCAGTCAGAACTCCCAGCCAGTGGCTACTGGTCCTGTTCGAGTTGCTTGCGCAGATCTACTTTGGCTGCAGTTATTTCCTCAATCTCTATGTTAGTTACTTTCTTTTCTCAACCCAAAAGAAAGTGGAGAAGCTTTGGAGTCAGATGCACTTGGATTAAAATGCTGCCTCAGCCACTAGCTGAGATCTTGGCATTTGTCAGTATACTCTAAACCGTGTAAGAATTAGCCAAGCACAGTGGCTCACGCCTGAAATCCTAGCACTTGGGGAGCCCGAGGTGGAAGGATCACTTTGAGCTCAAGAGTTCGAGACCAGCCTGAGTAAGAGTGAGATCCCATCTCTACTAAAAATTAGAAAAATTAGCCAGGCATCTGGCAGGTGGCTGTAGTCCAACTGCTTCAGAGACCGAGGCAGGAGGATCACTTGAACCCAGGAGTTTGAGTTTGCTGTGAAGTAGGCTGACAACATGGCATTCTAGCCTGGGCAACAGAGTGAAACTCTGTCTCAAAAAAAAAAAAAAGAGTTGGTGACTTCAAGCCTGGGGAAATCACAAAACGATAGACTGTGGCATCAGAAGGGACTTTTGAGATCAGTCACGGGTCCCCATGGATGGGGACACTCAGGTCCAGGGTAGCCCAGAGCACAGTTCTCTCAGCACTTGGGCCAGTGTTCTCTCAGCTACACTTAGCTGCCTTCTTTTAAAAATGTTTAACATGTGGGCAGTGCCTGTGGCTCAGCGGGTAGGGCGCCGGTCCCATATGCCGGAGGTGGCGGGTTCAAACCCAGCCCCGGCCAAATTAAAAAAAAAAAAAAAAAATGTTTAACATGTAAAGAGCACTCATCAACTAATGAATGCATAAAAAGATGAAAGCCCTAAACTCATGCCTCCTTTTAGAGCAAGGTCTTTGCATCCAGAAAAAGCACAGATGCTGCGCTCATCACCCAGCTTCAGTGGTTACTACCTTGTGCAAGTTACTTGACCTCTTGAGCCTCATTTTCCTTCTGTCAGTTGTGGGGGACAACTAAACTGGGATAATAGTACCTACCTTACAGGGTATTGTGCAGATTCAATGAGCACATGCCTAAAGCACTCAAGTCTGTGCCTACCTGGCACCTCAGAGGTGGTAAATAAATGTTAGTTCCTGAAATCTAGGTCATGTAACCTTTCTGAGCCTCAGTGTTCTCATCTATAAAATGGGAACTTTTCAGCATAGAACTTGGTTCATGGTACTGATACAAAATATACTGCATAATAATAAATATTAGCGTATCTCCATTCATGAAGGAATGACAAAGAGGAAAAAGAGGGATAAGCCTGTGTTACTACCACTTCCAAAGACCTATCCGCATTCCCAAAATCACACCATTTTCCCGTGGTCATCCTATGTCACATTCCTATTTAGCTCTTGTCCCAGGTCTCACAGCCAACCCACTTTTAAATCCCCAGTGATTCTTTTCACCCCTAGTAAACACTGCATTAGTTGAGACCTTGTCTTTTCTCCCCTGGACATTTGCTGCAACAAAAATAGAAAAGTTAGCCAGGCATCTGGCAGCTGCCTGTAGTCCCAGCTACTCCGAAGGTCTGCACTTTCAGAGGTCTGAGTGACGCTGTCTGGCAAGGGGTGTCCTTACTGGCTGGCTCTGGCCAATTACTGCTAGGAGGGAACATAGGCGCCTAGTCACATTACTTTCCCACAGCTGCTGTAACAAAGTACCACAAACTAAGTGGCTTAAAACAACGAAAATATATTCTCCAACAGTTCTGAAGGCTAGAGTTTGCCAGGAGCCATGGCTCACGCTTGTAATCCTAATACTCTGGGAGGCCAAGGCAGGAAGATCACTGGAGGCAGGAGTTTGAGACCAGCCTGAGCAAGAGCCAGACTCCATGTCTACTAAAAATAGAAAAACCAGCCACACCTTGTGGCCGGCACCTATAGTCCCAGGTACTCAGGAGGCTGAGGCAAGAGGATCACTTGAATACAGGAGTTTGAGGTTGCTCTGAACTATGATGCCATGGCACTCTACCCAGGGTGACAGAGTGATACTCTGTCTCAAAAAAAAAAAAGTTAAAAATAAAACCAAGCTGCCAGGAGGGCCATGCTCCTTCTAAGACTGAGTAGAATCCTTCCTTGCCTCTTCTAGCTCGTGGCGATGTCTGTCAATCCTTGCTGTCCCTTGCCTTACAGCTGCATTACTCCAATCTCTGCCCCTGTCATCATCACACAACCGTCATCTCACCATATATGTTTCTCTTCTCCTTTTCTTACAAGGGCACCAGTCATAGTGAATTAAGGACCCACCCTACTACTATCTGACTACTTCTTAATTTACATTTTAATTGCATCCTCAAAGACTGTATTTCCAAATAAGTGCAGACTCACCAGCCCCAGGGGCTAAGACTTCAACATATCTGTTTGGGGGTGCACACAATTCAACCCATAACCCTTGCTAAAAGATTTTTTTTTTTTTTTTTTAGAGATGAGGTCTCACTCTGGCTCAGGCTGGTCTTGAACCCATGAGCTCAGGCAATCCACCCACCTTGGCCTCCCAAGTGCTAGCACTACAGGTATGAGCCACCACACCCAGCTGCTAAAAGATTTTTTTTTAATTTGAAATATTGTGCTTCTGATTGCTTCTGTGCACTCTGATATCAGAGTGCTTCTGATTTATTAATATTTAGAATGCATCCACAAAGAACATTAATATAATTATAGTGTATCAATTAATTATGTTAAGTTATTGGAAAATTAATTATAATGTGCATAATTATAAATTATATTAGAAATAATATATTCTAAAAATTCTAATTATGTTTATAATTATTTATAACTTGTTAACTGTTAGAACAGCTAATTAATTTTGAAAAAATAAATAGGTGAGTGAAGCAAAACATCTCCATGGACCTGAAAGTTTCCTGGGCCATCAGTTTTCAAGTCCTGCCTCACAGACCGTCAGAGTGATGTTTCTATAAAGTATCTATGGTCATGTTACTCCCCTGCTTACAAACCCTCCGTGGTGACTGATAGCTGAATAACGTACATTCCCCAAAACCACTTCCAGCTGCTTCATATCCCCACCACTTCCCCTCACGAAGCCTGTGTTCAGAGATAGCACCCTGGCACAGGACAGACCTTCACTGCTCTGGCCTTTGCTTGTGTGTTTTCTCAGAAACTGTGCCCAAGACCTCCCCACCCATCACCTGGCTTTCTGTCCTTCAAGGTCCAGCTCAAAAGACTCCTCCTCTATTACTCTGGTCCCCAACCCCAGACTGCAGATAAGTACAGATCTGTGACCTGTTAGGAACTGGGCAGCACAGCAGGAGGTGAAGTATGTGTGTGTTGGGGGGGGGTGGGCGAAGCTTCATCTGTATTTTCAATCGTGCCCCGTGGTCACATCACCACCTGAGTTCTGCCTCCTGTCAGATCAGCCACAGTGGCATTAGAGTCTCACAGGAGTATGAACCCCACTCTGTAAACTGTGCGTGCACGGGGATCTAAGTTGTGTGCTCCTTGTGAAAATCTAATCTCACACACACACACACACACACACACCATCGATGTAAAAATTGACTTCCATGAAACCGGCCCCGGGTGCCAAAAAAGATGGAGGCTGCTGCTCTGTGATAACTGCCAGTGTCCTCCCGCCGGCAGGTTCCATAGTACTTTGCTTCTGCATTGCTCAGTGCTTCTCCTGGTTTTGCTGGTATGATAGTGAGGTTATTGTATTACCTGCTTCTCCTACTGGGCTAGGAGCCCCCTGGAATACAACTTTACCTTGGACGTTGTATTAATAATAGCTTGCTGGGGCTGGGTGGCTTAAACAATAGAAAACCATTTTCTCACAATTCTGAGGCTTTAAGTCTAAGATCAAAGCGCCAAAGGGTTGGTTTCTTCTGAAAGTTGGCTTCTTCTCCCTTGGCTTGTAAATGGCTATCTTTCCCCTAGGTCTTCACATGCCCTCCCTCTGTGCGTGTCTGTATCCCCTTCTTAGATGGGGACCAGTGATATAGGATCAGGCCCCTTCCTGAGGGTCTCTCTCTCTTTTTTTTTTTTTGAGACAGAGCCTTACTTGGTTGCCCTCGGTAGAGTGCTGTGGCATTTTTAGCTCACAGCAACCTCAATCTCTTGGGTTCAAGCGATCCTCTTGCCTCAGCCTCCCAAGTAGCTGGGACTACAGGCACTCACCACAACACCCAGCTATTTTTTAGAGATGGTGTCTTGCTCTTGCTCAGGCTGTTCTCGAACTCATGAGCTTAGGCAATCCACCCACTTTGGCTTCCCAAGTGCTTGGATTAACTGAGGATCTCATTTTAACTTGGTTACCTCCTTAAAGACCCTATCTCCAAATCCAGTCACATTCTGACATGATAGGGGTTAAGACTTTAATATAATTGGGGTGGAAGAGACATAATATAGCCCACAAAAGTCATTTCTTCAAATTTTTTAGTAACTCATGTAATATAGAAATAGATTATCATTATCATTATTATAACCTCAAACTAAACATGTAAAACTAAAAGTCCTCCCTTCTTAATCCACCCAACTGTTAGCCCTGCTACCAGCTCTGTTTTAAGCCTTCGCATATGGGGGGTGGGGGGGTACATAGAGAAAAACATAGCTTTGGGTTATCTTTTTCTTTTACATAAATATAATGAAATTGTCCATTTTGTTTTGCAAATCTTCATCTTACTCATTCTTTTTATGTGCATGTCTACCCTACTCCTGGCCCTGAATCAGAGTTTAGCTATGACAAAGCATGTTCAGAACATTTGATGAACCATTGAAAAGAATGAAGACATCTCGTATAGGTGTGTACATGCCCTACAGGGCCATTCAGACTACAGCACTAGGCTGGCTTCAAAGAAGCCATTTTGCTTCCAGTATGCTTTTGGCTTCATCAACAATAGCATCATTATTGCCCTGTTTTAAAAGTATAGAATTAGCCTGCTTTTTGCTTACACAGCTGCTGGACACATAATTAGAAAACAACCTTAAGGGGCTCGGCGCCTGTAGCACAGTGGTTATGGCTCCAGTCGCTTACGCGGAGGGTGGCGGGCTCAAACCTGGCCTGGGCCAGCTAAACAACAATGACAACTGCAACAAAAAATAGCCAGGTGTTGTGGTGGGCACCTGTAGTCCCAGTTACTTGGGTGGCTGAGGCAAGAGAATTGCTTTAGCCCAGGAGTTGGAGGTTGCTGTGAGCTGTGACAGCACAGTACTCTACCGAGGGTGACATAGCGAGACTCTGTCTCAAAAAGAAAAGAAAAAAACCTTAAGGAAAAACAGATCAAGAGTCTGGAACATGTAAACAGCTGATGACAAGGTCTGCCAGACCACCTAATGTTTTCTGATCACCATAGAACAAATTACGGTGATTTGCAAAAAGCTTCTTGCTTTCTGCTACATCCTCCCTTTACAAGTTGCTCAGTAAGCAAAGAAAGATGAGATGATCTTTGAGACAATGGTCTGCCATCTCCTCAGGCTGCCAGCACTTGACTAAACATCTCTCCTTCACCAACACTCCTCTCCTGTGTGGTTCCCGGGTGGCGTATAGCTGACCCCGTGTTTGGCAACAGATCTGCTATGATTTGTCTGCCAACCACCTAATATTGTATTATATTTTAAACCTATTAACCTAAAACGAGCAGCAGAGAGACTTGAAAGCACATGTAGTGAGAATAACATGGAATCAGGCAGGCTCAGTGGCTAGGGCGCGGGTCACATACACCCAGGCTGGCGGGTTCAAACCCTGCCCGGGCCTGCTAAACAACAATGACAACTACAACAAAAAACAGCCAGATGTTGTGGCAGGCACCTGCAGTCCCATCTACTTGGGAGGCTGAAGCAAGAGAATCGCTTGAGCCCATGAGCTTGAGGTCTCTGTGAGCTATGACGCCATGGCGCTCTACCGAGGATGACAAAGTGAGACTCTGTCTCAAAAAAAAAAGAATAGAGAAGTACAGGTAGGTTGCTTTGAAATCAAGACCAATATTAGTAACTAAGAAAATGCCAGGAAAGCTATGTTAACTAGTGTGATGACAATGTGTCAAACGGTCTATGAACCAAGTGTATGGTGCCCCATGATCATACTAATGTACACAGCTACGATTTAATAAAATAAAATAAAATAAAATAAAAAAGACCAATATTACAGTGGCTTTTTGCCCTTGGCATTAACTTATTGGTAGAGGCAGTCAGTGTTAGGCAAATGTCCTTTAGGCAAATGTGCAAGCAGCTTATCTGGAATTACTTGGATGGTTTCTGCCATAAGCATACATGTACGAGGGCCCCCTTTCTTCGTGGTTTCCTGCCTCTGTTTTGTTAGGGTTTGTCATAAGTGACTTGGTGTTGGTACTGAGAACTTTCACAAGTCTCATTTTTCTTGTATGTTACAATGGAGGGCAATGATTATAGTATTAATCTCCTAAGGTCCTCAAATTATCTGGCACTTAGAAGCTACCCACCCAGTATTGTGCGAGCATCCTTCCTGCATGACTGCCCAAGTCCAGTATCTTTATTCAAGTTCACTTCCTTGATATTTCTGAGAGAGCTGGGGTATGCTTCCATTTTCCAAAACTCCACCTGATGAGAGCTGACTCCTCTTGCCCAGGCAGTTTGGCTGCTGCTCTCCGTCCTTGCTGCTGCTCCTGTTTATTCAAGCAAGACCCAGACTGCTCACACAATTCCCCCAAACACTCCTGATATCAGAAGGTTCAGGTTAAGGGATTTCACCAAAATCTTCCTCATAGCATCATTATTATTCTTAACAACCTCACCTTTCAAAGAACACAGTGTGTTAAGGGTTTCACATACCTTCTACCACTGCATCCCCCAAAACCTAAGGGGTAGATTCTGTTAACATTTTGCAGGTGAGGCGTCAGAGGCTCAGAGAGGTTGAGGAATTTTCCCAAGATCACTCAGCCAATGGATAGGAGGGCAGGACCCTTTCCAAAGCATTTCCCAAAGTTTGGCTAGTATCAGTGGTGGAACCACAGCTAATTTTAGTTGTTTCACACAAAGGTAACTGAGCCCGCCACCTGGTGAGATAATTATTCCATTTTAATTATCTTTCATTCCTTTTGATTGCATAAAGGAAAGCCTTGATGGGTTGCTGCTGATATACCTTTAAAAGTTCTCTAACACCTTGCCAATCTCCCCTTTCTGACAAAGACAGAGCGTCTAGATAGAATTTAATCACATGGTTTTGTTTTCCTTGTATTTATTTTTATGGAAATGAAGTTGATTTTTTCACTGACATAGCAATACAAATATTCTTTTAAAATATAGATTATTACAAGTGTAGCTGTACAGAAAAATATCAAGTAAACAATTAGTGTGGTTAGTTAATTAAAATGGCATAAATTGTGAGATTTGGGGACTTAAGGCTGGACACCAGAATCCATTTCCTGGCCTCTTTAGAGCTGAGGGGCTGCCCCTCTCCTCTGTTTCTGGCTGGGACCCAGGGGAGAGGACCCTAGGCGTGGCCAAGCTCCAGTCCAAGAAAAGCTGACTAACAGCATAAGCTCAGACTTTGCATTATGCCACTTTATTGTCCCCAACTTCTCCATTTCAAGGGAAATTTCCATTCTCTTTGCCTAACAAAAGTCCCCTAACCTTTTTTTCCCCAAATAAAAAAAAAGAGTACAGTTTTCTTTTCAAATGCAAGTAAATGGTAGGTTGCTTTGCTGGAGCAGCTGATTAAAGACCTTAGGAGAGCATTAGGTCTGGAGAGTAACCCTAGTTCCGGGGCTACTCTGGAGCATAACAAAAGGGGTACCCTGCCCTAAGAGAAGCCTGGACCTGTAGTGTGGCACTGACCTTGGCCCTCTCCTGTTCAAACGTACCGTGTTTCTCTGCTGCCAGTCTCCTTACCTTGACATTCGAGGCCCTTCAAACTCAGCCCAATATGGTGAGGTGAAAAAGCACTGGGCCAGGACTACAAACACTGGGGTTCTAGTCTAGAGAGACTCTCACCTTGCGTGTCCTGTGTTCCCTCCCCTCTTCTGGCTTCAGTTTTCCTAGGTAGAAAAGAAGGGATCTGATGAGGCAGGTCTCTTCCAGGGCTGGCATTTCTGTGCCCTACAGCCCGAGTCTGAGTTAATTGACCAGCAAAAGATCACAGAAGCTGAAAGAGCCAGAGCTGAGGCCCAATTCTCAGCCTCACAGTGGTTTTCAACCTTCCTAATGCTGCAACCCTTTAATATAGTTCCTGTGGGTGGCGACCCACAGGGTGAGAACCCCTGCGTCTAAGAGCACTTTGATGCTTGGGCATTTTGGATTGTTTTATGCTCATTTTATATTATGTTGGGAAGAACAGGTTTGCTGGGAATTTAGCTGGCCTGCCCTGCTTCCTAAGGTCACCTCCTGGCTTGGCGCTAGTAGCACAGTGGTCACAGCGCCAGCCACATACACTGAGGCTGGCAGGTTCAAACCTAGCCCGGGCCAGCTAAGCAACAATGACAGCTGCAACAGAAAAATAGCTGGGTGTTGTGGTGGGCACCTGTAGTCCCAGCTACTTGGGAGGCTAAAGCAAGAGAATCACTTAAGCCCAAAAGTTTGAGGTTGCTGTGAGCTGTGACACTACGGCACTCTACCTAGGGTGACATAGTGAGACTCTGTCTCAAAAAAAAAAAAAGAGGTCACCTCCTATAAATAGGCCTTGCAGACTGAGGACTCTGCTCATATTTGACCCCTCAACACTCCCTTTCTAGATAACTGGTGCCAACAGAAAGGCCTCTTGTTTTCTCTCTTAAAATAGAAAATGGGTTTGGTTTTGTTTTTAAGTTGCCATAAAACACATGCCCGGTGTAAACACCTTTGCACAATATGAAACATATAAAAATGAGAATCAAAGTCAATTGAAAGATCATCCATCTACTGGTGCCCGAGATGTCCTATATAAATGTTTTTATGTTTATCCTCTCAAGCTTTCTCTAAGAAATATACATTTTTTATGGATAGGATCATATTAGAAATACTGTTATAATATTTTAAAAGCTAAAATCATGACGCTTATAGGAATATAAAATGGATACTTGGCTTGTCAAAGATTTTATTTAACTCAGTAATTAATGAATATATTAAAACCAGTTCAAAGGAGAATCTGACTAACAGACATATATATATATATATATATATATATATATAAAATCTGTTAGATGTCAAAAGGTAGAAAAGTGCCGCAAAGTACTGGGCGGAGTAGACTTAATAGAAGAGATTTATTAAGAGCATCTGCAAGCAGATGGGCTGCCAACAAAAATGAAGAATGGGGATAGCATGGAGTTAGGGAAAGGGGCCCCTTGTAAAGCAATTCAGGGGCGAAGTGTGGTGGTTCACACCTGTAATCCTAGCACTCTGAGAGGCTGAAGCAGATGGATTGCTTGAGCTCAGGAGTTCAAGACCACCCTGAGCAAGAATGAGATTCCATCTCTATTAAAAATGGAAAAAAAACTGAGACAAGTGGATCGCTTGAGCCCAAGAGCTTGAGGTTACTGTGAGCTATGAGTTCATGGCACTCTACCAAGGGGGACAAAGAGAGACTCTGTCTCAAAAAAAATAAATAAAGCAATTCAGGGTGAAGTGCTCCAGAGGTGGCTGGTGTGTCAGTTACAGCTCAATAACTCCAGGTTCAAGAGATCGACAGGTCATCTGCTGGAGGCCTTGTGAAAGGTCAGAGGACAATCTGCTAGAAATCTTCTGTAACCTGGAAGGACTGTCTTAACAGAACTAGAAAAGCAAGAAGAGTTGTTTTTTTGTTTTGGGGTTTTTTGTTTTTTTTTGAGACAGAATGTCTATCGTCCTGGGTATAGTTAGTGTCATGGCGTCGTAGCTCACAGCAACCTCAAACTCCTGGGCTCAAGAGATCCTCTTGCCTCAGGCTCCTGAGTACCTAGGACTACAGGCACCCACCATGATGCCTGGCTAGTTTTTTCTATTTTTAGTAGAGATGGGATCTAGCTCTTTCTCCAGCTGGTTTTTTTCTTTTCTTTTCTGTCAGAGTCTCACTTCATCACCCTTAGCAGGGTGGCATAGTATCATAGCTCACAGCAACCTCCAACTCCTGGGCTTAAGAGATTCTTTTGCCTCAGCCTCCCGAGTAGCTGGGACTACAGGTGCCTGCCACTACACCCAGCTATTTTTTAGAGATGGAGTCGCACTCTTGCTCAGGCTGTTCTCTAACTCCTGAGCTCAGGCAATCCACCCACCTTGGTGTCCCAGAGTACTAGGATTACAGGTTTACAGGCATGAGCTACTGCACCCAGCCTCTCAGGCTGGTGTTGAACTCCTGAGCTCAGGCAATCCACCTGTCTTGCCCTCCTAGACTGTTAGGATTACAGGTGTGAGCCACCATGTCCAGCCCACAAAGCAAAGAGAGTTCTATTATTTGCTTAATCAATGTCCATACGCACCAGAGAAAGACTTATATTCCAGCCCGTTGGTGTTAAAAGAGAAAAGAAAATCCTGGGATTGCAATCAGGGTCTGCTAATTGGCTGGTTTCAGGGCAAAACCGTCAGTACCTTGGTATGGGTCACTGTCTAGGTGGGTCCATTGTTGGGATGCAGGACATGGAAGGTGCCTCAAAAACTACTTCAAGGTCTTTACCTTGGCAAACAGGCAACAGTGGTTATTAGCAAGCAAGAGAAGGGACAGTGGCTGACTGGATTGTTATTATCATTATTTTAGCTAAACCTGTTTCTTTGCAGAGTTCTGGGAACCCTTACTCTAGTTCAGTGGTTCTCAACCTTCCTAAATACTGCATTGTTACAAATGGAAAAAAGGGTCACAACCCACAGGTTGAGAACCGCGGCTCTAGTTCTTGCCTTGCACCCCCCTTCATCATTTTGTAAGGGCAGTTTCAATCCCTTCCTGGGGCTTTTACTCAACCTCAATCCTGAGGCATGGGCTGAGAAAGAAAAGAGCCAACAAACAATCTGGCTTCTTCAGGCTGACATGGTGGTCAGGGTTGTGCCCATGGTAAAAGAATGAAACCTTTGGCAGTCACCTGCAAATATTGAGCCTAAGGTTTGCACGATGAGAACATTAGTGTTCTAATTTATAGCCTTAGCACAGTCCTTAAGTAAACTTACGATAGATAATACCTGGCTGTAAGAGCCCCTCTAGAACTGATCTGAAGCTCTGGGCAATCCAAGTGAATATTCCTGAAAATCATTTGCGTGTGGGGCCACTTGTGGGGCTCTGTTGCAGCCACATCACTTATTGGGAAATTTTTTTATTCGTATTTTCAACTTCTCGTGAAGTTATCTACATAGACACAGCAGATAGTGTTTAACACTGCACAGATTCTCTCTCTGGTTGAGCCAACAAGAACTCAGACACTACCTGATTAAATAAGAGTACCTGGGCTAGTGAGTTGAGCAATCTTTTTTGAGCCCTGAGCCTTTTTGTATTTCTTCCCCATCAGTTTTAGAGAGTTAGGGACAAATTTCTAATCACACATCTGTTGGCTTATACTCTGTAGATAGAGATTAGTATTTCCAGTAAGCTTTGTTATGTTCTTTCTGTGATAGCTATCTCAAAATATGTTAAAGAAATATATTTTGGGGTAAATATTTTTAATTTCTTTCACAATCAGGAATGCAGAAATAAACTGGGTAATAAATGCAACATTGGTTATTGTCTATAAGGCAGTAAAATGTGATTATTTGCGATCCTTTCTTAAATTGTATACTTACGAGGCGAAAGTGTCATTTGTATGAGCAAAAATAATATGCATCATGATTACTTTTCAACAACTGCACAGAGTTGTGAAATAGCCTAGTCAGAGACAGTGAAAGACCCCTGTAGAATTAGGTAACATATGGAGACTAGACACCATTGAAAAGATACCCAATAATCTCTTAAAATATTCACCCAAACATATATCATTATTATAATAACTAATATTTGGGGAGTGCTTGCCATGTGTCAGGCACTCATGTAAGTACTTTATATGAGCATTATCTCATTTAAGTCTCTTAATACACCTGTGAGGTAGAACCTATTATCATTCCATTTTACCAATCTCAGGTACAGAGAGATTAAATACCCAGTCCCATGTCACAGCCGGGAAGTGGGGAAGCCAGAATTCAAACCCTAACTGCTACTACAGTTACCTCCCAACCATGTTCATTGCCAGCTGCTCATGAAGCAGCCAATACACAGAGACAGCAGGTGCTACAGCAGAGAAAGGGTTTGATATCATAGGTGCCATATGAGGAGATGGGAGGAATTTATCAAATCCATCTCCCCCAAAATTTGGAAGGCAAAAGGCTAGGCAATTGGCTGTGCTAATTGGGAGGGTTGGGGCAGAACCATGGGAGCATAGTCAGTTTTTTGTGGGGGTTGTCACAAGACCAGTTGAGTCCGGTATGGACCACTGTTCTGAGTGAGTCAGCTGTCCCACTGGAATACAAGGACTGGAAGATATCTCAGAAACTACCTTTAGGTTTTGACAAAGTTGATATCATCCATGGAGAAAGTTAAGAATCTTTATGATCATGATATGTGACTCCAAAGTAGCAATTATAGAGAAGCAAACAGGGCCAGTAACTAATTATTATCATTAGTTTTAGCTGGGCCTTCACAGAGTTTCAGGCCCTTATAATAATTCTCGCCTCGTATCCCTTTATTAATTTGTAAAGGGCAGTTTCATTACCATTATTTATTCAACTAGCAATTGATGGGCATTTGGGTTACCAGGTTTTTTCCTATGATGAACAAAGCCTCAGTGTATGTCTTTATATCATTCTCCCCTTCAGAATTCCTTGTAGTATTGCTGGGTCCAAGAATATGTACATTTGTATTCACGTAGATGGGACCAAATTGCCTTTGAAAGGCAGAATCAATTTACAGTCCCACCAGCAGCCAGCTTAGAGGTTTTTTTTTTTTAAGAGCGTTTCCCTACATCTTTGCCAATAATGAGTGAAAGGATGTTCGGAGAACATCCAGAAATGAAACCAGAGAATGGAGAGGTTCAGGCCAGGTTTAATGAAAGGGATAGAGAGCCACCTGGGCAGAGCCAAAGATGGTGTCTGCAATCAAGGGCTGTTGGAGACTTCTTTGTATATGGGGCGGCAGGGGGTGGAAGAATTTCACAGCTTACTGGAGGCTTCTGGTGGGCTAAGATCCTTCTGGCATAAACTTTGGGGGCAGGGCTGGTTAGGTCCTTTCTGTTTTAAGAGGGTTTGTGTGGGGCTGCACTGGGCCTCCAATAAGTGACATCAGTTTTTTCAATATTAGCCAATTCTATAGATAAGAAAAAGATATCTTGGTGTTATTTTATTGTAAACTTTTTTTGTAGAGACAGAGTCTCACTGTACCGCCCTCGGGTAGAGTGCCGTGGCGTCACACGGCTCACAGCAACCTCTAACTCCTGGGCTTCCGCGATTCTCTTGCCTCAGCCTCCCTAGTAGCTGGGACTACAGGCGCCCGCCACAACGCCCGGCTATTTTTTGTTGTTGTTGCAGTTTGACCGGGGCTGGGTTTGAACCTGCCACCCTCGGCATGTGGGGCCGGCGCCCTACTCGCTGAGCCACAGGCGCCGCCCTATTGTAAACTTCTTTTTAACACAAGAATTGTTCAGGACTGAGTTCCCAGTCACGAAGGGAAGGAAGGTCTGACATACTTCCTTATAACTCCTCCCTTACAGAGTTTAGACACAAGGACTTATCAGCATTAAAGTTAAAATAGAGATCATAAAACTGACAAAACGCTTTGTGGCAATAAGATACTAAATTATAAATAGTACCTAAGGCCAAGCAAGGCAAAGGTTAAAAGTCACACCTGCAGGCCATCAGTTGCTTAACAGATGCTTTAAGTATATTGTGGCTTGCTCTATGATTAGCAGGATTCCTCATCTTAGCTTAAAACATTCCTTTCTACTGATTCCAAGGTTTTAGACATAGCTTTATTCCTTTAACCAACTATAAATTAAGGAATCTCTGAATCCACCTGTAACCCTATCTCCCCAATCCCCTATCCCCTACAACCCTGCTTTGAGATGTCCTGCCTTTTCAGGTCAAATCATTTTACCTTCTAGGTTTCGACTTATAATTTTGCCTACAATTCCTGTCTCCCTAAAATGTATAAAACCAAATTGTAACCTGGCCAACCTCAGTTGCATTTTCCTGGGACCTACCAAGACTATGTTTCCCAGGCCACAGTCACTCATAATTGGCCCAGAATAAACCCCTTTAAATTATTTTATAGTTTGGTTTTTTCATTAACCAGGATGAAGAGAAGGGATCTCCAAGGATCCAAGGCCATCCTGTGAGTTAGGAGGAGAACTGAGACTCTCACTAGGATTTCTGACTTCTTTCCTGTGAGCTTCCCTGCCACCAGTGTTGCTTTTAGTCTGAATACCAGTGGGGGTGATGGGCTACTCAGGAGCAGTCAACTCTGCTTTACTCAGTCAATGGAAGTGATATGATTACCTAGGCCATTTATAAAAACAAAACCAAACTGAATGTGTACCAATTACTAGTGGACCAAACACTCAAATATAAATAAATAATAAGGACTATAAGAACTAGCACTGTGAGAGGCTAAGGTAAGAGTTTAGGAGTTTGAGATGAGTCTGAGCAGAGTCAGACCAATCCCTACGAAAAATAGAAAATGTAGCTAGACATTGTGGCAGGTGCCTATAGTCCCAGTGACTCGGGAGGCTGAGGCAGGAGGATTACTTGAACCCAGGAATTTGAGGTTGCTGTGAGCTAGGCTGATGCCATGGCATGCTAGCCTGGGCAACGGGGTGAGATTCTGACTCAAATAATAATAATAACAACAAAAGACTATAAGAAAAGTTCTATAGTTTCTTTCTATGATTTATAAACAATCACATAGGAAAAGTTTAACAAATTGGACTACTAAACGCTTTAAAATATGTGGTAAAAGAAAAACACACACACACAAAAATGAGCTTGAAAGGAGAATTGATGTTTTTAAACTCACTCTCTTGAACACAATAGCACATCAGAAATCACTTATGTATTCACCAACTGTGAGGCCAATTATAGGATTAGAAAAGTGAATGCCTGTGAACATGGGCTGTCCAAAGGTATTTTTCATTAGGCATGGCCGTTACGGCTGTCATTATGATCTTTGTGATTTCCAGCTATGCAGCCAAACTCTGTATGGAAAAGCATTAGACATGGGTACGGGTGTGAGGGGATATGGAGGTGTCACTTAATCACTTTTCCTCCAAAGTGGAAAAAAGCCCAGGCTTTAAAACTAGCCACCCCTGGATTTGAATTTGGCTCTACTGGTATCCGCCCTTCCTTTGACAAGATGTGTATCATCTTGAACCCTCATCGTCTCATTTGTAAAATGGGACTGATGAAACCACATCTGAGAATGTTTTTGTAGAAGGAATCTCAGCACAGAAACTTACTAGACAATCAAACGATGTGTATTTCTTCCCCCATTGTCTTCTCTGGGAGATCACACAGACTCCCGGACTCGTAGTCATTCATCCACAATGTATTTTGGGCATTTGTACAGGAGAGAAGCAACCTATTTCTCCCTGTCGCTTACAGTCTCACCAGGACATCAGACACAAGACAGATAATTTTACAAACACAAATTATTTGCAATGAAAGAAAAGCTACGAGGAAAAGAAGCCCATGGTGTACCAGCTGCCTTGACTGAGTCATAGAGGATGTGTGGTTATTGAGGAAAGTCCTCTAGAAGGGACCTGATGAATGGGGGAATTAGCATTGGCCAGAGCAGTCCCAGGGGGTAGGAGCCCTGGTAAAGCCCAAGCAGGATGATGGACCAGGGTACCTGGTGTGAAATAATAAGAAATTTAAATATTGGTCTCTGCCCCAGTCCCTGACACAGAACTCCTAAAGTTCTTGTAATTTCCTAAATGATGGGGTGCTAGAAGAATCTTTTGTTCTAATGTTTGATCTTTGACCCCAGTTCCTGACACAGAGCTCTGAAATCCCTTGGAATTTCCTGGGTGATAGAAGCATCTTTGTTCTAAGGAAGCAACTCTTGGTGGACTTCTAGGTGGGGGCTGGTCACCAGAAAGACCAAGCCATGATTGTAAGATTGGAGCTTTCAGCCCCATCCCTCACTCTCTGGAGAGGGGACAAGGGCTGGAAATGGAGTTAATCGACAAAGCCTATGTGATGATGACTCCATAAAAATCTCTGAACTGTGGGCTTCAGGGAGCTTCTTGTTTGGTGAACACATCTGAAATCCAGGTGTACCCCAACTCCATGGGGACAGAAGCTCTTGTGCTTGTGACATTTCCAGACACTGTCCTACGTATCTTTTCACCTGGCTGTTCATCTGCATCCTTTATTATATCTTTGATTAGTAAACTGGTAAAGGTAAGTAAAGTGTTTCCCTGAGCTCTGTGAGCCACTGTGGCAAATTAATTTTTTTTTTTTTTTTTTTTTTTGTCTTTTTTTTTTTTTTTATTGTTGGGGATTCATTGAGGGTACAATAAGCCAGGTTACACTGATTGAAATTGTTAGGTAAAGTCCCTCTTGCAATCATGTCTTGCCCCCATAAAGTGTGACATACACCAAGGCCCCACCCACCTCCCTCCTTCCCTCTTTCTGTTCCCCCCCCATAACCATAATTGTCATTAATTGTCCTCATATCAAAATTGAGTACATAGGATTCATGCTTCTCCATTCTTGTGATGCTTTACTAAGAATAATATCTTCCACGTCCATCCAGGTTAATACGAAGGATGTAAAGTCTCCATTTTTTTTAATGGCTGAATAGTATTCCATGGTATACATATACCACAGCTTGTTAATCCATTCCTGGGTTGGTGGGCATTTAGGCTGTTTCCACATTTTGGCGACTGTAAATTGAGCTGCAATAAACAGTCTAGTACAAGTGTCCTTATGATAAAAGGATTTCTTTCCTTCTGGGTAGATGCCCAGTAATGGGATTGCAGGATCAAATGGGAGGTCTAGCTTGAGTGCTTTGAGGATTCTCCATACTTCCTTCCAGAAAGGTTGTACTAGCTTGCAGTCCCACCAGCAGTGTAAAAGTGTTCCCTTCTCTCCACATCCACGCCAGCATCTGCAGTTTTGAGATTTTGTGATGTGGGCCATTCTCACTGGGGTTAGATGATATCTCAGGGATGTTTTGATTTGCATTTCTCTAATATATAGAGATGATGAACATTTTTTCATGTGTTTGTTAGCCATTCGTCTGTCGTCTTTAGAGAAAGTTCTATTCATGTCTCTTGCCCATTGATATATGGGATTGTTGGCTTTTTTCATGTGGATTAATTTGAGTTCTCTATAGATCCTAGTTATCAAGCTTTTGTCTGATTGAAAATATGCAAATATCCTTTCCCATTGTGTAGGTTGTCTCTTTGCTTTGGTTATTGTCTCCTTAGCTGTACAGAAGCTTTTCAGTTTAATGAAGTCCCATTTGTTTATTTTTGTTGTTGTTGCAATTGCCATGGCAGTCTTCTTCATGAAGTCTTTCCCCAGGCCAATATCTTCCAGTGTTTTTCCTATGCTTTCTTGGAGGGTTTTTATTGTTTCATGCCTTAAGTTTAAGTCCTTTATCCATCTTGAATCAATTTTTGTGAGTGGGGAAAGGTGTGGGTCCAGTTTCAGTCTTTTACATGTAGACATCCAGTTCTCCCAACACCATTTATTGAATAGGGAGTCTTTCCCCCAAGGTATGTTCTTGTTTGGTTTATCAAAGATTAGGTGGTTGTAAGATGTTAGTTTCATTTCTTGGTTTTCCATTCGATTCCAAGTGTCTATGTCTCTGTTTTTGTGCCAGTACCATGCTGTCTTGAGCACTATGGCTTTGTAGTACAGACTAAAATCTGGTATGCTGATGCCCCCAGCTTTATTTTTATTACAGAGAACTGCCTTAGCTATACGGGGTTTTTTCCAGTTCCATACAAAACGCAGAATCATTTTTTCCAAATCTTGAAAGTATGATGTTGATATTTTGATAGGAATGGCATTGAATAGGTAGATTGCTTTGGGAAGTATGGACATTTTAACAATGTTGATTCTTCCCATCCATGAGCATGGTATGTTCTTCCATTTGTTAATATCCTCTGCTATTTCCTTTCTGAGGATTTCATAGTTTTCTTTATACAGGTCCTTCACCTCCTTCGTTAGGTATATTCCTAGGTATTTGATTTTCTTTGAGACTATGGTGAAGGGAGTTGTGTCCTTAATTAGCTTCTCATCTTGACTGTTATTGGTGTACACAAAGGCTACTGACTTGTGGACATTGATTTTATATCCTGAAACATTACTGTATTTTTTGATGACTTCTAGGAGTCTTGTGGTTGAGTCTTTGGGGTTCTCTAAGTATAAGATCATGACGTCAGCAAAGAGGGAGAGTTTGACCTCCTCTGCTCCCATTTGGATTCCCTTTATTTCCTTGTCTTGCCGAATTGTATTGGCTAGAACTTCGAGCACTATGTTGAATAGTAAAGGTGACAGAGGACAACCTTGTCTGGTTCCAGTTCTAAGAGGAAAAGCTTTCAGTTTTACTCCATTCAGTAAAATATTGGCTGTGGGTTTGTCATAGATAGCTTCAATCAGTTTTAGAAATGTGCCACCTATGCCTATACTCTTCAGAGTTCTAATTAGAAAAGGATGCTGGATTTTATCAAATGCTTTTTCTGCATCTATTGAGAGGATCATGTGATCTTTATTTTTGCCTCTGTTAATATGGTGGATAACGTTTATAGACTTGCGTATGTTAAACCAGCCTTGCATCCCTGGGATGAAGCCTACTTGATCATGATGAATGACTTTTTTGATGATAAGCTGTAATCTATTGGCTAGGATTTTGTTGAGAATTTTTGCGTCTATGTTCATTAGTGAGATTGGTCTGAAATTCTCCTTTTTGTTTGGGTCTTTTCCTGGTTTTGGTATCAGGGTGATGTTTGCTTCATAGAATGTGTTGGGGAAGATTCCTTCTTCCTCAATTTTCTGGAATAATTTCTGCAGTACAGGAATAAGCTCTTCCTTGAAGGTTTGATAGAATTCTGGAGTGAAGCCATCTGGACCAGGGCATTTTTTGGTTGGAAGCTTTTTTATTGTTTCTTTGATCTCAGTGCTTGAAATTGGTCTGTTCAGGAGCTCTATTTCTTCCTGGCTGAGTCTAGGGAGAGGGTGTGATTCCAAATATTGATCCATTTCTTTCACATTGTCAAATTTCTGGGCATAGAGTTTCTGGTAGTATTCAGAGATGATCTCTTGTATCTCTGTGGGATCAGTTGTTATTTCCCCTTTATCATTTCTGATTGAGGTTACTAGAGATTTTACTTTTCTATTCCTCGTTAGTCTGGCCAATGGTTTATCTATTTTATTTATTTTTTCAAAAAACCAACTCCTTGTTTCATTAATTTTCTGAATGATTCTTTTGTTTTCAATTTCATTGATCTCTGATTTGATTTTGGATATTTCTTTTCTTCTACTGAGTTTAGGCTTAGATTGTTCTTCTTTTTCCAATTCCATAAGATCTCTTGTGAGATTGTTGATGTGCTCTCTTTCAGTTTTTCGAATGTAGGCATCTAAAGCGATGAATTTTCCTCTCAAAACTGCTTTTGCAGTATCCCACAGGTTTTGGTAGCTTGTGTCTTCATTGTTGTTATGCTCAAGGAAGTTAATGATTTCCTGTTTTATTTCTTCCTGCACCCATCTGTTATTCAACAGAAGATTGTTTAGTTTCCATGCCTTTGGGTGGGGTCGAGCATTTTTGTTAGAGTTGAGTTCCACCTTTAGTGCCTTATGGTCTGAGAAGATACAAGGTAAAATTTCAATTCTTTTGATTCTGTTGATATTTGTTTTGTGTCCCAGGATATGATCAATTTTGGAGAATGTTCCATGGGGTGATGAGAAGAATGTATATTCTTTATCTTTGGGGTGGAGTGTTCTATATGCGTCTATCAAGCACAGTTGTTCTAGAGTCTCATTTAAGTCTCTTATATCCTTGTTTAATTTCTGTTTAGAGGATCTGTCCAGCTCTGTAAGAGGAGTGTTAAAGTCCCCTATTATGATGGTATTATCAGATATCATATTGCTCAGACTGAGTAAGGTCTGCTTCAAGAATCTGGGAGCATTTAAATTGGGTGCATAAATATTTAGAATTGAAACGTCTTCTTGTTGTATTTTTCCCTTGACCAATATAAAGTGACCATCTTTGTCTTTTTTGACTTTAGTTGCTTTAAATCCACATGTGTCTGAAAATAAGATTGCAACTCCTCTTTTCTTCTGAATTCCATTTGCCTGAAAAATTGTCTTCCAACCCTTGACTCGGAGCTTTAATTTGTCTTTTGAAGCCAGGTGTGTTTCTTGCAGACAGCAAATGGATGGCTTGTGTTTTTTAATCCAGTCAACCAATCTATGTCTCTTCAGTGGGGAATTCAAGCCATTAACATTTATTGAGATAATTGACAAGTGTGGTAGTATTCTATTCGTCTTATTTTGTGAGAGTCCATTGCTTAGTTTTATCTTTTGCATCAGTGTGGAGGTTAGGTTCTGTCCTTTAATTTCTGAGTTCTTACTTTGCTGCTGATCCATTGTGGTGGTCAGTGTGCAAAACAGGTTGAAGTATTTCCTGTAGAGCTGGTCTTGTTGTGGCGAATTTCCTCAATGTTTGTATATCCGTAAATGATTTGATTTCTCCGTCAATTTTGAAGCTTAGCTTAGCAGGGTACAGAATTCTGGGCTGAAAATTGTTCTGTTTAAGTAGATTAAAGGTAGATGACCATTGTCTTCTTGCTTGGAAAGTTTCATTAGAGAAGTCTGCGGTCAATCTGATGGATTTGCCCCTGTAGGTCAACTGGCGCTTACTCCTGGCAGCTTGCAGAATCTTTTCTTTTGTCTTGACTTTGGACAGGTTCATCACAATGTGTCTTGGAGAAGCTCGGTTAGAGTTGAGGCGACCTGGGGTCCGATATCCCTCTGAAAGCAGTGTGTCAGAATCTTTGGTGATATTTGGGAAATTTTCTTTTATAATATTCTCTAGTATGGCTTCCATTCCTCTGGGGCATTCTTCTTCCCCTTCTGGAATTCCTATAACTCGTATGTTGGAACGCTTCATAAAGTCCCATAATTCTGACAGTGAACGTTCTGCTTTCTCTCTCTTCTTTTCTGCCTCTTTTACTATCTGAGTTATCTCAAGAACTTTGTCTTCTACCTCTGAAATTCTTTCTTCTGCATGGTCTAACCTGTTGCTGATACTTTCCATTGCATCTTTAAGTTCCCTGATTGACTGTTTCATTTCCTTCAGCTCTGCTATATCCTTTTTATATTCTTCATATCGTTCATCTCTTATTTGATTCTGTTTTTGAATTTCCTTTTGGTTATTTTCCACTTTATTAACAGTTTCCTTCATTGTTTCCATCATTTCCTTCATTGTTTTCAACATGTGTATTCTAAATTCCCTTTCTGTCATTCCTAACATTTCTGTATATGTGGAATCCTCTGCAGTAGCTACCTCATGGTCCCTTGGCGGGGTAGTTCTGGACTGGTTCTTCATGTTGCCTGGAGTTTTCTGCTGATTCTTCCTCATGGGTGATTTCTTTTATCTGTTTACTTGCCCTAGTTTTCCTTTCAATTCCTCTTGCTCTTTAAGTTCTTGTGCCTGTGGACTAAGGGTTACAGGACCAGAAGGGTGAGAAGGTTTAAGAGCAAAAAAGCGATGAAAGAAATGAGGACCGAGTGATAAGAAAAAAAAAAAAAAATGAAAAAAAGAAAAATAGAGAAAGGAGAGTGGTTGGGTGAAAGGAATATTGACAAAAAGAAGAGAGGCATAGAAAGAGGGAGACAGAGGAATATAGGTGTACAGTAGGGTACTTTGATACAACCTTAAAAAAAAAAAAAAAAAAACACCTTCTGGGGGTGCCAAGTGGGGTGGTTCCCTTGAGGTCAGCAGCTCTTTGCTAACCTGATCAGACACAGAACCCCACCTCCACCAAGTAGAGAGGAAAGACAAAAATGCTATAAATCAAACCAAAACAAGCAAACAGAAAACTTTACGGGATAAAATTGGCTGGAAAAACCAAATAATAGTGGTAGAAACACTAACAAAAATGAAGTTCTGATTATTGAAATAGGCAGCAATGGGAAATTATAATTAAACTAGAAAAATTGAGAAAGAAAAAGGATCTGTATGGAAAAGGTTGAACTTAAAAAACAAAACAACAATCTAGAACATCAAAATAAACAAAAAAAACAACCAAACCAAAAAAAAAAAAAACCAAACAAACAAACAAAAAAAAACACACACGCAACCAAAAACAAAGCAGTATGTATATGGAATTGAATATTGTCTGGGCAACACGTGGTCTTCTGGGGTATGAGATGTTAATCACAGTTCTGATACAACTGGAGGCTGCTAGTTTCTCGAACCCCAGCAGGTAGACACCCTAAATCTCTCTTCAGCCCACTTAAAAGGCACTTTGAACTTGTTCACTTACTGAGCAGAAGCTTTCTCAGGGAAGTGCTTGTTGCTGGAATCACTGCTGAAGTGGCTATCCACTTACCCTGTGTGTCAAAACTGGTCTCCCTCTGCCCCCGAGGGTTAGGGCTGCAAGGCGGCTCAGACCCCGCCCTTAGGCTACTTGGTCGCTGGGTTACCAGCTCCCACCCAATTCCAGCTCTGCGACCCTGAGGGCGGAGCTTGCCAGGGCAGATCGCTCACAATGTCTGCCTGTGACCCAGAGCCAAACTCTATTAGCTCCGTCTGGCTCAGCGGCTCAGACTGGGGCCCTAGACAAAGGCCAAAGTTCTCCGCACTCCCACTCAGGCTCTCCCCAAGGCAGTTCAGCTGAGTGCCAAGTCCAAAGACACCAAAACAGTTCACAGGTAAGGCCTTTCTGGTTTGCAGTCTCGCTGCTACTGAACTTACAGTTGCGGGCGGGTTTAGGCAGATTGAACACACGCGACCACTTGCCGGTTTTCCACTGTTTTAATCCTCCTCTTGGGGTCCAGAAGTCTCTCGCTGACTCCCTGTATCCTCTCAGGGGTGATGATAGGCAGATCCCACCAGCCAGAGATGCCTGGAGTCCTATATCCCCAGACTCACGGTGCCCAGATGCAAGGAAGCTGTTACTCGGCTGCCATCTTGCTCCACCCCCTCTGTGGCAAATTAATTGAACCCAAGCAGTGAGTAGTGGGAGCCCCAATTTATATACTGGCTGTTTGGTCAGAAGTATAGGTGACAACCTTCTACATGCAATGGGTGTCTGGAGTGGGGGGCAGTCTTGGAGGACTGAGCCCTTAACTTGTGGGATCTGATGCAACTTCTAGGTAGGCAGTGCCAGAATTGCACTGAATTAGAGGACACTCAGCTGGGGTCTGCTGGAGAATTGCTTGGTGTGGGGGGGAATAACACTCCCTGCCAACACTGGTGTCAGAAGTGCTGTGTTGAGGGGTATGTGAGACTAGGAAAAACACTTCGTATATATATATATTTTTTAATACCTGGAAAGCCAAAGGAAGTTGCTGCTCCAGCCCAGCATTCATAGCTCAGGATTTCTGGCTCCAACTTCCCAAAAATGGTTCATCCCAACTTCAGTCTGGACATTCTAGAGCCAGGAACTCACTACTTATGGGGTCACCTGGTTCATGTGGGGATTGATTAGTGCACCCAGAAATTCAGGTGTAACCTGCTGGCTACTGTGCCACTGCAGTTAGGAAATGGTCAACTAGCCCCATGCTCTTGATCTTAACTCTGATGCAGTCAGTCACTCTCCTTTGGCAAGTCTCACTTTCCCCTCTCTGGCATTTACTCTGTGTTGTAATTACCTACTCCCGTGTCTTCTTCCGCTGCTGTCTTAGGAGCTCTCCATGAGAAGGGCAGGTGTCTTCCTCTTCCCTCTGCTCCTAGCTCCCAGCACAGACTCTACACATCTGTGCTGCCCAGTGTATGTTTGGTGAGTGAATACTAAGTGATGTTTTGCAAAGATCTATTCATTTGATCTTAGGTGACTATCATCCCCAAACACTAGCTATATTTTATTGAGTATCTACTATGTATCAGACACATTACCTATGTTAGTGCATTGTTTTCTTAAAAAATTAGCATTATGTTGCCTTTATTTTTCCCCCCAGCTCTTTATTTTGAAGAAATTTAGATAAAGAGACAAGTTGAAAGAACAATACAGTAAACACCCTTCATCTATATTTGCTAATTTTGTCATAATCACTTTATCTCTGTATGCAGGTATGTGTACACACACACATTTATTTTTTTCCTGAATCATTTGAAAGTTGCTGATATTATGACTCTTCATTTTTTCCTTTTGAGACAGAGTCTTACTTTGTCACCCTGGGTAGAGTGCAGTGGCATCATAGCTCATAGCAACCTCAAACTCTTGGGCTCAAATGATTATCTTGCCTCAGCCTCTTGAATAGCTCCGACTCCAGGTGCCCACCACAATGCCAAGCTATTTTTTTAGAGACGGGGGTCTCACTCTGGCTCAAGCTGGTCTCGAACTCGTGAACTCAATCAACCCACCTCGGCCTCCCAGAGCGCTAGGATTATAGGCATGAGCCACTGCACCCAGAGACTCTTCATTCTGAAAATTTTCAGCACATCTCTTTTAAGAACGAGGATATTTTTCTATATGATCACAATGCCATTGTCACAACCAATAAATATAAGTTACAAAAATAATATCTAAAAAAAGTACATGTTTGAATGTCTTCCATTGACCTGAGTATATCCTTTATCATTTTTTAATTTTCATCCAGCAGCGTCACCTGTAGTTCAGTGGGTATGGCGCTGGCCACATACACCAAGGCTGTGGGGTTCAAACCCAGCCCAGGCCAGCTAAACAACAATGACAACCACCACAACAAAAAAAATAGCTGGGTGTTGGGGCGGGCACCTATAGTCCCAGCTACTTGGGAGGCTGAGGCAAGAGAATCACTTAAGCCCAAGAGTTTGAGGTTGCTGTGAGTTGTGACGCCAGAGCTATCTACCCAGAGTGAGACTCTGTCTCAAAAAAAAAAAAAGTCCTACAATTTAGGTTTGTCCAGTGATTCCTCACTATTAGGCTAGGTTATACATTTGGGGGCAAACATGTGATTCAAGCTATGCTGTATCTTTCTGATCTGTCACATCCAGAAGGCACATACCGTCAGCTTGAACTGTTATGGGGACATACTCAATTTAATCACTTGATTAAAGTGGTGTCTACCAGATATCTTCATTATAAAATTATTAATCTTTGTAATTAACAAGTAATTTCTGGGGAGATACTTTGAGACTACATGAACCCCACAACCTGTCACTGAGTGGTTTTAGTGTTCACCGATAATCTTCCCTGAATCAATAATAGTGGCTACAAAATGGTGTTTTTTAAATTTCTTCTGTATTTTTTCCTTGTTAGAATATCACTATGCACTCATGGAGTCTTCTTTTGCTCAAAGTATAATAAGCCTTTATGGAAATTATTTGTTTTGATATTCAAATTGTCTCAAATTTGACCAGTGGAACTTGACCAGTTTGAGCTGGTTCTTGTGTGCTTTGATATGTACCCCCTAGCTTTGAAAAGACATGCCTTTCCTTTCTGTTATAAGATATTCTAGGCTCACCTTTTACCTTATTTTACAGAGAAGGAAAAAGAGGCTCAGAGAAAGGAAATGGCTTGCCCCCTCACAATATTTGAGAGATCCTGATCAAGTTCAGGAGTTTTGATTCCAAATTTCGAGGAAAGTAGTTAAACTGATAGGCCACCTCGTCCTATAGTGCAGAAAGGACCTTATAAGGAGATATAAATGATTCTAAAGCCAGCTAATCCTTAGCTGACTGCACACAGGGTGTGCCTAATAATATGGAGACATTTGGATGGTAACTCTGAACTTAAGACAATTCACAGCACATCCCAAGGATATTTTATTTATTGAGGAAGTTGTATCATGGTGGGGGGATGGGGAAGGGTAAGAGCATGGGTTTTGGAGTCAGGAAGAATGGAGATTTCCTTTAAGGCCCAAGCAGATTCTGCCCTTGCATGTGTCTTTGGGCAAGTTTTTTCACCTGGTTGAATCCCAGACTTTTCCACTGTAAAATAGGGTAATCGCACCCACTTCATAAAGTTAAATGGGTCCATTCATGTAAGTGCCTAATATAGTGTATGGCACATGAAATGCTCAATAGTTAAAGGCTACCTTTAACAACAGTCCTGCTGTTATTACTATTAAAATCCAAGAAAATACTTTCATTTAGTGGGTTAAGATGGTAGTGAAAGCAATAGATTTGGATTCTAAAGGCCCTTGTCCAGCCTCTGTGACCTCAGATAGATCTTGCCGCACTATCATGAACTTCATTTTCTTCACCTGTAAATCAGGGCTCATAATCCCTTCTCTGCAAACTTCACAGCCTCACTCAGCAGATTTCCTGAGCACCTACTATGTTTAGGATAATCATATTCCTAATGCTGAAACCAAAGGGTGAGCATTGCTGTACTCCTCCTTTAAGGCAGGATCAGTTGAGAAGCAAACTGGGATTGCTCCCAGTTGTCATTGACCTTCATGCTTATCCTTTCCTTTAGGTCATGGTGTTCATAAGGGGCAAGAAGACTTAGATGTGGAAATGCTCTGCAAAGTGCAGAGCCCTATAAAGAGAAAAGGGTATTATCATTACCAACTGGCATTCATTCCATGAAAAATGTCACTGGGAGGAAAGCAAGTGACTCCGGAATATTTATTTCTTCTTTTCTTTTTTTTTATCCATGTATACATTAATGCACTTATGGGGTACAATGTGCTGATTTCATATAGAATTAGGAATACTTACATCATACTGGTTTCTCTCCTCCCCTCCCTCCTTCATCTTGGGCCATAGTTGTGATCTATTCTTCATATGAAAGTGTGAGTGATTGTAAATTGGTTTCATAATAGTACTGAGTACACTGGATATTTTTCTTCCATTCTTGAGATACTTTACTAAGTAGGGTATGTTCCAGTTTCATCTACATAAATGTAAAAGAGGTAAAGTCTCTATATTTTTTAATGCTGCATAATATTCCATGGTATACATATACCACAACTTATTAATCCATTCCTAGGTCAGTGGGCACTTGGGCTTTTTCCAAGACTTGGCTATTATGAATTGAGCTGCAGTGAATAATCTGGTGCAAATATCTTTGTTATAAAGTGATTTTGGGTCTTTTGGATATACACCTAGAAGAGGAATTGCAGGATCAAATGGCAGGTCTATTTTAGATCCCTGAGTATTCTCCATACTTCTTTCCAAAGGGGATGTATTAGCTTGCACTCCCATCAGCAGCACAGAAGTGTTCCCTTTTCTCCACATCCATGCCAACACCTGTAATTTTGGGATTTTGTTATGTGAGCCAATCTTACTGGAGTTAGATGATATCTCAAAGTGGTTTCGATTTGCATTTCTCTGATGATTAAAGATGATGAGCATTTTTTCATGTGTCGGTAGGCCATGCGCCTGTCTTCTTCAGAGAAGCTTCTGTTCATGTCCCTTGCCATAATGAAATGGGATTACTTGTTCTTTTCTTATTTATAAGTTTGAGTTCTCTATGGATTCTGATTATCAAACCTTTGTCAGAAGTATAACCTGCAAATATCCTCTCCCATTCTGAGGGCTGTCTGCTTGCTTTACTTACTGTGTTCTTCACTGTGCAGAAGCTTTTTAGTTTGATCAGATCCCAGTAATGTATTTTTGGTGTTGCTTCAATTGCTGGGGGTGGGTGGTGGGTGGGGTCCTCCTCATAAAGTATTCTCCCAGGCCAATTTCTTAAGTGTTTCTCCTGCACTCTCTCCAAGAATCTTTATAGTTTCATGTCTTAAGTTTAAATCTTTTATCCAGTGAGAGCCAATTTTGTTAATGGTGAAAGTTGTGGGTCCAGCTTCAGTCTTCTACAAGTTGCCAGCCAATTCTCCCAGCACCATTTGTTAAATAGGGAATCTTTCCCTTAATTTATATTTTTGATGGGCTTATCAAAGATCAAATGACAATAAGCGTCTGGGTTCATCTCTTGGTTCTCAATTCTGTTCCATACATCTGCCTCTCTATTTTTGTGCCAATACCATGCTGTTTTGATCACTGTAGATTTATAGTATAGTTTGAAGTCTGGTAGCATGATTCCTCCTGATTTGTTTTTATTTCTGAGTAATGTCTTGGCTATTCGAGGTTTTTTCTGGTTCCATATAAAACGAAGTACTATTTTTTCCAGATCTTTAAAATATGACAGTGGTATTTCTTCTTTTTTATCCTTGAGATAACTCTTGACAGTCTTAGATTAATGATATTTACCAAAGACCCCTGGCTACCCTGCAAACAATAACTGGGTGAAGGGAGCAGAGATTAGGCCAGCCCAGAAAAAAATGCCTTGACACGGAAGAAGCTGATTAGAAAAGCTCTTTGAAGCTGTAATTCATTTAAGACATTTCTAAAAAGAAGGAAAGAATAACAACCCAGGAACTTACTGGGTCTCAAAACCACAGCTAATTCAGCTGAGAGCTGGAAAGGTGGGGGAGGGAAGTGTTCATAATTTTGGAGAGTGATCACAGGGCCCCACAGCATGAGCATTCATGGTGATGGAGCAGGCAAGCGTTCTCTTGTTTTAAAGATGAGGCAACCGCAAAAGTGATGGATAAAAGTTTTAATCTTATAAAAGCATTTGCAGCTATTCCAGATTAATATGGGAGGAGATAATGGAAGAGACCAGAAGATCTATTACTCCCAGATCTAATTTGGTACAGCGTACTACAATACGGATTGGTGTTCCTAAAACCAGGGATTGAATTTGCTTCACGACTATCTCTCCACTGCCAAGCACCAGGTCTGGCATCTGGTGAGAATTTAGGAAATATGTTTAATGAGGAAATCTGGGGAATGTCACAGAAAATCTTTTTTTTTTTTTTTTGAGACAGAGTCTCACTTTGTCACCCTGGGTAGAGTGCCAAGGCATCACAGCTCACTGCAACGTCAAACTCCTGGGCTCAAGCGATCCTCTTGCCTCAGCTTCCTGAGTAGCTGGGATTACAGGCACCCGCCACAATAGCCACCTGGCTATTTTTAGAGATGGGGTCATGCTTTTGGTGAGACTGGCCCCAAACTCCTGAGCTCAAACAATCCACCATCTCAGTCTCCCAGAGTGCTAGGATTACAGGGGTCAGCCACCGTGCCTGGCTCTTGAAAATCTTCTTGCCACCTCAGAGCCTTCACAAAAATTATTGTAATCTGATAAAAGTCATGCTTCTATTTTACTGGGGGTGTTGGGCAGGAGGATCAGTCATTATCCCTTTCATAGCCTTGGGCACTGTTGGAGTTATAGGAGTAAAACACCGAGAGTTTGTGTGAAGCCAAACATTTAGGAGCAGATACAGGGATTCAGTGTTACCCTGAGAAATCCTACCCCTGAGTTCCTAAACCAATTGTTTTTATTATTATTCCGTTTGGGTCCATCAAACAACAGAAAGCCCAGAGGACAGGGCCTTGGAAGTTTCCTTCTTTCACAAAAGCCTGGGTAAGTGATCTGGACTGGAGCAGTGTTGTAACATGTCAGGATCCTGCCTTTGATCTTTCCTCCATGTTATGCATGACTTCAGCCTCTTGGCTGAAGATAACACTTGAGGAAGTAGGCTGGAGGAAGGGATAAGGAAGAGCACAAAGGAAGATTACTTAAGGCCTCTTCATGTCACTTCTGCTTATGTCCCATCAGCCAATATGCATCTCATGGCCATGCCTCGCTGCAAAGGAGACTGGAAAATGCTGTCTTCATTCGGGTGACCATGCACCCAGCGCTAAACTCTACTATTTTAAGTAAGAAGGGCTACTGGGAGACATTTAGTCTTGCCTGTCTCACAGCTATGTCTTGGAAAGAGAGACACAGGAAATAGCATCATGTATGGGATACTGACTCAGAGCATGGGTCCCTTCCAGAGGTGAGCAAGCAGCTGTCTCCCAGCATGCACTGTGGGCTTCTACAAGGCCATTCAACTATGTTATAAGGCCAGCTGCTCCTGATCATGGATGGGGCCCATTAGGCGAAGAGTGACTCCTATGGGCCTTAGGCCATTGCCACTTTTGCTGTGAAGTGAATTCCCTGACGAGATGTGATATTGTGTGACATACCATGACTAGGTCAAAGCTTTCCAGGCTGTGGTGTTGGCAGAGGCATAAAGGGCAGGGAAAACAAATCCAAATCAAAAATAGATGTAGTACATGTTGCTGTGAGAACAATTCACCTGCTCCAGATGGAGTTAGTTCCAGCTGAGGAAGAGGGAGGCACAAGGCAGGAGGGAACGTGTTAGCTTCCTCCTCCACAAGAGGGAGGTGCCCAGGAGAGATTGCAGACTGCAGACAGTCAGTGGGTAGGAGCCTCCAAATATTCTACAACCTCCGGATAGTGCCATCCTTTCTTAAAAGAAACTTGGCAAAGTCATGTAGTTGGTGGATATTGAAATCAGCAACTCCTTAAATCTGAGCTTGGCTTCAGTGATCTCAAACCTGTGGAGAAAAATTTTCATCTGGCCACAGAAAAGTCCTCAGTTTCAGTGTGCCTGGTGATAATCATCTCAAGAAGTGAGCTTGTCATTCTCCTGATTTAAGATACCAAGTGCTTTCAGAAGCAGCTGGCCTACTGGTTTCAATCTCTCATCTCCCTTTTAGGTGGCTGAAGTTTTGGCTCCAGCTTGTCCAAAGTCCCAAATAACCAAAGGAGATTATTTAATTAACCACTGTGGTCCATGGGCTGCTGGTTCCTATTCTAGAAGACAATTAGGATTCTCAGTGTCTGATTCCCTATCTCCTCTCAAGAACCACGGATCAATTAGAGGAAAAACTTAGCTCCTGTTATAAAAACGCAAACTAAAGTAGCCTGTTCCCTCTGCAATGGGTGGTCCAGGGCATCAGGGCAACTTTGCTCCTTTCTCATTCATTCTGCTGCACAGATGAAGCTCAGAGCCTGGGTCCCTTCCAAGGTCAAGCCCTCACATTGGGGTTCTAGCCAGTAAGAAAGAAGAAAGTTTCTTGGTTTGTAGCTGCATTTCTCCATCTTGACATGGCATTCTTCTTGTGCCTCTCCACATGGTCTTTCCTCTGTAGGAGTCTGTCTCTGTGTCTAAATTCCCCTTTATAATGACACCAGTTAGCACCCAGCCTGACAATTTCATTTTAACTTGATTACCTCTGTAAAGTACCTATTTCCAAATAAGATTACATTCAGAGATCTTCAGGGTTAGGACTTCAACATATTTTGGGGTGTGGAAGATGATTCAACCCAAAACAGAGTCTATTGTCTGCAACCAACTCTTGGGTGCCAATATCTGAACCATTTGTAACAGAAGCAAACCTAAGCAAAGACAGAGAATGTTTTGGAAAAATACTGGGTAGCTCCTGGAATCAAAGGAGAACTTGAACAATCAGGACTTGGGTGGCCCCAGGTAAAAATTTTTGGACATCGCCTTAGGGCCTGCCTCTAGATGTCCTTCTGGACAAGTGTCCCTTTCTTGGAAGAGTCAGCCTGTGGTGGGACCAGAGTCTGCTTGATGAGTGGGGTCAAGAGATGCAAAGTCTTTCTAGGACCTCATGGAGTAAGGGAGGGACAGTTCCCCAAAAGAAAGTGAAGGGCTGTGGCCAAAAGGTAGAGGGATGTATTGTGCAGGTGTTTACTGTACATTATCATTCTATTTAAGGAAGACTTCCAGCTCAGGCAGCTATGTTTCTAAATATCTGGCTCTCAAGGAGCCATTTAGTCATCTGGAAAATGCAGAGTTGTGGGGAAAGGCTGTGTCATGTAGTAAAAAGCGCCCTAGTGGTGGAATCAGGAGATCAGGTTTTGTTTTGCTCATTAAAATATTTGCAGATGGTATAATTCTGTCCTAAAAATGGAGAAGAATTAACTGAAAAGCTCTTGGAGACAAGTTCAACCAAGTATCAAGTTACTAACTGGAAGTAAAAAAAAGTAATATAAATCAATTAGAAAAAAGCATAACGGAACCCAAAATATTGTTCAACTTAGCTACAAAGGCAATTTGTGAAAGAATAAACTCAGCAAGAAATGCAAGGGTCTCTATTAAGAAAAAACATTGAATTCTCCTTGGAGGCATAAAATGACGAATGGAAAGACTTCGGTAATAAAAATGGCATTTCTCCATGAGTGAATTGATACAGTGAAAGATTTCAGCTGAACAAATAAACACACAAAAACAAACCTCAGCCAATCAAAATCTTACTTAGGTTATTTAGCTTGAAAAACCCAAGTTTAATGAATTTTGTGAGTCTAAAATTCACAGGAATAGTTCCAGTCCTTGGATATCAGATCCTTATAGCCAATACGCCTTCTCCCTAGGTTCTGATTCTGGCTGTCATTTAATGATCTGTGAGACCCTGGGCAGGAAATGTTTCCTCTTTGGGCCTTAGTTTCCACATCTGTGAAATAGGATAACTTCTTGCTCCACAGAGTTGTAGCAAGGATCATGTGAGAGAAAGAATTTTATTTTATTTTATTTATTTATTTATTTATTTGAGACAAAGTCTCACTTTTTCACCCTCTGTAGAGTGCCAGGGTGTCACAGCTCACAACAACCTCAAACTCTTGGGCTTAAGTGATCCTCTTGCCTCAGCCTCCCAAGTAGCTAGGACTACAGGCACCGGCCACAACGCCCGGCTATTTTTAGAGACCCAGGTCTCCCTCTTGCTCAGGCTGGACTCAAACCTGCAGCTCAGGCAATCTACCCACCTCAGCCTTCCAAAGTGCTGGGATTACAGGCGTGAGCCATCATGCCTGGTGAGAAAGAATTTTACAATGCTCATTTATTGAGCATTTAATAGGTTCCAGGAACTTTACAAACTGCAAAGCACTTTTCATGCTATAGTTATTCTTATTGGTCTTTATTCTCCATCAATGCCAGATAAATAGAAAATACCACAGTGCAAAAGATGCCCATTGCTCTGATTCTGCAAAAAGAAAAACACCTTTTAGCAAACTCAGTTTGATGATGATTTATAAATATTTGACACCTGTGAAGGAGAGAAAAGCTAATGCAAGCTGCTTGCTGCACCAGAGGGAGCAGTCATTCGCTCCGCCACTCACTGGTCACATAACTGAGCAAAATGCTTATGCGTCCCTGCGATCCCTCAACTCATGTTACCTGTAGACTGAAAGGTTTTGGACTTCAAGGCATTCGAGAGCATAAACTTTGGAATCTTTTCAGATCTTGGTTTGAATTCTAGTGCCAAAAACGTGTTCTTTCTTTTCTTGGGCTTCAAAATCTGTCAGGCATAACAGTATCTCCCTCATGAAGGAGACCTGTGAGAATAAATACAAAATAAACCCGGCAGGGTGCCGTATGCCTGTAATCCTAGCACTCTGGAAGGCTGAGGCAGGAGAATTGCTTGAGCTCACAAGCTTGAGACCAGCCTGAGCAACAGCGAGACCCCCATCTCTAAAAATAGCTGGGCGTTGCTAGGGAGGCTGAGGCAAGAGAATCACCTAAGCCCAAGAAGAAGAGCAGAGCTTTGAGTTGGCAACCAATATTTGGCAACCTCGTCTACCGAGGGCGACATAGTGAGACTGTCTCAAAAAAGAAAACAAAACAAAACAAACAACAACAAAAAAAATTCAATAAATGAGCATTATAAATATTTAGGTGTGGTACCTAGCGTCATTATTCTTACTCCAATGGGCTTTGCAGCTTTAAAGATCAATAATATGTCAGGGAAAAACTAAAACAGAAAGAAATCCGAAACCGTCCCTTAAATAGGGCTTGAGCCAGTAGTTGCAGGGAAGGTATTTTTCCGGAAGATGGCCTGTGTGCTCACAGGGCCTCATTTAACCTGGGTGACTCAGATGGGCCCTGCCTCCTCTAGAAAAAGAGGGAGAGAGGAAGGAGGAGGCAGTCTGGAAAGCCACAGCTGATGGTCCCTCAAGGGTTTTCAACTTTTACAAATACATATTAAACTGAAGAACTTTTTTGTTCTTATAAATATTGGTTGCCAACTCAAAGCTCTGCTCTTCTTCCTTGCAAGCAGAACCCTGACATCACTCAGGATCAGGCCACTGAACGCCTCGGAGAGAACAGTGCCGTGCCGCAGCCCAGACAAGGCTCAGTGTGCTTGCCAGTGATTGGTTAGGAATGGACATGTGACTTTGTTCTAGCCAATCAGGGGATGGCTGCAGCTGGGCTTCTGGGAAATTTTTCTTCATTGTTAAGAAAGGATGTGACTTCCATTTCTGGTAAGAGTGGAAGATAGTACAACCCCCATGGAAGGTAGATTAATTTCCTATTGCTGCTGGCACTAATTACCACTTGGTGGCTTAAAACAGCAAATTATTCTCTTGGAGTTCTGAAGGTCAGAAGTGTTATTGGACTGAAACCAAAGTGACAGCAGGGCTGTGCTCCCTCTTCAGGCCCTAGGGGGAAAATCTGCTTTCTCACCTTTGCCGCCTTTTAGAGTATCATTCCTTCCATTACTTGGCACATGGCTCCTTCCTCCATCTTCAAGGCCAGCAATGTACCATCTTAAAATCTTTGTTCTATCTTTATATTGCCTTCTCTTCCATGGTTAAATCCCCTTCCGTCTCCCCTTTAAAAGGACACTTATGATTACATTCTGAGGTCATCTGGAAAATCCAGGATACTTTCCCCATCTCAGGATTCTTTTTTTTTTGTAGAGACAGAGTCTCACTTTATGGCCCTCGGTAGAGTGCCGTGGCCTCACACAGCTCACAGCAACCTCCAACTCCTGGGCTTAAGCGATTCTCTTGCCTCAGCCTCCCGAGTAGCTGGGACTACAGGCGCCCACCACAATGCCCGGCTAACCCATCTCAGGATTCTTGACTTAATCACATCTGCAAAATCCTTTTGCTATATAAGATAACATCCACAGGTTCCAGGAATTAGGATCTGGATGTCTGTGGGCACCATTAATTAGTCTACCTCAGAGGGGATTTTGGCACTAGTTAGCAACATACGTGTTAATGTTTTTTAGAGTTAGGCTTATTGAAGTATCATTTACACATAGTAAAATTTACTCTTTTTAATGTATAATCCCATGAGTTTTGACCAACACAAATAGTTGTGTAACTGCACCACAATCAATAGATAGATGCAAGAAATTCACATACCTTGTCCTTGTGTAATGAAACCATTTCTTTGTCCTAGCTTCTGGCAATCACTGGTCTGTTCCCTGTCCCTATAATATTAACCTTTTTTAGAATGCCATATAAAGGGAATCCTAGAGGATGTATTTTTTTTTTTTCATCTAGCTTCTTTCCCTTAGCATAGTGCATTTGAAATTCATCCAAGTAGTAGTGTATCAGAAGTTTGTTGCTTTTTCTTGCTGGGTAACATTCAATTGTATAGATGGAATCACAATTTATCCATCAGTTGAAGGACATGAGTGGTTTTCAGTTTTTGGTGATTATGAATAAATGTTCAAGTATAGACAAGTTTTGTGTAAATGTTAAGTTTTCATTTCTCTTGAGTAAATATGTAGGAAAGGGATTTCTGGTCATATTATAAATATACTGCATATCAAACTTTATAAGGGACTGACAAAATGTTTTCCAAACTGGCTACACTATTTTACATTCCAACTATGCAGGAGAGTTCTAGTTGCTCTACATCTTCTCCAGCATTTGGTGGTGTCAGATTTCTTTCTCTTAATTATAGGCATTCTGAGTGGTAGGCAGTATACAGTGATCCCACTTCTACACATCTATCACAGGGACATGAAGATATGAAGCAAACCTATGCATCTCGATTTGTAATCACAAGAAAATGGAAACAACTCAGATGCCCATCAATAGAACACTAATTGAATAAACTATGGTACATCCCCCATTGGAGTATTATGCAGTTGTAACAAGGAACAAGAAATTTTCCTACTACTATGTGTGACCTCTAGGATATATATACAGGGGGTACAAAAAAAGGCATACACATTTAAGAAAGGAAAAAACTGTATTAAAGTTGTAATATTTACTTTTGATATGGAGACCTGTGTAGAGTGCCATAACATGATCATAGCTCATAGAAGAAATCCTCCTGCCTCAGCCTCCTGAATAGCTGGGACTACAGACCAGTGACTGCAGACAAGTATCTGCCACATTCCTGGATAGGATAACCCCCCCCCCCATTTTTAGTATAAATGTGGTCTTGCTCTTGCTTAAGCTGGTCCTGAACTCCTGAGCTCAAGCAATCCACCCTCCTTGGCCTAGCAGAGTGCTAGGATTACAGGCGTGAGCCACTGCATCCGGCCCTCAAGTCACTTTCGACTTCTGAAATCCTAAGAGACACAAGAGTCAATATACAAGATAACAAACATTATGATTTATATTGAATATTACAATTTTAATGCAGTTCTTTCCTTTCTTAAAATGTGTATACATTTTTTGGCATTCTGTATGTGCATATACTTTTTTAAAGTAAAAAGACATGTAGGGTAAGCAACCATTTATCTATAAATGAAGAAGCTATAAAAATGTAATAAAATATGACTATAACAAAAGGGAGGGAATGGAGAGGAAGAGACAGGAAAGAAGGTAGGCTTTTAAAAATGTACCTTGCTTTGTAGATTTATTGTGGAACAAAGTGTTTTATGTAATTACAAACAAAAATTTTTAAAAATCTCTAAAATTGAAATAATGACCCTAACTGTGCATCCAGTTGATGATATAACCACACAGAGAAAACTTTGAGTAACTTTAAATTGTTATCACTTGACTCTATTTCCCTGGGGAGTATATCTGACAAGAAGAATAATTATATGTGGCTCAGTGACTGTGGCTCAAGCGGCTGGGGCGCCAGCCACATACACCTGAGCCGACGGGTTCGAATCCAGCTCTGCCGGCCAAGCAACAATAACAGCTGCAACCAAAAAATAGAACCATCACATTGTGGCGGATGCCTGTAGTCCCAGCCACTTAGGAGGTGGAGGCAGGAGAATCAATTTAAAATAAAAAAAATTATAATAAAAAGAATAATTATATTAGTGTCCCTAAGAATTCAGATATTTGGCATGGTTGACAGAGATATAGATCTAAGATTGATAAGGTTGAGTAAAAATTGTATAACTCCATTTCAATTGGAAGTACCAATATGAACACATTATACCTTTTATTTTTAGAAAACAAAATATGTTTCTTTCTTTCTTTTTTTTTTTTGAGACAGAGTCTCACCATGTTGCCCTCAGTAGAGTGCAGTGGCGTCACAGCTCACAGCAACCTCAAACTCTCAAGCGTAAGCAATTCTTTTGCCTCAGCCTCCCAAGTAGCTGGGACTACAGGCACCTGCTACAATGCCTGGCTATTTTTTGGTTGCAGTTGTCATTGTAGCTGGCCTGGGCCAGATTCAAACCCGCTAGCCTTAGTGTATGTGGCTGGCACTATAACTACTGTGCTATGGGCACCAAGCCAACAAAATATATTTCTTAGCTATGCCAACTAAAAAAAATTGAAATTCAAGTAAACTGTAAAAGGAAAACACATTTTGTTAGAGATGGGGTCTGACTATATAGCCCAGGCTGGAGTGCAGTAGCTATTTACAGGCATGATCATAGCACACTGCCACCTCAAAGTCCTGGGCTCACCTTTTGGCCAGAGTTTCCATCTTCCAGTAATTTGCCAAAATTATGAACATAAAGGAAAAGAGGAGACATACCCAGTATGTGTTCTCTAGGCCTTTTAGAAAACATGGAGTTGTTTCGTTTACATGTTCAGCTACAAGAAGGGTGATATTGCAGACATCAACGATACTGTTCAAAAAGGCATGCCACACAAATGTCACCATGGCAAAACTGGACAAGTCTAGCGTGTTGCCCAGCATGTTATTGGCATTGTTGTAAACAAACAAGGGCAAAATTCTTGCCAAGAGGATTAAAGTCCATATTGAGAATATTGAGCAGTTTAAGAGCTGAGATAGCTTCCTTTGTGAAGGAAATGATCAGGAAAAGAAGGAAGCCAAAGGGAAAGGTACTTGTGTTCAACTGAAGCTCCAGCCTGCTCCATCCAGAGAAGCACGGTTTGTGAGAACCAATGGAAAGGAGCCTAAGCTGCCCGAACCTCTTCTCTATGACTTCATGTCATAAGAGATATCAAAAAATGAAAGCCTACTGTAAAACAAACTCCTGTGCTCAATCAATTCCCCTGCCTCAGCCTTCTGAGTAACTAGGCCTATAGGTGTGTGCCCCATGCTTAGCTGGAAAACACATTTTTAAGGCAACCAGGGAAATGTGAACTTTATTGTACATTTGGTGACAATAAGAATGATTGTCATATTTTTAGCTATGATGATGATACTGTAGAGACTAAAAAAAAAAAAGAATTTGTGTCAGGTAGATGGCACATGCCTGTAGTCCCATCTACTTGGGAGACTGAGGCAGGTGGACAGCTTGAGCCTAGGAGGTCAAGGCTGTAGGGTGTGAGGAGCTCATCTGTGAATAGCCATTGCACCCCAGCCTTGGGAACATAATAAAAAAAAAATTCTGAAAACAGAATAAATTATATCTTTTAGAAATATATTATGAAATAGTTACAGAAAAATAATATGATATCTAGAATTTTCCCTCAAAATCATCTTGGGCGAGGAGAGGAGGGGTAGGTGAATGTGGAGGTAATGCAGGGTATGTAGTGTGTTTGTGTGGTGTGGTATGTATGTAGTATTGGTTGTGAAAGCCGGGTGAAGGGTACATTAGTACCATTGTACTATTCTCCCTACTTTTGAATGGTCTTAAAAGTTTCCCTAATAAAAATGGGTGTTTTTTTCTTAAAGGGATGTGAAGAAGGTTGTGTATATTGTGTAAGGATGTGATTCTTCTGTGAGGAGCTGCTGCAGGCACTTTGTGACAATGACAGGGCAAGCCTGAGGCTGAAAGCATCCACGTTGATAGACATTTCATTTATATAAATTCACATGTATTGAACTAATTGTAAAATTATTTAATGAGAAAATGAGGCAATTCTGGTGGACAAAGATCTTGAAATTGGGGTTCTCAATGTATATTCATGAGAATTTTTTGGCTTGCAATTAATAGCAACCTTAGCTTAACCTAGGCAAAGTTCAGAAATTTATTATGGGGACTCAGGGCAATCTTATGGAATTCTTGTATGGAAATGCCACTGAGATTTGTGAGGAATAAAGTCCAAAATGTAAAGTTCTTCTGGATTTCCCCCCTCAACTCTCACTGCCACTCTTCAGCATCATTATGGCTATCTGTCACTCCTCTCTCTGGTCACAAAACAGTTTCTTTACTTTCCTGTCCACACCATAGAAAATGTGCACTCCCAGTTTCTGTGTTTTAAAAGCCCATGTTCAGCCATTCAAATAGAGACAGATTTATCTCTCCCAGACCCATTTCTCAAAATTCTAGAAGATGAAATTGATTAGTCCAGGAATTGGGTTTGTCCTATATAAAGGGGAGGGTCCACATTTAGGTCAGTTGTGGATCAAGTTCAAGGCACGGGTGAAATGATTGTTCTTGTGGTGTTTATGGTGTTCATGTGAATGGAGGGGTGGGAAGAAGAAGAACAATTCCCAGAGATGTGGGGGTGGAAAGTGACTAGGCAGACAGAACAATAGATTGTCCTAGTTGAGTCAGGCCAGATGGTGACAAAGATTGGGGACAATGATGACTTGGATGGGTTGAACTTTGGTTGACTAAGGAAAGCAAACAAGTGGAGCAAAAGGTATGAATGGGGCAAGGATACCGCAGAGCCTCAGATAGTGGCTTCCTGGGTTCTCATAGAGGCTAGCTCGGGTTCAGTGGCCAGTGCAGCCTGTGGGTAGTTAGAAACCAGCCAGGTCAGAGGTGCTCAGGCCTTGGTTCTCATAGAGAGGCCATGCCAGCGTTCAAGGGCCCATGAACTCCCATGTAAGAGAGCCCTTGCCATGCTGCTGTCCCACGTCTATCCCACATTGTTTCATTTCTTACAACAGCATCAGGCCTCAATAGGCTCCACTTGGCCCACCAGCTAAGCAGCATGACAACTGCTGCCTTCCATCTGTGCAACTTCTCATTTCCTTCTGCCTTTTCTGGTTACACATAATATTAAGAAAATCCTGATTCACAGATAAGTAGTTGCAAATTGAAATAGTTTTTCATCATTTCTCATTGCATTATCAGACTCAAGCTTCTTTTCAGTTAAACTGATCCAGAAACTTGAGAGAGGAGTAGAAAATTTGTGATTCAAGATGAAATCATTAATAACAGCCAATAGTTCCCAGTATTCTATAGATTCATTTGAATCAGGAGGACAAGAGCATCTAAGATTTAAAATAAATACAAAAAAGTATCCGAGATAGAAAATATCATCAAATGTACTCAGTTGCTCCACTGTGATCCTACTGAACCCAGTGTTAGCCCCACCCAACTCACAAGAATCTGTTAATGAGTCACTGATAAAACACAGCTAAAGCAACCTCACCTCCTAAGCCCCCAACTGCAAGGGAGTCTGACTCATGAAGGCAGTCAGATAAGACTTGCTTAGTTAGGAGAATCTATCTATGCTACACAATGGGCAACTGATAATAACTAATATTTGCATGGAAATTAATAAAGTACTCCCATATTTTCTTTTTTATTTCATCTTCAATAGGCCTGTGAGTTGGATAGGACAGGTGTTATTTTATAAGGAAGGGGACTGAGTCTCATGGAAGAGCCATAATGTATCACCATTACTGAGTGGTAAATGGAGAAGAAAACAAATGTTAAAATTTCAGGGCCTTAGCTCTTTCTTTAGTTCTTCCTTTTTCACTCACTCCTTCCTTCCTTTCCTTCCTTCCTTCTTTCTCTCCCTTCCTCCCTTTCTGCCCTTCTTTCGTCCCTTCCCTTTCTTCTCCTCCCTTCTGGTTTCCTTCCTTTTCTCTCTCTCTCCCTCTTTTCCAGCTCTCCTCCCTCTCTCCTTCCTTCCTTAAGCATTTGTTGACTCCTAGTGTGGATCAGGACCTAGACTTGGAACTGGGGACGAGAAGATACATGGGACATGGCTACTTCTCTGAAACAACACTGTAAGGGAACAGATGTATCTGGAGCTAAAAGTGGATGCAAGATGGAGCTATCACAGAGGAAGGGGGAACCCTGAACTGGACCTTGAAGGGTAAGTAGCATCACCAGGCAGAGATAATGGATGGGAAATGCACTCTTGACCAGAGAGAGCAAATGCTTCAGGAGCCATGCAAGCATAGAGTATCTGTGGAGTGGAATGCGAAGAAGTCTTGGTGTCTGGGAAAGAAAGAGAGTAGATGAGGCTGAGTCCACATCAGGGAAGGCCTTGGAGGCTGGGCTAAGAAATTTGGAAGGTGATGGGAGTCATTGAAGAGCTTCAAACGGGGAATCAACAGGATTATATGTTTATAAGAAGGGTCCTTTGGGGGCCTTGATGTGATGGTTGGTCAGGATGAGGCTATTTAGGAGGAGATTGTGGTTATAGTAAAGTAAGAGCCGAGGTGATGGAGGTGGCTACTGAGATTGAGGAGGCAGAATTGATAGGAGTTGGCAACAAAGTGCATGCAGGGTGATGTGTAGGGAGATGCGGGAGAGTAACTGAAGTGGTTCTGCCTTTTCTTTCCTTCCCGGATGTGTCCTAATCATCCATTCTTTTCAGAGGACATATTTATATGTTCTCTCTCTTTCTGAAGCTATTTTGTCAAGAATGGTTCTTCTTCCTGATTTTAATGGACAGTCCCTGGTTTCTGGTGTCTGCTCCCTTTATAAAAAAGGTCATGGTGAGAAATACCCATATGTGTGTCTGGGGATTTTCCGTCCTAGCAACTGAGTAAGTAGCTGGGCCCATCAGAGTTTTTCTCTGGGATCTGAAATTACAACAAAGAACATGGCTGGTACTGTTTTGATAGGAGATGGAAACTGGGTGGCTGTTGGCTGGTGATTGCAGTGGCTGCTTTATGAGAATCAGAACAAGCTGGGGTTTAGCGAGACTAATGAAACAGATGCTTAGGGAGAAACAGAGGTGAGAGGCGCAAAGCAGGCAGTGTCTCTCACCTCAGAGCCCCACAGCATCCAGAGCTGATTCTGCCTTATCCTAAGGCCAGGATGTGATTCCAGCCTTGTGTTCCCTGCTTTTAACTAGCTCTGGCTGATGTCACTGAACCCAAAAGAAGTTTGGTACATTTGTCCACAGATGCTGTTACAAAACCCACACATCAGTGACTCTGCCTTCTAGAAGTGCCTTCCTGTTTACTCTGTAGGCACTTCCCTTTTTTGCTTATTACTCTTGTTTGTTTTTTAAAGTAAACTTTCGTTTTCAGGCCAGGTGCAGTGACTGACACCCGTAATCCCAGCACTCTGGGAGGCTGGGGTGGGTGGATTGCTTGAGCTCAGGAGTTCGAGACCAGCCTGAACAAGAGAGAGACTCTGTCTCTACTAAAAACAGAAAAACTGGCCAGGCATGGTGATGCATGCCTGTAGTCCTAGCTATTCAGGGGTCTGAGGTGAAGAGGATTGCTTGAACCCAGGAGTCTGAGGTTGCTCTGAGCTATGATGATGCCATGGCACTCTATCCAGGGCGACAGAGTGAGACCTGGTCTCAAAATAAAATAAACAAACAAAAAACACTAAACTTGTTTTTCAAAGATAGGGGTCTCACTATGCTCAGGTTGGACTTAAACTCCTAGGCTCAAGCAATCCTCACACCTCAACCTCCTGGGTACTTGGAACTAAGGGTGTATGCCACCATGCCCAGTTAATGTTAGCATTGAAATTGAAGTGTAATGTACATTTGGCCAATGTTCATTTTCAAAAGACCCATTTGGAATTATTTTAAAATCATTCATATTTAAATAAGGCAAATTATGTTATTATATCTCCCCCAAACATTCACTGAAAAATGTCCCAGTGCTGGTAGGTCATGGGCAAGTGGTGCTGAGTAAGATCTAGTCTGCATCATCCAGAATGCAGGGGATGGGGGGTGGGGGGCAGGGGTGAGGGGTGGGGAGGTGGAGGTGGGGTGGTGGATGGGTGTGGAGAAAGACATGCAAACAGTTTGAGTTTCACTTGAAAAATTCTAAAGTGGAAGTGTTTATTCACCCAATATTTATTTAGTGCCCACCATGTGCCAGGCACTGTGAAAGGTGCCAGGAAGTTGGTCCCACTGAACTGACGTGCTAATGGGAGTGTACAAAAACAGATGTGGCCAAATCATGAAGGGTGAATTAATTTTACTTTGAGAGATCAAGAATGGAGAAGGTAGCTTTCAAGATGCTCTTAAAAGGAGAAGTAGAATTTCAAATGCTGGAGAAGGTAGAAAAAGGGCATTTTAAGTTTAGAAACCAGCATGCGCCGAAGTGTGGGGGAGTGGTGGTTGAAGGGTGTGCTGGGGGAGCTGGAGGAAGACTCCTGTGGCCAGAGATGGGTTATGAGTTTGGGAAATGGCAGGAAATGACAGTGGAGGGGCTTCTGAGGGCAGATTTCAGAAGGTCTTGAATGCCATGTATGACAGAGATACTTGCTGTTCACCAAATAGTCATCTATTTTCCACATTTCCCAGTCTTCCTGCATTTGGAGGGAACCACATGACTAGTTTCACTGATGGACTGTAAGCAGAAGTCACATATGTCAGTTTAGAGCTAAAGCATAAAAGAGTGACTGAATTCTCTCTTAGTGTTCCCGCCTCGCTGTAGTGACTAAGGAGGCCACATGTTCCAAGTGCAGCTCCAAGATGGTGACCCCTCCATCAGTTTGAGATCCATGAGTGATTGTGTTGATGGAGCAAATGCACTGGATATGTGCCATGAACAAGAAATAAACTTGTGTTGTATTAAGACACTAGGACTGGGGGGACTTTGTAAAAGGCAAAAGATTTATATGATGTGAAGAGACACCAGAGTATGGGGATTAATTTGTTATTTTAGTATAACTTGCCTATCCTGATGGATACACCAGGGTAAGAAATTTGGAATTTACTTTAGAGATAGAGGGTAGCTTGTCTTCGTCAGTTCGGACTGTTGTAAGAAAGTACAGTAGACTGGGTAGCTTATAACCAACAGAAATTTATATATCATAGATCTGGATGTTGGAAGTCTGAGGTCAGGGCACCAGCATGATTGGGCTCTAGGGAGGGCCTTCTTCTGGGTTGCAGATTGACAAATTCTCATGGGCCCTCACATTGTGAAAATAGAGCCATCTAGATCCTGGCTTCTTCTTAAAAGAGCACTGATCCCGTGGATGAGGTGCTGCCCTCATGACTAAATTCCCTCACGAGGACCCCACTTCCAATACCATCATCATCACACTGAAGTTAGGATTTCAGCATATGAATTTCGGGGTGACACAAACATTCCGTCCTTTGCATAACTCTTTACAGGTTTTAAGCAGGCAACACTGTCAGATTGCCATACAGCTCCTACTCAGATTGTCCTGTCCACTTGTAACAGTGCTGTCATAAACCATTGTCCTATCTCTCAAGGGTTTGAAGTTGTTCATTTCACCTTCCACTTTTCTTATTATCCCTCCCGGCTCCTCACTAAGTGCAGATGCCCTGAGCTTTCCTGTCACCACTCACTCCGCTGGGCCCAAGGACCTGCTTCCCTGCTTTGGGGCTGTAGGGTTTGTCCTGGAGCATTCTGTAGGGATCTGCCCTCTTGGGTAGTGGACAGGTCCCTGGGCACCTGTCCCACTTGGCAGCCTTGGGGAGGTGTCAGTTGCTAGTGGAGTGACACATTCTCCAGCTGCCCACAGCGGAACATTGTGCACAGAGGAGTTTGGTGCGGGCACAGGAGGTTCTCTCTCTGGTCATGGCTGAGAGATCTGTGACAATGACTCAGGTCTCATTTTGCTCGTTGGTGCTCAAGAATGTCTCTCAATGCCCCTCTTTGCTAGTTCCACTCAAGTTCCTCCTCTTTTTGGTAAATGGCCCCAGACCAGCTCCCAAGCTGTCAGCACTCGGGTAAGTCCCCTTCACTCCCTTCCCCTCCCTCTATTTTCTCTGACCTCCTTACAGTTTTGAGAAAACCCTTCTTTTTCCTACTGTGGCTTCCTCAATCGTACTTCCTTCTTTCTCTCCACTAGTTCCGCTGTTCTCCAATTCTTTAACAGAAAACTTGATGACCTACTAAATCTAGAGTTTGGAAATCAAAATTATGAAAATCAATCAAAAAAGGAAGAAGAGAAGATAAATTCCTTTTCCATAAGGGGTGCTTAGCATTCAAACTGTATAATATATGGGGGCAGAGGTGGCAGGTGAGCAAGGGAAGGGAGGTGACTGCAAAAGAGCTCAGCTTTGGCACTAAAACAGTTTTAGCCTTCACACCTGCTACCTGTTCAATAGTAAAGGCTCCTGTAAAACAAGATCATGGGGAGCCCTCTCAGCCCTGGGTTCCATTCTCATTTAAATGTAAGTTCTCTTTCCTTTCCTCACCCTCTAGTTCCCACTGCCCCAAACTCCCATCTGTTGGGTCCACCCCACAGGAAGTAAATAATTATTTAAAACTGGAACTACCAGGCTGGGCGTGATGGCTTATGTCTATAATCCTAGCACTCTGGGAGGCCAAGGCAGGTGGATTATCTGAACTCACGAGATGAAGACCAGCCTGAGCAAGAGTGAGGACGCCCCCCCATCTCTAAAAAATAGCCAGGTGTTGTGGTGAGTGTCTGTAGTCCCAGCTACTTGAAAGGCTGTGACAAGAGAATCGCTTGAGCCTTAGAGTTTGAGGTTGCTGTGAACTCTGACACCACGGCAGTCTACATGGCAACGAAGAGAGACTCTGCCTCAAAAAATAAATTAATTAATAAATAAAATTGGAACTACCTCTTCACCTTAAGAGGTCATCTTTCACTTTGTGATGGTTTTAACCTTTTTCCTGCAGACTGGGCTCTGGGGGGACCAAAAGAACTTTAAAAGGCTTTTCTCCCCAACGGAAGAGCAATTTCCTCCCAAAGATGAATTTCTCTGTCACCTCTTGTTGCAACACATAGCGATATTTTTGTGTCCCCATAACCTGTTTTATTTCTATGATTATTTTAAATAGATAATACATATGCATAGTTTAAAATTTGAAAGCAACGGAAAAAATCTCTGACCTCACCTGTCAGCCACCTGGTAGTACTCTCTTCAGAGCTGACCAATGTTTCCAGTCTCTTATGTATCTTTCCAAAGTATTTTACATAAATTTGAGAAACTATATATGTGTATTCTTTCTCTCTTTTTTTTTTTTTTGTTCTAAGAAACTGATGTTTATTTTCTGCCAACCTTATTTCTGTCTTGATTAAGAGCCTGTGGAGGAACAGCATCAGACCACTCAGTGGCTATTCCTACCCATTCAGTGGCCTGAGCAGTGGGCAATGCAGACCAGGCTTCTGCGGCAGGCTGGGCGCTTCAGTCTTCAGCAGGGAACTGCCAAGTTTGCTACCCTTCAGATCTTTCTGAGGCCCCAGGTTGAGTAGCAGTGAACTCAGGAGCTGGAACAGTCCATTCCCCCTGAAGTTTCTTCTTGTTACAGCTTTCTCAGCGGCAGCCTGCTCTTCCTTTTCAATCTCCTTGGGATCTCTGTAGAAGCAGAGATCAGGCATGACCTCCACGGATGCTCACAGGTGATGGTGCCACACATGCACAGAACTTCCAGGGCCAGCGTCTACCACATCAGACCCACCCATCAGCTCCCTTGTTCCTTTGTCATTGCACAGATGGCACATAACACAGAGGAGAATCTGTGTGACGCAGAGCAAAGGTAGGCTGGTAAAGTAAAATGCCTCTGTGAGAGGGTGGTGGTCAGCCCTGGGCTCAGTAATCACCAGCAGATGCAGCTCCCAGAAGGCTCCGGGAGTGAAGCAGCCAGCAATAGGAGCGACCCCAGTGGCAGTAGCAAACTTAGCATAGTGCACTGGCCAGAATTCCTGGAGGGAATGACACTTATTTATGATGTAGAAGCCATCATTTTCCTTTTGTAGGTTCCATTTGGAAGTCAAGGTTGTTGCCACCTGAGTGGGCTCCATGCTGCAGAGAATTTGAGGACATTCTCCTCCTTTATTTGCAGGACATCAAGGGCCCCAGACATTGTCAAAGTTTCCCTTCAAATTATTGTGGGAATCCAGAACAATGCTGTATGGACTCCTCTCTGGGTAGCACAGAAAGGCTTTCTTGTTTGTTTTCAAAACACATGATGAGTGCTTTGCACCTTGTTTTTCACTTAAAAAAAATTTTTTTTTCTTAAGAGACAGTCTCACTTTATCGCCCTTGGTAGAGTGCTGTGGCATCACAGCTCACAGCAACTTCCAACTCCTGGGCTTAGGCGATTCTCTTGCCTCAGCCTCCCGACTAGCTGGGACTAAAGGCGCCCACCACAATGCCCGGCTATTTTTTGTTGCAGTTTGGCTGGGGCCGGGTTCAAACCCACCACCCTCAGTACATGGGACTGGCGCCGTACCCACTGAGCCACAGGCGCCGCCCTTTCACTTAAAATTATATACGATGACTATCCAGAAAGTATCCAGCCATGGAATGCGGAAAAATAGGAGCATGTGGCTGGATACTTTCTGGACAGCCCTGGCATAGCTTGGGGTTAGTCACAGTGGCTCACACCTGTAATCCCAGCACTTTGGAAGGCTGAGGTGGAAGGATCACTTGAGGCCAGGAGTTTGAGACCAGCCTGGGCAATATAATGACACCCCCCTCATCTCTACAAAAAATTTTAAAAGTTAGCAACATGTGCCTATAGTCCTAGCTACTTAGGAGGCTAAGGTAGGGGCATCTCTCTTTTTTTTTTTTTTTTTTTGAGACAGAGCCTCAAGCTCTCACCCTGGGTAGAGTGCCAAGGCATCACAGCTCATAGCAACCTCCAACTCCTGAGCTTAAGTGAATCTCTTGCCTTAGCCTTGCAAGTAGCTGGGACTGTAGGCGCCTGCCACAACACCTGGCTGTTTTTTGGTTGCAGCCGTCATTGTTGTTTGGCGGGCCCGGGCTGGATTCAAACCCTTCAGCTCAGGTGTATGTGGCTGGCGCCTTAGCCACTTGAGCCACAGGTGCCGAGCCGGTAGGGGCATCTCTTGAACCCAGGAGTTTGAGACTGCAGTAAACTATAATCATGCCACTGCGATCCACCTTGGGCAACAGAGTGAGACCCCATCTCTAAAAAAACAAAACACAACTACATATAGCTTCGGAATGCCCCCATTTTACTACCTAAAGATGTTTCCTATTCTTTGTTCACAATCAAATGGTATTCCAGTGTATGCATGTATCATGATTTGTTTGCATAATCCCCTGTTTGTGGATATTTAGGTGATTTCTGATTTTTTGCTATTACAAGCAATGCTTAACAACTTGTACATATGCATTTTGCACATTGGGGTACATCTGCAGAAAAAATTCTGGAGGTGGGATTGTTGGATCAAAGAGAATAAGTTTTCCCATTGTCTTTTTTCATCTTGTACCAATTTACACTCTTTAGGCATTAAAAAATTCCTTTTCCGGCTGGGTGCCTATAGTCCAGTGATTAGGGCACCAGCCACATGCACCAGGCTGGTGGGTTTGAACCTGGCCTGGGCCTGCTCAACAAAAAAAAATAGCTGGGCATTGTGGCAGGTGCCTATAGTCCAGCTACTCTGGAGGTTGAGGCAAGAGAATCACTTGAGCTTAAGAACTTGAGGTTGCTGTGAGCTGTGATGCCACAGCACTCTACCAATGGCGACAAAGTGAGACTCTGTCTCAACAAAAATAAAATAAAAATAAATAAATTAAAAATAAATAAATAATTCCTTCCACCTCCCCTCCCCCCCACGCACAGTGCTTTACACATATTTCTGGACAAATCCCTCTACAACTATGTGGGAATTGGCTGGAGGGAGAGGACCCGGTGATACTTATGATAGAGGTGGTATCATATGATAAAGTGGGGCTGGGAGAGATTCATTCTTTTGGGGGGGTCAAAGAAGGCTTTTTTGGGTGAATTGGGTCTTAAAACATCAGGAGGTTTTTAAGTAGAAGTGGGAGGGGAACCAATATAGCCATGCTCCCTCTTTTTGAGAGTTTAATCTGAAGAAATAATTTTTTCACAAGGAAAAAGTTGTATGCCTGAGGATGCACCTTGCAGAATTACCTGTAAGAGTAAGGAACAGAAAGAAAATGTGGTGTATATATGCAATGGAATCCTATTCAGCCACAAAAAAGAATGAAATCCTATCATATATGACGACATGGATGGAACTGGAGGTCATTATGCTAAGTGAAATAGGCCAGGCACAGAAAAAACAAGTATTGTGCACTCCCACTCACTTGTGGGAGCTATAAAATTGATCTCATGGAGGTAGAGAGTTGAATGGTGGTTATAGAGGCTGGGAAGGGCAGGGGAGAAGTGAGGTATGAAGAGAGATTGGCCAAGAATAGGTACAAGAATCAGTTCTAGAATTCAATAGCAAAGTACAGAAATTATAGTTAACAATAATTTATTATATATTTCAAAATAGTTAAAAGAGAAGATGCGTAATGCTCCTAACAAGAAGAAAAGATAAATGTTTGAGGTGGTGGATATTATCCTGATTTGATCATTACACATTATTTGCATGCATCATTGCCTGTACCCCCTAAAAAAAAGTAACAAACAGGAAGTCATTCAGTAAAGGTTAAGAAATCATGACATATATACTTGACAGGAAAATAAAGTATAATAGTTAATAGTAATAGTAATAATACTAGCAGCTACCTTTTTTTTTATTGTTTGGGATTCATTGAGGGTACAAAGAACCAGGTTACATTGATTGCATTTGTTAGGTAAAGTCCCTCTTAGAATTATGTCCCGCCCCCAAAAGGTGTGTCACACACCATCAACCCCCACCGCCCTGCCCTTCCTCCTTGCCTCTCTCTGCTCTTCCCTCCCCTACCCACCTCCTTCCCTCTCTCTGCTCTTCTCTTCCCCCACCCCTCCCTCCTATACTCTCCCTGCTCTTTCCTTCCCCCACCCCTTCCCTCCTTCCCTCTCTCTGCTGTCCCCTTCTTCCACCCCCCACCATGTACTAGGTCATCAACTGTCCTCGTATGAGAATTGAGTACATAGGATTCTTGCTTCTCCATTCTTGTGATGCTTTACTAATAATAATGTGTTCCTCTTCCATCCAGGTTAATATAAAGGGTGTAAAGTCTCCATCTTTTTAATGACAGAATTAAAATATATTCCATGGTATTTATGGAATGTATAATCCATTAATATATTAATCCATTCCTGGGTTGGTGGGCATTTAGACTGTTGCCACATTTTGGCGATTCTAAGTTGAGCTGCAATAAATAGTCTAGTGCAAGTGTCCTTATGATAAAAGGATTTTTTTCCTTCTGGGTAGATGCCCAGTAATGGGATTACAGGATCAAATGGGAGGTCTAGCTGGAGTTCTTTGAGAGTCCTCCATACTTCCTTCCAAAAAGGTTGTACTAGTTTGCAGTCCCACCAGCAGTGGGACTTCCTTCTCTCCACATCTGCAGTTTTGAGATTTTGTGATGTGGGTCATTCTTGCTGGGGTTAGATGATATCTCAGGGTGGTTTGGATTTGCATTTCTCTAATAACTAGGGATGACGAGTATTTTTTCATATGTTTGTTAGCATAGCAGCTACCATTTGTTAGGAGCTACTATGTGACAGGCATTATGTTAAATATTACACATGCATTTTTTAAACCTATTTAACCCCTAGAGCAACTCTCTGCCTAAGGCACTATAATTTCTACTTTGCAAATAAAAAAATTGAGGATCAAAAATAAGTAAAATTCCCAAAGATGACACAACAAGGAATTTCCAGAGCCCAGATTCCAAAAAGATGTGTGACTCCCCTCCCCCAAAGCCTACACTCTCACTCACTAAAGTAGGCCCATCCATTAGCTCATTGAACTCTTGAGAGCTCTGGTGGAGGTGTCCTTGGAGATGAAGTGATTACAGGTGAGAAAATCAAGGCTCAGGGGGTTAAATGACTTGTTCAGAGAAAATATAAGGAGCATACTGCAACATAGAAAAACGTTTGCTTAATAATGTAATGAAGAGGAAAAAAGCTGTGTGTATAATTGTTCAAATGTGATGATCACAGGTATGTAAAAATAGAAGTATCTGTGGGTGTGCTAACTGCTGATCCAGAATATTCTAGGACAGTCCTTGGTTTAAGGTTTCTGACTGTCGTCAGTCCTGTATCACATGCTCTGCTCTGATTTTAGGAAACTTGGGGAAATACGGCTACTTTACTTAAGCTAAAGACTATACTGAAGAGGTTTAAACAGTTACTGCATTTTGTAAAATATGAAACTTGGAAAAACTCAGGGGTGATATCTGATATAAATTTAGAAGATTAAGGAAGCAGACATTTTGAGAAGGTATCTTACTTAGCCTTACTAATTAATGTAAATTGATATCAATGTCTTGCCTATTCATTAAGAGGCTACTCCAGTCATTGGATTTCTGTGGTGATTGTTTTTTAGAGGTTAATCTTGACCAATTCTATTTTAAGTTTTTTTTTTCCCACCAGTACAAGTTAGCAGAATCAAGAGAGGAACCTTATATTTATTTCAAATAGTGAAAGAAACTAATATCAGTTGGCTGTTTTAGAAAGGGTATTTGGGATTCCTTTACTTGACCATCCTGCATTTGTGTGAGTTCTCTTTATTCATTTTATTCATCTATTTATCTGTCCATTCATTCAACGTTTACTAGTCTGCTGTGGTGCACCAGGCTCTGCATTTGGGTACCAGGAACATGATAATGAATAAACCTTGGTCCCTACCCACAAGAGTTTCACTGGTAGAGTTAGAAACATAAACGATGATTATAACACGGTATACTCAGGGCCATTTCAATTCCACTCAGAGGGTGTGTAGTGAGGATCTGTCCAGGATACTATACTGGGCACTTTCCTAGGCTATAGAGAATGAGATCTCTGACCCTGCCCTCAGAGAGTTCACAGTCTGTGAGATAGACAATAAATAAGCCTAAACTATTACAAATGACCATCACTTACAAGGGAATTAGGTGGAGTTCAGGGATGAAGAACAGGCCAGAGAGCCTGTTTCAGCAGATACCCCAGGAAATGCCACGACAGAGGCAGGTGCCGAGGACTGTGATACTATGGACAGGCCGCTAATAAATATACCCTGGGGTGGGGGGGAAGGTCAGGGAAGAGTTCCCAAGGAGGGTCCCTCAACCTGAGTCTGAAGATAGGGAAGAGTTCAAAAGGAAAATGTCAAGATGGGCAATCCCAAGAAAGAGAATGTGTTGCGGTGACGGAAAACATGGCCAGCAAGTGATTCCATGGCATAGGGACACAGGGTTCAGGTGGGAAGGGAACAAGATGAGGTTGGAGGGATAAAGCAAGGCCAGATCACGTGTGGCTACAAATGCCAGGTAAAGCGGCTTAGAATTTGTCTGGATAGTGATACAATGTAGAGATGACAACCCATGGCCCTTGGCACTGGAGGACCCCAGAGATTTCCATGGGCCTCTTAAAGCCAGACTATATTGCATTTTACTACCATGACCAAGTTGCTTGCTTTAAAAGGAATGTCATGAGTTGCTGTTGAAGATTTATCTGCTGTTCTTTTTCAGCTCTTGGGAAACATGGGCTTGAAAGTCCTCTTGGGGTACTTTACCTTACACTGCCTAAAGGCTGCTCCCTCTTCCCTAAAGAAAGACATAAAGGGCATCTGGACACACAAAAAGATGGTGTTCAGTGTCCCTAAGGGGCAGGTATACAGACAAATTTTGATCCTGGGTATGCCAGCTGGGACCTTGGAGAACTGCTGTGTAAGAAACTAAGCATGAATCTGGGCTAACCAGAGAGGTAGATGGACAGCTCCCTGAGACTCTTGGGGACACCCAGGGACCTGGATCTGCAGGGTCATCTGTCTGAGGTCAAGGTCAAAGCAGCGAGGTTCTGTGCCAGGGAGAAAGCAAAACTCCAGACGCGGGTGCGGTGCATGCAGTCAGCTGTTCTTCTTGCTGAGGCAGCTTCAGCTTCAGAGTTTCCTCTACCACTCAGGAGTAGAGGAAAGCTCCCCACTGGAAACACTGGAGCCTTGCTAATCAGGTATTGGGTTTCTCAAGTCAATGGTTTGGTTTGAGAAAAAATGAAGCAATTGCATTTGCACTGTGAATTTTTGAAGACACTCCTGCAAATTATACATGTAAAATAAGACAACCTAGAGTGAGCTGATCTAAGAGCTAATGTTTTGAAGGATGGTTTAATGGATGTTAGGAGACAGATGCTCTCTGGCTGTCTTTGGGGCAGGAAGCCTGTGCCTGGGCCAGCGCAGCATAACCTGGGGGAGAAAACTCTGTAGTTTTATGAGCCCGATAGAATCTGTCTTAGAGATAGTCATTTCTATTGTCCCAGTTTGCAGATGAAACAGTGGAGACTCAGAGGAGTGAATGACTTCCCCAAGGTCGTTTGCAAGGTAAAGGCAGGACAGGAAGTGGAACTCTGGGTGTCCTAATTCCCTGGGCCAGATCTCCAACAAAGTGCTGCTACTGCTGGAGACAGTGGTGAGAGAGAAGAAAGAGCAGAAAAATAGGAAAAAGAAACAGAGAAGCCCCAAAGAACTGGGAGAAGAGAAAGGAGGAGTAGGAAAGTGAAGGAGGGAGATCAACTTTTGACTAAAACCTTAATCCAAAGATCAGCTGTGGGTTTTTCCTTTTCTTTTAGTTTCTCCAAATCCAAAGAAGGCAATGCACTGTTGGCCTGATTGTGTTTCAACTCCAAGACACAGCACAACATTTGAAAAGCCCATTGTTCTGTGTGGTGATAATATAACTCTCTGTAAATGGTGCAGTCCAGTGTACAAAGTACCGCCCCTCCGACTCCACTGGTGACCTACCGGGACAGCTGAATGCCTTCTGGTCCGCTGAGCCCAGAAGAGTGGGGCTGGGCTTTCAGAAACAGCTGGGCTGATTCATGTAGAACAAAAGCCAGCTCTTCCTGCTAAATCCCTGGCAGGCACGGGCTGTGAGGCCACCGGGCCCCTGTGCCCCTCCACGGAAACGTCTTGATTCAGCTCCAGCAGTGTCAGCCTCCTCCTGCCTGAGAGCCTTCAGCAGCTTTCCACTGCCCGGTCCCTTCAGCCTGGCGTGCTCCCTGCCCCATGTGGGAGGCAGTGGGGAGGGAAATCTGGGTTCTAGTCTCAGCTCTGCCAATTCCCAGCTATGTAAATGTAAACAAGAGACTTCACCTTGCTGAGCCTCAGTTTCTCCATCTGGGAACTGGGAGTGAGAGTAGCTCCAATCTGAGAAATTCGTTGTTGCGTTTAAAGGATACTGTTGTCCTCCTGTTTCGTGAAAGCCTGATGCATTTTGCTGCCTGGTTTGGTCTTCCATACCTCACTTTCTCCGTGTACCCTGCAGCCCAGATATGTGGCTCCAGCTCACTCACCTTAAACACCTCTATGCCCTTACTTAGGGGATTCCCACAAAGATACCAGCTACTGTTGCCAGAACCCGATTTATGTCCTAGGCCTAAACATTGATAACTTCACTTGATTTCCCCACAACTTTTTGAGTGGACACTATTTTCAGGAGAAGAAATCACGGCACGGAGAGGTTGAGTGACTCAGGGGCTCCTCTGAGAGGAAACAAAAATAATACTATCTCAAAGATTTTTTTTTTTTTTTTTTGTAGAGACAGAGTCTCACTGTACCGCCCTCGGGTAGAGTGCCGTGGCGTCACACAGCTCACAGCAACCTCTAACTTTTGGGCTTACGCGATTCTCTTGCCTCAGCCTCCCGAGCAGCTGGGACTACAGGCGCCCGCCACAACGCCCGGCTATTTTTTTGTTGCACTTTGGCCGGGGCTGGGTTTGAACCCGCCACCCTCGGCATATGGGGCCGACGCCCTACTCACTGAGCCACAGGCGCTTTTTTGGTGAGTGGATGAAGGGATTTTATGAATTTTTTGTTATTTCTAAAGCATAACATTTTGAAATTTTTCTTAAAATGGTTCTGTATTTCTGAAGCAACTCTAAATGCCTTCCATCCAAAGAAACTGTGAGTTATAATCAAGTGTCACATGAAGTGTACAGAGAAGAGCCTAACATCAGACCCTAAGATTGCCAAATGAAATTAAACAGGCTGAGTAAGGTGGCTCATGCCTGTAATCCTAGCACTCTGGGAGACAGAGATGGGTGGATTGCCTGAGCTCAGGAGTTCGAGACCAGCCTGAGCAAGAGTCAGACCCTATCTCTATAAACAAAAAAACTAGCCCAGCATTGCGGTGGGTGCCTGTAGTCCCAATTACTTGGGAGGCTGAGACAGAGGCTTTCTTGAGCCCAAGAGTTTGAGGTTTCTGTGAACTATGACACCACAGCACTCAGCCCCAGGGCACCAGAGTGAGACTCTGTCTCAAAAAAAAAAAAAAATGTAATTTTTATAATTAATTATAAAATAAAATAACTGGACAAACACCTTCCTGTATAGAGAATTTGAAAATGTCTGCATTGGCAGCTCTTGAAATTCAAAGTGCAATTTTCTTGACAGTCTTCCTGACATGTCCTAAATCACTCTGTCTGATCAAACTCATCTCTGGTCACTTTCCTCACTAATTAATTAATCCAATAAAAATGTGCTAACTTGGCTCCGTGCCTGTGGCTCAAGTGGCTAAGGCGCCAGCCACATACACCTGAGCTGGCAGGTTCGAATCCAGCCCAGGCCCTCCAAACAACAATGATGGCTACAATAAAAAATAGCTGGGTGTGTGGCGAGTGCCTATAGTCCCAGCTACTTGGGAGGCAGAGGCAGGAGAATCGCTTAAGCCCAGGAGTTGGAGGTTGCTGTGATGCCACAGCACTCTACCCAGGGTGACAGCTTGAGGCTCTGTCTGAAAAAAAAATGTGCTAAATTTCTGCTCTGTGCCAGCCACTATTTGACACTGGGATTATATCAGAAAACCAAGCAAATACACTTCCTCCCTCCACTGGGCTTCCAGTCTAATGAGACATACACATGAACAAAAGATCTGAATTCAGAGAGTTGAACTGGACGGGGAGACCAGGGTATTGTGCACTAGTGCACAGGTAAATGTTAAACAGGCTCTTGGAGGCGGTGGGAAGGGAAGCCCTGATTTATAGCCTTTGCTAAATTCCATGGTGTAAGTATTCCCACTGTGCTGACTTCGGGGTACCAGCGTGATATCATTGAATGTGGAGTTGAGAAGAAAAGCATAATAGCACACGGTTATAGAGTATTTCTACCAGACAGACAGCTAAAATAACCTCAAGAGATACATAGTCGTGAAGTATAGTAAAATAAGTAATAAGTTTCGAGAATTTATTACCTTCATTTATAATGTATTTAATTATAAGTTTATATAAATTGTTATGGAAGGCTGTGCTTAACAGCTGGCTGTTAAGAATTCGTGGAAATTTAACAGCAAGCTCTTGTGAACTAGTTTGGGCAAATAACAGAACTGGTGTAAATAACAGACTTCTTCCTTTCTTTCTCTTCTGTCTTTCTCCAGCCTCCACACCTTTGCTTATTCTGTGCCCTTTGAAGGCCAACGGAGTCCTTCTGCCTAGTGAAGTTGCTTCTCTGCCAAGCTTCCTCTCCCCTTTCCTCTGGGAACTGGGCCTCTCCATCTACAGGTTACAGAGGGAGCAGCGGTGTTTGTGCGGTGTGACCCTGCCACTCTGGCTGGAGTTAATTGGATAATCTGACCCAAGTTAGGATGTGGACCACAAGCAAAGATTCTAGCTTGCTGCTGGTAAAAGCCATTTTCTGGAAAGGAGAAGTGCTTGTGTGATTGAGGCAGAGGAATGAAGCAGATGGGCCGAGATAAAAGATGGGGACAGAGTACTTTCTGGGTTTGCTCTACTTGGGGTTCTACCCTGTGGCCCCAGGGGATATTCTGTCATCTCCGGAGAGCATCCCTTCAAGTAATCCCTTCCACAAAATCGCTATCTCCTCCTCTGCTTCGAGGAACTTATATAAAGCATTTAATGCTTAACAAATACTTGTCATAATAACTTATTTTCCTGAAGCTAACTCCAGAAGGGGTCTGCAACCAAAAGAGCCCCACTGATCCCAAGGTCTTTTCCTAGCCAGCCGCCCAGCCTTCTCCTCTGTGAGCTTCTCCACACCCATCTATTCACTTAACAAGTCTTGCAGCTTTCTCTGCAAACATGATGGAAGATGGCCACCTCGGAATGGCAGCCTGGGAGTTTATCAGTCCTCCCAGGCCCAATTAGTCAACCATGACTGTCATGTCCCAAGTGCCAACTCCAAATCCTGACAGTCCAGCTTGGTTCTGGGGTCTGCTCCTATGCTGTCAACTGTGTTGTGAAGGGAGGGTTACAGCACAAGTATGGGTGCCAAGTGAGGGCCACCCCTTAGGGTGGGAAGAGAGCAGGTACCCCCACACTGCGGACTGCAGGACTTGCATGTGGCATTTGTTTCTCCCCATCCATGCTCCAAGTTCTTCCATCAGAAGAGGTCTACATTAGCAAGACACACACTGTGAGGTGACGATCCAGGGCTAATGCGTCGTACTGATGCCTAGATCCACTGGGAAGAGGAGTACAAAAAAGAGGCAAGAAAGGAACAAGGGCAGGACACTAAGGCAAGGGGATTTGTGGGCATCCACATAAGGCAGGCTTGACCCTGAAAGGGCAGGCCAAGGTACATCCTGACCAGCCGTGAAACACACATGTTGATGCAAGGCACTAGGAACTCGCCTGGACCTCTGATACAGCACTGGTCACCACCACCATCATTATCGTCATCATCCTCATTATTATTTCTGGTGATAGCCTGTGCCACCAAGTGGAACAATCACAGGGTTATGGGTGTCCCTTTGCTCTCTTGGCCTCAGTTTCCAAATCTCTAGAATAAAGGGTTGGACCAGATGTGGTTCAATGTTTTCTCCGTCTTGATATGCCATTCTTCTGTTCTGTGGAGACACAGATTCAGAGGTCCACCTCCCTGTGCCTGAGAGAAGTTGCTGGGGTTGGAAATGACATGTTAGATAATTCCAGGGCATTTGTATGCTGGGGCTTATAATCAAAGAGCTTGGAGCCAAGTAGCCTGTGTTTCTGCCTTTCTCCCCACTGGCCCTGTGGTGGGCCGCAGACAGCCTCTGGAAAAAAAGCAGAGAGTGGCAGACAGAGGGGTAAGGGGTGGACAAAGAAAGTGAAACTGGGCAGAGTTTCCCAAGCCAGGAAGTGTGGCAGAGCTGAGGCTGAGACTCAGGCATAAAGGACCAGACCATACAGCATCACTTAGGTGACCTCCATGGTCTTGTCTGGAAAATGTACATGGTGCTATCTACCTTGGGAGGTGGAGTAGGGAGGTGAGAGTGAATGTTGGCAACATATGGGAAGCCCAGAGCATGGCATGAATCATTTGAGAAATGGTTCCTGGGATCACTGATGCTGTACAAAGAGAGAGAGGAACAAGAGGAAGAGCCAGGGTGGGATTCCCCAGGCTCTGTGGCTTCCCTGGCTGCTACTCAAGGGAAAAATCAGGAAGTGGGTGCCATGCTCTTGGCTTCTCTGCTACTTAAACAATACCAGCTTTTCCTCCTGTGATCCCCAGCACCCAGCAGTTGGAGAGGGCGCTTTACCCTAGCAGAACATGGGGCTGCTGCCAGGACCTAGGCTGGAAATGGACATCTTGGTCATCTGGTCCAGTTCCTCATGTATGAATCCTCCCAAACGGGAGTTACAGAGCAACTGCCAAAGGCTTGGGAAGCCACGTTTGCACCAGGACAGCTGGGAGGCTCTCCCATGCCCAAATGTCTATTTCTCAAAAGCATGCTGATGAGATAAATAAAATATTGTTTAAATGTTACCTTGCACTTATCATTCTGACCAGTGTGTATTTTCTTAATCTTCTAAATTAATATCTGCCACTACACTAACAAGAACATCCATTTTTGCAGAACCTACAGACCTTGCCACTGTGTTGGGTTTTTCTTGCACTCAGTCTCCCCAACATACTAGGAGGCTGAGACAGACATGTGATGTCACTCGAGCAAAGCTATGGGAGGAGTGTCAGGGATTCCAACCTGGGCCTTCTGCCTCCACAGCCCCTGAGCAGTGTTCCCATGTAAGGACAGGGACGCACTTGTGCGACATTTCTTGCCTCTTCATTCCGAATGAAGTTGGGATCGTCCTTCTCCTTTATTCCCCCGGTGGCTGCTGCCATCGCCCGGCTTTGCAGGAAGCCCACTTTGCTCCGCTGGGGCTTTGCCTCCTGCAGTCCGTCCTGATCCGACCTGAAACCTGCCTCGGCCGGTCCTGGCTGCAGCCTCACCGGAGCCCGGAGCTCCCCTAAGCCCCTACAGATCTCCTCTCCGTGCTCCGGGCCTCAGTTTCCTCCTGGGTACAGCAGGGGAGTTGATGCTTTCCTGCCAGGGGCTGCCCTGCACCAATTCCAGCCTGGAGCCGGGCTCCCGGGCGGGGCTGGCTCTCCCCGGCGACCACGGCCCGGCCGCCCCGCCCCGCCCCGAGGGCGGCTCCCGCCCTAGCCCCGCCCACCAGGCCTCCCGCCCCGCCCCGGCGCGCCCCTGCCCACCCGGCCGCTCGCCCCGCCGCACCCCCGCCCCGCCGCCGGAACCAGCTGAGCGCAGCTGGACCTGCAGCCGCCGTCGCCAGCGCCGCAGCAGCAGGTAGGGGAGGGGGCGCCCCGAGCCCGGGTGTCTAGGGATCCTCCGAGCCCGTCCCGGTCTCGGGGACATCGCGGGAGAAGGGCTTGCTCGCCCACCTCGCCTTTCTTCCAGGGGACCACTGAGTGTGGTTCGGGGCTGGGGCAGGCGAGGAAGGGGCCAGGCCTCCACCCGCTGGCCCCGCTGTGCTGCAAGCTCGCCACCTAATAACCTTACCCCGGACCCCAGGGCGGGGGACTGGACCCCGGGTCACCCTCGCCCCCGGCTTGTCTGAGCCGGGCGTCCAGGCGGCCTCCCGCCCGCGGTCTTAGTGGTGGCTCGGAGGGGGTCTGCTTGGCGGATCCCTGACTCCTGGGTAATACCTTCGCCTGCTCACTCCTCCAACTCCTTCCTCTTTCTGGGTTCCCGACTGTTAGAAAGTTCTTCCTTGTACTGTTTGCAATCTGCTTGCGTCTGCTACCTGTGGGTGCTGTCTCTTTCCCCGGCCCTGGGTGTGTGTTCCCTTCTCTGACTCACACGGAAACTTCTTTCAGAGTTGAGGACAGTGATGAGAACCCCCTTCTCCTGGGCCCCCATCGTTTGTTGGCTCCATCCCTCCCACCGCTGATTAGGGTGACTTCCCTCTGGTCCAGTGCAGGCTGGCTGCTCTGGGCGGTGCCCACGGGGGAGCCCCAGTCTTTCCTTGGAAGTCTGGGTGCTGGGGTGTGGGTGGGCAGGACGACTGTGGCTTCCCTTGTGGCTCTTCATCTACCCAGACATCCAGGCCTTCATGGAGGCCTCATGCCATCCTCAGAGCAGAGAGGGCATCTTTAAAACACCCCGAACTCATTGCTGGCTGCCTCGAGGGTAAAGCTGGCTCTGTAGGAGGTGGGACTTCTGGGGAGGTGCCTCTAGCTTTTGTCTGGCCTCTGGGGACTTAATCCTGCATGTCCTGTTCTCCCAGGACCTCTCGCTGCTCTGCACTGCGCAGTGACCACAGTTTGCTGGAGTCTCATCCCATTCCCTGGACACAGTTGAGAAAACTCAAGGGCCCAGAGAGCTTGGACTGGCCCATAGTCACACGGTGAGCAGGCTCAGGGGCTGGGACCCAATTCTCGTCTGCCCTGTGCTGCTTGCTTCTTCTGGTGAGACTTTAGCCTCTTTCTTAGGTGTTCCACTCGCTAAAGGGCCAAGAACCCTCTGCCCCCACGTACACATTTGGGGGTGTTAGTGTTTCTTGGGGATATTAAGAGGAAGATGCTTGGACTAGAGGAGGAAGAATGGGAGGGGAACAACTGGCTTTCAGCTCCTTTGAAATTCCTTTTTTTTCTTTCTGGGGCCTCACTATTTATAAATGCCAGGAAAATTGTAAACAGCCTTGGGAGCTTGGGTTGGCACAGTAGCAAAAAGGGTTGCTGTGTGAATCAGGGAAGGGAATTTCACTTAAGAATTTTCCGTAGACTTTTTATTAGGAACCAACATGATCCGGAAAGCAGGCTGCTCCCAGGAGGGGTGGGATCATTTTCTTCCTTCCCTCCTCCTTTGATTCCCAGGCCTCTGGGCCTGTGTTCTCTGCCTTGCCCTGTGAGGGACACAAGAGGAGAAGGACAGAGCTGTCTGTCCTCAAGATGCTTCCCACTGAAGTGTGGTTGAAATGGTTGACAGATCCGTTCCATACCAAATTACTTTAGCCCATAAGAGGAGTGGCTAATTCTCACAAAGAGAGAGGCCTTAGAAATGAGCCAGGCCTTAGAAATGAGTAATAGTTTATTTTACCAGGAGAAGCAGAGGAAAGCCATTCTAAAAAGCAGGAACCAGCTTGTGCAAAGGCACTGAGGTTTTCTGAGCAATCCACACAGCTAGCTAGAGTGGAGAATTGGGGAAGGGTGGAGTAGTGGGAGTTGAGATTGTGAATGAAGGTGGAACTAGACTGTATGTAAGTTGAGAGTTTGGACTTCATCCTGAAGGCAATGAGGAGCTGACAATGGTTTTTGACCAGAGAAGTGATAAAAACTCTTCTGAATCAGGTGGCTGGTACGGGGGATGGTTTGGAAGGGGGTGATTCAGAAGCAGGGGGCCTGTGAGAAGGCCTTTGTATGGTTCATGTGAAATAGAGTGCAGGTCTGAACTGGGGTAGATGAGAGTGGCTAATTCTGGAAGCCTGTCTGAAGGTTTCAGAACTTGCTATAAATTTCATCTAAAAGCAAGATAAGGGTGCCAGCTGTAGCTCAAGCGGCTAAGGCGCCAGCCACATACACCAGAGCTGGCGGGTTCGAATCCAGCCTGGGCCTATCAAACAATGACAACTTATTTTGAGGTGTGCTCCCAAAGATGCGCTAGGTCTTATTTTCAGGGGACGTCTTATCTTTCCTGTAAGTAGGTCTTATTTTCGGGAAAACAGGGTACCACCAAAAAATAGCTGGGCGTTGTGGCAGGCACCTGTAGTCCCACCTATTTGGGAGGCTGAGGCAAGAGAATTGCTTAAGCCCAGGAGTTTGAGGTTGCTGTGAGCTGGGGCGACCTGGCACTCTACCCAGGGCGATAGCTTGAGGCTCTGTCTCAATAAATAAATAAATACATAAATAAAAGCAGGATAAGCCTACATTATTATTGCAGCAAGTCTAGGTTTTTCAGAGTTATTTTTTTCTTCTTTATTACTTTTAAAATAAAACAAAATATTGTTAAGGCTTCAAAAATAAAAAAGAGCCTTCAACTCTTCTAACCCTCCCCTTGCCCCAGAGGTTGCCACTGTTAAATAGCCGGGTGCGGGGTGGTGCCTGTGGCTCAGTGGGTAGAGCACCAGCCCCATACACCGAGGGTGGCAGATTTGTACCCGGCCCTGGCCAGCTAAAACAGCAGTGGCAACTGCAACAAAAATAGCTGGGCGTTGTGGCGGGCGCCTGTACTCCCAGTTACCCAGGAGGCTGAGGCAAGAGAATCGCTTAAGCCCAAGAGTTAGAGGTTGTGAGCTGTGACGCCATGGCACTTTGATAGCTTGAGACTCTGTCTCAAATAAAAAAAAAAAAAGGCAGGTGTGTGTTTCTCCCAAACTGTTACAAGTGAGAGCTGTTCATTGGACAGACACCTTTGCTTCTCTTAGTGCCAGCTCACTTCTTCCCTCTCCATGTAGATAGTTTGAGTCTTTTCATCAGAGGTTTTAGGAGTAGAGGTGATTTCCATTTGGTCTGTAGTGTGTGGCTGATGTTTTGGTCTCTGGTTTTCTGTAAGAAAACTTTTCTAGCCTATGTTTCTAAGGGTGTATAGTTGCTTAGTAGGGACCACAGGTGTGAGAGAAGTTAGAAGCATTGACTTAGTAGAGCTGCCGTTTTGGTTCTTCTGAGTGATCCTGGGCAAGTCTTGTCTCTCTGGGCCTCAGTTTCCTCATTTGTATAACGGTCTGCAAGATAATAACAAAAAGCTGCTTTTTAATACACCAAACACTGGAACATTAAGTATTTGACTACTTACAACCATGCCTCTGAGGTAGATACTATTCTCTTCTTTTACAGATGAGGAAACGAAGGCTTAGAGGCTAAATAATGTGCCTCGAGTTGTGTAACTATTAGGTGATGGTGCTAGGATTTTGGAGGTCTGACCACAGAGCCGTGTAGCCCTTAATTACTGCACTAAAGATTCTCCTGAAAGTTCTGTCTAGTTCTGACATTATGAGAGCTGGTGGGGGAGTTTTGCTTTGGCTGTTATGAGGGACAGGAGTCAGTGTGCACAGTTTGGGGAGCTCAGCCCTGTAGCAGAGAGTCCTGGAGGAGCCTACCAGGCTGTTTGTAAACTCAGAGTTTCCTATACCATCCACAGCTGAGTGTAAGTCAGTTTCCTCTCCATTTCAGGGATTAAAGCTTTAAGACCACACAAGACTTGCCCAGCAAGGTCATTTGGTGAATTGGGAGCCCAGCCAGGACTGGCACCTCCTTTTCACCAAATGAGCCCATGCTCTGGACATCTATTTGGGGAAGCCAGGAAAGGCCGGTAACCCCCTATTCCATAGTTATTCCCTGAAAAATGCCAGGAGAAACGGAAAAGAAGATCCTGAGAATTAGGCATTTGGGGTGGGGGAGGGAAAGGTAGAGACCAGTGTTTAGGCAGCCTGGGGATGTTAAGTAAAAATATCTCCTCCCTTTCAATTGAGTGAGCATGTGTCATATTTCAGCCTGATGTGGTTAGTGAAGTTAGAGACCACAGGCAGTCTCAGTTCCTGCTGCCGGCCAGCCTCCCCCGCCTTTCCTCCCCTGCCACTTGTGGGCTCTTCCCGGCCCTGTATGGGACCACATCAGCAATTGAAGGATAGGGCAGGGAAAAGCAGAAGGTATGGTGGGCAAGGCTGGGGAAGTGAAGGGTCCTGGCTTTGCCACTGACAAAGTGACTTGCCTTTCTGCGGGCCCCATCGTCTGCTCTACGCTATGGGTGGACAGCATAATGTCAGGTTTTCCCAGCTCTGTCAGAGGGCTTTGTGCCCGGCACATGAACTTAGGACCTGCATATGGGAGTCGCAGAGTGAGCCCATAGCAGTGAAGCTGGTGATTCAGCTACTGTTCTTAAATTTGATCTTTTCAAACTGAAGTGGTCATCCCATTTTGCAGATAAGCAAGTTGAGGCCTAGGATTCATTTCTGTATCCTATTCCATATTCTACAAGCAAGCATAATAATGGCCTGTACGTTACACGGCACACTCACTCTGTGTGTTCACCTTTTGCTTTCACTGTCTTGTTTAATCTTTTAATCCTATGAGGGAGGAGATATTGACTCTGTTTTATAGGTGAGGAAACTGAGGCTCAGCCTAAAGAAATGAGATGAATGACTTTCTCTTCTTTGAGTCTCCGTGTTGCCCTGGAGTTGTCATTATGGGACCCATTTTACCAGATGAGCACACCAAGGCCTGGAGACCTGAGCTCCCTTGCCTAGCAGTCCCCAGGGGTAGCATGGCCAGTCAGATTGCTTTCTTCCTGTTCCTCCCTGGTGCCTTGCTTCTTTTGCTTCACTGAGAGCCTCTGTACTTCTTGTATTCAATGCTTAGTTTAAGGGATGAGAACAGTTTTCTTCTTGGACTATAAATTATCTCTGAAATCCATTCTTCCCAAGAGGCATCCCAAAAGGGTTTGAGCCACCAAGCTTCCCAGGGAACTCTGATGAAAGAGTCACGCCAGTGGCAATGGATTCATTTACTTTGCTGAACTGGTTAAGCAAACAGCCTTGCTACTTTCCAACCTCAACTAGAATATCATCTGGGTTGGACTTATTTGCCTCGCAAAGGATATCTGTATATGTGAGCCTTTAGGGCAGGACTTGCTCTTTAAATTCCCTGCCACAGAGGCTGTGGCTGGGCTCTTGGTTTGTACTCAGTAAATAGTAGTTAAATTTTGGGGTGTGTCTTAGTGGTGTGTGGCATGTGTACTTTTTCTCCCCTCCTCCAAGGCCCTTTAAAAAAGCAAAAACCTTAGATCTATTACCCATTGAAAGAAAATTTAGGAAATAAAAAAAGTATAAAAAAAAAGTACTGTGCATAACTGACCAGAGTAATCACTGCTAAACATGTGGGCACATTTCCTTCCGTACTTTCAGTGCATTTTTTTACCCCCTCGTAATTACAGTCATCCTGAATTTATAATTTTCTATTCATACTTTTTGTTTTTCTTCAACATTGTAACAAATATTTTCTCATATTTATTAAGGACTCTTTTTAAAGTTAATTGTTAAAGAGTTTTAAAAGTATACTATTCTTTAAGTAGATAAATGTATGTTTATTCTAGTTAAAATCTTTTCCTGCAGTAGGCCATGGGATTAAAAAAGCGAAATAAAGCATTTGATTTGTAAAAAATATGTTTTACTGTGGTGGGCGCCTGTAGTCCCAGCTGCTCGGGAGGCTGAGGCAGGAGAATCGCTTAAGCCCAGGAGTTGGAGGTTGCTGTGAGCTGTGTGAGGCCACGGCACTCTACCGAGGGCCATAAAGTGAGACCCTGTCTCTACAAAAAAACAAAAAAACAAACAAACAAAAAAATATGTTTTACTTTCTTTTATGAAAGTGACATATGCTAACCTGATTTTTTCATCACTCTCTATTTTTCTGTCTTCGGTGTCCATATCCATACGTTCACTTAACAACCCTCTTTTACGAAGTAGTTAGGCTGTTTATAAATAATACCCCAAAGAACGTCCTAGTCCATAATTTTTTGTGTTCTTTTCTCATTATTTCCTGGAAGACGGCCCTAAACATGGAGTTCCTGGGTCAGAAATGACACCATTTTATGGCTTCTGCTTGTTAAAAAAATTATTCAATAATACTTGTTAAAGCTTGATAAGAAGACTTTATTCAAGACCATAGTAATAGGTGTAGGAAGCCCTGCATTGGTGTCTTGCAGTGGGAGAGAGAAGTTGGGCTCAACTCCAAATACAACATGGGCAAGTGGACATTTATACCCAAGGAACAGCATAGGGGTCAGTGGATGGAAAATTACTAAGATGAAATATTGGGGGTAAAGGGAATTCTGGCTAAACCGACCTAGCTGAGTTCTTGCTGAAAACAGGCTGGGGTGGTGAGACGTCATCTGGGGGGATGGTGAAGGATGAGGAACCTGATCAGATATCCAGGATGATCACATATTAAGGGTGGGAGGAGCTGTTCTGGCTAAACTGAGTTAGCAGGATCCTTTTGTTGAAACTGAATTTTACAAGGAAGTGTACAGTTGGGTCTAGAAAGAGGTTCAGAAGCTTGACTAAAGTCTGGCCAAGCAAAGAATCTTTGTCATGCTACATTTTGCCAAATTGCTGCCCAGAAGGGTTACAGTAGTCCTCATTCCTACCAACTATATATGAAGGTGGCAGTATTCTTGAAGGAACATCTGAAGCTGGTTGTAAAAAGTACAGCTGTCCTATTCATTCATTCATTTAGCAAAAAGATATCTGCACAGTTCAGCAGCGATAAAGGCTAACAAGTTAAGATCCCAGGATAAAGAATCAGATAACTTGGTTATCTGTTCCTTTCAGTTTATGTTCTGTACTTGCCATAAAACCTGGAGCAAATCACCCATCTCCCAATTGCCCTGGGAAGGAAGCAGGTAGGGACAGATCGTTCCCATGTTATGGACCCAGAGAGGAGCTGGCCGTGTGTTCTTGCCTTCTGAGCCTCAGTTCAGGAAGTGGTAGTCCAATTGAACAGGCTTCTTTTGTGGACTAGCCTGGTACCCTCCCCACACACACTGCCCCTCTTCCCAGGGCATCTCTTTTTCTCTTAGAAGGCATGATTGGGGTTCCAATGGCTGCCTTCTTTCTACACTCTTTAGAAGGAGGGAGCTGCCTGCCTAGCCTTTTCAGTGGTCTTTTAAAAAGACCATAAACATTCGTGGTTGCATAAAATTCATTTTTTACAGATTTAAATTGCATTTTAAATGTATTAGGGCTTTGTGTGGGAGCATTTTAGAAATGTCAGGCTCTGCCTTTAGGGTTGCCATATTTAGCAAATAAAAAAAAAAACAGGATACCTGTTAAACTCGAATTTCAGATAAATAATAAGTAATTGCTTAGTATCTGTATGTCCCCTGGAATACTTGGGACATACTTACACCAAAAACTTTCATTATTTATCTGAAATTTAAGTTTAACTGGCATTCTCCATTTTGTCTGGCACCCTACGCTCTGCCTGTAGAGTGTTCAGGCCCACTGAAGTGAATCTTTATTTCACAAGATCCCTGTGAAAATTCAAGTGTGAAAAGCCTCATACCAGGGGCCTTACCATCAAATCCATGACAAGTGCTTTTTGTAATGAATCTGTTTGTGAAACAGAACACACTATTTGTGAGGAGAATGAGCATTCCCTAAATCAATTATTTGCACTGTTCATATGTTGGGTTTTCTTTTCTTTCTTTCTTTTTTTTTTTCTTTGAGACAGGATCTCACTCTGTCATCCTGGGAAACTCTGCCAGACCCTGCCATGCCATCATCATAGCTCACAGTAACGTCAAACTCTTGGGCTCAAACAATCCTCTTGCCTCAGCCTCCCAAGTAGCTGGACTATAGGTGCCTCCCACAGCACCCGGTTAGTTTTCTATTTTTAGTAGAGACAGGGTCTAGTTCTTGCTCAGGCTGTCCTCAAACTCTTGAGGTCAAGCAATCCTCCCACCTGGCCTCCCAGAGTGTTAGGATTATAGGCATGAGCCTTAATATGGGCTATACCTGCATCATTTTCAACAGAAGGGAAAGAGTCTTTGCTTTGGTAAAAAGCTCTGGTCCCTCTCAAGGCCTCAGTTTGTTCACCCATAAAATGGACTACCTTCTAAGCATCCCTGCCAGCCCACGGTGACTAGATGAGGTGACCCCAAGGGGGTGTGTGGCTGGTGATCATGCTGGGTCACTCCTGCCTCCACATTTAGGACTGAAGGACTTGGCTCTGTGTTCCCAGTCTCAGAGACTTTGGTGTGACTAAGGTGACCCTCAGCAGAGGGTGCCTCTCCTGACTGCTTCCCCACCTCAGAACAAAGTTTCCAGCCTCTGACTTTCACAGCAGGACCTGGGGAATAATCCAACCCCACCTCCTCCCTTCACGGCCAGGGATAGTCATACCCAGAGACAACAAGTGAATTCCTTGAGTTCACAGCAAACCCTCTGATTGCTACGTCACCTCTTGTGAGATTTCAAAAGTACTCTTCTAAACCAAGTTATTTCAGTTATTATTAAACCTAAGGTCTGGGAAGATTAAGAGACTTGACCATGATATACCCCCATGTCTTGGCTGTGTGGTCTTAGGTAAGTCAATTTCCCTTCCTAACTTATTCCTCCCCTAGTCTGTGAAATGGGGAATGGCATCTTCTTCTCTTCCCCCAGGTCTCCTCTTGTTTTATTTTAAGATACGATGGTAGGTCATATGTGTCAGTTGGTCGTGGAGTAGAGTGCTTTATGAGGTCTCTGGTGTAGGTGTTAGGTCAGAGACTTAATACTATGACATGAAAAATGTTCTAGGGCATTTCAAACTTACTGTGCACACAAATTGCCTAAGGATTTTGTGAAATTGCAAATTCTGGCTCAGGAGGCCTAGGATGAGGCCTGAGACTCTGCATTTCCCTTGAGCTGTCAGTGTTTCTGGCCCAGGAATCATGCTTTGAGTTGTAAAATTCAAAATCAATCTGTTATGCATTTAGAACTGATACTTAAGAGATAAGAGAGTTAAGAGGTAAATGCGTGTTCAAGGCTGAAGAGCCAGTAATAGTAACAAGGTCCAGTCTGTAGCCCAGAAGTTTTTTTTGTTTTTTATCTTTTATTTTACTTTATTTTTTTCAAAACCAGCTCTCACTCTCTCACGTAGGCTAGAGTGCAGTGGCTCCACCATAGCTCACTGTAACCTTGAACTCCTGGGCTCAAGTGATCTTGATCAAGTGATCAAACCCTGGACTTGATCCCACCTTGGCTTCTCGAAGTGCTGGGATTATAGGCATGAGCCACTGTGCCTGGCCCAGATCTTTATTTAATGTCTTTTTTTTTTTTTTTTTTTTGAGACAGAGTCTCACTTTGTTCCCCCTGATAGAGTGCTCTGGCATCACAGCTCACAGCCCTCTAACTCTTGGGCTCAAGCGATTCTCTTGCCTCAGCCTCCCAAGTAGCTGGGACTGCAGGCACTCACCACAATGCCCGGCTATTTTTTTTTTTTTTTTTAAGAGATGGGATCTCACTCTAGCTCAGGCTGGTCTCGAACTCATGAGCTCAGGCGATCCGCCGACTTCGGCCTCCAAAGTGCTGGGATTACAGGCATGAGCCACCACGCCTGGCCTCTTTTTCTAATGTCATATCTTTAATATCTGACTTATTTATTTGGTCCATAACTATGAGTTTTTAGAATCTGAATAGTTCTTGAAATACTTCGCTGCCTAATTCTGGAACAAGGTCGGGCCCTTCTTTAGGAGAGAGTGACTCAGTGGGAAGCTATCTGAAGGGGGAGAAATACAGCTGAAGAATCTAGCATTTCACTTGGATAAATGTTTCCACCAGAAGTTTTTATACTTTAGATTACAAGGGTTATTCTCTACGGATGCAAATAGATGGGGAGGCCCTGCCTGTTTCTATTCGCCTGTGAGCAAAGAATGGCTTTTATATTTAAATGGTTATTAAAACAAAAACAAGGCCAGGTGCACTGGCTCACATCTGTATTAGCAATCCTAGCAGTTTTTCTTTTTTGAGACAGAGTTTCATTATGTTGCCCTCGGTAGAGTGCTGTGGCGTCACAACTCACAGCAACCTCAGAGTCTTGGGCTTAAGCGATTCTCTTGCCTCAGCCTCCCAAGTAGCTGGGACTACAGGCACCCGCCACAACGCCCAGCTATTTTTTGTTGCAGTTGTCATTGTTGTTTAGCTAGCCTGTGCCAGGTTTGAACCCGCTACCCTTGGTGTATATGGCTGGTGCCATAACCACTGTGCTACAGGCACCGAGCTTGCAATCCTAGCACTTTGGGAGGTTGAGGTGAGGGGATCCCCTCTCCTGAACCTAGGAATTTGAAGTTACAGTGAGCCATGATAATGCCATTGTACTGTAGCCCGGGCAGTGGGGCAAGACCCTACCTATCTCCAAACCAAAACAAACAAAAACAAAAACACACACATACCAAAAACATTAAAAGAACCAAAAAAAAAAAAAAATCCCAAGGAAGAATAGGCTACAGAGAGGGTATGTGGCCTGCAAAGCCTGGAATATTTACTGTCTGGTCCTTTACAGAAAAAATTTGCTGACCCTTGGTCAGGAATAACCAAAACTGCATTTTTCTCTAGTGAGTAAGAGGCCTAGTCTTAAAGCTTGAAATTTAATAACACCAAGACATAGGGGAAGCAGCCTGAGTTGGTGGAAAATGGCCACACATCTTAGGTGTGTGACCCTGAGCACATTACTTCCCCTCTCTGAGCTCATGTCCTTGCTTTGCAAAACGGGGACCATGATACTGGCCTGGCAGAGTTGTAGTGAGGATGAGTATGATGCCTGTAGAATTTAACACTTGGAAGGTGAGTAAAAAATGATAATTATTATTTTGGGGGGTGGCCATTTGAGCCCTGATAACATTAAGATGTCACGTTTCTCCGCCCTGCCCCCAAAGCACAAAGTTCCTTTTCAGCCACCTAGATAGGTGGGGTTCCAGGGTGGCTCCCACACTTTCACTTGCAGCAAGTTCCATAGCCAAAGGCTAGCCTTTCCACAACTCTATTAGAAGGGGCCTCCTCTTCCTGTCCTGTAACATATAATTTAGCAAACAGGCACCAAGTGAGAGCCCTGGGCTGGGATGATGAGTGCTGGAATGAAACTTCTCTCTCTCTGACTCCATCTGGAGCATGTGGGCGGTGTTTTGCGGACCTTGTTTTTAAGCTGCTGCAGCCTTAAGGTCCAAAATGGAAAACAGACCAACTTGGAGTTAACTGGGGTGAATTCTAAACCCATCCGAGTTTGAAAACTCTTGAGGCTCCTGATACCCAAATCTTGGAAAGAATGTAATGCTTTTCTTGCCCATAGATGGCAGCATCTGTACTCTTAGCCGGCTCTGTGGGACGTGTGTGCATATGTGTCACGCACGCATGCAAGCATGTAATTCACTCGTGATTCCTCTGGCGAATCCTGAGCTGTGGTGATCCCAGTGCAAGGCTAGGCTCTGGGATACGTGGGAGCAGATCTTAGTCTAATGAGGGAGGCTGACCTGGAAATAGACTATTACAATGGAATGTGGCATACAATAGAATAGGTCTTCCCTAAGACCCTGGGGAAGCAGCCTGACTATGTGGGAGATGCCCAGACATCTTAGCTGTGTGACCCTAAAGCATATTACTTCACCTCTCTGAGTGTGTGTCCTTGCTTTGCTGTGGGGACTCAGTGGAAAGTGTCTGTGCGGAGATTACCTGGAGGACTTTGGGAACAGAGCATGCAGTGGTGTTTGGCTAGAGCCCAGTGGGTGGGTGGAAGACAGGAAGAGATGAGAGCTGAGGCTCAAGAAGTTGAGGGAGGCAGATCATGAAGGACGTTGAAACTTTGTTAAGGATCTCATACTTTACCTGTGGCCCTGGGGTGGCCATGCAGAGGCTGAGCAGAGCAGGGACCTGGTCTGGGCTTACTCTGAAGAGGTTGCACAGTAGGGCAGAGAAAGGATGCAGGAGAACCCGTTAGGAAGCTTCTGCAGTCACCCAGCTCAGAGGTCACGCTGCTGTGGACCAAGATGTGGCAGTAGGGAGGGGAGAAGAGGGTACATTCTGGAGACAGGCAGGGGTTGAACTGCAGGATGGTGTGCCTTGTTGCAGGTGAGAGTGACAGAGTCCGGGGTGGAGTGAGGAAGGTGATGCCCTGGTGTCTGGCCTGGTTTGTTGTGTGGATGTGCATGGTGCATAGTGGATGGTGATGCTGTTTGCTGAGAGGGAGCAGTGGGGGAGTGGGAGGGGAGCAGGTTGCACTTGGGAACGATGCGGCACCACAAGTGAGGCTGACAGTGTAATTTGGGATGTGTAGAAGAGAAAGGGGCTAGAGTTGAAAGGCTCGTCCTCATACAGAGTTAGCCGACTGTGGGAAGTCATTAGTCATTTGCCAGAACAACAAAACCCAACTCTGCTTTGATCTGTCCCTTGGAACTAAGAAGTTTCTGCAGGACAGTTTGGGAAGGGCCCACAGAAGTGCCATTTAACACCAGGTTCTGGGGTCCAAATAAGTGTCTGACCTCCCACCTCTCTGGTTGTGGGTACCATGACTCCAGCTCTGCTGCTAGGTACCATGTCACTCCCAATACAGAAGTCATCAGGAGCCTCTATATCATCCACTGTCAGTCTGAGAACAGGGCTTGTTTGTGTCTTAATCCCAGGAGCCTACACGGCTCTGCTGCATTCGGGATCCTGGACTCTGCCCTTGGGTGGAGAAGCTGGTTTGGGCAGACAGATGTTCCAGCGTGGGCAGGAACCAGTTTGCTCAGCTTCCCCTTGCGTGCAGATGACTGGAACTCTGGATAATGAGGAAGGGGTTGCCTCTGCAAGACAGGAGGGCTGAACTGCTTCACTCACGATGGAGCTTATGTAGGATGGGCCTTCATTCTCTCACAGCAAATCCCCACTGATCCTGCTGTTTGCCAGGACACGTGCTGTGCCAAAGCTTCAGAGGTGGAACATACAGAACCCTGTCCCCAAGGAGAGAAAGTCCTGTCAGCAGACACAGATGATGCAGCCTTGCTCAGTTATACAGCAGTAGAATAATAAGAGCAAGGCTTAGGCGTAGAGGTGAGAATGTGACATGTCACAGCTTGGATTCCCAAACCGCACATGTAGGATGAGAAAGATACATTTTCTAAGAAAGACTTAGAAATTTAGTTATTGATAATCAGAGTGGTCAGGTGTGGTGGCTCACACCTATATCCTAGCACTCTGAGAGGCCCTGTTGGGTGGATTACTTTAGCTTAGGAGTTCAAGACCAGCCTGAGCAAGAGTGAGATCCCGTCTCTATTAAAAATTAAAAAACTAGCCAGGCGTTGTGGCAGGCACCTGTAATCCTCGCTACTCAGGAGGCTGAGGTAGGAGGTTTGCCTGAGCCAGAGTTTGAGGTTGCCGTGAGCTATGATAATGCTACAACATTCTACCTAGGTGACAGAGTGAGACTCTGTCTCAAAAAAATAAAAAATAAATAACTAGAGTGAAAAATTCGAATAACACATGCATCGTGAGAACAACCCTTGACATGCTTTATCTCATGTATGTTCTATGATAATATAATAACATTATCCTCCTTGAACAGAGAAGGAAACTGAGCCTCAGGTGATGTTGCTAGCTCAAGTTACACAGGTGATTCAGTGCAGGACAAGTTTGTCTAGCACCAGAGTCCTGAACCACAGCTCTGGATTTGACTATAAACCTCAAAAATTGGGCCGTGCAGTAGGGCTGCCCTAAATGCTAAGGAGATTTTAGATTAAATTAATAGAGTCATGATATCTGGAATGATGCTTGCCCTGCCCTGGGTAGAGCTTGTCTGAAAATCTAATTCTGGCTTTTGTGCCATCCATAGGGACAAGGTTCATCTGGAGCAGATCATGGAGGGGAGTGAGGTAATTGCACACTCTGGTCTCAGGAAGAGCTGGAGAAAAGGGGGTTGCACAACTTGTATAGGACTCGAAGGGCCCAGGATTGCTATCTTCAACTCTTCAAGGAACCATCAGGAAAGAGGGGACAGACCTGTTCTGGATGACCCCAGAGTTCATCCAGCAAGTATAAGGAATAAGAGAGAGAGAGATTTTAGCACATCCTAAGGACAATTCTTTTCTTTTTCCTTTTGAGACAGAGTTTCACTTTGCCACCGTCAGTAGAGTAATGTGATGTTCTAGCTCACAGCAATCTCAAACTTGGGCTCAAGTGAGCCTCTTGCCTCAACTTTGCTGAGTAGCTGGGCTGCTTTTAGAGATGGGGGTCTTGCTTTTTCTCAGGCTGGTCTTGAACTCCTGAGCGCAAGCACTCCACCTGCCTTGGCCTCCCAGAGTGCTAGTATTACAGCTGTGAGCCCCTGTGCCCTGCTAAGGACAATTCTTATAACCAGCCTCTCTCCAACAGCAGGTCTAGGCAGGAAGTGAATGCCCCATTCCTGGGGATGTGTAAGTAGTGATTGTGTGGGGGAGGGAGGGAGCAGAAACATCACCTTTAACCCCACCATGCTGAGATTCTTGGGCCTTTTGTTTACAGGTGGTGCTGATAAAACTCCCTTCACCCTAGGACACAGCCCCTCCCCACGGAGCAGCTCTCTGCACCCTGCACTGCCTAAAGGTAGGTAGAGTGGCACAGATGCCCATTATCATCCTAAACCCAGCCTTGGCTGCCCAGGGGAGTCTGGAGGGGACTCTAGGGGTGGAAACTGTCACTAGTAAGCACTGGTGTCAGAGGACGTCCCTAAGGTTTTCCTAATAAGGCTCTGAGTATGCTTCTGCCTCTCACCCACCCTTGAGAGGGAGGCCAGGCTGGGGTGACTGTGTGGGGAAGAGGCAGGGGCTAGTCTGGGTGCCTGGGTGGCTGGCTCCCCCAGCTGTGTATGACTTTGGGACAGCTGCTTTCCCTCTCAAGGCCTCAGTAGCTCTTCTGTAGAAGGGCAGGAGGAGAAAGAGGTGCAGGAATTCTCCCTGAGGTTTTAGAGAGGCAGAAAAAAATGAGGGTGTGGCTGCCCAGTCTCCAGGCTTGTTGACTAGAGGAGGAGCCCCTGAGATGTTTGAGTCTCGCTGTGGTAGGGAGGATGACTCATGCCCATGGGGATAGCTGACAGGGTGGGGCCCACCTGGCTATCAGATTCTCAGGTGACCCATTGAAGGAGGTTGGGAGGGAGGGGGTGGACTGCAGAGTCCTGGGCTGGAAGCCAGGAGACCCATTCACCTCCTGGCTCAGGCCTCAGTTTCTGCTGCCCTAGTCTCCTCCCTACTCACCTAACAAAGTTGTCATGAGGATCCAGCACTCTCATGGATGCCAGCAGGCTCTGTGAGCTGTGAAACAGGAAGCATCACTACTAGAGGGAATAACTCAGCTCCCATCCCCAAAAGAGAAGTAAATTTCTGCTTAGCAATTGTGTGAGGATCCAGGACAACACCCCTCCAGCTCATGTCATTACTGTCCTGCGGAAAGGTGAAGGGGACAGGTGCATACAGGACTGGCCCAGCTGGTTTCTGGGTGGTGAGTTGAGCCAGCCACAGCCAGAGCTATCCTCTTTCCCAATAATGGTCTCAAGGATGCTTTGTCCCAAAGCTGGGGATCCTTTGAAGGCCTGCTGGGACCAGAGAGAGGACTCCCACTACAGCCACTGCTAGAGGGTTCTGCTGACAAAGGGGCAGCTCTGATTCTGTCCCCTAGAAGGGACTGAGGGCTGAGTCCTAGTTCTGATGCTCCTGTTTTTGACCCTGAGCCCTGACAACCCCGAAAGCAGATGGCCTCAAAGTGATCTGTCAACAGAAAGAGGGTTGTGCTCTGTCAGTGATTTTGGAAACTATGACACAGAAGCCCTGTCTTCTGCAGACCCCGCAGGGCCAGGCTGGCTCAGGCCCGCTGACAGAGAACTGTGCTTGTCCAGTCTTTCCCTTGTCTGCCCCCTGCAGTGTACCAGTGTGCCCCCTGCCCCAAACTTGGGTCAGGCCCCGGTCACATCTTTCATGTCAGATTCAGTAGTATTTCCTGAGGACTCTGGGTACCCCACCTCTAGCATGTCTGATACCTAATCCTTCTAGAAACGCCCTCCTTTCTGTTTCTGGGAGGTTGCATTTGGGGGTTTATTTCTTACCCCTCCGACCTTAGTCAGGACCATGTTTTTCTGTCTCATGTGTTCATCAGGATTCCGACCACCTTCCTGTCTTGAGTTACGTATGTCAATTCACTTATTTATTCACATATTCATTCATTCATGAGTTCGTTTGACAAATATTTAGGCCCTGAGCTGGGTACTGGAGACCCAGCAAAGAGCAAGACTTCCCCATACCTCATGGGTCTTACAGGAGATCATTAGACACATCACAGACTGATTCTTTCCCCAGCTATGGAGACTGATGATCAGGCTATGGGATTCTATGGGCCTGGGTGGGAGTGGGGAGATCTTATCTGGACAATCAGGGAGCTTTCGCCAAAAAGCTGAGCCCTGAAGAGGGACAGGAGGCAGTGGGGTGAGTAGAGAAGGGAGGAACCCCCAGGGAGAGGGAATGGGGTGAGCCAGACTCAAGGCAGGACTAACTCGGATGGCCCTGAGGAACTGAAAGAAGCGAGGGAGGCTGGCCAGCGATGGGGCAGGAGGCGGGCCTAGGGACCAGCAGCACCCAGATTATGCAGGTCCTTGAATTTGTGCACCATAGACCACTGGGAACCATTGGTGCTTTTAAAGCAGAAGACAGACTTACCCATTTCATTATCAGAACCCTTGAAAGCGAGAGATTCAGGGGTCGGCCTGGTAAGCCCTGAGGGTGCAATTTTCAGTTCTTCCACAGCAGGGCATCCTGACACTATGCCTCCATAGCTGGTGGCTCTTTGCATTTTTTTTTTTCTTACTAGGCCAGCTCTTGCTGAGCTTCTGCACTGGGAAGGAAGGTGAATGAGATACCACTGCACCCTCAGAGAGCTACTCTGAGCCAAGACAGAAACAGTGGTGGTTGGTGCCTAGAGTACGTTGTCATAAATGCCAAGGGGACCAGGGAGGCTGAGAAGGAGCACTAGGCATTCCAGGAAAGAGGGTTGTGTGTGCACGAAATGCTTGGCTGCCTGGTGGAGCTTGCTGTGCTCGAGGGCTTGTGGGCAGGGCAGCTAAAGCAGGAGTGTGGATGTTGAAGTGGGCAGTACCCAGGGAGAGCTGGTTGGGAGAAGCCTTGAATGCCTGGTCTTGTGGGTACCAGGAAAAGCCATGGATAGGCCTTGAACTGAGAAATGATTTGATCAATGAGATCTTGGAAGAATCAGGGGACTGGTGCTAGAAACTGGGTGGAGAGAATGAATCCTACCGGGGAAGCCTTGTCCCTCTCCTCACCGCACACACACAGTATGATCCTGGGTGCCCCTTTCTGTCCTGCGCCCTTGTTTGGCCATGGTTCCATTGGCTGGCCAGCCTGAGCTGCCCAGAATTGTTTCATTGCAACACTGGAGTATCAGCCTGAAGTTTCACTCTGGCCCTGACTTGCTCTGTACCCCTTGACAAGTCCCATAATCCCTCTCAGCCTCAGTTTCCTCATTTATGAAATGGTTGCTGAGGATTAAATGATAGGGAAGTGCAGTTCTTACCTGTTATGGCCTGGTGCATAATAAGAGCTGGGTTATTTTTGTGTCCCTGTTGGTTGGTAATGACCCAGTCCATGTGGTAATCTGCCCCTTTGAGAGTCCTTCTCTTTGGCCATAAATCTGTAATCTTAACTAGAAACAAGGTGTCCTTAGCAGGCTCAAAAGATGCCTCTAGTGGTACACTGAAAATTTGGAAATGCCTTTACCACTGGGACCTGGCACAGGGCAGAGCACAGAGGGTTGGGCCAGGTTTTATTTGTCTCTCTCTCGGTACTCAGCACAAGGCTAGCGGATCATGGCTGGCTGGGTTCTCATAAAAGCTAAACAAAAGCCAGGCATGGTGGCTCAGACCTGTAATCCTAGCACTTTGGGAGGCTGAGGCAGGAGAATCCCTTGAGCTTAGGAATTCAAGACCAGCATGGGCAACATAGCAAGACTCTGTCTCTACAAAAAGTGGGAAAATTATGTGGGCATGGTAGTGTACATTTATAGTCTCAGCTACTTGGGATGCTGGGGCAGGAGGATCCCTTGAGGGGGATCTGAGGTTGCTGTGAGCTATGATCATGTGTTACTGCCCTCATGCTCAGGCAACTAAGCGAGACCTTGTCCCTAAAAATATAAAACATGAGAACTTCTCAGGGACAAAAGAAATAAATTAAATTAAAATATAAAACAATACTAAAAAAATTAAATAAAAAAATTAATAGGCCTTGGACATTATCCTGCCAGTACCTTCATTTTATGGCTGAGGAATCTGGGGCCCAGGGAGGGACAGTGGTTTATCCAAGGTCACCAGCCCTGCAGTGGCAGGCAGTGGAACTGTTCATTTCTCCCCAGCAGTGAGCAGTTTTGAATTGAATTGTTTATTACAATTCAAATTTTTTAAATGTCAATAATTTAAAAATTCTCCAGAAGGGGTAACAGGCTTTTGGGGGGCAGGAGCTCTCCCTGAACAACTCTAGGAAGCATTCCGGTTAGAAGGGCCCCAAGGATATCACATCCAAGCTCCCTATTTACATTTGAGGAAACTGAGGCCCAGAAAGTGATAGTGGCTCCACTAGGGTCCTCAGCTTCACCACCACCACCCCCACCCCCCATCTACTGCCTGGTGCTTAAGGAAGCAAAGCAGTGTGAACAATGGTTCCCTGAGGAAGTTTTGATTTTAATTGTGTTGAAGAGAAGGACCTTTCTGGAACTGTGCACGCCCTGATGCCTGTGGAGTTAGGCCTAGCACGGCTATTTCAGACTAAGCTGCAGGGTCCTATTTATAGGCCAATATGATTAGGTTGAGCTGCATCAGGAGAGGCCCACGTTCCCCGTGCCCAGCCTAGCGATGGACGAGGAAGAAGCCCTCAGGGGCGGCTCGGACCCATGGGTGAGTAGCAAGGCATCTGGGGTAGTCCTTGAGAGGGACTAAGAGGAGGGGTGCCAAGGAGGCCTGAGGGGAAGTCCCCTTTCTGCTCCCAGTGCAGCCACTAGCTGGGCCCTCTGCAGAAACCGGTTTCCGTCCTGTGCCCTCCCGACTTAAAAATCTTTCACTGCCTCAGATCAGGCCAGGGCTGCATGGCAGTCAGGCCCCTTCTGCCCCACATAGCCACTGTCTCGCCCCAGCTGCTCCTTCCAAACTGTTTACATTTCCCCGAGGAGGCCACACCTTACACGGAGCCTTTGCTTCTGCTTTTCCCTCCACCTGGCCCAAAGGCAAACCTTGGCTCTGCCAGGCTGTGGGCATTGCCTGCTTTGGGCTGCCCACAGCCATTTACATGATTATCAGTGTTTGTGTCTGTGTGTGTGTGTGTGTGTGTGTGTCTGGGCTGGGAAGTCCCGGGCCAGGGCCTGACACAAAGGAAGAAAGAAAGGAGAAAACAAGTTGTGATTTGAGCACTCATCTAGGGCCATTCACCTTACCTGGCAGATCAGAACTGATCTTCATGCCACTGTGTGCAGAAGGCATTTCTTAAAGGTGCAGAGAAGTGAAAGTCGGACTTCAGAGCTAGACAGCCCTGGATTCCAGCTCTGTTCTGCACTTCCTAACTGCATAACCTTGGGTTGAACCTCTCTGAGCCTCAGTTTCCCACCTATAAAAAGAGATGATGCCAGTTGGTTTCGGGGAGGATTCAACAAGATAATGCTTACAAAGTACTTATATTGCCTGGTCCATAATGAGCTTCTGTGTGCAGCTGGAGGCGTTATTTACAGGTGGGGAAACTCACAGTGGGAAAGCCCTTACCTAGGGCCCCCACAAGGGAGTGGCCAGAAGAGAGGACAGGTTTTAGTGTTCTCCCTCTCCGCCCTCTCTCAGCCCTCTGGGCCTATTTGGTTGCCCAGATCAGGGAAAGCATTGTTTGGGGATTGTTTTTCCTAAGAAGCTTCCCCTGTGGTGCCACTGAATGACTCAGAGCCCTGAGTCACCAGGACAGGAGGGGTGGGGGAGGAGTGCAGAGTGGAGAGCAGAGTTGTAGCCTGGGCTCCCACCTTTGATCAACTAGGTCTGACAGTCCTTGCTCCTGCCTAGCCTCAGTTTCCTCGAGAGTGAAAGGAGGATGTTGGGCTTTGAGGAGTGGTTCCCAGTCTTGGCTGAACCCCAGAATCACAGGTTTTGGAGCCCAACCCCAGATCTGTACACTCAGAGCCTAGGGTGTGGTCTGGGAAACTATAGTTTTCCTGTCTGCCTAGGTGGTTCTTCTGCGCACCTGCAGAGGTGTTTGGAAGCCACGTGGCTCAAGGCCACTCCCAGCAAGGCCTCAGTTGCTGAGTCTCTGCCCAAATGTCTCCACTGACTTATGCAGAGCTCACTAATGTTGCTGAATGCTTTGGTGACATGGTGCATGGACAGTGCATGGGCTCCTTGTTAACAACTTTTTTGAAACATAATTTACATAATTTATTACACATTCATTGTAGGTAAATTTACACATGATTCATGTTTTTTTAGTTTTTGAGGCAGAGTCTCAAGCTGTCACCTTGGGTAGAATGCCATGGCATCACAGCTCACAGCAATCTCAAACTCTAGGGCTTAAGTGATTCTCTTGCCTCAGCTTCCCAAGTAGCTGGGACTACAGGCACCTGCCACAATGCCCGGCTATGTTTTTTGTTGTTGTTGTTGCCATTGTTGTTTTAGCTGGCCCGGGTTGGATTTGAACCTGCCAGCCTTGGTGTATGTGGCCGGCACCCTCACTACGCTATGGGTGCTGCCCTTTTTTTTTTTTTTTTGGAGACAGTGTCTCACTTTGTTGCCATGGGTAGAGTGCTGTGGCATCATCTTAGCTCACAGCAACCTCAAACTCTCAGGCTCGAGTGATCCTCTTGCCTCAGCCTCTCAAGTAGCTGGGACTGTAAGTGCCTGCCACAATGCCCGGCTAGTTTTCTATTTTTTTTTTTTTTTTGTAGAGACAGAGTCTCACTTTAGGGCCCTCGGTAGAGTGCCGTGGCCTCACACAGCTCACAGCAACCTCCAACTCTTGGGCTTAAGCGATTCTCTTGCCTCAGCCTCCTGAGTAGCTGGGACTACAGGCGCCCGCCACAATGCCCGGCTATTTTTTGGTTGCAGTTTTGGCCAGGGCCGGGCTTGAACCTGCCACCCTTGGCATATGGGGCTGGCGCCCCACCGACTGAGCCACAGGCGCCGCCCTAGTTTTCTATTTTTTAGTAGAGATAGGGTCTCACTTTTGCTCAAGCTGGTCTTGAACTCCTGAGCTCAAACCATCCACCTGCTTTGGCCTCCCAGAGGACTAGGATTACAGGCGTAAGCCACAGCCCCTGGCCTATGTTTCATGTTTTTTAATTCACTGATTTTTTTTAGTAAATTTATGGTTATGAAACCGTCACTTCAATCTGGTTTGAGAGCATTTTCATCATCCCCCAAAGATCCCTGCGCTTGCTCGCACTCAGTGTTCACTTCTACCCCGTAGCTGACTCCAAATCTGCCTCTGTCTCTTTACAGAGGCAGATTAGGAGTCAGCTTTATCCTTTCTGGCCCTGTGACTTCATGTGAATTACTGCCCCTTTCTGAACCTTGGTTTTCTCCTCTGTATGACAGGGGATAACCATACCCTCTTTTTTGGGTATGTGCACAGAGTGTCTGATGCACCCCAGGAGCTGGGGCTGTGAAACCTGGTACACAGCACACAAGATGTCATGCAGATGCCCAGGCACGGTTGGAACAGTCCTAGCCAACATTTTAAAGCATTCACTCTGTGCCAGCCCTGGTGACATACCTTAAGCACGTGACCTATTTTAATCCCCACAACAATTCCATTAGGTGAGTGCTCATGTCCTTTCCATTTTGTAACTGAAGAAACCGAGGCACTGAGAAGGGAAGTAACTTTTGCAAGGTCACATGGGTGATAGTGGCTAGGGCTAGGAGTCCGTCCCAGAGCCTGTCGTTCTAACCAGCAACTACACTGCCCCTTTATCTCCCTTCCCTGTGTTCATGGGGCAAGGGACACAATTCATAAATCCAGGACAAGACTGATGGTACACCTTCCAGGCTGTCATGACAGATATGATGCTGTACAGGAAACATGACCCAAGGCATAAGTGACATGGGACATAGTTACATGGGAGACACGCAGGACAAGGTGTGAGGAGCTCAGGTCCTGGTGGGCACGGTCACATGGTATGTGCATTGCTGGTCATGGGGCAAGGTGTATGGTACAGGGACATGGTACTTAGGGTGTAGGACCTGAGAGATGGCCACTGGGCAGGCTCCTAGGCCACTATGGGACCCTTTTCCATCTGGGATCCTCCATCACATCAGTGCCTGGGCCCCAGCAAGCAGAGGCAGGAGCTGATTTTCTCCTTCTCACAAAGGCCTGTCTGTTTTTTATCTGCTTTCCTGTCTCTTTGGATGCCAAAGAATAGGAGTGTCTCAGAGGACTGATGGGGCCCAGAGTACCCCCCAGCATCCCACCAGCTCAGATGGGGGTCAAGGCATGGGGCCAAGTCCACAGCACAGCCAGGGCCTGCCAGGCCTTCAGACACCCTCTCTCTGAGGCAGCTGTGAGCACCAGTGTTGGCTGGGCCAGAGCTGAGTAATTTTCCTCTAAGCTATCCTCCCTCTGCTCCCCTCCTTGGCTGCCAGTGCTGGCTGTGAGCACGTCTGCATTCCAGGGCTTAGGAGAGACAGGGAGAGCCGCACTGCTGTTAAGTCTGAGAAATTAGATTGCTAACAGCTGCTGTCGGAAGGCGTGGAGGTGCAGGAAAGGAGGCCGTGGATTGCAAGTTCACATTTCCTGAGCCCTCCTGGCACCTGGCACTCACTGCCTTATCTATCTGCACAAGAACCCCAGTAGCCTGTTGAGGAAACTGAGGCTCAGAGAGGCGCAGAACTCGCCCAGTGTCATGCAGAGAGGCAGAGCCAAGGCTAGACTCCAGGTGGGTCCTGGAAGCAGGAAATCTACATTGTATGGCAGCAAAGGGAGATGGCTCAAAGGATGCTGTTGGGGGGGTCAGTGAGTGATGAAGCTGCAGGGACATATGGGGACCAGATCACAGAGGACTGAGCTTTGGAGCCCTGACTGTTTTCTGTCTGCACTGCGGGCAGCTGGAAGGGTCTAGAGCAGGGAATGAGGCAATCTCTATGGATAATGGGATGGCTAGGGGGAGAGTTTAAGGCAAGGAGGAAGCTGGTGTTGTGATTCCAGGGAAAAGATAGGGATACTGAACCAGAGCAGTGCCGGGGTGGGGTAGGAAGCAGGTGTAAAGTGGTGAGAAGGTGGGGTTGAGAATCTCTGTTCTGGCCTCAGCCCTCGCGTATTATCCTGGTGGGATGATACTAGTTGAGTCTTGACTCCAAGGGGATCCCAGAGGATTCTAGAAGCCTCCAAAGGGACAAGCACCTGAAGGATATTGCTGGGGATCAGGCAGGTACCTGAATGGAGGTGAGGCCTAAAACACACCTAGGAACAGAAGGCAGCACCCATTCCAGAGCCTGACTTTGTGCCGGGCTCTGTGCTTCCTGTGATGGATCTTGTTTCACTCTTCTAGCTGGTTATGATTATCCTCTGATCTGGGAAAAGAAGAAAAACATTCCAGTACTATACCTCCATTTGGGTTAAAAGGAAGGAAAGTACTTTTTTAAAAAGCTTAAAATTAAAAGAAGTATTAGCAATAAAAATATCTGAATCTCTGATAATTCTTTTGTCAAAGTTTGAAATAAATGGCAAAGAATCTTTACTCATGCTATAGTATTTGGAACTTTTTCTTTTTTAAAAAATAAATTGTAGGGGTGGCGCCTGTGGCTCAAAGGGGTAGGGCGCCAGCTCCATATGCTGGAGGTGGCGGGTTCAAACCCAGCCCCGGCCAAAAACCACAAAAAATAAATTGTATTGTGTATGCTTAAGGTATATAATGTGATATTATGGGATACACATATAATGGTAAAAGGCTACTACAATGAAGAAAATTAATATGTCCATCATCTCACATAGCTATCCATTATTTGTTTTGGTAGCAAGGGTAGCTAAAATCTCAGTTAGCATTGAATCCCAAAATATATACAATTTTATTTCTTAAAGTCCTCATGTTATACATTGGATTTCTAGACTTGTTTATTCTGCCAGTCTGGTACTTTGTACAGTTAGCCCTCTGTGCACCTTATATGTGGCTCAACCAACCACAGGTGGAAAATATTCAGGGTCGGCGCTCGTAGCTCAGTGCCGGCCACATACACTGAGGCTGGTAGGTTTGAGCCCGGCTCAGGCCTGCTAAACAACAATGACAACTGCAACAACAACAAAAAAATAGCCAGGCGTTGTGGCAGGTGTCTGTAGTCCCAGCTACTTGGGAGGCTGAGGCAAGAGAATCGCTTAAGCCCAACAGTTTGAGGTTGCCATGAGCTGTGACGTCATGGCACTCTACTGAGGGTGACGAAGTGAGACTCTCTCAAAATAAAGAAAAAGAGAAAAGAAAATATTCAGAAAAAATGAAAAATAACAGTATAACCATAAAAATAACATAAATTAAGAAAAATACATTATAACAACTATTTACATAGCACTTATATTGTGTTAGGTATTACCAGTAATCTAGAGAGATTTAAATTACACAGGAGGATGTCCATAGGTTATATGCAAACACTGTATTATGTCATTTTATGTAATGGCGTATAATATCATGGGATTTTGGTATATGAGGGAGGTCCTGGGCGTAGTCTCCCACAGGTAGGGACAACTATATTCTCTGACCTACATTGCCCCATTGGAGTTTTTCTCTAACTCATTTTTATCTCTAAAATGAGTTAGAGAAAAAATTCTCTCTCAAGCTCTGGTAAGCCTGTGAGAGAATCTGGCCATTCTATATCTGAAGACACTGAAGCTTGGAGAGGTTAAGTCCCTCACTCAGCATCACACTGCTAGTAAGTGATAGGACTGGGATCCTGAGCCCTTGTTCTTTTGGGTAGGGCAGAAGAGGCCAAGTTCAGAGAACAGATGTCATACGGAGAGACTCGTGGAGAGGAACTGGGTAGCAAGGCTAGCTCTTTAGATGTGGGCTTGTGTCCCCATACCTCTGGGCCTTGGTTGGAACCTTCCAGCTCTCCCCTGCCTTGTAGTCCAAGACACATGGGTAGAAGTCGAGGCTGGTTGTGGGGGCTGGTAAGCTGTATGTGTGTAGGGTCCAGACACATGCTGGGGGGTTATAGTAAGTGAGCACTTGCCGCTCCCTCAATCCTGCCATATACCCCACAGGGTAGGAATCTTTACATTATTTTATGGGGAAAGAAATTGAAGTGCCACTGGCCCAACTCCCCTGGTGCTAAGGATTGAGACTGTCTAAATTCATCCCCAGACGTTGCCTTGTGTTCCTTTGGTCAGAAGTTTGCTCATCTCTGTTGGTCATTTTTGGTATGTTGACTCAGGGAGACTCGGCCTGTGCTCCTGGAGTCTGCTGTTGCTTGCCTCTCCCCCACACCTGCCCTCTCCTGTCTCTCTCAGAGTTTTGCCTGCCCTAGGCTTTCACTTCCTGACAGAGTCCAGCAAGGAGGAAATCTTGGCTGTGGTTGTCCTGGGATGTCTACCACCCCAGGAGGATGGATGCCAGGGAAGGAGGCACTTGATCCCCAGACAGGCAAGAGGGGATCCTGGCCAGATGCACAAACCTCGTTTACCTTTTGCTGTGTCTTTCAGCATCCTTGAGTCCCTGGGCCTGAATGTTCTTAGAGATGGGCTGGTTTGCTTGTCACCTGAGTCATCTGAGCTGCCTCACCTCTGGGCAGCTCATTATCTCTCAGGAAAAGGGGAAAGAAATCAGCATTTTCTCCACAATATTTTTAATTGTGGCAAAATATACATAACATAAATTTTACTATTTAACTACTTTTAAGAGTACAGTTTTATGGTATGAAACACATTCATAGTGTTGTGTGACCGTCACCACCAACCTGTCTCAAGAACTCTTCTCGAAAAACTGAAACTCTGTCCCCATTGAATGGTAACCTGACGTTCTCCCCTCCTCCTCCTCTCACATCCCGGCAGCCAGCACTTTACTTTCCTTCTCTGTGAATTTAACTGCTCTAGGTACCTCGTGTAATCCTGCAGTATTTGTCTTTTTGTGAATGGTTTATTTCACTGAGCATAATGTCCTCAAGGTTCATCCCTGTTGCAACCTATTGGAGAATTCCCTTCCCTGTTAAGGCTACGCTGACCATACTCCGTTTACTCATTGTTCATCTGTTGGTGGAGGCTTGGGTTGCTTTTATGGTTCAGCTGTCGCAAGTGGTGCTGCTGTGAATATGGGTGTGCAGGTATCTCTTTGAGACCCTGCTTTTGGAAACCAGCAGATGTGATATCTATTTTGTGCAAGGCATGGTCATAGGATCCTTCACATTTATGGTCTCTTTTAATCCTCTGGACTAGTCTTCCAGAAAGTCGTTTTTACCTCTGTTTTACACATAAGGAAACTGAATCTCAGACAGACAAAAACTTTTCCAATCCTCCCATGTAACAGTAATAGCAGCTTCCTTCCATATATATATATTTTTTAATTTGAGATAGAGTCTCATTTTGTTGCCCTAGGTAGAGTGGTATCATCTAAGCTCACAGCAACCTCAAAACTCTTGGGTACAAGTGAGCCTCTTGCCTCAGCCTCCCAAGTAGCTGGGACTACAGGCAGCCACCACAATGCCTGTGTAGTTTTTCTATTTTAAGTAGAGATGGGGTCTGCTCTAGCTCAGGCTGGTCTCAAACTCCTGAGCTCAGACTATCCACCTGCCTCTGCCTCCTAGAGTGCTAGGATTATAGGCGTGAGCTGCTGCACCTGGCCTAGGTAAAGGTATTACAATTCCCATTTTACAGATGGGAAAACTGAGGCAGAGAGAGCCAGAAGCACTTGCTCAAAGCCGCATAGCTAGTAGGGGACAGATCAGGGACTTTAAAGCCAGGCTTTTCTTCTGGGAGCTCTCCCCAGTCACACACGGAAGGTTGTTCGCTTTGTTTTTCTCGGTCTTGGAAAGCCCTTCCTCTGTGGAGCAGGCAGCTGCCTCCTGTGGCCTCTCCTGCTCATTCTGGCTTGAGCTGGGGCATCATAGCCCCGGCCTTCCCCCACAGATTTGCAGAGAGAGATTGTGTCTCCCCTATGCCTTCTGCTTATTTCACAGTCGCAGTGTCTACCGCTGGGCCTCCTTGTCCTGCTGCTGACCTGTGCTTATGCCTGGGCTCCCCAGGGGTGGGTTGTGGGGTGCCGGAAGGAGAGATACTATGCTGAAGCGGGTCCTGGCAATAAAGGCCCAGAGCTCATGCCGTGGCCAAATCTGGCTGCTTCTAGAGCCTGGGGTCAGGAAGTAGAAGAGCCAGGCCTCCTCCTTATATCCTGCCCTGGGTCTCAGCCCGAGGTGAGTTTGGCTCCGGAAGCTGGGAAAGGGCCAGTGGCTTTAGTTCCTGGGATAGCTGGCCTCCTGGAGGTGGCTTCAGCCAAGTTTCACTGGCCATCTCCCCAACCACTGTCCCCATCTAGGATGGACTTCGTCAAAGCAGAGGCCCAGCTGGCCTTGGTGGGGAACCTGGCTGTGCCGTGGAGACCAGAGCCTCAGCTGTGGCCTGGTTGTCCAGAGACCAGAGTTCTAAATCTGCTCTTCTAGGGACTTGTTTTGTGACTTGGAAAAGTCACCCTCTTGTTTGTAGTGTCATCATCTACGAAAGAGAAGCTGAACTAATGATTACTGCTGCTAAGAAATCCTGCTCTGAGCAATACACTCCAACAGTCTTATTCCCGACCCCTCAAAACTCCTGCAGCTGGGCATCACTGTCCCCGTTCACAGATGAGGGCCCTAAGGCTCAGAGAGGGAAAGTAACTTGCTCCAGGTCACACAGCCCAGACCTGAACTCTCCTCCACCACCACACATGCCAAACGCAGGCCTCTGTGCACAGGAACCAGGCTGTCTGTGAAGAAGAGCGTTAACTTTTGGGGAGCACCTATTGCATGTCAGCGCCTGGGCCTTTTCACTGCTCCATGAGCTAGGTACCATTCTCCTCATTTATAGATGAGGAAACTGAGGCCTTGATCACAAGAGCTGAGTTGGCCAGATTCTAACACCTGTGCTTTTTTGAGCCCGTGGTGCTCCCCAGCATTATCCACCCTGTCCAGTTTCACAGGGTTTCATAACTGGCTTCTCTGTTTACTGACCATTGTCCTAATTAGCAAAATCCCAGGTCATGGGCGGGTGCTCCCGGGAGGACCCAGAGAACAGCAGTGAGCCAAAAAGCAAATAGACTCTGAGAGAGGGCTTCCCACGAGTGGCCTGATGCCTGGAAAAATCAAAAACAACAGTGTTCAGGGTGAGGAGAACAGAACAGGGTGGTGTCTTCCAACCCCAGCCAAGGCCTTTTGTACACTGTGGCCATGGCCAGAGGGAGAGGGTGAGGCCACCTCCTCCAGTCTCTGGTAGCTGCCCTGGGAGGCCCACAGAGATAGAATAGCCTCGGGTTGCAGAGGGAAGGGGGGCCTGGAGCTGTCTGTGGAGGTTGTGGGTCCAACTACAGGGGAGCAAGGTGTCCACCAGAGGGATGTGGGCTGTATAGCTTGGTCCTGTGGCAGACCATAAAAGCTGTCTGCTGTGTGCATAGTGCTGGGCAGGACCCAGGGCAGCCAAGGTCGTAGGTCAAGGGGATCTCTGAGATGCAGAGAAAGGCAGGGACTAGGATGTACTCACACACTGAGTCCAGGTGGCACAGAGTATAGATGGTCTGCCCTCCACTTGGTGACCACAGCCTGGAGATCTTCCTAGGACATGCTTTTGTCCTGGGCACTCACATTACATGTGGGAAGGTCTAGAAGGCTCGCCTGGTGCTACCTTCTGCCCTGGCCTGGAAAGTGTGGTGAGAACAGCTGTCCCATGGACTCCTGGCTGACAGGCTTGGTTTGGGCTTGACTGGGATAGCAACTGCAGCCCTTTACCTGGCAAGGACTCTGTTGCTCCCTGCCCCAGGCCAAGTGATGCCAGGAGCTCCTGCTTGGTCTCCCTAGACAGATGCCAGGCTTTGGAGCCAGCCAGACCATGTGTTTGAATCTCAGTAACACCTCTTTCCAGTTGAGTGAGCTGAACCCCCCTGAGTCTCAGTTTCCCTGTCTGAGCCCAGAGGTAAGGTGCTGTAGGTGACTGCAGCACCTCCTTCCTCAAGTCAGAGGCCCTAGACTATCTCATTTGGCGTGATCTGGTCAATGCCCTGCCCCCATTTTACAGATGGGGACCCTGAGGCTCAGAGACTTATAGGTTCTGTTTACATAATCAGTATCTGGAAGTGCTGGGACCAGGAAAGAGGCTTAGAGTCAGAGCATCAGGCCCTACCCTGTGTTTTGCATATGAATACACTGAGGACCAGAGAGGAACAGTGACTTGTCCAAAGTCACCCAGGAATTCCGTGGCAGAGCCAGCCCTAGCATTAAATGGGCCTCTTCCTTTCCACCTGGGGGTCTTTCTCATGCACCAGATATCTTTAGTTCTCCTCAACTCATACATCCTCTTCTGGGCAAGGAGCAGAGTGAGACACTGCTGACCCTATGGTGGCCTTCACAGTTGTACTCTGTAGCGAGGGATCTCAGAGGGGAGGGGACCAACCTGTTCACTAGCTCTCTGGTGCCAAGGACCCCGGCTCCAGGGATATGGCAGACAAAATCACACAGCCTCTGTGACCATTAACTCTAGGACCAGGGTGGTCAGTGACCCCTGGGACCAAGGCCAAGCCACAGCAGCCCTCTGTTAATCACCAACTGGGCAGGTCGGGGCCACACTGACCTCAGCTTGGCTCAGGTCCAGTCTGGAGGCTGGGCAGATGAGGAAATTTCTTTTTCCTATTTGTTTGAATTTTCCAAATTGTCTAATGAGCAGGCATCACTGTAAGTATACTTTATTAAAAGACATTGTTTCTGGATCAGTGTTTTACAAAAAGCAAAATATAACTATATCAGAAATACACTTGTAAAGTTTCAAACCCTTCAATGCTTTCTACAATTTTTTTCAGCCAATAATAATATGGGGGTATAATTTACATACCATAACGAATCCCCTATTGTAAATTCCCTGATTTTTAATAGAGGTAATTCGTTCTATAATCATCACCATAATCCAGTATTAGAATATTTTCAACACCCTAAAAAGTTCCCTAATGCCAATTGCAGTGGTCTGGGCATTTCCTCCGGTCTTAGGCAGGCATGGCAGTGTTCCAGAGTGAAATTGTCCCCCTTCTTCTTTTTCAAGCAAACTGCCTTAACAGTTTGGTGTTTACCCTCTGATTTTTGCATGGGTATATACAAAAACATACACCTTGTAAAAAGGAGGAGAGGGGCTGTGCTATAGCTATTGTTGTGTGCCTCCTATCTGTACCTGGAGGTCTCCTGGTGCTTACTGAGTGCCTACTATGTGCCAGGCACAAGCAGCACATTCTTTTCTCACAGCTGCATAGTGGTCCATTGTATGGCAGCTCCATAACTGATTTAACCAAGATATTTGAGTCCTTTCCAGTTTCCCTCAAACAATGCTTCAGTGAACATCCTTGCACGTATATTTCTATGTCTTCTGTTAAGTAATTCTGTAGGAAGTGGAACTGTTGTTGCATTGTGTGTCTTGAATTTGGACAGTGTTGCTATCCAGGGAGGTGAGGAGAAACCCGTCTGTGCCTCTATGGTAGCTATGGGGTTTTTAATCATCCTCCAAATGGCTGGGGGGCAGGGAGAGCTCTCTGAATTTAGGCCACCCCTAAGTTCAGCCTGCCCAGGTCTGGGCTTACCAGGCACCATCTGAGGCTCCCCACAGATACCAAGATAAAATTCTGGATCTTTCTTCAGTGTGGCACACAGGCCTGTGCGACTCTTGTCACCCTTCCCTGTCTGCCTCCTTTTGCTCCCGTGTTTCAGATGGGGACTCCTTGTTAATCACTGGATGTGGCCTGTGTTTGCTTGCCCTGTGCCCTGTTGTTCCCTCCCCTGGAATGCTTTTTCTTCCCAAATTCCATCCTCCCAGTCCTTCAAGGCCTAGGCTGCAAGTCCTTTTCTATTTTTCTTATATCATTATAAAGGATTATTATCCTTATAATGCCTCCAGTTTCAATTTTTTCCCTCGCTGGGTTCCCTTAGTGAGAGGTTAAGAACCAAAAATGAGAAATTATTCCGAGATGTGAACAAAAGGAATTGGGGTCCAGGTTCTGTGTGTGCAACATGGCCTTTATTTCACTTGGATGTAAGCTGGCTGAGTTTGAAAATGAAGTCAGCACATGGGTTAAGGTGGATGGGAATATCCTTACCCTCTCACTTAGCCTTTTATCTGACCCACATTTCCCCTTCAGTGGAGCAAGTTGTAAGTGGGTGAAGATGAATAGCACCCTGATTAAATAGAGGGTGGGCTCCAGGAGGGGCTGAGATGGGTGACTCTTGTGGGGCTGGGCAGAAAGCTTACATATACCCAGCTGCAAGCTGTGCTATTTTCCCATGCATAGATCCTGTCCTCAGCAGCTGGTGTATCCATTTGGTAGATGAGGAGACTGAAACATTGGGAGGGAGCCCTGCACAGTGGAGATGGGAATCAAATCCAGGGTCTTCAACTCTTTACTGTCACTGCTTGGAGCTGCAGGGGAAGGGAAGATCTGGGATGCAAAGAAACTTTGTGGAGGTGAGAAGTGGCCTGGGCCAGCCTAAATAGCACTTCCCCTAGCCCAGTGATTGGCTATATCTAGTGGGAAGGCAGAGGGATGGGGAAGGAGCCTGGGAGTGGGGGAAGACACTCAAATTCTGTCTTCCCCCCTGGGGGAGTCAATACATAGTACTCAAAAAAGAAAAATACTTTAAGAAGCAACTGGGGCTTGTTGGAGGTAAACCCTGAATCATCAGCTAAAAGATGTTTATAGAAGTGATTGCCTCTGGGGAGAGGGAAATGGGACTTTATGTTTCCATCAAAATAAGACTTAAAAACATTTTTTTTCCAAAAAGAAGGAAGGAAAGGCTGTGCTGGGTAAGGTAGAAGCAGCAATCCCAGAGGTGGAGAGTTCTGCTTGCTACACCTGCTGGGATGAAGCTCAGCCCCACTTGCCTTGCTGCTTGGGTGAGGGTTCTGCCCAGACCCACTACTACCTGAGTTCAAATCCTGACAGTACCATCTACTAGTTGTGCGCAAGTTGCTTAATCACTCTGCATTCAGTTTTACCCTCCATATAATGGGTAGTAGATTGTACCCACTCTGAAAAGGATGCTCTGATGTGTCACTTAATGGAAAGTCTTTTTAAAATGTTAGTTTATGTGCCTTTTTTTTTTTGCTGGAGAGGTTAGGTGGGAGGAAGGGAAACGCTTACAGGTGGCTCAGCTGTGTTGGTGCGTGTGCCCATTTACTGTGCATTGAGTTAGCGTCTGCTGTGTGCCAGGCCCCGTGCTGGGTCTCCGACTCGGAGCTGGGGTGCAGGGGCTGCCGCGCCCAGTAGGGAGGATGGGTCTGGCGGGAACCCAGATTTCTCAAAGATCCGGAACAGATCCCCGCCCCGCGCCCTCCCCGAGGGGCGGTCCTGACTGGGGCGGGAGGGGATGGCGGCTACTTAAGATCCTCGACTCAGAGGTCGCGGCTGCCGAAGGGGGGCGCTGCCGCTGTCGCTGCCATGGCTCCGGCCCGCTCCGCGCTCGCGCTGCTCGGCGCGCTGGTCCTGGCGCTGTGCGCGGTGTTGCCAGCGGCCCGCGCGGCCACCGCGTCGCGGGGAGCGGCCCAGGTGCCGGCGCCGCAGGGGCGGGTGCCTACGGCGCGGGTGAGTGCCCTGGGGGCCCCGGGGCTCCCGGAGTAACTCTCTATTGTAAGTTCTTGCAGATACAGCGCTAGGAAAAGGGGAATAATTCAGGTCTAGAATGGAAAAACTGTTTTGTTGCTTTGTAAGTATCTCTTGCTGCTTTCGGGTCTCTTGGCCGAGAGGGGCGGGAGCGTCGGGCCCTGGCTGCTTCCCTCCCGAGAGTTATAACCCTCACCTTGGCCGGATTCTATTCCTTTGCCCGCCTCCTGATGTCTACCCATCGCTGCCACCTGGTTCCTCCAGTGTCTTGTCTAATTTCTCCTCTTCTCTTGCTGGTTTCTCTCCTGTCTTCTGCTTTCTTCTTCCATTTCCGATTCCTTGGCCCCATTTGACATCTCTCTCCCTTTTTTCTATTTCTGCCTCTTTCTTGCAGAAAGGTTTCTTGGGTTCTTTCTTGTATGTCTGCTGATGCTCATTACCTTTCTTTCTTCACCTTTTCTGCTGTCTCCTCTGCCCCCTTCCACTGCTTCTCCTCTCTCCTGTGTTAGTCACTCTTCTGCCTGCGTTCTTCTCTCCGTCTGATTTCTCTGACCTCTGCCATCTGATTTTTACTCCTACCAGCTCTCCCCTCCGGCCGGAGGTGACCTGCGTGTGCCTGCTGATTTCTGCCCTCGGACTCCAGCCTAACCCTCCTGCGTCTGCCCCTCTCGGCCCCAGTGCATGTATGACAGCCTTTCCCCATCCTTAACCACCTCCTCTCCAACAGGCTCCTGCAGACCCTGGCTGCATCCTCTCTACCTTTAAAAAAAAAAATGGAATTTGGTGGTGGGGAGCTGAGGGGCAAAAGGGAGGAGGCAGACAGCTCAGGAGGCCACTTGGGCTCAGCCATCTAAACCCTTCTTAGAGGTATGATAGGGGATGAATGGGGCATGGGAAATCTTCCCACTTCCAAAGAGCAAAAGCAAACAGGCTGCTTGGGCCAGTTCCCTCCTCTCTTTGGGCCTCAGTTTCCCTATCTGCAGTGTGGGGTTGGATAACGAGCTCTCAAAGGGCCTTTTACTACTAAGAACCATTGAGGATGCTGGAAGCAAGTCGAGCCTTGCGGGCTCCTAGACGCACCTTTGCCATCTGAGGAATTCTACTTACTCTTAGTCTCAGAGTTTGTGCTCTCGGAGACAGGGGCAATCCCTGCTATGCTGGGTCCCCGGCAGAGTTGCTTCACCTCTCTGTGCCTCAGCTGTCACATCCAATTGGCAATAAGAAGAAAAGAGAAGGGAGGTAAAGCCCTCTATCCCCTCCTTCACCGGAAGACGCAGATCGGGGAGCTGAGCAAGAGAGACAGATGCTGGCCAAGGCACAGGATTGTTTGCTAACTCATGGAGACAGGAGTGTTCGGAAGGGGATAGTTCACCTTGGGTGTGGGGAGAGCAGGAGGCTCAAGTGAGATGCTCTTGGTGCTGGAAACCACCCTCCCTCGTGCCCCGGGTCTCTCCCTGCCAGAACCCGGGCCTTACTCAGGCTTTGCCCCGTCTCTCCCAGCCCGGCAGCATGGTGGTGGAACACCCTGAGTTCCTCAAGGCAGGGAAGGAGCCTGGCCTGCAGATCTGGCGTGTGGAGAAGTTCGACCTGGTGCCCGTGCCCCCCAACCTCTATGGAGACTTCTTCACGGGTGATGCCTACGTCATCCTGAAGACGGTGCAGCTGAGGAATGGAAATCTGCAGTATGACCTCCACTACTGGCTGGGTGAGGCTGCCCTGGCCAACCCTGGCCTAGCCCTCTACAGCAGGGACTTTTGAGGGGTGGTCCCTCAGAAGTCCCCAGGAAGCGCCAAGGAGGTGAACTGATTATTGAACACCAAGTATGTGCCAGGCCCTTGGCCAGTAGTTACAGTGACCTCACAGTTTAGAGCCAGCCTGGCTGAGTTCAGACCCCAGCTGTGCCCCTGACTCATGGTCTGCCCTCTGGCAGGTCACTCAGTGTCTCTGTGGAGTGGACATGATGATAGAGGTGCACTCCCTCTCCCAGGAATGTTGTAAGGGTTACACAAGTTACGTGGGTGACTTGGGGGCCCTGGACCCCTCCACAGCTTCCCTGGGCCCATTCTAGTTACTCCCAGTTTGCCCTTCAGAGTTAGGATCTTGGAGTCCTGTCCCTTTATTGAGGCTCAGTTTCCTAATGTGTGGATTGAGTGGATGCTTCCGGTCCTGAGTTCACGCTCAGGAGGGCTGAGAGTGAGTGCAGGAGAATGTGTCAGAGCTGGGAGGACCCTTACAGGAAAGGTAAGGTCTACTGTCCTGTTATCCAGATGGATTAACTGAGGCTCACGGAAGATAGAGGCTTGCCCAGCTTCCACAGCTAGGTTAGAGCAATGCCCGAGGCTCCTTCTGCTCCTCGCTAGGGACCTGGAACCACTTTTGGAAAGCCAGGCTCATGTCACTCTGATGTTCCCTAGGCAACGAGTGCAGCCAGGATGAGAGTGGAGCAGCTGCCATCTTTACTGTGCAGTTGGATGACTACCTGAACGGCCGAGCTATACAGCACCGTGAGGTCCAGGGCTTTGAGTCAGCCACCTTCCTCGGCTACTTCAAGTCTGGCCTGAAGTACAAGGTGGGTTGGGCCCCATCTTGGTTGAGTGACAGAGACAGATGCACCACTGACAGGGCTTCCTTGCTTTTTTGGCCTTGTGGGGTAATGGATAGACAGGTCAGAGGTCAGGCTTTGGAGTCAACCAACACTGGGTTTATATTCTGGGCCCTTCCTAGCTGTGTGACCTTGGACAAATTACACTCCCTTCTTGAGCCTCTGGTTTCTTGGGGAAAAGAAAATCCCTCTAACTTTGTAGTGCTATCTTCCTAGTCCCAGCAACACTCGCACCTAGGAGTGGTTCCAGCCTTTCTCACAGGCCCCAGGGGGCTTGGGCCTACTTCTGTTCCTGCACTCCTTAATTCTTAGGGCCCTGCCAATCAAAGGCCCCATGTTAGGCAGTTGGTAGGGCACTCTTAGTCACATCCCTCTTTCTGTTCACTAGAACCCCCCTCTTGGCTTCAGAGTCCCAGCCAAGACATAGCTTTTTCTTCAAGGTCCTAGCCAGGTAGGGCTGGGAACCTTAGGAGGCTGCACCCTAACGTGCTGTGTGACATCCAGCAGGCCACTTGAACCCTACCCTAAAACCCTACTCTTGAGCCTCCCTGGTTACATGAGAGCCAGTCCTACCTACCCTGTGACAGCATAGCTAGGAAATGCCTTACACAGGACTTGGCTCCTTGGAAGGCTCTGGGAAAGCTCTAGTTTTGCAAAACTGGTGTTCTCTCTGGTAAGGATAGGAAGGGGATCACAAGCTTCAAGAGTCAGATGCACCTTAATGTCGGAGTCCAAATCTCTCATTTTACAGGGGGAGGGGGAACTGAGGCACAGAGAGGTTTAAGTAACTGGGCTCCAGTCACACAGAGTTGGTGCCAGACCCAGGACAGGAACCCAGATCTCCTGACCACAAGTGTTCTTTCCACTAAACCAACATGCCTCTCATGACCAGGGTTCTAGGATAGGGTTCAAGCCCTATCTGTGCCACTGATGTGCTGTGTGACCTTAGAGCTGTCACTGTCCCTCTCTGGGCCTCTGGGTCTTCTTTGTCAATGCGGCGGTGACCTTATCTGCTTGGGTGAGGCACAAAAGACTGAATGATGGGACAGTGTCGTGGAGACTCAGATAGCAAAGGGCAAGGTGTGTCCTGGGAACAGCAGCTGGGGCTGGGCAGGGTTGGGCTGGATTCCCTGGAAGGTGGCCAGGTCCTGGTCCGCTGGTTTCTCTTCTTGCCGATCTCCTCCTGCTGAGCTGTCCAGATTTGCCTTCTTCCCACAGCCCTTTCTTTTTTTTTTTTTTTTTTTTTTTTGCGGTTTTTGGCCAGGGCTGGGTTTGAACCTGCCACCTCCAGCATATGGGGCCAGTGCCTTACTCCTTTGAGCCACAGGCGCCACCCCCCACAGCCCTTTCTGGGACCTTGGTACCCTGCAGGAGGAGAGATGAGAATGTTGGGGACCAGGCCTCTGAGCTGGAGAAGGACTTCTTGTAACTCCTGGAGCAAGAAGTGGACAGAGCACTTGGCCAGGAATCAGGGAGATTGGAATTTGGGTCGCAGCCCCCCCACCCCCCAACTGCTGTTCGATTTTGAGCAAGTTGTGTACTTCTGGGTGTGTGTTCTCACACATTCCCATGCATCATTCATTCAACAAATATTGACTGAGGGCCTGTGCCTGCCTGTTGCTGCCATGTGGCAGGCATAGGGCAATGCGTCTTAATAAACTTCACATCTGGCTGGGCTCAGTAGCTCACGCCTACAATCCCAGCACTCTGGGAGGCCAAGGTGGGTAGATTGCCTGAGCTCACAAGTTTAAGACAAGCCTGAGCCAGAGTGAGACGTCATCTCTAAAAAAATAGCCAGACATTGTGGTGGGTGTCTGTAGTCCCAGCTACTTGGAAGGCTGAGGTAAAAGAATCACTTAAACCCAAGAATTTGAGGTTGCTGTGAGCTGTGATGCCACAGCACTCTACTGAGGGCAACAAAGTGAGACTCTGTCTCAAAAATAAATAAATAAATAAATAATCCTCACATCTCCCCTGGGAGGGAAGTAATTACAGCTTCATTCTACAGCGGAGGAGACTGGAGGCTCAGAAAGATCACATTCAAATCCAGGCCTGTGTTCCCCCTAACTCTGTAGGCTCTTGGTTGGATGCTGGGTGCCCAGGTGAAAGAGATAGGTTCCTGCCCTTGACGATGCCCTGAGGGGTAGGGGAGTCTGGCAGGCTCCTGAAGGGCCACTGCATGTGTGCATGGGGCTGGGGGTGAATTATAGGGGAATCTCAGGGAGGGCTCAGCTCTTCAAGGGGGTCAAGGACTCAAGGGAGGAATGGGTATTTGCTCATCTGTCTTGCCTCAGTCACCCGTTCCTTAGGGGCTAGCTGACAGTCTCGCATGGTCACAAATATGAACATTCTTCCTGGACACAAGAAAGACAATTTTCCAGGTTAGAGAATGTTGCAGAGCAGGTGACAAGCTCCCTCGTCTTTAGGGGTAAATGAAGATGATAAGAACTGCTGCCATGTATCAAGCCTTTACTACTGGACTGCATGGAATCCTCACTGTATCCCTTCAGGGTGGGTGGCGATGTTCCCATTTTATAGGTGAGGAAGTGGGTGGCGATGTTCCCATTTTATAGGTGAGGAAGTTGAGGCTCAGTGCAGTGAACTAATCTGGCAAAGTTCACACAGCAGGAGGAAAATGCTTATCATTGAACACAAATCGCTTGCTATGTGTCTGAGACTTTTCTGGGTACTTTACTCATTTAACTCATTTTTACCCTATGAGGTGGTTACTAGTATTAGCATCATTTGATTAACAAGGAAGCTAAGGTGCAGAGATGTTAAGCGACGTGTCCAAGGTCACACAGCTAGGAAATGATGGAACTGGGATTTAAACCCAGGTGTGAAGAGCCTTAGTACAGAGTTGCTTCAGAGTAGACATTTTAAGATTCCCTGATCTTGGATCTTGGCTCCCCTGGGGTGTAGAATCTGCTTATTTAGTAAGCTTCCCCAGCCCCCAGTGATTTTCTGGGATGTTCTTGGACCACACTGTGAGGAGTGCTCCAGATTTAGGGCTTCAGTTCTGAAAGCCACTGGCTCCTAGTGGAAATGGGAGGTTCAAGACTGGTCCTGTTTACACCTCCTGCAAGTCCTCAGGCTGCCCCCGCACTTGGCAGGTCCAGCCCAAGGTTCTTGGCCTGGTGCCCTCATCAATTATAGATCCTTCAGGAGCAGGGCTTGTTACGCAAGACTTGTTCCTGTGAAAGCCTCTTCCTCTGAGCCAATTCTGCCCTCAAGAGTGTGAGAAAGGGCAAGGAAGGGACAGGGAGCCACTAGAAAGGACTGATGTGGGGCTCTGCGCTCTGTGACCCTTAAAGCCTTAAATTCACTCGCTGTCAAAGGGTTCAGAATCCTTTTTCTCTTCTTTTCCTTCTCCCACCTTATATTTTCCTCCCATCTTCTATTTTCCGACTGAACCCTGAAGACCCCTTGGGGCTGGGTTATTTGAAACCCTTCATTCAAATGGAATCTGGATTGAGCAGAGTCCTAGGAACCTTGGGACCCAAGGAACACAATTGGAAACCCATTGAATCACTTGAGCCCCTTCTGTTTCTTAGATAAAGAACTCTGAGTTTTGAGGGAGGAGGGGACTAACCCTGATCAATTCATTTTTCTTTGTTTTATAAACAGTTTAAAATTTTTTCATGTAAATCTTGATGGCTTTTTTCCTTGCTCCTAACTGTAAGAGTAATATAAGCTTATTGTAAAATATAAAATATTTTATAGAAAGATAGATCCCTGCCCCCTTGATTCTACAATTGGAGACAATATACCAAACGGCGGTTAATTTTTTTCTCTGTCCCTAGAGATATATCCCTTTCATTTGGAAAGTGGCTTTTGTGTTCTTTTATTTTATAAATAAATATACAGAGAATTTCTGAGAATGGAGATTTATGACATAAAGCAACTCTTTGCCTTTTTAATTTTTATTGTTGTTTTTGTTGTTGCTGCTGCTGTTTTGAACCCGCTAGCCTGGGTGTATGTGGCTGGCGTCCTACCCACTGAGCTATGGGCACTGCCCTTAAACATTTTTTTTTTAAAAACAAAAATGAAAGGCACACTTGAAAGAATAAAATATTTTAGAGGTGTATAAAAAAAGTTAGTAATCTTTCTTCCCTCCTGTTTCCCCATTTCCTTGCCTCTGAGGAATCCATTGAAACGGTGAGTGGGTCCTTGTAGCACCTTTTGGAAAAGGTTTTCTGAACCTCTCTTTTTTTTTTTTTTGTAGAGACAGAGTCTCACTGTACCGCCCTCAGGTAGAGTGCCGTGGCGTCACACAGCTCACAGCAACCTCTAACTCTTGGGCTTACGTGATTCTCTTGCCTCAGCCTCCCGAGCAGCTGGGACTACAGGCGCCCGCCACAACGCCCGGCTGTTTTTTTGTTGCAGTTTGGCCGGGGCTGGGTTTGAACCCACCACCCTTGGCATATGGGGCCGGCGCCCTACTCACTGAGCCACAGGCGCTGCCCCCGAACCTCTCTCTTTACATTCAGCTGAAGGAAGTCACTGGTCAGTGAGAGGTTTAAGGATAGTCCAGCCAGGGTCCACAAGAAGGAGAGAAGGCCAATCCAGGGATTAAGGACAGGCTTTATTTTAAAGGAGCAGAATGGAGTCTGACGGGAAGTCAGCCCAGCTCATGTCGTTTTAAGGGACTTTTCTTAGTGTAGTTGGAATGTGGGAGGGGTCGTGAGAGGTGAGGGAAGTCATCTTTCCTGCAGAGCAAATGATTTCTTTCGGAATTAGTGCCTGCCACAAAAGGTGTTAATCTTGCATGAAGACCTTATCTCTAGTGCCAGCCAGGACCAGGGTAGGAGGTCCTGATGCTTCCCAGGAACTTGGGCCTTGGAGCATTTCAGGGGGGATGGGGAACAGAGTTGCTGTGACCCTGCCGTTTGGTTTCTGACCCTCTTCCTATCAGTAGCCGGATGGCTGTGCTCTTGTCAGGGTTGTAAGGATTTACAGGAGTATGGGAAGGTTGTTGCTGTGATCGTGCAGTTGGTTTCTGGCTTGCTTTCTTTCGTTGTCTATCAATCAACTAGCTGTCCTTTTGTCCGGGTCCTGAGGATTTCTTCCCCACAGTCAGGGCTGCCCCATAGGCACCCAGGAGTTCCCGGGCTGGCAGATGGATGAGGCCCAGTGCTGGGGGCCCTGGGCATAGTCTGAACCATTCTGCACTTTAGTTTCTTTGCTTGTGAAGTGGGATGGTGAGTTCCTACTTCAGGAGCTTGTTGTCAGGAGTGTAGTCTGCACAGGTAAAGCAGGTGCCCAGCGAGTGGCCACTGCAGTCATTACAGGTGAGCACAGGCGCAGGGCGTAGCAGTGTCTTCCCTGGCTGCTCTTCCTCACCTGCTCCCAACCAGGCTTGGTTACATCACTCTCAGGACCTTCTTGTCTCTCTGTACTTCCCCTCCACTGCCCCTAACCTGTGTCCTTTGCAGTCCACTCAGATCATTGGCATCAGGACCATCCAGCCCTTGAAGCCCCTCAGACCTGGCTTCTCACCCTGGGACCCCAACTCAACTCCTCCCCAGTGTTGGCAAAAGTTATTGTCCTGTTAGTTGTGGGCGGCAAAGTCAGGAGTGGAAGCCACGGTTTTATCCTCTGCTCCACACTGAGGTTGTTCATACAGAGTGGCCAAGCTCCCTTGAAGCAGGGCAGAAAAACCAACCACCCTCCCAAGCCTGAAGAAGTTCTTGAAAGGCCTTGTGCTGAGACCAAGAAAGGACACGGGGGGGCGCTCCAACTACCTGCACCAGGAAAATGCTTTTTTTTTTTTTTTTTTTGAGACAGTCTCCTCTGGCACCCTGCTCACAGTAATTTCAAGCTCTTGGGCTCAAGTGATCATCTTGCCTCAGTTTTCCTATTTTTAGTAGAGATGGAGTCTCGCTATTGCTCAGGCTAGTCTTTTTTTTTTTTTTTTTGAGACAGAGTCTCACTTTGTCACCATCGGTAGGGTGCTGTGGCATCACAGCTCACAGCAACCTCAAACTCTTGGGCTCAAGAGATTCTCTTGCCTCAGCCTCCTGAGTAGCTGGGACTACAGGCTCCCGCCATGGAGCCCGGCTGTTTTTAGAGATGAGGTCTTGCTCTGGCTCAGGGTGGTCTCAAACTCATGAGCTCAGTCAATCCACCCACCTTGGCCTCCCAGATGGCTAGGATTGCAGGCGTGAGCCTTTGCATCTATCCCTAGAAAAATGCATTTCTACTAACTAAAATATGGCTCTGAACAGTGGCTTGTTTCCCACTCCCATTCTGCTTGACCCTAGTGACCTTTGCCCTAAGAAAACCTGATATCGGGGGACTTACAGATTCAGGCACACCTGGGTTTGAATTCTAGCTCCACCATCTACCACCCATAAGATTTAGGGCAAATCCCTCCATCTACGGGTCTATTTTTCTCATCTGTGACATGGGGATAATAATACCTCCTTCATAGAATATTTGTGCAGACACCCAGCACAGCGGTCAGAATCATTTCATGCACACTTAATCTGTTGCTTACTAGGGGTGGATGTAATGGGGCCCAGTTTAAACGGGCTCCCTTTTTTCCTGCCCTCCAAAATTACGATTTGCTTCTCTGGGTTTCAGCTTATCTTGAGTAAAATAGGGTGCTATGGAAGGACCTTTTTAGCTTGGGCTGGGGACTGCTCCATTGTAGAGAATGGCAGAGCAGGGGGTTTTGTCTCCATTTCAGAAAGGAGAGTCCTGAGGCTCAGAAAGGGCAAGATACTTGCCCAAAGTCACCCAGCACTATCGAGGCAGAGCAGCTACCACTTACTCACAGCTGTCTCTGAAGGCATAGCTGGGTGAGATTTGCTGCAATGCTAGGACTAAGGAGATGGGTGGTGTGGGCTGGAGCAGTCCAAGATAACTTCCTAGAAAGCCTCAAAGGATGGGAAAGATTTGGATTTGGCAAAACACTTAAGCTAGAGGCAGAATGTGGTAGAGAACAGTGGTTCTTGATTCAAGGTAGGGATACTATGTAAAACAAAAGGCAAGGGATGTATTCAACAAAGGATTTGCTGGAGTCTTTATTATACTTATGTACACTGTGTAACAGTCATGGAACTCTTTCCTTACCCAGTGCAGACTATCTTAGGGGTCTAGGGTAACATAGAATCTCTCTTGGGAAATACTGGCTTTGAGAAAGGAACATTTGCAGTTCTTTGATTTGGGGAAGTAGCTCCTCGAGTCTTTGATAGTGGAATATGAGATTCAAAGGAGTGACAGTAAGATGCAGTGGGAAGGGAATCTGTTACTTTTCACCTGTGTTGCTTTGGACAAATTTTCTTCCTTTACTGTATTTCTGTTTCCTGCTTTGAAATGGGCATAACAATGTCCCAGTCTCAAATAAGATAGTGGGTTGAAAGTCCTGAGTGAACTGAGAATTACTGTGTTGCTGGCAGGCCACTGGTCCAGAGGCCAGAATTTCCCTCACGTCAGTCCTATCCCCTCCCCTGCATCTGCTTCTCTGGACCCTCTCCACTCAACTAACACTGTCTCCTTGACCCACCAGAAAGGAGGCGTGGCATCGGGATTCAAGCACGTGGTACCCAATGAGGTGGTGGTGCAGAGACTCTTCCAGGTCAAAGGGCGGCGTGTGGTCCGTGCCACTGAGGTACCTGTGTCCTGGGAGAGCTTCAACAATGGTGACTGTTTCATCCTGGACCTGGGCAACGTGAGTCCTGCCTTGTTTGTTCCTAGGCCCACTGAGGTGCTCCTGGTCTGGCCAGGCCTGACTCTGGGGACATGGGTACACTCACATGAACATGCATAAACATGGGCAAGGCAAGATACAGGGGCCGTGTGCACTTTGTGTGAAGCAGACAGAGCCCCAGGTACAGATATTTCTGGTGTTCACAGGCTCCCACACATGTAGACTCAAGCTTGTCATGCACAGACCTCAAGGGCACACCAGATGCATAGTGTACTTGGACTTTGATTGACATATAGACTTCCTGATGCTTTCTGTTCATATGCACATCTTGTGTACCTTTTTACTTATAGTCACTTGCTTTTTACTTATAGTCACTTGAACCTTTTTACTTATAGTCACTTAGCAGCCATGGGTAAAAACTATAGGCTTGGACATATGTACAGTGAACGCCCACACATGTAGACTTGAGTGTGTTCTTTAAGGTCCCACATGTATGTGTATCATACATGTAGTTGCCCATGTACGTTTTATGTCAATGTGTGTGGAAGGCACTTACCTAGGCACCTTACAGATGTGTGATGCTTTGTACACACCACAAAACTCAGTGTGAGCACAGACCTGCAAATGGACATGGCCAGGCATTCTAGCCCACACCTCATGTATCTGTGGTTTGTGTATACTGTCCCCGCAGACGTAGGCACACACTGACCCAGTATAAGATTTTTATTAGTATAGTAGGCAGGCACACAGCAAAGTGTGAATCCTGAGTGTGCAGCTCAGTGGATTTCACAGCATGAATACACCCACGTCACACTAAATAAACAGACCCTCACCAACCCCTCCCTCCAGAACGGCCCATTTCCCTCTTCTGGTCCTTTCACTCCAAGAGCAACCATTACCCTGAACTTTCTCAGTAGCAGAGATTAGTTTTGCCTGTTTCTGAATGTTGTAGACGTGGACCTTTACTCTGACTTCTCTTGCTCAGCGTTACATTTCTGAGACTCATCCATACTGTTACATTTAGTTGTGGATTCTCCTTGCTTTCTAAGACTCCTTTGCATGGGTGTGCCATCATTTATTTATCCTTTACGATGTTGATGCGCATGTGGGGTAGTTGCTGGTTTGGGCTGTTACGAGTAGTGCTACTTTGAACATTGTTGCTCAGGCCTTTTGGTGTCTGAGTAAGGTATCAGGTACATTGAGCTTTGGCAGCTATGGCTGAATGGTTTTCCAAAGCGTTTGTTCCAGTTCACATTTCCCTCAGCAGGCAAACATTTTCCTGTACATTCTAGATGTCATTGTACCTATGACAAAAGACACGTCCCCAGACATGCTTTCACATCCCCTGGTTTGAGGGGTCACACTCATTGTACATGGGCAATGCACATGTACAAACCCTCACCTGCCGAGCACAGAGCAAGGCGAGCTTATGTACAATCCACAGTGTCCTCCCAGGCCTGTCGCTGGGCAGGGCTTATACAAAGACTGGGACACTGATTTACTGGGGTCTCTGTCTTCCAGGACATCTACCAGTGGTGCGGTTCTGACAGCAGCCGATTTGAAAGACTGAAGGCCACACAGGTGTCCAAGGGCATCCGGGACAATGAACGGAGTGGCCGGGCCCGAGTGCACGTGTCTGAGGAGGGTGCTGAGCCCCAGGCGATGCTCCAGGTGCCCATGGGGTGCAGGGTGGGGTCAGCATGGGGACAGGCTGCTCGTGACTTTCTTCCATTCTGTAGGCTATTTGAGGCGAATTTGAGAAAGTAATAAATTCTACCACCACCTCCCACCCCAGACTATTTTTCCACCAAGCCTGAATGCTGTAGGGATGGTGAGGATCAGCTTCCCTGGCCACTCTCCAGCAGGGGAGGCCAGGTCCTGGCAGAAGCTGAGGAAAAGGGGCTCCCGGCATCCCCTAAGAGCCCACGTGTGCTGGAGCGAGGCTAGAAAGAGACCACTAGGACCTAGGCCTCTCTTTGGTCCTCTAACTTTTCCTTGTAGTCAGCTGAGTGATGAGATTACCAGCCATTGTGCTTTGAGGACGTGTCGATAGCAAGGTTCACCAGGCAAAGGAGGAGACTGGGGGCTGCTCTGTTCCATGTCACTTGGCTCTTGCTTGTCTGGGAGCATCTAGTTCTAGTTTTTGGAAAGAGCAGAAGGGTGATTGTTGTGGGGAGGAGCCTGGGCACCAACCAGGGCTTGGGTGGGACAGTAGCTTGTTAAGGTTGGAAAGGCCCAGAATGGAGGAGTAAAAATCAGTTCAGAAATCACAGAGATTGAGATTCAAATTCTGACTTAGCCACCTAATAGCTATGTGTAAGTGACTTCATCTCTCTGGACCACAGTGATAATCTTTGTCTCCTGGCTTGGATGTGAGGATAAGGTGAGATCTTTTAAAACCACATAGTGAGGACCAGGCTTGGTGGCTCATGCCTGTAATCCTAGCACTCTGGGAGGCTGAGGTGGGTGGATTGCCTGAGCTCACGGATTTGAGACCAGCCTGAGTGAGACCCAATCTCTAAAAATAGCCAGGCATTGTGGTGGGCGCCGGTAGTCCCAGCTACTTGGAAAACTGAGGTAAGAGAATCACTTGAGCCCAGAAGTTTGAGGTTGCTATGAGCTATGATGCCATAACACTCTACCCAGGGCAATAAAGTGAGGCTCTGTCTCTAAGAAAATAAATAAATAAATAAAAATAGCTGGGCGTTATGGCAGGCGCCTGTAGTCCCAGATACTTGGGAGGCTCAGGCAAGAGAATCGCTTAGCTCAAGAGTTTGAGGTTGCTGTGAGCTGTGATGCTACGGCACTCTATCAAGGGTGACAAAGTGAGACTCTGTTTCAAAAAAAATAAAATAACCCAACAGTAAAAAAAAATTTTTTTTAATTAAATAGTAAAATAAAATAGGCTCGGCACCCATAGCACAGTGGTTATGGCATTGGCCACATGTACTGAGGCTGGTGGGTTCAAACCCAGCCCAGGCCAGCTAAACAACAACAACAGCTGCAACAACAACAACAAAAAAAATAGTCGGGTGTTGTGGCGGGTACCTCCCAGTGATTTGGAAGCCTGAGGCAAGAGAATTGCTTAGCCCAAGCATTTGAGATTGCTGTGAGCTGTGACGCCATGGCACTCTTATCAAAGGTAACAAAGTGAGACTCTGTCTCAAAGAAAAATAAAATAGCCCAACAATAAAAACAAAAATTAAAAAATAAAATAAAATAAGCTCAGTGCCTGTAGCACAGTGGTTTTAGAGCTGGCCACATGCACTGAGGCTGGTAGGTTCAGCTAAACAACAATGGGCCAGCTAAACAACAATGAAAACTACAACAACAATAAAAATAGCTGGGCGTTGTGGCAGGTGCCTATAGTCCCAGCAACTTGGGACTGAGGCAAGAGAATTGCTTAAGCCCAAGAGTTTGAGATTGCTGTGAGCTGTGATACCACTGTACTCTATTGAGGGCGACGTAGTGAGGCTCTGTCTCAAAAAGAAAAAAAAATGGCTTGGTGCCTATAGCTCTGCAGCTAGGGCACAAGCCATATACACCAGAGCTGGTAGGTTTGAATTCAGCTCAGGCCTGCCAAACAACAATGACAACTACAACCAAAAAATAGCCAGGCATTGTGGCGGGTGCCTGTAGTCCCAGCTACCTTGGAGGCTGAGGCAAGAGAATCGCTTAAGCCCAGGAGTTGGAGGTTGCTGTGAGCTGTGACACCACAGCACTCTACCCAGGGTGACATAGACTCTGTCTCAAAAAAAAAAATACATAAATAAAAAATAAAAGCAAGTACTGGAAGATGTTCAATAGCTGTAGTCATCACAATTACAAAGTGGAGTAAATATTGGAAGGGCTGTCCTGGAGTCAGAGGAGCAGAGATGTTCTCCCCCGGTTTTAGAAGTCAGCAAGGGAGGAGAGGACTTTTAATAGGCAGAACTGAGCCGAGACACAGTGGCTCATGCCTGTCATCCTAACACTCTGAAAGGCTGAGGTGGGCAGATTGCCTGAGCTCACAAGTTTGAGACCAGCCTGAGCAAGAGCAAGACCCCATCTCTAAAAATAACCAAGTGTTGTGGTGAGTGTCTGTAGTCCCAGGTACTTGGGAGGCTGAGACAAGAGGATCACTTGAGCCCAAGAGTTTGAGGTTGCTGTGAGCTATTATGCCATGGTACTCTGCCAGAGGCAAGAAAGTAAGACTCTGTCTCAAAAAAAAAAATAGGCAGACCTGGTTGGTCCCCACACACAGGTGTGTGAGCAGGGACAGGGATCTGTGGAGGGGTGTGGACCCTGTGTGGTCCTCGCCTAACTGGGAAGCTCACTCAGGAGCACAGGCCCCTCCCTCATGGCCACCCTTCCTCTCCATCTCCATCTCCTGCAGGTGCTGGGCCCCAAGCCAGATCTGCCTCCAGGTACTGATGACACAGCCAAGGAGGATGCAGCCAACCGCAAGCTGGCCAAGCTCTACAAGGTGAGCCCCTGCTGTACTGTCCCCTGGGTGTGGTGGGGTCAGGGCAGAGAGGCAGGAGAGTCTTCCCGGTTCCACTGCTGCAGGACCTTGAGCAGAGCTCCCTTTCCGGCCCTTGGCCTTCTCACTCCCCCAGGGGGCGCTCTTGTGCTTCTTTGTCTTCTTCACTAAGAATAGGAGAGCGCAGTGAACTCCAGACCTGTCAACTCTGATGTGGGATCTCTCTTTCTCTGGATCTCATTTCCTAATCTGTAAAGTGGGAGGAAGCACAGAAAGGTCAACTTTGTAGGGTTTGGGGGGAGTTCACAGAGAAAACTAAGGGAAAGTATCTTAGGAAAATACTTAGGGGAAAATACTACAGAAATGGTGTGTACACGTGTTGGGTGCAGGTTACAGTGAATGACCCTGGCACTTGGCTGAGCCCTGGGAGAAAGCCCAGTTATACTCATGTTGTGAGGCTGATTTGTGGTAAAACAAAATGGGGGTCCAGATTCCAATCACCTCCAAAGAAAAACCACATTACTGATTTCTTTTCTGATTATAAAGTAATACATGAGGCCAGGCACTGTGGCTCACGCCTGTAATCTTAGCACTCTTGGGAGGCCCAGGCAGGCAGATTGCTTGAGGTCATGAGTTTGAGACCAGCCTGAGCAAAAATGAGACCCTGCCTCTACTAAAACTGAAAAATTGAGGCAGGAAGATCACTTGAGCCCAGGAGTTTGAGGTTGCCATGGCCAAATAAATAAAGTAATACATGTTTATTGTTAAAAAATAGTGAGCAATTCTCAGGAATATAAAAAGAAAAGTGAATGCAATTTCACTAGTTTAAGAGAACTGGTATGATTTTTTAAATGTGTTTTAATTATAAAAGTGACAATACTCAATATAAAAAATCATCCCCTCTTCTTCATGGGTACCATGGTTACATTGTTCCCATTTTGGTAAAAGAACACATCTTTGTCCAGACACATCATTACTTTTACTTTTCCATTTCTGTTTCATATGACTAGATCCAAACTATTTATGCTGATCTGGCCTTCTTTTTTTTTCCAGTCAAAATGGTCTGGAATATCTTTCTATAATAATCATCTACAATCAGGGGTGTCCCAGCTTTTTTCTTTTCTGCTGCACATTGGAAGAATAAGAGCTGTTGGCTGGGCACGGTGGCTCACACCTATAATCCTAGCACTCTGGGAGGCCAAGGCAGGTGGATCGATTAAGGTCAGGAGTTCGAGACCAGCCTGAGCAAGAGCAAGACCCAGTCTTTACTAAAAATAGAAAAACTAGCCAGGCGTTCTGGTGGACACCCATAGTCCCAGCTACCCAGAAGGCTGAGGCAAGAAGGTCTCTCCATCCCAAGACTTTGAGGTTGCTGTGAGCTATGATGCCATGGCACTCTACCCAGGGCACAGAGTGAGACTTTGTCTCAAAAAACAACAACAACGAAAAACCCCCCAAAACCCCACAAGTGATTCTGCAGCATCAGTTGGGATGGGGGTGGGGGAGGTAGTGGAAGCCTTAGGGGTGAGTGTCCACTGACGGAGGCTCACATGGTGGCTCCCTCTCCCTCATCCCCTCAGGTCTCCAATGGCGCAGGCACCATGACTGTCTCCCTTGTGGCTGATGAGAACCCCTTCGCCCAAGGGGCCTTGCGGTCAGAAGACTGTTTCATCCTGGACCATGGAAAAGATGGGAAAATCTTTGTCTGGAAAGGTACTGGGGACAAGGGAAGGATCCCAACTGGCCTCGAGGACCTTGGATGGGGTGCCCTGCAGCTTCTAGCAACTCAGCTCCTAGACAAAGTAGAGCCGTGTGTTGGAGGCACCTCAGTGCAGTGGAAATCAGGAGTCTGGGGCTAATAACCTGGCTTTGCAATTGATAAGTTGTATGATCTTGAGCGCTTTCTTTTTTTTTTTTTTTTTGCAGTTTTTGGCCGGGGCTGGGTTCGAACCTGCCACCCCTAGTATATGGGGCCCTACTCCTTGAGCCACAGGCACCGCCCAATCTTGAGCATTTTCTTACCTTCTCTGGGCTCAGATTCCGTATCTGGGCTAAAATGAGTGTTTTCCCAAGTGCATTATAATAACAGTTCTCTGAGAGGTTAATATGTCACAGCACTTTACCGAGGGCAACATAGTGAAACTCTATCTAAAAAAAAGAAAAAGAACAGTAGGAGTGGTCAGTGCTGGGCGTCTCCGCCTTGGCTGTCCACAGTGCACCACTGGACATTAGGATGCGGCGGATCTCAGGCCCTGACCCTCCATTGCCTCCTCTCGCCAACAGGAAAGCAGGCCAACATGGAGGAGAGGAAGGCTGCCCTCAAGACAGCCTCTGATTTCATCTCCAAGATGAACTACCCCAGGCAGACCCAGGTGAGCCTTGGGGCCAGGTAGGACAGGAGGGATGGTCCAGTTTGGGGAGAATGAACCGGGCTGCGGTGCAGTAGAGTCCTGCCCTCAGTGTGCACGGGGTATCTGAGGTTCCCCTGAGGAGCCCTGCTGGGAACCCAGCCACATCCGACTCCTCCCTGACTCGTTCTCAGGTCTCCATCCTTCCTGAGGGCGGTGAGACCCCACTGTTCAAGCAGTTCTTCAAGAACTGGCGGGACCCAGACCAGACAGATGGCCTGGGCTTGGCTTACCTGTCCAGCCACATCGCTAATGTGGAGCGGGTACCATTCGACGCTGCCACCCTGCACACGTCCACTGCCATGGCTGCCCAGCACGGCATGGATGACGACGGCACAGGCCAGAAACAGGTACCTCCAGGGGCTGGGCGGGCACATCCAGGCCCCTTCACCTCACTCCTTCCTGGGCACATCTGGTCCACACACTGCCTCCTCTCCTCTGAGGATGTTTCTCCATGAAATTTCAACCACAGTTTTAGTAGGTGAGATTCTTTGGTGTTAACTTATTTTTTACATTCTGTGTACCCGAGCACCTACTATGTGCAAAGCCCAGTGCCATGGGTCTCAGACTTCACCTTGCCCTAAGGATTGCCTGATTTGGGAGGGGAGGTGACCACAGCCACAGCTGATTGCTCAGCCCTGTGGGAGCACAGGGCTCACAGGGACAAGGGAAGGGCAGTAGGGGCAGCTAGTCAGGTCAGCCTGCATGGAGACAGGGACCCTGGAGTTGGGTCTCAGAGTAGGATAGGAGTTTACTGTTGGAGAGGAAGAGTGGAGAGCATTAGGCAATCCAGGTAGGACTTGTATGTTTGGGGAGGAGGGAGCTGTCCCAGGAGGCTAGTGCCATGACACCCTGTGGCACACTGGTGTGCCATGAGAGGATCTAGTTGTGAAAAATTTTAAAGATCATTAATTATTTTCAAAAGAAGTTCAAAGAACAGTTAAGTATATTCTTTTTTTTCTTTCTTTTTTGATTAACATAATTTAAGTGTGCTGCAGAAGTTTAAATATAGGTTCCAGCATACCATGAGATAAAAAAGGTTGAAAAACACTGCTATAATGATTGGGGTACTAGTAAGAATTGTTTCTTTTTATTTTTTTTTAAATCAGAAACGTGGCAGGTTCAGTCCTGTGCTTTAGAAACTGGCTGTGAGAATGAGTTGGAGACAGGAATTCGAAAGTGGTGTGAGCCCATGAAGTGGTGGTTCTAATAGTTTAGGGGAGAGAAAGCAATGACTTTGAGACTGAGAAGGTCACAGTGGGGAAGAGGAGGTGGGGGCAGGTTCAGAGATGGTTAGGAGGTAGAATCCGCTTCAGGCAAACAGTGATTCCATTCCTAATGATAGCAATGACAAAAAGTGTTAGTTTTCATTTATTATTGTTTCCATCATTGGTAGCCGTGTTACTCATTCATTACTTCAATAGGTGAGGAAGATGCAATGACAATGTTCAGGGTGGGTGGTGAGGACAGAGCCCTGGCAGCCTGGCTGTGTGACCTGGGGTGAATTAAGGAATTTCTTTGAGCCTCGCTTCCTCGGCTGTAAAATGGGGCTTCATCCCACTGCATCACCTTCAAGAATGTTGAAGATCCAGGGCGGTGCCTGTGGCTCAAGGAGTAGGGCGCCAGTCCCATATGCCGGAGGTGGCAGGTTCAAACCTAGCCCCGGCCATAAAAAACCAAAAAAAAAAAAAAAAAGAATGTTGAAGATCCAGAGACTAAGATCCCTTTTCCTGGGACTTGGAGACTCATTGTCTCTGTAGCACCACCAGGTGGCCCTGCAGGGCCTCAGACCACATGGAAAAAGTGGTGTCACCAGAGATCCGGGAAGAAACCAGCCAGCAGGGGTCATTCCAAGGTCACCTCGTGATGGCCCTGCCTCTGGAGGTGGCCTGTGAAATTCAGGCAGTGCAATAATGATGCAGATATTGGTAACGTTAGTAATACAATAATGATAATTATAGTAAGAAGAGTAGCTGCTGCTGTGCTAGACTTTCATGAGTAAACTCATCTGAGCCTCAAAACAAGGCTTTGAGGTAGGTATTGTTATTATCTTCATTTTTCAGCTGAGAAAGCTGAGGCTCAGAGAGGTTAAGCAAGTTGTCCAAGGTCACAGGACTGCTGAGGGGTGAAGCCTGATATGGAATCTGTGGATCTGTGTCTGGCTTTTAACCCTCACCATGCCACATCTGTGAGGAGCTCCGCGAGGTGCAGGGAGGCTCAGGGCGGGGCAGGGTGTGAGGATCCAGAGCAGGAAACTGGGATTGAGTCCCAACCCCGCCTCCTAGTGGCTCTGTGATTTGGGCAAATTATTTAACCCTAGTCTCAGCCAAATTACAAGAAACTCATCCTATGGTCTGACCACAATCTACCCTATTGCTGTTTCCCAGTTGGGCTGAGTTGAGGGGTAAAGATACCCACACGGTTTTTGACTCCAGCTTTGTTTTGGCAGATCTGGAGAATTGAAGGCTCCAACAAGGTGCCAGTGGACCCTGCCACGTATGGGCAGTTCTATGGAGGTGACAGCTATATCATTCTGTACAACTACCGCCATGGCAACCGCCAGGGACAGATCATCTACAACTGGTGAGAGCCTGGGCCCTGTGGTGTGTGTGGAGTGGAGCATGGGGGATACTGATGGGCCCAGAGCACAGCAGGGAGGGGAGAGCAGTGAGCAGGGAACGCTGAGGGCATGAAGGCCAGCATGGGACTGCCACACCCCCGGGAAAGACAGTCCCACAGGGCAATACCACTTGACTTATTTCTCCAAACAACTTTTAAGCTGTTCTCATCAAAATATTACAAGTCCCTTGTAGGAGATATGGTCAATGGAAAGAAACAAATAAACAAACTGGGTGCCATAGTTCAATGGTTAGAGCCAGATACCAGGGGTGGCAGGATTGACCCTCACCTGGGCCTAACAAAAATAAGAAAAAAAAAAAAAGAAACAAACAAACAGAATATCTCCCAAGTCCATACCAAGTGCTCTGCATATCTGTAGGAAGTTTAATCTTCCTACAGATATTTTTTAATCTTCCTACAGATATTTTTTAATTCGAACATTATTTTATTTATTTATTTATTTTTGAGACAGAGTCTCACTATGTCACCCTTGGTAGAGTGCTGTGGTGTCACAGCTCACAGCAACCTCAAATTCTTGGGCTTAAGTGTTTCTTTTACTTCAGCCTCCCAAGTAGCTGGGACTACAAGTGCCTGCCACAATGCACGGCTATCTTTTGTTGCAGTTGTTGTGTTGTTTAACAGGCCTGGACCAGGTTCGAACCCACCAGCCCTAGTGCATGTGGCTGGTGCCCTAACCACTGAGCTACAGGTGCCAAGCCTAAAACATTGTTTTAATAGGCTGGGAGTGGTGGCTCACTCCTGGAATCCTAGCATTCTGGGAGGCTGATTCCTGAGCTCCGGAGTTCGAGACCAGCCTGAGCAAGAGCAAGACCCTGTCTCTAAAAATAACTAGGCATTGTGGCAGGCACCTGTAGTCCCAGCTACTCGAGAGGCTGAACTAGAGGATCGCTTGAGCTCAGGAGTTTGAGGTTTTTGTGAGCTATGACGCCATGGCACTCTACCCAGGGTGACAAAGTGAGACTGTCTCAAACAAATAAACAACATTATTTTAAAAATTCTTTTAAAAACAGAGAATACGAGGTCAGGCACTGAGGCTCACACTTGGGAGGCTGAGGCGGGTGGATTGCCTGAACTCATGAGTGTGAGACCAACCTGAGCAAGAGCAAGACCCTCTAAAAAATAGCTGGGCGTTGTGGCGGGTGCCTATAGTCCCAGCTACTTGGGAGGCTGAGGCATGAGAATTGTTTTAGCCCAAGAGTATGAGGTTGCTATTAGCTGTGCCACCAGAGCACTCTACCGAGGGTGACAAAATAAGACTGTCTCAAAAACAAAACAAACAAACCAAAAGCAGAGAGTACCTTCACATGGTCCAAAATTCGGAACAAAATAAAAAATAAAAAGGTATTTATTGAGAAATCTCATTCCCACTCCTGTCTCTCTTTTCCCCATTCTCCAAACTCTGCCCTTTTCTGAGTAATCCTCTTCCATTAATTTCTTTATCCCCTTGAGGCAACTCTTTATGCAGATATAAGCAAACATGACTCATATTCCTAATTCTCTCCCCTCCTTACGTAAAAGATAGTGTACTGTGAGTGTTGTGCTGCCACTGGCTTTTCTGACTCAATTCTTTCTGGAGATCCGTCCATGTCAGTACACAGAGCTTCCTTGTGCCTCTTCTTCTTCTTGTTTTTCTTGGTCTTAGTCTTTCTTCTTTTCTTTTCTTTCTTTCTTCCTTCTTTCTTCTCCTTCTTCTTCTTCCTTACACTGCAGAATATTCCTTCAACTATACTGTAGTTGACCTAAGAAAGGCCTTGCTGGTGCATACTTGGATTGCTTCCAGTCTTTTGTTGCTATTACAAGCACTGCTGGGATTAGTAACCTCGAACAAACAGCATTTTGAATGCGTAGAGAAATATCTTTAGGGTAAGTTCCCAGAAGTGGGATTGCTGAGTCAAAGAGCAAATGCCCTTGTCATTTTGATAGATAGTCCCCAATTTCCCTTGATGATATCTGTAGCCTTTTACATTCCCACGTGTGAGAGCGCCTGTTTCCCTATGTCCACACCAGTCGACTTGTCCGACTTCTAGATGTCTATCCACGTTACGGTTTATAAAATGATCCCTCAGCGTACTTTTTATTTGTGTTTCTTTTACTAGGCAATCTCGAGCTTTTTGTTAGATTATTGACTGTTGGATTTCTTCTTCTTTAAAATTTTTTATTTGGAAATACTTTTAGACTTGCTGAAAAGTTGCAAAAACAGTACAGACAGTTCTTGTTACTCAGCTTCCCATTTCTTCACATCTTACATAACCACAGTACAGTTAGCACAACCAGGAAACTACCATGAGGACAATGTGCTTTACCAATCTTTAGATGTTCCTTCAGTTTCACTGGTTTCCCCACTCAGTTCCTTCTTCTGGTCGAGGATCTAGGATGCCACATCCTCGTCACGTCTCCTTTGACAGTGCCTCAGTCTTTCCTTTTCTTGTGACCTTCACCCTGTTGAGGTGTACTGGTCTGTTATTTTGTTGAATGACTCTCAATACAGACCGTTAAAAACAGTTTAAAATTTTCTTTTTAGGCCAGGTATGGTGCTCCACGCCTGTAATCCTAGCCCTCTGGGAGGCCGAGGCAGTTGGATACCTTGAGCTTACAAGTTTGAGACCAGCCTGAGCAAAAGCGAGACCCCTTTTCTACTGAAAAACATAGCAAAACTGAGGCAAGAGGATCGCTTGAGCCCAAGAGTTGGAGGTTGTTGTGAGCTATGACGCCACGGCAACAGCTTCAGACTCTGTCTCAAAAAAAATTTTTTTTCTCTTTACTGAATTAGCTGGGCATGGTAGGGGTGGGGGTGCTGGTAGTTCCAGCGACTCAGGAGGCTTAGGCAGGAGGATGGCTGGAGCCCAGCAGTTTGAGGTCATTGCGAGCTAGGCTAAGGACACAGCATTCTAGCCCAGGCAAGAGAGCAAGACTCCTGTTTCACAGAGAAAAAAATTTTTGAATTCATTAACAAAAGCTTTTTCTTTTTTAAAGTTAGCTGCGTTTGGGGTGGCGCCTGTGGCTCAGTCAGTAAGGCGCCAGCCCGATATACCAAGGGTGGCAGGTTCAAACCCAGCCCTGGCTGAACTGCAACCAAAAAATAGCCGGGCGTTGTGGCGGGCGCCTGTAGTCCCAGCTACTCGGGAGGCTGAGGCAAGAGAATCACTTAAGCCCAGGAGTTGGAGGTTGCTGTGAGCTGTGTGATGCCATGGCACTCTACCGAGGGCCATAAAGTGAGACTCTGTCTCTAAAAAAAAAAAAGTTAGCTGCGTTGACACGTTGATTTGTCAGATTTTGTTTGCTTATACAGATAACATATTGGTTGTGGGAAATTTAGACAATATAGGAAGAAGATAGGATAGAAAAGCTAAATTCCCCTCAACCTTCCCTCTAAGGGCCATCGCCACCGACATATGTGGTGAACATCTGTACAGGCCTCTGCACATGTCCCCATGAGGCTAAATCACCTGATGTCTTTTCCTACAAATGGGTGCGTGTCACACTTGGGATTCTCTGGCCCGCCTTTCCACCTGCAGAAATTCCTGGCTACTTTTCTGCATCTCATATTTGAGTCTTGGAGAGCCTTCTGTTGTGGCTGCCCAGCGTGGGATGACCGAGCTTGTCCCTGGGAGGCACCTTTAGGATCAGAATCCGTTTGTTGTGCCTGTGTGAGAAAGCAAGATGCTGAGCCGAGAGGTTGAGTGATGGTTTGGTTCCTGGCTCTGGCTGCTCCTGAGAGGTCCCTTTCCCTGTCTCAGTTTCATTGGTGCTGAGCCTCACTTCCTTTTCCAGGCAGGGCGCCCAGTCTACCCAGGATGAGGTCGCTGCATCTGCCATCCTGACCGCTCAGCTGGATGAGGAACTGGGAGGTACCCCTGTCCAGGTGAGCCCAGCCCATTGCTTTGTCCATGTGTTCCCTCATGAGTCTGTCCATCCACCCATCCATCCATCCTTTCGTGTAACAGGTATTTCTACATGCCTGACACTACATGTGGACCATGGACATGCAGCCCTAATGGGTTTTATAGTCTGGAGGGGAGGATAGACTTGCAACAGACCTGCACGCCATGGGTGTGTGATCACACACTGTGACAATGATAGGACCCCATGGAGAGGGATGCAGGAGAGGTGGCATGGCTGGGAAGCTAGGGGGATGGACATGGAGCCAGCCCACTTGGATGTGGATCCTTTCCTCACCTCTGGGCAACCGTGGTCAGTCACCTCGCCTTCTGTGCCTCTGGGTTCTCAAAATGGGGCTAATAGAGCCATCTCTCAGGATTGGGAGTTAACATTTTTAGAGTCATGCCTGGCAAATAATAGGCCCCTCCTTTATTTGTGTGTGTTAAGTGTAAGGAAGGATCTAATTGGATTAGAACCTCCCTCCCCCACCTCAAGGAAGGGAAACTTTAGCTGAGATCTAATGGATGGATGTGCAGGAGTTGGCAAAGAGGGAGGGAGAGTACATTTCAGGTCGAGGGAAGAGTGGATGCAAAGGCTCTGTGCTAGGAAGGGGCATTGGGTATTATAGTTCCATGATATGGGGCTGGAGAAGTGCTCAGAAGGGCTCAGCTTCCACAGTGAGGATGTTGACCTTGATCCTGACCTTGAACAATAGGAAGTTACTGAATGATAAATCTGAGGTGCAGGGATTTCTGCCTTAGAAGGGCACTCTGGATACAGTTGGGGTCCTGGAGTTGCAGCAGAGCCAGATTGTGGGGATGTAGGGGAGGCAGAGGACCTGTGCTCTCTCCATCCCACCCTTTGGGGTACACAGGGCTCTAAATTTTATGTGGGACTGGTGCTCTGACCTGTGACCATGGCAGTCTAGGTGCTGGGCAGTAAGTGAGGTGATGACTATCTTAGCTCATCTCATGCTGACAATAGCTTGGGAGTAGCATCCTTAGCCACATTTTTCAGAGGTTGAGGCACATGTCCAAGTCCTCACTCTCAGGGTGGAGTTGGGATCTGAGCCAGGACACAGCAGTGATGAGTCATGGTGGGAAAGTGACCACAGTACCCCCAGCACACACGTGAGGTTATTTTCTGGATTAGCCAGCTGGCTATACCTCGAGTCTGAAGTTAGGTTGGCACACAGGGAAGGAATAAATGTGACCTATCTTGGCATACATTTTGCCCACCTCCCTCCTACCACTAAGCTCCTGACTTCAGCCTGCCTCTGTGGTGCACTGGCTGTGCAGGAGAGGGTCTCACCAGATCTGGAAGGTTCCATTCTCACCATTCCACCAACTTGCATGCTCAGGGCTGACGTCACCATTCTGGAAGAATGTCCACGAACAATCCCTGTGCTTCCTTTTAAGGGAATATTTGCAAACATAGGCTCTCCTGGTTCTTGGACCAGAAACAGGGTCAGCAAGGCGTCCTCATGAGGGCAAAGTAGAGGGGGAGAGTGGCTGAGGCAGGGCCCCGGGGACCTCAGGCAATAGTGTTCCCTCCGACCTTCCTAGAACTCTGGGTTCCCTGCCCAGTGCCTGTGCATTGTAGGGTCACGCTCTGTGCCACATAGAAGGACTGATATCCCCCCACCCCAGCTTCCCTGACTCTCTTCCATCTCCCTGCCAGAGCCGTGTGGTCCAAGGCAAGGAGCCTGCCCACCTCATGAGCCTGTTCGGCGGGAAACCCATGATCATCTACAAGGGTGGCACTTCCCGTGAGGGTGGGCAGACGACCCCTGCCAGTACCCGCCTCTTCCAGGTCCGGGCTAACAGCGCTGGAGCCACCCGGGCTGTTGAGGTAACACCCAGCTCCTGGACCACAGGAGAGACTGATCTCCCTGAAACCTCCCAGGCTCCAGGGGCAGATCCCAGGAACAGGATTGGGTAGGATTGGGTGAGGGGCTAAGAAGCAACTTTCTGTATCTTCCTGCTCTGGCAGCAGGATTGTCAGTCTTGGACTTTCCCCTGTTTCAAGGACCTCCAATGCCCCTTGCACACCTTGCATAATGGACAGCTCACAACCTACCACACAGTCCATCCTCTGCAATCTGGATGCAGTTCCTAATTATGTTCCAGTTGGCTACTATCTCTTAGCAGACACATCTGGAAGGCCCAGATCTGGATGTAATTCTCCAGGATGGTCTGAAAAGTCTTGAAGAGAATGGGACTGCCACGTCCTTTGTTCTGGGCACTCAACTTCTGATGATGCAGCCCAGAATTCTAGAATCATCTTGGCTAGTCACAGTGCATCAGTGACTCCTGGGAGTCAGCTAAAGCTTATCAGTGTCCAGAGTCCATGCTCTCAGCTCTGATGGGCTCTGTTCCTCCATGCCCTCCCTCCCCCAAGAACTGCAGGGTCTCTTGGGCTATGAAGAGGGGGCTGAGAGCTTTTGGTCTGATTCCTAATTAACCAAGCACAACCTTACCAGATCATCCCTAAGGCTGGTGCACTGAACTCCAATGATGCCTTTGTCCTGAAAACCCCCTCATCTGCCTACCTGTGGGTGGGTGCAGGAGCCAGTGATGCAGAGAAGAAAGGGGCCCAGGAGCTGCTCAAGGTGCTGCGTGCCCAACCTGTGCAGGTGGCAGAAGGCAGTGAGCCAGGTAGGAGCTGGGGCCAAGCCAGGGTGGAGACTGCTGCTGCTGAGGTTCTCTTCTTAACTTGTGCTCAGGGCTCTATATCCCCTTCCCTCCCCAGTACCCGTCCCCTAATGTGTGTTAAATAAAAATGGTTCTATGGTCAGTGGGAGGGAGGTCTCCAGGTGTTAAAGAAAGGAGAGCTCAATGTGGGCTGGGCCAGTCAGGGAAGCCTGCAGGAGGAGCGGTCACTTGCTAGGAAGCCTTAAAAGAGGGTAGGGGGGACAATTTCTGGAGTCTCCATGGATAGAAATGCAAAAAGCCTGCCCTGTTTCCAGAACATAGGTTGGGAACATTTTCCCTATGCCAGCCCTCCGTCTTTCTGCTATTTTTCTGAGCTCATTCTTTTTTTTTTTTTTTTGAGACAGAGTCTTGCTTCGTCGCCCTCAGTAGAGTGCCCTGGCATCACACAGCTCACAGCAACCTCAAACTCTTGTGCTGAAGCGATTCTCTTGCCTCAGCCTCCCGAGTAGCTGGGATTATAGGCGCCCACCACAATGCCTGGCTATTTTTAGTGACAGGTTCTTGCTCTGGCTCAGGCTGGTCTCTAACCCATGATCTCAGGCAATCCACCCATCTCGGCCTCCCAGAGTGCTAGGATTACAGATGTGAGCCACTATGCCTGGCCTCTGAACTCATTCTTTTCTGCTTGATGCTTAATAACAATGGGGAATAATGACTTAGTCTAAAGCAGCTCTGTCCAGTTGAAACTTCTGAGGATGGACATGTTCTGTATCCACCAGCTCCAACTTGGTAGCCACTAGTTGCCAGGGTCCTGCCCCAGGGGCAGGGCCCTTTAAGACCTTTAAGACCTGTGGAGCTGGCAACAATTGACTGAAGAAAAATAAAGTTTCTATAAATAAAATAAAATAAAATAAAAACAACATGCAGAATATAGTTTTCAAAGGTGAGAACACAGGGACCACTGCCAGTTTGTGGGGTTCCAGCAAGTGGCCCTGAGTGTTTGTTCCACTCGGCTTTTATTGAAGGCTTTTATCTCATGTAGCCCAAAGGGTAAGCTGAGGAAGGGAATAAAAATGTCAGCAGTTTCCCTGAGTAAGCATGTTAGTTCTTATTCTATCTATAATCATTAACTTTAAAGGTTAAGCAGCCTTGGGAAATCCGAAACCTGAGCCTTGTGTGGGGGCAGCCTCCTGTCTGTGGTCAGGCACACAGATTGCCTGGGGGAGGTTAATCCCCACGAGTTCACTGTGGAGCAGATGCCCCGACAGCATCAGGCTCCTCTGAAGAATCTGATATCCACTCAGAGGCGTCCACCTCTGTCTGTTGGGGTACAAGCCCCCCATGCCCATATTTCAGAGCTCCAGCTGTTCCCTTGATCTCTGCTCTGGCCACAATACAAATCCCCACCAGGACTATTTACTTTGATTGCTGTGGCCTGGTTAATGTTTCTTGCCAGGCTTTGCACGTAGGCACCTCCTACAGCTATTATCTTCTTCAGAGTGTTTACAGACCCAGCAGGGGCATTTGCAAGCTGTATCCCTCACAGGCCAGACTTCTAGGAAAAGCAAGAACTGCTCAGATTAAGTAATTTAGCTGCTGGTTTAAAAGTAAACTAGCAGGTGGCTCCTGTAGGTCAGTGGATAGGGCGCCGGCCACTACTCGGTGAATTCAAACCCGTCCCAGGCCAGCTAAAATCAACAATGACAACTGCAACAATAACAAAAAAATAGCCGGGTGTTGTGGCGGGTGCCTGTAGTCCCAGCTACTTGGGAGGCTGAGGCAAGAGAATTGCTTAAGCCCAAGAGTTTGAGCTTGCTGTGAGCTGTGATGCCACAGCACTCTACCCAGGTCGACATAGTGAGACTGTCTCAAAAAAAATAAATAAATAAAAGTAAACCAGCTAAACTCTTTTTATTCTGCCTTGTTCAGCTTATTTCTCTGTTTTTCCTTTTTTTCTGGGGGTGTTTTCTCTTGCCAAGAATGGGGTTTTCGGGGCGGCACCTGTTGCTCGGTCAGTAAGGCGCCGGCCCCATATACCGAGGGTGGCAGGTTCAAGCCCAGCCTCGGCTGAACTGCAACCAAAAAATAGCTGGGCGTTGTGGTGGGCGCCTGTAGTCCCAGCTACTTGGGAGGCTGAGGCAAGAGAATCGCTTAAGCCCAGGAGTTGGAGGTTGCTGTGAGCTGTGTGATGCCATGGCACTCTACCGAGGGCCATAAAGTGAGACTCTGTCTCTACAAAAAAAAAAAAAAGAATGGGGTTTTTGGTCCCCATTCTGTCTGCAACTAGTCACATCTGGTTACTGAGCACTTGAAATGTGACCAGTGGACATTGGTGGAAATGAGGAACTAAACTTTGAATTGAATTTTAATGAATTTAAACCCAAATAGCCACATGTGGACAGAGCAGGTATAGGCAGCTGGAATAGTGGGAAGAATGTGGAGATTGGAGTTGGACAGGATTTGCATCTTGGTTTTGCCACTTGCCACTTACTAGCTGTGTGACTTTGAGTGTGTTGCTCAACCCCTCTGAGCCTCAGTCATCTCATTTGTTGAGTGGAGGTAATTATCCCAGTACCACAGTGCTGCGTGCTCTCGTCAAGCCTGAAGTCTCCCCGGCTGCGCGTCTCCTGTTGGGTCTGCCCTCTCTGGGCCTCTGTTTCATCACCTTTGAGTTCCCTCAGGCCTCTCTCTTGATCTCTTGACCCCCCGGGATTTTAAGATTCAGGGAGAGGATGGAGAGCAATTGCTTGGGCTTTACAGAGCTTGTTCCAGTGTCTGATGAGAGGCGTGAGGGTGGTAGATAGGGGCATCCCTCAGCAACCGGTGTGGCCTCCCCTCACAGACGGCTTCTGGGAGGCACTGGGCGGGAAGGCTGCCTACCGCACGTCCCCACGGCTGAAGGACAAGAAGATGGATGCCCACCCTCCTCGCCTCTTTGCCTGTTCTAACAAGATCGGACGCTTTGTGGTGAGTCCCTGTGGAACTCGCACTCCTGCCTTCCTCTTGGGACGTGGGTTCCCAAGGCCAGTCGTCAGTGGAACAGAAACACTTCTGATGGCACAGCCCAGAGGCGGGAGCCCTCTTGCCAATGGGAACTGGCTCTGCAACTCTCGGCGGAAGGGGGGAAAGCAGAGGAAGCCTACCCGGGGGAGGGAAGATGTCTCCCCCATGCTCCCTCACTATCCTCTTTTGTTCCTTCCCAGATCGAAGAGGTTCCCGGCGAGCTCATGCAGGAGGACCTAGCTACTGATGATGTCATGCTTCTGGACACCTGGGACCAGGTAAGTGAAGGCTGCCATCTGTGCCTGAGGGTTGGGGCGGAGGAGCTAGATGCCAGTTCTGAGACTGAAAAGAGGCAATGTCAGCTATTGCCGGAAAAGTCTCTGGGCTGCTGCAAGTCACTTCCCCTTTCTGAGCCTCCTTTTCCTCCTCTGTAAAATGGGAGTGGTGTTATCTACCTTGCAAGTACGATCACCTTGAAAACTGCAAAAAGTATCACATATGTGCAAATCAGATGACCTTGATCATTCTCTCCCAGGCCTTCGGGGTGGGTGAACTCTATTACTATAAAACTGTCAGTAAAGAAAGTCGAACTTAGCAGCATCTCGTGAGCAGGAATAAAACTGCTCGGTGTCAGGTTTTGAAGTGCCTCCCCTGTTGTGGAGGGCTGTGGGCTCTCTCTGCTTCATCTCCTGGGGAAGGCTATTGTGTAGGATTTAGCAGGGCTGATGGAATTCATTTATTGAACTAATATTAATTGAGCACCTGCTTTGTGCCAGGCTCTTCATGTTTTAGATGCTGAGGGTAGAGCAATGAATAAAGTAGGTTTTCCTGCCCTCCCAGGCCTTACTTACGTTCTCATGGGAGGGGTCAAGGTTATAGAGTGTCTGGCCACAAAGGCAAAGATGTTCCTCTTCCAACTGGAATCCCCAGTTAGAAGATTGGGACCAAAAAGGTTTGCAGCTTGAGCCCTTCAGTTCTTGTCATTGATTAAGCTATTGGCTGCTTCATCTGTTTGTTTATCTGTTAGTTATTCACTCAGCCATTATTTATTCAACACCATTATCTTTCAGGAAAGACAATGCTGAGTTCTGAGAATCCCACAATGAGCAAACACAATGTCTACCTTTGAGGGGCGTCCAGTGTCGTAGGGAGCACATTTGTAAATAAGTAACCAAATCCCATATTTTATTGTCTCACGCCATTTTATCAGTGCCAGCTGCTGTTTAAAATAATATTTTGTATATGCATAAAAATCAGCTGAATAGATTTTTATCTGTAACAAAACTTGTAAGGAAGCTCAAAATGGTGGTAGGAGTGGTGGGTTGTTTTTATTCCAAGCCTTAGACCCATGTTGGCTAAGACACACACAGTAGACTCTCAATGCACATTTGCTGGATGAATAAATGAGAGAAAATATATTTGGCTGCTCATGTATTGAACAAATAAATATCCTTGAAGGGATAATTCATTTTCCTAAAATTTAGAAAGAAATCTCACACTCCAAGTCTGATGGCACTTGGTTGGCAATGTTAGTGAGTGAAGCAGGCAGGGATGGGGAAACATGGAGAGTGGTGAGGGCTGAGGAAAACTAGAACTGCTCAGTTTCACCCCAGTGAGGGTAAAGGCCCAGGTTTCCAGATCCACCTTTGTTTTTTTGGAGACAGAGTCTCACTTTGTTGCCATCAGTAGAGTGCTGTGGCATCATAGCTCACAGCAGTGAGTATGTTGCCTCAGCCTCCTGAGTAGCTGGGACTACAGGCGCCTGCCACGATGCCCGGTTATTTTTTAGATATGGGGTCTTGCTCTGGCCGGGGCTGGTCTTGAACCTGCCTCGGCCTCCCAGAGTGCTAGGATTACAGGCGTGAGCCACAAAAGGCCCAGATCTGCCTTTTGTTTTGCTTTTTGAGACAGAGCCTCACTCTGTTACCCTGAGGTTGAGTACTGTGGTGTCATAGCTCACGTCAACCTCAAACTCTTGGGTTTAAGTGATTCTCTTGCTTCAGCTTCCCAAGTAGCTGGGACTATAGGTGCCCACCATAATGCCTGGCTAGTTTTTCTGTTTTCAGTAGAGACAGGGTCTTGCTCTCACTCAGGCTGGTCCTGAACTCCTGAGCTCAAGCAAACCACCTGCCTTGGCCTCCCAGAGTGCTAGGATTACAGGTGTGAGCCACCATGCCCAGCCCGTCTTCTCCCATGTTTTAAAAGAAGTTAGAAATCTAGATTTTTGTGTCATCAATTGTTAACTAACTTTGTTTAAAAAGACATTGTAAGCCAATTTGGGGTGGTGGGTAGGCAAATAAACCATGTTGTAGGTGGCCAGTTTGCGATCTCTGTTCCACATCCTTCTGATCATAGTCTGTGGGCTCTGTCAGCCAAGGGCTTTGTCTAGTCTGACAACCTGGCTCCTCCCTGTCCTACCTCCAGCCGTGAATTTGGTCAGCAGCCCTCATGTACCTGTCATTTCACATCTCACCTTCAGGTCTTTGTCTGGGTCGGAAAGGATTCTCAAGAAGAGGAGAAGACAGAAGCCTTGACCTCTGGTGAGGATCTAAGTCCCTATGGGTCTGTTGCATGTGGGCTGGTGGGAGCAGCTTCCTACCTGGCTCTGGTCATTGGCATCAATGGCCTGGGGTCTTCTTTGTCTATGGTCAGCCCCACATAAGCCCTGCCTGGGGTAGTGAAATACAGATCAGAAATCTTGAGGCTTTCTGTTCCAGAGGAAGGAAGGACCAGAAGAGAAGCCATCTAAACTTGTTAAAGTTTAGATGTTGCAAAGCAGATCCCTGATAGCTGAATAGATTTGATTTGGGAGCGGGGAACACAAAAGTTTGTTCTTCAGTATCTTCCAATAGGGGACAGCCAGGGTAAACTGAGGAAGCTTTACGAAGCAGGAGATTACACTGCAGCCCTGTCCTTTCTTGTGTTCCTGAGCAGGGGGATGAAAAATGACATCGTGGGGGTGTCATTGCCTTTAAGGGATGGGCGTGTCCAGTGCAGGGGTGGGGCAGTAGAGACAGTAGGACCACAAACCATCTTCTGTAGTCGCCCCTGCCCCGAATTTTCCCTCTCCTTGGTGAGGAAGACACTAAGAATTCCTTTTCCTACACGTGTGTCTACAGCTAAGCGGTATATAGACACAGACCCAGCTAGCCGGGACAGGCGGACCCCCATCACCGTGGTGAAGCAAGGCTCAGAGCCTCCCTCCTTTGTGGGCTGGTTCCTCGGCTGGGATGACAACTATTGGTCTGTGGACCCCCTGCACAGGGTCATGGCTGAGCTGGCTGCCTAAGGAAAGACAGGACCACCAATGTCACCAGTCAGTGCCTTTTTGAACTGTCCATCCCTCAAAGAGGCCTTACAGTGAGCAGGGCAACTTGCTGATATGTGTGCGTGTGTGTTTTTTTTTTTACATTAGCCAAAAAGAGCCCTGCAGAAATTCAGGGCCCTTACAAAATTGTCTAAAATGTCTGTGCTTTGGAAATTAAACTCAATAAAAGCTTTGTGAAGTGTGTTAACCTGGTGTTGTTCAACTGTTTCCTTATGTGCTAGCCTCCACCCACCTGATAGTAATAGTCAGCCTCTGCCCTGCCTGAGTACATCCAGGTGACTCAGAGAATGTCCAGAGAGGTGCCTCACATGTTGTCTGAAAACCTGTAGGTTGGCTACACCCACCCTGTCTGTTAATCCTGGTCCTCCAAGAAGCAGCTGCTGAGATGAGATGGGATGTGCACAGATTGTCCTAGCAGAAGTACCTGTGTGAAAGCAAATAGGGAGGGAACTGAGGAAGGCTGGGAGAGCCATCAGACCAAGAAGCAAGCGTCACTCTCAGGGGAGACAGGGAGAGAAGGTGGGATGGAAGTGTCCTACACAGTTGTTTAACCCAGGAAGGTTTACATCCAAAGTGCTATTTTTTAATTTAATGGTATGGTCCTCTTTATGTTGTATTTTATTGTGGAAACATATATAACAGTATTTATCATTTTAACCACGTTGTACACTTATGAATGGTTAAAATGATAAATACTCTGTGGAGGCCTCTCTTCCCTGATCCCAGCTGTTAGGCACCCAGCAAACCAGGCTCACCCATCTGTCCAGTGCCTCATGTTTGGGGACACCCTCTTATAGGCCTGGACTCTGGCTGGTCACCCCAGGTTCATCTTTGTCTGGTTGGCTTCTCACGGTGGAGGCCTTGCTTCACAAATCTCAGTCCCAGTCACCCCAACGTGCCAAGCTTGCCTCCCTGCCCAGTGCCTCATGTTTGGGGATACCGTCTTGTAGGCCTGGGCTTCTGGGTGGTTCCCCAGCCTCACTCCTCTGGTGCCCTACTGTGGGCCTAGACCCCTCTTGTTTAAGGTGAAAGACTTGGGGCAGGACCCCCCACTCTGCCCTGAGCAATGACGACCCCAATCAACCGCAAGAGACGGCGCTTGATGCAAACAGCAAGAGGATTTTATTCCAGCATGCTGGGGCTTGACTCGCAACTCTTTTAGGAGCCGAGGAGTCAAGCCCTGAACAGCAGGTTTTACAAGCTTATAAAGGCAAAAACCACAAGTAGGGAGGGGTAGCAGACATAGCAGGGGCTTTAGGGAGGGGTAGCAGACATAGGGGCTTTTCCAGATAAGAACTCTGGTTCATTACTCATCTGTCTTAAGACAAGATCAGTAGCTAAACATTTGCTTAGCTTTTTTCTTTCAGAACCAGTTACCGGTTATCTGCTTCAGCTCGGGGCTATTTTCTAGAACGGTTACAAAAGGTCACATTCTTATGGTAGGGGGGCGAGGGGTGCTGCTACATATCTGGTCCCCCCCCCCCTTTTTGGATTTGGTAGTACTTTCCTTCATTCCCCCATTTGTTTTTTGGGAAGTTCTAATCATGGAACTTCTGGCTCTATGTATTCATTCTCATGGCTATCGTCCCAGCGGAGAGACTGGTAATGCTGTCTGAGCATTAACACTTGTACAGCACTTACTCTCTCCCGGACGAAAGTGACTATACGGTTGAAAATGCAGGGCCTAAAGGTAAGAATTAGAAGCAGTATGATCTGTTGGCCTGGCTTCTCGTTCTCCCATCCCCGGGACAGATATAGAACTCAGTTTGTCGCATCCGGCGCTGGGCGGGCAAGTTGCCACAGCCAGGGGCATCTGCAATGTACTGGCCTTGGGATGTGGAGCCTCGGGTAAGCGAGCGCTTTGCCAAATGATGATCAAGTCTCGATGGAACCTCCTCAAAGGTCTCATCGGGGATATCCCAATTAACTAGCCCTGCTATTAAGGCGCAAATATCTGGGGTGAGGGAAGGCCACCAGGTCCAAGGAGGGTCCTCTTTTGTAGTACTCCATACTACATCACCAGTCTGAGAGAGAACCTGCCAGGTTAACCTCTGGGGGGCATGGAGATTGGGACCGGAGCTACTTATCACCGGGAGTTGTATCAGCAGGAGCAGGGCTACTGCGGCGGATGCGGAGCTTGAGGGGGTTGTCCGTCTTTTCCACTTTCCACCCGGAGTCTGGCGGCGGTGCTGGTTTGACATGAGACACGTGGATCCAGGCTGCGATGCCATCAAATTTTACTGCGGTCGGGGTTGTGAGCAGTACTAGGTATGGTCCTTTCCACCGTGGTTCAAGGTTGGCTGTCCGGTGGCGCCGGATGTACACCGAATCTCCAACCTGGAACTGGTGAGGTATTTGCAGATCTCCGGGCTTGTAGGCTTTGATCAGCCGGCTCCACACTTCCTTTTGCACAGTTTCAAGGGCTTTTAATCTGGTGTATAGAGATTGACAGGAGTAAGATTCTGGGGAAGGGAGGTGCTGCATGGCAACGAGCCGGGGGTGAGCTCCATATAGGATTTCAAAGGGGGTCAGCTTGAGAGTACTAGGGGTGTTGCGCACACGGAACAGGGCAAAGGGAAGGAGGACTGTCCAGTCAGTAATGCCAGTCTCTAAGGATAATTTAGTCATGGCCTCTTTTAGGGTTCTATTCATCCTCTTTATCTGCCCTGAGCTCTGGGGCCGATAAGCATAATGTAATTTCCATTCAAGCCCCAGGATTTTGGCCAAACCCTGACTAACCTGGGCAACGAAAGCGGGACCGTTGTCGGATCCGATTACTTTGGGTAGCCCAAATCTTGGAAAAATCTCTTCTAATATTATTTTGGCCACAACTTGAGCAGTCTCCCTCTTTGTAGGAAAAGCTTCGACCCATCCTGAGAAAGTGTCTATGAACACTAGCAAGTACTTGTATCCGTACTTAGCCGGCTTAATCTCAGTAAAATCTGTTTCCCAGTAGCTTCCAGGGCGATCTCCTCGGAGTCGTTTTCCCTGAGGTAGTGTGCTAGGCTGGGTGTTTACTAATTGGCAAGGTCTGCACTCTTTTACAGCTGCATCAACAAGCTTACTTAATTCTATAATATAGTACGGAGAGGACTGAACAATGGTTTTCAGATGCTTGGGGCCCAGATGGGTTAATTTATGAAGTTGCCTGAGAAAGGTGATTGCCTGCTCCTCAGGGAGGATGTTTTTCCCTTCCGTGCCCCGGCCCGTGGGGAATTCAACGGGGACCTGGGAAACAAAGGGGTCAGTCGAATGAGGGGACAAGAGACACGAAAGAATGAGAGCAAGTCAAGAGTCTGATCAAGCTCCGAAGAGTTTATTTTTCAGCTGGGCTTATAAGCACACAAATGAGGAAGTAACTAAGGGCTATTCCTAACAGGGCAGGGGAGGGGGCTAGTTTCTGGAAAATTACTAGGAGAAGGACCCTAAGGCGGGGGGTGCATTTTTGAGGAGATACGCAAGGGGAAAGTACCGTTGCTGTTTACGGTTGAATTCCTGAGAACAGTTTGCCTGTAAAATCAAGATAGCAAGGGGTATTCTTGTGAGATGTTTTGGCTCCCGGCACTTCCGGGGTTTCTTGGATTCCCTCTGGGGATTCTAGGTGGAGGCTTAATCTGTCCATCCTCTCAAGATCCCGCTCCGAATATTTAAAGTTTTTGATAAGGGGGGGGTGCTATTTCTTTAAGGCTAGGCCTTAAAGTGTTTTCATATAGCGGTAGGATGTTGAGCTCTTGAGCCGCTAGCTTAGCTTCTCGGTCGGCTCTTTGGTTTCCCTCGGCAACTCTGGACCCCCCTTTCTGATGTCCAGGGCAGTGGATTATGGCCACTCTCTTAGGGAGGTGAACAGCCTCCAGTAGACTTAGGATTTCTTCCCTGTGTTTAATTTCTTTTCCTGCTGAAATCAACAGTCCTCGCTGTCTGTAAATGGCCCCATGGACATGGGCTGTAGCAAAAGCATACCTGCTATTGGTGTATATGTTAACTTTTTTTCCTTCTGCCAAACGTAAGGCCTGGGTCAAGGCGACCAGCTCGGCCTTCTGGGTTGACGTCCCTTCAGGCAGACTACTTGCCCAGATGGTCTGCTTATCGTCCACCACCACCGCCCCGGCCACCCTTTTACCTTCTATTATGGAGCTGCTCCCATCAGTGAACCAGGTCAATTGGGCATCCGGCAGGGGCTGATCACAGAGGTCCCTCCGAGTTCCAGTCTCCTCAGCCAGTACTTCTTGGCATGTGTGTAATACATCCTCCCGGACAGAGGTATCAGGTAGCCGGGTTGAGGATGACAGGCGGGCCAAACTGGACTCTGTCTCCATTTGATAGGAGACTCTGGTAGTGTGTCATGCGGGCATTGGACAGCCACCGATCAGGGGGCTGTCTGATGATGCTTTCTAAGGCATGGGGGGCAATGATGTCAACTTCTGCCCCATAGTCAATTTGTCTGCATCTTTTACCAGTACCGCCACTGCCGCCACAGACCTCAGACAGGCTGGCCAACCACCAGCGACAGGGTCTAATTTCTTGGAGAGGTATGCTACCCGTCTTTTCCATGGCCCTAAAGGCTGCGTCAGCACCCCTCGGGCCACTCCTCTCTTCTCATCTACATATAGGACAAAGGGCTTTGTTACATCTGGTAGAGCCAGGGCCGGGGCTGATAATAATGCCTTTTTAATGTTGTCAAAGGCCCGCTGTTGGCTGGCACCCCACTCAAAGGGAGTGCTTTCCTTGGTCAAAGGGTAGAGGGGGGCTGCCAGAGTAGCAAACCCCAGTATCCATAAGCGGTCCCTAAGAATTCTCGCACCTGGCGGGGCGAGCGGGGAACTGGAATCTGAGTCACAATATGCTTCCTGGCTTCTGTTAACCATCTCTGCCCTCCTCTTAGGGTGCAACCCAGGTACATTACCTCTTTCTGGCAGATCTGGGCTTTCTTGGCGGAGGCTCGATATCCTAAGCGGGCTAGCTCTTCCAGCAACAGTTCTGTGCCCCAGTGGCACTCTTCCTTTGTCGTTCCAGCTAGTAGTAAGTCATCTACATATTGTAGGAGCGTTACCTGAGGGTGGCTGGTGCGAAAGTGAGCTAGGTCTTGGTGGAGGGCTTCATCAAAGATGGTTGGGGAGTTCTTGAACCCCTGTGGAAGTCGGGTCCATGTCAATTGCCCCGTCATTCCAGAGTCCGGGTCTCTCCATTCAAATGCGAAGATGTTCTGGCTAGAGGAGTGTAGTCGGAGGCAGAAGAAGGCATCCTTTAAATCCAGGACAGTGTACCAGATATGGTCTGGAGGGAGAGAGCTTAACAGATTATAAGGGTTAGGCACAGTGGGGTGAATGTCTTGTGCCTGCTTGTTTACTTCTCTCAAGTCCTGCACAGGGCGATAGTCTCCTGTGCCGGGTTTCTTGACGGGTAATAAGGGGGTGTTCCATGGTGACTGGCACTTTACTAGTATGCCCAGCTGTAGGAGACGCTGAATGTGAGGCCTAATCCCTTCCCGAGCTTCCTTAGTCATAGAATACTGGCGCACTGCCACAGGAGTGGAAGTAGCTTTGAGTTCTATGACTATAGGCGGCCTTTCTGCGGCCAGTCCCATTCCGGCAGTTTCGGCCCATGCCCCGGGATATTTTTCTAGCCAGTCATGTATGAGACTAGTCCCTTTCTCCCGTTACTTTTTAAAGAGTCTATGTTCATCCTCCAAACGCATGGTCAGGGCTGTTACTTTCTTATTCTGGGTTACCTCTGGGCCATCAGGAGTGAAAGTGATCTGGGCTTCCATTTTGGTGAGTAAATCTCTCCCAAGGAGGGGTGCAGGGCACTCAGGGATAATTAAGAATGAGTGGGTTACCCATCCCACTCCCAGATCTACTGATCTTCGGGTAGTCCATGAGTACTGCTGATGCCCTGTGGCCCCTACAACCAAGATTTTTTCTTGGAGACGGGTCCTGATGGTTCGAGTAGGACTCAGTGTTGAGCTCCGGTGTCTACTAGGAACTCAACTGGCTTCCCCTCCACCTTAAGTATTACCCTAGGCTCGGGGAGGGGTTCTGAGCCCCGTCCCCGCTAATCTTCTTCTTTCTCTAAGGCCAGTACTTTCTTCCTTTTTTAAGGACATTCCCTGGCCCAGTGCCCCTTCTCCTTACAGTAGGCACTTTGATCCTTATCTAACGGGACGCGGTTGCCCAGGCTACCCGACTTCTTAGTTCTACCTTGGGTCTGTTCTTGGCTCTTCTCCCCTACTACTGCGGCCAAAATCCGTGTTAAGTTTTTCTCCTGTCTTCGGTCTCTCTTATTTTCCCTTTCCTCTCTCTCTTTCTTCCTCAGTTTCTCTTTTATGGTATACTTTCTCAGCTTCCTTAACTAAATCCTGCAAGGTATAGTCCTGCAATCCTTCAGTCCTCTGCAGCTTTCTTTTAATGTCTACAGCTGACTGCCCTATGAAAGTCATAGCCACGGAAGCCCTCTGTCTTTCAGAGGCAGGGTCAAATGGGGTGTAGCGCCTAAAAGCTTCCATTAGGCGCTCAAGAAACACTGAGGGGGGTTCTGTGGCCCCCTGTATTACTTCTCTTACCTTAGCCAAATCAGTGGGGCGTCTTGCCGCCCCACGGAGGCCAGCCACTAGAGCCTGGCGATAGACTGTCAGTCACTCCCTACCTTCTTCCTGTTGAAGTCCCAGTCAGGTCTGGAGAGGGGAAAGGCAGCCTGGATGATGTTGGGGAGCTGGGTAGGATGCCCGTCCGCCCTGAGTACATTCTTCCTAGCTTCTAGTAAAATCCTCTCCCTCTCTTCAGTAGTGAAGAGAGTCTGTATGAGCTGCTGGCAGTCATCCCATGTGGGCTGATGAGAGAACATCAGGGACTCTACCAGCCCAGTCAGGCATTGGGGGTCTTCTGAGAAAGGGGGGTGATTAGTTTTCCAGCTATACAGGTCTGCGGAAGAAAATGGCCAGTACTGGAGGGGCTGGAGAGGAGGTGGTCCCTCATCTGTTGCCACCGGCAGGGGGGCCGTATGTCCTCAGGGGCAGGGCAACAGTAGTGTCGGGAGACATTCCTCCCCAGCGGTGACTCCTGGTACCTTGTGCGGGCCCCAGTGAAGGTTCCCCCAGGGGTGCAGAGGGGGCAATCGCCAGATCCGGCGATGCTGGTCCTCCCTGCCCCCCGACAGGAGCCAAGGCGGGAGGGTATGGGGGAGGAGGAGGAGGAGGGTCGAGGAGAAGATGATCAGTCTGAATTTCCGGGTAGATCTTCTTAGGGGGGGTCCGAGCTGTCGCCCCCTTTTCTGGAACTGGAAGATTGGACAGCGAGCACCCGAGGATTAGACGGGGGCCTGGATGTGGCAGTCCACGGCCAAACCCAGGGGGGCGGATTCTGCACCAGGTCCTGCCAGACTATGATGTAAGGTTGTTGATCCGGATGGGCTCCCGGTCCTCTCTGAAAAACAATCTCTTTGATAGCAAAAATAAGAGATAAGTCAAAGGTTCCTCCTGAGGGCCAGCCGACGTTAAAAGTGGGCCACTCCGAGGAGCAGAAAGTCTGCCATGGGCCTTTTTTAACTTCTACTGACAGGTCACAACCTCTTCTCTTCACTTCAGTCCAATGATCTAGAGTCAAACTCAGAGGGGTTGTCACGTCTGTCCCATCGTCAGTACATATGTCAGAAACACAAATAACAGGAATAACAGAAATATTACAGATACAAGGACCTACCTACCACACTTGGTCCCTCACAAGCCTACAACAGAATCAGACGGGTGCGTTTCCCGTAATTTTTGATCAAACAACTGGACTCGATCAGCGCCCTTACAGCAGGAGACAACCAGGCGTCCCTGGTTCTCCTCAGTTCCTGGGGCGTCCCCCAGGATTTCAGCCTGTGGTCCTCCGGGCACGTCTACTGACCACTGTCCGGCCACTCTCACGAGGTGCCGAACGGCTGCGAAATTGAAAGCGCACACACAAAGTCAAACAAAGGACTGAAGACACAGACCAGACAGTTTTCGGGGTACCTCTTTCTTACCTCCAAGGTCGACTCTGCAGGTGAGGGGTGGTCGTCAAATCCCGGGAGAGCCCCCAAATGAAAGACTTGGGGCAGGACCCCCCACTCTGCCCTGAGCAATGACGACCCCAATCAACAGCAAGAGACGGCGCTTGATGCAAACAGCAAGAGGATTTTATTCCAGCATGCTGGGGCTTGACTCGCAACTCTTTTAGGAGCCGAGGAGTCAAGCCCTGAACAGCAGGTTTTACAAGCTTATAAAGGCAAAAATCACAAAGTAGGGAGGGGTAGCAGACATAGCAGGGGCTTTAGGGAGGGGTAGCAGACATAGGGGCTTTTCCAGATAAGAACTCTGGTTCATTACTCATCTGTCTTAAGACAAGATCAGCAGTTAAACATTTGCTTAGCTTTTTTCTTTCAGAACCAGTTACCGGTTATCTGCTTCAGCTCGGGGCTATTTTCTAGGACAGTTACAAAAGGTCACATTCTTATGGTAGGGGGCGAGGGGTGCTGCTACATATCTGGTCCCCCCCACCCTTTTGGATTTGGTAGTACTTTCCTTCAAAGGGAAGGATATGGACATGGACCCTCTGGCTGGTTAAGGTCACGTGCAGAGGCCAGGCCCTCTTTTGACCAAAGTTGTACTCAGAGAGTCTGGGTAATCTCCCGACGCCAGCCTCAATGAGCCGGCTCCTCCATTGCCCTACTTGCCCTACTGTGATCTGGACCATTTTCAGTAGTTCCGGGAGCCAGGCTCACCCATCCAGTCTGGATCACCATTTTTTTTTTCCCAACCTGTCTGACCTTCCTCCTCCTACATTTTCCCTTTAATCTTATTTCTTTTCCTACCTCCAGTTTTCACTGTGGGCACTGCTCAGTCACAGATTCCCCCTTGCGCACCTCTAAGCTGCCTTTTACCTCCAGAGTCACACATTCCCCCTACTTCACCTCTAAACTGCCTTTTGATTAATCTCAAGCCTCTAAAGCTATATCCTCACCTCAAACCAAAACATCTCATTTTTTTCGGTAATACTGCTTGGCCTATATACAAGCTTGACCGTGGCTTGTAGTGGCCTCAACCTGGCACCTTCCATCTCTCAATTTTCACTGATCTCAATATTTACTGTCAAAAATTAGGCCAATGATCAGAGATCCCTTATATCCAGGCATTTCTCATACTTCAAAGATTCCTTCCCTGTGTTCATCCTGTGAACCCTCTCAGATTCTCCTGGTTCGGGTAACACTGTTTCTCCCAATAGCCTTCCTCAGCCTCTGCTGCTCCTCCCCAGCCCCCTTCTTACAATCCTTCCATTCTCTCAATCAGAACAACCAGGAAGGTTTCTCTGTGTGGGATACCTCTCTTCTGTCTATAACCTCCCATCAGTCATCCATTCTCACTGCCCTCCAACCCCCACGTCTATATCCTTACTTTAAACAATACCCCAACCCTCTCTGTTCACCGCCCCTCACCCACACTCTGACAGCAGGTGTTAAGAAAAAAATGGTGGAATTTCCCCCAGGGCCCTCAGACCTCCCAGTGAGATCTCATTGATCTGGTCTTCAACATATGGCAGTGCGTCTCAGAGCTCCAGTACTGGGCTTCTGTCCCGGCTACTTCTCAAAACTCCATGAGGCATTCTGAAAAAAACAGTCTTCCTCAGGATTGTGCTTTAAGTGCAGCAAACCAGGGTTCCGGGCAAAGCAGTGCCTCAAATCCAACCCCCTCCCAAACCATCCAGTCCACAGAGGTCTGGCTGCCCAGGTCTTTCTGAAGATCCGGTGCAGAGACTCTCAGAATGTGGCTGAAGTTCCCTCCTGAGCCTACCTACAAAAGACTGACGACCCCCGGAAAATCAGAATGCCTCCTGGACTCTGCCCTGGAAAACTGAACTCTAGGTAGTTTTTTACTTATAGAAGGTAAGCCAATCTTTCCTAACAAACATGGGAGCAACTTCATCCACACTACTACCTTGTAAAAAAATCCTGTAAAAATGGCTAGAGATCTTGGTAATGGGTATTAGATGTCCTCTTAGGATTGCTGGCGGCCCTGGTAACTCCAAATGGCTCCTGCCTCTCACTGTCCATCTTCCTCTTTGGTTACTGTCTAATGAGGTCACTAAGTATGATTTTTTTCTCATTCTCAGTTTCAAACCAGTAACCCTTCGCCTCATGTCTCAATTAACCACTCAGTCACCTAAAAACAACTCCTTATATTCTCACCTTATTGGATACCAACCAGCTCAGACTGAAAAAGCCAAAGAGTTCCTGTAAATGCTCCTCCTTTACCTCATTCCCCTCCCCTCCCATTCTCTTTACAGACAGCCCGCATAGCCCCTGCCCCCGTAGGAAGTAGTCAAAATACCACCTCCTTATAATAGACAAAAAACACTGGGATGATAGGATCAAATGCCACCCAAATAGGGTGCACCCACCTAAAAGAAGGAACCCCCTACCCTCTCCCACCGAATGTTCCACCTAAGAAAGTTGAATGGGTCAACCCCCTACCTTGCCCCACTGGATGTCCCACCTGGGAAAGGTAAATGGGCCAACCCCCACCCTCACAACAGATGTCCAACCCAGGAAAGGGAATGTCCCAACCCCCACCTCCCTGACCTTTAGAACCCCCATTCGTCATTACCCACTTGCAGATTTCTTCCCAACCAGTTGGAAATCTGACCCCACCTGCATCCAGGTGGAATAAAGCCATTTTAATCACACAAACCAGGTCTCCATTTTCCTTTCATTTTGTGCCTTGGAATAAGCTTCCATCTTTGGCTCTTTAACCTTTCATATTGTCTTCATGAATCTGCCTATTCATGTAAGTGGAATCATGCAATATTTGTCCTGCTGTATCTGGCTTATTTCACTTAGCATAATGTTTCCAGGACTCATCCACATTGTTGCACATATTGAAATTTCATTCCTTTTTGTGGCTGAATAATATTCCATTACATGTATTTACCACACCTTGTTTACCCATTCATCCATCAGTGGACTCTTGGGTTGTTTTCTCCTTTAGGGTATTGTGCGTAATGCTGCCGTGAACATGGGTGTACAAATGTCTGTTTAATTCGAATCACAGAGTCAAAGTCAGCCAACAAAGGAATCGTGTGTCTCCTGTGAGCAGGTGTGTCTTATGTGCTCCCCATGCTTAGCTATCAGGAGACATGGCCTTGGTGCGCATGTAGGATGGAGGTCAAAGCCAGCAGCTAGAGCCCTTAGTCAGTTATATTCCCTGTAGTACAAGGAGCATCGTCATAGCCACTGCATCTTGTGACATCTACCGGGACCTTCCTCTCTCCCTCCGGCTCCCACAAGTTCATTCTGCTGCCTCAGAGCTATTTGCAGAAACCTGTCCTATTGTAGCTGCCATCACAAGAGCTGCCCCTCAAAGTTCCCAGTGTCTTTGGGGAGTGGGAGAGGAGCTCCTCTGTCCCCTCGTTGGTCCCCTGGGCCCTGAATCTTGGCTTATGATCAGCATGTCACAAAGTTCCTCTTGGATATTTCCATGAACTACTTCAAAACATTTTCTCCATGGAGACTCAAAAACCATCCAAGGAACCTGCTGGAGGAAGTGCCCCACTCCCTCCCCTCTGTCCGGGTCTCTTTTCCCCATGTTTTTCCTCCTGTTGTTCGTTGTCATCTCCCCCCAGATTCATCCCCATTCAAGTTATGGAATAGAAGCTCCCATGCATAAAGCGGTAGAAGAACAGAAACCAGCGTGAGAGTTTAAATAGTGGGAAGGGTTGTTTGTGTTTTTCATTGTTGTTTCCAAAGCTGGCTGATCACTCTAATTGCCCGGGGAACTTTTTAAAAGCATGATTCCCCTGTGGCCCTACCTCCAGAGATTCTGTACTGTGGCAGAAGCGATGAGGGTAGTGGAGAAGGGACTTTCCAGGGAAGCACGGAAGTGGGGGAGGCAGAGGGTGTGCGGCAAGTACAAAGGCATTCTAGGGGAGAGAGTGGCGGCTGGAGCAAGAGGCAGGAGTGTTAGGCCAGCAATCTGACAGGTGGGCAGGGTCCTTGAATGCTGAGCCAAGGGGTCTGGACATCATCCTGTGATGCTTGTCCACCCCTACAGGATTGCTTTCCTGTTCAAAGCAATCAACCTTGACAACGTCCCACAACAATTGCAGTTTACTACCTGAAGCTTCCAGGGCAGGTGAAGGCCCAGCTAGACAAAGCTGGCTTTCCTGGAGATTTGTGGGAGATAAAATTGCAGGTTGACCTGCCCAAGAATTCTTCATTTCAGTTTATATAGGCATTCAGGGTATGGCTGTGGCCTTGAGAAAGACGTCTGCAATGTTCTGAGAAAGAAAATTCCCGGGGCAACTGAGTTTCTGACTTCATATTTTTCCCTCAAAGGCAAAATAACAAATTTGGAACAGTATCACTTCAAGACATAGTTTATCTTCCTGATAATTTTAGATGTCATCATTTCCTGCCATGTAGAAGTCACTCCAAAATGTATCAAGTGAACATTTCTTAGAAAGAAATTGGCCCAAGCTTTGATCCTGTGTCCAATTTGGGGCAATTCAGTTTAATAGATACTATTTTCTTTAGGTCCACCAAACTTTGTCAGAAGGCCGACATTTCTAGAGAAAACGGAGAGTAGCCTCTCTCCGGGACTATTTTGTTCTTCCATTTTCAAAACCACAGTTTTATAGTGAAAGTTCAAAGCAAAGACAAGATTAGCCCTTATTTTAAATCATAATCAGCATAACTCAGTGAACTATTACAACATTTCCAATTCAAAAGATAATCTTCTAAATGAATCCTCCTCCTAAAACTCCAGCTAGGCATCTTTAGGGTGGGAGCTAAATTTACAAAACAATAACATGGAAGAAATGAGGTGAAAGTCAGGTAGGACCTAAATGGGCCAGATGGACTGTGTCCCTGTCTTGGCCCCCGCCTGACTGACTCATCTGATTCTCACCTCATGCGCTGTCATTCTCCACTCCCATTACGACATTGCCTACTTATGAAATAGATTTTAAATGGAAATCATTACCACAATTTACTGCGTCTGTCCAGGGATCAAATTTATCAGGGCGAGGGATAGGTTTGAAGTTACCCTGTGAACAATGTACAGCACAATTAGCAAAAACTAACAAACTTGCACACTAAATACAACAATAAACACAGATGTCTGAGAATAATATATTTCCCATCCCCCAAAACTGACACTCTTAATCCTTGTCTCCGCACAGTTCTGCAGTCTACTGGTCGGGCTTGAGTTCCTTGGTTTTCTCAGGGGGATAAAGTTTGATACAGAATGTTGTAATCCAGACATCTCAACCACTGTAGGGGTTGTGAGCAGGATGTCCTGAGAGCCAGTCCACTTTCCCTTGAGTTGTTCATCAGGTCTTTTCTTCTAAGTCTTGAGGATAACCTGGTCACCAGCTGGGACCAGTATTGCAGGTTTCATGACGCAGGCCAGGGACCTCTTCTTAAGCAATACCGAGTAATAGCATAGTATAGCTCAAGAGGTGGGCAGGCATGCCGTGACAGAGATCAAAGGTCATCTGCTGAGGGCCTAGAAAAAGCGAGAGGGCTATCTTGAGTGGAGATTCCAAGGCCAACTGAGTGGGTCTGGGTGGGTCTGTTACTGGAATATAGGACCTGGAAGATATTTCAAATACTACTCCAGGCTCAGCAGCCCATAGCTCAGTGCTTAGGATGCTGGCCACATACACCGGGGCTGGCAGGTTCAAACCTGGCCCCAGGCCTGCTAAACAACGACAACTGCAACAGCAACAGCAAAAATAGCCGGGTGCTGTGACAGGTGCCTGTAGTCCCAGCTACTCGAGAGGCTGCGGTAAGAGAATCGCTTAAGTCCAAGAGATTTGAGCTGTGATGCCACAGCACTCTACTGAGGGCAACATCGTGAGACTCTGTCTCAAACACAAAACAAAACTACTCCAGGATAAAGAAGTAAACAGGTTCAATTGGTTTTTTTCTTTCTTTTTTTTTTTGAGACAGTCTCATTTTTATCAAACTTGATAGTGTGCCATAGCATCATAGCTCACAGCAACCACAAACTCTTGGGTTTAAGTGATTCTCTCTGCCTCAGCCTCCCAAGTAGCTCAGACTATAGGTGTCCACCACAACACCTGGCTATTTTTAGAGATGGAGGTCTTGCTCTTGCTCAGGCTGGTCTTGAACTCCTGCCTCCAAGCCAATCTGGCTTTTTCAAAATGACACAAAATCAGGGTTGCGAAACCATTTAGCAGTCATGTCATCCTCAGTAGAGTGATATGGTGTCACAGCTCACAGCAACCTCACACTCTTGGACTCAAGTGATTCTCTTGCCTCAGCCTCCCAGGTAGCTGGGACTACAGGTGCCTGCCAGAACACTCGGCTGTTTTTTGTTGCAGTTGTCATTATTGGTTAGCTGGCCCGGGCCGGGTTCGAACCTGCTAGCCTTGATGTATATGGCTGGCGCCATAACCACTGTGCCACGGGCACTGGGGCCGAGCAATCTTTGATGAGCCTTAAGGCTTTTGCAGGTCTTCTCCATCAGTCTTAGAGTCAGAGACAAATCTCCAATCACACTTCTTTTGGCATATATTGTGTAGATTGAACCGAGCATTTTGGCATGCTTTTGTAATGTTACTCCTGCAGCAACCATCTCAAAATATGTCAGAGACATGTACATTTTGGGGTAAATATTTTCTAAATTGTTTTCAGTGCCCACTTTGAAATAAAAAGATTTATATGTTAAAACTCAAGATGTTGGACAGTGCCTGTGGCTCAGTAGGTAGGGCACCGGCCCTATATACTGAGGGTGGCAGGTTTGAACCCGGCCCTGGCCAAAATGCAACCAGAAATGGCCGGGCATTGTGGCGGGTGCCTGTAGTCCCAGCTACTTGGGAGGCTGAAGCAAGAGAATCGCCTATGCCCAAGAGCTGGAGGTTGCTGTGATCTATGATGCCATGGCACTCTGCCAAGGGCAACATAATAAGACTCTGTCTCATAAAACCAAACCAAAACAAAAAACAACTCAATATATTACCTCAGGACTAAGAAGCAGGAAGAAAAAACAAATTGGAGCAGATCTGACTTCTGTATATAATTCTATATCCTTTGGCCCATATCTCAGTCCTATGAACAGATCAGTAAACAACTGTGTATCATTCCATGAGCTGGCATTGCAGACAAGGCTGGAATCTAATATAGGTGGACCATAGTTTCTTCTTTTTCTTTTCTTTTCTTTCTTTCTTTTTTTTTTTTTTGGAGACAGAGTCTCAAGTTATCGCCCTGGGTAGAGTGCCATGGCATCACAGCTCACAGCAACCTCAAACTCTTCGGCTTAAGTGATTCTCTTGCCTCAGCCCCCCAAGTAACTGCGACTACATGTGCCCGCCACAATGCCTGGCTATTTTTTGGTTGCAGTTGTCATTGTTGTTTAGCAGGCCCATGCCAGGTTCAAACCTGCGAGCCTTGGTGTATGTGAGTTATGTGCATTGCCCCATAGTTTCTTAGTTTTGAACCATATTTTTCTCTCTTTAATTTCCCATATTATTAAAGACAAATCACAGCAGGATTAATTTACCTGCCAAAATAAACTGTGCTCTCAGTATACTGAGTCTAATTATATGCATAAAGTACAATAAAAATACTTATAAGCCATCTAGGCTTTTCTTTGTTTTAAAAATGGTTTTACTGGGGTGGTGCCTATGGCTCAGTGAGTAGGGTGCTGGCCTCATATATTGAGGGTCGCAGGTTCAAATCCAGCCACAGCCAAACTGCAACAAAAATAGCTGGGCATTGTGGTGGGCGCCTGTAGTCCCAGCTACTCAGGAGGCTGAGGCAAGAGAATCGCCTAAGCCCCAAAGCTGGAGGTTGCTGTGAGCTGTGATGCCATTGCATTCTACCAAGGGCAAGAAAGTGAGACTCTATCTCAAAAAAAAAAAAAAAAAATTGGCTTTGCTGGACCCTGTTATAAAGACTCTCAGGTTAGACTTGAAAGCCTCTCACATGCCAAGGGTTCATCTGTGCTATTAGATACCTGCATGCACTGGGTAAATTCCTCTTCTCTTGAGGTTCCAAAGCAAATTGATTCCCAGACCTGTCAGAAAGTGACATTCTTTACTTACTGCAGATCAAGAAATGTTATTGATGAGGTATGTGGCCAGATTTTTCCAACAGGCTTTCTATTGGCCTTACAAAGTCAACCTTAATGCCTTAATACAGTCTGAACACCTCTGACAAAGACTGTGTCATTCTTGTTAAAGCCTTCATAAAACAACCAGCGTTTTTCATTGTGTCCTATAAAAGAAAACAGATTCTTTTTTTTTTTTGAGACAGAGTCTCAAGTTGTCACTCTGAGTAGAGTGCTGTGGCATCACAACTCACAGCAACCTCCAACTCTTGGGCTTAAGTGAGTCTCTTGCCTCAGCCTCCCAAATAGCTGGGACTACAGGCGCCCGCCACAATGTCTGGCTAATTTTGGTTGTAGTTGTCATTGTTGTTTGGCAGGTCGGGGCTGGATTCAAACCTGCCGGCTCTGGTGTATGTGGGCACCTTAGCCACTTGAGCTACAGGCGCAGAGCCAGAAAACAGATTCATATTGGACATATGCAATTAACTACATTGTCAGAAGTTAAGAACACTTACAAATGACTTTCACATTCCAGAGACATCAAGGAGAAAGAAAAATATATGTTTCAAATTTTGCTTATAAGTGCATAAATTGCTGCAAGCTATAGGTAGCTTAAAAGATGAAAAAGCGTTTTCTTGACTTCTGGAAAACCAAACATAGAATCAGCAACATTTCAAACAAAGGTCATAAAAAAGTTATCTGAGTCCTGTGTAATTAATTTCTGTTGTGTTTGAGGTTAAGTTAGCAACAATATTGAACATGTTAGCTTTCTAATTAAAGTCTTGGAAATTTGCTTTTAGTCCAATAATATATAATCTCTGAAGTTATCAGAAATTTGTATTCAAGAGAACCTATCAACCTTTCTACTACTTTCCTTGAAGGACAAACTTTAGACTTAGCAAGTATAAAAAAATACTTTCTGTAGCACAGTGGTTATGGTGCCGACCACATACACCTAGGCTGCCAGGTTTGAACCTAGCCCAGGCCAGTTAAACAACAATGACAACTGCAACAACAACAAAAAAAAAATAGCTGGGCATGGCGGGCACCTGTAGTGCCATCTACTTGGGAGGCTGAGGCAAGAGAATCGCTTAAGCCCAAGAGTTGGAGGTTGCTGTGAGCTGTGACACTACGGCACTCTACTGAGGGCAACAAAGGGAAACGCTGTCTCGAAAAAAAAAACTTTCTGAGACAAATCAAAATAAAATAATTGTCTATAGAGGACAAAGGTCCTAGAATAGTCATGGTTTAAGAGACAATTGGCAAACAAAGCTGGCCATTTTTGTGGCATATACCAATTTAACATACTAATCTAATAACCATAATTATTACTGATAAACACTAAGACCAATATTCTACAATATTAGAACATATATATACAAACACAATCCAAAGAAAATTAAACATCATTTCAAATTTGACAATGTTTCCTAGACAGTTTTAACACAACAAATAAGCCTAATATGCTTTTCTTAGACTTTCAGTGGTCTTAATATTTAAAAAGCTAATTTGAGGGGGCCGGCATGGTGGTGCATGCCTATAATCCCAGTGCTTGGGAGGCCGAGGCAGGTGGATTGCCTGAGCTCACGAGTTCGAGACAACCTGAGCAAGAGTGAGACCCTGTCTCTAAAAATAGTCAAGCACTATGGCAGGTGCTTGTATTCCCAGCTACTTGGGAGGCTGAGGCTAGATGATCACTTAAGCCCAAGAGTTTGAGGTTGCTGTGAGCTATGATGTAACAGCACTTTACAGAGGGTGACAAAGTGAGACTCTGTCTTAAAAAAAAAAAAAGAAGAAGAAAAGGCTGGGCCCAGTGGCTCACACCTGTAATCTTAGTACTCTGGGAGGCCAAGGCGGGTTGATTGCCTGAGCTCATGGGTTTGAGACCAGCCTGATCAAGAGCGAGACCCATCTCTAAAAAAAAAAACATAGCCAGGTATTATGGCAGGCACCTATAGTCCCAGCTACTCCTCGGGAGGCTGAGGCAAGAGAATCTCTTGAGCCCAAGAGTTTGAGGTTGATCTGAGCTATGATGCCACAGTTCTCTACAGAGGGCAAAAAAAGGAGACTGTGTCTCAAAAAGAAAAGAAAAAAAAAAAGATTGAAGGCTGAAGGCTTATGAAACCCAAACGAAACCAGTCCTGGAATATTACCAGAAAAAAGGGGTGTTGGAAACATTCTTCAGAACAGAAACTGACAAGATTTGGCCCCATGTATATGCTTTCCTACAAACTAAAGTTCCACAAACAAACCAGAAAGCCTCAGTTAGTCGATGGGGAAAAATGCATGTAACTGGTAAGATGGGCAAAACCTCCTTGTCCTTGAATTTAGAAGCTCCTTTTCTTAAGACTCCAGCTTGTCTGAATTCTTTGAAAATGATATTACTTTGGGCTGGGCGTGGTGGCTCATGCGGAGTAATCCTAGTACTCTGCGAGGCCAAGGCGGGTGGACTGCTTGAGCTCTCAGGTTCAAGACCAGCAGGAGCCAGAGCGAGACCTTGTCTTTAAAAATAGCTGGCTGTTGGCAGTGCCTGTGGCTCAAAGGAGTGGGGTGCCGGCCCCATATGCCGGAGGTGGTGAGTTCAAAACCAGCCCCGGCCAAAAACTGCAAAAGAAAAAAAAAAATAGCTGGGCGTTGTAGCATGCGCCTGTTCCCAGCTACTTGGGAGGCTGAGGCAAGAGAATGGCTTAAGCCCAAGAGTGTGAGGTTGCTGTGAGCTGTTACACTACACCACTCTACAGAGGGTGACAGAGTGAGACTGTTTCAAAAAAAAAAAAAAAAGAAAAGAAAAGTATATTACTTTGATTTCTACTGATTTTATTCTGGATATTAATAATGTGCCAAATGAAATAGGTACTAAGAATAATTTTTTAAAATCATCTAGTGTTTTTATCTAATTATCTTCTATGAGTGTGCAGTTCAAAAATATCAGATGTCTAAACTTTTTTTTTTAGACACAGAGTGTCACTTTGTTGCCCTCAGTAGAGTGCTGTGGCATCACAGCTCACAGCAACCTCCAGCTCTTGGGCTTACTCTCTTGACTCAGCCTCCCAAGCAGCTGGGACTACAGGCACCTGCCACAACGCCGGGCTATTTTTTGTTGCAGTTTGGCGGGGGCTGGATTCGAACCCACCACCCTCGGTATATGGGGCTGGTGCCCTACTCACTGAGCCACAGGCACTGCCCCAGATGTCTAAACTTTTATAACACCTGTTAGAGCAAAATTAAAAGAGCATTTGGAAGTAATATAGCCTTTTGTTCAGTAAGAATAAATGGTGTTGATAAAATTTCCATATTTTTCTGGAAAAGCTAAAAAAATCATCTGTCATTTTGGGAAAATATCCCTTCAAAGCTTTTTACATAGATTGGTGCAAAAATAGACATTTCTAGCATGGTAGAACATGGTTTCATGAACTACTATACCTATAAAATTGCAGGAAAAAAGCAACTGGATTTACAGATCTGTTTCAAGATACAAATTCATAGTTGCCTGTACACTGAGAAATGTATAAGCTAGCCATGCTGTAATTTGTTGTTAAACATACCTTCAGTTAATTCAGAATTTCAATTTGCTATAAAAATGTATAAATTATTAGCACGCAGGAAAATATTTCATTAAGATGACTTGTTCCTTTTAAAAATACATATGTAGGGTGGCGCCTGTGGCTCAAGGAGTAGGGCGCCGGTCCCATATGCCGGAGGTGGTGGGTTCAAACCTAGCCCCGGCCAAAAACCAAAAAAAAAAAAATAAAATAATAAAAATACATATGTATTGAGGGATATGATTTATATCAGAAATTGACATTATAAATCCTTGGGTGAGAGCCAAAGTTTAATGAATTTTCTTTTTTTTTTTTTTTTGGCCGGGGCTGGGTTTGAACCCGCCACCTCCGGCATATGGGACTGGCGCCCTACCGGCTGAGCCACAGGCGCCACCCAGTTTAATGAATTTTCAATGGAAAATGTAATGAAAGTCTTATTTTTAGATGTTACTTAGGTTAAGAAATGTGTTTCGGGATCTACTTGTCAGTTTTGCTTTTTGATTCAAACATATGTTCCGCTGTGCTAAAAGCAAGTTATAATACCAAAAAAGAAGAAAGCAAGAAAAGGAAAGAAAGAAGAGAAAATCTATGGTAGTATGTAAAGTAAGCATATTTTTTATCAGGAAATAGAAAGAGGTCAAGCACACTTGGAAAAAATCTTCCTTTGGCATAAATAGCAATCGTAGTTAGTAAACAAGTGTAGCCGTAGAAAAACGTTTACATGATAGATTAACAAGGCTCAGGAGAGCAACTGAGTTTCTTGAAGGAGTTTTTTATTCTCAGAGAAATTGGTATCTGCTAGCTTTTACTGTCCCCCTGTCTAATGGGGGAAAGAACTCTGCTGGCAAGTGTCACCTGAGTAGCCATTTACAAATCTGAATCATTTCGCTTCCTTAGTGGGGCAACAAGGATGCAGGCTTAGGTATTGTGACCTGGAGGAGAAGTGGGGCAATATGAGAGATGGAAGAAACGCCTATGTGTTCCACAGCATATTTACTCTTCCTTGGTGCTAAATCAAATGAAACAAGCCCTTGTACGTGTTGCTAATAACTGCCTTTGAAATTTTGGCCCATTTTATTCCAGGCACACACAGATGCCAGCAAGTAATTCTTACGTATCCTGGGGGGGGGGGGGGAGAGAGAGGGGGTTTATTTTTCTTTTCTTTTGATTTTCCAAAATTCACTGTTGATCTTTCAGAACAGACCAAGGGTTTTTAAAAGGATTACAGTAAACATTTCATTGTTCTATAATGCCTTATTTGAATGTTAATATGTGTTTCTAGAATTAATGTGACTAGTTAACTTATGCATTATCACTGGATTACCAGGCATATGTTAGTCTTTATTAGAATAAAACGAAATTTCATAACTGAAGCTATTACTTTCTTTGATACCTCACAGGGCTACTCATCCCGCCTTCCTTTCTACTGTTTTAACATCTCATTGGCTTCTGAGTGAGGGACTAAGTTCTAATAATTAGGCTTAAAACATTTTTAAAAAATGGTTGCAAAGGATAAGACCTATCTGTGTCCTTAATTCATTTACCAGGTGCAAAGTGCAAGACACCACGCAGAAAGATTGGAAGGTTCAGTTTCTCCCAGAACAGCCAGGGGGCAAAGCTGGAGCAGGGAAGAAGGGGCCATTGGGCTAGGCTGTGCCTTGTAGCTGCTGGCCTAGGCCAGGAAAACATGTCCCTAGGCCTCACCACAGCCACCTGGCTGACCTCAGAATTCAGAGGCTCAAAATCAAGAACATAAGTGCAGAAATTCAGCAAAGTTTAGAAATATTACAGAAGTGGCAGTTCCATAATCTTTAAACATCTGAACTTTAATAACAGTTTTAAAACTAGTTTTATTTATCAAAGAATACCAAAGCCATCTGAACAAGAAGGCCTTTGAGTTCTTTTTTGTTTTCCTGATAAAATATTTGATTTAAGCACTTACTTTTTTTTCTTGTTTAAAGCCAATAATTAGAGCTTTTTTGCACATTTTGGTAAGAAAATAGCACAGACACATGACGTATATAGACACACAGACAGACAGATAGATGCAGAATTTATATTTGCTGGCTTTTAAACATATATTTTCGTTCAGATTATTAATCTTTGTTTTTTGTTTTGTTTTGTTGTTTTGAGACAAGAGTCTCACTATGTCGCTCTCAGTAGAGTGCTGTAGCGTCACAGCTCATAGCAACCTCAAGCTCTTGGGCTTAAGTGATTCTCTTGCCTCAGCCTCCCAAGTAGCTGGGACTACAGGCACCCGCCACAATGCCCTGCTATTTTTTTGTTGCAGTTGTCATCGTTGTTTAGCAGGCCCGGGCTGGGTTTGAACCCACCAACTTTGGTTTATGTGGCTGGCACTGTAACCACTGTGCTACGAGTGCTGAGCCACAGATTATTAATCTTTTAATTACCTAATTAATCTTAGTAGTTTATGTAGGCTTTAATTATCATTTTAAGTTATTTTTCTGCTAACCGTTTTTATGCCCTGTAAATTAGATAGGTAAATATAGTTTTAATTATTGCTTGTAAACTCATAAATCCTACCAAGAAAAAAAAAACCTAAGTATTTTAAGGAGACTAGTTATTTTAAACAAAGTAACATCATTATAATAATTCAAGGATCCATTCAAAGGCCACTTTTCCCCAGCATCAAGTTGATACATAGGCCAGGCCGTGTTACTGTAATATTTCATTGCCTTTTTCGTTATAGGCTGGGTACCCATACTGAGACCAATTAGGCAGAGTACGCCCCAATGAGTTGTCATTTGGGATTGAGCTCTGAGCTCCCATAATACATACCCGATTTCTCAAGAACAAAAACAGAACAGACGAGAACTAAAGTTCAACCAAATAAAGCAGGTGAACCTTAGTGATGAGGATGCCAAGTGTGTGAGAGCAGAGCCTGAAGCCCCCAGGAGAAATCTCCTGCCAGCAGCACTGCTTGGAGCATTTTAAGCACTGTGCCCCCAGGCACGCCTGTCCAGGTGACTGCTAGGCTTCCTTGGCACAGCACTTACTGGAGCAGTCTAGAGGTCCTTTCATGGTTGCCAGAAATGTTACACCTGATGAAGAGGGTCCAGCCACCTGTCACTGTCAACCAATATGCAGAGATGGGGATAGGTCCACCAAACTTTGTTAGAAGGCCAGGGATTCTGGAGAACAGTGAGAGGAGCCTCTTCAATACTGTTGTTTTTTTTTTTGAAACAGAGTCTCACTTTGTCACCCTCGGCAGAATGCCGTGGTGTCACAGCTCATAGCAACCTCAAACTCTTGGGCTTAAGCGATTCTCTTGCCTCAGCCTCCCAAGTCCAAGTAGCTGGGACTACAGGCACCTGCCACAATGCCTGGCTATTTTTTGTTGCAGTTGTCATTGTTGTTTAGCAGGCCCGGGCCGGGTTCTAACCTGCCACCCTCAGTGCATGTGACTGGTGCCGTACCACTGTGCTATAGGTGCCGAGCCAAGACTGTTCTATAAATAGAACATTAGCGATATAACAGTTTTTTTTCCCTGAGCCTCAGATTACCCATCTGGAAGATGGTAATTCTATATTAACATATTACCTAGCTGGATGTGGTACAATGTAGTGGCTAATAGCTGGGTTTTGGAGTTAGACCTGAGTTCAAGTTCAGGCTCTGTCACTTACTAGCAATGCAATCTTACATTCTTGGCAACTTCCTTAGCTGCAAAATAGGAATAAGAACAGTGCCTGTCCACTTACAATTTTTTTTTTTGAGACAGAGTCTCACTATGTCACCCTTGGTAGAGTACAGTGGCATCACAGCTCACAGCAACCTCAAACTCTTGGGCTTAAGCTATTCTCTTGCATCAGCTTCCCAAGTAGCTGGGACTACAGGCACCTGCCACAGCACCTGTTATTTTTTGTTGTTGTTGTTATTGTTTAGCAGGCCCAGGCCAGGTTTGAACCCACCAGCCCTGGTGCAGGTGGCCAGTGCCCTAACTACTGAACTACAGGCAACGCCCTGCTTAGAATTTTTATGATGGTTAAGTGAGGTAGTGCTTAGCACAATGCCTGGCCCGTCGTAAGTGCTCAGAAATGGTTAAAAAACAATTAAACAGCCTTGCCTTTAGCAGAACCTAGAATATGTCCATGGAGGTAAGACCCACTGCAGTATCGATCAGAAAGGGTGTTTTTGGCAATGGACAGCCAACTCAAACCAGATTAAAGCATAACCACATCTATGTGCTCTCATAAATGACGGCCCAGAATCCAGGGGCTTCCATGGTTCACTAAACCCAGTGGGTCTTTATTCTGATGCCACATCCACATGTGGCAGTGCCTATAGCTAAACAGAAAGGACTGTTGCTAGAAAATTTTTCAGAAAAGAGAGGAGGAAGTGCTGTCAAGTCCATAGAAAACCTTTCCTTAAAGCAGAAAGAGGGACGGAGGGAGGGGGGTGGGGCTTTGGTGTGTGTCACACTTTATGGGGGCAAGACATGATTGCAAGAGGGACATTGCCTAACAATTGCAATCAGTGTAACCTGGCTTATTGTACCCTCAATGAATCCCCAACAATAAAAAAATAAAAAAAAAAAGAAAACCTTTCCTTAGGCTTCAAAGCCCACACAGCCAGTTCCGCTGGAATCCTGGATGGGAGGGTGGAATCACCAGGGGCTAGTTAGGTTCATCCCAGCAGCTGGCAGTGAATTCCTCTTGGAGGTAGTGAATTCCTCTTGGAGGTGAGAGCGCTAGCTAGCGGGGAGGTGTCTGAACAGTCAGTGTTCCTAGGGAGGAGGGAGGGGTAAACGCACCCTGGAAGGATAGCCATTTTGTTGGAGGCTTTGGGGGCAGATTCTGAAAATAAAAATTATTAACAGTAATGCTTCCTTACTTTCTTACGGCATCTAGTAATTTTCAGTTTCAACAGTGGTTTAAATTTCCTTTCTCATCAGTCTTCTGGCTGTAGCATAGATTGAAAGGGTCACATCCTGTTAGCAAGTATAACTCCTTCCCGTAAAGTCTGGATTTGCTGTGAATCCAGTGTTATCAGCGTCACAGTGAGAGACTCATAACTAACAACCGCAAGAATGCAGGGCTACAAAATAAAAACTCTCCAGGTAACTGTATGATTTTGAGGTTAGAAAGAGTCTTAGAGACGATCTAGTTCGGTGGTTCTTAAGTCTTAAGAAAGGCAGGGTAGTGGGGTCAGTGTATTTCCAAAAGCAGACAAAAGCCAACAATTAAGTCAGTAAGCTCACCCTAGAACAAGTCTATGTACCTCTTTGCTGAATGTCACTGCAGTCACCAGATGGCCAAAGGGATACTCAGCAATGAGGTACGTAACACTTTTTCTAGGATGAATTCCCAAACTTGATTGCCTGACCTCATACAAATTTCTATGTGAAATTTTCAGACAAAGCTGTGAAGGTTCCAATCCATTCTCAAAAAGTCTGAGGCTACAATCTCCTTATTTTACAGGTGAGGAAAATGAGGTGAGAGGGAACATGACTTATCTCAGGGTCATGTTATAAGTTGGATTGTGCATGAAGAAAAGCACTCAAGGGCAAGTGTTTTTTGAACTGATATCTGTAGAATTCCGAAAGGTACTTCTGTGATTTTACAAATATTGATTTAAACTCCATTTTTATTTTTATTTATTGCAGTTTTTGCCTGGGGCTGGGTTTGAACCCACCACCTCCGGCATATGGGGCGGGTGCCCTACTCCTTCAAGCCACGGGTGCCACCCCGTTTTTTTTTTGAGACAGAGTCTAACTATGTTGCCCTCTGTACAGTGCCGTGGCATAGTTACAGCTCACAGCAATCTCAAACTCTTCAGCTTAAGCAATTCCCTTGCCTCAGTCTCCCAAGTAGCTGGGACTACAGGCGCCTGCCACACGCCCAGCTATTTTTTGGTTGCATTTGTTTAGTGGCCAGGGCTGAGTTCAAACCCGCCACCCTCGGTGTATGTGGCTGGCGCCATAACCACTGTGCTATGGGCGCCGAGCCTAAACTCCATTTTTAAAGCAGTAATAAAAATTATAGCTACTTGGAAGCAAAACAAAAAACATTAATAGAATTTAGAGTCTGGTTTAAGATGAACTCTGGTGTAACTTCAATTAATATTATTTACTAGCCAATGGACTTTGGCAAGGCCTATTGTTGCACAGATCCCTAGAGATGCTGTAGTTTAAAGGGCTCAAAGTCGGTGCCTGGTTTCTTCTTGCTTGGGGTAGTTACGTTGTAACACGTTGTGGTTATAAACACCCATTGATTCCTCTCACTTGTACTTAACTTTGGCTTTATCAGACGGTCCCAACCTAGAGTTTACGGCCTGTTTGGGTGTGAATGTAAGGACAAACTTTGACAGTCTTACGAAGGTATAATCCGCCCATAAGATGACTGATGGCGGTGGTGAGGTATGAGGTGGTGGAAAAAGGCTGTGTCACGTGAAGAAACACTGATATACCCTATAAGTGTCTGGCATTAGACAGGTCTGGGTTTGAGTCTGACCTCTGCTACTTCCAACCATATGACTTTGGTTAAGTTTTAACCTTTGAGCCTTAGTGTCCTCATCTATAAAATGGAGATAACATGTTGAGCTATTTTGTAGATCAAATGATAGAATATATGTACAAATTATTTCAGCACCAAATGACTGGTGCACCACAAATTGTAGCCATTAATACAAGACAGTTCTTCAAAAGTGAAATGTTGCTGGGGCGGTGCCTGTGGCTCAGTGAGTAGGGTGCCGGCCCCATATGTTGAGGGTAGCAGGTTTGGACCCAGCCCCAGCAAAAAAATAGCTGGGTGTTGTGGCAGGTACCTGTAGTCACAGCTACTCGGGAGGCTGAGGCAAGAGAATCACCTAAGCCCAGGAGTTGGAGGTTGCTGTGAGCTGTGATGCCACAGCACTCTACCCAGGGCGACAAGTGAGACTCTGTCTCTACAAAAAAAAAAAAAAGTAGAGGGTATGTCTGTGTGATTATCTAGGTGGCAAGAAGTGGGCTCCTTGTTTCCTTTGACAAAGGGAAATAAAGCCAAGCCAAAGCTTTGGGGGTTACATGATCTCCAACTCCCCAGGGAAAATGTATGGGCTGGTACACAAGGGGAAGCCTGGACACCGGAGATGGCAGATAGGACTGTGGCAGTCTCTTCCCTTTCTCTGGCCCATGAAGAACACATGAAGCAGCCGAGGTAGCCAGCTCAAAACTGGAGGATCCACGTCCCACTTGTGAAAAATGAAATCCACATACACCAAATGCAAAAAGAAACAGACTCTCACCCAGACAAAATTAGCTAAAGTACACACACTTTATTATGTACATTGCTGGAAAGGGAGGCTACTTGGGAAAAACTCTTGCACTAACGCTGCCATCCCAGATCTCCTTCTAGGCTTCCCACCTCCCAAGTGATTTAATTTTAGCCTATTGGGCTCTGAATTCACAAGGCAGAAAGTGAAGGTCATTTTGGTATCTGAAGATATGGAGAAATTCAAAGAACCAAAATCATTATTACTTTAAGCCTGAGAAGATTTTTTTCAGCCGGGATCTGGGTGAAAAAGAGATAAAACTACCATTTTAAAATTCAAAATATAAACGTAACTTGAATTTCAAATTGAAATGCTTCATAAGCCTCTAACAAGCTCAGCTAGGAACTAGGATATATGGTGGTACAAGGCACTTGGAAAAGGGGTGCGGGGGAAGGGACATCCATACACTGGGATTGACAGAATGACTAAGCTTAGGATAGATAGGAAGGGCGGTGCTGGGAAAGGAAGCTGTAATTCTTAGATTTCTCTAGGTGAACTTAGTCTCAAAGTGCAAGTGTTAACAAATGTCACCAGCTAGCTTTCCGGGCCAGCAGGTGGAACCCAGGTTGCTCAGATTCACGGGCATTTGCAAAATGGAAGATGTTTCCTAATATTACACATCAAGAAACTGTAGTCCAGAGGGGCTGACCACTTCCTTTTTCACGATTAACATGAATGAGAATGACTAGGCAAATAAAAAAAGATCTACATTTACATAGATATCCTAAGTTTGACAGTGTTTGTCCAAGCTCATTAGAGGTTATGTACCAAACATACTATGAATTCCTTATACTACTTAATGAATGGTCTTGTAACCAAGATATTTCACAGGGTACAATAGTTGCTAGCATGCAGACAATAAAAATATAATGGTTTCCTGAAGATATTTTTTGAAAAAGTATTTTAGTCTGTAGGCTATCCAAATGGGTACGTTAACAATTGCTTATAGAACTTAGAGAAAATTTTATTAAAAAATTAAAACTATTTAAAACCTGATATAGGAAAATAGGCAAAAATGAGGAAAAAAGCCCTTTTGTGACAAATATTTAGGTGGTTTGAAAGACCACAGAGGAATCATTTACTCATAAAGGCTCAAATAAGTTTAAAAATGCACATATCATTTTAAAAAGGACCACTATAATAGTGAATTGAAAAGTCTTCAAAAGGTTAAGGTGATCTTTTTCAATCTTGACCATTGCTTCTAGTTCTGACAGGTACAAGGCAAGAAAATGCCTACTCTCAAGTGAGGATAATTCTGAAACATTGTTTGCGTTTAAAAAGCAAATGCATATTAGGGGAATTTCCTTAAGATTCCCTGGCGGTAAGGCACAAATGGCCCAGAGAAGCTGGTTGTAGCATAAGGTCGTCACTTTCTACAAAGCATTTATCCAGCCAACAGTATCAGGTGGCAGTTAGAGCCTATGATCCCTCTGGCATGGTGCTAGGGGGTTCAGAATGACTCAACTGAAGTCCAAAGAAGTAGATTTAACCTAGTGCATAATAATCTAAAAATACAAACTTTCATAAAGAACAAGAGTTTACTTATATAAATCACATCTCTGTTTACAAGCTAACAATTCCTTTATCTGCTTTCATGATTACTGTACAACCTAAGAACATTATACTTGACATATGAAAGAGGAAAGAGGGAGAATATTCAAGGTTCCCTGCCCCACCCTCTCCTTATGAGTTAAAGGCTAATTTGGTCCCTCGCTTCACCCTTGAAGGGTGGAGCTCATCTACCTCAAGGCTCAGTGTTTGGCCCCTATGATGCCTTGCAACATATCTATGGGCAGAGGGAAGACGATCGTTGAGTTTTTCTCAGCAGCGATGGTGGTGAGTGTCTGAAGGTATCGGAGCTGCAGGGCTGCCGGAGATTCAGTGATGACCATGGAAGCTTCTTTCAGAGCCCTGGATGCATTCATTTCTCCTTCAGCTGCAATGACCTATGGACAGGGGAAAGCAGAGGTCAAACTGGAAAAAACCACGTGGTGACATGCTGCAGTCTTCAAACTGGGGCATGTATGCGTCAGGGGGCACACAAAACTTCCTCTGGAGTATGTCGGAACATTTTTAAGGAAATCAATTCCTAGATACTCAAATTACGTATGTTCTTTTTCCTGAAAGTGATTTCCCTGAGTATATGCCTGGGTCAAACCTTCTCTTTTACTATTGCCTTTCTACCACTTCATAGGGTACCAAATCAAAGAATGACTCAAAATACTGTGTGGGTTTGAGAACATGATTGACTTTAACGGCTGATTATAAATCCTTTGGCCAGTCAAGTGAATTTCCAATTCTTTGATTTCAAAGGAAGAAAAGAGGACCTTATTGAAGAAAGCTGATTATTTTAAAAGTATTTTTTGTTTTTGAGACAGAGTTTCATTATGTCGCCCTCAGTAGAGTGATGTGGTGTCACAGCTCATGGCAACCTCAAGATTTTGGGCTACTACTTTTGTAGTTGTCATTGTTGTTTGGCAGGCCTAGGCCGGTTTCAAACCTGCCAGCCCCAGTGTATGTGGCCAGCACCCTAGCCGCTGAGCCTTAAAAAGTATTTTTTGGGCTGCGCCCAGTAACTCAGAGGGTAGGGCGTCAGCCACATAAGTGAGGCTGGCGGGTTTGCACCCAGCCCAGGACAGTTAAAATCAACAATGACAACTGCAACAAAAAAACAGCCGGGCATTGTGGCAGGCGCCTGTACTCCCAAATACTTGGGAGGCTGAGGCAAGAGAATCGCTTAAGCCCAGGAGTTTGAGGTTGCTGTGAGCTGTGATGCCACGGCATTCTACCCAGAGAAGAAAAGGTATAAAGATACCATAATCAAGACTAAAAGTACAGTTTCATAAGGTTATCCTCACAGAGATCTCAAAATATTAATTGTTCGTAATACTCTGTGAATATCAGAAGTAGATGCAATGGTCTTATTCCCAGTGACATTTTGTTCAGTTTATACGGCAAACTTGGGGGGCTTCTAGATGTTCATAAGCCCTGTGTAGAGAGAGAGAGTGGAATCCCTAGCCTCCTTCAGCTCCTGGTCATGTAGGGAAGACAGACCCGGAAACAGATCATTTCACTGCAGTGTGATGAATGCTGACGGAAATCTGCACAAGTCACAGTCCCAGCTCAGAGAATAAAGCAGCTTTTGCAGAGAGTGAGGTGTGAGGTTATAAAGTTGAATATTAAGGATGGAACACTTGCTGTTTGGAGAAAGATAAAGAAGAACATCGTAGGCAGAACACATGAAGTGGTACTGAGGTATATTCCAGAAAACTGTAAGAGGCTGTGTGAGGAGGCGGGGAAAGGTCTGAAAGGCAGTGAAGGCCCGAATGCCTGGTCTTGTCCTGCAGGCTCCCGGAAGCAGCAGAATGGTCTAAGGTGGTGAGTAACCTCTCCAGGAGACCTAGTCTGAGACAACACTCCGATGTCTGAGGATAGACGAGATTTGGAGTTGTTAGTGGACCTGTTTCAGAGCAATGGATGTGAATCGTGGGGGTAGGGATCAAGGACAGAATGGATTAGAGATCTATTCAGGAGAGAGAATGAATAGAATTTGGAGGCTAGGTATGGGGAGGAAAAGAGAACAGAGGCTGAGTCTCAGGTTTCTAGGTTTTGGCTGTATAGTTCAGAGCCAGTAAAGGAGACAGAAGATAGAGGCTATGGTACTTAGAGAATCTAGTTTACAGGTTAGAAATCTTAATTTATCAAGGCTACCCATCACATCCTACACCGAGGCCTTTGCCAGATACGCTCAAAGAGAACCACAGACCTGGATTCCAAGACAAGCTTGGCAGAGAAGGCATCAAGAGCAGCAGGCTGTGATTTTTCTCCATGTCATCTCAGATATCCAATTAGGCTGCAAGGATATCTCATTTCCCACCACCAATCAGTACACAATCTCTTGGCTGGGAAGCCAGACCCACTGGGCTGGGCACATATTGTTTATAGAAAAGCTGCTCTGAGCAAGCTGCCAAAGATGTGAACACAACACCGATGGCTTTGTCTGATATAGGCCAAGTGCAAGTGCATTCTGCTGATAGCATCTTAGAGAGCAAAGCAAGCCATCTGTGGGTGGGCAGGGCTTTTGTCAAATGTGCAGTAATCTCATGTCAATCAGTACTTTATATTTACAGATCATCATTTTAAAATCCAGCATTTTCACATATGCTAGATGGGTACTTCCTGTTCCCTTCTGTAGACCAGATGGGCTGGTCAGAGGAAGAACAGAGAAAGGTGATCTTCTGTAGATTTATACTCCACCCTCCCACCCTCTGCCAGGTCCAGAAACATAAGCCTGAAGGCACATGCCAGGCATTTTCCCCAGTTATGAAAAGGAAATAAGGAAAAATGTAAGCAGAAAAGATAACACATTTCAAGCCATTAAGAGCTGGTCTAAAAACTTTAAAAAGAGGTTTGCCTAATGTATAGTAAAGTGAGTGGGACCTGTAGCTCAGCGACTAGGGCACCAGCTACATACAATGGAGCTGGTGGGTTTGAATACAGACCGGGCCTGTCAAACAATGACTACTGCAACCAAAAAATAGCCAGGCATTACGGCGGGCACCTGTAGTCCCAGCTACTTGGGAGGCTGAAGCAAAAGAATCACTTGAACCCAAGAGTTTAAGGTTGCTGTGAGCTGTAACGCCATGGTCCTCTATCCAGGGCCAGGGTGACAGCTTGAGACTCTGTCTCAAAAAATGGGGGGGGGGGGGCGGCGGCAGTGCCTGTGGTTCAGCGAGTAGGGTATTGGCCCCATATACCAAGGGTGGCAGTTTTGAACCCGGCCCTGGCCAAACTGCAACAAAAAATAGCCGGGCGCTGTGGTGGGCACCTATAGTCCCAGCTACTCGGGAGGCTGAGGCAAGAGAATTGCCTAAGCCCAAGAGCTGGAGGTTGCTGTGAGCTGTGATGCCACGGCACTCTACCGAGGGCAACAAAGTGAGACTCTGTCTCTAAAAAAAAAAGAATGGGACAGTCAGTGACTAGCTTCTTTCACTCAAAGGGCAAAGTCAACTTTGCATCTTTTATATTAACCTGGATGGCTTTGAAGAACATTCTCCTTAGTAAGGTCTCACAAGAATGGAAAAGCAAGTATCCAGTGTACTCAATTCCATTATGAAACCAGTAGATGAGAACAACTTCACATCCACAGGGGAAAAAAACGCAATGAATTCAAGTGGGGAGGAGGAAGGGGGCTTGGTGACCTCTCACCTAACCAGCATGCTGTAGGGGAACCTGGCACACCTCCTGGGTGAAGGGCTCAACTACTACCTGGACTTTACCTAACAAATGCAAACAATGTAACCTAATTGTTTATACCCTCATATTATTCTGAAAAATAAAAAAAGGAGGGGGGCAAAGTCAGTTCCGTATTTGGAATGTGGACCAAAGCCGACTGAAGATAATTCTCTTCTGTCAAGGTGAAATTAGGGCTGGTCTACTATATTGTTCATCTGGGCAGACATATAAAACAGTCAGATATTCTTCACCACAAGCTATCCACAGTGAGACCGTTCCTTCTCTTTGCTATGTGGTACTCCCTCACGTGAACAAACCACACTTTATCCATTCAGCTAGTGATGCACATTGGGGTAATTTCCAGTTCGGGGAAACTACCAAGTACTGCTGTGAACATTCTAGTACACGTCTTTTGGCAAACAAATATGAGTGCAGTTCTATTATATATACACACAGGAATGGAGCTACTGGCTCACAGCATATACAAATGTTAAGTTTTGGTGGATACCGCCAGACTGTTTTCCAAAGTGTACCAATTTACACTCCCACCAGCAGAATTTTGAGCCTTCCTTTCTCACCCACACTTGATTTTTTAAATTTTATTTTGAAGCTATTCTGGTGGCTGTCGAGTGTGACATCTACTCGTAATTTGAATTGGCATTTCCCTAATAGCTAATTAACTTAAAGAATCTCTCTCTGAAGTCTTAATCTACAGGCTCACCTGCCCTAGCTCTCTTTTCCTCTGCAGTTGTTGAAGAAACTGTGAGCCCTTATCTTCCATGAGAACATGAAAATAAGCCTATAATTGTGGCAGGGTTACTGTATCTTATAGCAAAGCTAAGCCCATTGTGATTCTACAGGTAAACTCTAACTTTAAAGTCAGAAAGTCATGGGTGGTGCCTGCGGCTCAGTGTGTAGGGTGCTGGCCCCATATACTGAGGGTGGCAGGTTCAAATCTGGCTCCGGCCAAACTGCAACAAAAAAATAGCTGGGTGTTGTGGCAGGTGCTTGTAGTCCCAGCTACTTGGGAGGCTGAGGCAAAAGAATCACCTAAGCCCAAGAGCTGGAGGTTGCTGTGAGCTGTGACGCCACAGTACTCTACCGAGGACCACAGAGTAAGACTCTGTTTCTTAAAAAAAAAAAAAGTCAGAAAGTCATGGCCCAGGTTCAGGTTAGTACAGACTACTAACTCGACCACCTCATCCAAACAGGTGATTGCGATCCAGAATCTAAGCAGCTTCCTTTATCTTTTGTTATTGTTCTAAAGGGAAGACAGAAACTCTGGTTTCTGAACTGGTAAGAAGAATGCTGCATAAGAGGCCTCTGGGTAGTCCCAGAGGTGGCAGTGGAGAGCAGAGGGGAATTATAATTTCCACTGCTATGATTTGGGTCATCTTGAGGAAATTACTTATCTTTTTTGGGCTTCAACTTTCATTTGAATAGTGGAATGGCAAACAAGTTTCATTTTTAGGGCTGACTCTAAGCAACTGAGGGCTGTTAGCTGGAGTGCTTTAGAAGGGTTCTGAGGTCAAGTCTAAGTCTAGTGGAAAACAGAGCTGTGGTTAATCACTGGCATGGGAACAGGAGGGTGGAGTGGCAGCCTCTGGGCTAGGTACTTGCCCCCTCTGTCTGGAAGGTGATCTCCGAGGGTCTATGTTCTAGACCCTCTAGAACCTCTAGGTATCTAGAGCCTCTTGTTCCTTACTGTCTGGGAATGGGGCTTTTGGTTAATGGCAGATTCTAGGTAAAAGCAATTCTTAAATTTCAAAATAATCAGAGACTAGGGCACATTCATAACGTTATCGTAAATATAACTTAATCTTCTAAATGTGATGGTTTTGAAACAGGACACTTGAGGGCTCTGTAGTACTGTCAGGCTGTCCTCACAAGCATCAGTTACCATATTAGGAAAATCTAAATTCTGGTTAATAGAAAACTCTGGCTAAGAAGTAATAGTGACCAACTTTTGGTCCAAAGGGCACCCTAAGAAGACAGAGCTCTGTGGCTAGTCAGTTATCACCGGCGGCTACTATTCTCCTTTTCCTCCCCCATCCTCAGACATGGGGCTACAGGATCATAAAACGCTCTGACTCTGCCCTTTGACCAAAGTGGGGCCAAAGAGAATCTCTCTCTCTTTTTTTTAATGTAGAATTATGGCTCGTCTCACCTCAGCAGACACATAACCTCAGTAGTCAGACATTCTTCACCACAAACTACCTACAGGGACGTATGACCCAAGAAAGGGGACAACTACTTCCTTTCGGTCTTGACTGCTTTCTCCTTCCTGGCTCCAGTTCTGGTGAGGCTTAACTCTACTTCCCGCCCTTGGGTTTGGTGAGCTATCCACGTGTCCATGTATATCATCTTAAAAGATCCTCTTTTCTAGGTGAGCTTCAAAAATACTCGCCCAGAGCCTCCCAGAAGGACCATGCCACCAATGTGGGGGTAAGACACAGGCAGGGAGGAGGATGGAAAGAAAGATGGAAAAAAAAAAAAGACAAGTAAAGAAGAGGAAAAGCAGGGAGAGGGGAAGAAAAAGCGAGAATGAAAGATAAGACAAAAGGAAGGAAGAAATGGGTGGTGTGGATGGAATGATGACATTAACTATTAATTTGCCCTTAATAATGAATTGGGAGAATAAAGTATGGGGCATGCAGTCATGAAAGAATCAGGCAGCTCTCTATGTACTGATATACTCAGGAGATACTAAGTGAGAAAAGTACGGTGCAGGACACCACACCACGTATAATATAAACTTTTGAGTAATAAGCAAATAGTCCAACAACCTAGTCAGATAAAATCCTAATACACTATGTTAAGTGTGGTAGCTTGGTTCGGCACCTATAGCACAGTGATTATGGCGCCAGCCACACACACAGAGAGTGGCAGGTTCGAACTCAGCCTGGGACAGCTAAACAACAATGACAACTGCAACAAAAAATAGCTGGGCGTTGTGGCAGGTGCCTGTGCCCCAGCTACTTGGGAGGCTGAGGCAAGAGAATCACTTAAGCACTAGAATTTGAGGTTTCTGTGAGCTATGACACCATGGCACTCTATCAAGGGCAACATAGTGAGACTCTGTTCCAAAAAAAAAAAGAGTGGTGGCCTCTTAACATAGTGGGAGAATATGAATTGAAGTGAGGGGAAGGGCTTTTACCTTCACTAAACACATCAGCATTATTTTTTTTAGACAAGAATTTTTTTTTTTCTATAATTAAAGAAAACTTGTAGCCAGGCCTTGTGGCAGGCACCTGTAGTCCCAGCTACTTGGGAGGTTGAGGCAAGAGGATCACTTGAGCCCAAGAGTGTGAGTTTGCTGTGAGCTATGAAGCCAAGGTACTCTACCAGGGGCAAGAAAGTGAGATTCAGGTGGCGCTTGTGGCTCAAAGAAGTAGGGTGCTGGCCCCATATACCGGAGGTGGCGGGTTCAAACCCGGCCCAGCCAAAAACTGCAAAAAAAAAAAAAAAAGAAAGTGAGACTCTGTCTCAAAAAAATAAAATGAAAAAATTGGCTGGGTGCAGTGGCTCATGCCCGTAATCCCAGCACTCTTGGGAGGCTGAGGCAGGAGGATTACTTCAGCACTCAGGAGGTGGAGGCCAGCCTGAGCCAGAGTGAGACCCCATCTCAACTAAAAATAGAAAACTAGCCAGGTGTTGTGGTGGAAGCCTATTGTCCTAGCTTCTCGGGAGGCTGAGGTAAAAGGATTGCTGAAGCCCAAGAGTCTGAGGTTACTATGAGCTATGATGCCATAGCACTCTACCCAGGGCAACAGAGTGAGACTCTGTCTCCAAAAAATAAATAAATAAATAAAAATAAAAAGAGAGAGAGAGAAAAAAAACAGTATAAGAAAAACAAGTGAACCCCCCCAACACACACACACACACACACACACACACACACACACACACACACACACACACAATGTTACCTTGGCTCTGGCCTCCCGGGATGCTTCTGCTTCTGCAGCCATAGCTCTCTGGAGCTGCACAGGTAGTTTCACATCCTTAATTTCCACACGCTCCACCTTTATTCCCCACTCATCAGTGGCGTCATCCAGAGTACACTGTGGGGAAGAGCAGCAGCAAGCTAAAACTGGCCATCCCCAGCCTAGATGCCCACAGTGGCTGTACTGGAGCAGGGATCTGGAGCAGATAAGGTGCTGGGAGAGCTGTAGACAGACAGTTATCCTGTGGCGGAGGGATAGGGGGCCGGGTCTCTGGGGAGTTTATCCTGATTGTTACTAATAAGCTAATGCAGGGCTGGGTAAACTTTTAATAGAAGGGCCATACAGTGGTAGTTTATTTGCAGTCTCTGTCTCTTTTATTTAGCCTAGCTGTTGTAGTCAAAAGCAGCCATGGAGATATATATATATATATGCGCATGTGGCTGTATTGCAATGAAACTTTACTTACAAAAACAAGTGCCAGCTCCTGAGCTAGTGACTGTGTAAGCCATATTATTTCTTCATGCTTCAACTTTCTCCCTTTAGAACAGTGATTTTAAACGAGTGTGCCATGAAAAATTTTAATCATTAATTATTTTCAAAACAAGTTCAGAGTACACTAAGTATATTCTTTTTTAACTTTTTTTTTTAATCAACATAATTTAAGTGTGCCGAGATAAAAAAGGCTAAAAAACACTGCTTTAGAATATCAGGAATGAAACCACACTATTTTATAAGATTGTTACAGGTATCAAATAAGATAACAGATTTAACTCCCAATGAATTCTTTTTTTATTTATTTATTTATTTATTTATTTATTTTTTTTTTTGTAGAGACAGAGTCTCACTTTATGGCCCTCGGTAGAGTGCCGTGGCCTCACGCAGCTCACAGCAACCTCCAACTCCTGGGCTTAAGCGATTCTCTTGCCTCAGCCTCCCGAGTAGCTGGGACTACAGGCGCCCGCCACAACTCCCAATGAATTCTAAACAAATATTAAGAATTCAGATTTATAGTCCTTTACCTTTTTTGAACAAGCCAGAATGCTTAACATCTATTACTGTCAAGCAAGATAGAAAAACCTAATAGTTACAAGGGAATTCATGGGATTGACATACAGAAAAAAGTTTTAACAATACCTGCACTAGGCTCGGTGCCTGTAGCTCAGTGGCTAGGGCTCCAGCCACATACGCCGGGGCTGGCAGGTTTGAACCCAGCCGGGGGCCTACCAAACGACAATGACAGCTATAACAACAAAAAATAGCTGGGCATTGTGGCGGGTGCCTGTAGTCCCAGCTACCTGGGAGGCTGAGGCAAGAAAATCGCTTAAACCCAAGAGTTTGAGGTTGCTATGAGCTGTGACACCATAGCACTCTACCGAGGGTGACACAGTGACATTCTGTCTCCAAATTAAATAATAATAATAATACCCACACTATCACATAGAACAAACTCTGAACTATTACATTAAACAAAAAGGTTAGTTAATACTGATTCTGGAAAAAACATACACTGGAGGGAATAAAAAAATTGCACATATGAGCTGCAAGTGAGAAAAATGTCCCCTCCCATCAAATTTGGAAAATTTTACTAAAAAGACTAGAGATCCCCTAACTTGAATTAATAAAAGATACTCAAACAACCATTGACTTGTTGCTTCATCTTCCAATTTCTGGTGGATAACAGTGCTGACGCTATTCCTTACCTGCATGTTGTGTGCAATTTCTTCTCTGTCAGAAAGGATCTGAGAGAGGTTCTTGGTGCCCAGAACGTTCCTCAGAGTAGTTTGTGCCAGAAGACGGGTTGCAGAGTCAGCGTTGGTGATATTTGCCACAGCGAGTGTTGCATTCTGAACACGGTAATAGACCACACCATCTACGCTAACCGTCACGGAATCCTTAGTGAGGATCTGTGCAGTGAAGGAAGCAAGTTTACATCTGTGAACCACTACTTCTTTAACAACTGTAAGGAATATTGTTCTACTGGACATCTTATAACATAGCTGATTTTCTTTAGTAAGGCGTTCAAAAGTTAATCATATCTTTAAATATTTAATAGAATACATCCATTTATCCATTAAGTCCATCATCTCATTCAATCATTCAATAAAGATTGAGACACCACTCAGTAGCAGGTACTATACTGGGTTGCAGGGAAAAAGGTCTAAAAAAAAATTGGTTCCTACTTTCAAAGAGGTTGGGGAATCAAGGGAGGCTGGAAGGGTCAGCAGTGGGTAGCCAGGGTGATATCTGAACCAAATCTTGAAGAAAGTAATAACAATTTTCTGAGGGTTAGAGATTGAGTGGAAGACTATTCAAGACAGAGAGAATAGGGCAGCGCCTGTGGGCACCGGTCCCATATGCTGGAGGTGGCGGGTTCAAACCCAGCCTTGGCCAAAAACTGCAAAAAAAAAAAGCAGAGAGAATAGTGTGTGGGAAGGCGCAGAGTCAAGAGAGAGACAAGGTTTGATAAACCACAAGTGGCACAGTGTAACTGGGAAAATAAGTACATGAGGAGTGTTTCCAGAGGGTGCATAAAAATCTATTTTTAGCATGCTACATAAAAATGCTTAATATGGCATACTTTTGTTTTGAACTAAGAAGCTATCTGAGTAAGAAATTCCAGGAAAACAGTAATGCAAATTACTTAACCTCACTGGGCTCGCTTTCCTTATTTGTAAAGCAGAGATTACTTACAGTACTAACTTTACGCAGTTGCTAGAATTAACAAGTTAATACATTTAAGCTCTCAGGATAGTGCCTCACACATGGTAAGAGATGTCTGCGTTATTCTTTTCCATCTTGGATAATGGTATTAAAATAAAACACTGGCAGCTCAGTGCCTGTGGCTTAAGCAGCTAAGGTGCCAACCACATACACCTGAGCTGGTGGGTTCGAATCCAGCCCGGGCCCACCAAACAATAATAGCTGCAACCAAAAAATAGCTGGGCATTGTGGCAGGTGCCTGTAGTCCTCCCAGGAGTTGGAGGTTGCTGTGAACTGTGATGCCACAGCTCTCTACCTAGAATGACAGCTTGAGGCTCTGTCTCAAAAAAAAAAAAAATAAAAAGATAAAAATAAAAAAAATAAAAACACTGGCTTTGTTAACTGTAACAAGTTAATTTAGATCATAAGAAAGAAGCCCAGGCGGCGCCTGTGGCTCAAGGAGTAGGGCGCCAGTCCCATATGCCGGAGGTGGCGGGTTCAAACCCAGCCCCGGCCAAAAAAAAAAAGAAAGAAGCCCAGCAGGGCAGTGGCACACCTGGAGGCCTACCTACTCAGGACGCTGGAGTGGGATGATCCCGTGGGCCCAGGAGTTCCACTCCCTCTCGCCTCACATCAGACTGGCATATTTCTAGTCATTAGTCAAGTGTCCTTTTCTTTACAAAACTTCCCTGACTCATCAGGCAGAGATAAATACTTTTCTCTTATATATCCACTGCATCTTACTGTCGCGACACCACTTACTCAAGCTTCTACTTCTCCTGTGGCCTACAGATTTTGTAATGGCAGTCCCTTATATCTCTAGCACTGACAGAGGGCTTCATACATGCCAGGCAGTCAACACATGACAGATTAACTGAACTGAAATACAGTCCCAGTGATAATGACTGATGAGGAACACAGGAGAGTCAGGAGAGCTGAACCGTAGTCCCAGTTCTGCATCTTCCTGATCCTGGGTGGCCTCTAGCAAGGCTTTTAAACCATTTGACCTTGAGAGTCCTCATTTATGAGATGGGTGCCCAATTCCACCCAAATGTCTGTGACGATCAAATAAGAAGGCATTTGTGAATGAAGCTCTGTTGAAAATGCAAAGAGCTATGTAAACAGAAGTGAAAACAACATTGTTACATAGCTGTTTAGCCCTACAAGGCTTTAATCTAAAAATATTTCTAAGTTGGATGAGAAAGTAGAGATTTGTAAATAAATGTGCACGATTATTATCATTTTGTGTGAAAATTATTTCCCATGATATGATGGGAAAATGTGTCATTTCTGAACAAATGCTTGCCACTTTGACTTTACCAGAGCTGCTACCTACAACCACAGCTTCTCTGCCTATTGTGTATCATAGGCAGAGTATTTATTTCCCGTCACAGTAAGTTCAGAGGGGATTGGAAAAAGGACTGCAAGCCAAGTTCCCATCCGCTCTGCATTCAGCAGCTTGCAGGAGAGGAGAGCACAGCCGGAAGGCAGAAGCTTCAACAGCAACCCCGCCAGATGTCTGCAGTGTTTATAGAGGAAAATGCCAGAGTTCCCAGCTACCCTAAAAGGACCTCCTGCTGAGAGGCACTCTTCCCTGAAAGATGGTAAAAATGTGTGGCGAACACAGCAAAGCTCTCATCTTTTGTCTCCTAAGATGTGGGCACCAGGACAGCCATCAGGGAGCCATGATGGAGCTAATGTAGAAAGCATTTGGCATGGAGCTGTGGGAAGACATTGGATGGGGAATAGCTGGATTTTAGCCCTGGCTCTGCCACTGTAATTTGGAAGAATTCCTATCTCACCACAACCATAAACTTTCTAGGATTCTATGTGAAGTAGTTTGAAAAAGCACAAAATAATTAGAAATACAAAATATTAGACATTTTATCTAAAATGTTGAGCAAGCAATTTCTAATTCTCTGGGTTCTAATCTATGTATCTAGAATAGAACTTAAGAAAGAATACCATACTAAATAAGATTTTCTATCAGAAACCCATAGAGGAGAAATGTGGTAGTAAAAATGATAATGACAACAATGACGGTATTAATGTTACCCTAACGTCACCATTACATTATGTTTTGTAATACAGTCATCCCTTGGTGTCCGTGGGAGATTGCTTCCAGGACCTCCAGTGGATATACCAAAATCCGAGGATACTCAAGTGCCTTATATAAAAAGGCAGAGTTGTTGCATATAACCCCTGTACATCTTCCTGTGTACATTAAGTCATCTCCAGATTATAAAGCACATTCACACATGATATCTCAGTTTTTCAAAGCCAACGAAAACCTTACCTCCTGAGGAGGGATGTCAAATGAGATAGTTCTCATGTCCACTTTGATGAAGCTGTCAGTACATGGCAGAACAAAAAACAACCCTGCAAAAAAGATACAAAGGTATCAGCACCTAATCGGTTCCTTTTTCCATTCAATTTTAATAGAGTTGACCTAATGAACTAAAAGTCATCAGTTCATCTTAGCAAATGAGCCAGAAGCCAGGAAATTTATCCTCGACTCCCCTTGTTTACGTCCCACATCCAGCTGTTCTCATTAGGGCCTGTGGAGTTCATTTCCTTACTATTAAGGAAACTGAGTGACTGTTACTGTCATTCTTTTTTTCCCTTAACTTGGACCAATACAATTCCTTCCCATCTTTCTATTTCTAGTAGTTTTTCTCCAGCAATCCATTTCCTAAGCTACAAACAAAGCAATCTGACCTAAAATACAAACTCTGCCCCATACGTAGTCCTGCATGATGCACCTCCGCTCACCTCTTCAGCCACCCTCCGCCCCTTCACATCCCACACTTTTGCTGGACTAAGCTACTTATAGTTTCTCGAATCTGCAACGCTGTCTTCTGTACACTGCTTTGCGCATGTTGCTAGCTCTGCTGGGAATACCTCCCCGCTTGGTTAACATCTTTTCATGCCTCAAAACCCAGTCTAGATATCACCTCCAGAAAGCTTTGCCTCATCCTACTACTAGTTTGGATAAGTTGACTCTTCTTTGGGTCTCTCTTCTCACACCTGTCTGGGATCACCAGATCATAATATTTATCACATAGGATTGTGGTTATCTGTTTCCTTGTTAGTGTCCCACCATTAGATAGTAAGATCTTTGAGGACAGGGACTGCGTTTTAGTCTCCCTTGAACTCCCAGGGCCTAGGACACAGTAGTTTAATTGAAGTTTGCTAAGTGAATTACTAAAAGTCTTTCTTTGGTGGAATTCTCATGCTCACATTTTTATAGTTGTAGCTATTCCTGGCCTAATAAGATAATCTTATCAGTTCAAGTGGAAAAGGGAAGAGAAGGGTGGAAAGGAAATAGTAACAATAGTAAGACTGGCTAAAGCCACTGCTATTGTTATACAACTTCCACTACGTGAACTTTTTCCAAGTCAACAAAGAGACCCTCATAAGGGGAATCATGTTCAATAAAAAGTACTCCAGTCTCCAGAAACACAATCCAGAATACTAGTACTAACCAGGTCCTTTGGCTCCTCCTTGTAAAATACGACCCAATCTAAAGATGATGGCTCTTTCATACTCTTTTATAATCTGGAATAAAAATACAAATGATAATTTAACATGGAGTATACAAATACTGGCGTACGAAGCTTCTTGAATATGTATTTCTGCTCTAAACAGGTTAGATGGCTCACAGAATTTTTTCTGTATCCAGATAATGGCAAATAACGTGTCTAATGTTTACCTTCTCAAAGTATAATATTTATTTATTTTTATTGATTATAAAAGCAATAGATTATTCATTGTATAAATTAGGGAAGTACAGAATATACAGAAACAAATCCATAACGTCACTCCTCAGCTGCTATCATTAAATTGCTCATGCATTATTATTATTATTTTTTTGTAGAGACAGAGTCTCACTTCATGGCCCTCGGTAGTGTGCCATGGCATCGCACAGCTCACAGCAACCTCCAACTCCTGGGCTTAAGCGATTCTCTTGCCTCAGCCTCCCGAGTAGCTGGGACTACAGGCGTCTGCCGCAACGCCCGGCTATTCTTTGGTTTTGCAGTTCAGCCGGGGCCGGGTTTGAACCCGCCACCCTCTGTATATGGGGCCGGCGCCCTACCGACTGAGCCACAGGCGCCGCCCTGCTCATGCATTATTAATTCGGAAAAAAACTTCGAAGTCCTCATAGATTTTCTTCTGATTCCTTTAATTTTTTTTTTAAGATAGAATCTTGGTAGAGTGCTGTGGCATCACAGCTCACAGCAACCTCAAACTCTTGGTCTTAAGTGATTCATTTGCCTCAGCCTCCTGAGTAGTTGGGACTATGGACGTCCACCATAATGCCCGGCTATTTTTTTTTTTTTTTTGGTTGCAGTTGTCACTGTTGTTTAGCAGGCCTGGGCCGGCCTCAAACCCAACAGCATTGGTGTATGTGGCTGGCGCCCTACTCACTGAGCTAGGGACGCTGAGCCATATAAGAATAAATTTATCTGAAAATGTTTATAGCACGTTTTATCTTTTTAGGAATATGTAAATGATAATAATTTACCCAAGTATTAATAACCTTATAGAAAAAATAATAAGCATCCAATTTACTATGTGCCAGGCACTGTGATACAGACACACAAATTCATTTAATCCTTGCCATAGTTGTATGAAGTAGGTGTTGCTATTTTCTCTGATTTTATAAGGGAGAAAACATGGTAGAAGTAACATAGTAAACAATAAATCCAGTAGTCAAATCTCTCTATCCTAACTCTGGAGAACTTCTTTTCACAGGACCATTTCATACCCCTGACCCCAGAAAATTTGTGATGGTGACCCTTACTTTAACCCATGGGGAAGGATTCTCTGGAAAATGGCTAAAAACAAGTCTTAAGGTGACCTTATAATCAGTCAGTAGAATACACTTTCCAAAAGAGATGAAGAAATAAGAATTACAGGCCAGTACAGTCTCTCTCTGACACACACATACACACACAGAGGGTTTATGTAGGTGGGAGTTGATTTTTCCAGATGGGAATGAAATGTTCATTACCTTTATGCACATCCATATTGATATTGGGAAAGTTACAAGTGTGAATAAGAACGACACAGCCACTAAAATCCATCCACAAGGTCCAAGGCCCTTACTTGGACTATCTGTTGAAAAAAAAAAAATAGGTAACTCTTAATATTATTGTAACAAGCACAATCAAGACCATCTTCATCCTTATTATTCACTGAAAAAGTATATACCTGCCACTATGCTAGATGTTTCTCATGGATTTCCCCATTTAATCCTCACATTACCCTTTAAGTGTAGGTACTACTTTCCCTAATTTACGTAACATGACAACGTTGAGTATATCTTCACATTAGTCGTTACTTTATCCAGCCAAGCATTTATTAAGCGCCTACTATTTATTACACCCTGTGCTTTGTACTGAAGTGATAAAAATGAATGACTCAATCCCAGCTTTCAAGAAGTTTAGTGGGGGAAGATACACAAACAGATAACTATAATGTTGGGTGGTAAGTGCAGATACAGAGTATATGCTCAGAATATGCTCCAGACCCAGAGTAAAGTAACTCATGCAGTTAGGATGGAGAGTGAAGTGGAGTGGGGTGAACAGGTGATGGTGGCAGAGAGCTTCTTGAAGGAGAAGAAGGGAAAGGGGCATTTCAGCAGAGGATACACCATGAATTAAAGGTGAAACCCATATGATATATGAGTATAAAGTCACTTAGAGCCACCTATTAAAAATTTCACCTGCAAAATATTTTACAGCATCATTTTTTGTCCATTTCCTGGTTATTAGACAAGTTGCTTCTGATTTCTTACTATTTTAAATAATGGTGTAATGAACATCTCTGTACAATTTTTCTTTCACATTTCTAAATGTTTCCTTTTCCATACTTTGAAATAGATTTTCTGTCTAATCACAAAAGTAATATATCCCACCGTAAAAAAGGTGAGAAAAGTATAAAAAAGGAAAAATTAGTCTAAATCTAGAAATAATAAGAATTTGGGTATATTCTTCCCAAAATATTTCCTGGTACACACAACCATATTTTTAAAAGTAATAAAATTTGTGGGCTGGGTGTGGTGGCTCATGCCTGTACCCTAGCACTCTGGGAGCCGAGGCAGGTAGATTGCCCGAGCTCACGAGTTCAAGACCAGCCTGAGCCAGAGCGAGACTTCATCTCTAAAAATAGCCGGGCGTTGTGGTGGGAACCTGTAGTCCCAGCTACCTGGGAGGCTGAAGCAAAAGAATCGCTAGAGCCCAAGAGTTTGAGGTTGCGGTGAGCTAAGACGCCATGGCACTCTACTTTAACCAAGGGTGACTGAGTGAGACTCTGTCTTAAAAAAAAAAAAGCAATAAAATTTGTAACCCATTTTTTCTCCTCTAGCTATCATTCTCTTGCCTTCTTTTTGTAGCCTTTGTAACTATGCATGTGTTTTTCTGTTTTTGTTTTTAATTTCTTATTAAAGTTATACTTGTGTCAAGTTTAAAAAGTCAAACTGTTCTGTAAGGAAAAAAAAAAGTACAGTCCTCTGCTCACTTCTTCCTATTTCTTCCTCTGCAAATGGAATTGCTCTTTTGGCTATTTGGGTATTTACTTTTATGTTTCTAAATATGCTTCTCTTGGCTCAGCGCCTGTTGCTCAGCGGCTAGGATGCCAACCACATACACTGGAGCTGGAGGGTTCGAACCCAGACCAGGCCTGCCAAACAACAATGACAACTACAGCCAAAAAAATAGCCGGGTCTTGTGTGGGCGCCTGTAGTCCCAGCTATGTGGGAGGCTGAGGCAAGAGAATCACTTAAGCCCAAGAGGTGGAGGTTGCTGTGAGCTGTGATGTCACAGCACTCTACTGAGAGTGACATAGTTGAAGTTGTTACTTCTTGCTTCTTGACCTTCCACCTTGATAAGGGATTTAATTCTCTTTCTGCCTTGTCCCCCAACACGTATGTATACCTATCCTTTTAATACCTTCTAATACAACGATATCATAATTTCAGTTAGATCATCAAATTTTACATTATTATGATTTGTAGATGCTATTCAGAGCTAAGCCAAAAGTATCATTAATTTTCCTTTCCTGTACCACTTTTTTTTTTCTTGGAGTTAATGTTTTTGTTTTTTTCCAATAGCTTAGTGTTTGACTACTTGTTGATCTAATCTTAAACTTTCCATCAGATATTCCACCAATTTCATCTTCTGAAGCAAGTCTCAGAGCCTTGTCTGGATGCCTCTTGCCTGGTGCACAGATACTATTCCGGGAATGCCTCTCACTATCATGGTGGAATTCCCGTCCCCTTTGGTGTTACTCCTATTTTCTATATCCAGAATCTCCCTCATTTTTAGTCTGGTTTTTCTGTGGCAGATATAGGGATGAGAAGGGCAAGACACATTACTGATTTTCTTATCGATCACTTGGAAGGCTTCTGCTGTATTTTTAGGAGCTGTTTCTGCCAGCTCCTCCTGTCAAGAGGAGAGGAGGTATGCCAGGCAGAAGAAAGGGCAAAACGGCAGTGAGATGGGGAATTGAATAAATAGGAGGCCAAGAAGTAACTAGAGTTCAGGCTGGAAGCATGAGAGAAAAGAGAGAAAAACATGCTGGCACCCAGGTCAAGCGCTCTAAAACACAGGATGAAAAGCCAGACACGGAGTGAGAACTGTGGGTATATGTGACTTGCTAAGTTTCTGATCCAGGCAGGGTGTGAGGCTGATGTTCTTATGTATACGTAAATGAGATTCTAGGGCAGCGGTTCTCAACCTGTGGGTCGCGAGCCACAGGAACTCTATTAAAGAGTCGTGGCATTATGAAGGTTGGGTAGAACCCCACTGTTCTAGGGTAATCCTGGAGGTTTTGAAGGTATAATTTGAGAGTGCAGACATATTCACCACGGGTATATTAAAAGCCAGGCCATGATGCTGCTGGTGGAAAAAAGTTCTAGCAGGAAGTATCATAACTGGAAATAGTGTCGGTAGCTGCTGTGAATGGTTTTCTCTACCCCAGGCACTGTGTTAAACTGCTTTAGACATGCATCTCGTTTAACTCTTACAAAAGCCCTGTGAGAATATTTTAAACTCTATTTTATGAATGAGGTAACTGAGGTACTTCAGTTTCCAAGGATTCACAATGGAAAATGTAGGACTCAAATATATATCACCTTATTCCAACTAAAGCCCATGAAATTCACTCTTTGACCCTTCATCTATGAATAAAAATGTCCTCACTGAAGATTTTTCGTGTTTGGAGCACCTTCTCAAGATAGTATCCAAACTGGGCAAACATGGCAGGAGTTCTGAGCATGAAATCTGATATTCTTACACAGGAAGCCCTCTGCATTCTAGTGGTGCCTATTTATAGCAAAAGACAGATTCGAGGAACTGTGCCAGACTCAGATCTAGGTTTATGGAATGAAATGGATTCCAAACTAGGAACACATTGGCCACAAATACTTTCTAAAATATTGTCCCAAGTCTCCCATATTTCCCATATTCCAGGCAGAGTGTGCAGCTCCATGTCCTGAACACAGCAGACCACACTGTGTAAACTCCCTCAGGACAGGGTGTTTCTCACTAATTTTTATAATCCCAGTATTTAGCACAGTACCCTGGATAGAATGGACATAAAATAAAATACCTTTTTTTTTTTTTCTGTAGAGTTGGGTCTATGCCTTGTTGCCCAGGCTGGTCTCTAACTCCCAGCCTCAAGTGATAGGCTGGTCTCTAACTCCCAGCCTCAAGCGATAGGCTGGTCTCTAACTCCCAGCCTCAAGTGATCTCCCAAAGCATTGGGATTATAGGCATGAGCTACCATGCCTTGTAAAAATAAAACTTTTTAAAAAAACTATAAATACCTATTTATTAATGACCAGGGTATAATTTTCCCCCTGTAATATGAAGTACTGGAAATAAAAGACTTTAAGATTTTTTCCAGTGTAAACCTTTCAAGATTACATAATTTGGCTACCTGGTAGTTTTAGTCATAATCAGAAATCCAGTTAAATTAGGGTGAAAGTCAGAAGAATAAAACACTTCTTATCAACCTTTCTAGCTAGATATGTTTTTTCTTTCCTCTGAATCTTGATAACATTTTTTAACTTCTCATGTGGCACTTATATTTTGCCTGATATTTTCATTCCTTAGGCACTTATATCCCTTATTAGACTGAGATTTTTCTCAATGAAAACAAGGAGTGTCTAGGTTTAAATTTCAGTTCTAATACTTCTTGGTTGTATGATTTCTTTATTTCTTGGAATCTTAGTTTCCTTACCTATAAAAACAAACATTATTAGTTAGGTCTTATAAAATTGAGATAGTGCTCAATACATTTAGAGACAGTTTTCCGTAATCTCTCCATTCTACTCAAGTGTTCAAATCTTCAAGATGAAAAATGAGAAAACACAGAGCACTTGTTCTGTTTGATAAATGCCTCCTAAATGATTTAATTTGTCCAGGCTTCCCCCCAAGCAAGGCCAGGCATAAACATTTAAAGACCCTCAAGAAGCTCACTTACGAAGAGACCTACATGAAGACAAGCCAGTTTTTTGTGCTCAGTTCCCATTTCACACTGAGTTTTTGAAAGCCCCATATGAGCATATGGGATTACAAATCAAGAGGAATTAGAAATTAAGTAGATATTCAGAGAACTGGGCTTGGTCTTTCACATATATCAAATACTCAGCATATACATGAAAAATGTCATTTTCATATTTTCTAATGCCTTTAAAATCAAACTATCCCATTTTCAACCCTCAACATGACTCCCCACCCGATTACAGCTCAAAAAGGTACATAAACCACATTCCTGAGAGAGGTAAGGCTTAAATTCCAACATGCTTGTAAATGATCTCTTAGACACCTACCACTTCTGGGAATAAGAGGAAAAAAATTCTCACAAACGTTTCATGACGTTCATTTCCTTCAAGTTTCTCATGTATTACTTTAGGACCGAGTCCTTCCTACCAGTTTCGTAAGTGACAATAACAGGCAATCAGTAGTCCTGAGATATTTGGTTGACATATTTGTCCATATTTTGCTGAGTAGGAGCATTCCTGAAAATTAGGGATCCTATGATACTTGGTTGTAAATACTACTTTGCCATGGTTTAGAGCATTTTCTTTTTAATATCAAACTCCTTCTTAAAAACTACATTAGAATTAACTTTCTTCTGCAAGACATGATTGCAAGAGGGACTTTACCTAACAATTGCAATCAGTGTAACCTAGCTTATTGTACCCTCAATGAATCCCCAACAATAAAAAAAGAATTAACTTTCTTCTCCCCTTGAGGCAGAGTTTCATTGTCACCTGCACCAGAGTACACTGGCTTCATAGCTCAGTACAACCTCAAATTCCTGGGTTCAAGCTATTCCCTTGCCTTGGCCTCCTAAGTAGCTGAGACTACCAGACTCCACCATCACACTTAGCTAATTTTTCTAGGTTTTGTAGACATCGGGTCTCACTCGCTCAGGTTAGCCTTGAATTCGAGAATTCAAGTGATTCTCCCACTTTACCTTCCCAGCATGGTAGGATTATAGGCGTGAGCCACCTAGAATAAACTTTTAACTAATCAAAACAAGAGTCTGAAAATGGATATAAGCCTATACATTTAAATTTTGTATAGAACAACCAAGTTGGGCTTACCTCCAGGAAACTAACAGATTTTTAAAAAACCCATAGCTGGGGCAGCACCTGTGGCTCAAAGGAGTAGAGTGCTGGCCCCATATGCTGGAGGTGGCAGGTTCAAACCCAGCCCTGGCCAAAAACTGCAAAAAAAAACAACAACAACCCCCAAACCATTGCTTTTTATTTTAAAAGTAAAATAATCATCATATATAAATCAGAAATTATAGCTCAATAGAAAAATAATCTATACTTTCATTATCTCTGAATGGGCATTAATTTTTGCCTTGCTATATGTGCATTAAATCTTTGCTATTCTATTATTTTTTTTCAAAAGTGAAACGTGGTACAATGATCTAAAAATTTGCTTTTCCCTGGCTGGGCACAGTGGCTCATGAGCTCAAGATCAGCCTGAGCAAAAGGGAGATCCCATCTCTACTAAAAAAATAGAAAAACTGAGGCAAGAGGATCACTTGAGCTCGAGTTTGAGGTTGCTGTGAGCTATGATGTCACAGCACTCTACCCAGGGTGACAGCTTGAGACTGTCTCAAAAAAAAAAAAAAAAAAAAACCCCAAAAACAAAAAACTGCTTCTCCTTCACTATGCTGTGAACATCTTTTCCTGTCAGCCCATACCTTTATCATTATTAGTGTCTGTATAATATTCCACTGTTTCATATGATGAACATTTAAGTTTTATGCAATTATCTCATAAATTCTGCTGCACTGAATACACTTTTAGCATAGTTTCTGTACGTATTTTACTTTGTATGTAAATTAAGTTTTTAAAACAGATTAAATTATATAATCCTTAAATTTCTTCTTATGGAGTTTTTTTTTTTTTTTTTGTTGAGACAGTCTCATTTGTCATCCTTGGTAGAGTGCCATGGCGTCATAGCTCACGGCAACCTCAAACTCCTGGGCTTAAACGATTCTCTTGCCTCAGTCTTCTAAGTAGCTGGGACTACAGGAGCCCGCCACAACGTCTGCCTATTTTTAGAGACGAGGTCTCACTGTGGGTCAAGCTGGTCTCGAACTGGTGAGCTCTGGCAATCTACCCGCCTTGGCCTCCCAAGTGCTGGAATTACAGGCATGAGCCACTGTGCCTGGCACGGTATCTTTTATTATTATGAATAACTACCATTTATTGCCTATACATGTAAGGCACGTATAGGCAACACATGCCTATACATGTTGAATGTCTTATTACATGTTAGCCACAGCTAGCTCCTTAATATATTAGTGTTTCTAATGTTTACAAAAATCTGTAGAGTAAGTATAAAATATTCCTCTTGGAGTTCCAAAGTAAAAAAGCTAAAGACCTCTGGGAAAAGACAAAAGAAAACAGAATTATGAAATGAAGAAATGAAAAAGGACAAGTTGTGCAGTAATTTTTGTTGGGCCAGGTTCTGGAAAAGCAGTAAAATGTTCTTTCCAAGATGATAACACAAGCTAATGTCCAGAGCATTATGCTGTTTCCAATCTCTTATTAGCTGATTTACTCTAAGATCTACTGAACTTGGCACTACTGGAAATCATGAAGAGTAATAAATCTCATTCATCGAGATTTAATTATTCTGAAGTTCAAAAGATACTGGATTTCCTCTGCTGAGATAGTCCAGAAACATAACTTATATATGTATAGTTTCTGAAATCCTGACTTAGTTGTATGCATTTTTGCACACAAAAAGGAAAGGATGGGCTTAAGAATTATTGAAAACCTAAACTAATTTTTTTTGTTTTGTTTTGAGACAAGAGTCTCAACATGTTGCCCTCAGTAGAGTGCTGTGACATCACAGCTCACAGCAACCTCTAACTCTTGGGCTTAAGTAATTCTCTTTCCTCTGCATGCAGGTGCCTGCCACAACACCTGGCTATTTTTTGTTGCAGTTGTCATTGTTGTTTTAGCTGGCCTGGGCTGGGTTCGAACCTGCCAGCTTTGGTGTATGTGGCTGGTGCCGTAATATTCCACTGTAGAATATTCTGCTGTAATATTCTACTGTGCTACGGGCACCAAGCCTAAACTGTAACATTTTAAAGGACGATCTTTTCCTTCCCTTTAACTTTATGTTGTAAATTGCCAGGAACAGTGTAGTCTGGATGGGTGAAGATAGGATGGCTGGGAGTTTGTCTCAAAAATGGGCTATCTAGTTCTAATGGTATCCTTTAAAAGGGTAACAGTCAAAATCAAAGGTCTTGGCAATTTTTGAATTTTCTTCTTAGAAGCCTACATGTTCACAATGTGAGTGTTCTTTTGGCCACTCTGATTCTTCATCAGAGAGTGTACATCAGGATTTGGCAAACTTTTCCTATAAAGAGCCCAACAGTAAAACATTAGGCTTTGCAGGCCATGCAACTACACAACTCTGCAGCCGCAGTGCAAAAGCAGCCACAGACAATACATACATGAACGGCATGGCTGTTCTAATAAAATTTTATGGACACTTAATTTCATATAGTTTACTTGTGTTATGAAAAATTATTTTTCTTTTGATTTTTGAAAAACCATTTTTAAGGGGTGGCGCCTGTGGCACAGTGGGTAGGGCACTGGTCCCATATATGGAGGATGGCTGGTTTAAACCCGGCCCCAGCCAAACTGCAACTAAAAAAAAAAATAGCCGGGCATCGTGGCGAGTGCCTATAGTCCCAGCTACTTGGGAGGCTGAAGCAAGAGAATCACCTAAGCCCAAGAGCTGGAGGTTGCTGTGAGCTGTGATGCCGCAGCACCCTACTGAGGGTGACAAAGTGAAACTCTGTCTCTTGTAATAAAAAAAAAAAGAAAGAAAGAAAAACCATTTTTAAGTATAAAAACTATTCATAGCTTGTGGGCCACAGAGAAATAGGCAGTCAGCCAGATTAGGTGCATGGGCTATTATGACTCCTGTTCCTGTCCTATCTCTTCCAATATTTACTTGAGGACGAAGACTTTCATAAATTACACAATGCATTTAGTTTTACTTCCAGCTATTCAAATAAGGATACACATTCCAGCTTCTTAGTTTCTCTTTCCTTTGCTGTTTTGAAAGGTCTTTTATAAGACCTGATACACAAAAACTCAAGGTGAAAACAAGCCAAAGGGCAGGTAAAATCGAATATAAACACATCTTCAAATAATCAAATTTTTACTATCACTGCGTTTAAGCACATGGTAGGGCCTCAATAAACATGTTGAAAAAATTATGTTTAGTTAGAGATCATGACTTGCAGTTCATTTAGGCAGAGGATTTCTCAAGCCAAGAAGCATTCACTATAGCCTGCTTTTCAAATTATTATTTTAATTAGGCAGTTTAGGTCTGTTCATGCCCTTATCCTTAAGCCTCTGGGGAAGAAATTATTCTCTAAGACAGGGTGGCTGCAGGCCAGATGGCAGCAAGCAGGGAACCACTATGCAAGACTAACTTTTCCTTCATCTATAGCTATAAATACTGAACAGGAAGAACCGACACTGACAAAGCATCATGCGATTTAAATCGCAAAGCTTAAAATGTGTTTACCATGAAATATTAAGAAAAAGAAATGGACTAATCCTTTCAGGAAAGATTTTCAAGGACTGAGTGTGATGGCTCATGCCTGCAATCCTAGCACTCTAAGAGGCCAAGGTAGGAGGGTCCCTTGAGTCCAGGAGTTCTAGACCAGCCTGAGCAACAGCAAGAACCTGTCTCTACTTAAAATAGAAAAAAATTAGCTGGGTGTCATGGTGGGCACCTGTAGTCCCCTTACTCAGGAGGCTGAGGCAGGAGAACTGCTTGAACTCAGGGCTTTGAGGTTGGTAAGAGCTAGGCTAATGTCATGGCACTCTAGCCCAGGTGACAGAGCAAGACTCCGTCTCAAAACAAAAAAAAGATTTTCAAGAGAAGATGAAATAAAGGGAATCCTTTGCTTATCTCAAAAAAGAATAAGCAAATTAACTAAACATAAATATTTTATTTCCCAAGCACCTCAAGGATTTTCTGGACCGTTCCCTCCTTCAAATGTTTCAGACCGTAAAACAGGATGAAAAAAGTAAGTGAGAACATCAATATTTTTAAATGTGGATGCCTCAGTCTTAAATAGGTCCCTCTCTCTTAAGCTACAATAGTACTGAATCCTCCCTAAACATTTATCACACTTGTAATTATCTTATTCAGTGTCTGTCTTCATGAGATTTTGGTCTTATTGAAACAGTACAGCATAATGGGTTCAGACCAACCCCCTCTGAGCCTCAGTCTACCCATATAAATATTGGGCTAAGAAGAACATACCCTCAGCGGGTTAGTGTGATGAATAAATGAGATATACTGAAGGTATCTAGTGAAAAACCAGTACTCCAAAAATAATTTGTTAAATAAGTAGTTGCTGAATGAGTTGAATTAGTGATTCTGCTGTTTCTCTGGGGGAAAGAGAAACCTACTATTACATAAGACAGTCTAAAACTACATGTCAGCAAATAAGATTCAAGAATACAATTCAGAATCATCCTCTGTCCCAAAGTAGTTGTCAACTGCTTTCCTCAAGTGTTTGTCTTTATTATACAATCAGATCCTTTCCAATTGTGAGGTAAGAGAATTCAGGAAGGTAGAAAAATGGGTTGAACATACCCATGTCTTGGAAACATAAAAACCCTTATGTTTATAAAAATTGGAGAGAAAAACAATTTCACAATGGATATTAAGTTAATTAAATTTAGACTAGGCTGAAATACATTAAAACAGAACAAAAGCCTCCTTTTCCAGGTTTTTTATTTCCAGCTCTTTTACTCAGACATCTTAAAATTATCTATAATTATTTTTTTACATAAAAGTCTTCGAAGGGTAAATCACTTTCATTTAAAAATGGGAAACAGGCTCCATGTCTGCATAACAGTGGTTATGGCACCAACCACATACACTGAAGGTGGCAGCTTCTAACCTGGCTCAGGCTAGCTAATCAACTACAACAACAACAAAATAGCCAGGAGTTGTGGCAGCTGTAGTCCCAGCTACTTGGAAGGCTGAGGCAAGAGAATCCCTTAAGCCCAAGAGTTTGAGGTTGTTGTGAGCTGTGATGACACAGCACTCTACCGAGGGTGACATAGTGAGACTCTCTCAAAAGAAAAAATAAATAAATAAATAAAAAATAGGGCGGCGCCTGTGGCTCAAGGAGTAGGGCGCCAGTCCCATATGCCAGAGGTGGCGGGTTCAAACCTAGCCCCGGCCAAAAAAAAAAAAAATAGAATAAAATAAAAAATAAAAATGGGAAACAGAAGAATAAGAAAACAAGATTATAAAGTTCCCAATTCTTTGCTGAGGTTGAATAGCTAAGCAGTGGCTAACAGCTTGAGTTTTTGGTGTCAGATTCCACTTCTACTATTAAATGTTCTCATCAATAAAATGGGGAGAGAGAACAATATTCCTTTCACACAATATTTCACAAAATATTTTATGTAAAGTGCTTTACCTTTAGGAAGTGTTTGATAAATAGTAGCCATAATTGTTACAACTTTCAGATCATTATTGATACAGTTCATAGTATAAACTTTTTATTAAAGTGACTATTAAGGTGGCCTTCTGCCACCTGCACACCATGGATAAAGTATCAAGATTAACAACCTGCTAGGGGATTATCTCTGGAGTAGAAACACTATATTTGGGATAGTTAGATCTACACTTTCTTTGACATCTTTCATACAAATCTTCTAGTGGTGATACTGCAACCTCAACCTAGAATTTTAATTATAAATTACACTGTGATTTCACTACACTGTACTATACTATAAGTGCTAACTCCAACTGGACAAGAAGTTCACTATAATTTTGTGTCTGAGACTTTTTTTTTTTAAGAGACAGAATCTCTGTCACCTAGGCTGGAGTGCAGTAGCATGATCATAGCTCACTGCAGCCCTGAACTCCTGGGCTCCAGCAATCCCTTTGCCTTAGCCTCAGCCTCCTCAGTCACAAGGATCACACACAGGTGTGAACCACCACTTTATTGGTTATATATTCAAGGATAATCTACTGAAATGTCAGGCCAAATGCTTGAGGTCAAAATTACTAGTCTCAGAGTACAAAGATTTGAAAAGAATGGTGAAACAGGGCGGCGCCTGTGGCTCAGTGAGTAGGGTGCCAGCCCCATATACGGAGGGTGGCAGGTTCGAACCCAGCCCTGGCCAAACTGCAACAAAAAAATAGCTAGGCATTGTGGCAGGTGCCTGTAGTCCCAACTACACAGGAGGCTTAGGCAAGAGAATTGCCTAAGCCCAAGAGCTGGAGGTTGTTGTGAGCTGTGACACCATGGTACTCTACCAAGGGTGACAAAGTGACTCTGTCTCTAAAAAAAGAAAAAAAAAAAAAGAATGGTGAAACAAGTTGTATCAGTAGAGAACTGAACTTCCTTCTACCAACTGTGTCCTCTAACTTCTCTTTTCCCACATTTTAATAAATAAATGAAGATTATTTATTAGGTACAATAAATTGTACTGACAATTAAAATCTTTTTTTTTTTTTTTGAGACAAAGTCTTACTTTGAAGGCCTTGGTAAAGTGCTGTGGTGTCACAGCTCACAGCAACCTTAAACTCCTGGGCTTAAGTGATTCTCTTGCCTTAGCCTCCCAAGTAGTTGGGACTACAGATGCCTGCCACAGCACCCGGCTATTTTCAGAGATGGAGTCTCACTCTAGCTCAGGCTGGTCTCAGCTCAGGATGAATTTGTGAGCTCAGGCAATCCAGGGGCCCCAGCCTCCTAGAGTGCTAGGATACAGGCGTGAGCCACCGCATCCAGCTTAAAATCTCTTTATTGATAATAGAAACCCAGACAAATATTAGAATATATAACAAGAAATATGATGGTCACGCCCTAAAGTCAACAGTACGGGTTATAACAAACAATAAAGTAAACTACAAACAGAAAAATTGCTCCACTAAAATAAATCAAACATTAAACAATGTAATTTACTCCATGGAGATCTTTATTTCCCCTGCCTGCTTCCTTCTTCTTTCAACAAACATTTTTATACACCTACTAGGTACCTGATATACAATGAAGGACATGGTCTCTGTTTTCCAAAGCTCTCACAATGGGGGTAACACTGGTAACTATAATACTGCGTAATAAACATTATGACTGGTAACTATAAAACTGTATAATAAACATTATGACGATTTGTGTGTATAGGATACAAAGTAGACCCAGAGGACATGTGTTCATTTTTTTGTGGTTGCAATAGTTTAAGAAAATAGTTTTCCATGCCTTTTAAAAAAACTGATTTTGAACACCATCTATATCATTTTATCAACTTCTTCTTCTTCTTTTTTTTTTTTTTGGCCAGGGCTGGGTTTGAACCCACCACCTCTGGCATATGGGACCGGCGCCCTACGATTTTATCAACTTCTTTAAAATTTTTTTCTTCAAAGCTGACTAGGCTATCAGTGATTTTTGCCTTTTACCTTGCAAAATTCACACCATCTGATAGCACCAAGAACCTATTTGATCATTTAAAAAATATATAAATTTCAGTTTTTGTAGACACGGTCCACAGTTTGAATTAATTTATGACCATCAATGGTTTAATTCAGAGTAATTACTGAAGAAGTTACAATGTTATCCTCAATCTGATCAGCTATAACAACTGAAATAAACAAATCAGTCCCATGATTCTTATTTTCAGACATTCTCCCAAAGGGATTCCTTCTGTTGACATGGCTCTTAATTATAATGATACATTTCTTTGCAATCCACCTACATTATTTCATTACAAAGTGAATACAGTAGCTTTAAGAAAAACTGGCCAGGGGCGGCGCCTGTGGCTCAGTTGGTAGGGCGCCGGCCCCATATACCGAGGGTGATGGGTTCAAACCCGGCCCCGGCCAAACTGCAACCAAAAAATAGCCGGGCGTTGTGACGGGCGCCTGTGGTCCCAGCTACTCGGGAGGCTGAGGCAAAAGAATCGCTTAAGCCCAGGAGTTGGAGGTTGCTGTGAGCTGTGTGAGGCCACGGCACTCTACCGAGGGCCATAAAGTGAGCCTCTGTCTCTATAAAAAAAAAGAAAAAAGAAAAACTGGCCTTGCCCTAGGTTTGGCTGTATTGACTTATAACTAATTGTCAGCAAAGACCTAAGAGCCAGAGTTTGGGCTTTTATAATTCCACTGCTTCCCTCAGAAGCAGCCCTTCGGACCTGCAGCACCCAAGAGGTCTTGGCTGAAGCTGGGTTCCTCTGGGCTTTAACTTTGTTTACTGTCTCTCAACTTTAGTAGTACTGATGTTAGACAGGGTTCTACATTTTGGTATGCATCTCTAAGATAGGGAAAATAGTTTGGAAAATCAGATAGCCTGGGTTTGAAACCTGGTTCTCCATCTTAGGAGCTGCGTGTGGTTTTTACCACTTTTAACCTCAGTTTCTTTATTATAAAATGGCGAATGACGTTTTCCTTGTTACACTGCACAGAATTGCAATTAGATGTTTGTAAAGCACTTAGGCTGTGTTTGGCACAGGACAAGCATTTAAAGAATTGTATTTAATAAATTCTAGTAATAGCTTTCTACCAGGGTCAAGTCTTGAAGGTTTACATTGGAAACACAAAATGACATAGACCAAGCAAAACTGTGTATAATTTTCTAAGGGTGAATAAGTTTTCATTAATTCTTAAAAGATTTCTGTCTAAAAAATCGTTAAGTAGGCTGGGCATAGTGGGGGGCCAAGATGGGCTGATTGCTTAGCTCAGGAGTTTGAGACCACCCTCAGCAAGAATGAGACCTGGGGGGAACGGTGGCCCATGCCTGTAGTTGCAGCTACTCCGGAGGCTGAGGCAAAAGGATGGCTTGAACCCAGGTGTTTGAGGTTGCTGTGAGTTATGATGACACCACGGCACTCTAACCAGGTGACAGAGTGAGACTTGGTCTCAAAAAAAACGTAAAATAAAATAAAAAATTGTTAAGTGTAGAACCAAGGAAAACAACTTGGAATTAAAAAGACCATGCTCATGGCTGGGAAGAATCAACATTGTTAAAATATCCATACTACCCAAAGCAATATACAATTTTAATGCAAACCCTATTAAAGCTCCACTGTCATACTTTGAAGATCTTGAAAAAATAAGACTTCGTTTTATATGGAATCAGAAAAAAACCTCAAATAGCCAAGACATTACTCAGAAATAAAAACAAAGCAGGAGGAATCATGCTACCAGACCTCAGACTATAATATAAATTGATAGTGATCGAAACAGCTTGGTACTGGCACAAAAACAGAGAAGTAGATGTCTGGAACAGAATAGAGAACCAAGAGATGAATCCAGTTACTTACCGTTATTTGATCTTTGACAAGCCAATTAAAAACATTCAGTGGGGAAAAGATTCCCTATTTAACAAATGGTGCTGGGTGAACTGGCTGGCAACCCGTAGAAGACTGAAACTGAAACTTTCACCATTAACTAAGATAGACTCTCACTGGATTAAAGATTTAAACTTAAGACATGGAACTATAAAAATACTAGAAGAGAGTGCAGGGAAAACCCTTGAAGAAATAGGTCTGGGCGAGTATTTCATGAGGAGAACCCCCCAGGCAATTGAAGCAGCTTCAAAAATACACTATTGGGACCTGATCAAACTAAAAAGCTTCTGCACAGCTAAGAACATAGTAAGTAAAGCAAGCAGACAGCCCTCAGAATGGGAGAAAATATTTGCAGACTATACCTCCGATAAAGGTCTAATAACCAGAATCCACAGAGAACTCAAACATATGAGCAAGAAAAGAACAAGTGATCTTATCGCAGGCTGGGCAACGGACTTGAAGAGAAAATTCTCTGAAGAAGACAGGTGCACGGCTTACAGACATATGAAAAAATGCTCATCATCTTTAATCATCAGAGAAATGCAAATCAAAACTACTTGCAAAACTACTTGCAAATCAAAACTAACTCCAGTAAGATTAGCCCATATCACAAAATCCCAAGACCAGAGATGTTGGCGTGGATGTGGAGAAAAGGGAACACTTCTACACTGCTGGTGGGAATGCATACTAATACGTTCCTTTTGGAAAGATGTTTGGAGAACACTTGGAAATCTAAAAATAGATCTGCCATTCAATCCTATAATTCCTCTACTAGGTATATACCCAGAAGACCAAAAATCACATCATAACAAAGATATTTGTACCAGAATGTTTATTGCAGCCCAATTCATAACTGTTAAGTCATGGAAAAAGCCCAAGTGTCCATCCCATCGATCCACAAATGGATTAATAAATTGTGGTATATGTACACCATGGAATATTATGCAGCCTTAAAGAAAGATGGAGACTTTACCTCTTTCATGTTTACATGGATGGAGCTGGAACATATTCTTCTTAGTAAAGTATCTCAAGAATGGAAGAAAAAGTATCCAATGTACTCAGCCCTACTATGAAACTAATTTATGGCTTTCACATGAAACCTATAACCCAGTTACAACCTAAGAATAGGGGGAAGGGAGAGAGGGAGGGGAGGGAGGAGGAGGATAGGCAGAGGGAGGGTGACTGGTGGGATTACACCTGTGGTGCATCTTACAAGGGTACATGTGAAACTTAGTAAATGTAGAATGTAAATGTCTTAACACAATAACTAAGAAAATGCCAGGAAGGCTATGTTAACCAGTGTGATGAAAATGTGTCAAACGGTCTATAAAACCAGTGTATGGTGCCCCATGATCGCATTAATGTACACAGCTATGATTTAATAATAAAAATAAAATAAAATAAAAAGTGGCCTGTGACCTGTGACGTAAGAAACTAAATAAACATTAAGTACAAAGATCATGTTTATTCCAGAGCACTCTCCAAACTCATTTCCCACTGCAGTTTCTTACCAAGAGGTCAGGGTACAGAGGAATGCGTGTAACCCATCTTCTTACACAACTACCAAGGAAGTGATACAATTTTTTTCCTCCTCAACTTTTAGATCAGAGAGTATTTAAAATATGGCTCCATCACTTATAAACTGTGTGGCTTTAAGTAACTTAACCCCTTTGAGCACCAGTTTCCCCAAGGAGGGATAGGAACAGTACCTACCACATCATCTGTTGTGAAAAATGAATAAAATAATGTATCTAAAATATCTAGCACAGAGCCCTGCCTATTTAGTGTTCAATTATTTATTTATTTTGCTATTATTCTCATCAATTTCTGGTTGTCTACACTCCCTTTTGGGAAGATAACTTTTCATGGTGCTTAGTTGTGAAAAAGGAGGGAGAAAGATTTTTATTAATTCTTTTTATGCTCCTGGGAAGGAACTAAAAGATAGGGATCCCTGGACCAGATAAATCAGACTTATATAAAACAGATAGACAAGGTTGCCTTTACAAATAATCAGAACAGATGACTTCAATGAGTGTTCTTTGTAGGGCGCTGGGAAAGCCTGCCCAGCCCCCTAAATTTCTTTCACTGTGTCTTCCTGTCTGAAATTCCATCTTCAGAAATACTGTTAATTCCTTTGGATCACTAAGAGATCCTGAGAGGATTAAAGCAATACTCCGGGGAGGTCCCTCACCTCTCTTTGTTGGAACTCCTTCCCCTGGGAGTTAGCCAGTAAAGGCGCCAGGTGGTAGCCATTCTCACCTTCAAGACTGGACAGGGCCTAGCAGGGTGGGAGTGAGGGTAGGGGAACTTAGAGTTCCAAGTGAGGGACAAAAACCCTGAAGGAAGAGTTCTCTAAGACAAAGAGAGTAAAGCAGAAAGTGGAAATGGGGCAGAAAGTGAGGCTAGCAAGAGAGCCTTCTTTCCTTTCCTCTATATGGCCTACTATGTATAGGCCTACTATGGGTCCGGAGCTGCGGGTGGGGCATGCAGGGCTCTTTCCAGTTCCGGAGAAGGGGCGCTCCCCACAGGGTGGAGGAGGGGACCGGAAGGGTCGTGGGCAAGGGGTGAAGACACGGCGGGGGCTGGGGGCAGGTGCCGGCTCCACCCGCCCGCTGCCTGCCAGTTCCTTCTGCGTTTTCAAGTCCGCGTGTATGAAACGAGATAAGCGCTGGCCCAAGGCCAGGCATCTGGACCCTGGATAGCGTGAGCCCCCGCTACAGCGCTGAGCGTCGGAAACGCCCGGGCCACTGGCACGGCTTTGCACCCTACCACCCCTACGTCGTGTCCCCAGCCTACAAAACAGGGTTCGTTATTCTCAGTTGAAGAGTGAGAAGACCGCGGCTTGGGGAAGAGCTCGCACGGTCCAAAGCAGCGGAAAACGGCCAGGAATCCGGTCGTCAGACCGCGGAGCTCACGCGGGAGGCTGGGTCCTCAAGGGACCGCTAAGGGGCGGCGGTGAAAACCCCCCCCAGACCCTGCGGGGTAGTAGAACTCACCATTGAAGGAGTTGGGGAGTCGGCGGGTTCCGGCGTCCTCTGTCTGCCGCTTCTCAGACATGCTGCCCGAACCAGAGTCGCACTGCCTGGGAGGCCTCACCTAAGCCAGAGCGGCCGGGAATGCGCGGAGGGGCCAGGGGTCTGGAGAGCCAGGCTGCAGCCCCGCCCCTATGGGTCCCGCCCCCTCCCTCGCCCCGACCAATAGACGCCTGGGATCGAGGAGGACAAGCCCTCACTCTCCGCCCACCTGTTCCTCCCGCTAGGACCTCCGCGCTGGCTTCTCTCTCCCTCCGCGGAGGGTGAAGGGTGTGGCCTGAGGGGCGAGGCGCCTCTGGTGGCTGGCAGTGTCCTGGGTGGAGCAGCTACTCGGGAATGGAGGAGCGGAGGTCACTGGACCTAGAGAAGATACAGGGTAGGCGGCCCAGGGAACAGCCTGGGGGAAAGATGCTAGAGAGGAAAAGGAGACTTACTGGATACAAGTGCTAGCCCCGGGAGCCTCTCTGGGCTGAGGAATTAGAAGAGAGAAAGTGGCGCCCTCTCTCGACGGATTGGGGCCTGAGTTGAAGGGACAAGACCGTGGGGTACCCAAGCGGCCACTGCGAGGACCCACACGACCCTTGCCAAAGTGAAAGAGCTCCGGGGGCGGGGTGCATTTATTCAATCAGAATCCTTTTCGAGCCCCTGCTAACTGGCGGGCGCTGTGCTCGCTGTTGGAGATAGCTGTCTTGACAGAGTCTTGCCGGCCTCTTGGAGTTTACATTGTATTCTGATAGAGAGCCTGGTAACAACCAGGTAAACGAATCATTACACCTGGTGAGGTCGCTGTGGAGGGCACGGAGCATACGGAGAGTAGCAAAGGCCATCTACTTTTACGTGGGGGGATAAGGGAAGGCCTCTGAAAGGAGGTGGCTTTGACGTGTCCTCTGAAAGATGCGAAGGGACCAGCCCGGAAGTGGGGGCGGCGCAGGCGGTCGCAGAGGGTATCCCCATCGAGGATGCGAGGGAATTCCCAGTCTCCAGTCTTCTCTTGGGTTGGGACTGAAAACCTTCCCTTTGAAAACTACCCTCTGTTTTATTCTCCATGACTTGTCCTAATGCAGAAGGTTCAAAGTATGTTAATGTATGAAAGGTGCACTTTTAGAAACATTTTGTTTTGAGTTTTTTGTTTTGTTTTTGAGACAGAGTCTCACTTTGTGGCCCCAATTGAGTGCCCTGGTGGCATAGCTCACAACAACCTCAAACTCTTGGACTCAAGTGATCTCTTACTTCAGCCTCCCTAGTAGCTGGCACTACAGGCGCCAGCAACAACGCCCAGGTGTTTTTAGAGATAGGGTCTTGCTCTTGCTCAGCCTGGTCTCCAACTCTTGAGCTTAGGCAATCCACCCACCTTGGCCTCCCAGAGTGCTAGGATACAGGCGTGAACCTCTGTACCCAGCAAAAACATTTCATTTTGAAATAAGTTCACAGAAAGTTGCAAAGACAGTACAGAGAGATTATATGTGCCTTCTACCCAGTTTCCCCCTAATAGTTTTGAGAGAGGATACCCAGAAAAAGTAAGGTCTAAGAGAACAGAAGTCTTTTCAAGGATACCCCAAGGATACACCTGTGAGGTGCATCCCTCTGGTGACTCAGCTCTTAGGAATATGTAAAACTGAACTTCCTGGGACTTGGAGGCTGACACTTGCTTCTGTTCTGTGAAAGCCTGTGATTCTGTAAAAGAGTTTGCTTCTCCAGCTTGATTCAGACTGACCATGAGAAAAGTACCCATGGGCCAGAATTTTTTGACTGGGGATAAAAAGGAGAACACTGAGCCAGTTGGGGAGCATGGCCATTTTGAATTCTTCTGTGCCTCCGTCTGCCGGCTGAATAAAGCCCTTCCTCTTGTAAACATGGTGTGAGGTGGCTCTTTTTCTCCATTGGGCCTGCTCATCCTGTAACAGTTTCATCTTAAGTGACCTGTACTATCAAAACTGGGAAACTGACAATGATGACAGCACATGTAGTGAGAATAAGATGGATTTAGTGAGGCTCCGCCAAGGTGACACAGCTGGCCAGGTCAGTTTAGGTCCTAGGTGGCTTTACCACCTGCCTCTTATTCTTACTGGTCTGTAAATTATCTCCCACAAGATGCCTATTTTGAGTAGTTCAGGTTGATTTATTTAGGAGATTAATTTTTGAATTGGAAATGTTGTAATAGGTCACCAAGTTATGCTAATTATTTAAAATAATGGTTATTGTGGTCTTTGCTTTGAACTTTTATGTATAAAACTGTGGGTTTGGAAATGGAAGAACCCAACAGTCTTGGAGAGGCTACTCTCACTGTTCTCCAGAATCGCTGGCCTTCTGATTAAAGTTGGGGAATCTACCCCTGTATGTTTGCTAAGAGTAACAGGCAGCCGGACCCTCTTCTTCTGGTAACAGTGGCAGAATATGTATATGTACATTCTATGTCCTTTTAATCACATGTGTGGATTCATGGAAGCACAGAAATAAGATACAGAACTATTCCATCACCATGAAGATCTCCCTCATGAAGAGGGAGACTTTTTTCCTTTTTTTTTTTTTTTTAATGTGCTCAATATTTGGCTGTTTAATACCTAAAACCTTGATCTCTAAAGCAAGGCACCAGCTCCAGTGTGTGATAAAAACCTGATTAGAACTCCCAAGTTGACTTCCAGTCAAATGCTGTCAAAGAAGCGTTTATATTCCTGGGTGGAGTGCAGCTTGTGCAGTCCTTTTGTTCATTAGCTTGGTGAAAAAGATAAGGGGGGGGTGGATTATAGTAATTTAATGATCTCTCCTCTCTCAATCATCCTTGAGAAAGTCCACAGCTTCCTTTTTTTCCATTCTGCAACAAGTAAGCCCTTGAGGCATGAACTTCCTGTTGATGCTGTGACTCCCAGCAAAGAAACTAGTTAAACCCTTTAGGGAAGGAAGGCTTCATTATAAGTTGTATATTGTGAAAGAGAATTCAAGTTTTATTTCTGCTGGAAAGGAAACTAGTTAAACCCTTTAGTGAAGGAAGGCTTCATTGTAAGTTGTATATTGTGAAAGAGAATTCAAGTTTTATTTCTGCTGGAAAGGAAACTAGTTAAACCCTTTAGTGAAGGAAGGCTTCATTATAAGTTGTATATTGTGAAAAAGAATTCAAGTTTTATTTCTGCTGGAAAGGAAAATGATAGTTCAAAATGAATATAATGTCTCTACTGCCACCTACCTTAGGTGAAGTTTCAAGGCAATCCCAACAGTGTCATTTCTGGGGAATTAGAAAAGAAGCCTCTCCCTTTGGGACAAAGACTAATAAACAATTGGCTATGGTTTCAGATTGCATCAGTTCTAGAGCTAATTCCAGGCTCCAAGCTAAGAACAAGCTTTGACTTGATTTTTAGATTGCTTTCAGAATAGATGAGTTTCCAATTTTGATTTAAATATACTGACTTTCAGTTGCCCATGAAACTGGTGTATTTTGGTTTACTCACTATTCTGTATGGAGGTATTGATTAATTGTACCTTAAAAATAAATGTTAGGTGAGGTACAGTGCTTCATGCCTGTAATCCCAGCACTCTGAGAGGCCCCAGGTGGGTGAATGGCCTAAGCTCACAAGCTTGAGACCAGCCTGAGCTAGAGCAAGCTCCTGCCTCTAAAAAATAGCCAGGCACTGTGGCAGGTGCCTATAGTCCCAGCTACTCCGGAGGCTGAGGCAAGAGTATCACTTGAGCCCTGGAGTCTGAGGTTGCTGTGAGCCATGACGGTGCTACACTCTACTAAGGGTGACAAAGTGAAACTCTGTCTCAAAAAAAAAAATGCTAGCATATCATTTTCTCCCTTTGGGTTTTTTTTTAATCCTAATTTTAATTCAAAATTCGATTATAAGTTAGAATTATTTTTAAAGAATTTTTTGCTTTAAAAATGGAGATATTGGCTCAGTGCCTATAGCTCAAGCAGCTAAGGCGCCAGCCACATACATCAGAGCTGGCGGGTTCGAATCCAGCCCAGGCCTGCCAAACAACAATGACAACTACAGCCAAAAAATAGCCAAGGCAACAGCTTGAGGCCCTGTCTCAAAAAAAAAAAAGAGAGAGGCATTATCATATATAAAATTATTCATACTTTGAAGAGAGAATTCCTTATAATCTCATCACCTCTAATTAACTGAAAGCACATGTAGTGAGAATAAGATGGAGTCTGTCAGGCTGGGGTAGACCTGACACAGCTGGTCTGGTCCTTTTAGGTCCTAAGTGGCCTGCACCTCCTGTCTCCCATTCTTATTATTTTGTAAATTTAATTCCCCACACTAAAAATTCCCATCTTGGATAGTTTAGGTTGATTCATTTAAGAATTGACTTTTGAATTAGAAATGTTGTAATAGATTGTCACTGAGTCATGCTGATTATTATTTAAAGTAACCTTTATGTATAAAACTGTGATTTTGGAAATGGAAGAACAGAATAGCCTTAGAGAGGCTACTCTCATTGTTCTCCAGAATTGCAGGTCTTCTGTGGACCTATCCCAGTCTCTGCATATTGGCTGACAGTGACAGGCGGCTAGACCATCTTCATCCAGTAACAAAACCACTATTAAACTCTGGGAGGCCGAGGTAGGTGGATTGCGGAGCTCAGGAGTTCAAGACCAGCCTGAGCCAGAGTGAGACCTCATCTCTGAAATTAGCCTGGTGTTGTGGCAGATGCCTGTAGTCCCAGCTACTTGGGAGGCTGAGGCAAGAGGATTGCTTGAGCCCAAGAGTTTGAGGTTGCTGTGAGCCATGATGCCATGGCACTCTACTGAGGGTGATAAAGTGAGACTCTATCTCAAAAAAAAAAAAATTTTTTTTTTGGTGAATTTTTTCTCTAGTTATTATTTATTTAGCTTATTGTTGGGGATTCATTGAGGGTACAAAGATCCAGATTATACTCATTGCATTTGTCAAGCAAAGTCCCTCTTATTTTTTTAATATTATTTTTTATTAAGTAATAACTTTGTACATTGAGGCATTTATGGGGTTCAGGGTACTGCTTCGATATACAATGTGAAATGCTTGCATTGAACTAAGTAACACATCCATCACAATTATACTCATTTCTTAATAGTTTTGAAATGTACCATTGCATCATGCACATTAGGTGAGGTCCCCCCAAATACCCTCCCTCCTCCCATATCCCACTTGCCCTCCCCTCTCTCTCCTCTTCCCTTCTACTTTCTGGACTATAGTTAAGATTTGCCATTCATATGAGTGTGTAGGTGATTATATATTGATTTCATAGTAGTATTGAGTACATTGGATATGTTTTTTCCCATTATTGAGATACTTTACTAAGAAGAATATGTTCCAGCTCCATCTAGGTAAACATAAAAGATGTGAAGTCGCCACCTTTTTATGGCTGCATAGTATTCCGTGGTGTACATATACCACCTTTTTTTTAAGAGACAGAGTCTCACTTCGTTGCCCTTGGTAGAGTGCTGTGGTGTCACAGCTCCCAGCAACCTCCAGCTCCTGGGTTTAGGCGATTCTCTTGCCTCAGCCTCCCTAGTAGCTGGGACTACAGGCGCCCGCCACAATGCCTGTCTATTTTTTTGTTGCAATTGGCTGGGGTCAGGTTTGAATCCTCTACCCTCAGTATATGGGGCTGGTGCCCTACTCACTGAGCCACAGGCGCTGCCCATATACCACAATTTGTTAATCCATTCATGGGTCCATGGGTACTTGGGCTGTTTCCATGTCTTGGCTATTATGAATTGGGCTGCAATAAACATTCTGGTGCAAATGTCTTTGTTGTAAAATAATTTTTGATCATCTGGGTATATACCTGGTAGAGGAATTGCAGGATCAAACGTAGGTGTACTTTTAGTTCCTTGAGTGTTCTCCAAACTTCTTTCCAAAAAGGTCATATTAGCTTGCAGTCCCACCAGCAGTGTAGAAGCATTCCCTTCTCTCCACATCCATGCCAGCATCTGTAGTTTTGGGATTTTGTGATGTGGGCTAACCTTACTGGAGTTAGATGATATCTCAGAGTGGTTTTGATTTGCATTTCTCTGATGATTAAGGATGATGAGCATTTTTTCATGTGTTTGTAGGCCACGTGCCTGTCTTCATCAGAGGAGCTACTGTTCAAGTCTCTTGCCCACGTAGAAATTAGGTTATTTGTTCTTTTTTATTTTTTGAGACAGAGTCTCAAGCTGTCACCCTGGGTAGAGTGCTATGGCGTCACAGCTCACAGCAATCTGCAACTTCTGGGCTTAGGCAATTCTCTTGCCTTGGCCTCCCAAGTAGCTGGGACTACAGGCACCCGCCACAACACCCAGCCATTTTTTGGTCGTAGTTGTCATTGTTGTTTGGCAGGCCTGGGCTGGATTTGAAATTGCCAGCTCTGGTGTATGTGGCTGGCGCCCTAGCCACTTGAGCCATAGGCACCAAACCTATTTGTTCTTTTCTTATTGATTAGTTTGAGTTCTCTATAGATTCTAGTTATCAGACCTTTGTCAGAAGCATAACCTGCAAAAATCTTCTCTCATTCTGAAGGTTGTTTGTTTGCTTTACTTACTGTGCTCTTGGCTGTGCAAAAGCTTTTTAGTTTGATCAGATCCCAGTAATGGATTTTTGGTGTTGCTTCAATTGCCCAGGGGGTCCTCCTATAAAATATTCTCCCAGGCCTATTTCGTCAAGTGCTTTCCCTGCACTCTCTTCTAGTTTTTTATAGTTTCATGTCTTAAGTTTAAATCTTTTATCTAGTGAGAATCAATTTTTGTTACTAGTGAAAGGTGGGAATCCAGTTTCAGTCTTCTACAGGTCACCAGCCAGTTCACCCAGCACCATTTCTTAAATAGGGAGTCCTTCCCCCATTGAATATTTTTGATAGATCAAATGATGATAAGTAGCTGGGTTCATCTCTTGGTTCTCTATTCTGTTCGGTAAATCTACTGCTCTGTTTTTGTGCCAGTACCATGCTGTTTTGATCACTATTGATTTATAGTATAGCCTGAAGTCTGGTAATGTGATACCTCCCAATTTGTTCTTTTTTTTTTTTTTTCACGAGAAAAATTCAATTTAATTCAAGTAGGAGGGGGGAGAAGGGAAGAGGAGAGAGGAGAGAGGAGGAAGGAGGGAGATTGGTGTGTTCTTACCTAATGGGCACAATGTAAGGGTATACAGCATACCTCCTGGGTGAAGGGCACAACTACAATAGGGACCTTACCTAACAAGCGCAAACATTGTAACCTAATCATTTGTACCCTCGTATTAATCTGAAATTTTAAAAAACACTTCTTTTTTTTAATTTTTTTGAGACAGAGTCTCACTATGTCACCCTCAATAGAGTGCCAGTGGTGTCACAACTCCTAGCAACTTCAAACTCTTGGGCTCAAGCAATTCTCTTGCCTTTGTCTCCCAAGGCACCTGTAGTCTCCGTCTAGCTGGGACCGATTTGTTCTTATTTCTGAGTAATGTATTTGCTATTTGAGGTTTTTTCTGATTCCATATAAAATGAAGTACTGTTTTTTCAAGTTCTTTAAAGTATGACAATGGTGCTTTAATAGGGATTGCATTAAATCTGTAGATTGCTTTGGGTAGTATGGACATTTTAACAATGTTGAAATCTTCTCAGCCATGAGCATGGTACGTTTTTCCATTTGTTAACATCTTCAGCTATTTCTATTCTCAGAGTTTCATAGTTCTCTTTATAGAGATCTTTCATGTCCTTTGTTAGGTAAATTCCCAGATATTTTATCTTCTTTGGCACTATTATAAAAGGAATAGAGTCCTTGACCATATTTTCAGCTTGACTATTGTTTGGCATATATAAAAGCTACTGACTTGTAAGTACTGATTCTAAGTCCCTCTTATAAATGTGTTCCTCCCCCAAGAGGGGTGCCAAACACCATGACCCCCATCCGTCTCCCTCCTTCCCTCTCTCTGCTCCCCCACTCCCACACCTCACACAATGTAGTAGCATCAGTTCTCCTCATATCAAAATTGAGTACATTGGATTCTTGCTTTTCCATTCTTGTGATGCTTTACTAAGAAGAATGTGTTCTACCTCCATCTTAGTACAAAAGATGTATCGCCTCCATCTTTTTTAATGGCTGAATAGTATTCCATGGTATACATATACCACAGCTTGTTAATCCATTCCTGGATTGGTGGGCATTTAGGCTGTTTCCACCTCTTGGCGATTGTAAATTGAGCTGCGATAAACAGTCTAGTGCAAATGTCCTTATGATAAAAGGATTTTTTTTTTCTTCTGGGTAGATGCCCAGTAATGGGATTCAGGATCAAATGGGAAATCTAGTTTGAGTTCTTTGAGGGTTCTCCATACTTCCTTCCAAAAATGTTTACAGTCCCACCAGCAATGTAAAAGTGTTCTCTTCTCTCCACATCCACACCAGTATCTTCAACTTTGAGACTTTGATGTGAGCCATTCTCACAGAATGGGAAAAGATAGTTGCATATTATGAATCAGACAAAAGATGGATCACTAGGATCTACAGAGAACTCATATGCAAAATAAAAAGAGCCAACAATCCCTTATGTCAATGGGTAAGAGAGATGAATAGAACCTTTCCTAAAGAAGACAGATGAATGGCTAACAAACATATGAAAAAATGCTCATCATCTCTAATTATTAGAGAAATGCAAATCAAAACCACTCTAGTAATTATTTAAAAGATATTTATGTGTAATTAAAATCAGAGCATATATTACATATTTCTTTTATGTTTTATTTTTTTATTTGCCTTACATGCTCAGGGTACCAAATTAAGTATTGATTGATGGTGTTAGTGATAACATTAAGACATGGAGATCAGATATGCACCAGGAATCCATAACTGAATAAGTCAGAAGGAAATTTCATTAGTCTTTTCCTGTGTCCATGGGAAATGCTTCAATAAGAACAACAGAAAAGTCCTCATTTATTTTTTTTTCTTTAAATTGCTAATCCAGACTGTTCTCAATGCCTTTAGTGAGGTCAGCTAACCAAATACTTTGAGGAAACAGTAATACCAGCAAGTTGTATCTGTTTGTGGCATTTTCTCCAGGATGGAACTAACGAATTTGAGCTATTTCTCTACATGGATTAATTCACATTTATTGCATTATAGCAAGATGTTCTTGGTTTTGGTACCATCAAATTAATATGAAGTTACATTTTTTTAATGGCTTCTTAGCTCTTCTCTTCTTCAGGAAATTACTCTAGGATATGAACCTCCAGGAGTTTCACCAGAGGATTTTATACATCTGGGCTGTGGCAGCAGACCAACTACACCACAACACCAGATAAGATACTGGGAGTCCAGATCCTCGGGTCTTACGAAAGTAAAAAGCATTACTCTAACATATTGGTGGCATTTAATAGAGTTATCTATGGGAATAATCTTTTTTTTTTTGAGACAGAGTCTCAACCTTTTGCTCTGGGTAGAGTGCCATGGTGTTATAACTCACAGCAACCTCTTGGGCTCAAGCCATCCTCTTGCCTCAGTGTTTCTATTTTTGGTAGAGACAGGGTCTTTCTTTTGCTTAGGCTGGTCTCGAACTCGTGAGCTCAAGCAATCCACCCATCTTGGCCTCCCAGAGTGCTAGGATTATAAGTATGAGCCACCGTGCCTAGCTCCTTCCTTCCTTCCTTCTTTCCTTCTTTCCTTTCTTTCTTGAGACAAGGTCTTGGTCTCTCACCTAGGCTGGAGTACATTGGCTTATTCATACCACTCAAGCTATCCTTCCACCTCAGCCTCTTGGGTGCTAGGACTATAAGCATTATCACATAATTTTTAAAAATTCTTTTAGAGACAATATCTCTCTCTATTGCCTATGCTGGTCTTTTTTCTTTCTTTCTTTCTTTTTTTTTTTTTTGAGACAGATTCTCACTTTGTCACCCTCAGTAGAGTGCGTTGGTGTCATAGCTCACAGCAACCTCAAACTCTTGGGCTCAAGTGATCCTCTTGCCTCAGCCTCCCAAGTCGCTGGGACTACAGGTACCACCACAATGCCCAGCTATTTTTAGAGATGGGGTCTTGCTCTAGCTCAGGCTGGTCTCGAACCTATGAGCTCAGGGAATCCACCCATGTTGGCCTCCCAAAGTGCTAGGATTACAGATATGAGCCACCATGCCTGGCCTCGTTGGCTGGTCTTAAACTCCTAGCCTCAAATGATCCTTCCACCTTGACCTCCCAAAGTGCTGGTATTATAGGTGTGAGTCATCCAGCCCTACTGCCTTTCAGTACCATTCTGTGTAGCCCAGGGAAAATACAAATGGAGGTTCACAATCCACATGTTTACATATTTAAAAGCTATAAATCATTTGGATTCAGTAAAAAAAGAAAAGAAAAGAAATAAAAGCTATAAATCAAACTACTAAACAAAATCTCTTCTTTTCTCCTGTTTTAACATGTATATCCTCACAGCCAAATTGAAAAATATATTGTCAAGCTGTGATTTTTTTTATATGACTGAAATCTAACAACTAAATTTAACTTTTGTTGCAAATATCCGGGTCAGTGATGTTTGGATAAGTAGTAAAGGCTTGCAAGACTAATACATTATCAGGCTCTTTTCCATACATTTTATTTTTCTTAATTTCAGCAAAATATTATATTTAAACTTTACAAACAGTTTGATTTGTTGACAATAATGCCAAAGTGGGGCTTTCTTAAGTTATTATAGACCTTTATATTTCTTTTAAAACATAAAAAACAGGCTCGGCCCCTGTAACTCAAGCAGTTACAGCCACATGCACTGCAGCTGGCAACTACAGTGACAACTACAATCAAAAAATAGCTGGGCGTTGTGGCAGGCACCTGTAGCCCCAGCTACTTGGGAGGCTGAGGCAAGACAATTGCTTAAGCCCAAGAGTCTAAGGTTGCTGTGAGTTGTGACGCCACGTACTCTACAGAGGGTGACAGCTTGAGATTCTGTCTCAAAAAAAAAAAAAAAACAAAAACAAACAAACAAATAACCAAGAAAGGAATTAAAAGGCAAGATACTGATTTTTTTTTTGAGACAGAGTCTTACTTTGTTGCCCTCAGTAGAGTGCTGTAGCATCACAGCTCACAGCAACCTCAAACTCTTGGGCTTAAGAGATTCTCCTGCCTCAGCCTCCCAAGTAGCTGGTTCTACAGGTGCCTGCCACAACGCCAGACTATTTTTTTGTTGCAGTTGTTTAGCAGACCCGGGCCAGGTCCAAACCCGCCAGCCCCAGTGTATGTAGCCAGTGCCCTAACCACTAAGCCACAAGTGCTGAGCTGGCAAGATACTGATTATAAGCAATGAATATAAAAATTTAAAGCTGGAATTTCTTTTTGAGACAGAGTCTCAAGCTGTCACCCTGGGTAGAGTACTGTGGCGTCATACCTCCCAGCAACCCCCAACTTGAGTTCAAGCAATCCTCTTGCCTCAGTTTTTCTATTTTTAGTGGAGAAGGGGGTCTCACTTTTGCTCAGGCTGGTCTTGAACTCATGAGCTCAAGCAATCCACTTGCCTTGGCCTCCCCTAGTGGTAGGATTACAGGCAGGAGCTACCGCAACTGGCCTAAAGCTGGAATTTCTAATTTATTATTATGAAATTTTAATTGAATACTGTCAAACATTTTATGAAAGTAAAACTAATTACAATTCTAGAATCAGTATCTATCAGTGTAAAATATCAGTAGCTTGCTTCATACCTATTACATCTAGACATATACACACAGATTTAAGAGGAATATAAATTGTTTAATATTACAAAATGTTTCTCAGCTAGCATGTGTAATAGTATGCTGATTAGTGATTATCACTGAATACTCCAAGTGGAACCTGCATAGAAGTAAAACAAATAATGGACACTTGATACTGGGGCTTTGGTATGCATGTATCTATTTCCTCATGTTCTCCCAGAGGAAGGGAGAACTAATACTAATTCTTTTGTATTTTCTCTTACCAAAAAGCTTGCACTTTCAAATTCTCCCCATTAGCCAAGGCACAGTCTGTCTCTCTGCAAATATACAACCTATATTTCTGTCTACATAGCATGCTGGGGTAGTCACCTTTCATGTTTGAGCAACAGATGTGGAGAGCATTTCCTTGGAGCCTAAATGAAGTTTGTGTCACAAAAGGGACCCTTTAGGTTTATAGACTGCATTGTGCCATGCCTGAATGCGGAGGCATGAGTGACAGACACCCATACCCAATGTATTCTTTCTTCTTTTCTCTCTCTCTTTTTCTATCTCTTTCCTGTAGCGTGTGGCCCCAGGTGCTCAGTTCTAAGGCCAGCATTGGGTCTCAGCATTAAGTGTGCACATATTCGGTTCATGCTCCTGTTTTCCAGTAGTGCAATGATTCCCACAACTGTTTCTATTACTCTGCATTCCAGGGATGACCAGTTCCAGTTATCTGCAGGGGTAGTTGTTCAATGCCAGGGAAGAGAGAGAGAAACTAGAGCTCTATCTCCTTAAAACATTTTTGTGTTGTAAAAAATGTTTATTTTGAAATAATTTTAGATTTACAGAAAGGTTGCAAAAATAGTGCAGAGTTCTTGAATACACTTCACCAAGCTTCCTCTAATGTTAACATCTTACACTACCATAATACATTTATCAAAACTAAGAAATTAATATGAGTATGATATGTTGACTAAATCACAGACTTTATTTGGATCATGTTAGAGGCCTAAACCGTTCCCCTTCTCTCCTTGCAGAACAAAGGGCCTACCCGGCCCCGCCCCAAGAGTTCACCTGGAAAGATCCTAGCCACAGGAAACCTCCCTGTAACCTGTGGAATCTTCCTCCCCCATGTCCAATATAACAAAAGCCCCCAAGTAACCTCCAAGCAGTGCTATCTTTGCCCAGGTGAGTCTAGTTCCCTTTCATTAAACTTGACCTGAACCAGTTTATCCACTGATGTCCTTTTTCTTTTCAGGATATCACATTGCATTTGATGATCGTGTCTCCTTAGTCTCCAATCTGTGACAGTTGTTAAAGTCTTCCCTTGTCTTTCATGACCTTAGTAATGTTGACAAGTACTGGTTAGATATTTTGTAGGCTGTTCCCTAATTTAGATTTCTCACATTTGGATTTATTGTGATTAGATTAGGAATGTGTGCTTGGGGGAAGAATACTGCAGAGGCAAACTGCTTTTTCTCAGTTGCATCCTATCAGCAGTGCAAGATACCTACACTGACTGGTGATGTTGACCTTGATATCTTGTTTAAGGGGATGTTTGAAAGGTTTCTCTACTTTCTTTTTTCATACTTTAAAAGCCAGTTGTGGCTTAGCACCTGTAGCTCAGTGGTTAGGGCGCTGGCCACCGGGGCTGGCGGGTTAGAACCTGGCTAGGCCTGCTAAACAACAATGACAAAAATAGCCAGGCATTGTACAGGAGCCTGTAGTCCCAGCTACTTGGGAGGCTGAGGCAAGAGAATTGCCTAACCCCAAGAGTTTGAGGTTGCTGTGAGCTGTGATGCCACCGCACTCTATAGAGGATGATACAGTAAGACTCTGTCTCAAAAAAAAAAAAAAAAGCTAGTTGGTAAGTCAAGCCCACAATCAAGGAGTGGGGAATGCATTTTAAAACTCCATTCTACCCGTCTTTATTTAATACCTCTTTTTATCACCATTTCCAAAAGTCCCCTTGGTTCCGTAGCCTTTGGAAGACTCTGTGGTATAGATAACAGTTTAGTATGTGGCTTTCCCGGCTATAACCTAAGCCATTTTTCTGCATTCCAGCTTGCAAAATTTTGTTGCTATTTCTTTCTTCTCTCTGTATTTATGGGTTTAGAGGTTTAAAAAAAAAAGCCCTTTACTATAATTTTAGTGGGGTTTCGGAGAGAATAAAGTTGGATTATTCAATCTGCCTTTTTTATCTGAAATCTTTGGGGGAACCTTTCTAAATATCACACTTGATATTTAATCTATATTTGGATTTGGCATTTCTGCTTGTCATAATTCTACTATTGATGTAATACATGGGATTACTGAATGCTTTTTTGTACCATTCTTATTTAATATATCCATAAAACATTACAGTGTGCACATTACAATCAATCAGAAATTCAGTTCATAGCTAGAAAGGTAAGTCTTCCAGTGTTGGCTGATATGACTGGCCCTGAGTATCAAAGGTAAATTAGGGTTATTGCTATAAAGCAGGGTTTATAATGGGGTGCTTCTATATACTACCATACTCAGTTATTAAGGGTGACAAAAAGTAGGACAGGATTGGAACCTTCAGGAACCAAAGTTTGGGTCAGTCTACCCGGCCAAGAACCTTAACTGGCTTAAGTTAGCCACAGGCAACCACAACTGGAATGGGTAGAGGAGAGGGGTTAAAATATTCATTATAGCTTCTTGGCCAGTTGCATAAAGGAGGACTATAGACTCTGTGTATATTTGCTCCCTCTCTTCCTCCCTTTTCTTATTTTTTTTTTTTTTTTTTTTGTAGAGACAGAGTCTCACTGTACCGCCCTCGGGTAGAGTGCCGTGGCGTCACACGGCTCACAGCAACCTCTAACTCTTGGGCTTACGTGATTCTCCTGCCTCAGGCTCCCGAGCAGCTGGGACTACAGGCACCCGCCACAACGCCCGGCTATTTTTTTGTTGCAGTTTGGCCGGGGCTGGGTTTGAACCCGCCACCCTCGGCATATGGGGCCGGCGCCCTGCTCACTGAGCCACAGGCACTGCCCTCCTCCCTTTTCTTTCACCTTTCATTTTGTTCCAATTTTATATGGAGTGTGTTGATATCATGTGTGTGTTGACTAGATTGCAGTTTTTTCTTTTTGTGTGCATTTTTATAATTTTCATTACATCTTCAATAGGTACGTGTGGCTCAAAAACCAAAATGGTGTAAAAGAGTATATATATATATGTATAGATATGCATATATATACATTCTCTGTATATATAGAATTCTCCTGTCCCTGCCTGCCTTATTCTCTCTTTCCTGCCTTCTATTAGTCACCACTTTTATGAGTTTATAGTTTGTCTTTTGGGCATTTTTAGTATTTCTTTATGCAAATACAAACATATGTTCTTATTCTCCCCTCTCTAGCCCAAATGATACCATACTATTTATAGTGTTCTGTATTCTGCCTCCTTCCCTTCATAATATCTATTAATACCTGGGGAATTTCCTTTTTCTTTCCTATAGCTCTGTGGAAGTATCAGTGTTTATTTAACCTGTTCACTATAGAAAATGACTTGAACTTGTTTGTCATTTTTGGCTTAACAAACAATACTGCAATGAATCACTTACAAACCTCATTTTCTAAGTTATTGTGTCTACATGTGTTTGTAGATACATACCCAGAAGTGAGAGAGTTACAGAAAATTGTCTTAGTATTATAGTATATCTAGAGTGGAATTAGCTATTATCTATTTCAATAGTCAGGGATAACCAGGAAAAAAGCCTGTTTCCAGTACTGTCATGGAGGAACTTCAACGCAGGGAAGTGGTTACCAGGTGATGGAAGAACTGAGCACGGCGGTGCCCGCAGCCCAGTGGGTAGGACACCAGCCACATACACCGAGGCCGATGGGTTTGAACCCAGCCCAGGCCAGCTATGATCAACAATGACAACCGCAACAAAAAAATAGCTGAGTGTTCTGGCAGGCGCCTGCAGTCCCAGCTACTTGGGAGGCTGAGGCAAGAAAATCACTTAAGCCCAAGAGTTTGAGGTAGCTGTGAGCTGTGATGCTACAGCACTCTACTGAGGGTGACATAGTGAGACTGTATCTCAAAAAAAAAAAAAAAATAGAACTGAGCACTTAACTGAGAAAATGAAGCAATTCAGAGATAGTAACAACAGAAAAGCAATTGCTTGTAGCCTGGGAAGATGAAGGTGAAAAGGCTGAGTCACTGAATCCCAGAGCTGGGGGGCATTCTCTGGGGCTAGTGTCTTTATGGACCTGTTTGGGGGTGTTGATGGAATTTCTTTCTACAGTGGGTCCTTGAACTCAGGTATTTGAAGAATGAATCCGTGGATCACACAGATCAGTAACAGGATAGAATTTATTAGACAGAAAGGAATACAGAAGGAATGAAGAGTGATGGAACCTGGGGCAGTAGAGGGAGGAGGAGACCCAAGTGGGAAGTTCCGCCTGGGTCTTTTTTTTTTCTCTTTTCCTTTTAGTTGAGACAGAGTCCCACCTATGCCCTGAGCAAAGAGCAATCTCATCCTAGCTCACTGCAACCTCAAAGTGAGGCTGTGGGCATCCCGCTGCCTCAACTGCCAGAAGCCCTCAGGGATTACAGGTGCTTGCCGTGGCACCCAGCTGGGTTATTATGATTTTTTTTTTTCTATCCGTCTGGGTCTCACTCTAGCTCAGGCAAGTCTTGAACTCCTGAGCTCAAGCAATTCTCCTTCCTCAGCCTCCCACAGGGCTGGGATTATAGGCATGAGCACCTGGCCCGCATGGGTCTTTTAAGGGGTTATATACTGTTTATAAACAGGGAGGTCTTGGAAGTAAAAACTACACTGGGCCAGGAGCTGGCAGACAGAAAACATCTTCCCCATGTTGATTAGCAATGAGTGTATTAACAAATGAATGCAAGGGCCAGGCACTGTGGCTCATACCTATAATCTTAGCACTCTGGGAGGCCCTGTTGGGTGGATTGCTTGAGCTCAGGAGTTCAAGACCAGCCTGAGCAAGAGTGAGACCCCATCTCTAAAAATAGCAGGGCATTGTGGTATATGTCTGTAGTTCCAGCTACTTGGGAAGCTGAGGCAGGAGGATCTCTTGAACCTAAGAGTTTGTGTTGCTGTGTGCTAAGATGCCACATCTGCTCTACTGAGGGTGACAAAATGAGACTGTCTCAAAAAAATAAAAACCAGGCTCGGCACTTGTAGCTTAGCAGCGAGGGCGCCAGCCACATACACCAGAGCTGTTGGATTCAAACCCGGCCTGGGCCAGCTAAACAACAATGACAACTGCAACAATGACAACTGCAACAAAAAATAGCAGGTCGTTGTGGCAGTTGCCTGTAGTCCAAGCTACTTGGGAGGCTGAGGCAAGAGAATTGCTTAAGCCCAAGAGTTTGAGGTTGCTGTGAGCTGTGATGCCACAGCACTCTACTGAGGGTGATATAATGAGACTCTGTCTCTAAGTGAATAAATAAATAAATACCAAAAAACAGATGAATGTAGTCCCTCTAGCTCCTGGCAAAGCAGCAGAGTATATGCATTTCACTTGAGGGGCCTGCTTACAGAAAATACTGGCCAAACTGCTTTTCTTCTATTTTGCTCGTGTTCAGAGAGTGCAGTTTGGAGAAACAGAAATCTGTTTGCTCAGACCTAGAAAATTGGAGTCCATGTTCAGACCCGAATAGGCGAACCCTGTATCAATGGGAGCTGAGCCCATGGAGGACACGCAGTCACTACCAGACAAGTGCCTGAGATAGAAGAGGGAGAAGGGGAAATATCCTGGCTGATTTTTTCCTTCCCCTGTCCTGCAATCTTTCAGGAGCCATCTGATAATGAGCCTAGGAATCACAATCAGCAGGAAACAGTCAGTCCCTTTGCAATGCAGAGCAGAGTAGAGCAGAGCAGAAGGACAAGGAATGGATCTGAGGACCAGTGGGCTCAGAACCCACATAGTGCACCCCTTTTGCTCCTGAGCATTCAAGTTCACCTGTCTGCCCTTATTTATTTATTTATTAGAGATGGGGGTCTTGCTCTTGCTCAAGCTGGTCTCAAAGCAATCCACCCGCCTCAGCCTCCCAGAGTGCTAGTATTACAGGCATGAGCCACTGCTCTGGGCAACCCATATGTAATACCTTCATAAGAAGAGAGACACAGAATACTGTTCGTCATTTGGAATCTACTGGTGATCCTCATTCCTCTCCATCAGGTCCAGGTGTGACTTTTTGTGGCCTAGTGACCTATAAATTAAATTGTAAATTAACCACCAACACTACAGGGGAAGGAGATAGAGACAAAGTAGAAATTATTGGTATATATGTGTGTGTGTATGTATATATATACACATATACACTGATAACAAAAGAGGAATGCAAGTCATGTTGAGTAGCTCTTTTAATTGCAGAAGTTAAAAATGTGAGTTGAGTATTACAAATTTAAAATGTTTTTTTTCCTTTCTTAAATTGTATATACATTTTTGGGGCACTGTGTGTATGTGTGTGTATGTGCGTATGTGTGTGTGTGTACATGAGTGCTACAGTTCTTGTTGCTAACAAAAAGTCGCAAGACCATAGTTGATTTTTATCGCTTCTTTCTTTTACCACTTATTCCATATTTTCTTTGTTTTTAGCTAGAACTAAAAGTGTACTGCAGCTTTAAACAGTGGGTTCTTGGGTGATCAGACAAAGCCTTGAAAGATATGCCACTTACAAACACAGAGCCACAAAAACAGACTAGGATGGCGCCCATCCCTTGTGAAAAGACAGCCAGAAAAAAGTCTGCTTGCCACTGTCATGGGAAATCCATCCACATGTCTTCCAGGGAAGTCCATGAAGCCACACCAGAGAGGACCCCAGCCAGAGGCTCTCAGTTGATGCACCCCTTCCGAGTGGAGGGGACAACCAGAATGAAATAAAGAGTACACACCATGTTAGAGTATTCAATTTACCGAAAGACACAAAAAGCTCTACAGTTAGTTCAAGGCTCAACAGCAGAGGGGAGGCGGAAATGGCTCACCAACCTCTGTTCAAATCTTTACTTCTTATTGAGAGGTCAAAGACTGAAAATAACAGATTATTCTTAACTGTGAGTTGATCTTTCAGTGAACTTTCGGGGGTAAAGGGTGAGTTTTGCCATGTCCCCTACATATTAATTACACTTCAATTCAGTTAGGGTCCCTCATGAATGGTCTGTAACTGAAATTGTTTTAATTTCCGTGATTAATTTAAAGTTAACCACTGCCACAATTTCCTTGTTTTAAAAGGAAAAAATTTTTTTCCTTCTATCTCTTTTCTTTTTTAATTTATATTTCAAGATGCCATTGATTCTTAAAATCACAATGGGAAAGGAGAAGAAAAATTTGTTAAAAATATACAAAAATAAACAATCACACACACACATATATACATATGTATATGTTGAGGAAAAAAGTAATGCTTAACTATTAGTCCTTTTTTCTATCTAGTTGTGAGCCAGTAGTTGATATTTATAACTTTCTTCTTCCCTTTTCCCTACTCATTTCATTCCTGTTAATCCTTCAAAGCTGGTGTTCCTGGGGAGCATCAGAGTCTCCGATGTTTTTCCCAAAGGGACTGAGTCATCAGTAGTCCCATCTTTTCTTGGTTATTGTAGTTTTCCATTACCTTTTACTATAGCAATGGGAATGCTAAGAGGTATCCCAAGCACGCCCAGACATAGTCCTCCCTGGCCTCATTGTGTGGAAGCAACCCAATTTTTCTTGAGTAGTCAGGATCAATCATTTCAGCCAGTAACTCCCTTCTTTGTTCCTTGGTTCAGTTGTATAATGAGTCTAAAATGGCCAGAGAGCTGTTAGAAATTCAATGCAAGCATTCTTCCTTTCAGAATTAAGACTTCTCAACCAGCAGAGTTTAAGTTATGGGAAGCAGAAATTCTGTGAATAGGTGTAATAATGAGAGAAGCCACTTACTCTTTCACCCTTTGACCTTGGACCTGTGTGGTATTCTGGCTATGGGAAAAACAGTGCCGTACACGTAGATTGGTTGATGGCTTAAGCAGGGGTCCTCAAACTGCGGCCCGCGGGCCACATGAGGCCGTGTGATTGTATTCGTTCCCGTTTTGTTTTTTTACTTCAAAATAAGATATGTGCAGTGTGCATAGGAATTTGTTCATAGGTTTTTTTTTTTTTTAAACTATAGTCTCGCCCTCCAATGGTCTGAGGGACAGTGAATTGGCCCCCTGTTTAAAAAGTTTGAGGATGCCTGGGCCCTAAAAGCATATGTTGTTCCTTCAATACACATTACCAACCTTACAAAATAATGTTTCATGGCTAATGCTATAACTGAGTTTTCAACAGGTCATTTCATTATTTTTCCCCCAGGTTCATAATTTATTGTACAAATTGAGTATCATCACATGATGAAGTGGCATTAGCTTCTCCAGGGATGGGAACTTAACAGATGAAGTACAGTTTGGAATCCATTTGTGTTGCTTTCACAGCTGCAGTTTTTTTAGACCTTAACTTGAAGTATAAGATCATCAAAGCAATGCTTCCATATGTGGCCAGTACACAATTCATTCTGTGGGGAAGAAATCCTCAGGACCCTGACAAAAATACAGCTAGTTGGTAGACAGGTAGTGAAAGAAAGCAAGCCAGAAACCAAATTGAATGATCACAGGAACGACCTTTCCAAACTCCTGTAAGTCCTCACCACCCTGACAAGAGCATAGTCATCCTTCCTGGGAGGATGGCTACTGATAGAAAGCAGGTCACAGTCCAAAAGGCATGTTCACAGCAACTCCCTCCCCACCTCCCCCCGAAATGCTTCAAGGGTAGTGTTCTGGGAAGCATCAGGACCTCCTACCCTGTCCTGGCTGGCAATAGAGATAAGGCCTTCGTGCAAGAGTAACACCTTTTGTGGCAGGCACTAATTCTAAAATCAGTCTGGGACAGGCATCATTCTCTCTGCAGGAAAGATGACTTCCCTCACCTCTAATGACCCTTCCCACATTCCAGCTACTCTAATAAAAATCCCTTGAAACTGTGTGAGCTGGGCTGACTTCTGTTCGGACTCTGTTCTGCCCCTTTAAAATAAAGACTATCCTTAATCCTTAGACTGGCCTCCTCTCTTTCTTGTAGATCCTAGCCGGACTCTATCACTAAACTTCTCACTTTCTAGCTGTGAAAGTATAAGAGTTGAAATATTTTTTAATAATACCAGTGAACTGGAATTGGGCTTCATGGAGTTTAGAGAAGTAGCCAGGTTTTGCTTAATGGCGGAAGCCGATACTAGAGCTCTGAAAGGCACTGCCACACTTTGAAGGCCAGATCAATGAGATCTCACTGGAAAGTCTGAGGGCCCTGGGGGGAAATTCCACCGTTTTTTCTGTTTTTTTTTTTTTTCTCTACCACAGCAGAGAGTGGGTGGGGGTCAGTGAAGAAAGTGGGGAATGGGGTATTGTTTAAGGGAAGGATCTGGATGTGGGGTTTGGAGGGCAATGAGAACGGGTATTCCACACAGAGAAACTTCCTGGTGGTTCTGATTGAGAGAATAGAGAGATTGTAGGAGGAGGGTTGGGGAGGAACTAGTAGGGGCTGTGGAAAGGTATCAGGAAAAGCCTGTGCTACCCATCCAAGGAGAATCTGAGAGGGTTCACAGGATGAACACAGGGAAGGAATGTTTTGGAGTATGAAAAATGCCTGGATATGGGCAGCTCCTGTGGCTCAGTTGGTGAGGCGCCGGCCCCATATACCGAGGGTGGCGGGTTCAAACCCGGCCCCGGCCAAACTGCAACCAAAAGATAGCCAGGCGTTGTGGCGGGCGCCTGTAGTCCCAGCTGCTCAGGAGGCTGAGGCAGGAGAATAGCTTAAGCCCAGGAGTTGGAGGTTGCTGTGAGCTGTGTGAGGCCACGGCACTCTACTGAGGGCCATAAAGTGAGACTCTGTCTCTACAAAAAAAAAAAAAAAAAGAAAAAAAAAAGAAAAATGCCTGGATATAAGGCATCTCTGACCATTTGGCCTAATTTTTGACAGTAAATATTGAGATCAGTGAGACTTGAGAGATTGAAGGTGCCATGTTGAGGCCACTGCAAGCCACCGTCAAGCTTGTACAAAGGCCAAGCAGTATTATAGGAAAAAAATGAGATGTTTTGGTTTGAGGTAAGGATACCAGCTTTAGAAGCTTGAGATTAATCAAAAGGCAGTTTACAGGTGAAGAAGGGGAAATGTGTGGCTCTGGAGGTAAAAGCTAAGAGGTGAACAAGGGGGAATCTGTGACTGAGTGGTGCCCATATTGAAATCTAGAGGTAGAAAGAGAAATGAGATTAAAGGGAGAATGTAGGAGGAGGAAGGAGAAAGTCTAGAACTTCAATCAGGGAGGTGGGCCTCCATGTGTTAGACCAGCTGGTGTGAGACCAGCCAGAAAAAAATGGTGATCCAGGCTTCTGGGAGATCACGGGACAGGTGAGCTTGCCTAATGGAATTACTGAAAATGGTCCAGCCCTGTGGTATGACTTTGGTCAAAAGAGGGCCTGGCCTCTGCATGTGACCTTTACCACCCGGAGGCGTCTAGGCCCACAGTAGCACCAGAGGGGTGAGGCTGGGGAACAAGCCAGAGCCCAGGCCTAAAAGAGGGTATCCCAAACATGAGGCACTGGGTGGGTGGCGAGCCTGGTTCAATGTGGTGGTCGGGGCTGGGATCTCCACATGTGAAACCAGCCGTAAAATAAAAATGGAGAAGTAAGAGGCAAGTCTGAGGCTGGAATCAGGGAGAGGTCTCCATGTGTGAAACCAGTTGGAAGAAAAATGGAAGAGAAGGAAGTAAAAGACTCAGAGATGGGGGGAGAGGGAAAAGTAGAGGATGGGAAGAGGAGTTAAAAAAATTTAGAAAAGGAGTAGATGAAAAAGCTCCTCATTAGGTGGATGAAGTTTAGGCAGGGTCAGAGAGGTTTCCCCGTTTTTCGTTTTTTTTTTTTTTTTTGTCTCCCTGGAAGAAGGGTTTAGCTGGGTCTCATGGAGTATACTTTAGCTCCTCAAGGGGGCTTCTTCCCATCCTGGGTTTGACACCAAATGGAAAGTTACAGAGCCAAACAAAAGGAAAACAGAAGCCTGGTTTGTGCAATTAAAATGGCTTTATTCCACCTGAGTGCAGGTGGGGTAAGATTTCCAAATGGCTGGGAAGAAATTCACGCCTCCATATTTTCTTTATCCATTTATCTGTTGTTGGACCCCTATGTTGATTTCTGTATCTTGACTATTGTGACATTGGTCTGTGTATTTGTTTTTGTGCCAGTACAATCTTGTTTTTGTTACTATGGCTTTGCAATATATTTGAAATCTGGTAGTGTGATGCCTTCTGCTTTGTTCTTTTTGCTTGTGATTGCTGTGACTTCTTTTTGCTGATGATTGGTTTAGCTATTTGGGTTTTTCTATGGTTCTATACAAATTTTAGAATTTTCCCCTCTATTCTGTGAAGACCATCATTGATATTTTAATAAGTTTCAGGCCAACTATTTCTCCTCCTTCAATAGGTCATAAGGAACTCTCCATGAAACCTTAAGTGTGGGTTGAGGAAGGAGCCACAGGAGGGAAAAGTAAGTATTTTGGAGAGTCTGAGCCACTAGTTCGTATAATTTGCTTGTGCCTTCTGAACTTTCTTGAGTCTGAGCTTGTATAAACAATTGTTGTGAAAGATAGTCATGACCACGAGAAGGGAGAATTGGAGATGGGCAACCCTGTTGTAGAATTGTTATTTAAGATTACTTAGGAGGTGCCTGTAGCACAGTGGTTGTGGCTGGTGCTAGCCACATACACTGAGGCTGGAAGATTTGAACCCAGCCTGGGCCAGCTAGACAACAATGACAACTGCAACAAAAAAATAGCCAGGTTGGGGTGGGGAGGGTGCGGAGGCAAGATGGCCGACTGGAGCCAGCTTTCCACAGAGTCTCCCATCCAGAAGGACAGTTAGAAGACAGAAGTTTACCAAGTAAGCTGATGGTTTGGAGCTGAGCCGAGAGAAGGTTGAAGAATGCACATCAACCCTGCTGAGGTGAGCTGCGATCCTAAGGAATCAAACAATAGGTACAAAATCCATCACCAAGCGGACAGGAGTCCCTTCCCCCATGAGATCAGCTCACAATATACTTTCTACAAACAAGCAAGCAGAGTTCAAATATCCTCCTATTTTATCCCATGGGAGAGACCATCTAAAAAACGGAACTCCTTCCCCAGAGAGGACCTACTAATGGTCCATGGCACTCTCCCACCAGGCATAAAACTATATAAAACTGTATATGTTCTCTACTTGCAATTCTGAACTCCCAGCACTCCCCTCCACTCTCACCCCAAGGTCTGGAAGCCTGTCCCCCATAGATTCCAGATTCTTGGGCATTTTCTCAAGAGGTGTGGACAACACTATTGCAGATCGGTGCTGATTCTGCAGCACAGGGTTAAGGAGAAGACAGTGGACTGGGGAAGCCATACAGGAGAGGGAGAGGCGGTGCTCCCACAAACAGAGCAACAGTGGCAGCAGTGGGAATAATAGGGCTCACACCCCTGAGAATGTTTTGGAGAGATACTCTCTGCCTCTCTGGGCGATCAGAGGAAGCAGGGCCTCTTCTCTGGTGGCAGCTACTGGCAGAACAGATCTGGGATGGAAACACAGGCCCTGTGAGTAAAGGGTATGCCTGGGGTGGTACCTGCCTGGGCAGGGTGTGGCAGGGACAGAGACTAGAATGTGTGCATGCAGAGACGGCATACTCCCAGGGTGGGGCTGAGTCAGAAGTGCTCCTTTAGTGAGCCTAAGAAGCACCGACCCCAGAGGATCATAGCTGAGACAACTGCAGGTGGAGAAACTGCACTAGCCCAGAGAGATGCAAGAATTAAGAGCTGAGCGTGAGCCCACCTCAGCACAGAGTGCAGTGAAGACAGAGATGCCAGCTCTGGGCAGCGACACAGGGCAGGGCTGAGTGACAGTTTCTGTGAACTCAAACAGCGTCTGGACTGCAGGGGAATATAGTCGAGATAGAAACACATATTCTGCAAAAATATAAGTGTCAGCAATATCAGTCAGGGGTGGGTTTGGAACTGAGTGAACTGCCCCAGCTTCTATTAAGCACCCAAGATAGTCAGGCCTCAGCTCCCCCTGCTGGATGGTGGCAGAGTGCGGGGGCCTGGCTGAGGAGACATAGATCTCCCTATGTCTCAGGCAGGCACAAACCCCTGGAGCATCTGCTCATTGAAGGGAAGTGGGTCACAGCCCTGCAGGGTTACCATTGACTGGGTGTGACAGAGGTACAAGGTGGGGAAGAAGGCATCAACCTTTCCAGACTAATACATTTGCTAGGTGGGTCCTTCAGACTCCACAGAGCACTGGAGTCAGTCATACTTGAGCTGCAAGCAGACCCCTGCTATCTAGTAGCCAGAGACCTTTTGAACTCTCCCACTTGAGACTGGGTGTTGACTGGGACAATTGATTTGGAACTGTTGAACTGGGCCAATCACCCGAGGGCTATCCAAAGTGGTACCCTGGGTGTGTGGTTGTGGGAAGGTTTGATTTTCCTTTTTCAGTTGTTGCCTCTGGGGGGCAGGAAGACTTAATTGCTGGTATTTCTCCACAGCTGAGACTTCCACCCAGAGTAACTGATTCACTAGGGTAGGACAGGGACCAGCTGAAAGCAAGACAGAGCCACTTAGCCCCACCACAACAAGCAGGTCCCCAGTGTCTCAGGCTGTAGCACTGTATGGGTCCTTTGCAAAGCTCTAGGGGAAAAGGTACAGACACTAGTCCCAGCTCTTGGGCAAAGGGCTGGTTAATCACTACTCCTGGAGTCTGCAACCCAACTTCACCTTATCTGCTCATCTAGCCAAACAGTATAAAATAATCATGGGGTGGAATCAGTGGAAAAACTCCGGCAACAAAACCAGAGTAGATCAACTCCCCTGAGGAACAACATGGCAGACACAACAGAAGATCCTATGCATAAACAAATGGCTGAGATGTCAGATATCGAATTTAGAATTTGTATTGCAAATAAGATTAATAGAATAGAGGTAAATTTGGAATTAGAAATTCAGGGAGCATTTCAAAAGTTGTCTCAAGAATTCAATAAATTCAAAGACAAAATCACCAAAGATTTTGATACATTGAGACAAGAACTTGGAGCCCTCAAAGATCTGAGAAATACAGTAGAATCCCTCAGTAACAGAATGGAGCAGGAAGAAGAAAGGATTTCTGACATTGAAGACCAAGCTTTTGAATGCTCCCAAATGCTCAAAGAGGAAGAGAAGTGGATAGCAAAAACAGATCATTCTCTCAGAGAGCTCTGAGATAATTTGAAGAAAACTAATATTTGTCTTATAGGAATTCCTAAAGGTGACAAGGTTGCTTCATTATCTTCATGAGATAATGAGAACTTTCCAGACATGCCAAGAGATTCTGAAATTCAGATAGCAGACAGTTTCAGAACCCCAGCACGACTCAACACAAATAAGACATCTTCTAGACACATTATAATTAACTTCGCCAAAGTTAAATACTACAAGCAGCCAGACATAAGAAAACCATAACCTACAAGGAAAGAATATTAGAATGACTGCAGGTCTCTCTGCTGAAACCTTTCAAGCTAGAAGAGGGTGGTCATTGGCTTTTAAACTCCTAAAACAAAATAACTTTCAACCCAGGATCCTGTATCCAGCAAAACTGAGCTTTGTTTATGATGGAGAAATTAAACACTTTAACATTCACATGTTGAAGAAATTTGCCATAACTAAACCAACTCTCCAGGATATTCTCAGACCTCCTCCATAATGACCAGCACAATCCTCCACCACCAAAGTAAACTCACTCAGAAATGATCAAATTCCAACTTCCACAGTGGAGAAAGGATTAAAAATGTCCACTGGACTTTCATAAAACTCAATACCCAAAATTCTACCAGGCTTATCAATATTCACGGTTAATGTGAATGGCTTAAATTGTCCTCTAAAGAGGCACAGGTTGGCTGACTGGATATAAAAACTCAGGCCACATATCTGCTGCATACAAGAATCTCATCTTACCTTAAAAGATAAATATAGACTCAGGGTGAAAGGATGATCATCTATATTTCATGCAAGTGGAAATCAGAAAAAAGCAGGTGTTGCAATTTTATTTGCAGATACAATAGGTTTTAAACCAACAAAAGTAAGGAAAGATAAAGATGGTCACTTCGTATTTGTTAAGGGTAACACTCAACATGATGAGATTTCAATTATTAACATTTATGTACCCAACCAGAATGCACCTCAATTTATAAGACAGACTCTAACAGACATGAGCAATTTGATTTCCTCCAGCTCCATAATAGTCGGAGATTTTAATACTCCTTTGGCAGAATTGGATAGATCCTCCAATAAGAAGCTAAGCAAAAAAATTTTAGACTTAAACTTAACCATTCAACAATTGGATTTAACAAACAGCTATAAAACATTTCATCTTAACAAAACTGAATACACATTCTTCTCATCAGCCCATGAAACATACTCTAAAATTGATCACATCTTAGGTCACAAGTCTAACCTCAGTAAATTTAAAAGAATAGAATTATTTCTTGCATCTTCTCGGACCATTATGGAATAAAAGTTGAACTCAGTAACAACAGGAATCTGCGTACTCATACAAAAGCATGGAAACTAAATAACCTTATGCTGAATGATAGCTGAGCTGAGTGATAGACGAGATTAAGAAGGAAATTACCAAATTTTTGGAACAAAACGATAATGAACACAGGAATTATCAGAACCTCTGGGATACCACAAATGCAGTCCTAAGAGGGAAATTTATAGCGCTGCAAACATTCCTAAAGAGAATGGAAAGAGAAGAAGTTAACAATTTAATGGGACATCTCAAGCAACTGGAAAAGGAAGAACATTCCAATCCAAACCCAGCAGAAGAAAAGAAATAACCAAAATTAGAGCAGAATTAAATGAAATTGAAAACAAAAGGAATATACAACAGATCAATAAATTTAAAAGTTGGTTTTTTGAAAATGTCAATAAAGTAGATAAACCTTTGGCTATCCTAACCAGGAATAAAAGAATAAAATCTCTAATTTCATCAATCAGAAACGACAAAGACGAAATAACAACAGACTCCTCAGAAATTCAAAAAATCCTTAATGAATATTACAAGAAACTCTATTCTCAGAAATACGAAAATTTGAAGGAAAAAACCAATACTTAGAAACATGCCACCTTCCTAGAGTTAGCCAGAATGAAGTGGAAATGTTGAACAGGCCTATATCAAGTTCCGAAATAGCATCAACTATACAAAATCTCCCTAAAAAGAAAAGCCTGGGACCAGGTGGCTTTACGTCAGAATTCTACCAAACCTTTAAAGAGAAACTAGTACCTAATTACACAACCTTTTCCAAAATATAGGAAAAGAAGGAATACTACCCAACACATTCTATGAAGCAAACATCACTTTGATCCCCAAACCAGGAAAAGACCCAAGAAGGAAAGAAAATTATAGACCAATATCACTAATGAATATTGCTGCAAAAATATTCAACAAGATCCTAACAAACAGAATCCAGCAACACATCAAACAAATTATATACCATGACCAAGTGGGTTTTATCCCAGGGTCTCAAGGCTGGTTCCATATATGTAAATCTGTAAATATAATTCATCACATAAACAAATTAAAAAACAAAGACCACCTGGTTCTCTCAATTGATTCAGAAAAAGCTTTTGATAATATCCAGTATCCTTTCATGACCAGAACACTTAAGAAAATGGGTATAGAAGGGACATTTCTTTAACTGATAGAGGCCATCTACAGCAAACCCACAGCCAATATCATATTGAATGGAGTTAAATTGAAATCATTTCCATTCAGATCAGGAACCAGGTAATGTTGCCCACTGTCTCCATTGCTTTTTAACGTTGTAATGGAAGCCTTAGCCATTGCAATTAGGGAAGAAAAGGCAATCAAGGGTATCCATGTAGGGTCAGAAGAGATCAAACTTTCACTCTTCACAGATGGTATGATTGTATATCTGGAAAACACCGGGGATTCTGCTACAAAACTCAGAAGTGATCAAGGAATACAGCAGCATCTCAGGTTACAAAATCAACACTCATAAGTCTATAGCCTTTATATATACCAACAATAGTCATGCTGAAAAAACAGTCAAGGACTTCTGTTCTCAGTAGTGTCAAAGAAGATGAAATATTTGGGAGTTAATCTAACAAAGGACATGAAAAATCTCTACAAAGAGAACTATGAAACTCTAAGAAAAGAAATAGCTGAAGATGTTAACAAATGGAAAAACAGCATGTTTTTCATGGCCATGAAAACAGCAGATCTTCACTCATTCTCATGGCTGGGAAGAATCAACATTGTTAAAATGTCCATATTACCCAAAACAATATACAATTTCAATGCAATCCCTATTAAAGTTCCACTGTCATACTCTAAAGATCTTGAAAAAAATAATACTTTGTTTTATATGGAATCGGAAAAAAACTCAAATAGCCAAGACATTTCTCAGAAATAAAAACAAAGCGGGAGGAATCATGCTACCAGACCTCAGACTATGCTATATATCGATAGGGATCAAAACAGCATGGTACTGGCACAAAAACAGAGAGGTAGATGTATGGAACAGAATGGAGAACCAAAAGATGAACCCAGCTACTTACCGTTATTTGATCTTTGACAAGCCAATTAAAAACATTCAGTGGGGAAAAGATTCCCTATTTAACAAATGATGCTGGGTGAACTGGCTGATGACCTGTAGAAGACTGAAACTGGACCCACACCTTTCACCATTAACTAAGATAGACTCTCCCTGGATTAAAGATTTAAACTTAAAACATGAAACCAGAACAAAGTGCAGGGAAAACACTTGAAGCAATCGGCCTGGATGAATATTTTATGAGGAGGACCACCCGGGAAATTGAAGCAACACCAAAAATACATTAATACGTTACTGGGACCTGATCAAACTAAAAAGCTTCTGCACAGCCAAGAACACAATAAGTAAAGCAAGCAGACAGCCCTCAGAATGGGAGAAGATATTTGCAGGTTATGTCTCTGACAAAGGTTTTATAACCAGAATCCACAGAGAACTCAAACATAATTAGCAAGAAAATAACAAGTGATCCGGTCTCAAGGTGGGCAAGGGACTTGAAGAGAAATTTCTCTAAAGAAGACCGGCACATGGCCTACACACATATGAAAAAATGCTCATTATCCTTAATCATCAGAGAAATGCAAATTAAAACTACTTTGAGATATCATCTAACTCCAGTAAAATTAGCCCACCTCACAAAATCCCCAAACAAGAGATGTTGGCATGGATGTGGAGAAAAGGGAACACTTCTACCCTGCTGGTGGGAATGCAAACTAATATGTTCCTTTTGGAAAGATGTTTGGAGAACACTTAGAGATCTAAAAATAGACCTGTCATTCAATCCTATAATTCCTCTACTAGGTATATATCCAGAAGACCAAAAATCACATTATAACAAAGATATTTGTACCAGAATGCTTATTGCAGCCGAATTCATAATTGCTAAGTCATGGGAAAAGCCCAAGTGCCCATCAACCCATGAATGGATTAATAAATTGTGGTATATGTACACTGAGGAACATTATGCAGCCTTAAAGAAAGATGGAGACTGGATGGAAGTGGAAGACATTATTCTTAGTAAAGCATCACTAAGAATGGAGAAGCATGAATCCTATGTACTCAATTTTGATATGAGGACAATTAATGACAATTAAGGTTATGGGGGGGGAAAGCAGAAAGAGGGACGGAGGAAGGAGGGTGGGGCCTTGGTGCGTGTCACACTTTATGTGGGCAAGACATGATTGCAAGAGGGACTTTACCTACCAATTGCAATCAGTGTAACCTGGCTTATTGTACCCTCAATGAATCCCCAACAATAAAAAGAAAAAAAAAAAAGAAGAAAGATGGAGACTTTACCTCTTTCATGTTTACATGGATGGAACTGGATATTCTTCTTAGGAAAGTATCTCAAGAATGGAAGAAAAAGTATCCATTGTACTCAGCCCTACTATGAAACTATTATAGCCCAAGAATAGGAGGAAAGTGGAGAGGGAGGGGAGGGAGGAGGATGGGTGGAGGGAGGGTGATTGGTGGGACCACACCTATGGTGCATCTTACAAGGGTACATGTGAAATTTAAGTGTAGAATATAAATGTCTTAACATAATAACTAAGAAAATGCAGTGAAGGCTATATTAATCAGTTTGATGAAAATATTTCAAATTGTATATAAAACCAGCACATTGTGCCCCATGATTGCATTAATGTACACAGCTATGATTTAATAAAGCACACACACATAGCTGGGCATTGTGGCGGGTGCTTAGTCCCAGCTACTTGAGAAGCTGAGACAAGAGAATCGCTTAAACCCAAGATTTGCAGGTTGCTGTGAGCTGTGACACTACAGCACTCTACCAAGGGTGACATAGTGAGACTCTGTTCCAAAAAAAAAAAAAAAAACTGCTTAGCAAACCTAAATAAAATGATGAGACATGAGCAAAGTAAGATAGTGAGAATCAGAGTTAAAAATGAATTTAAGTGATTTATAGGAGATGGAATTAACACTCAGTGACTGACTACACGAGGAGTGGGAGGAGAAAAAAATTTATATACGTGGGTGACACAATCCTGGTTTGAGTTTGAGTGAGGTTCAGCCAGATGTGGGGCCTAATGTAGAGTGACATTTGTGACAAAGAGATTTACTGGGATGTGAGTTGTGCAGTGCTAATTGGAAAAGTTCCCAGCAAACCAGGATGAGTTGGTCACACTAGCCTAATATGAATTGGTGAGCAGATTAGTGACATACTGTCTCAGCATGAGCACTGAGACACCTCCTGGGACAAGCCTGACCAGTGAGAGAGCCTTTAGTGGTACATGGAAATGGTGCTCCTTGATGACATGGTAGCTGTCATCAAATCCACCACCCAGTGGATCCAGTCTGGGTTTCGGGGAGACAGGAGAATAGAAATCAAATTAGAAAGAACTGTTTTTCGGGTGGCGCCTGTGGCTCAGTCGGTAAGGCGCCGGCCCCATATACCCAGGGTGGCGGGTTCAAACCCGGCCCCGGCCAAACTCCAACCAAAAAATAGCCGGGTGTTGTGGCGGGCGCCTGTAGTCCCAGCTACTCAGAGGCTGAGGCAAGAGAATCACTTAAGCCCAGGAGTTGGAGGTTGCTGTGAGCTGTGTGATGCCATGGCACTCTACCGAGGGCCATGAAGTGAGACTCTGTCTCTACCAAAAAAAAAAAAAGAAAGAAAGAACTGTTTTTCTAATCTGCAACCGTCTCTAACAGTGCAACCAAGAGGGGATAGATTCTGTCTCACGGTGGCCTACCCCAGAGCTCTGGAAATCTGAGGGCTTTAGTGCCCTGAGTGTAGGTTGAATACAGGTTGTGGGGAGTTGCAAGGAAAGGGGAGAATGGGAAAAGGAGAAAGAGGAACTTGGTGACTTGTGCTAGTACACAGAAGAACAGAAATACTTAGAAGAGAATAACATCTTTGCAGTCGGGCCTAAACCCGTGAAATTTGAGCTATCACAGCACTGGTGACGTGAAGCTTTCCTTGGAGCAATTCCATCCAGATGGAAAGAGTGCGTGGATTAGGGTTACTTTCCTTGTTATGTTCTGCCATCTAGTGCTAAGTCTCATGTACTTCTTATATCACAGCTAGATAATAAAAAGGCTGATGAGGGTGGCATGTGTGGCTCCAGGAATGGGGCACTGGCCCCATATATCAGGGGTGGCAGGTTCAAACCCAGCCCCGGCCAAAAACTGCAAAAAAATAAAATAAAATAAAAACAAAAAAATTAAAAAAGGCTGATGAAGACCCTGTTTCCAAAGTCATTGTTCATTTGTTTGACAAAGATCGATTATGTGTATGTCCTATACTGCCAGTTACTCTTGTAGGCATTGGGGTTATGGCTGTGAACAAAACAAAAAAGAAACCCTTGAACTCATGGAAGCTTACACGGATGAGAGAAAGAGTACGATTTCATTTTTTGCATATCAATATTCTGTTTTCCTGGCACCATTCACAGAAAAGATTATCTTTTTCCTTAGATCTGTGCAGTGCCATTGTCATCATATCTGAAGTGTCCATTTATGTGTAGATGACTGCTTATTTCAGTTATGTTCATTTATTTATGATTTCTCTGATAAGATCATATTGTCTTTATTATTTTACTTTATAATCAGTGCTAATATTTTGTAAAGTAAGAACTCCCACATTATTATCATTTTTTTTTTGAGACAGAGTCTCACTATGTTGCCCTCGATAGAGTTCTGTAGTGTCACAGCTCACGGCAACCTAAAGCTCTTGGGCTTAAGTGATTCTCTTGCCTCAGCCTCCCATGCAGCTGGGACTACAGGTGCTTGCCACAATGCCCGGCTATTTTTTTGTTGTAGTTGTCATTGTCGTTTAGCAGGCCTGGGCCGGGTTTGAACCCGCCAGCCTCGGTGTATGTGACTGGCGCCGTAACTATTGTGCTACCGGTGCCAAGCCATATTATCATTGTTATTATTATTATTACTTTTTTTTTTGAGACAGAATCTCACTCAGTTGCCCTAGGTAGAGTGCCATGTGTCATTGCTCACAGCAACCTCAGACTCCTGAGTTCAAGTGATCCTCTTGGCTCAGCCTCCCAAGTAGCTACCTACAGGTGCCTACAATAATGCCCAGCTAGTTTTCTATTTTTAGTAGAGATGGGGTCTTAGTCTGGTGCAGGCTGGTTTCCAACTCCTGAGGTCAAGCAATCCACCCACCTTGGCCTCCCAGAGTGCTGGATTACAGGCATGAGCCACTTGTTCCTTGCCCCACCTTATTATTTTTTAAAATGTGTTTCAGGTATTCTTGGCCTTTAAAATTTCCATGGAGTTGGGTGGTAGTGGCTCACTCCTGTAATCCTAGCATTCTGAAAGGCCGGGGAGGGAAGATTGCTTGAGTGCAGGAGTTTGAAACCAGCCTGCACAAGAGCAAGACCCCATCGCTACTAAAAATAGAAAAATTAGCTCAGCATTGTTGTAGTCCCAGCTACTTGGAAGGCTGAGGCAGGAGGAGCATGTGAGCCCAGGAGTCTGAGGTTGCAGTCAGTTATGATGCTATAAACACCTGTTGGAAATTTTAATTGTGATTGAACTGAATTGGCAAATCATTTTAGAGTGAATTGACATTTTTGTTCTATTGAGTCTTCCAATTAACCAGTTACTTCAGTCTTCTTTAGTGTCTTTCAGTAGATATGAAGATTTTGAATATCTTTTGATACATTTATTTGTAGATACTTGAGATTTTTAGGATATTGTAAAAGGCATCTTTAAAAAATTATTTACTAATAATTTATGGCTGATGTTTGGGGCATATTGATTCTTCATTTAGCAATTTTGCTAAATGCTCTACATACACAATTTATCACCTATAGATTATTAGACCTTCATTTATTTTTCTTACCTTTTGTGTATTGGCTAGAATCTCTAGTACAACAGAGAATAGAAGTGATGATATCAGGAATCTTTTGTTACTGACTTTAGAGGGAAAGCTTTTGAGATAAACAATAAGTTTTCTTTGGTTTTCTATAGATACTCTTTAGTAGATTAAGAAATTTTCAACTTTCATTCTATTCACTTTTTTTACTTTTTATTTCCTTGTTTACTTTTTTTTTATCTCCTTGGTTTTGTTGTTGTTGTTGTTGTTGTTGTTGCTGTTGAGACAGAGTTCCATCTTGTGCCCTGAGCAGAGTGCAACGGCGTCATAGCTCACTGTAAACTCAGACTCTGGCTATGGGCATCCTGCTGCCTCAGCCTCCAGAAGCCACTGGGATTACAGGTGCTTGCCGGGTGCCCAGCCGGGTTTTTCATTTTGTTATGAGTCGGGGTTTCTGGCTCAGGCAAGTCTCCTCTTGAGCTCCAGCAATCCTCCTGCCTCAATCTCCCACAAGTACTGGGATTACAGGCATGAGCCATCTTGCTGGCCGGCTGTTCTATTCACTTTTTAAAAAGGAATTTAATGGGGTGGTGCCTGTGGCTCAAAGGGGTAGGATGCCAGCCCCATATGCAAGAGGAGGTGGATTCAAACCCAGCCTTGGCCAAAAAAAAAAAAACAAGAAAAGAAAAAAAATAGTGACCAATTTTCACATAAATTGGTTTTAATTTTGACCAAAGTACATTACTTAAACATTAATTTTTAACTCAACTTGTTAATATGTTGTTTAGGATATTGTATCCTCATTTATTAGTAACATATATTTGTAATTTCTCCTTTATAATAATATATTTTCTCCAATTTTAATATCAGGTGTACCCAGATCAAGTAGAATGATTTTGAAGTATTTCTTCTTTTTCTATTGTCTATAAGATTTAGCATGATCTGTTTTTTGAAATTATCTTTTACTTTTATTTATAAATTTAGTCATATATTTTTTTATACTTAAAAAAATAATAAGAAGTTAATTGATGACTCCATACTGAATCTCAGAGTCAAAGCATTCTATAATAGACATACTCTTATTTGACAATGTGAATGTTACTTTCTTTGTATTATTATTATCATTGCTTAATATTTCGATGTAGCAATTGTCTGATTCCTTTTCTGAATGTATTTATGTTTGTTCGTTCTTTACGAGGTTTTTGTTTCTAGTCTTTATCTTAAACATTATTATTGAAATAAAAAAAAGTAAAAAAGAGTTTAAGAAATCACGAATGGATGTTAAATTTTATCACATTCTTTAAACATTTTTCATCTATGAATAAATACTATGATTTTTTCTGCTTTAATCTTTTAATGTGGTAAATTTCACTATTTGATTTTCTGATATCATATCTACTTTCCTTCCTAGGATAAATGTAACTTGGTCATGATGATTTATCTTTTTAATATATTTCTCAATGTGCATTCCTAATATTTTTCTCCATATTTTTTGTATTCATGTTTATGAATGAGATTGGTCTTTTTTTTTTTTTTTGTCTTTGTCAGGTTTTGGTACTAGGTTTATCCCCCAAATCAAGTTGATTAATTAACTCCTTTTTTATTATCTTACGGTCGGTGTAATTTTGGCATCATTTCTTCTTTGAATTCAGAATTTGCTGAAGAACTCTTCAGGGCTTGAAGTAAATTTTAAAATTAAGTGATCTATTTTATTTATTTATTTATTTATTTGAGACAGAGTCTCACTTTTTTTTTTTTAGACAGAGCCTCAAGCTGTCACCCTGGGTAGAGTACTGTGACATCACAGCTCACAGCAACCTCCAACTCCTGGGCTCAAGCGATTCTACTGCCTCCACCTCCCAAGCACCTCCTAAGCTGCTGGGGAGGCTGAGGCAAGAGAATCGCTTAAGCCCAGGAATTTGAGGTTGCTGTGAGCTGTGATACTACGGCACTCTTCCAAGAGCGACAAAGTGAGACTCTGGGCTTGGTGCCTGCGGCTCAAGTAGCTAAGGTGCCAGCCACATACACCTGAGCTGGCGGGTTTGAATCCAGCCAGGGCCTCCCAAACAACAATGACAGCTGCAACCAAAAAATAGCCGGGCATTGTGGTGGGCGCCTGTAGTCCCAGTTACTTGGGAGGCTGAGGCAAGAGAATCACTTGAGCCCAGGAGCTGGAGGTTGCTGTGAGCTGTGACACCACAGTACTCTACTGAGGGCAACAAAGTGAGACTCTGTCTCTAAAAAAAAAAAATATATATAAAAAACCAAACACCTTTATTAAGATATAATTCACATATCAAAACATTCATCCATTTAAAGTGTACAATTCAAAGATTTTTAAATATAGTCACAAATGTGTGTAACCATAACCACAATCAATTTTAGAACATCTTTATCTCCATAAAGAGAAAGCATGTACCTTTAGCCACCTCCCCCTACACATTCCACCTCCCAACCGTAAGCAGTCACTAATATGCTTTCTGGATCTGTGGGTTTGCCTCTTCTGGACATTTAATATAAATAGAATTATTTAATAGAACGGTTTTTGTGACCAACTTCTTTCACTCAGCATTATGTTTACAATTCAATTCCTATTGTATCATTTCTCAAGTCTTCATTCCTTTTTCTGGCCAAATAACATTCTGGACTGTGTGTGTGTGTGTCTAGTCACCACCTTTTATTTGTTCGTCCATTACTAGACGTTGCACTGTTTCCAATTTTTTAGCTATTGTGAATAGTGCTGCTATGAGCATTCATGTACAGGTTTTTGTTTGAACATCTGTTTTTGATTCTTTGGGGTATATACCTAAGAGTTGAATTGCTGGATCACATGGTAATTCTCTGCTTAACTTTTTGAGCAGCTGTTCAGATGTTTCCCACAGCAGCTGCCCCATTTTGCATTCTTGCCAGCAATGTATGAGGGCTTCATTTTTCCACATTTGCTCCAACGATTATTTTCTGTAAAAAAATCATTGTTATTATAGCCATCCAAGTGGGTACAGAGGTGTATCTCATTGTGGTTTTGGTTTTCATTTCCCTAATGACAAATGCATTGAATTTTTAAAAAATGATGTTGACCATTTTTGTGTTTTCATTAGAAAAATGTCAGTTCAAGTCCTTTGCCTATTTTATTATTTACTATTTTTAATTTTTAAAAATGTTTTGAGACAGAGTCTCACTTTGTTGCCCTCAGTAGTGAGCTATGGTGGTCACAGCTCACAACAACCTCAAACTCTTGGGCTCAAGAGATTCTCTTGCCTCAGCCTCCTGAGTAGCTGGGATTACAGATGTCCATCACAGTGCCCAGCTATTTTTAGAGATGTGATCTCACTGTTGCTCAGGCCGGTCTTGAACCTGTGAGCTCAGGCAATCCTCCCTCCTTGGCCTCCCAGAGTGCTAGGATTACAGATGTGAGCCACCTTGCTTGGCCAGTATTTATTATTTTTTAGAAACAGAGTATTCAGACTAGAGTGCAGTGATGTAATCATAGCTCACTGCAACCTCACACACCTGGGCTCATGTTATCCTCCCACTTCAGCCTCCTAAGTAGCTGGAAATTGAGGCATGTGCCACCACATCTGGCCAAGTTTTTCATTTTTTGTAGACGTAGGGTCTTGCTATGTTGTCCACGCTGGACTTAGACTTCTGCACTCAAATGATCCTCTCGCCTTGGCCTCCTTAAGTGCTGGGATTATAGGCGTGAGCCAGTATGACCTCCTTTGCCCATTTTAAAAGTGTGTTGTTCATTCTTTTGTTGTTTTGTTGTAAGAGTTCCTTATATATTCGAGATGCTAAACTTATCAGATAAATGATTTGCAAATATTTTCTCCCATTCTGTAGATTGTCTTTTCACTTTTTCTTTTTTTTTTTTTTGAGACAGAGTCTCACTATGTCACCTTTGGTAGAGTGCTGTAGTGCCACAGCTCACAGCAACCTCAAATTCTTAGGCTTACGAGATTCTCTTGCCTCAACCTCCCAAGTAGCTGGGACTATAGGCACCTGCCACAATGCCTGGCTATGTTTTGTTGTTGTAGTTGTCATTGTTGTTTGGCAGGCCCAGGCCAGGTTCGAACCTGCAAGCCCTGGTGTGTGAGGCTGGTGCCCTAGCCGCTGAGCTATAGGCATTGAACCGTCTTTTCACTTTTTTGACAGTGTCCTTTCATATATAAAAGTTTTATGTTTTGATGATGTCTAATTTATTTTTCTTTTGCTTGTGCTTTTGATGTTATATTTAAGAAACTATTGCTAAATCTGAGGTCATGATTTATTCTTGTATTTTCTTCTAAGAATTTTATAGTTTTAGGCCAGGTGCTGTGGCTCATGCCTAAAATCCTAGCACTCTGGGAGGCTAAGGTGTGTAGATTGCTTGAGTTCAGGAGTTTGAGACCAGCCTGAGCAAGAAGAAGATCCTCTGTCTACTAAAAATAGAAAAACGGATGCAGGAGGATTGCTTGAGCCTAGGAGTCTGAGGGTGCTCTGAGCTATGGTGACACTATGGCACTACCCAGGGTGACAGAGTAAGACTCTGTTTCAAAAAAAAACAAAGAATTTTATAGTTTTAGATCTTATATTTAGGTTTTTATCCATTTTGTAAATGGTCTGAGTGAAGAGCCAGAGTTATTTTTGTGAGAAGACATTTCTCCCTGCTGACTCAATTTCTTTAAGATATTTGGGTTTTCTGTTTCTTTTTGTGTCATTTGCAATTTTATATTTTCCTAAAAGAATTTCCATTTTATCCATCAATCCAAATTTATTAGAATAAAGTTGTTTATAATACCCTTTTGTTCTCTTTTAAATATCTGTACCATTGGTAGCAATGTCTTTCTACTTTAAAAAAATCTATGCAAAGAGATATACTCAAAAGGAGATCAGTGAATCAAAATTAAATTCTAGAAAGAAACAAAAAACAGAGGGAACAAACTGAAAGCAAAAAATAAAGTGTCATAAAAGTTATGATATTGATTATTTGTGACTTCCCTGTTTTTTCTTGTCTAATTTTGTTTGTCAGTTTTGTTAGTCTTTTTTTTCTTTTATTAAATCATAGCTGTGTACATTAATGTGATCATGGGGCACCATACCCTGGTTTTATAGACCATTTGACATATTTTCATCACACTGGCTAACATAGCCTTCCTGGCATTTTTTTTAGTTATTGTGTTAAGACATTTATATTCTACATTTACTAAGTTTCACATGTACCCTTGTAAGATGCACTGCAGGTGTAATCCCACCAATCACCCTCCCTCTGCCCATCCTCCCCCTTCCCTCTCCTCCCTCTCCCTCTTCCCCATATTCTTAGGTTATAACTGGGTTATAGCTTTCATATGAATGACATAAATTAGTTTCATAGTAGGGCTGAGTACATTGGATACTTTTTCTTCCATTCTTGAGATACTTTATTAAGAAGAATATGTTCCAACTCCATCCATGTAAGCATGAAAGAGGTAAAGTCTCCATCTTTCTTTAAGGTTGCATAATATTCCATGGTGTACATATACCACAGTTTATTAATCCATTCGAGGATCAGTGGGCACTTGGGCTTTTTCCATTACTTAGCAATTATGAATTGGGCTGCAAGGAATATTATGGTACAAATTTGTTAGTCTTTTAAAGTAAAAACTGCGATAAGAAATAGAACATTCTGAGAGAGATTAAAGATGGCGGCCAAGTAACAGCTTCCCTGCAACTGGGAACAGCGAGTCTGGGGAGACAAGACTCCAGGCATCTATGGCCGGTGGGATCTGCCTATAATCATCCCTTTGAGGATACAGGGAGCCAGCAAGGGACTTCTGGACCCCAAGAGGAGGACAAAAACAGTGGAAAACTGGCAAGTGGTTGCGTGTGTTCGATCGACCTAATCATGCCGGCAACCATAAGTACAAGAAGCAGTGAGACTGCAAACCAGAAAGGCCTTACCTGTGAACTGTTTCGGTGCTCTTGGACTTGGCACTAAGTTGAACTTCCTTGGGGAGAGCTTGAGCAGGAGTGTGGAGAACTATGGGCATTGTCTGGGGCCCCAGACTGAGCCATTGAGCTGGGCGCAGGAAGCCATTGTGAAAAAACTGCCCCGGCAAGCTCTGCCCTCAGGGTCTCAGAGCAAGGATTGGGCAGGTCAAACTAACATACTGACTGAGCAGCCTAAAGGCGGGGACTGAGCTGACTTACAGCCTTAATCCTTAGGGGCAGAGTGAGGCGGTTTTGGCACACTGGAGCCTTGGGCTGTTGCCAGGGGTAGAGTGCCGTGACGTCACAGCTCATAGCAACCTCAAACTCCTGGGCTTGGTGCCGCCAAGACCTCCATAAGAGCCGTGCAGCAACCCCCAACCAGTGACCCACACCCACCGGGCCTCCACATTCCCTGACCAGGAACTGCGGGAGCCACACAACCCTGTGTCCTCCCTCCTGCATCCTCCAAGCTTCCACACTAGCCTGTTCATCTGGACAGGGACTCTGGTAGCTGCGTGCACTTTGGAGCCCTCCCTGCCTCTGCACAGAGCTCTTCTCCTGGCCAGAGACGGCTGGAGCCTTGGGCTGTCTGTGCCAAAGTCACTGGGTGCCTAGCACTCCCAGAACAATGCGCACCACCCCCAGCCCTGTTGCTGGATCCGGGTGTGTCACAAACCGGAGCTGCTTCCACAACCAGAACTCCTTAGCTAGAGCAGCCCCAGAGGAACTACACAGGGTCACTCCCTACAAAGATCCAGCAACAATAGAGTGATCCCGCTGGGGTCTAATCTTGGAGAGACACCTCCCCAACTCTGAGGACAGCCAGAGGCAATGGTGAAAAACAATCATGAGGCTAAATCAACAGAAACATTCTGGCAATATGAATAATCAGAGTAGATCAACTCCCCCAAGGATCAATGGGGCAGAAACAGCACAAGACCCCATGCACAAACAAATAGCTGAGATGTCAGAAATTGAATTCAGGATCTGGATAGCAAATAAGATCGAATTAGAATTCCAAAAGTTATCTCAAGAATTCAATGGATTCAAAGACCAAATGACCGAAGATTTCGACACATTGAGACAAGAAGTTGCATCCCTCAAAGATCTGAGAAACACAGTAGAATCCCTCAGTAACAGAATGGAGCATTGGATTTCTAACAATGAAGACAAAGCTTTCGAATGCTCCCAAACCCTCAATGAAGAAGAGAAATGGAGAGCAAAAACAGACCACTCTCTCAGAGAGCTCTCGGATAATTTGAAGAAAACCAATATTCGTCTTATAGGGATCCCTGAAAGTGACGAAGTCACTTCACAAGGCACAGAGACTCTTCTCCATGAGATTATGAAGGAAAACTTTCCAGACATGCCAAGAGATTCTGAAATTCAGATAGCAGACAGTTTCAGAACTCCAGCACAACTCAACCCAAATAAGACATCCCCCAGACACATCATAATCAATTTCACTAAAGTTAATATGAAGGAGAAAATTCTGAAAGCTGCCAGATGAAAGAAAACCATTACCTACAAGGGGAAGAATATCAGAATAACTGCAGATCTCTCTGCTGAAACCTTTCAAGCTAGAAGAGGATGGTCATCGAATATTAATCTCCTAAAACAAAATAACTTTCAACCCAGGATCCTGTACCCAGCTAAACTGAACTTCATTTATGACGAAGAAATTAAATACTTCAGTGACATTCACATGTTGAAGAAATTTGCCACAACTAAACCAGCTCTCCAGGACATTCTTAGACCTATCCTCCATAAAGACCAGCGTAATTCTCCACCACAAAAGTAAACCCACCCAAAAAATTTTTGATCAAATTCCAACTTCCACAGTCACAAAAGGATTAAAAATGTCCACCGGTCTCTCGAAAGGCTTATCAATACTCTCAATTAATGTGAATGGTTTAAATTGTCCTCTAAAGAGGCACAGGTTGGCGGACTGGATACCAAAACTCAAGCCAGATATCTGCTGCATCCAAGAATCGCATCTTACATTAAAAGACAGATATAGACTCAAGGTGAAGGGATGGTCATCTATATTCCAGGCAAATGGAAAGCAGAAAAAAGCAGGCGTTGCAATCCTGTTCACAGACGCAATAGGCTTTAAACCAACCAAAATAATTAAGGATAAGGATGGACACTTCATATTTGTTAAAGGTAATATGCAATATGATGAGATCTCAATTATTAATATTTACACACCCAACCACAACGCACCTCAATTTATAAGAAAAACTCTAACAGACATGAGCAACTTGATTTCCTCCACTTCCATAGTACTTGGAGATTTTAACACCCCTTTAGCAGTGCTGGATAGATCCTCCAAAAAGAAGCTAAGCAAAGAAATTTTAGATTTAAACTCAACCATTCAACATGTGGACTTAACACACATCTACAGAACATTTCATCCCAAAAAAACTGAATACACATTCTTCTCATCAGCCCACGGAACATACTCCAAAATCGACCACATCCTAGCCCACAAATCTAACCTCAGCAAATTTAAAAAAATAGAAATTATTCCAAAAACAAACAAACAAAAAAAACAATAGAAAAAGGGTGGCGCCTGTGGCTCAAGGAGTAAGGTGGGTTGTAAGTAAGTAATATGCCGGAGGTGGTGGGTTCAAACCCAGCCCCGGCCAAAAAAAAAAATAGAAATTATTCCTTGCATCTTCACAGACCATCATGGAATAAAAGTTGAACTAAATAACAACAGGAACCTGCATACTCATACAAAAACATGGAAGCTAAACAACCTTAGGCTGAAGGATACAGGGGTTATAGACGAGATTAAGAAGGAAATCACCATATTTTTGGAACAAAACAACAATCAAGACACGAATTACCAGAACCTGGGATACTGCAAAGGCCTAAGAGGGAAATTTACAGCACTGCAAGCCTTCCTCAAGAAAACGGAAAGAGAGGAAGTCAATAACTTAATGGAACATCTCAAGCAACTGGAGAAAGAAGAACACTTCAACCCCAAACGCAGCAGAAGAAAAGAAATAACCAAAATAAGAGCAGAATTAAATGAAATTGAAAACAAAAGAATTATACAACAGATCAATAAATGCAAAAGCTGGTTTTTTGAAAAGATCAATAAAAGATAAACCTTTGGCCAACCTAACCAGGAAAAAAAGAGTAAAATCTCTAATTTCATCAATAAGAAATGGTAATGATTAAATAACAACAGACCCCTCACAAATTCAAAAAATCCTTAACGAATACTACAAGAAACTCTACTCTTACAAATATGAAAATCTGAAAGAAATCGACCAATACCTGGAAGCATGCCACCTACCAAGACGTAGCCAGAATGAAGTGGAAATGTTGAACAGGCCTATATCAAGTTCTGAAATAGCATCGAGTATACAAAATCTCCCTAAAAAGAAAAGTCCAGGACCAGATGGCTTTACGTCAGAATTCTACCAAACATTTAAAGAAGAACTAGTACCTATACTACTAAACCTCTTCCAAAATATAGAAAAAGAAGGAATATTACCCAGCACATTCTACGAAGCGAACATCACCTTGATCCCCAAACCAGGGAAAGACCCAAGAAGAAAAGAAAATTATAGACCAATATCACTAATGAATATAGATGCTAAAATACTCAATAAGATCCTAACAAACAGAATCCAACAACACATCAAAAAAATTATACACCATGACCAAGTCGGATTTATCCCAGGGTCTCAAGGCTGGTTCAATATACGTAAATCTATAAATGTAATTCAACACATTAACAAACTTAAAAATAAAGACCATATGATTCTTTCAATTGATGCAGAAAAAGCTTCTGATAATATCCAGCATCCCTTCATGATCAGAGCACTTAAGAAAATTGGTATAGAAGGGACATTTCTTAAACTAATAGAGGCCATCTACAGCAAACCCACAGCCAATATCGTATTGAATGGAGTTAAATTGAAATCATTTCCACTTAGATCAGGAACCAGGCAAGGTTGCCCATTGTCTCCATTGCTCTTTAACATTGTAATGGAAGTTTTAGCCATTGCAATTAGGGAAGAAAAGGCGATCAAGGGTATCCACATAGGGTCAGAAGAGATCAAACTTTCACTCTTCACAGATGATATGATCGTATATCTGGAAAACACTAGGGATTCTACTACAAAACTTTTAGAAGTGATCAAGGAATATAGCAATGTCTCAGGCTACAAAATCAACACCCATAAATTTGTAGCCTTTATATATACCAACAATAACCAAGCTGAACAAATGGTCAAGGACTCTATTCCTTTCACAGTAGTGCCAAAGAAGATGAAATATTTGGGAGTAGACCTAACAAAGGACGTGAAAGATCTCTACAAAGAGAACTATGAAACTCTAAGAAAAGAAATAGCTGAAGATGTTAACAGATGGAAAAACATACCATGCTCATGGCTGGGAAGAATCAACATTGTTAAAATGTCCATACTGCCCAAAGCAATATACAATTTTAATGCAATTCCTATTAAAGCTCCATTGTCATACTTTAAAGATCTTGAAAAAATACTTCGTTTTATATGGAATCAGAAAAAACCTCGAATAGCCAAAACATTACTGAGCAATAAAAACAAAGCAGGAGGAATCACGCTACCAGACCTGAGACTGTACTATCAATCCATAGTGATCAAAACAGCATGGTACTGGCACAAAAGCAGAGAAGTAGATGTCTGGAAGAGAATAGAGAACCAAGAGATGGATCCAGCTACTTACCGTTATTTGATCTTTGACAAGCCAATTCAAAACATTCAGTGGGGAAAAGATTCCCTATTTAACAAATGGTGCTGGGTAAACTGGCTGGCAACCTGTAGAAGATTGAAAGTGGACCCACACCTTTCACCATTAACTAAGATAGACTCTCACTGGATAAAAGATTTAAACTTAAGACATGAAACTATAAAAATACTTGAAGAAAGTGCAGGGAAAACTCTTGAAGGAATCAGCCTGGATGAATATTTTATGAGGAGGACTCCCCAGGCAATTGAAGCAGTATCAAAAATACACTACTGGGACCTGATCAAACTAAAAAGCTTCTGCACAGCCAAGAACATAGTGAGTAAAGCAAGCAGACAGTCCTCAGAATGGAAGAAAATATTTGCAGTTTATTCCTCCGATAATGGTCTAATAACCAGAATCCACAGAGAACATAAACATATTAACAAGAAAAGAACACATGACCCCGTCTCAGGGTGGGCAAGGGACTTGAAGAGAAACTTCTCTAAAGAAGACCAATGCAAGATCTACAAACACATGAAAAAAAGCTCATCATCCTTAATCATCAGAGAAATGCAAATCAAAACTACTCTGAGATATCACCTAACCCCAGCAAGAGTAGCCCACATAACAAAATCCCAAAACCAGAAATGTTGGCGTCGATGTGGAGGAAAGGGCACACTTCTACACTGCTGGTGGGAATGCCCACTAATATGTTCCTTCTGGAAGGATGTTTGGAGAACGCTTAGAGACCTAAAAATAGACCTGCCATTCGATCCTATAATTCCTTTACTAGGTTTATACCCAGAAGACCAAAAGTCACAATATAACAAAGACATCTGTACCAGAATGTTTATTGCAGCCCAATTCATAATTGCTAAGTCATGGAAGAAGCCCAAGTGCCCATCAACCCACGAATGGACTAGCAAATGGGTAGATAAAATAGAAAGGAAGATGTAAGGGAAGGGGTTAGGTTTATATTATGGACATGAAGCTCTTCATATGGGAGATAAACACTGGTCAGAGGGCATCCTCTAGAAAGGAGGCTTTAGTAATTAAGTGGAAAAGATGACCTGGTCTCCAGATGTCAGCCAGACCCCTTCCTGAGTCACCCTGTTGCTGGCTTGGTGAGCCTATGTGCAAAGCGCCCCCAGATGCAGGAATGGAGACTATCCATGACCTCAGTAACCTAGACATCCCCTCACTAAGGTTGAGCTGTGGCCAGTGTTGAGTGTCAAACCGGCCAACAGCAGGAGTCCACTCTGAGCCCACAATATGACACGATTTCCCAGGAGGACCATCCATCTGCCTAATACCTGGTTGATTCTATTAGACTTGAAACCATTATGAAGGGAACTGCACCTTTTCCTCAGGGAAAACAGTTCCATGTTCTGAGTCTGGATTTGCTTTCTTCATCTACAAATCTGCCAGCTTTGTGGACTTGCAGAATAGCTTTTTTATATTTAATTATATTTATTTATTTATTTTTGAGACAGAGTCTCACGCTGTTGCCCTGGGTAGAGTGCCGCAGCGTCACAGCTCACAGCAACCTCAAACTCCTGGGTTAAGTGATTGTTTTGCCTCAGCTGGGACTACAGGCACCCACCACAATGCCCAGCTATTTTTTTTTTGTTATTGTTGCAATTGTCATTGTTGCTTTAGCTGGTCCGGGCCGGGTTCGAACCCACCAGCCTCAGTGTATGTGGCCTGCGCCCTACCCATTGAGCCACGGGCACCGCCTAGAATATCTTATTCATTGCCATGATATCAACACAACATTGCCTCATCCAAGGTACGTACTTTATGGTGAAAGTAATGTGACAGTTTGCTCACTTCCATAAAGTCTCACTGTCCAGAGGCAGCTGGCCTGGTAGAATGTGGCATGAGCAGCAGAAGTTTCAATTTCAACGCTAGTTAAGAGACAATTCCCTGAAAGGTTGAAGTCCGTGACCAATGTGGAAACATCCTTTCTTTCCAAGCTAAAATACATAGCTTTTTAAAAAGTGAGGTAGATGTAGGAATGTTCCTGCTCACTATTACATCTCATCGCTTCTTATGGAATGTTTGCTTGCCATTGTTGTAACCTTGGGTTCTGTGGGTCTGGAGTTCCTAGTTCCTAAGGGAAGAATCTTTCTTGTAGGGAATAAGATCGTGGTTCTATGAAACTAATAGATCATTTGAGGTTCCTTATGCTGCTAAACTAATAGGCAGAAATAGTGTTACTGTACTGGCTGGGGCAACTGATCCTCCTCACAAGAAGACATCAAGTTTCTGCTACAAAATGTTGGCAAGGAGGGCTACATATAGGACCCAAGGAATTCTCTGGGGGACTTCTTAGTAGTCCCATTTCCAGTAATAATGGTCAGTGGGAACTGATGTCAACTCAGTAGGGTAGGACCAGTAAAGGACTCAAAGTGTTCATGGATGGAGGTTTGGGTTACCCTATCGGAGAGGTCTTAGGAGAGGATAAGGAAACCATGAAACGGTAATTATTAACTCCTTTTATTATCAGCCTCCCAAACAGGTATAGAGATGGGGCTATAGCAGTGATTTATTATGTTAATTATTTTCTTCCCTTTCCCCCGCTACGTTACCTGAAGAGTACTGGAGATGGCTAATGTTACAGTTTAGGTTCTAAAGGGAATATGATGGAATCGTCATCACCTCATGATAATACAATAGGTGTTGGGAACTTATGTTTCCCCTGTTTTGGAAGCATGAGCTTCTTCATCTAAGTGAAGGTTGAGAAATGACGCTGAGTGGGAGAAGAGGTGAATTGTGTTAGTTGTTCTCGATTTATCGTCCCCGCCCCCATTACCCTCAGTCCTTCTCGGCCTGGCTGTATGTCCCTTGATCTATGGCTTCCAGTGGGTTCTGCTAATGGGAGGCACCAGCATGCCTTCAGAAGGCAGGAAGACAGAAAGCTTGAGTTGTCTATTTTCCTTTGCTCCCTCTGGTTTTGTTGAGACCTTGGCAGTAGCCATGCCTTTCTGTGACTACAACTTCTGTTGAGTAGCTCTTCTTTCATGGATCTAACAATCTCTGTTCTCTGGTAATATCATTCCTTTCCTTGCCCCTGTGGGCCTAGGGGTGATCACAGCTTCCCACTGTTGCAAGCCCTTGAGTGCCTCCATATCCCTTGCTGGGTTTCTAAACCTTGTTCAAATCTCTGCAAACAATCCCATCATTGAGGCTAGTACATCTCGCTTGAGTTGTTATCTTGTACTCCAACAGATTCAGTATCTGAGAAGATTAGGAAATACCACATGAGGCCTGAGAAGGGCACCTTCAGCAGGGCACAAGGTGACCTGATAATGAAGTATAATATTTGCAATGGACGTTTCCAGAAAGAAAGTATACAGATAAAATGCTAAAGTTTCATAGTACTGTACTATGGAATTATCATAGACGTGATATAGAAAAAAGCACAGTGATAAAGGAGGTAAGCAATGGATATGGCCTAAGATACCCAAAGTCTCAACTGAGAGAAAATAGGTATTAAAATGAATTTGAAATTTCGGTTAGGTGCGATGGTTTGTACCTGTAATCCTAACACCCTGGGAAGCTGAGGCAGGTGGATTGCTTATGCTCCAGAGTTTGAGATTAGCCTGAGCAAAAAAAAAAGAAGAAAGAAAGAAAGACTAACCAAGCATCATGGCACTTGTCTGTAGTCCCAGGTGATCAGGAGACAGGGGCAAAATTATCACTTAAGATCAAGAGTTTGAGCTTGTGGTGAGCTATGATGCCAGGGCACTCTACCCAGGGCAACAGCTTGAGACTCTGTCTCAAAAAACAAGAAGCAAAAGATTTTGAAATGCTAGAAGGTATTACTAAGATTTGATGATTTGTGATTCATGATAATAAGATGGGAAGGTATAATTTGTTCAAAAAGTATATCTGGAGGGAAAGAATGGGGTCTCTATATTTAGCTCTAGAAAACTGAGCATGAATCTAAATAGAGAAGGAAACAGAAGTGATAGGAATAATATACCATGAACTGAAAGGATCGTGATAGAATAGTACTAGAAAATCATCAGGGTATGCGTTAACTATATCCAATCTCGTTCTGTCTGCATCCAATTTCTCTACTCCCTGTCTTCCTGGCTAGATCACCATCATTAGTAGCCCAATTTGTGCTCTTTCATTTTTCTCCATATTTATGTGATTCTATAGATAATATGTGTACAATATGCACATATACACAGATAACATATTATACAGGCTTTTAAAATCATGTTTATTTTATACTAATGAGATAACACACGCTTTTCTGCATCTTGCTCTTCTCACTCAGTGCTACTTTGTGGAAGTCTCTCTAGATTATCTGGAATAGTTCTTAGGCATTGTTTTTAATGCCTAAGATAATTGTTTTAATGCCTTCATAATTTTCCAAGACATTGGAAATTACTGAATATTTTTTCCAGGTGGTCTTTTAATTTATTAAATTTTGAATATTTTAACCAAATAAAAGTTTAAAATTTTTATATAGTCAAAAATATCTTTTTAAATAGCTACTGGGTCTGTGATTAATTAAATCTCCTCCTTGCCTAGATTTTGCATGTTGTCTTTTTTTTTTCAAGCCAGAAAGACTAAATTTTTTTTTTTAGAGACAGAGTCTCACTTTGTTGCCTTTGGTAGAGTACTGTGGCATCACAGCTCACAGCAACCTCCAGCTCTTGGTCTTAGGTAATTCTCTTGCCTCAGCCTCCCAAGTAGCTGGGACTACAGGCGCCTGCCAGAACACCGGGCTATTTTTTTGTTGCAGTTTGGCCGGGGCTGGGTTCAAACCCGCCACCCTCGGTATATGGGGCCAGCGCCATACTCACGGAGCCAGGGGCGCTGCCCAAAGAAAGACTAAATTTTAATAACTCAAGAATAAATGGAAATTGTGCACACACAGAGGAATTAACAAGGTCTTCTTAGATGTTTAATGTAGCCATTTCTTGGCAATTCATATATTAACTTAGGGTAAAGCAATAACCTTAAATATCTCAAAAGGCCATAATTATGTCTCTCTAGGACATTTCATATGGTTATTAGCCAAACACTATATGAGTGTTCAAAAGTAATTGTAACTATTATCTTCATCATCAATATGCCATAGCTATATATTAATATTACAGAATTCTTTACAATTCACAAAGTGCTTTCACATATATTCAACTGAGCACTTAATAAAATAATGAGCAGCTATTACATTATACATTCTTTTGTATATGTTTTCTGTGCTACTTAGGACAATTTTTAAAGCAAGTAGAGTATACTAATTCATATTTGCAGATGAGGAACTTTGAGACTTATAGAAACTGTAACTTTCTTTTTTTTGAGACAGAATCTCAAGCTGTTGTCCTGGGTAGAGTGCTGTGGTGTCATAGCTCACAGCAACTTTCAACTCTTAGGCTCAAGCGATCCTCTTGCCTCAGTTTTTTTTTTTAATTTTTATTTATTTTATTTATTTATTTTTTATTGTTAAATCATAGCTGTGTACATTAGTGCAATCGCCTGTACCCATTCTAAGATGCACCATAGATGTGGCCCCACCCATTACCCTCCCTCCACCAAAACCTCCCCCCTCCCTTCCCCTTCCTTGGCCCTTTCCCCATAGTCTTGTGCTATAGTTGGGTTATAGTCTTCATGTGAAAGCTATAATTTAGCTTCATAGTAGGGCTGAGTACATTGGATACTTTGCTAAGGAGAATATGTTCCAGCTCCATCCATGTAAACATGAAAGAGGTAAAGTCTCCATCTTTCTTTAAGGCTGCATAGTATTCCATGGTATACATGTACCACAATTTGCTAGTCCATTCGTGGGTTGATGGGCACTTGGGCTTCTTCCATGACTTAGCAATTATGAATTGGGCTGCAATAAACATTCTGGTACAGATGTCTTTGTTATATTGTGACTTTTGGTCTTCCGGGTATAAACCTAGTAAAGGAATTATAGGATCGAATGGCAGGTCTATTTTTAGGTCTCTAAGTGTTCTCCAAACATACAGAAGGAACGTATTAGTGGGCATTCCCACCAGCAGTGTAGAAGTGTGCCCTTTCCTCCACATCGACGCCAACATTTCTGGTTTTGGGATTTTGTTATGTGGGCTACTCTTGCTGGGGTTAGGTGATATCTCAGAGTAGTTTTGATTCGCATTTCTCTGATGATTAAGGATGATGAGCTTTCTTTCATGTGTTTGTAGATTTTGCGTCGGTCTTCTTTAGAGAAGTTTCTCTTCAAGTCCATTGCCCACCCTGAGACGGGGTCATGTGTTCTTTTCTTGTTAATACGTTTGAGTTCTCTGTGGATTCTGGTTATTAGACCTTTATCGGAGGAATAACCTGCAAATATTTTCTTCCATTCTGAGGGCTGTCTGCTTGCTTTACTCACTATGTTCTTGGCTGTGCAGAAACTTTTTAGTTTGATCAGGTCCCAGTAGTGTATTTTTGATACTGCTTCAATTGCCTGGGGAGTCCTCCTCATAAAATATTCATCCAGGCCGATTCCTTCAAGAGTTTTCCCTGCACTTTCTTCAAGTATTTTTATAGTTTCATGTCTTAAGTTTAAATCTTTTATCCAGTGAGAGTCTATCTTAGTTAATGGTGAAAGGTGTGGGTCCACTTTCAATCTTCTACAAGTTGCCAGCCAGTTTACCCAGCACCATTTGTTAAATAGGGAATCTTTTCCCCACTGAATGTTTTGAATTGGCTTGTCAAAGATCAAATAACGGTAAGTAGCTGGATCCATCTCTTGGTTCTCTGTTCTGTTCCAGACATCTACTTCTCTGCTTTTGTGCCAGTACTATGCTGTTTTGATGACTATGGATTTATAGTACAGTCTCAGGTCTGGTAGCGTGATTCCTCCTGCTTTGTTTTTATTGCTCAGTAATGTTTTGGCTATTCGAGGTTTTTTTCTGATTCCATATAAAACGAAGTATTATTTTTTCAAGATCTTTAAAGTATGACAATGGAGCTTTAATAGGAATTGCATTAAAATTGTATATTGTTTTGGGCAGTATGGACATTTTAACAATGTTGATTCTTCCCAGCCATGAGCATGGTATGTTTTTCCATCTGTTAACATCTTCGGCTATTTCTTTTCTTAGAGTTTCATAGTTCTCTATGTAGAGATCTTTCACGTCCTTTGTTAGGTCTACTCCCAAATATTTCATCTTCTTTGGCACTACTGTGAAAGGAATAGAGTCCTTGACTGTTTGTTCGGCTTGGTTATTGTTGGTATATATAAAGGCTACAAATTTATGGGTGTTGATTTTGTAGCCTGAGACATTGCTATATTCCTTGATCACTTCTAAAAGTTTTGTAGTAGAATCCCTAGTGTTTTCCAGATATACGATCATATCATCTGTGAAGAGTGAAAGTTTGATCTCTTCTGACCCTATGTGGATACCCTTGATCGCCTTTTCTTCCCTAATTGCAATGGCTAAAACTTCCATTACAATGTTAAAGAGCAATGGAGACAATGGGCAACCTTGCCTGGTTCCTGATCTAAGTGGAAATGATTTCAATTTAACTCCATTCAATACGATATTGGCTGTGGGTTTGCTGTAGATGGCCTCTATTCATTTAAGAAATGTCCCTTCTATACCAATTTTCTTAAGTGCTCTGATCATGAAGGGATGCTGGATATTATCAGAAGCTTTTTCTGCATCAATTGAAAGAATCATATGGTCTTTATTTTTAAGTTTGTTAATGTGTTGAATTACATTTATAGATTTACGTATATTGAACCAGCCTTGAGACCCTGGGATAAATCCGACTTGGTCATGGTGTATAATTTTTTTGATGTGCTGTTGGATTCTGTTTGTTAGGATCTTATTGAGTATTTTAGCATCTATATTCATTAGTGATATTGGTCTATAATTTTCTTTTCTTCTTGGGTATTTCCCTGGTTTGGGGATCAAGGTGATGTTTGCTTCATAGAATGTGCTGGGTAATATTCCTTCTTTTTCTATATTTTGGAAGAGGTTTAGTAGTATAGGTACTAGTTCTTCTTTAAAGGTTTGGTAGAATTCTGATGTAAAGCCATCTGGTACTGAGCTTTTCTTTTTAGAGAGATTTTGTATAGTTGATGCTATTTCAGAACTTGATATAGGCCTGTTCAACATTTCCACTTTGTTCTGGCTAAGTCTTGGTAGGTGGCGTGCTTCCAGGTATTGGTCGATTTCTTTCAGATTTTCATATTTGTGAGAGTAGAGTTTCTTGTAGTATTCGTTAAGGATTTTTTGAATTTGTGAGGGGTCTGTTGTTATTTAATCATTACCATTTCTTATTGATGAAATTAGAGACTTTACTCTTTTTTTCCTGGTTAGGTTGGCCAAAGGTTTATCTATTTTATTGATCATTGCAAAAAACCAGCTTTTGCATTTATTGATCTGTTGTATAATTCTTTTTTCAATTTCATTTAATTCTGCTCTGATTTTGGTTATTTCTTTTCTTCTGCTGCGTTTGGGGTTGAAGTGTTCTTCTTTCTCCAGTTGCTTGAGATGTTCCATTAAGTTATTGACTTCCTCTCTTTCCGTTTTCTTGAGGAAGGCTTGCAGTGCTATAAATTTCCCTCTTAGGACTGCCTTTGCAGTATCCCAGAAGTTCTGGTAGTTTGTGTGTTTATTATTGTTTTGTTCCAAAAATTTGGTGATTTCCTTCTTAATCTCATCTATAACCCATGTATCCTTCAGCATAAGGTTGTTTAGCTTCCATGTTTTTGTATGAGTATGCAGGTTCCTGTTGTTATTTAGTTCAACTTTTATTCCATGATGGTCTGAGAAGATGCAAGGAATAATTACTATTTTTTAAAATTTGCTGAGGTTAGATTTGTAGGCTAGGATGTAGTTGATTTTGGAGTATGTTCCATGGGCTGATGAGAAGAATGTGTATTCCGTTTTTGGGGGATGAAATGTTCTGTAGGTGTGTGTTAAGTCCACATGTTGAATGGTTGAGTTTAAATCTAAAATTTCTTTGCTTAGCTTCTTTTTGGAGGATCTATCCAGGAATGCTAAAGGGGTGTTAAAATCTCCAACTACTATGGAAGTGGAGGAAATCGAGTTGCTCATGTCTGTTAGAGTTTCTCTTATAAATTGAGATGCATTGTAGTTGGGTGTATAAATATTAATAATTGAGATCTCATCATATTGCATATTACCTTTAACAAATATGAAGTGTCCATCCTTATCCTTAATTATTTTGGTTGTTTTAAAGCCTATTGTGTCTGCAAACAGGATTGCAACGCCTGCTTTTTTTCTGCTTTCCATTTGCCTGGAATATAGATGACCATCCCTTCACCTTGAGTCTATATCTGTCTTTTGATGTAAGATGCGATTCTTGGATGCAGCAGATATCTGGCTTGAGTTTTGGTATCCAGTCCGCCAACCTATGCCTCTTTAGAGGACAATTTAAACCATTCACATTAATTGAGAGTATTGATAAGCCTTTTGAGAGACCGGTGGACATTTTTAATCCTTTTGCGACCGTGGAAGTTGGAATTTGATCAAAAATTTTTTGGGTGGGTTTACTTTTGTGGTGGAGTATTACACTGGTGTTTATGGAGGATAGGTCTAAGAATGTCCTGGAGAGCTGGTTTAGTTGTGGCAAATTTCTTCAACATGTGAATGTAGTTGAAGTATTTAATTTCTCCATCATAAATGAAGCTCAGTTTAGCTGGGTACAGGATCCTGGGTTGAAAGTTATTTTGTTTTAGGAGATTGAAAGTCAATGGCCATCCTCTTCTAGCTTGAAAGGTTTCAGCAGAGAGATCTGCAGTTATTCTGATATTCTTCCCCTTGTAGGTAATGGTTTTCTTTCGTCTGGCAGCTTTCAGAATTTTCTCCTTCATATTAACTTTAGTGAAATTGATTATGATGTGTCTGGGGGATGTCTTATTTGGGTTGAGTGGTGCTGGAGTTCTGAAACTGTCTGCTATCTGAATTTCAGAATCTCTTGGCATGTCTGGAAAGTTCTCCTTCATAATCTCATGGAGAAGAGACTCTGTGCCTTGTGAAGCCACTTTGTCACTTTCAGGGATCCGTATAAGATGAATATTGGTTTTCTTCAAATTATCCGAGAGCTCTCTGAGAGGGTGGTCTGTTTTTGCTCTCCATTTCTCTTCTTCTTTGAGGTTTTGGGAGCATTCGAAAGCTTTGTCTTCAATGTCAGAAATCCTTTCTTCTGCTTGCTCCATTCTGTTACTGAGGGATTCTACTGTGTTTCTCAGATCTTTGAGGGATGCAACTTGTTGTCTTAATGTGTTGAAATCTTTGGTCATTTGGTCTTTGAATCTGTTAAATTCTTGAGATAACTTTTGGAATTCTAATTCGATCTTATTTGCTATCCAGATCCTGAATTCGATTTCTGACATCTCAGCTATTTGTTTGTGCATGGGGTCTTGTGCTGTTTCTGCCCCATTGATCCTTGGGGGAGTTGATCTACTCTGATTATTCATATTGCCAGAGTTTTTCTGTTGATTTCGCCTCATGATTGTTTTTCACCGTTGCCTCTGGCTGTCCTCAGAGTTGGGGAGGTGTCTCTCCAAGATTAGACTCCAGCGAGATCACTCTATTGTTGCTGGATCTTTGTAGGGAGTGACCCTGTGTAGTTCCTCTGGGGCTGCTCTAGCTAGGGAGTTCTGGTTGTGGAAGCAGCTCCAGTTTGTGACACACCCAGATCCAGCAACAGGGCTGGGGGTGGTGCACATGGTTCTGGGAGTGCCAGGCACCCAGTGACTTTGGCACAGACAGCCTAAGGCTTCAGCAGTCTCTGGCCAGGAGAAGAGCTCTGCGCAGAGGCACGGAGGGCTCCAAAGTGCACGCAGCTACCAGAGTCCCTGTCCAGATGAACAGGCTAGTGTGGAAGCTTGGAGGATGCAGGAGGGAGGACACAGGTTTGTGTGGCTCCTGCAGTTCCTGGTCAGGGAATGTGGAGGCCCGGTGAGTGCGGGTCACTGGTCGGGGGTTGCTGCACAGCTCTTATGGAGGTCTGGGCGGTGCGAAGCCCAGGAGTTTGAGGTTGCTATGAGCTGTGACATCACGGCACTCTACCCCTGGCATCCACCTAAGGCTCCAGTGTGCCAAAACTGTCTCACTCTGCCCCTAAGGATTAAGGCTGTAAGTCAGCTCAGTCCCTGCCTTTAGGCTGCTCAGTCAGTAGGTTACTTTGACCTGCCCAATCCTTGCTCTGAGACCCTGAGGGCGGAGCTTGCCAGGGCTGTTCTTTCACAATGGCTTCCTGCGCCCAGCTCAATGGCTCAGTCTGGGGCCCCAGACAATGCCCAAAGTTCTCCACACTCCTGCTCAAGCTCTCCCCAAGGCAGTTCAACTTAGTGCCAAGTCCAAGAACACCGAAACAGTTCACAGGTAAGGCCTTTCCGGTTTGCAGTCTCACTGCTGCTTGTACTTACGATTGCCAGCGTGATTAGGTAGATTGAACGCACACAACCACTTGCCAGTTTTCCACTGTTTTTGTCCTCCTCTTGGGGTCCAAAAGTCCTTTGCTGGCTCCCTGTATCCTCAAAGGGATGATTATAGGCAGATCCCACCGGCCATAGATGCCTGGAGTCTTGTCTCCCCTGACTCATTGTCTTTTTTAATTTTTAGTAGAGATGGGGTGTCGCTTTGCTCAGGCTGGTCTCAAACTCCTGAGCTCAAGCAATCCACCTGCCTCGGCCTCCGAGAGTGCTAGGATTACAGGCATGAGCCTCCACACGTGGCAGAAACTGTAACTTTCTAAACCATGTGGATAGTTAGTGGAAGAGCTAGAACTAATGATCTGTAATCCTCAATTAGTCCCTGTTCTCTACTTTACAATACTAACTTAAGTGTTTTTATTAAGAGTTCAACTTTTAATTTATTGAACATGTCATAAAGGAGATTTAGTCAAAAAGACCAAAGCCAATGCCATCATCAGACTCCTCAGCTTCTTTCTTTGCTTCCACTTTGTTCTCCTGAACTGGGGCAGTAGCAGTGAAGGGGGAAAGACCTCCTGCTGGTGCAGCACCAGCTGATGGAGCTGGTCCACAAGACCATATATTGCAGATGAGGTTCCCATTGTTGACATTAGCCAGGGCTTTTACAAACAAGCCAGGGCAAAAGGGTTCAACATACACCAGCTGCTTTAATGAAGGCATTGACTTATCCTCCACGACTATCACATCATCATCATGCTTGGAGATGGAGGCCAGGGTACAGGCAAGTCCTGGGATGTCCTGCCTAGCATGGTGCTAGTGCTCATTGAAGTGAGGGCTTCACCTCAATACAATCATAGCTTTCTCAGAAGAACTGAGCACCATTAGATGGATGAAGTTTTGGCAGGTTCAGGGAAGTTTCCTGTTTTCTTTCATCTGGTCAGAAGAAGGGTCTGTTTAGCTGGATCTGATGTGGTATACTTCAGTCCCCCAAAGGGGTTTCTCCCAATCCTGGGTTCGGCACCAAATGAAAGGTTATGGAGTCAAAGATGAAAGATTATTCTGATGTGTGAGACAAAAGGAAAATGGAGGCCTGATTTGTGCACTTAAACTGGGAATAAATCCACCTGCATGTTGTCTTATAGATTTTCTTTTTCTTTTCTTTTTTTGCAGTTTTTGGCTGGGGCCGGGTTTGAACCAGCCACCTCCAGTATATGGAGCTGGCACCCTACTCCTTTGAGCCACAGAGCCACAGGCACCACACTTTTTTTTTTTACTGTTTGCTTTTTGTTTTTGAGACAGAGTCTTGCTCTGTCACCTGGGCTGGAGTGCAGTGGTGTCATCATAGCTCACAGCAACCTCAAACTCCTGGGTTCATGTGATTCTCTTGCCTCATGCTCCTAAGGAGCTGAGACTGAAGGTGCCCACCACAATGCTCGGCTATTTTTAGAGATGGAGTCCCATTCTTGCTCAGGCTCGAACTCCTGAACTCAAATAATCCACCCACCTCGGCCTCCCACGGTGCTAGGAGTCTTATAGATTTTCTAAAAAAATATTTTATTGTTTTGGTTTTTACATTTGTCTTAAAATAAATGTATTAATAAAGTAAATAAAATTTAATAAGTACTAAAATTAAATAAATGCATGAGAAATTTATTTTTGTATATGCCATAAGTTGGGGGGGGGACTTTTTTCTACTTGTATTGCCAGTAGTGCCAGCATAATTTATTAAATATTAATAAGTTTTCTCGCTGATTTTTAAAATACTATTTTTGTTATATGTCACCTTTCATATTTACTGTGACATAACACTGTATTCACCATACTTTATTGATCTGATTACAATAGTGTTATAGTATGTTCTGATATTTGTGAAGAAAAAAATCCTCTTAACTTCCTTGTTTTTCACATTTCTTTACTGTTTTGAAATATTAATTCTTTCCTATTTTCTTTAAGCTTATAGGTTTTTTCTTTTAAATAGGAACCAATAATGAAGATTTTCACTAACATATAATATATTGAAGAAGTCATTTCATTTCTTCTCTGAATATACATCCTAAACTAAAAGCCTATGTGATGCTTAATAATAAAACACAAGCCTTCTAATTAAAGAATACCTGCTATTACCACTATGACATTGTTATGAAAGTGCTGTCATTGCAACTGGAGAAGAGATTTTATTAATTTATTTATTGAGCTCCTATATGTTTAGGCACTTTTTCAGGCACATTTGACTGAGGAGAGACAGATAATAAAATGAATAAATAATCAAATATATCATATGTCAGATGTTGGTGAATACAATGGAGAAAAATAAAGCTGGGTAAGGGAATGGGGGGCTGTCATATTTAGGGTAGTTGGAAAAAGCTTCATTGCTAAAGTAACATTTAAGTATATTTTTGAGGTGAGTGAAAGAATGAACCATTTTGCTATTTGGGGGATGAGTGAAAGAATGAACCATTTTGCTATTTGGGGGATGAATGGTCCGTGCAGAAAGAACAGAAGGTGCAAAGGGCTGGGGGTGAGAACATGCTTTGTGTATTTGAGGAACATCAAAGAGGCCCGTGTGATTCAAATAGAGTGAATAGGGAGAAAAGAGTTGACGGTGAGGTCAGAGATAAATATTGGGCAACTATTTAATCTATAATTGAGAGAAAACATTTATGGTATTCCTAGCAGACAAAAGATTAGTATCAAGAATATATTCTACAAATCAACAAAGTACAAAAAAATTCAACAGAAATGGGCAAAATACAGTATATGAACACATGTCACTGAAGAGGAAGCATGTGTGACCAACACACACGAGGAAATGTCCCATTGTTTTGGTGATTAAAGAAATTCAAAAGACCACTAAAAGGTAAATGTTTATGCCCATTCTATTGGCAATAGTGAGTGCTAGCACACATCAACAGGATCTATTCTTCTTTCTAGGTGGGAATTTAAATCAGTATATACACTTTGAAAAATAATATTGCCACTATCTCATAGGTTGCAGACTCACATACCTTACCACTCAGAGGTTCTACTTTTACCCAAGGAGCCATGTTTAAGAATATTAATAGCAGCACTGTTAATAATAGCAAAAACCAGCTCGGCGTCGCTCAGCGGCTAGGGTGCCAGCCACGTACACCAGAACTGGCGGGTTCGAGCCCGGCCTGCAGCCTGCCAAACAACAATGACAACTACAACCAAAAAATATCCGGGTGTCGTGGTGGGCACCTGTTGTCCCAGCTGCTTCGGAGGCTGAGGCAAGAGAATCGCTTGGGCCAAGAGTTTGAGGTTGCTGTGAGCTGTGATGCCATGATATATTTTCACAGATAATTATTATAATTAAAAATTATAATTTCAATAAGATATGTGATATATAATTTATTTTATATTTATATTTTATTATAATTAAAACATAATGTATTTTATATTTATAAAAAAATGAATCATAGTGATACACCATTTCTCAATGAATCTTAGTAATCTAATAGTAAGGGAAAAATAAATCCCTGAAGATGCCATGCCACCTGATAATCTCTTTACAAAATTATAAATAAAGTTCAATGATGGAGTTTTTCCCCAGAATACATTTGCAGGATAAAAATTTAAATCTAAAAAAATAAATCAAGGGGGTAATGAACCAGGGTTTAGAATAGTAGCTCTTTCAGGAGGTCAGGGGAGGACAGGGTGAGACAATCCTTAATTATCTGATTTTTTATAAAAGGACCCTATAAAAAGGGTGAGGGTATTGGAAAGGACACAAAGCTAGACATTGGTTATTGAAGGTTGTGATTTTTGTTTCATTAAAAATAAATAATCAAGAAGCAAACAAATAATATATAGGTTTTCCATGAACCAATGATGACATGTGTCATGAAGTAAGAATTAATATTTATCTAATTCTGTGTGCCTGCAGCTCACAGAAAAAAATATAAGCAGGAGAAGAAAATTCACAGAACAGGAAATACAGATGAATAATAAAATATAAAATGTGGCCAAATCTAATAATAATTAGGGAAATAAAATTGGAAGCAGATATTTTAACTAGAAATTTGGCAATAAAAAGTTTGATGTTCCTAGACTAATAGCAAGTAAATAAATAATAAAATAAAATATTACTAGCATCCACTGAAGCCTAGAAAATAATGGCACATTTTTTTAAAGGGCAATTTAGCAACCTGCATCAAAATTTAAAATCTATATCCTTTTAACTTATGGCTCTGCTCTAGGAATTGATCTAAATTCACACAATGACGTACAAAAATATATGTACAAGTTTATTCATTGAAGGCTTACTTATGATAGGCCCCCAAATAGTAAACAATGCAAAACTAATAAGGAATTGTCTAAAAAATTGATATATAATCATAAAATAAAATATTACATAACCATTAAAAGGAATAAGATTCTCCTCTGAGTGTTGATGCCAAAATCAAGAAGAGTAACTAATACTATTTTCAAGGCTGCATCTAATGACAATTTCCCCTAATAATATTGGGAATGTTAAACCAGATAAGGTGTGACAGCTTATAATCTTTTATAACCCTTAATTGCCTGACTTTTTATAAAAGGACCCTATAAAAACCTTAAAAGTAAAAACTCTGGCTTGGTGCCCGTAGCACAGTGGTTACAGTGCCAGCCACATACATGAAGGCTGATGGGTTTGAATCTGGCCCAGGCCACCTAAAAACAACAATAATAACTACAACAAGGGTGGTGCCTGTAGCTCAACAGAGTAAGGCACCGGCCTCACATGCCCAAGGTGGTGTGTTCAAACCCAGCCAAAACCTACAAAAAAACCCAACTACAACAAAAAAAAGCTGGGCGTTGTGGCAGGCACTTATAGTCCCAGCTACTTGGGAGGCTGAGGCAAGAGACTTGCTTAAACCCAAGAGTTTGAGGGTTTAAGCACTCTATAACTAGAGTGCACTAGTGAGAGACACTATAGCACTCTACCGAGGGCAACATAGTGAGACTGTCTCAAAAACAAAAAAAGGAAAAACTCTAAGTCCTAGAAATCACACAGGATAGCTATAATTTGATGATAGCGGGAGTGGGGTGTAGGGAGAACCCTGCTTCTTCAAATTAAATTATGTTATTATTATTTTGAGAGCAGAATTTTTTGTTCTTACTCAAAATTAAACCAGGTTGTGAGCTGAGGTTCTTCTACTTGATTATTCCTAGGTACAAAGAAACAACAAATTAAGAATAATCTACTCACTCAACAAATATTTGTTGTGTCCCTATAATATGAAAGGCACAGTTTGATGTTGATTCTGCAACTGTCCATATTTAGATATAGCTCCTCCCTTCTGTGAGCTTATAGACTAGAAGGAAGGACAATACTAAAAAGACAGAAGAAAGTGCTGATAGGCAAAAGCAGAGCTCCATGGGAGTGTATCATATCAGTGGGCATCCAACATAAATTTGGGGTTAAGGGAAATGTGAAGAAATATGTAAACTGGGTCTGGAAGAATAAAGGCCAAAGAAGAGGTATATGCTAAAGAGTTCATAACCATCACCCAGATGGTGTTCATTGTACCTGGTACAGGTAGGTTTTGGCTCATCCACTCCTCCCCCCTCCCTCTGCTTGATTTTCCATTGAATTTTACTTCCCTCTATGCACACATGTATTCATCAGTTAGTTCCAGTTTAATAGGAAGTATGAATGGTGTTTGCTTTTCCATTCTTTAGATACTTCACTTAGGATAATGGTCTCCATTTCCATCCAAACTGTTGCAAAAGGCATTAAGTCATTCTTCTTTATAGCCAAAAATATTTGTATCCCCATAATACTTTGAAATTTAAAAAGACTTCATAATCAAAGCCAAGGAAGAGTGTTGCTCTTGGGGAGGAGGATGTATTTTAAAAGTTAACAGAACAGGCAGAATAATGTATATTGAGATTAAAATACAGATTTAATTCATTTATCGGTCATTGGTAGCTTACTATGTGATCAGTATTCTGTTGTATGTTGAAATAATGGGGTTGGAGTGGGCGGTCCAGACATTTGTCTTTGATTTTTATATAAAGATAGGATCCACCTAAGATTTTGTTGTACATTTAAGTTAGTTGTTCAACTAACAATGTTATTAGGCAACTTCCTTTTTCTAAACTTAGGATATTTTGTAAAATAAGAAGAATAATGGGGCCAAGTGTGGTGGGTGGGTCATCCAGGTAATCCTAGCACTCTAGGAGGCCAAAGCAGATGGATCACTTGAGCTCATGAGTTCAAGATCAGCATAAGTCAGAGTGAGACCTCATCTTTAAAACTAGCTGGGTGTTGTGGTGGGTACCTGTAGTCCCAGCTACTTGGGAGGCTAAGGCAAGAGGATTATTTGAGCCCAAGAGTTTGAGGTTGCTGTGAGCTGTGATGTCACAGAACTCTACCAAGGGTGACAAAGTGAGACTCTGTCTCAAAGAAAAGAACTTCAAACAACTTACATCCCAGAAAGTTGTCCTAATTTTCCCCACTCTTCCCAGTAAATATAGATAAAAATCCTGGATGTTATATTTAAAATAACCATAAGAAGACTCTGACAGGTAGAGAGAAGAAGGCAGAGCAGGTAGGGACTTGGGCATTTTAAGAATAACTTCATGGCAAGTTCCCTGGGTTATTTTTCTGCAATACATACCCTAACGGGAGAAGCCAACAACCCAGAAATGCTAATGGGCGTAGATGCAAAAAGAGCCTTAAGAAAAGACTGCTTGTTACAGTTACAGAACCAGCAAAAGGGCAACCCAGCAAAACAGGAGAGTTGAAGGCACCAACCATTCTACTCCAGCCAAATAACACAAAAAACTGTGACCTCCACCTCTATTTCCTTTGGCAAAAGTCAAGTAGAGAGTCTGCACTTCTACCCTTGCCAGACTGTAACGAGCCCCCTTCTCTTCCTCACTGGTGTGGAATCAGAGGAAGCTAGCATAGGTTAGAACTTTGACCACTGGTCAGCAATTGGGGACATCTCCATTCAGAATCAGTAGAGGCCATGCAGGGGACCCAGAGCTCCCATCTCCACTTACCAGTAGCAAGGAGTTCCCAACTCTAAACCTCCACCCCGGGTTTCAGTGGAAGCAATGTGGAAAATCTGAATTTCACCCTCAATTGACCGTAAGGAGGTGGCATCATCCCATTTTCCAGCCAGAGCAGTGTCAGAGGACACTTGAGAAAACACAGCATTTAAATAAGACCTAGAGATGACTCCCAGACTCAGTGGGTAGGGCATTGGCCACATACACTGAGGCTGGCAGGTTCAAACCCAGCCTGGGCCAGATAAAGTCAACAATGACAACTGCAACAACAACAACAAAATAGCCGGGTGTTGTGGCAGGTGCCTATAGGTCCATGTACTTGGGAGGCTGAGGCAAGAGAATTGCTTAAGCCCAAGAGTTTGAGGTTGCTGTGAGCTGTGATGCCATAGCACTCTACTGAGGGTGACATAATAAGACTCTGTCTCAAAATAATAATAATAAGTAAATAAATAAATTAGACCTAGAATGTTGCAACATATCCAAAATGTCTAGGTTTCAATAAGAAAATGATTCATTTTACCAAGAATAAGAAAATCTCAACTTGAATTAGAAAAGGCAATCTGGCCTGCGCACAGTGGCTCACACCTTACTCTGGGATGCTGCAACAGGTGGATCACCTGAGATCAGGAGTTCTGGACCAGCCTGAGCAAGAGTGAGACCCATCTCTAAAATAAAAAAAAAAAAAAATAGCCGGGCGGTTGTGGCAGGTGACTGTAGTCATGGCTACTTGAGAGGTTGAGGCAAGAAAATCACTTCAGCCCAAGAGTTCGAGGTTGCTGTGGGCTGTGATGATACAGCACTCTACCAATGGCAACATAGTGAGAGTCTGTTTCAAAAAAAGAAAAAAAAAGAAGGCAATCTTCAGATGCCAAGATAACACAGGTATTAGAATGATCTGGCACAGATTTTAAAGCAGCCATTGTAAAATTGTTTCAGTGAGCAACTACAAACACACTTGAAATGTGAAGAAACAGAGAGGGGCAGAGACAAGATGGCTGACTGAAGCCAGCTTTCCACAGAGGCTCCATCCAGAAGGAGAGTTAAAGGACAGAAATTTAGCAAGTAACCTGCCAGATTAGAGCTGCACCAAGAGAGAAGGTTGAAGAACACACATCAACCCTGCTGAGGCGAGCTGCGACCCCAAGGATACAAACAAACGGTACAAAATCCATCACCAAGCAGACAGGAGTCCCGTCCCCCATGAGAATGGCTCGGAGTACTCCATAAACAAACGAGCAGACTTCAAAAGTCCTCCCATTATACTCCACAGGAGAGACCCTCTAAAAACTGGACCTACTTCCCCTACTAGGATGCCATGGCACTCTCCTGCCAGGCATAAAACAGTATAAAACTATATATTCTCTACCTGCAATTCTGAGCTCCAAGCACTCACCTCTACTCTCACTCTGAGGTCTGGAGGCCTGTCCCCCAGAAGTCCAGATTTTTGGGTGATTTCTCAAGGGATGTGGACAGGGCCTGGAAAGCAGCTGGTCAGTGCTGATTCTGTGGCATGGGAGTGAGGAGAGGACAGTCAGCTGAGAGGGAACCACACAGGAGCAGTGGTGCCCCAAGGCACAGAGCAGCAGCCATTTTTGGCAACAACAGGGCTCACCCCTGGATATTCTGAAGTCACCCGTGTCTCTCTGGGCAACCAGAGGAGACTGGGCATCTTCTCAGGTAGCAACTACTGGCAGAACAGATCTGGGACGGAAACACAGGCCACGTGAGTAAAGGGTTTTCCTGAGGCGGTACTGGCCAGGGTGGAGCGCTCGGACTAGAAAACGCATACGCAGTGCTGGCTCACTCCCAGGGCAGGGCTGACCCAGAGGACCGCTTTACTGAGCCTAAGATGCACCCAACCCTCATGGGATCATCAGCTTAGACAAAGGCAGAAGGCTAGAACTGACAGCTAACCGTGCTGCGAATACAAACCTGCAGCAGCAAAGACAGGGCCTGAGGCGCAGGTTCTGTGAACTCAAAACAGCTTCTCTTCTGCAGGGGAATTTAGCTGGGACAGAAACAAATTCTGCAAAGTTGTTCTGTTCTGTCAGTAACATCAATCAGGGGCGGGGCTGGAACTGAGTGAATAACCCCAGCCTCCATCAAGTGCCCAAGGTTGTCAGGCCTCACCTCCCCCTGCTGGATAGAGGCAGAGAGTAGTGGCCTGGCTGAGGAGACATAGATTTCCTTGTGATTCAGGCAGGTGCAAACCCCTGGAGTATCTGCTCATTGGAGGCAACTGGGTCACAGCCCTGAGAGGTTATCAGTGACTGGGTGTGACAGACGTGCAAGGTGGGGTGTGACAGAGGTGCATCAACCTTCCCAGACTAATATATTTGCTGGGTGGGTCCTCCTGACCTCACAGAGCACCAGAGCAAGTCCTATTTGAGTTGTCAGCAGACCCCTGCGATCTAGTTGCCAGAGACCTTTAAACTCTTCCACCTGAGACAGGTGCTGACTGAGACAATTGATTTGGACCTTTTGAACTGAGCCGATTGCCTGTGCACTATCCGAGTGGTGCCCTGGGTGTGTGGTTGTAGGAAGGTTTGATTTTCCTTTTCCAATTGTTACCTGTGGGGGGGATGACTTGGTTGCTGGTATTTCTCCACAGGTGAGACTTCAACCCAGAGTAACTGTTTCACTAGGGTCATACAGAGACCAGCTGAAAACTAGACAGAGCCACTTAGCCCCACCACACCAAACAGGTCCCCAGTTTCTCAGGCCATAGCACTGTATGGGTCCTCGGCAAAGCTCCAGGGAAAAAAGTCAAATAGTGTAAAATAATCATGGGGCAGAATCAGCAGAAAAACTATGGTAACATGAATAACCAAAATAGATCCCCCTGCCCCCAAGGAAAGATATGGCAGATGTAACTGAAGATCCCATTCATAAACAGATGGCTGAGATGTCAGGAATCGAATTCCGAATTTGGATTGCAAACAAGATTAATAGAATGGAGGAAAACTTGGGATTAGAAATTTGAGGAGAAATTCAAAAGTTGGAATTAGAAATTTGAGGAGAAATTCAAAAGTTGTCTCAAGAATTCAATGAATTTAAAGACAAAACCACCAAAGATTTTGACACATTGAAGCAAGAATTTGCAGTCCTCAAAGATCTGAAAAATACAGTAGAATCCCTCAGTAACAGAATGGAGCAAGCAGAAGAAAGGATTTCTGACACTGAAGACAAAGCTTTTGAACTCTCCCAAACTCTCAAAGAGGAAGAGAAATGGAGGGCAAAAACAGATCACTCTCAGAGAGCTCTGGGATAATTCGAAGAAGGCTAATATCCACCTCATTGGAATCCCTGAAAGCGATGAAGTGGCTTCGCAAGGCACAGAGGCCCTTCTCCATGAAATTATGAAATAGAATTTTCCAGACATGCCAAGAAATTCTGAAATTCAGATAGCAGTTTCAGAACCCCAGCATGACTCAACTTGAATAAGACATTCCCCAGGCACATCATAATTAACTTCACTAAAGTTAATATGAAGGAGAAAATTCTGAAAGCAGCCAGATATAAGAAAACCATTACCTACAAAGGGAAGAATATTAGAATGACTGCAGATCTCTCTGCTGAAACTTTCCAAACCAGAAGAGGGTGGTCATTGACTTTTAATCTCCTAAAACAAAATAACTTTCAACCTTGGATCCTGTATCCAGCTAAACTGAGTTTCATTTATCATGGTGAAATTAAATACTTTAATGACATTTATATGTTGAAGAAATTTGCCATAACCAAACCAGCTCTTCAGGATATTCTCAGACCTATCCTCCATAATGACCAGCCCAATCCTCTACCACAAAAGTAACCTCACTCAGAAACTTTGGATCAAACTCCAACTTCCTCAGTGGCAAAAGGATTAAAAATGCCCACTGGACTTTCGAAAAACTCAATACCCCAAAATTTACCAGACTTATCAATATTCTCCATTAATGTGAATGGCTTAAACTGTCCTCTAAAGAGGCACAGGTTGGCTGACTGGATACAAAAACTCAGGCCAGATATTTGCTGCATATAAAAATCACATCTTATTTTAAAAGATAAATATAGACTCAGGGTGAAAGGATGATCATCCATATTTCAGGCAAATGGTAATCAGGAAAAAGTAGATGTTGCAATTCTATTTGCAGATACAATAGGCTTTAAACCAACAAAACTAAGGATGGATAAGGATGATCACTTCATATTTGTTTAGGGTAATACTCAATATGATGAGATTTCAATTATTAATATTTATGTACCCAACCAGAATGCACCTCAATTTATAAGAGAAACTCTAACAGACCTGAGCAACTTGATTTCCTCCAGCTCCATAATAGTCAGAGATTTCAACACTCCTTTGGCAGTGTTGGATAGATCCTCCAATAAGAAGCTGAGCAAAGAAATTTTAGATTTAAACCTAACCATCCAACATTTGGATTTAGCAGACATCTACAGAACATTTCATCCCAACAAAACTGAATACACGTACTTCTCATCAGCCCACGGAACATACTCCAAAATTGATCACATCTTAGGTCACAAGTCTAACCTCAGTAAATTTAAAAGAATAGAAATTATTCCTTGCATCTTGTCGGACCACCATGGAATAAAAGTTGAACTCAGTAACAACAGGAATCTGCATAGTCATACAAAAACATGGAAGTTAAATAACCTTATGCTGAAGGATAGCTGGGTCATAGATGAGATTAAGAAGGAAATTGCCAAATTTTTGGAACAAAACAACAATGAAAACACAAATTATCAGAACCTCTGGGATACCACAAAGGCAGTCCTAAGAGGGAAATTTATAGCACTGCAAGCCTTCCTCAAGAGAACGGAAAGAGAAGAAGTTAACAACTTAATGGGACATCTCAAGCAACTGGAAAAGGAAGAACATTCCAACCCCAAACCCAGTAGAAGAAAAGAAATAACCAAAATCAGAGCAGAATTAAATGAAATTGAAAACAAAAGAATTATACCACAGATCAATAAATCAAAAAGTCGGTTTTTTGAAAAGGTCAATAGCATAGATAAACCTTTGGCTAACCTAACCAGGAAAAAAAGAGTAAAATCTCTAATTTCATCAATCAGAAATGACAAAGATGAAATAACAATAGACTTCTGAGAAATTCAAAAAATCCTTAATGAATATTACAAGAAACTTTATTCTCAGAAGTATGAAAATCTGAAAGAAATTGACCAATACTTGGAAGCACATCACCTTCCGAGACCCACAGCCAACCCACAGCCAATATCGCATTGAATGGAGTTAAACTGAAATAATTTCCACTCAGATCAGGAACCAGACAAGGTTGCCCCTTGTCTCCACTGCTCTTTAGCATTGTAATGGAAGTTTTAGCCATCACAATTAGGGAAGAAAAGGCGATCAAGGGTATCCATATAGGGTCAGAAGAGATCAAACTTTTCGCTCTTCGCAGATGATATGATTGTATATCTGGAAAACACCAGGGATTCTACTACAAAACTCTTAGAAGTGATCAAGGAATACAGCAGCATCTCAGGTTACAAAATCAACATTCATAAATCGGTAGCCTTTATATATACCAACAATAGTCAAGCTGTAAAAATAGTTAAGGACTCTATTCCATTCACAGTAGTGCCAAAGAAGATGAAATATTTGGACATTTATCTAACAAAGGACGTGAAAGATCTCTATAAAGAGAACTATGAAACTCTAAGAAAAGAAATAGCTGAAAATATTAACAAATGGAAAAACATACCATGCTCATGGCTGGGAAGAATCAACATTGTTAAAACGTCCATACTACTCAAAGCAATATAAAAATTTAATGCAATCCCTATTAAAGCTCCACTGTCATACTTTAAAGATCTTGGAAAAATAATACTTCATTTTATATGAAATCAGAAAAAACCTCAAACTCCTGGGCTCAAGTGATTCTCTTGACTCCCAAGTAGCTGGGAATATAGGTGCCTGCCACAACACCTGGCTATTTTAGAAACAGGGTCTTGCTTTTGCCGAGCTGGTCTCCAACCCGTGAGCTCAGGGCTATCCACCTGCCTCGGCCTCCCAGAGTGCTAGGATTACAGGTGTGAGCCACTGTGCCTGGCCTTTAGAATATATTCTATATATTCAGTCTGAGTTCAGAATGCTCAGTCTTAGGAAGAAGGCATTCTGGGGGTCAGAGAAACCACCTGTACCAAGTGCCTTAGGATGCTCATTCTTTGTAGATTAGGTGCAAAATGCCTATGACATTCCTTTTGTATTGCTTTATCAATATCCACCCTGATTGGATAATAGAAATTTAAGAAAACTCTGTTTCACTTGTGCCTCTGTGAACACAAACTGAGGTAATTCTAATGATGTCTTTGTGCGCTGTGATCATTCTGCCCCAAAGTTGATTTTAATGTATTTTTTTCTTCACAAAGATAGTGAGACCAATATTTTATTCAAAAACTAGGATTAGGAACTTAAAAATATATGAACTCTCTCAAAGCTATATCTTCATAAACACTGATTAAAGTTTAAATTAAAGGCATTTAGCTCTAAAATAGAATCTTTGCTTCCAGCCAATGCATCAAGCTTGTGTTGAAGTTCACGAGCATACACTGGTTTTTGGTGGGGTTCATCCAAGAGCAGGTCTTCCTTCTGGGATATGTATTGGAGTAAATGAGAGGTCTCTGATATTTAATTTTTAAAAACTGATCTAATGAAGGAGATGTTTTAGACCTGTATCTTCAAATATAATAGTCAACAGCCATAAATGGCTAGTGAGCCTGTGAAACATTGCTAGTTAAAACAGTGGAGTTTAAAGACTTAGCATGAAAAAAAGAATCTAAGATATTTCTGTTTTTATGTAACTATCTGTTGAAATGAAATTTTGTTTTATATTATGGGTTAAATGAAATACATTATTAAAATGAATTTCATCTGGTTTTTACCTTTCTGAAATATGGTTCCTGAATATTTAAAGTGACAAATAGGACTTGCATTATATTTCTGTTGGAAAGTTCTTCTATAGATAATACCATACTGGGAAGGCTTAAACTGGGCACAATTTTAGTGTCCTAGCAATGTGAAATGGTCAGTCTTTAAATTCAAGATCATTTGAAATACCATGTGAATGAGGTAAGACTGTGGTCCATCTGGCCAGATTATTTTCTGACAATGTGCTCTTAGTGACATTATTCTTAAAAGCTAGTAATATAGTGGTGTGTCTCCTATTATTTTCTATAATATACTTACAAAGCTAATATTCTGGGATGATCCCTACTTATGACTTAGCCATGATTATCCAAACTTTGATATAATTCTTTCCTAAGGGTCACTTTACCTTTAGTTTTGATGATACAAAGAGAAATGCTAGGACATAAAAAAAAAAAAAAACACCAAAAGATAAAAATCAGATATTACATGCTACTCCCTGCTGTTTGAGTCTTCTATTAATGGGGATGTCACCAGACTCTCTGGATGATGAAAGCATTAGAAAGTCTTGTCATAATGATTCATTTGGTAGCAAGTTCCTCTCATTGCAGCCAAGCAAATAGAACTTTGTTTCATGTGAAAAATCAAAGCTTTAAAAATATTCTGCTTTTAGTTTCTTTGTTGCACTTTCTTTTCTTTTTTTTTTCTTTTTTTATTTTTGTAGAGACAGAGTCTCACTGTACCGCCCTCGGGTAGAGTGCCATGGCATCACACGGCTCACAGCAACCTCTAACTCTTGGGCTTACGTGATTCTCTTGCCTCAGCCTCCCGAGCAGCTGGGACTACAGGCGCCCGCCACAACACCCGGCTATTTTTTTGTTGCAGTTTGTCCGGGGCTGGGTTTGAACCCGCCACCCTCGGCATATGGGGCCGGCGCCCTACTCACTGAGCCACAGGCGCCGCCCTGCACTTTCTTTTCTTTTTGACCGATCCTTACTTGGGGAATTAAATCTTAAAGATGACTGATCATTACGTGGAAATATATTTCAGGTGGTGGTGGTAGCAGAGAAAAAGTACAACATCCTTTCTTTTTCATTCTCCTGTAGATATTGTCCAATTACCCCAGGCAGAGCTAATCTCTTATTCTTTCTTAGAATGTTAGGAAAGTACTCATTTTTCTAATTATAGAAATAACATATTTTCAAGTTATATAATTTGTTAAGTGCATAAAGCTCAAAGAAGAAAGTGATGACCAAGTATAATCACACTCCTAAGATAAACACTTTTTTTTCATCGATGTGTAATATTTTTACAGATTTATGGGGTATATGTGATATTCTGTTACGTGCACAGGATGTATAATGATCAATTTCAATGGATATGCAGTTTTCCTGGCACTATTTACTTGTCCTTTCCCTGCCCCAAGAGGGGCCTTTGTCAAAAATCAGTTGGCTTCCAAAACATGGATTTGTTTCTGGGTTCTTTATTTTGTTCCATTGGTCTATATGTCTATTTTTCTCCTAATACCATGGCTAACATAGACTTGTAATATATTTTGAAGTAAAGTGGTATGATGCCTCCATTTTCTTCTTTGTGTTCAAGATTGCTTTGGCCATTCAGGCTTTTTTTTTTCATTCCATATAAATTTTAGAATTTTTTTCTGTTTCTGTGAAGCATGTACTCACTTTTGGTGGGAATCATCCAAGAGTAGGTATTTTGGTATTTTGATAGGAATTGCCTTGAATCTGTAGATTCCTTTGGGTAGTTTGGCCATTTTAATAATATTGCTTTCAATCTAAGTGTATGAGAAATCTTTTCATTCGTTTGTGTCCTCTTCAAGTTCTTTCATCAGTATTTTATACTATTCCTTATAGAGAGCTTTCACTTCCTTGATTAAATTTATTCCTAGGTACTTTATTTCTTATTTATTTATTTTATTTTATTTTTCTAGAGACAGATTCTCACTTTATCACCCTAGGTAGAGTGCCATGGCATCACACAGCTCTCAGCAACCTCCAACTCCTGGGCTTAGGCCAGCCTCCCTAGTAGTTGGGACCACAGGCCCCACCACAACGCCCAGCTATTTTTTGTTGCAGTTTGGCCAGGGCTGGGTTTGAACTCACCACCCTTGGTATATGGGGCTGGTGCCCTACCCACTGAGCCACAGGCGCCGCCCTTCATTTCTTTTTTAACTGTTGTAAATGGGATTGCTTTCTTTTTCAGCTAGTTAATTATTGGTGTATAGAAATGCTACTAATTTTTTGTATGTTGATTTTGAATTCTATAAATTTGCTGAATTTGTTTTTGGTGGAGTCTAAGTTTTTCTAAATATAAGTTCATGTCATCTGCAAAGAGGGAAATTTGACTTCCTATTTTCTAGTTTGGATGCCTTTTATATCTTTTTCCTGCCTGATTGCTGTGGTTAGGGTATCCAGTACTACGTTGAATAGAAATGTGAAAGTGGACACCTTTGGCCTGCCAGAGTTCAAAGATGACAGGCTTTCATCATTCAGTATGATGCTGGCTTATTGGTTTGTCATATATGACCTTTATCATGTTTAGATATGTTCCTACTATGCCTAGTTTATTTAAAGTTTTTGTAATAATGGGATGTTGAATTTTATCAAATGCTTTTCCTGTGTCTATAGATCTGGCTTTTGTCATTCATGCTTTCTTTTTTTTAATACATTCTTTTTTTTTTCTTTTCTTTTGTCACCCTCAGTAGACTGCTTTGGTGTCATAGCTCACAACAACCTCAAACTCTTGGGCTCCAAGTGATCCTCTTGCTTCAGCCTCCTTAGTAGCTGAGACTACAGGTGCCTGCCACTATGTCCAGCTATTTTTTAGAGATGGGGGTCTTGCTCTTGCTCAGGCTGGTCTCAAACCTGTGAGCTCAGGCAATCTGCCCACCTTGGCCTCCCAGAGTGCTGGGATTACAGGCATGAGCCACCTCACTGGGCCTTATTTATTCTTTTAATGTGATGTACACATATCACATGTATTGATTTGTATATGTTGAATCATCCTTTCATTACTAGGATAGTTCCCACCTGATACTGTTGTATTATCTTTTTGATGTGCTGTCGGATTCAGTTTGCAAGTATTTTGTTAAGGATTTTTGCATCTAAGTTCATTGGGGATGTTGACTTGTAGTTTTCTTTTTGTGTGTGTGTCCTTGCCTGGTTTTGGTGTCAGGGTAACACTGGTCTAGTAAAATGAATTTGAGATAAATCCTTTCTTTTTAAGTTTTTGGAATAGTTTGAGGAGAATAACTACAGTTAGTGCTTCCTCATCAGTTTGGTAGAATTCAATGGTGAAGCCATCTGGTCCTGGGCTTCTCTTTGTGGGAAGATTTTATTACAGATTCAATTTCATTACACACTATTTTTCTGTTCAGGGTTTCTTCTAATTCAATCTTGGTAGGTTGTATGCCTCCAGGAATTAATTCATTTCTAGTATTTTTATAGTTTGATGTCTTAACTTTAAATCTTTTATCTAATGAGAATCAATTTTTGTTGGTGGTGAAAGGTGGGGGTCCAGTTTCAGTCTTCTATGGGTCGCCAGCCAGTTCACTCAGCATAATTTGTTAAATAGGGAGTCTTTCTCACACTGAATGTTTTTGATAGGCTTATCAAAGATCAAATGACAATAAGTAGCTGGGTTCATCTTTTTGGTTTTCTTTTCTGTTCCATAAATCTACCTCTCTGTTTTTGTGCCAGTACCATGCTGGTTTTTTTGTTTTTTTTAAGAGACAGTCTCACTTGGTCACCCTCAGTAGAGGGCTGTGGCATCACAGTTCTCAGCAACCTCCAGCAAGAGGGAAGGCTTAGGCAATTCTCTTGCCTCAGCCTCCCAAGTTGCTGGGACTACAGGCACCCACCACAACATGCGGCTGTTTTTTGTTGCAGTTTTGGCTGGGGCTGGGTTTGAACACACCACCCTTTGATATATGGGGCCAGCGCCCTACTCACTGAGCCACAGGTGCTGCCCACCATGCTGTTTTGATCACTATAGGTTTATAGTATAGCCTGAAGTCTGGTAACATGATACCTCCTGATTTGTTTTTATTTCTGAATAATGAATTGGCTATTCGAGTTTTTTTCTGATTCCATATAAAATGAAGCACTATTTTTTCAAGCTCTTTAAAGTATGTCCACAGTGCTTTAATAGGAATTGCATTAAATCTGTAGATTGCTTTGAGTAAGTATGGACATTTTAACAATGTTGATTCTTCCCAGCAATGAGCTTGGTATATTTTTCCATTTGTTAACATCTTCAGCTATTTCTTTTCTCAAGTTTCGTAATTCTCTTTATAGAGATCTTTCACATCTTTCATTAGGTAAATTCCCAGATATTTCATCTTCTTTGGCATTACTGTAAAAGGAATAGAATCCTTGACTGTATTTTCAGCTTACTGTTGGCATATATAAAAGCTACTGCTTGGTAAGTATTGATTTTATATCCTGAGATGCTGCTGCATTCCTTGATTGCTTCTAAGAGTTTTGTAGTTGAGTCCCTGGGATTTTCCAGGTATAGGATCATATCATCTGTGAAGAGTGATAGTTTGATCTCCTCTGACTCCATCTGGATACCCTTGATTGCCTTGTCTTGCCTGATTGCAATAGCTAAGACTTCCATTACTAAGGCGAATAGCAGTGGAGACAGTGGGCATCCTTGCCTAGTTCTTGATCTGAGTGAAAATTATTTCAATTTTACTCCATTCAATATGATATTAGCTGTGGGTTGACTGTAGATGGCCTCTGTCAGTTTAAGAAATGTCCCATCATGGCTCAGTGCCTGTGGCTCAAGCAGCTAAGGCGCCAGCCACATACACCTGAGCTGGTGGGTTTGAATCCAGCCCAGGCTGCCAAACAACAATGACAGCTGCAACCAAAAAATAGCCAGGCATTGTGGTGGGCACCTGTAGTCCCAGCCACTTGGGAGGCTGAGGCAGGAGAATCGCTTGAGCCCAGCAGTTGAAGGTTGCTGTGAGCTGTGATGCCACGGCACTCTACCCAGGGCGACAGCTTGAGGCTCTGTCTCAAAAAAAAAAAAAGAAAAAAAGGGTGATGCCTGTGGCTCAAGGAGTAGGGCGCCGGTCCCATATGCTGGAGGTGGTGGGTTCAAACCCAGCCCCGGCCAAAAGCCACAAAAAAAAAAAAAAAAAAAAGTTCTGTCTATAACTCTTTTCTTAAGTGTTCTGATCATGAAAGGATGCTGGATATTATCAAAAGCTTTTTCTGCATCAATTGAGAGAATCATGTCGTCTTTGTTTTTTATTTTATTTATGTGATGTATTATATTTATAAATGTTCATATGTTGAGCCAACCTTGTAACTCTGGAATAAAACCATTGATCATGGTATATGATTTTTTTTTTATGATTTTTTTGATGTGTTGTTGAATTCTGTTTGCTATGATCTTATTGAATGGTATATTTTTCCATTTGTTAACATCTTCAGCTATTTCTTTTCTCAGAGTATCAATATTCATTAATGATGAATCTTTGTTGGATCCTTTCCTGGTTTGGGGGTCAGGGTGATATTTGCTTCATAGAAGGTATTGGGAACTATTCCTTCTTTTTCTATGCTTTGGAAAAGGTATAATATAGGTACTAGTTCCTCTTTAAAGGTTTGGTAGAATTCAGATATGAAACCATCTTGTCCTGGACTTTTCTTTTTTGGGAGATTTCGTATAGTTAATTCTATTTCAATGATTGATATAAGTCTATTCAAAATTTCTAAATTCTTTCTGGTTGAGTCTAGGAAGGTGGCATGCTTCTAGGTATTGGTCCATTTCCTTCAGATTTTCATATTTCTGAGAATAGAGTTTTTGGTAGCAATCACTGAGGATTTTTTGAATTTTCGAGGTGTCTGTTGTTATTTCTCCTTTATTATTTTTGATAGATGATATTAGAGATTTTGCTTTTCTGTTTCTGGTTAGGGTGGCCAAAGGCTTATCAATTTTATTAATCTTTTAAAAAACCAACTTTTTGTTTTGTTGATCTTCTGAATGATTCTTTTGTTTTCAATTTCATTCAATTCTGCCCTAATTTTGGTTATTTCTTTTTATTTCTTTTCTTCTGCTGAGTTTGGAATGTTCTTCCTTTTCCAGTTGCTTGAGAGGACCTATTAAGTTGTTAATATCCCCTCTTTTTGTTTTCTTAATGAAGGCTTTCAATGCTATAAATTTCCCTCTTAGGACTGCCTTTGCAGTATCCCACAGGTGTCGATAATTTGTGTCTTTGTTATTTTGTTCCAGAATATTGGTGATTTCCTTCTTAATCTTGTCCTAGACTCAGCTATCATTCAGCCTAAGGTTATTTAGTTTCTATGACTTTGTTTGAGTGTGAAGATTCCTGTTGCTGTTGAGTTCAACTTTTATTCCATAGTGGTCTGAGAAAATACAAGGAATAATTTCTATTCTTTTAAATTTGCTGAGGTTAGACTTGTGTCCTAATATATGATCAATTTTGGGGGATGATCTATGGGCTGATGAGAAGAATGTATATTCAGTTTTATTAGAATGAAATGTTCTGTAGAGATCTGTTAAGTCCATTTGTTCTATCTAGGGTTAGGTTTAAGTCTAATCTCCTTCCTTCCTTCCTTCCTTCCTTCCTTCCTTCCTTCCTTCCTTCCTTCCTTCCTTCCTTCCCTCCGAGCCTCAAGCTGTAGCTCTGGGTAGAGTGCTGTGGCATCACAGCTCACAGCAACCTCCACTCCTGGGCTCAAGCGATTCTCCTGCCTCCATCTCCCAAGTAGCTGGGACTACAGGTGCCCACCACAATGCCCGTCTATTTTTTGGTTGCAGCCATCATTGTTGTTTGGTGGGCCGTGATGAATTCGAACCCACCAGCTCAGGTGTATGTGGCTGGTGCCTTAGCTGCTTGAGCCACAGGCGCCGAGCCTAAGTCTAATATTTCTTTGTTTAGTTTCTTTTCTTTTCTTTCTTTTTTTTTTTTTTCTGAGACAGAGTCTCACTATGTCACCCTTGGTAGGGTGCCATGGTGTCACAGCTCACAGCAAGCTCAAACTCTTGGGCTTAAGCAATTCTCTTGCCTCAGCCTCCCAAATAGCTGGGACTATAGGCACCCGCCACAATGCCCAGTGATTTTTTTGTTGTAATTATCATTCTTGTTTGGCAGGCCTGGGTTGAGTTCAAAACCACCAGCTCCAGTGTATGTGGCTGGTGTCCTAGCCACTGAACTATAGGCACTGAGCTGGTTTGTTTAATTTCTTCTTGGAGAATCTATCCAAAACTGTCAAAGGGGTGTTAAAATCTTCAACTATTATTAGTGCAGGAAAATATCAAGTTGTTCATATCCATTAGAGTTTGCTTTATAAATTGAGGAGCATTTGGGTAGGGTTCATAAATGTTAATTATCTAAATCTTTTCATGTTGGGTGTTTCCCTTGACAGATATGTAGTGACCATCCTTATCTTTCTTTATCTTTGTGGGTTTAAAGCCAATTTTATCTGCAAATAAAATTGTAACCCCTGCTTTTTTCTGATTTCCATTTGCCTGTGTTATAGATGTCCATCCCTTCACCCTGAATTTATTTTTATCCTTTAAGATGAGATTCTTGTATGCAGCAGATATCTGGTCTGAGTTTATGTATCCAGTCAGCCAACCTGTGCCTCCTTAGAGGACAATTTAAACCATTCACATTAATGGAGGGAATTGATCAGCATGGTAGTGTTTTGGGTGTCATATTTTTCTAATGTCCAGTGGATATTTTTAATTCTTTCACCACTGTGGAAGTTGGGGTTTGCTCAAAAATTTCTGGGTGAGTTTACTTTGGTGATAGAGCATTATGCTTGTCATTGTGGAGGATGGGTCTGAGAATATCCTGGAGAGCTGGTTTAGTTATGGCAAATTTCTTCAACATGTCTATGTCATTAAAGTATTTAATTTCTCCATCACAAATGAAACTCAGGTTAGCTGGATACAAGATCCTGGGCTGAAAGTTGTTTTGTTTTAGGAGATTGAAGGTTGATGACCATCCTCTTCTGGCTTGAAAGATTTTGGCTGAGAGATCTGCAGTCATTCTGATATTTCTCCCTTTGTTGGTAACACTTTTCTTATTCTCTGGCTGCTTGCAGAGTTTTCTCCTTTATCTTAAGTTTGGCAAAAGTTAAACACAATGTATCTAGGAGATGCTTAATTTGGATTGAGTCTTGCTGGGGTTCTGAAACTGTCTATTATCTGAATTTCTGTAGCTCTTGTAATGCTTGGGAAATTCTCCTCCAAGAGATTATGGAGGACCTTTAAGACCTTTAGGACCATCCTCTTCTCCTTCAGGAATTCCTATAAGATGAATGCTTGGTCCTTTGGAGTGATCCCTCAACTCCACAACTCTCTCAGGGAATAAACAATTTTTGCTCTCTGTCCATTTGTCTTCCTCTTTGAGCATTTGGGAACATTCAAAAATTTTGTCTTCAATTTCAGAGATCCTTTCTTCTGCATGATCAACTCTATTATTGAGGGATTCTACTGTATTTTGGAGCTCTGCAAATAACTTTTTCATTTCTTGAACTCTGCTATCTCTTTTCTCATTATGTCCATATCTTTGGTGACTTTGTTTTTGAATTCATTGATTTCTTGAGACAACTTTAGAACTACTTTTTCGATTTCAATGTCTAACTTTTCCTCCATTCTATTTATTTTATTTGCCATTCATATTCTGAATTCTATTTCTGACATTTCAGCCATTTGTCTATGCATGGCATCTTCAGTTGTATCTCCTTTGTCATTCCTTGGGTGGGCTGATCTACTCTGGTTATTCAAGTTGCCAGAGTTCTTCGGTTGGTTCCGTCCCATGTTTATTTACCACTGTTTGGTTATTAGAACTGGTAGGGTGAGATTGAATTGGGTTTCCCAGGTAGTAGAGTTAATCAGCCCCTTACCAAAGTGCTAGGCTTTATAATTGTGGCTTATCCCCTACCACCCAAGGCCCCTTTTAGAATTTTGGTTGGAGACTCTGGAGACCTACTTGGTGAGATCTTGCAAGGTGGCTTTGTTTTGAAATCAGCCAACCTTTACCCTCTCCTAAGAAGTCATGATATTATGTTTAAATTTTAGCTGTGGAGAGATACAGACAGCCCTGGTGCCCTGCCCCAATCATTCAGTTCTTTTCTGCTACAGAATTTCGAAGGTCAACCTCAGAATGTCCCCAAGTGGACACCCCCAGACGTGAGTTCCAATCAAATTGTCTCAGGCAGTACAAACCCTGCTCAACAGAAAGGGATCCAAGGGTCTCCAATTGCATAAAGAAATCCTCAGTCAGTTCTGTCCCACAACCCCAAGGATATGGTGCCTGGTCCTTCTAATGAGGCACCAGTTGCCCATCAAAGTCCCAACTGGGCATCAACCATCTGTCCCCTGGGCACAATCAAAGCCAGGTGTCTGGGACCTCATATGCAGGGGTCTGTTGGCACTGGGCATCACGCCTCTACTCACCAGCTCAGTTGGAGGGAGGGGTCCATGCCCCCACCTGTCAGACTCAGTCCACACTGGCATCTGCTTCTCTGCTTGCTGGTTCAGTTGGAGCCAGGGGACCCACCCCCACCTGCTGGTCTCAGTCCACACCTGGCAAGCCTCTGCTCACTGCCCCAGTTGGAGCTAGGGGCCATGCCCCCACCAACCAAACTCAGTCCACACCGAGCAACTACTCTTTTACTTGTGGGCATCATCAGAGCTGGGGGTTCTGCACCCCCTCCCATCAGACACAGCGCAAACCAAGGGTCAACACCACTGGTGGCCAGGCAAAGTCATAACCAGGGGGCTGCTCCTCCTCCCCTCGAGTATACCTTTCTTCCCATGCCCTCTTTCTTCCCCACTAGTCACAGATTCTGTCCTGATATTTGTCCACACTATCCCCAGATCTCTCAGGAAAAGACCACTCTGGGTTCTGCAGGGGGAAGAACTTCAGACTGCATGTGAGGGGGGTAGGGTGGACAGGGAGTTCAGAATTGCAGGGGAAAATAGATGTTCAATTTTATGCCAGGTTGGGTGGTGTCTAGGTTCACAAGTGGGACCTCTATGGAGAAAGAGACCCAGTGTTTAGTGGCTCTCTCCAGTGAGGTAAAATGAGGTATCTTTTGTTCCCTGCTCACTTGCAGAGAGCCTGTGCAGGTCTTCAACTTGGGGGAAGGGTCTCCTGTCCTCTAGAAAATAGGTTTTGTACCTGTAATTTGTTTTCTTGAATGCTCTTCCTTGGAGTCACAGCTTGCTGAACTTCTTTCTTGGCTCAGTTTCCCACTTTTGGTTTCATAGAGTCCGATTCTGTCTAATTTTTCTCCCTCTGGACAGGAGCCTCTGCCAAGGGTTGCTACTAGTCAGCCATTTTCCCAGAATTCCCTGTTGTTTTTTTTTTAATCCATTTAATCCACTTTTAAGTGGAAAATTCCATCCATTTGTGTTCATAATTATTAACGCTATGTGAGGATTTATTTCTGTCATTTTGTTAATTGGTTTTTGGTTGTTTCATCTATCTCTTGTTCTTTTTTTTTTTTTTTCCTCTCATTACCTATCATTTTGGTTTGGTGGTTTTCTGCAGTGGCAGCATTTGAGACCTTTTTCTTTCTCATTTATGTGTTTGCTCTACCAGTGAGCTTTTTGTGTGTTTTCATGAAAGTAGATATCATTCTTTTGCTTCTACATGTAGGACAAACATTTCTTGTAGGGCTGGTTTAATGATAAATTTTTTCCATTTTTGCTTGTCTTGGAAAGAGTTTATTTCTCCTTTATTTATGAAAGATAACTTTTCTGGGTATTGTGTTCTGGGATGAGAAGTTTTTTTCCTATCAATGCTTTGGTATGCAATCCCATTCTCTCCTGGCATGTAAGGTTTCTGCTGAGAAATATGCTGTTAGTCTATTGTGGGTTCCCATTTATGTGACTAGATACTTTTCTCCTACAGGTTTTAGAATTCTGTTTGCAAAAACAAACAGACAAACAAAAACATCTATTCCATCAAAAAAAAAAAAAGGATTCTGTTTGTATTTGACTTCTGACAGTTTGATTATAATGTACCTTATTGTTTTAAAGTTGGGTGTTCAGAAAATAAAAAGATAAAAATGTGCCTCGGAGGCTAGATGTGGTGGCTCACATCTGTAATCCTGGCACTCTGGGAGGCCCAGATGGGTGGATTGCCTGAGCTCACAGGTTTCAGACCAGCCTGAACCAGAGCGAGATCTCATCTCTAAAAATAGCTGGGCGATGTGGCAGGTGCTTGTAATCCCAGCTATTTGGGAGCCTGAGGCAAGAGAATTGCTTGAGCCTGAGTTTGAGGTTGCTGTGCACTATGATGCCATGACACTCTACTGAGGGTGACAAAGTGAGATTCTGTCTCAATACTGTGCATATTGCAAGTATACATCAAATATATTAATAGTAGAGTATAAATGTCTAAACACAACAATTAAATAAGTGAGGTGAATGCTATGTTAACCAGTTTGATGTAAACATTCCAAATTGTATATAAAATCAGCACATTGTACCCCATAAATGCAGTAATGTACATACTTATGATCTAACAAAAAAAAGAAGTACCTTGGAAAAGACATGTTTTGGATTGTATCTATTTGGGAATTCCTGAGATACCTATATCTGAATGTCTAAGTCTCCTGCTAAACTTAGGAATTTTTCAACTATTATTTAATTAACCAGGTTTTCTATGTCTTTGCACTTCTCTTTATCTCTGGAACCTCCCCCCCAAATTTGAGTATTTGGTTGCTTTATGGTCTACCATATTTCACATAGGTTTTCTTTATTGTTTCATTCTTTTTTTAAAAATGAGTCTAACTTGATTATTTCAAAAGACCTGCTTCAGGTTCTTAAGTTTTTTCCTCTGCTTGATTTAGTCTATTGTTGAAACTCTTGATTGTATTTTTTATATCATTCATTGAATTCTTCGGTTCCAGGATTTCTGTTTGGTTCAAATCATTTTGGTGAATTTCTCATTCATATCCTGAATTGTCTTTATGATTTATTTATATTGTTTATCTTTGTTCTCTTGTATTTTACCAAGTTTCTTTATTATCATTACTTTGATTTCTTTTTCAGCATTTCACAAACTTCTTCATTGGAATCTACAGCTGGAGAATTATTGTGTTCCTTTGAAGGTGTCATACTTCCTTGCTTCTACAGGTTTCCTGTGTTTTTACACTGATATCTACACATCTGGTGTAACAGTCACTTCTTTCAATTTTTTGGCTTTCATAGGGAAGACTTTTTCCTGAGATATATCTGTGAAATTGGTTGGGAAGAGGCCTTTAGCATTGATTCTGGGTGCATTCAGTAGTATAGTCTTCATATGATTTCTTCAGTTGTAATCAGCACCAGTGGTGTCTGAATTTTCTTAGTGGCTTAGGCTGTGGTTGTTAGCAAAGGCTGTGATGAGGCTTTGCTGGCGCTGGAGATGCCAGATAAGCCAGTCCTTGTTCCCCAGGGTGGCTTGGGCTCCAAGATAGTATATGCAGGCACTGGTGTTAGTAGATTCAGGAGGGCTGATTCTTGAGCCTCCAGACAGCTTACTTGTGTATTGGCAGTGGTAGAGGTTAGGCCTTGGGCAGTATGTGAGGCATGGGTTATGGCAGTAGCAGTGAGTGGTAGGACAACCCTTGGGCTCCCAGAAAGCATGCTCTGATGTTAGCAGTAGCAGTGTCAGGCTCCTAAGTGGCATGTGCAGGTGGATACCCATGATAGAGATGGCAGCAAGCTAGGTAATCTCATCCTCAGGCCCCCAGAAGTAGGGCACAGATGCCAGTGGCAGTGGACAGGTTGGAGAGATCCCCAAGAACTCTGGATAGTATGCTTGGGTGCCAGTGGCAGGAAAGCATTCTGTTCACAATATTAGGCTCCATGGTGGTTTGCGTGTGCACTCAGGATGAAAAATGGGAAGGGGCAATCTTCAGGCTGGGGTTTGGGGCAGTGCTAGGATAGGCAGGCCTGTCCTTATGCCCCCTGGTGGTGCACACAGGATGCAAGCTGTTGTGGCAGGAAGAGTGGGGTGATCCTTAGGCTCCTGGGAGGTTTGCTCAGGTGGTGGCAGCAGCAGTGGTAGCCACAGTGCTAGGTGGAGAAAGTCTGTCTACAGGGGTAGGGTTGCTGTCAGTGGCAGTGGCTCCAGGCAGCTGCCTTTTAGGCTCTGGGGAGCACATGCTTCAGTTCCCTTTATCCCTGGTGCATTGCATTGCTTATCCTCTGGGGTGTAGGACACTATGTGGGCTAGAATGAATAAATTCAGTCCAGTCTGCTGGACTGCTGGTTTAACCAGAGTTATGCTGCTATAGCCCTCTGGGTAGATGTTAGGGATGTCAGTGAGGCTTCAGGAATATAAGGTTGCAGGAGATTTAGGGCAGTAGAGCAGGACGCAGTCTGATAGTGCTAGGCTTTCAAGATGGCGTGTGATGTTACAGCTGGTTGGTATTCATTGTGTCTGTGTGACCCTGAGTGAGCTTCCTCTCTGGAGCAGTGCTGTTGTGCAGACTCTAGGCAGCTTCCTATGCTTATCTCAGGGCCTACAAGGGCCTCTCCTGTGGCAAGGATTTCAGGAGTTTGTAGGGGAATGTGGACCATTGGGGATCTCTCACTCTTTCCCTGCACTGAGTTCTTCTGGGCTTCCCCGAAGAATCCCAGTCAGGTGAGCTGGCTCACTTCCTTTGCTTTCCTGCAGAGGAGTTTCCTGTCACTTCTCTGGGAATTCTTGTGTTCTCTCTTGATCCTCTATTTGAAGTGTGATTATTTACTTGCTATTTTTGTTATTTTTTGTGAAGGAGGCAAGTGCTGGGTACCTCTAGTCAGTCATCTTGAAGCTCTCCCATTTGAGATTATAACATACCCTTTTATTTGCCCTTCCCCTTTGAAAATAAATTTGTTTCCCTTAATGAAAAAGATACACTCATACAGAGACATACACAATACACTATTCTACTGTTAAAAAGGTTATATTATACTGTGTATACATAGTAATGCAAATCTTCTACCCCTGGCACCTGACTCTTCTCATTAATCCATCCCTAGCAGCAAGCACTGTTAACAGTTTCTTAGATTTTGTTCTATAACTATTCTATGACTATAGTGTCATATATATATATTTAAGTGTATAGTTCCCTTTCACATAAACAGCAGCATACTAAACATAATCTTTAGTACATTCAATTTGTCACTCATCAGAGGGTGCCAAAAATACATAAACACACATTTTAAGAAAGGAAAACACTGCATTAAAATTGTAATACTCAATACTCAGTATATACCAATAACATTGATTATCTTGTACATTGTATCTTGTATCTGTTGTAATTGCTGAAGTCAAATATGACTTGAGTATTACAATTTCAATACAGTTTTTTTCCCATTTCTTGAATGTGTATACTTTTTTTTGGCACCCTCTGTACTTTGAGGATCATTCCATTATACCTCATACAAATCTGGCTTATTCCTTTTCTACCAGTGAGCTTCAGTATGTTACTGAATGAATCAATCGTAATTTATTTAATCTGTTAGACATTTTGATTGTTAACTGTCTTTACTGTTACAGGAAATGCCACAGTGAAATGTTCGAACATGTTCTTTGGGGACATGTTGAACAATTAATACATGCCAGGATAATTCTTAAAATTTGTATTGCAGGATAAATTCCTAGAAATGAAATTTCTGGGTCAAAGATATACCCATTTAAAATTTAAGTAAATATTGTTGAACTGATTTCCATACAGGTAGTACCAGTTTAACTCTCATCATCAATGTATTAATTTACGTTTATTTTGTTATGACTGATGTTGAACAGTCACAGATGTTGTGGGCTATAATGCCCTGGAACTCAACCCCAGGGCAACTGAGTGAGACTGTCTAAAAAAAAAAATTGCTCTGGAATAATTGGGTATCCATATGCAAACAAATAATTTTGATCCATACTTTGCATCCTGCATAAAAAATAACTCAATGGATCATTGACCTAAACATAAAGTATAAATCCATTAAAAATACAGAAGAAGCACTGTTAAAATAATGAAAAGAAAAGGAAGTTGCAGACTGGGAGAAATACAGTAAAATTATGGGCAGAAAGTTTGAACACATTTAACAAAAAGTAAAAAAAAATACACATGCAAACAAGTCAAAGAAGTATATGAAAAAGGTTCCACACCATTAGTCTTCAGGGCAAATGCAAACAAAAATCACAATAATACAAGCACACCATTACACACCTGGTAGAAGAGGTAAAATTAAGACCATACTAAGTGTTGGTGAGGATGCAGAAAATTTGACCTCTCGTATGCTGTTGGCAGAATGTAAAATGACAACTACTTTGCAAAAGAGTTTGGAAATTTCTTAACAAGTTAAGCACACACCTACCATGTAATATGGCAATTCCATATCTAGGTATTTGTCCAAGAGAAATGGAAACATATGCTTATGAGACCCATACATCATTGCTCATAGTAAGTTTATTGGTAATAGGCAAAAATTGGAAACAGCCCAAATGTTCATGAACAAAGTGAATGATTAAACTATAATATATCCATACAATGAAATAGTATTGAATAATAAAGAATAATGAAGTACTGATACATGCTACAACATAAGTAAACCTCAAAATAATTATTCTGTGAAAGAAGACAGTCAAGAAGCATATACTCAGCCAGGCATGCTGGCTCACACCTGTAATCCTAGCACTCTGGGAGGCTAAGGCGGGTGGATTGCCTGAGCTAAGGAGTTTGATACTAGCCTAAGTAAAAGTGAGACCTCATCTCTAAAAATAGCCAGGCCTTGTGGCACATGCCTCTAGTTCCAACTACTCAGAAAGCTGAAGCCAGAGGATTACTTGAGCCCAAGAGTTTGAGATTGCTGTGAGCTATGGCGCCATGGCATTCTACCAAGGGTGACTAAGGGAGTCTCTGTGTCAAAAATAAAATAAAATAAAATAAAAAAGAAATCACATACCATATATTAATTATTATTTTTATATAAAATTCTTAAAATATAAAATGCTTAAACTAGACAGTGCACATGTTTATGTTTTGGCTACCCAGAATCTAAATCAACATCCTTGATTTAGAGGGAATACTAAATTTGAGAAGCAGCAACATTCTTCTGGTCAGTATGGAAGTTAAAATAGGCAGAAATTTTCTCTTCCCATCTCTTGTAGCTAAATCATGAGCATGTGACCTAAATTACCTAGCACATTAATCAGATGCATCTATCTGGGACTTTTATAAGTGACTGATGTTTGAGGTTATTTGCCATGGAATCAAAAATTAACATTATGGCAGAATACAGAAGAGTGTGGAAATCAACAGTGAGATATTGAGTGTCAAGAATAGTGGAGTCAGAGTTGGTGTCCAAACAGATTATTTCTATGGCAGGACCTTATCTGTGTATTTCCTCCCTCAGGCCTTTCTATTTCTGTAACTCTTTGTAAGTACCATAAGCTATGGCCTACTGTTCTGTAGTAAACATTATTATTACTCACCATTATCCAGTTCTCCCTTACTTCCTAGAAATTTACAGGCTCCACCCCCCATCCCTCTTGGACTTAGGCAGGGACATGTGATAAGTTCAGCCTGAGGCACTAAAGAGCCCCTGCATGATTCTCTAGTCTCTCTCTTCTCCTGTACTGTGACCCACAGCATTCCAGATAGTAGACCCTCTGTTGTTCTGGGTTCTGAAATGTCAATATGGAAATTTCTGCCCCCTAATCCTCACTGGCTAGGTAGGATGAGTGAGAAGTTTTTATTATATATTAGGCCACCTATATGTGAGGGTTAAATTTTCTGATCCAATATGCCATTCCATGTTTTTTCTTTGTGTAGATGAATCAGAATTAATTTCTGTGCCCTGACAAATCCAGGTATTTATAAGAGAGGGAGTTATAGGCAACAGAAGGATAGAATCTAGAATTGGTTATCAGGCCTTGTTTGGAGCCAATTAAAAAAAAATTATATTAGAAGTGATGTCATCGAATGGCAGTGTGGAAACAATCTGGCTCTATTCTTTCTTGCAGATAATCAAAACCAAATATCCAGTGCTAAGATTATCACCAGAAATATCTCAAACTCAAAGCCAAGGCTGAGACAATCCCCAGGGCTACAGAGAAGTGAAAAACGTTGAGCAGATAGTAAAAGAAACAGGTTTCTCTCTCTGTGACACCCCTTCCCCAATCTTGCATACAATGCATGTGGAAAATTCCTTCCAGACTCAGAGTTTCTGCCCTGGAAAAAGTGAGATCAAGGCAGACAGCCAGATTTCTCCTATCTTGGGTTCCACTGCTAGAAAACCATTCCTGCGGGCGGCGCCTGTGGCTCAGTCGGTAGGGCACCGGCCCCATATATTGAGGGTGGCGGGTTCAAACCCGGCCCCGGCCAAAGTGCAACCAAAAAATAGCCGGGCGTTGCGGCGGGCGCCTGTAGTCCCAGCTACTGGGGAGGCTGAGGTAAGAGAATCGCTTAAGCCCAGGAGTTGGAGGTTGCTGTGAGCTGTGTGAGGCCACGGCACTCTACCGAGGGCCATAAAGTGAGACTCTGTCTCTACAAAAAAAAAAAAAAAGAAAAGAAAACCATTCCTGCAGCAACAATGGAAGCATTGGAAGTGCTTATAAGAAGAAAAAACCTTGAGAGCAGCTGGAGACGGAGAAAAGATAGGACTAGAGGGCAGCGCAAGGAGTAGGGTGTGGGCCTCATATACTGGGGGTGGCGGGTTCAAGCCTGGCCCTGGCCAAAACTGCAAATAAATTAATTAATTAATTGAATAAAATTAAAAGGTATTGAATTCTAGTGGGCAGCACCTGTGGCTCAAAGGAGTAGGGCGCTGGCCCCATATACCGGAGGTGGTGGATTTAAACCCAGCCCCAGCCAAAATTTGCAAAAAAAAAAAAAAAGACAGGACTAGAAACTCCAGCCCTTAAAACTCTGCTCTTTATCTCAGCCAAAGGAGCTGTCAAATCAAAGTTGCTGTTCAGCAGCAACATGCCACAGAAGGCACACTCCACAGGTCACCTAGGCATGAACATCTAGCCATTATTCCCACACAGCTAGGATCTCCTCCTTTTGGGCCCCCTTCCAATCTGGGACTAGCAGTGCTGTCTTAGTCCATTTGTGTTGCTATAAAGGGATACCTGAGGCTGGATAATTTATAAAAAGGTTTATTTGGCTCACAGTTCTCCACTCTTATCCAGGCTGCATAAGAAACATAGCATTGGCATCTGTATCTGGTGAGAGACTCAAGCTGCTGTAGGAGGGGCCAGAGTGTGCAGGCTACAGTGCAGCAGCATGGTTACGTGGCAGGAGAGAAAGAAGGGAGATCCCTGGCTCTTTTTTTTTTTCTTTTTTCTTCTTAGAGAGGCAGCTTCTCCCTCTATTGCCCAGGCTACAGTGCAGCAGCATGGTCATGGCTGCAGCCTTGAACTTTTGGACTCAAGGGATCCTCCTGCCTCAGCCTCCTGGGATTACACCTAGCCCAGCCCAGGCTTCTTTTAACAATCAGATCTGGCAGTAACTAACAGAGGGAGAACTCATTCATTACTATGAGGAAAGCATCAAGACAATCATAAGGGGTCTCAACACCTCAAACACCTCTCATTAGGCCCCACTTCCAACACTGACAGTCAAATTATTGGAGGGGTCAAATTTGCTTCCAATGCTTGAGAGAGCCGAGACAAATCTGGGCTGAAGGTGCCATCTAGTGCTGCAAAGGAGGGAGTGATATGGGATTAAAGGGACTCAGAGGCAATTGCAAAGAGACTTTTAGCAAATATACCCTAGAACAAGCCCGATAGTGAAGACTGGAATAAATAACTAAACCTTCAATGGAAAGCCATAGGCATACACCCACAAGAAACAACAGCAAACAAGGAATCATGACCTCTCCAAATGAACAAAGCAAGGAGCCAGTGAGGGAGCCTAAAAAGATGGCGATGGATGTATATAAGCACTAATAGCAATTCTACTCAAACTTCCAGAAAGTTAAAGAGGAAGGAATACTTCCAAACTCATGCTACAAGGCTAGGATTAATCTGATACCAAACCAGACAAGGACTCAGAAGAAAGAAAACCACAGGACTATATCTTTAATAAACGTAGATGAAAAAAATCCTTAACAAAATGCTAGCAAACCCAGTACAACAACACATTAAAAATATTCACCATGATCAAGTGGGATTTATCCCAGGGATGCAAGGATGGTTCAACATAGGCAAATCTATAAATATGATGTATCATATTAACAGAATAAAGAAAACCATATAACCATTTCAATAGATTCTGGAAAATCATTCAACAAAATTAAAAATACTTTATGGAAAAAAAACTCTCAACAAATTGGTTATAGAAGGAACATAATTCGGGCAGTGCCTGTGGTTCAGTGGGTAGTGTGCCGGCCCCAAATACCAAGGGTGGCGGCTTAGAACCCGGCCCCAGCCAAATTGCAACAAAAAAATAGCTGCGCATTGTGGCAGGTGCCTATAGTCCCAGCTACTCAGGAGGCTGAGGCAAGAGAATTGCCTAAGCCCAGGAGTTGGAGGTTGCTGTGAGCTATAATGCCACAGCACTCTACTGAGGGCGATAAAGTGAAACTCTGTCTCAAAAAAAAAAAAAGAAAGAAAGAAGAAGAAGAAGGAACATAATTCAAAACAATAAAGGCAATGTATAACAAACACACAGTTAATGTCATGTTTAACAAGGAAAAATTGAAAACATTACTTCTAAGATCTGGAACAAAGCAAAGATACTCCCTTTCACCACTTTTATTCAACATAGTACTGAAAGTCTGTGACAGAGCAATTAGGCAAGAGAAAGAAATAAAAGGCATTTAAACTGGAAAACAATAAGTCAAATTATCCTTGTTTACATATGAAATGATATTATACTTAGACAAACATAAAGATTTTACCAAAGAACTGTAAGAACTGATAAACAAATTTAGTAAAGTTGCAGGATACAAAATCAATATATAAAAATCAGTAGTTTCATAAATGACCACAGCAAACAAACTATAAAAAGACATGAAGAAAGCAATCTCATTTACAATAGCTACAAAAATATGAAACACCTAGGAATACATTTAACCAAAGAAATGGAAGATCTGTACGAGGAAAACGATAAAACACTGATGAAAGAAACAGAAGAGGTCACACAAAAAGGGAAAGATATTTGATGCTCATGGATTAGGCAATGTCAATACTCACCAAAACAATAAATTCAGTGAAATTCCTATCAAAATACTAATGACATTCATCACAGAAACAGAAAAAATAATTCTAAAATTCATGTGTAACCACAAAAGATCTCAAATAGCCAAAGCAATCCTGAGCAACAAAGCTGGAGGCATCATACTACTTGATTTCAAAATATACTACAAAACCATAGTAACCCAAACAGCACAGTACTGTGATAAAAACAGACATATGGACCAAGTAGGATAGAATACAGAACTTAGGAATACATTTATAGCCAACTAACTTTTGACAAGGCACCAATTACGTACATCTGGGAAAGAATAGTCTCTTCAATAAATGGTGCTGGGAAAACTCGATAACCATGTGCAAAAGAATGAAGCTAGACTCCTAGCACTCACCAAATATAAAAACCAAATCAAAATGAATGAAAGACTTAAACCTAAGACCTGAAACTATAAAACTACTAAAGGAAAAAAATTAGGAAATATTTCAGAACATTGGTCTAAGCAATGATTTGGAGGGTAAGACCTCAAAAGCACAGGCAACAAAAGCAAACATAGGCAAATGGGATTACATCAAACTAAAAAAATTCTGCACAGCAAAGGAAACAACCAGCAAAGTGAAAAGACTCCCACAGAATGGGAGAAAATATTTGCAAACTATGCATCTGATAAGACAGATAATAACCAAAATGTATAAGGAGCTCAAACAACTCAATAGCAAAAAACCACATATGCTAATTTAAAAATGGGCAAAAGATCTGACTAAACATTCATTGAAAGAAGACATAAAAATGGCCAACAGGTATATAAAAAATGCTCAACACTACTAATCATTGGAAAATATAAATCAAAACCACAATAAGATATCATCTTGTCTCAGTTATAATGGCTTTATCAAAACGATAAAAAACATTGGGTGCTGGTGAGGATGTGGAGAAAGGGGAACTCTCATACTGTTAGTGGGAATGTAAATTAGTTAATTTAGTACAGCCACTATGGAAAACAGCATGGAGATTTTTCAAAAAACTAAAAATAGAACTATCATATGATCCAGCAATTCCATTACTAGGTAAATATCCAAAAGAAAGGAAATCAGTGTGTTAAAGAAATATCTGCCCTCCTAGGTTCATTGTAACACTGTTCATGATAGCCAAGATATGAAAGCAGCCTAAGTGTCCAACAGTAGAGAAATGGGTAAAGACAATGTGGTATATATGTAATGGAATATTTATTCAGTCATAAAATCCTTCATTTTCAGCAATGTGAATGGAACTGGAGATCATTATACTAAGTAAAATAAGCCAGGAACAAAGAGGCAAGTACCTCATGTTCTCTCTCAGATGTGAGAATTAACAAAAGTTGATCTTATGGAGGTAGAGAGTTGACAGCGGTTGAGAACAGTGGGGCAGGCAGAGAATGTAGAGAAGTTGTTAGTGGGTATAAAAATACAATTAAGAAGAATAAGATCTAGTGTTTGAAAGTACAGTAGAGTGACTATAGTTAACAATGTATAATTCAAAATAGCTAGAAAAGAAGAATTGGAATGTTCCCAAAGTAAAGATGAATGTTCCATGGATAGTCCAATTACCCTGAAACACCTCGTACACATTTATCAAAATATCACATGTATGCACAAAATATATACAAGTATTATGCACCAATAAAAAAATAATCATATTGTACTCAGGGATAGATATCTAATATCCTGTGGAATGTAGTAGTAACAACTACTATAAATTTAAATTGTCCCTGTGTTCACATGAATGAGGTACTCATTGAAACCAAAGATTTTTGGCATGCAGTGGCTTGAATGTGCCCTCCAAATTTCATGTGCTGGAAACTTAATCCCCAAATTCATATGTTGATGGTATTTGGACTGGGGGCTTGGGAGAGGTAATTAGAGTTAGATAAAGTCATTAGGGTAAGGCCCCCATGATGAGATTTGTGGCTTTATAAGAAGAGGAAGAGAGACCGGAGCCAGCATGCCTTGGCCTTCTTGCCATGTGATATCGTCCATCATGTTATAAAGAAGCAAGAAGACCCTTACCAGACGCCATCTCCTCTACCTTGGACTTCCCAGGCTCCAGAACTATGAGCTAAGTAAATTTCTATTCTTTTTACATCAAATAGGAAATCAATGACCGACAGGCAGGTAAAATGGCTTCATCTAACAGCACTAGAGAGCTTAAAGAAAAAACACAAAATTGAAGTCAAAAAGTCTTTGTGGTCCTAGCTGTCATCAAACAGCTGCCTCTTCATGACTTTTGAAGGGATGGTTGCAGCTTCTCAGTTTTTTCACTATCCTCTTTAGCTACTTGCAATTCCATCATCTGTGTAACCAATTCTCATCTTAAAATCCCTAGAAATACCCACATTTTCTTGATTGGACCCGGATTGAATACTTTTACTGATACTAGGAGTGATCTGGTATTGGTTTTTGCTGCTTAGTAAACCACTCCAAACCTTAATAGATTGAACCAACAATGCCTATTTTTGCCTATAATTTTATAGGTCATTTGTATGGTTCTGCTGACCTGGGCTAGGCTAGGGAGCTTTCATATGTCTGCAATCACCTGGTAGGTTGATTGAAGGATTGCTGGCCCATATTCATACATCTAGCTGTTGGATAACTATCATCCAGGAGCAATGCAGAAGGCCATGGATGCAAAGTTGAGATAATAATGGCCATTTATGCAAACTATGTACCAAAGATACAGAGACATAGACGCTCACAGGAAGATTATGGGATTGAGTCGCTCACCTATTTACTACCATGAACCCTCCTTACAATTGGAATGCGGTCACTAGAAATCTTTGGCATGTAGTAGCATCACAATTAATTTAGATTATTTTATGACCTGGAAGCATTAGTTGAAGGGAAAACTTTGAGGCATTAAGTAGCTGTTGTACTCCATTGTGGTTAGAATGTATGAGTACAAGGTCTATGGGATGGGATTGCTGCTTCTGATTGGCCTAGAGAGTTTACAGAATGAAATCACAAGACTAGAAATTTAAACTCTTAGCTCAAGGGACAAACACAGAACCGGATGACTTTATGATGCCATTTTGTGTGTGTGGGGTGGGTGCATGTCCCTTTTAGCTCCTTAAAGAGTTCTCATGAGGAATTCCATGAGTGGCCATAAGGCATACTTGGCTGAGGATAAAACCCAAAATATAATTGTGATGTATATAATTAGAATGTAATTTGAATATATAACTTCTAAAAGTCTCATGTAAAACTTAAAGAATTGGGAATGATGGGCACCCTTATAATGTGGGATGAGAACATTGTGTGGATTCAGATGAATCTGGGAACTTGAAATTCTAAATCCTCCTGAACCTCTTTTGTCAGTGGAAATAATTCCTCCTCATCTTTCTAAGGAAATAAATCTTTTCCTGCTTACAGGTGCTCTAATGACCCCACCTAAGATAGTTGATTTACAAGGTGATAGTTATTTTCATTACCTGTAGACTTAATACGTAGAATCAGATACATCATGCCTCATGGAAAGAATTCAAGGTCTGTTCTAAAAGGAGAGAACTTCCACATTAAAAGAGTTTCAAGACAGGCATTAGTGGTACACATGCTTATAATCCCAGCTATTAGGGAGGCTGAGGCAGGAAGATGGCTTGAGCCTAGGAGTTCAAAGCTAGCCTGAGCAACATAGCAAGTCTCCTGTCTCTAAAAAAATGTTTTAATTAAAAGAAAAATTTTGAGCTCTTGCTAGGGAAACACATGTGAGAATGGATTATAAGACTGTCAGATCAATATAAATGAAATACAACATTGTATTAAGCTGAAGTTAGTAAAACAGATACATTTCCATGAGATTATGGATTTAATATGTTATCTTAGTCAGAAGTACGTGTTCTAAGAGTTTCTTGGTTATTAAACTAAAAGTTCAATTCAGTGGTAGCCTACAATTAATGAGGTTTAGATGTTATAACTTCCTGGCATGAGGTAGAAGAAATCCAAAGGTTTAGGGAAACGGGAATGTTGAAGTGCATTTGTGATGTACAATTCATTTCATTTACCCCAGTCCTCCCTAGTGAGGGGTGAAACTTAGAGGACTTTTTTTTTTTTTAACCAGGTCTTTGAGAAATGAATCTATGTGGGGAGATACTGAAATGGACTCTATGATTTCAGTTAAGAATGATGCATTATACATTACTAGGAAAACTCCAGGTCTGATGAGCAGAAATGCGACTTGAGTTGCCACAATAAAAAGTCATGGTCTCTTTATGTGTTCCCACACTGAAAGCAGTTTATAAAACTTGAGTCCCTTGATTGAAGGGGAGTCTTTGGCACCTTGAGAGAAGACCTGTGGTTGTTTATGAGGACAATTATGTCCTGGGCAGAAATATAGAATGGACACTACCTCTAAATCGACCCTAATTTCTAGGGGCCAGAAATACCATTGTGGTCTCCTGAACAGAAGGAAGACTACTTGTAGACAATAGGATATAAATTAAATTTTGCCTTGAATTTATCTCACAGTTGACTCCACTATATAAAAGAGCCATTCTGTGTTTTTTTTATTTTTGCTTTAATTCCTAAATTTATGGTTGGAACATGTATACTTAGCACTGGTAGAGGGTTTACATCAGACCCGGACCCATGGAGGAAAGGTTAATGTAGTAAAAAGGTCTAATAGTAGGTGATAGAAAAGTCTCCTACTAAAATAATAACACCCCCTTGTGGAAATTGTGAAGATTAGCGCTTCCATTAAAGACTTGGATATTGCAAGTTGTTGATTCCTATCACAACCTTGTTTAACTTGCTTGCTTTGTGAGTAGAAAAGACAGATGGATTTGGAAAATGCCTGTGAATCATTGAAAAGTTAAGTAAGCGCTAACTCCAATGACAATTACTTTTCCAGGTGTATCTTTGCTGGAAAAAATTGGCACAATCTCTGGTATTTGAGATATAGCTGACAAATATGTTTGTCCTATATCTTAGTAAGGATCTTTTGAGCAGAAAATGGCAAGAATTCCAGGTGTAGGCTAATACAAATGCACCCTATGAGGTAGGAGAAAAACTCCACAAAGTTCAGGAGTCTGCCAACTGGTCCAATTTCTGAGGACCATGTAGACATATCTGCTCTAGACAAGTTCCTGCACCTTGTACCACTTTAACTAAATCAGAGGCAGAAGGCTCAGTGAGACTCTGGGTGTTGGAGACAACATGTGTGGTAGTCTGACTTGTTTATTGAGAAACTGAGTTTTGAGTAGGACCCAGGACAAGAGAAGGCGCTATATTAGGTCTAGTCTTCAGGGCAAGGTCTGTGCCACTTAGTAGATTCAAGTGGCAAATACAGACACTGAACAAAGCATTTTGCTTGGGTAGAGAACAAATGCTTAATACATAAGAGATGTACTTGAGCTATGACCTCCCTACCCACCATGAACTTAATGCTTTCTGATCCAACAAACTGAAAGCTTGGATGTATGCATCTGAAATCCATTATGAAATGCAAGTAGTTTATATAACACTGGACTCAGGCAGATTGGGAGACTGGTGACAAAATAGTCTGAGGTCCCTTATGGTCTTCTGAAATAATCCTCTTCAGAGTATAAGGATATATGTATCCCATGAAAATGCTCCCCAAAGAGCAGTCACAGTAGAAGAGGGTCTCAGTAATCAGGTAGATGAGATGATCTATTCCGTGAGTTCGGTCAGCCTCTTTCTGTAGTCACACCACAGTATTTGCTCAGGTGGTCTTGGTGTAGGGATGGGTGCTGCGCCCAGATCAGTAGGATGTATTTCCTCTCATCAGTGATGATCTGTCTATCTCTACTGGTAAATGCCAGCCTTCCAACAGCAGAGGCCACCTGAGTACCCCATATGGTATCTTTCTTCTAAGGACCATCTGGATACTGATGGCATATTGTTTACTTTGGACCTTTTCCATCAAATAAAAGAAGAAATTTATCCCTGAAAAAATACATTTTCAGTACACTTCACCTATTTACAGTTCTTCTGCCAGGGCCACCATTTATGGGCTTATAAAATTGCTTCATCCATTGACTCATACTTGGGTTCCAACTCGTGGCCTGTGGGCCACATGCCGATTACTTGAGGACTGTTTGGCTTATCTGTGGTATTGGACATTGCGAAAAGTATGTGCAACGTTGTTCTGTTTTGTTTTGTTTTAGACAGAGTCTCACTATGTCACCCTTGGTAGAGTGCTGTGGCGTCACAGCAACCTCAAACTCTTTGGGCCCAAGTGATTCTCTTGCCTCTGCCTCCCAAGTAGCTGGGACTACAGGTGCCCACACAATGCCTGGCTATTTTGTTTTTGTAGTTGTCATTGTTGTTTGGCAGGCCTGGGGAGGGTTCAAACCCACCAGCTCCGGTGTATATGGCTGATATACTAGCCGCAGAGCTACAGGCACCGAGCCAAACTTTTTATTTTTTGCACTAATTGGCTTTTGTTAGTATTTGTGTATTTAAGTGTTTGTGTGGCCTAAGATAACTCTTCTTCCAAAGTGCAGCAGAAAAGTAAAAAGGCTGGACACCACTGGCTAGGAGATACGTTTTATTGTAAAGTAAATGCAACAATAGGCTTGCACCCATGGAGTCCGTTGGTCTTACCATGCAACTCATGACTGGAAGCAATTTACTTTATGAAATGGCCTGCCAAATATTTAGTTATGATGCCAGCTGTGTGGGGTTGTCCTAAAGGATATGGGTTATACCTTAAAATAGTGGCCACTATGTCGTACTGTCCTCCCCATAGCCAGAATGCGTGAGGTAGATAGAGGTTGTGAGGCCCTTCTTTTCAAATTAAACCAAATATTCCACTAGAATAATGTTTGTCTCCATCTTTTCAAGCTTGGGTTCACTGAGTTTAAAGGGCCTAGTGTGTAAGAAAGGAATGTTCCTACAAGTAAACACAGTCACAATCCTGTTGAATTGGAATTGGAGACTTCTCCTGATCACGTTGCATTCTCATGTTGAATCAACAGTCAGAGAAGGGGTTCTCTGTATTGGATTCCCCAAAACTTATCATAATTATCAGAAGAAAGTTGGTTGCAACTATACAGTGTGAAATGGGGGCTATATCTAGAACTCAAGGCATTCCCTGAGAGCCTCTTAATACTACCTTATCTAACAGCCTTCATTAAGGAAAAACTATGGCAATCCAACAAAGACATCCACCAAAGACTCAGATTCCATAGAGAAAAGGCTTATACCCCTACCCCCAGGTAAAGAACCCTGTCTATCTGAGCTTCTAGCAGAGCAAGGAACAGGGAATGGGTGGTGAAAGAAAGAGATAAATACGAATAAATATGAATTTGACCTTATGACCAGTTAAAGAAATGAGGACTTTAGCAGGTATACATATTAATCTTCTCTATATATTATACATATATTACATATTTTGTATATAAATGTATAGTTATATGTCAACCAGTTATTTTCCCTTTTTCTTTCTATTATTTTTTAATGAGATGTATTAGTTTTTAATGTGAAAGTTCAAGTACAAAAATGGAGTCACTTGTGTCCAAACCCAATGAAAAAAATATAAATAGAGCTAGGAGCTGAGAAAGGAGGGCCTTCATGCATACACTCCTGTGATAAGAACTATTATAAAAACTCTTATACAGATATGCACATAAAAAGAACTTTTCCTAAGGACTATCTACAGCTTGCTACATGAGTCACAAGGACAGCTAGCCGGATACACAAAAACTCTTGCCTGGCACACTGTCTCCAGTAATAAATTGACATCAACTCCTGGAGATAAGCCCCTGTAACCAATGTTCTCTTTGTTTCAAAACTACTTGCATGTACTTTTTCCTTTAAAATCATCTCCTTGCTACAACCTCCTTGGATATGCCCGTGCTCCTCATAGCCTGCATATCCCACATTTGTGAATCCCCTGTACAATCTCAAGTAAAATCATTGTCTTTGGAGAATCTCTGTTATTTAAATTGAAATTCTTTGATTAATTTAGATCAGAGTTTATAAAACTGTGAGGAGCCACATACAGTTCTGGTGGAGGGGACCTCATATTATTTGGGGTTCTTTGATATTGATAGTACTTTGTGTTTCATATTTATGATAAGAAAGTTACGGTCCATTTGTGCAAAGTTAATTGAATTATACGAGGTGGAAACATGACATCATTTTATGAGAGTTAGGTGGGGGGTAAGAACGGTAAGAATGGGTGCTTTGTAGCAAGATGGGGGGACTTTTCAAATCTTTCGTTTTTCCTATGCTCTGCTCAGGCCTACATTACCCAGACTCCTGTTCTCTGACTATTGCAGACCATCAGGAATGAAAAATATTGACAAAAAGGCAGGGTAGGAGGAAAGGAATAGCCTGATCTCGGTCTCTCTAATCCACACATACCCTAGGTGTCAAATCTAGTAGTATCAGGAATGCCTCTATGTTGTCCCAGCTCATATCAGGTAACTTCTGCTAGGTACTAACTCTTTTTGGACAGCCTACATTTTCTCTCCAGCCCTCAGGGTGCTGTTGCCTTCACTGAAAAAAAGAATGTTCCCTCACTTTCTTGTATCTCCCTTCGGTCTTTTATCACCTATATGTCCAATTCTCTGTATTAAATTCTCACTATTTGAAATACCTAGAATAGCAGTTTCCATTTTCCTAGCTAGACCTTGACTATTGATAAAATGTATGTACGCATGTGTATATGTGTGCATGATATAAGTCAATTTGTATAAAATATTATATAAGGGCGTGTGTTGGTACCTGTACATATAACCATGTGGTGGGTATATAAATGCATGTAAAAGGAATATGAAAAGAAAGGTTTGCAAAGAGAGGGAAAAGGGAGATCCCAATTTTCTCTCCTTCAATTTTTATTTTCATAAGTTTTTACAACAAACAACTTCATAGTTTTAAAGCATATAGTTCTTTTTTAATGATTCAAAGTTTCCTAACAAATTGACTGCCCATCTGGTGACAGCTTTAATGTTCTCAAAGTTTTACATCCACAGAATATTAGTATAGTTTCTTTCCCCCCCCTTTTTTTTTTTGGCACAGAGTCTCACTTTGTCACCCTCAGTAGAGTGCTGTGGTGTCCTAGCTCACAGAAACCTCAGACTCTGGGGCTCAAGGGAGTCTCTTGCTTCAGCCTCCAGTAGTTGGGACTACAGGCACCCACCACAATGCCTAGATTTTGTTTTTGTTCTTTTTTAGAGATAGGGTCTCTCTTTTGCTGAGGCTGGTTTCGAACCTGTGAGCTCAGGCAATCCACCTGCCTTGGCCTCCCAGAGTGCTGGTATTATAGGCATGAGCCACTACTCCCGGCCATGTTAGTATAGTTTCAAAGATCTTCCTTTACCCACACTTGTAGGCAACTTTCCTTAAACAATATGAAAATTTTTTATCTACTTAGGTCAATTAAAATATTTCAAGTTTCATTTTCTTGTGAAAGAGTCTATTTTATTCAATGTGATCTAACAAATATTCCTAAACATTCACATTACATCTAATTTCAACAAACTCATTCTGCAACTACTAAATCCCATGTTGTGTGGGTTCAAATGAATGTGAAGATAAGTATGAGTCTTCTATGTGGTGGGCTTTCCATTTTGTTAGTAATTTTTTAGTGCTAAAATTTGTCAAGTGCTAATATTCTGAAGAATAAGACAAAACCTTTCCAAATAGAATTGAAGATATCAGAAATGTAAAGGAAAGGCTATAAAATTATGATATCACTCTAAGCATTTCATAATTCTTAATATCCCAAGAGAGTTTGACAATTTTGATATCAGAATTCTTCTTAATACGGTAATCCCAGCAATATTCTGGTGATAAGATTTTAGTGGGTTTATGCAGAAAGAAATATTTGTTTAAGTGGCTTTCATCATGCCACACTGCTTCAATGTTATTTTTCTTGTCATTCATGATTCCTTTTGTGCACTCTGTGGTAATATTGAGAACATGAATGGGAGTGCCACCAAAAACAGCAGCATGGTAATAAAAATCCCCCTCACCCATAGGTATATAAGCTTCTGATAACTTACTTCTCTCATAAGGTAACATCTCAGGAGTTGTCTGATACCAGTAAGTATGTAACTGAGCTACTGACTCTCCCAGAGTCTCCAATCCATATTTTGCCATGAATATTTGATCCACATCCATACAGAAGAGGAAGTCAACTTCATATTGGATATGATGGACAATGTGTTCACTGATGATCTTCATGCGCATCATACTGATATCTTGCCATCTTCTCTCTCTCTTAATTTCGAAAACTTTGAATGTACGAAGGGGATTCAGAGGTATCCAAGGCATCATGGAGAAGTTATCTACCATGACATAAATTATGACTTTCTGGCCAACCATAAAAAATTTATTAGCAGATGACAAAAACCTTTCCAAATAGAACTGAAGATATCTGTGAAATAACAAATAAGAAGTGATTAAGTTCATTTTCTTATATTTTAGTAGAACACATATTATTAAATTACACTAACTTTAGCTTATTCAGCAATACTACTAGGCAACCAAATATTAGATATATTCTTGAGTTGTATTTGAGGGGTATAGACAAATATAAAATTATCTGCCTTCCCTCTCCCTGATGGGATTCTATAGATCACAGGATAGAAGAGTTACTCAGAAGAGGCGATGGCACTTTGTGAAATCAGAAAATTAGCAGAGTGCAGCTCAAATCTCCAGCCAGAGTTTCCAGGGTAATCAAAGCAATGTGCCCCTGCTTTGAGGGTTGAAGGCAGGAAAGGTATTGGGTCTCTGTAGGGAGAATTGTTGTCTGTGGGTTGCTTTATGAATAGTCAGTTACACATATAAGATCAGAGGTGCAATAGTCATTAATCTATCATCTGCATCATTTTAGTTATTTTGTCTTATGTCCCTTATTATGATGCTAGAATATCTGGGATGGAAAACACAACTTTGTCATTTATAGTCTCTCAAGCCAGTAAAAGATTTTCAGAGTAAAGAGCCTTAGGTAAATTCAGAAAAGGAAAGGCCATTCATCCTAAATAATGTGACTCACATTAAATAATGTTTATATAATCCTTAAAAATAAATTCTGGATATTGATCTAGGTTTTAAGAAATACAGCAGATTAGAGGTCAGGAGAAAACTTGCTAGTTTGGAACATCTAAAACTATTAGGTAAATTCTGAAAAGTGTCACTTAAAATATTCTACTGAGCTAGATCTTTATTCTTTCTAAGTGTAGCTATATATTTCCCTCTGAGCACTGCTTTGGATTCATTTAACAAATTTTGGTATGTTGTGTTTTTGTTCATTCATCTTAAAGTATTTTCTAATTTTTCTTGTTATTTCTTCTTTGACCCATTGGATATTTAAGAATATGTTGCTTAATTTCCACATACTTGTAAATATTCCAGATCTCCTTCTGTAGATGACTTTTAATTTCATTCTGTTGTATTCATAAAAGAAATGTGGTTTTATTTCAATTTTTAAAAATTGAGACTTGTGCAGTTTATTTTAAAAAATGTTCTATGTGCATTTGAGAAGAACGTGTATTCGTTGGGTGGACTATAAATATATTAATATATGTTTGCTATAGCACTAATTGTGTACATTAGAAAACAGGCCATGTGAAGGGAAAAAGAAAGTGGTACTTCTTAAACATGCTAATATTGAAAAATGATCTGGGGCGGCGCCTGTGGCTCAGCGAGTAGGGCGCCGGCCCCATATGCCGAGGGTGGCGGGTTCAAACCCAGCCCCGACCAAACTGCAACAACAAAAAAAAATAGCCGGGCGTTGTGGCGGGCGCCTGTAGTCCCAGCTACTAGGGAGGCTGAGGCAAGAGAATCACGGAAGCCCAGGAGTTAGAGGTTGCTGTGAGCCGTGTGACGCCACGGCACTCTACCCGAGGGCGGTACAGTGAGACTCTGTCTCTACAAAAAAAAAAAAGAAAAATGATCTGACCTTGGTCAAAAACAAATGCTATGGAGAGATTTGTCTCCTCTCAGCAACAATACCAACATGGTATGGGATACCTGAATGGATCCTATTGTGATCTATCTATTCTCTAAGATCTCACCTTTCTACATAAGGGATGCTCAGTTAGGATTTTGGGGGATTGTTCAACCTATTTTGAATATTAAGTGCACACTATGAAGTTTATAGATGTACACATCCAATTTGATGTCTGCTCTATATTAGGTCCACTTTTAGAATTGACATATAGCCAGCAAAATTAAATGTTTCATTTGGAATATTTCCTAGTTTTATTGAACTTAAAGTTTTTTTTTCTTTTTGTCTATATTTGTTGTCTTAACAAAGTTTCAGAAGATAGGAGATCAATGCAATGGTTATATTCATCCATCTTTAAATGACAGTGTTTCATTGTGGGTTTTTTTTTCAGAGTCCACTGTAATGGTTTTGATTTTCTATTTGATTAGGAGTTAATAAGAAACTGGCTTTTTAAATTACTAGATGATTTTATATATTCTGTTTATGTTTTGCATTGTGATTGGTGGTCAGAAAATGTAGCAGGTAAAAATTCTATTACAGATAATTGCAATTACCTTGTCTTGTTGTATATTGAACCAATGTTCCTATGAGGGGTATGTTAAATAAATTTATTTGAAAGTAGTTTATGACTTTCAAATAAATTTTTCTTTGAAAATAAAATAAAAGCAGATTATTGGGTTGACTCAGTGTAAAGACAACAATGAATGGCTATAATGGAGGCACAAACTTGTGAAGAAACAGAAGATACTTTAAATGTCTGTCAATAGACCCAGGAAATTAAATTTATGTTGGAGAGGATTTTAAAATCAGATAATAGAAAAGAGACGAGGGAGTTGGAATGTTTTTTGAGTGGATCAAGTGGATGTTGATATTTAAAATAATGGCAGGAATTGGCCTAGAGAGAATAATTATTAAATAAAATTGTGAGGTGCTTCAGTAGGTTACCTCCCATTTTCTACAACAAAAATCCTGAATGTAAGACATTTGACATCATTACCTACCTTCCCACTGCAAACACAATCAACCCCACAGTAATTTTATGATTTGCATAATAATTTTCCAAGACTGACTCATTGTAAGTGTTATGCCACACAACTGGAGCTGACCATTTAGTAATAGTCAAGTTTGTGTATGCCCTGTAAGAAAAATACAGCATTTTTGAACAAAATACATTATAAATACAAAACAAAACATCAGTAGATAACATTAATATATAAGGACTTAAGTCTGATTGCAGTATTTCCTTACACCTAACCCCAACCTTGATGGTTATAATTAACTGGAGAAACAGTATATAAGAAATGGCCAGATCATTACCGAAGTACATTTATAGCATCAGTTTTTTTTTTTTGTTTGTTTTTTTTTGGCCAGGGCTAGGCTCAAACCTGCCACCTCTGGCATATGGGACCGGCGCCCTACTCCTTGAGCCACAGGCACCGCCCCGAAGTACATTTATAGATTATTTATGTTGTGATTCCAAAATCTTTGAGGACATATAGTTAAAAAGTATCCCAAAATCTAAAGCAATAATTTCTCTTATATGTAGCCCAAGCCTCTGGCTCTTAGGTTTTTTTGACATTTATTTTAAAAGACTATATATTTAAAAGTAAATTTCCAAGTTTTCATAATCTGAAATGCTACCATTGTTAATATTGCTGTATATTATTAGGACAAACTTTGTGAGAACTCTGGAAAATAGTCACAGATTTAGAGGAACCAAGTAGAAGTTAAATCAAGATAAAAATGACTCAACATGGTAGGAATAGGAAAGCTTTGTTGTATTTTAAATTAACCTTGCCCCAACTCCCTCTCCAATATGTCAGCAGTATTAAAGATAGCAGATCATGTTCCCAGTGTGAGTATTTGGTTTTGGAGGGAGCAGAATAGACCTTATTAATTTAAGAAACTGTATGTCTATTCTGACCTGCCTGAGGGTTCTCTGAAAGACTAACACAAACCACTTTCCTTTGTTTCACCTGACTCAGACCTCTCTCAGAGTGGAAAAGTAGCTAGGCAGAGGGTGTTTCTTGAACACATTTAAAAAAGAAACAACTCCCTGCTACCCTGCAAAAGATTATAGTTGAAGAAAACACGTAAGATGATGAAAACCTGGAAGACAGTTACTTTGGGAAATAAGGTATTTGACAACCTCTATGTATAACAAGATAATTAGAAATCTCTGCATGTGCTCAGGGCAGGACATGTGCTCAGAAAAGATGTGAAAAGACTCTAAGCTTTCACCTGGGCCTGATACTTAAGCTCAGTATAAGCAAGAAGTTAAGGCAAAAACAGCTGGGCCAAGGATTGAACAAAGGGCCCAAACACATTGATAATCTGCAAAGACTGAGAGACACCCTCTCTCTCCTCCCTCCCTCCCTCCCTCCCTTCCTTCCTTCCTTCCTTCCTTCCTCCTCTTCTTTCTTCGTTCTCTTTCTCTCTCTCTTCTTGTTCAATAAGAAATTATGAGACATAAAAATAAGAAAGTATGGTCCAATCACAGGGAAAAAAATAATAGAAACTGTCCTCAAGGAAGTCCAAGTATTGTATTTATTAAACACCAAAATATTTTTTTTGGAGACAGAGCCTCACTCTATTGCCCTGGGCTAGAATGTCATCTGCCTATCTCATAGTAACCTCAAGCTCCTAGGTTCAAGTGATCCTCCTGCCTCAGCCTCCTGAGTATCTGGGACTACAGGTCTATACCATGGTGCATGGCTAATTTTTCTATTTATAGTAGAGACAGGGTCTCGCTCTTGCTCAGGCTGGTCTCAACTCCTGAGCTAAAGCAGTGCTCCCACCTTCGCCTCCCAGGGTGCTAGAATTACAGGTGTGAACCATTGCACCTGGCCACTAAACAAAAATGTTAACTCAACTATCTTAAATATGCTCAAAGAACCAAAGGAAATCATGAACAAAAATACTAAAGAAACTAGGAAAGTAATGTCTCAAGCAATAGAGATTATCAATAAAAAGATAGAGATTAGAGAGTGACCAGCAAGACGCTGACTAGGGATGCCTGGTGTTCATCTCTTCCCCATAAGAAAGGACCAAGGCAATGAATAATCAGCTAATATTTTACCAGAGTGCCAAAAGAAGGGTGCTAGAGTGCAGCAGGGGAGCAGAGATACACCTGTAGTTCCTGGAAGTCCAGGAAGGCAATGGCCTCTGCAGCTCCATCTCTCCTGCCTGGATTAAATCTGCCTGGATTAGGAGGGACTTCCCACTATGGGGTAAAGCCTAAACCACTGAGAAATTTACAAATACTACTTGTGTGGATTATAGCTGAAGGAAAAGAAGGAGACCATACTACTGCATCCACCTAAAAACAAGGCCAGGGCACCCACTGAACTGATACTCCAAGACCCATTGATATGAATAAGTCTTTTCCTATGAAACTGACTTCATAAAATTGGAAGAGCAACTTTTTCACCAGATGCATAGAAATAAATGTAGGGGCACATCAAACATGAAAAAGCAAGGAAATGTGACACCTCTAAAAGAAAACAATAATTCTCAAGTAACAAACCCCAATCATAAGAAAATATGTGAATGCCAGAAAAATAACAGAAAATAATAATTATAAAGAAAATCAAGATGCAGTGGGTAATGGAGACTTAGGTCAGTTGCTGTCTCTCTTCCATAAAGGACACCCCCACACACAAAATGTTTGTAACTTCAATTGTCTTTTCTTTATTCCCTTGTTACCATCGAGCATTGGGTGTGTGGGGGCTGGTTACCTACATCTGGCGTGCAACGTGGCTTCCCTTCTGCTTTGATGAAAGAACGCCCATGAGTGTGTGAGTTTTTGAGATTTTTTGGAAGACAAAGGACTCCCAAAAACATCTTTTTCAACAGACCGGCTGGTCTCAAGTTCCTGAGCTCAAGGGATCTTCTTGCCTCGGCTTCCCAGAGTGCTGGAATTACAGGTGCTTGTGTCTACCAGGGTTCCTTGTTGGTGCTCCCAGTGTGCAGATTTGTCAAAAAAGTAAACAACAGAAGAGAGGTGCCGGACCACAATTGCGCTGCCCGGACCTCCATAACAGCTACCCCGCAACCCCACAACCCCCAACCTGCGACCTGCGACCTGCGCCTGCTGACCAGGAACTGCAGGAGCAGCGCAACCCCGCCCCCGCCCTCCTGTACCCTCCCTGCCTCCACACCTGCCTGCTCATCTGCCCAGGGACTCTGGTAGCTGCGAGCTCTCCAGAGCCCTGCCTGCCTCTACAGAGCCCTTCTCCTGGCCAGAGACTGCTGGAGCCCTGGGCTCTCTGTGTCAAAGTCACTGGGCGCCAGGCACTCCCAGAACCATGTGCACCAACCCACCCCCTGTTGCTGGATATGGGTGTGTCACACTCTGGAGCTGCTTCCACAACCAGAACTCCCTGGCTGGGGCAGCCCCAGAGGAACTATACAGGGTCACTCCCAACAAAAATCCAGCAACAATAGAGTGATCCCGCTGGGGTCTAATCTTGGAGAGACACCTCCCCAACTCTGAGGACGGCCAGAGGCAACGGTGAAAAACAGTCATGAGGCAAAATCAACAGAAAAACTCTGGCAATATGAATAATCAGAGTAGACTAACTCCCCCAAGGATCAATGTGGCAGACACAGCACAAGATCCCATGCACAAACAAATAGCAGAGATGTCAGAAATCGAATTCAGAATCTGGATAGCAAATGAGATCGAATTAGAATTCCAAGCAGTAACCCAAAAGATATCTCAAGAATTCAACGAGGAGCCAGGCAGCGAGGCCACAGCTCACAGGGGTCTCCCGTGTCCCCACCACCTCGCTGGGAGCTCGTGCCCTCGCCTAGCCGAGCTCCCCCCCACCACCTTTTCCGAAGGTGCTGGGCGGCACCACCCTCCTGCTGGAGCACAACCTCCTCTGTCTTTCAATGTTCCACACTCCCCAGCCAGAGCCTCCTCGGCTTCTTTTTTACCCTCCCCTCTCCCCCTCCAGCTGCCTCCATTTCCTTAAGGAAGGGTTTTTTCCTCTCTCCCTCCCCCACACCTTAGCAGCGTGTGAGGGGGCTGGGCAGGCAGCCGAGTTTTCCAAGAGGTAACTTCACCAAGATGTCAAGTGATAGGCAAAGGTCCGATGATGAGAGCCCCAGTTCAGATGCGGACCAGCGAGACTCAGCCACTCCAGAGCCTGAAGAACAAGAAGAAAGAAAGCCTTCTGCCACCCAACAGAAGAAAAACACCAAACTCTCTAGCAAAACCACTGCTAAGTTATCCACTAGTGCTAAAAGAATTCAGAAGGAGCTAGCTGAAATAACTCTTGATCCTCCTCCTAACTGCAGTGCTGGGCCTAAAGGAGATAACATTTATGAATGGAGATCAACTGTTCTTGATCCACCAGGTTCTGTATATGAAGGTGGTGTGTTTCTCTGGATATCACATTTTGGTCAGATTATCCATTTAAGCCACCAAAGATTACTTTCTGTACCAGAATCTATCACTGCAACATCAACAGTCAGGAAGTCATCTGTCTGGACATCCTTAAAGACAACTGGAGTCCTGCTTTGACTATTTCAAAGGTTTTGCTGTCTATTTGTTCTCTTTTGACAAACTGCAACCCTGAGGATCCTCTGTTGGAAGCATAGCCACTCAGTATTTGACCAACAGAGCAGAACACGACAGGATAGCCAGACGGTGGACCAAGAGATACGCAACATAATTCATATTATTTGTATGTAGTGTGAAGGAGCAGAAGGCATCCTCTCCCTGTGCTGCAAATCTTTATAGCCTTTACAATATGGACTTCTGTGTATACGTTATACTGATTCTACTCTCTGCTTTTATCCCTTGGAACCTGGGAGACTGCCCAAAAAGGTAAATGCTATCAAGAGTAGAACTTTGTAGCTGTAGATTAGTTATGTTTAAAACGTCTACTTGCAAGTCTTGCTTCTTTGGGATATCAAAATGTATTTTGTGATGTACTAAGGATACTGGTCCGAAGTCTACCAAATATTATAGGGCATTTTAGTCTAATTCATTATCTGTATGAAGTTATAAAAGTAGCTGTAGATGACTAGGAATTATGTCATTTGTATTAAACCCAGATCTATTTCTGAGTATGTGGTTCATGCTGTTGTGAAAAATGTTTTACCTTTGACCTTTGTCAGATTGTAATGAGAGGATTTCCTTTTACCCTTTGTAGCTCAGAGAGCACCTGATGTATCATCTCAAACACAATAAACATGCTCCTGGAAAAAAAAAAAAAAGAATTCAACAAATTCAAAGACCAAATGACCAAAGATTTTGACACATTGAGACAAGAAGTTGCAGCCCTCAAAGATCTGAGAAACACAGTAGAATCCCTCAGTAACAGAATGGAGCAAGCAGAAGAGGATTTCTGACATTGAAGACAAACCTTTGAATACTCCCAAACTCTCAAAGAGGAAGAGAAATGGAGGGCAAAAACAGATCGCTCTCTCAGAGAGCTCTGGGATAATTCAAAGAAAATCAATATTCATCTTATAGGGATCCCCGAAAGCGATGAAGTGGCTTCACAAGGCACAGAGTCTCTTCTCCATGAGATTATGAAGGAGAACTTTCCAGACATGCCAAGAGATTCTGAAATTCAGATAGCAGACAGTTACAGAACTCCAGCATGACTTAACCCCAATACGACATCCCCCAGACACATCATAATCAATTTCACTAAAGTTAATATGAAGGAGAAAATTCTGAAAGCAGCCAGACAAAACAAAACCATCACCTACAAGGGGAAGAATATCAGAATAACTGCAGATCTCTCTGCTGAAACCTTTCAAGCTAGAAGAGGGTGGTCATTGAATTTTAATCTCCTAAAACAAAGTAACTTTCAACGCAGGATCCTGTACCCAGCTAAACTGAGTTTCATTTATGACAGAGAAATTAAATACTTTAATGACATTCACATGTTGAAGAAATTTGCCATAACTAAATTAGCTCTCCAGGATATTCTAAGACCTATCCTTCATAAAGACCAGCATAACCCTCCACCATAAAAGTAAACCCACCCAGAAAATTTTGATCAAATTCCAACTTCCACAGTCGCAAAAGGATTAAAAATGTCCACCGGACTCTCAAAAGCCTTATCAATATTCTCAATTTATGTGAATGGTTTAAATTGTCCTCTAAAGAGGCACAGGTTGCCTGACTAGATATAAAAACTCAAGCCAGATATCTGCTGCATACAAGAATCGCATCTTACATTAAAAGACAAATATACGCTCAAGGTGAAGGGATGGTCATCTATACTCCAGGCAAATGGAAAGCAGAAAAAATCAGAAGTTGCAATCCTATTTGCAAACACAATAGGCTTTGAACCAACCAAAATAAGGAAGGATAAGGATGGACACTTCATATTTGTTAAAGGTAATACTCAATATGATGAGATCTCAATTATTAATATTTATGCACCCAACCAGAATGCACCTCAATTTATAAGAGAAACTCTAACAGACATGAGCAACTTGATTTCCTCCAGTTCCATAGTAGTTGGAGATTTTAACATACCTTTAGCAGTGCTGGATAGATCCTCCAAAAAGAAACTAAGCTAAGAAATTTTAGATTTAAACTTAACCATTCAACATCTGGACTTAACAGACATCTACAGAACATTTCATCCCAACAAAACTGAATACACATTCTTCTCATCAGCCCATGGAACATACTCCAAAATCGACCACATCCTAGGCCACAAATCTAACCTCAGTAAATTAAAAAAAAAAAAAGAAATTATTCCTTGCATCTTCTCAGACCATCATGGAATAAAAGTTGAACTCAATAACAACAGGAACCTGCATACCCATACAAAAACATGGAAACTAAACAACTTTATGCTGAAGGATAGATGGTTATAGACGAAGTTAAGAAGGAAATCACCAAATTTTTGGAACAAAACAACAATCAAGACATGAATTATCAGAACCTCTGGGATACTGCAAAGGTAGTCCTAAGAGGGAAATTTATAGCACTGCAAGCCTTCCTCAAGAAAACAGAAAGAGAGGAAGTTAATAACTCAAGCAACTGGAGAAGGAAAAACATTCCAACCCCAAACCCAGCAGAAGAAAAGAAATAACCAAAATCAGAGCAGAATTAAATGAAATTGAAAACAAAAGAATTATACAACAGATCAATAAATCCAAAAGTTGGCTTTTTGAAAGAATCAATAAAATAGATAAACCTTTGGCCAACCTAACCAGGAAAAAAAGAGTAAAATCTCTAATTTCATCAATCAGAAATGGTAACGATGAAATAACAACATACCCCTCAGAAATTCAAGAAATCCTTAACGAATACTACAAGAAACTCTACTCTCACAAATATAAAAATCTGAAAGAAATCGACCAATATCTGGAAGTACACCACCTACCAAGACTTAGCCAGAACAAAGTGGAAATGTTGAATAGGCCTATATCAAGTTCTGAAATAGCATCAACTATACAAAATCTCCCTAAAAAGAAAAGTCCAGACCAGATGGCTTTACGTCAGAATTCTATGAAACATTTAAAGAAGAACTAGTACCTATATTACTAAGCCTCTTCCAAAATATAGAAAAAGAAAGAATATTACCCAACACATTCTACGAAGCAAACATCACCTTGATCCCCAAACCAGGGAAAGACCCAAGAAGAAAAGAAAATTATAGACCAATATCACTAATGAATATAGATGCTAAAATACTCAATAAGATCCTAACAAACAGAATCCAACAACACATCAAAAAATTTATACACCATGACCAAGTCGGATTTATCCCAGGGTCTCAAGGCTGGTTCAATATACGTAAATCTATAAATGTAATTCAGCACATAAACAAACTAAAAAATAAGGACCATATGATTCTTTCAATTGATGCAGAAAAAGCTTTTGATAATATCCAGCATCCCTTCATGATCAGAACACTTAAGAAAATTGGTATAGAAGGGACATTTCTTAAACTAATAGAGGCCATCTACAGCAAACCCACAGCCAATATCGTATTGAATGGAGTTAAATTGAAATCATTTCCACTTAGATCAGGAACCAGGCAAGGTTGCCCATTGTCGCCATTGCTCTTTAACATTATAATGAAAGTTTTAGCCATTGCAATTAGGGAAGAAAAGGCGATCAAGGGTATCCACATTGGGTCAGAAGAGATTAAACTGTCACTCTTTGCAGATGATATGATCATATATCTGGAAAACACTAGGGATTCTACTACAAAAGTTTTAGAAGTGATCAAGGAATACAGCAATGTCTCAGGCTACAAAATCAACACCCATAAATCTGTAGCCTTTATATAAACCAACAATAACCAAGCCGAACAAACAGTCAAGGACTCCATTCCTTTCACAGTAGTGCCAAAGAAGATGAAATATTTGGGAGTATATCTAACAAAGGATGTGAAAGATTTCTACAAAGAGAACTATAAAACTTTAAGAAAAGAAATAGCTAAAGATGTTAACAAATGGAAAAACATACCACGATCATGGCTGGGAACAATCAACATGGTTAAAATGTCTATACTACCCAAAGCAATATATAATTTTAATGCAATTCCTATTAAAGCTCCATTGTCATATTTTAAAGATCTTGAAAAAAATAATACTTTGTTTTATATGGAATCAGAAAAAACCTCGAATAGCCAAAACATTACTCAGAAATAAAAACAAAGCAGGAGGAATCATGCTACCAGACCTGAGACTGTACTATAAACCAATAGTGATCAAAACAGCATGGTGCTGGCACAAAACAGAGAAGTAGGTGTCTGGAACAGAATAGAGAACCAAGAGATGAATCCAGCTACTTACCGTTATTTGATCTTTGACAAGCCAATTAAAAACATTCAGTGGGGAAAAGATTCCTTATTTAACAAATGACGCTGGGTGAACTGGCTGGCGACCTGTAGAAGAGTGAAACTGGACCCACTCATTTCACCATTAACTGAGATAGACTCTCACTGGATAAAAGATTTAAACTTAAGACATGAAACTATAAAAATACTTGAAGAAAGTGCAGGGAAAACTCTTGAAGTAATCAGCCTGGTTGAATATTTTATGAGGAGGACTCCCCAGGCAATTGAAGCAGTATCAAAAATACACTACTGGGACCTGATCAAACTAAAAAGCTTCTGCACAGCCAAGAACATAGTGAGTAAAGCAAGCAGACAGCCCTCAGAATGGGAGAAGATATTTGCAGGTTATACCTCCAATAAAGGTTTAATAACCAGAATCCACAGAGAACTTAAACGTATTAGCAAGAAAAGAACAAGTGATCCCATCTCAGGGTGGGCAAGGGACTTGAAGAGAAACTTCTCTAAAGAAGACAGACACATGATCTACAAACACATGAGAAAAATCTCATCATCCTTAATCATCAGAGAAATGCAAATCAAAACTACTTTGAGATATCACCTAACCCCAGTAAGCGTAGCCCACATAACAAAATCCCAAACCAGAGATGTTGGTGTGGATATGGAGAAAAGGGCACACTTCTACATTGCTGGTGGGAATGCACACTAATACGTTCCTTCTTGAAGGATGTTTGGAGAATACTTAGAGACCTAAAAATAGACCTGCCATTTGATCCTGTAATTCCTTTACTAGGTTCATACCAGAATACCAAAAATCACAATATAACAAAGACATCTGTACCAGAATGTTTATTGCAGCCCAATTCACAATTGCTAAGTCATAGAAGAAGCCCAAGTACCCATCGACCCACGAATGGATTAGCAAATTGTGGTACATGTATACCATGGAATATTATGCAGCCTTAAAGAAAGATGGAGACTTTACCTCTTTCATGTTTACATGGATGGAGCTGGAGTATATTCTTCTTAGCAAAGTATCTCAGGAATGGAAGAAAAATTATCCAATGCACTCAGCCCTACTATTAAGCTAATTTATAGCTTTCACATGAAGACTATAACCCAACTATAGCACAAGACTATGGGGAAAGGGTCAAGGAAGGGGAAGGGAGGGGGAAGGTTAGGGTAGAGGGACGGTAATGGGTGGAGCACACCTACGGTGCATCTTAGAATGGGTACAGGTGAAACTTACTAAATGCAGAATACAAATGTCTACATACAATAACTAAGAAAATGCCATGAAGGCTATATTGAAAAGGTTGATGAGAATATTTCAGATTGTATATGAAACCAGCACATTGTACCCCTTGATTGCACGAATGTATACAGCTATGCTTTAACAATAAAAAAAAAAAAAACTAAAAAAAAAAAAGAAAAAGAAAATCAGTGAGACATAAGAGAATACAGATAGACAATTTAATTAAATCAGGAAAACAATTCAAGATTTGAATAAGAAATTCAACAAAAGATAGAAATAATAAAATGACCAAACAAATTCTAGAGTTGAATTTCATTAAATTTCTAGAATTTCTAGAGTTGAATTTCATTGAATTTCTAGAATTTCTAGAGTTGAATTCTAGAGTTTTATTTTAATGAATGAAATAAAAAATACAATTTAGAGTTTCAACAACAGATTAGACCAAAAAGAAAAAGATTTCTTAACTTTAACACAGGTCTTTTATTTTTATTTTTATTTTTTTAGCGACAGAGTCTCACTTTGTTGCCCTCAGTAGTCTACTATGGCAACAAGCTCACAGCTCACAGCAACCTCCAGCTCTTGGGCTTAGGCGATTCTCTTGCCTCAGCCTCCCTGTAGCTGGGATTACAGGTGCCTGGCCACACGCCCAGCTATTTTTTTGTTGTAGTTTGGTCAGGGCCAGGTTTGAACCCAACATCCTTGGTATATGGAGCCAGCACCCTACTCACTGAGCCACAGGCGCTGCCCATTTTTTTTTAGTTTTTTTAAAGAAAGGTTTTTTGAAATAACAGACAGACAGAAAAAAAAAATGAAAAACAAGAATTTAAAAAAATGAAGAAAACCTATAGAATTTATGAAATGTCATTGAGTGAGGGTGGCTCAGTGAGTAGGGCGCTGGCCCCGTATACCAAGGGTGGCGGGTTCAAACCCGGCCCTGGCCAACCTATAACAAAAAAATAGCTGGTGGCTCACGCCTGTAGTCCCAGCACTGTGGGAGGCTGAGGCGGGTGGATTGTCTGAGCTCAGAGATTCGAGAGCAGCAGTGAGCCAGAGTAAGACCCCGTCTCTACTAACAACATCAAAAACAGACTTTGTGGTGGCCGTCTGTAATCCCAGCTACTGGAGAGGCAATGGGAAAGAACAACGCCAGAGGAAGAAGAAAATGAACAAAAAAGGAAGAGTACTTCAAATGAAAAATGAACAAGCAAGCTGAAATAAAATAAAAAAAAATAGCCGGGTGTTGTGGCAGGCACCTGTAGTCCCAGCTACTTGGGAGGCTGAGGCAAAAGAATTCCCTAAGCCTAGGAACTAGAGGTTACTGTGATCTGTGTGATGCCACGGCACTCTACCGAGGGAGATAAAGTGAAACTCTGTCTCTACAAAAAAAAAAAAAAAACATGTTATTAAGTGAACAAATATTCATATTTTGGGCATTTCAGATAGAGAAGAGAAGGGAAAAGATAAGGAAAACATATTTAATGAATTCATATAAAACTTCCAAGCCTTTGGAGAGAGAACTACATCCAGGTACAGGAAGCTCAAAGGATTTCAAATAGATTCAACTCAAACAGGTTCTCTCCACATCACATATAGTCAAATTGTCAAAAGTCAAAAACAAAAAGAATTTTAAAAGCAGCAAGAAAAAAGCATCAAGTCGTATATAAGGGAATCTCCATTAGATTAACAGTGGATTTCTCATTAGAAACCTTATAGGCCAGGGAGAATGGGATGATACCTTCAAAGTACTAAAAGAAAAATACTACCAGTCAATAATAGTATACTCAGAAAAACTATCCTTTAGAAATGAACGAGAAATAAAAATATTTCACAGACAAGCAAAAAGTAAGGGAATTCATCATTACACCAGCCTTACAAGAAAAGTTCAAGACAGTCTTACATCTGGAAGTGAAAAGACGAAAAGCACCACTACTATGAAAACATGCCAAACTATAAAACTCATTGGCAGGGCTTATGCACAAAGGAAAAAGAGAAAGAAACCAAACCTTATAACTACAGGAAAACACCCAATCACAAAAATAAACAATAAGAGAAGTAGTAAGCAATGGAGGATATACAAAACAAACAGAAAACAATCAATAAAATGGCAGTAGTAAGTCTTTACCTATGAATAATAACCTTAAATGTAAATGGAGTACATTTCTCATTTAAAAGATATAGATTGGCTGAATGGATAAAAACAAGATCCATTTTATATGCTGTATGCAAGAAACTTGTAAGAACACACATAGACTGAAAAATTGAAAGCAAAGGGATGAAAAAAGATATTCCATGCAATCACAAACCAAAATGAGCAGAAGTAGCTGACAAAACAGATTTCAAGTCAAAAGTTGTATAAAGAGACAAAGAGGGACATTATATACTAATAAAGGGATCAATTCAGCAAGACAATATAAGAATTATAAATACATATGCACCCAGGTTGAGTGTGGTGTCTAACACCTGTAATCCTAACATTTTGGGAAGCCAAGACAGGAGGATTGAGGTCAGGAGGTGGAGACCAGCCTAAGAAAGGGTGTAACCCTGTCTTTACAAAAAAATAGGAAAATTAGCTTGGTGCAATGTCACACACCTGTAGTCCAGGTACTTAGAAGGCTAAGGAGGAATGATTGCTTGAGCCCAGGAGTTTGACTTGCAGTGAGCTATGATGATGCCACTGGACTCTAGATGGGGTGACAGAGCAAGAGTCTCTCTCTCCCTGTCTGTCTATCTATCTATCTATCTATCTATCTATCTATCTATCTATCTATCTATCTATCTATCTATCTATCATCTTTATACACATACACACAGAGGGTGCCAAAATTGTATCTACATTTTAAGAAAGGTAAAAACTGTATCAAATTTGTAATACTCAGTTATGCTTGACAACTACAATCGTAAGAGGTGCTCAATGTGACTTGTATTCATCTTTTGTTATTGGCATATATTGAGCATTACAATTTTAACTTAATATCCTCAACATCAGAGCACACAGATACATAAAGCAAATATTAGATATAAAAAGGAGAGATAGACTCCAGTACAAAAATCATTGGGGTTTTTAACACCTTACTCTCAGAATTGGACAAACTGGACAAAAAACATAGAAAACCAACAAAGAAATATTGGAATTAAATTGTGCCATAGACCAAATGGACCTAACAGACATTTATAGGACATTTTTATCTGACAGCTGCAGAACACACTTTCCTTTCATCAGCACATGGAATATTCTCTTGGACTTATCTCAGCCACCAAACAAGTCTCAACAAATTTAAAAAAATCAATATATTAGATAAAGCCTCACAGCATAATAGAATAAAACTAAAAATCAATAATAAGAGGAGATTTGGAGACTGTAAAAAATACATGGAATTTAAACAACATGCTCCTGAATGACCAACGGGTGAAAAAAATTATGAATTAAATTTTAAAAATTTATTGAAACAAATGAAAATAGAAACACAACATACCAAAACCAACAGAACACAGCAAAAGCAGTATTAAAAGGCAAGGTTATAGCAATAAATGCCAACATAAAAAAAAATTAGAAAGATTTCAAGTAAACAACCTAATAATGCACCTGAAGGAACTAGGAAAACCAGAATAAAATAAACCCCAAATTATTGGAGGGAAAGGAATAATAAAGAAAAAACCAGAAAGAAATGAAATTGAGCCAGGTGTGGTACCTTATGCCATTAATCCTAGCACTCTGGGAGGCTGAACGGGGTGGATTGCTTGAGCTCATGAGTTCAAAACCAGCCTGAGGAACAGCATCATTCATCTCTAAAAATAGCCAGTCATTGTGGCAGGCACTGTAGTCCTAGCTACTTGGGAGACTGAGGCAAGAGAATCACTTAAGCCTAAGAGTTTGAGGTTGCTGTGAGCTGTGACACCACAGTACTCTACTGAGAGTGACAAAGTGAGACTCTGTTTCAAAAAAAAAGAAGAGAAGAGAAATTGAGACAAAAAAACAAATTACCAATAAAACAAAAAGTTCCTTAAAAAGATAAATAAAATCAACAAACTATCATCTAGACTAAGAAAAAAGTAAGATCTGAATAAATAAAATCAGAAACAAAAAGGAGACATCACAAAGACACTACAGCATTACAAAGATAATTAGAGAGTACTATGAACAACTATAGGCTAGTAAATTTTAAATATAAAAGTCTGAACACAATAAGAAAATGCCATGAAGGCTATGTTAACCAGTTCATGAAAATATTTCAAACTGTATATAAAACCAGTACATTGTACCTCATGATTGCATTATTGTACACAGCTATGATTTAATAAAAAAAATAAAAAATTTAAAAAATTTAAAAACCTAGAAGGAATGGATAAATTCCTGTATACATCCAAACTATCAAGATTGAACTAGAAAGAAATAGAAAACCTGACTAGACCAATAACAAATAATGAGATTTAATCAAAAATAAAAAATATCTCAATAAAGACAAATCCAGGATTGGATTGGCTTCACCACTGCATTCTACCAAACATTTAAAGAATAATTATTACTAGCCCAGGCTCGGTGACTCATGCCTGTAATCCTAGTACTCTGGGTAGCTGAGTTGGGTGGATTGCTTGAGCTCAGGAGTTTGAGACTAGCCTGAGCAAGACCGAGACCTTGTCTCTAAATAGCCAGGCATTGTGGTGGGCACCTGTAGTTTCAGCTACTGGGGAAGCTGAGGCAAGAGGATTGCTCGAGGCAAGAGGATTGCTCGAGCCCAAGAGTTTGAGGTTGCTGTGAGCTATGATGCCATGGCACTCTACCAAGGGCATCAAAGTAAGACTGTCTCAAACAACAACAATAAGAATAACTAATAAAAATTTTTCTCAAACTGTACCAAAAATTGAAGCAGGGAGAATTTATCCTACCTCATTCTATGAGGCCAGCATAACACTGGTACCAAACCAAGGACACAAGAAGAAAACTACAGACCAATATTCTTCATGAATATAGATGCAAAAATCCTCAACTGATAAATTGAATTTAACAACAATATATAAATTTTTTAATCATCTATTGTGATAATTATGTAGTTTTTGTCCTTCTATATATATAGACAAAATATAATAATTTTTGTCTATATATAGAAGGACAAATTAACTATAATAATAATATATAATGACAAAAACTATGATTATCACAATAGATGCAGAAAAACTGATGAGATGCAGAAAAACTAATAAAATTCAACATTCCTTCATAACAAAACAATTGTCAATAAATTAGGTATAGAAGAAAAGTATCAGGTTGGTGCAAAAGTAATTGTGGTTTTTGCATTATTGAAATTTGCCATTTGACAATGGAATACATTGTTATAGAAATGTGATTGTTATACATCATTTTAATATGGATTTCTCACTTTTTTTGCTAATGATTTTTTACTTGCTGTTTATTTTATATGTATTTCAGAGTATGGAAATGATGTTAGACAAAAAGCAAATTCAAGCGATTTTCTTATTTGAGTCTAAAATGGGTCAGAAAGCAACAGAGGCAACTCACATCAATAATGCATTTGGCCGAGAAACTGCTAATAAATTTACAATGCAATGGTTGTTCAAGAAGTTTTGCCGAAGAGATGAGAGCCTTGAAGATGAGGAGAATAGTGGCCAGCCATCAGAAGTTGACAACAACCAACAATCATTGAAGTTGGTCCTCTGGCAACTACGTGAGAAGTTGCTGAAGAACTCGACATCCACCATTCTATGGTCACGAGGCATTTGAAGCAAATTGGAAAGGTAAAAAATCTTGATAAGGGGGTGTCTCATCAGCTGACCAAAAATTAGAACAATCATCATTTTCAAGTGTCATCATCCCTTAGTCTACACAGCAACAAACTATTTTTTGATCAGATTGTGACATGTGATGAAAAGTGGATTTAGGGCGGCACCTGTGGCTCAAGGAGTAGGGCGCTGGTCCCATATGCCAGAGGTGGCAGGTTCAAACCCAGCCCCGGCCAAAAACCACAAGAAAAAAAAAAAAGAAGAAGAAAAGTGGATTTAATACAACAACCCGGTGACAACCAGATCAATCAAGAAGAAACTCCAAAGCACTTTCCAAAGCCAAACTTGCACCCAAAAAAGGTCATGCTGTCTGGTGGTGCTGCTGATCTGATCCATTACAGCTTTCTGAATCCCAGTAAAACCATCACGTCTGAGAAGTATGCTCAGCAAATTGATGAGATGCACTGAAAACCACACCACCTGCAGCTGGCACTGGTCAACAGAAAGGGCCCAGTTCTCCACAACAACTCTTAACTGCTTGTCCTACAACCAGTGCTTCAAAAGTTTAATGAATTGGGCTGTAAAGTTTTGCCTCATTGGCCATATTCACCTGCCTCTTACCGACTGACTACCACTTCTTCAAGTATCTTGACAACTTCTTATAGGGAAGACACTTCCACAACTAGTGGGATGCAGAAAATGCTTTCTAAGAGTTCATCAAATCCTGAAGCACAGATTTTTATGCTACAGGAATCAACAAACTTATTTCTCGTATACATTGTGTTGATTGTAATGGTTCCATTTTGATTAATAAAGATATGTTTGAGCCTAGTTGTAATTATTTAAAATTCATGATCCAAAACCACAATTACTTTTGCATCAACCTACATCTCAACATAATAAAGGTCCTATAAACCCACAGCTAATATACTGAATGAGAAAAAGCTGAAAGCTTTTCTTCTAAGAACTGGAATGAGACAAGGATGCCCACTCACCACTCTTACTGAACACTGCAAGTCCTAGATTGAGCTATTAGGTAAGACCGAAAAAAGGGCAACAAAATTAGAAAAGAGGAAGTCAAATCAATCCTGTTTGCAGATGAGAAGAGGCTAAAGATTCCACCAACAATCTCTTAAAGCTGATAAAGAAATTCAGTAAAGTCACAGGATGCAAACAAACATACAAAAATCAGTAGCATTTCTATTTATGCAGAAAAAATTAGCTGAAAAGAAAATCAAGAAGGCATTCTCATTTACGATAGCTATAAAACAAGCAACCTTAGGAATAAATTTAGCCAAGGAGGGGAAAGATCGCTACCAGGAAAATTACAAAGCACTGATGAGAAAAACTGAAGAGGATATAAATAAATAAAAATCATCCCATGGTTACAGATCAGAAGAATTAATACTTTTAAAATGGCAATGTTGGGGCAGTGCCTGTGGCTCAGTGGGTAGGGTACTGGCCCTATATACCGAGGGTGGCAGGTTCGAACCCAGCCCCAGCCAAACTGTAACAAAAAATAGCCAGGCATTGTGGTGGGCACCTGTAGTTCCAGCTACTCGGGAGGCTGAGGCAAGAGACTCACCTAAGCCCAGGAGTTGGAGGTTGCTGTGAGCTGTGTTGCCATGCACTCTATGGAGGGCAATAAAGTGAGACTCTGTCTCTAAAAAAAAAAAAAAAAGTAAATAAATAAAATGGCAATGTTGGCTGGGCATGGTGGCTCATGCCTACATTAATCTACTCACCAAACCAAGAATTACTATCCAAAATATACAAGGAACTCAAACATCTTGACACATAAAATCTGATTTAAAAATGAGAAAACTGGCCTCTGGGAGGCCAAGGCAGGAGGATTACTTGAGGTCAAGAGTGAGATCCCATCTCTATGAAAAATAGAAAAATTAGCCAGGCATGGTAGTACACACCTGTAATCCCAGCTACTCAGAAGGCTGAGACAGGAGGATCACTTGAACCCAGGAGTTTGAGGTTGCAGTGAGCTAGGCTGAGGCCGTGGCTCCTAGCCCAGGTGACAAAGCAAGACTGTGTCTCAAAAAAGAAAAAAACCTGAGGAAAGTATCTGAATGATGTATCTCAAAAGAAGACATAAAAATAGTCACCAATATATGGGAGAAATACTCTCCATTATTAATCATCAGAGAAATGCAAACCAGAACCACAATGAGATACCAGCCATTGGCTATTAGGATGACTATTATCCAAAAGACAAAAAATAACAATTTCTGATGATGATACACAGAGGAGGGAATTATTACACATTGTAGGTGGGAATGTAAACTAGTACAGCTACTATGGAGAATAGTATGATGTTCCCTAAAAAAAAAAAACAAACAAACTACAAATAGAACTACCATATGATCCAGCAATCCCGCTCACAGGCATTTATCCAAAATTAATATATGAAAGAGACAGCTACACCCCCATGTTTATTGTAGCACTATTCACAATAGCTAAGATGGAGTCAGCCTGGGTGTCCAACAACAAATTAATGGATAAAGAAAATGTGGTATAGGGTGATGCCTGTGGCTCAAAGGAGTAGGGCGCCAGCCCCATATGCCGGAGGTGGCGGGTTCAAACCCAGCCCCGGCCAAAAACTGCAAAAAAAAAAAGTGGTATATATACACAATGGAATACTATTTAGCCATTAAAAAGTGAAGTCCTGTCCTTTATGGCAATACAGATGGAACTGGAGGATATAGTGAAATAGGCCAGAAACAAAAAGTTCAAGAGCACATATTCTCACTCATATGTGGAAGCTCAAGAAAGTTGGTCTCATGGAAGCAAAAAGTGGAACAGAGGATACTACAGACTGGGAGGGATATGGGGAGGGAGGGATAAGGAGAGATTTGTTAAAGGATGGAAAATTACAGCTAAAAAGGAGGAATGAATTAAAGTGTTCTAAAGCACTGTAGAAGGACTATAGTTGAGTATATTATATAGTTTTAAATAGAGGGAGGATATTGAGTGTTCCCTATTCAAAGAAATGATACATATTTGAGATAATGGATATGTGAATTACGCTGATCTCATCACTATAAATTATATGTATTGAAAAGTCACTATGATGTTTCATGGATATGTATAATCCTTTTATCTAGGATATCTAATTTATTGGTGTGTAATTGTCATATTATTCCTTTATCTCTGCTCCTATTTTTATTATTTACTATCTTTTGGATAATTGAAACAGAGAAAAGAAAATAGATTCAATGAAACCAAATTTGGGTTTTTGAAAAAAAAATCAACAAAATTGACTAACGTTAGCCAGCCTGGCCAAGAAAAAAAGAGATGACTCAAATTATTAAAATCAGAAATGGAAGCGGGGAAGTAAAACTATCTCTACTAGTAGATGATGTGATTTCATTTATAGAAAATTCTAACAAATCCATGGATCTTACAGAAATAAAAAAGATTATAAGGCTCGGCACCTGTGGCTCAAGGGGCTAAGGCGCCAGCCACATACACCTGAGCTGGCGGGTTCAAATCCAGCCTGGGCCCGCCAAGCATCAATGACGGCTGCAACCAAAAAAAAAATAGCTGGGTGTTGTGGTGGGTGCCTGTAGTCCCAGTTACTTGGGAGGCAGAGGCAGGAGAATCGCTTCAGCCCAGGAGTTGGAGGTTGCTGTGAGCTGTGATGCCACAGCACTCTACTCAGGGTGAGAGCTTGAGGCTCTGTCTCAAAAAAAAAAAAGATTCTAAGAGAATAATATGATAATTATACACCAATAAATTAGATATCCTAGATGAAATGGGACAATTCCCAGAAGTATACAAACTTTCTAAATTGGCTTAAGAGGAAATAGAAAATTTGAATAGATTTATAACAAGTAAAGAGACTGAAGTAGTAATCAAAAACCTTCCAAGAAAGAAAAGCCCAGAACCAGATGATCTTGCTGGTGAAATCTACCAAACATTTAAAGAAAAATTAACACCAATCATTCTTAAATAAAGTCTTTTAAAAATTAGAAGAGGGAGGAACACTTTCTAACTCATTATTTGAGGCCAACATTATCCCATTACCAAAGCTAGACAAAGACATCACAAGAAAATGAAACTACAGACTGATATCCCTTACAAATATAAATGGATAATCTCCAACAAAATATAGCAAACTGAATCCAGTAGCATATTAAAATCCCACCATTTTAATATTAATTACACAAATATTAATGACACAAATATTAATCAATGTAGAACACCATATTCATAGAATAAAGAACAAAACAATATGATCATCTCAGTTGATACAGAAAATACATTTGCCAAAATCCCATCCCCCTTCCTGACAAAAATATTCAACGAACTGGCAATAGAGGGGAACTTTTTCAACAAGATAAAAGGAATCTATGAAAAACAACTAACATTGTTCTTAATGTGAGTGACTGAGTTTTCCCTCTAAGCCCAGAATGAGATAAGGACGCTCACTTTTACCACTTCTATTCAACATTTTACTGGAAATTATAGCCAGAACAGTTAGACAAGAGAAAGAAAATACATCTGAATTAGAAAGAAAGAAGTAAAACTATCTCTGCTAGTAGATGATGTGATCTTATGTATAGAAAACTCTAACAAATCAACAAAAAATCTATTAGAGCTAATAGATATTTCAGGATACAAAATCGACATGTGAAAGTCCTGGGTTTCCTCCATATACTGGAAGTGAAAATTCCAAAAATAAAATTAATAATAGCTTTAAAAAGAATAAAAATGTAGGGAAAAATTTGACCAAAGAGGCACAGATTTGTATAATAAAAGCAAAACAAACAAACAAACAAACAAACAAAAAACCCCCATTATTGAAAGAAGTTAAAGACATGAATAAATGGAAAGACAGCCACATTCCTGGATGGCAGTGCACCACCAAAGTGATCTACAGGTTTAATATAATCCCTGCATGTAGTGGATTGAATAGTGTTTGCACAAATCCACCTAGAACTTTGGAATGTTACCTAATTTGGAAATGAGGTCTTTATAGATGTAATTAGTTAAGATGAGGTCATACTCAATTAGGGTGGCCCCTAATTCCAGTGATAATTGTCTTTATTAGATGACGAAAAAAGACACAGAGGAGAGATAGAGAAGAAGGCCATGTGAAGACAGAGGCGAAGTTAAACCTTGAAAATATGCTAAGCGAAAGAAGTCAGGGTATTCATGCATATGAAATGTCCAGAATAAGCAAATCTATAAATATGGAAAACAGATAAGTGTTTGCCAAGGACTGAGTGAATAAAGGAATGAGGAGTTACTGCTTAATGAATATAATGTTTCTTTTTGGTGTGTAAAGATGTTCTGAAATTAGATGGTCATGACAGTTGCACAATGTTGACAACAGACATACTAAAATCCACTGAACTGTACATTTTTGAATGGTTAAATGGTGAATTTTATGTTATGTGCATTTTACCTCAATTAAAGCAATAGTAAGGTACAGAGAGAAAATAATCCATAACATGAATAGCTGACAATTGGATTGTATCTAAAATATAGAGAGGACTCTTTCAAGTCTGTAAGACAGAGACAATCCAAACGGAAGAGAAAAACAGGAGATCGGAACTAACACTTTACAAAAGTGGATATCAAATGGCCAATATTCACGTAAAAAGGTGTTCCGCGTGGATGGTAATGAAAAAAAATGCAATGGGAATTGAATTTTCTCAGCACCCTATTAGGAATCTATTGAAATGATTAGTTTTCTCTTTTGTCCAGTTGTGATGAATCACAAAAGGAGTTGTGTGATACACCTTACTGATCTTGTTAGTGGGATGCTGTGCCCAAAATTAAGCCATCGTCTTTCATAACTAAACCCACAGTGGTACAATATATTCTGCTTGAATATTCTGGGGCTAGAACTCTGAAACCATGTTTCTCCTTTGCCAGCTGGAGGCTGGTAGACTCTGCCAAGAGAGGGCACCGAAGGACAATTACAAGGCTGGGGGAGGAAGAAACTTGCTCTTTTCCTGTTTTCTGTAAATTTCTTGTCTGCTTCCTGTTCCGCAAATTCCACCCCAGCAAATGCTTCTTCACCCAATGACAGAGGTCCATTCCCAGAGCAGCAGATGAATCTAATTTTTAGTTTTTCCAACATTTAAAAAACCAGGCTCGGGCGGCGCCTGTGGCTCAGTCGGTAAGGCGCCGGCCCCACATACCAAGGGTGGCGGGTTCAAACCCGGCCCCGGCTGAACTGCAACCAAAAAATAGCTGGGCATGGTGGCGGGCTCCTGTCGTCCCAGCTACTCGGGAGGCTGAGGCAAGAGAATCGCTTAAGCCCAGGAGTTGGAAGTTGCTGTGAGCTGTGTGAGGCCATGGCACTCTACCCGAAGGGCATAAAGTGACACTCTGTCTCTACAAAAAAAAAACAAAAAAAAAAACCAGGCTCAAGGTGTCTCTCCAGCTCCAAGAGGTCTCTACAGGGCTCACAGCCACCAGTACCAGTTCAGTGGAATCAAAGTTTAAGCTCCATGAGCTTCTTCTCTAATTTTCTAAAGTTTGACAATTCCAGTCTCTTCTGTTTGCGTCCTCAGTCTTAGAAGGAATAGTTAGTTCCTATAGTTACTTCCATGACCCCTTAAACTTAGTGTTCTCATTTCAGTCCTTTCATTACCTAGTTAATAACGTTAAACTGGTAATGGTTAACAATTCTCTGTTTAAATAATTGGTGTACTTTCTATGCCCTGGTTGGACTATGACAAATCTTATGAGATAAATCACGGGCTATTATTTGGTCCTGATCTGAACCTGGACACCTTTCAAAGTATCAATTAGGGGAATTCCTTGAAGCCTAGAGCCTTTGGGTGAAAGATATGTGGATAGAGGGAGAATACGAAGCAGAGAGGAAGGCTGTTGGACCATAAACAGGAAGTGCATGGACAGCCCACCTATCCTCCTGGGGCTTCAGTTCTCTCATTGGTGAAGTGAGGAGAATCAATCAAATCTATCTCAAATACATTCTCACACTTTTGGCCTGCCATCCTCTGGGTGAAACATTCCACCCTGAAATCTGGAGTGGGTTATGGCCCTGAGTTCCATCTCCTCCACTGTAATGCATGCCTGTGATGGTGAAGGGGGGTTGGCATGTCCAGCAGAGTAGATAATAAAATAGTCTGGGAAATGTCTAGTTAGAGTTCAGCAGCTTAGAGACGAGGATCTGAATAAAACTGGAAGTAATTGACAGTTGCTCCTGCAGATACTCCAAAATATTCTTTAATTGGTAGGTTAGTACTGCCTTGTCATTCAGCCTGATAACTTTCTTCCCTAGACAAAAAACTGCCTGTTTAATTGAAGCATGAAGCTGTTACCTTTTCACTTTTTGCCTTGTATAAACATTACCCCCAACTTTCTAAATAAATAGCCCCAAATGCTGGGCTTGAGATGACGCCTGTTAGCCTCATGAGGGGCTGGTACGGTGTTGTTTCTCATGGGTCAGAACTGTGTATGTGTGTAATTTTTGCAGCCTTTATCTCCCTTTGTCTGCCAGATCCCAGGCAGTTGGGTAAGGTTCCTGTTTAAGGAGGAACCCCTTTCCACTTGCAGCTTGGTTACAGGGTTGCTTCCCCATTCTTCTTGGACTATTGAGTTTATGCAATTTGAACTCCTATGAGAGGATGTGCATCCAGATGTCCTGGCCCAGGGGGTCTTGGCCAGTGCTTACTTTTTGAAATGTTGTAATCAAAGACCTATCTACTCTCCAACATTTGGAATGCCAGCAGTGATATTGTTGTCATCTATTAACATCTATGGATTAATTGCACACTTGCAAGATTTGGATTCTTACATGGGATAAAACCAGTCTGACAGCTGTAATTCTGGTTGATTTTTCTGAGACCTACAAAGAAAAAGAATGCAAATAGTCATATTATATCTGCTAGAGTTTGAAATCATTAAGTATTGAGTCATGAGCTTTATTATAACAAGATGCAAAATTAAAAATGAGAGAAGCAGTGAGAAAAATAATGACAAACATTGCTTCCAACTTAAACTTAACTCTCTGTGCTGCCCAGAAATATTTATGGGTTCCTGTAGTTCTAATTCTCATTCTTCTAATTCAGAGGGAAAATAGCAGCCATCAGATGAACACTCTCTAAACTTTCTGCAGCCTCTCCTGCAAACTTACCTATAGTGCCAGGATTTTTTCCTTCTTTCACACTTTACTTTCTGTCTAAGGTTAGGCTTAAATATCCTATTTTCTTAGCAACCTTAATCTGACATTTATTCTCGGAAGGATTTCTCCTAGCTCTTCTCTTTTATCACATGATGCTCTCTTCTGTCACCTTCCTGTGGCTTCAAAGTTTATGTACAACTTAGATTTCTTCCATGAACTTAAGGCTCAAATATACAACTGTGTTCTAAAGTTCTTTACTTGGTTTTTGCAGACACCACAAAATGAAGATGTTTCATTTTAGTCAACATCTCCCCCTAAAAGTGTCTGCTCTTAAATGGTACATTATCTTACTGAATCCACCTGGATGACCAAGGCAGAAAGAAACACGAGAGTCTTTCTATACTCAGAGCACTCTCTAAATCCTGATATCAAATCCATCATCAAATCCTGCTGGTGTTTTTACCTACAGAGCATCTCTCAAATCTATTATCTCCATTCTCTGCCACTCATGACTTCAAGTCACCATTGTCTCTTGTCTGAACTATTGGAATAGCCTCCTAATTGGTCTTATTGTTTGAATGCTTAAAAAAAAAAAAAAGACTTTGGAGTATAAAAAAATCTCGAAGGTTCACAAGCAAAAATAGACGATGTGTCTATGAATCTCCATAGTTCCATTATTCAGAATTAGCAAGGTGCTTCCCTCTCTGCCTGTCCTTACATTTGCTCCCTTTTAACCCACTCTCTATATTTCCACTCTGCTTTCAATGTGATGTTTCTTAAGCTTCGGTGTTGCCACATCTTTATCCTGTTTAACAGTGTTCGGTGGCTTCCTATTGTCCTGGGGATCATGTCCACATGTCTTGCATGGCCTGGGCCTTTACACTATTCCAACCACATCTCCTACCAAGCCCTTATCGTTATAATTTTCCAGGCTCACTGACCCTTTTTTTATTTCCTTAAGCATGCCGCAACTTCAACCAGCTAATTCAAATCTCATTTTATTTTTTTTATTTTTTATTTTTTTTGTAGAGACAGAGTCTCACTGTCCCGCCCTCAGGTAGAGTGCCGTGGCGTCACACGGCTCACAGCAACCTCTAACTCTTGGGCTTACGCGATTCTCTTGCCTCAGCCTCCCGAGTAGCTGGGACTACAGGCGCCCGCCACAACGCCCGGCTATTTTTTTGTTGCAGTTTGGCCGGGGCTGGGTTTGAACCCGCTACCCTCGGCATATGGGGCCGGCGCCCTACTCACTGAGCCACAGGCGCCGCCCTCAAATCTCATTTTAAATACCTCTTCCTAAAGGAAGTGTCCTCCACGCTGCCAGAGGAGGTTAGATTTACTGTATTAATATTTAATACTTGCTGAATACTTCCCTAAGTATTACCTGATTTAATCTACATAGCACCCATATGAGATTGGTAAAATTATTATCCCTGTTTTGCCAGATAAGGAAATGGAGGCACCAAGCCTCAGAAAAGAGAGTTGCTCTTCACTACACTATGTGGGTTCCCATGAGTAAAGGAAGAATTGAAGAACATATTTTAATATTAAATCTTGTATAATCTTTGGGAATATTTTCCTCCCAGGACAGTCTTTTTTTTTTTTTTTTTGAAGTAGTAGTAGGCTTCTATTTTTAATACCTATTATGCCACAAATTCATAGGGGAAAGGTTCCAGTAGCTCAGGGAGGTGCCTTGCCATTGAACGTGACAAAGCTTTGTATGACTATTATGCCATGAATTCCTGGGGAATAGGTTCCAGCACCTTGAATTACCTAGGGTTTCTTGGTTATTCTGTGTGCTATGCTGTACACCTATTATGCTATGAACTTATGGGGAATAAATAGGTTCCAGCATGGTTGGTTATCCTATGTGCTATGCTATATGCCTATTATGCCATGAATTGAATTCATAGGGAATGGGTTCCAGAAGCTCAGGCTCCTTTCCATTGGTTCTCACAAAGTGGGCTTCTCTGGGTGGCGCAGGCTGGCGCTTCAGTTGAACCCAGGTACCTTTCTCTTTGGCTTCCTTCTCTTTCTGATCATTTTCATTCATGCATTTCAGGAAGCTATCTCAGCTCTTAGAGTGCTTAATATGCTCAATACGAACATTAATCCCCTTGGCCAGAATCTTGCCCTTAACTTGTTTGTTTACAACAATGCCAACAGCATGCTGGGTAACATTGTAGACTCTTCCAGTTTTGTCATGGTTACATTTGTGTGGCATGCCTTTTTGAACAGTACCCATTCCCTTGACGTCTACAATATCACCTTTCTTGTTGTTTCGCGTGTATGTGGCCAAAGGAACAACTCCATGTTTTCTAAAAGGCCTAGAGAACATGTATAGGGCTCCTCTCCTCTTTCCCTTTGTGTTTGTCATTTTGGTGAATTACTGGAAGATGGCGTTTCCAGCCAAAAGGCCCAGGACAGCTTCTGATAGTATAATTTGTATAAGGCATGTGGATAATACAGTCTAAGGACATGTCTTTACTCCTCTTTATTTGCCCAGAGCTTTAAAAGACCCAAGGCTCCTGGGGGCTATGTCCCGGCTTCTCTAATTTGTTCCCTTTAACGATTTCTCACCCTTCTATCAGTGATGGGACTCTCCAGTCTACTCTGGCTTTGGTTCCTAGCACTCTGACCTGAAGCGGATTATCTCCAAACTATGTTTGTAAAATTGCTTTGCTTTACTCTGCCTGAAGGAATCAAGGACCCACAGACATTCTATTCCTTCCAACTGGTTTTGTTCTCAAAGTGTCACAACATACTTGAAAATAAAGACTTACCAGCAATGATACATCTTCCGTAGTTTCTGTGTGCTTAGGATAAATGAAGAACATTTTATTACTTTTAAATGTATATACAGGTTTTTCACATATAAGGTGACTAGAGCTAGAATCCATCAATCCATCCATTTTATTCCCTAATATTACCAAATATTTCTTGAACACATACTATGTGCCAGGAACATTGTTGGTTATAGGGACACAGTAATGAATATGATATGAAGCATTACAGTTTAGGATCTCATATGCTGTATCTTAAAAACAACAACGTCCACAACCTAATTCTTTGGGACCCAAAGAGAAGCTTAACATCCTTAGAAGAGTGAAATTTGCTAATTGCCAATGAGATCTTTTTACATGCCTCTAATTTGTAGGACAAATAACTACATGTAGTACCTAAAGTCATCCAATCAAGGAGGTTTCTTAAAGAAAATGCCATTTTAAAATGTCAGTTTCTCTATAACATTTACTAGCATTACACGGCCGCCGTTAACTACTGGCTTAATATTTCTTCTCCTCATTCATATGGGGCTACAAAAATTATCGTTAGCCACAATCCCACTAGAAACAAAGGATTTGGATATGGAAAATTGTGTTTTGCTGATGTATTTGGATTGATATATTTGGATGCTTATTTATTCAGGGGTTGAGCTCATCACCTTTTTGACATACCTTACCAAACATCAGAAAAAAAATTCATTAAGATTTTATAATTACCTGAAAGAATACTCCCTAGGCAAGGCCCATAGAGACAATAAAATCAATAATAATAGAATTATGTTTCTTTTGTATATCATTCTTTCCTGGGAGGAAAAATAAACAGAAGAAAGTAGATTAAATAAAAATGCAGTGTGTACAGAGTAAGTTGTGGTAAAGCCTGCTCTCTCTGTGACTTAAACTAGATGATTTAATAGTTACTGACTAGTAATTAAGAGACTGCTACTCTTTAGATGTCTCTATGAAAATAGAATGAGTCAGTGGTGGCACCTCGTTATATTTGAGCTAGCTGAAGAAAGTCCTAAGACATTAGGCTGCAAGAGATCTCACAACTTTCATTGGTCTTTTCTAAATTCCAAAGGGTTTTACCCACAGAAAAGAAATGTACAAATGCCACTTTCCAGCCTGAGTTACGGGGCTGGGGCTGCAGGTTGTCAGTAAAAAAGTATTTATGAAAATACTTACCTGGACTTTAAAGAGTTGTATCTGTATGAAGGAAGATGTTATTCTTAGTTACATGGTATTATGAAGTTGATCATTCCAAGAAAGATGATAAGATTGATAGCAGCATAAAATATATGTCCTTTATCAAAAGTATTTGAATATACCATTGATTCAGATCACAGACTGAAGGCTCAGCTGTAAATTTTAGGTTATCTGTGCACTGACCTTGGATTTTTTGCCATAAGGGTTACAAAACTCCTTTGTGTTATTGAATCTATGCTATTAAATTGTCTACGTGCAGAAAAGGAAGTGGATTTGGTTGAAAGTAAGGACAATATCTTACCTTTTGTTTTCATAAAATCACAAATGAATCTCATCTAGATCCTTCATTGGAGACTGTTAACATTATGGTATAGTAGTTTAAGGAGACATGTGGAGCCTCTCCTTATGTTTTCATAAGGGAAAAGGGAAGTTTTCCGGCAGGACATTTTGAGATTCTTGAAACATCACGAATCAGATACCCAGTAATTGTTCCATGACTCTCTAGCTTGTATGTTTATTATTTCAGCCTTCTGTGAATGACGATGTCATCAGATTCTCTTTTGATGATGAAATAACTAGATAGTTGCATTCATAGCAATGCATATGCCAGTAGCTTCTCTTTGTCATTACCAGGGGACTAGATTATGTCCTCTTTTTTAAGCTCCTTTTGTTTGGGGAGTTTTAAAAGCTTTATAATGAATTTTAAATTGAATTACAATTTATGTGAAATATTAATAAAACATAATTTAAGTGCATATTTTGTTGGGTTTGTTATACATGTATATATAAGTGTAACAACCACCTAAATTAAGACACAGAACACTTAGCTAGGTGTCGTGGTGTGCACTGTAGTCCCAGCTACTTGGGAGGCTGAGGCAGGAGAATCCTTTGGACCTAGAGGTTTGAGGTTGCTGTGAGCTATGTTGATGCCACTGCACTTTACCCTTTACCTGGGCCATAGAGTGAGACTGTCTCAACAAAAAATCAAATGCAAAAGCAAAAAAAAAAAAAAAATCAGAACATATCCATGACCCCAGTAATTTTCCTTAAGCCCCTTTTAGTCAATATTCTATCCCCCAGGAAACCACTATACCCCAGATGTTGAAAGTGATCAATAAGGAAAATATTTAAAGCCACTATTATGAAAATATTTAAGAATTTAATAGAAAAATTTATCTAAATGAATGAATGAGGCCAGGCACGGTGGCTCATACCTGTAATCCCAGCACTCTGGGAGGCCAAGGCTGGTAGATTGCTTGAGCTCAGGAGTTTGAGATCAGCATAAGCAAGAGTGAGACCTCCATCTCTACTAAAAACAGAAAAATTAGCGGGGCATTGTGGTGGTCCCTGTAGTTACAACTACTCGGGAGCCTGACACAGGAGGATCACTTGAGCCTAGGAGTTCGAGGTTGCTGTGAGCTATGATGCCACAGCACTCCACCCAGGGATACTGAGTAAGACTCTGTCTAAATAATGATAATAATAATCATGAATGATAGGAATTCTCAGCAAAGCAATGGAAGCTATAAAAACAATGAACATTTTAGAACTTTGGAAGTACCATATTTGGAATAAATATATTATTGGATGGATTTACAAACAGATTGAACTCTGCAGAAGAAGATGTCAGTGAAATGAAAGATAAATCAATATTAAGCATCCCATGTGAAAAATGAAAAAGAGAAGTGATTGATAAAATAAATAAAACCTCAGTGACCTAGGAGACAATATTAATCAATCTAACATGAGTGTAACTAGATTCCCAGAAATAGAGAGAAAATGTAGCAAAAATAAAATTTAAGAAAATTATAGCCAAAAATTTCCAAAATTTGCTTTAAAAGAAAGGTATAAGGTTTACAGATCCAAGAAGTTTAGCAAATCCCAAACATTAAAAATACAAAGAAAAGACTCTACCTAATAAATATTGTGACCTGGTTGTTTCCTCACATTAACCTGAAACAAAAAACAGAAAATTAAAAAAAAAAAAAATGAAGAAAACTATACCTAGGAAATCACAGGGCAAATTGCCATCACCTGGGGAACTTGTAAAACTCCCAATGTCCAGTTTTACCTCATGCCAGTTGAATCAGAATCTCTGAGTTGGGCCCCAGCCATCAATATTAGCTGCCCCAGTGACGTACAGCCAAGTCTGAGAGCCAGTGCTTCATGTCACTACCACCAAGAAAAAGGCATCTATGGGTGTCTTTGGATTTTGGAGGCAATATCTCACACGTGTGGGCATCCAGCTGCCTTCCATTTATCTGATAAATATAAAAGCAGTGAGCTTCCAGTGGGACCCAGGACAAGAGAAAGTTCTTTGACGGGTCCAGGTTATAGGCAAGTCACCTGGCCATGACCCTTATGACCAGCTGTATCTTACATAGTTCAGTGGGTCTGAAGTAGAATGGGATGGTGGATAAAGATTGGAATAAAAATATTACTGGATGGATTTACAAACAGATTGAAGAAGAAAATGTCAGTGAAATGTGAAGATAAATCAATATTAAGCATCCCATGTGAAGAAGGGAAAAGGAGGGAAAGAATTCGAAAAAATAGCCACGACGGAAAACTTACTGCAGAGGATCACTAATTCCAGAGCAAGAGAATGCCCTTTGAGCCGGTAACCATCATTTACCTCTTTTAAATAGCAGTTACTGTTAATATAATTCGCCCCCCTTCTTTCACTATTGACTGTAGTGTGTTGGGGTGTGCACTAAATTTACTATTTATTTAACAGATTGCAGAAGAGACAGATGAGTTAAAAGGCCAAAGGAGAAATGGTGGTTATCTGGAGAAGTAGATTCTAAGCAGGCTGGCCCTATGACCTTATCTGTGGATTCAGCCATCTCCTATTAGGAGAAGGGGCCAGGCTGGAGTAGTTTATAACATTTTGGGTCATGGGAGTATTTTAGATACATGGGAAGAAGTGATTGGCAGCCTGTGAGCCATAGTGGAAAGAGGTCGACACTTCTAGAAGGTGACTCACAACCATATATTGTCCTCTGAGAACTTCCCCATAGCATAATCACCCTCCAGTAAACCTCCAGCTAGGGCACAGCGGCTGAGAGCAGGCGTGAGAGGTGCTGTGCCATTTGGGTGTGCTTTCAATTTAGAGATCTGAAGGAAGAAACCCTGAGAGTGGAGCTAGCTGGAGCTGGGTCATATTAATGGCAGACTTCTGGGAGGAGTTCCTAATTGTCAGCTGTTGAGGCCCCTGAGCTTCCCTGCTTCCCTGGTTCTTGCTCATGGCCTGGCTGCAGTGGTATGCTGGCAAATTTTTAACAACTGACTTCTAAAACAAGAAGAAGAAGAAAAAAAAAAAGAAGCAAAAGAAAAAGAGCCCTCTTTACTAACTCTGGTGTAAATACTCCCATAGTCTGTTCCGGGCTAGTACAATGATGTCATTGAACAGGGAGTGGGGAAGAATTGCCCCTAAGCTCTGACAAGCCAGCTCTGACATGTTACTGCCTGCTTGTCAACTCTGCTTTGTATTCAGTGGAACTCTTCGGTAGTCTCCCAACATACTCCTTTTGTGTTTTAGACAGCTGGGGCTGAGTGGGTGGGGAGCAGGTTCTGCTCCTTGCAATTGAAAAATCTTTAAAGCACCTAATCACCTCTTATCCTGAACAGTTACAGCCCCAATTCACTAAAAGTATGTTCTAATTTTGGCTGATTTTTCACAGGTACACGTTTGAAATATTTATAGCCATTTTCCCTTATATGCAAAATTAATATCCATTTCTACAAATGGGCATAGTCTTCACTAGCTGCAGAAAATGCTTTAAATCTCAGCATTTGCTTAGGATAACAGGGTTATCTTTGAAAATTTCTGCCCTCTGGTGCCCAGGCCAAGGAACTACTTTTGTGTCACTTGTGAATGTTTTTTATTTGGATTTTCTTTATTTTGGATTAATTTGAGGGTACATACGATTATATGCCATTGTTTACATTAATATGGTACAGTCAGAGTTGTAGCTGTGTCCTTCACCTGGGAAGTGTGCCGTATACCTCATCCCCATTAGGGGAGAACTTACGGAGCTCCTTTCCCTCCTTTCTGAATTTAGTTGTGTTTTTTGTCATGTGGGCCTATAGTACATGGGATGCTTGATTTTTCATTCCTGTGATGTCTTACTTAGGAGGATATTCTCCAAATCCTTCCACGTAAATAAGAAAGATACAGAGTCTCGGGCGGTGCCTGTGGCTCAGCGGGTAGGGCGCCGGCCCCATGAAGCTGGAGGTGGTGGGTTCAAACCCGGCCCCGGCCAAACTGCAACAACAACAAAAAAATAGCCGGGCGTTGTGGTGGGTGCCTGTAGTCCCAGCTACTCGGGAGGCTGAGGCAAGAGAACCGCCTAAGCCCAGGAGTTGGAGGTTGCTGTGAGCTGTGTGACGCCACGGCACTCTACCAAGGGCGATAAAGTGAGACTCTGTCTGTACAAAAAAGAAAGAAAGAAAAGAAAGATACAGAGTCTCCATCTTTATATGGCTGAATAGGATTCCATGGTATACGTATACTGTGATAGGAAACGTGACCCTCAGGGCGTACTGCATTAATACCTCCACCCTTGTACGCTTCTTTAGTTTGAGCCTCAGCTCAGCCACATACTAAGTGGGTGGTTTAACCTTTCTGAACCTCACTTCCCTCATTTATAAAATGAGAGTAATAATGGTATACATATACCACAGTTTATTAATCTATCCATTAAAATACCCCAATATTATCTTTGAAGAAATTAAAGAAGTAGTTCTTCATGTTGTATGGAATCAAGAATTCTGAATAGCCAACGCTATTCTACAAAATGGGTGCAAATCTGGAGCTGTGAATGTTAACGGAGGACAAGGTGAGTTAGAGCTCTTGCCACCTGTCAAAGGACAGTTCCCAGGGTACAGGTGGCAGATGTCATGCGTATTGGTTCCCAGTGTTTCTTTCTCAATGAAGCCCAAGAGGACTTTACGCCAGAGTTTCTCAACCTCGGCACTAATGACATTTGAGCTAGATAATGCTTTATTGTGGGTGCTGTGCTGTGCATTGCAGGATGTTTTACAGCATCCCTGGGCTCTACTCATGAATTGCTAATACCCTTTCACCAGTTGTGACAACCAAAAATGCCTCCAGACACTCCATTGTCAAATGTCCCCAGCAGTAAGGAGGAGAGTGATTCCCAGGTTGAGAACCACTCTCTGTGCTGATGGAGCAAATGTATTCCATGTGTTGCTGCCCTTGAAACATCCTTGAACTTAGTAGGTTATGGCATGCTGAGTTGGAACCTAAGCCTGAACCCCAGGATGCAACTCCTGAGTTCTCATTCTATGTACGACAGGAGGAAAAGTTCCAGGTGCCAGATATTAAAACATCTGCTTTTTAATAGACAACACAGTTCACAATCAAAAACTGATTATTTAAAAAAAAAAGGCAATTCTTCTTCTTTTTTTTTTTTTTCTTTTTGAGACCAAGTCTCACTATGTTGCCCTTGGTAGAGGGCCTGGCATCACAGCTCACAGCAACCTCAAATTCCTGGGCTTGAGCGATTCTCTTGCATCAGCCTCCCAAGTAGGGACTATAGGCACTTGTCAAAACGCCCCGCTATTTTTTGGTTGCAGTTGTCATTTTTGTTTAGCAGGCCCAGGCCGGGCTCAAACCTGCCAGCTTCGGTGTACGTGGCTGGCACCCTAGCCTCTGAGTACAGGCACCTATCTAAGAAAAGCAATTCTTCTAAGGCATGATGAGAGTGGATGTTGAGGCCTGTGTGAATTCATTCCTTTAGTCAGTATTTGTTAAGCAGTACCTCTGAGATAGGTGATGTAGCAGGTGCTGGACACAATGCAAAGGCAGATTATGGTCTCACCTTTAAGGAACTAACTATCCTAGAGGGGTTCAATGGGGGATATTTTCCGTTATGAGTAAGAAAAAGCCCAAGAGAGGAAGGCGGAGGCACGGTTGTCCCTTCCACCTACACCGTCCGCCAGCAATAGCTCAGCGCACGCCTACAGTGCTTACATCAGCCTTCCACATACAAAGTAAAGAATGATAACCTAGTCTTTTATTCATTTTTTGCATGGTGCATTTTAACTTATTTAATGCATTTGGGGACAGGTTTGATGCGTAAAAAGTGGAAGACGGTACAGGCCTGGGAACATACCCAGTTGCTGACCTCTCTGATACGAAACGTGACCCTCAGTGCGTACTGTATTAACACCTCCGTCCTTGTGTGCTTCTTTGGTTTGAGCCTCAGCTCAGCCACTTACTAATTGGGTGGTTTAACCTTTCTGAACCTCACTTCCCTTATTTATAAAATGAGAGTAATAATTTACCATGAGGGAATCAAGTCCTGTTATAAATTCAAGGCATTTTACTAGATCAGCCCGGTCTCCTTTAAATTTTATATTATGAATATTCCTACTAGAAATCCAGACTTTCCCCTTGGCCCGATATATTCCCCAGAGTTCAGGATTAATTACTCCCAGATTTGGTTATAGCATTGTTTTCCTCCTCTGCCCTGGAGCCACACCCTGAGCTTCGGGGATAAACCAGTTCTCCTAATGATTCTTCCACTGGCAGTTAATTATCAGTGCATTGTGTTGGAAAGCTCCACGAAAGCATTTGTTACTTAAGAGTTGGAGACTCTCAAGCTTGTCCTCTTTGTGATCATGGACACATTTTCAGAAGAACATGAGAACTTTTCTGAGTCTAAACTTAAAATTCTATCACTGATCATTTTGAACATCTTTAGGAGAAAATGCACACTCCATGAGCAAACCCAAACGTACTGAGAAAATAATTTATTTAATTGTAAATCATGAATTTTATTTTTATAAAACATTTACGAAAACCCAGAAGAGACCTTAAATTTGTCCACTGGGAATGGAAATTTAAGTGAATTCGAAAAAAATCAAGAAATTCCCTCAAAAGCAAACGCCAGCCCTTTTCTTTAAACTTGTCTCATTTCTTTGGTTCAGGACTTAAACCTTTAAATGCTCAACTGCCGATGGAGTCTAAAACCATGTGAGTCATAGAGAAATTCTTAACTGATGTGTAGCTGCTTTTTCAAAGCCCAATCATTCCATTTTTCTTTTCTTTGGTTTGGTTATGTTGAATGTGAGAAATTTTGGCAAGAACTGAAGAGTAGGAGGCACAGTGAAGTGGTAGAGAAAAATACAAGTTTCATTTTCTCAAAGAAGCCCATTGCACTGTACATCAAGCCAGCGCAATGGCTTTTCAGATAAAATGCTTGATGAAAAAAATGACCCAAACTGGAACACGAGCAAAATTTAAAAATTTGTGAATATGTGAATGTTGCCCCTTAACTTCCTTTACATTATCTTGCTTTAAATAATATGTAGGATTTCACAGCTTCTCTTGAATGGTAAGCTGTTATGATTAGACTTCCCGTTGCTACCCCTCATTATAAAATCAATGAACCATTTGGTCAAGTACATCTGATTGTTACACGTCCACAGGGCACATGAACAGGTTACTTGACAGAGGGCTTTTTCTCCAGTCCACTCCCTCACATCAGCCCTCCAAGGTGGGGTATGATGGGCTGAGAAACCCTGAGGTTTAGATGAGCTGAATGGTGGAACTATCTGGTGAAGCCCACGTCCTGGAAACAGAATCCCTTGCAAGCCTTTCCAACCCACTTCAGGCCTTTGCCTTCTCTGACACCATCTATATCTCCTCACCAAGGATCTGAAGACACAAATTGCTGAGTCTGATAGACTGAATACAACTTGGACAAAACAAGAAGTGACTTCCATTCAAGTCCCTGCTCTCTACTGCCTCCCATTCAGCACCTGCATCCATGATGAAAACACCAACCCCAGGCCCTGTGTCCCAGCTGGGTGGCACTGCCCCTCAGAGATCAGCTCTTCTCTTCCACTCTCTACACGATTTCATGGCAAACTTACATTGAAGCTTTGTTTTCATGCCACACTGAGCACCCACTGGCTTCTTTGGGTTCCCTGGAGCTCTAATCATGAACCCCCATGATATCTCCTGGGAATTTCCCCCAATCTTTCACACAAGGAAGCCAAACATCCTGAATGAGGAAAAGACAGGAACTAAAAATGGCCTGAAGCAATCCATTGTTGGAGCCTTTTGAGGCTTGAGTTTTCCTGCTGTAAAGCAACTCTGGGTTGCTTTAGACCCCTCAAAAACAGAAAGAATTGGAAATCAAGGGGACGCTCCCCCCATACCGTATCTTGTTGCCAAACACTTCCCTTAGTGCCTTTTTCTCCAGCATGTTTTATGGCAAATGTAGAGTTTCTGCCTTTTTCTTTTTCTATCATGGGTCCTTTTTGATTCAGCTGATAGTATTTTCCCCAAACCCAGAATAGAGGAGAAATCACTGGGAACTTACATATAATTATCATACATTTCACTCACCCCTATTACAAGGCTCAAAGTTACAAGGAGGAATAGTATGTGTTTGTCATCTTGCTTTTTTGTTAGTATTTTTTATTAAGTTAAAATTAGGTGTTGCTTTTCGGAGACAAATATTGGCACAATTTGAAGTCAGACATTATTTCTAACCAAATTATATTCTTTTGTCTGCCAAGATACCTTGACAATTTTAATATCTGAAGGCAGGCCTATTTGGTAATCCCAGCAGTATTCTGGGGATAAGATTTTAGATGGTTTGTTGACAAGGAAATACTTATTTAGATGGCTTTCATCATGCCAATTAGCTTCTATGTCATTTTTCTTGTCCTGGAGGATTCCCTTAAAGCACTCCTGGGTGATATTGAGAACCCGAATGGGCGTTCCTCCAAAAATAGCCGCGTGGTAATAAAAATCCCCCTGGCCGAACGGGATGTATGCTGCTGACTTCTCACGCCTCTCGTAGGTAAATTCGTTAGGATCTGCCTTGTACCACCAGGCCTGCAGCTGAGCCACTGACTCACCCAAGGTCTCGACCCCAAAATTGTCTTGGAAGACCTGGTCCACGTCCATGCAGAAGAGGAAGTCAACCTCATGCTGGATGTGGGTCAAAATGTGCTCCCCGATGATCTTCATGCGCATCATACTGATGTCCTGCCACCTCTTCTCAGCCTTGATCTCAAATACTTCAAAGGAACGCAGAGGACCCAGCTCTAACAGAGGCATCCTGGAGACATTATTCACCATGATGTAAAATATAACCTTGTGGCCAACCATGAAGAACCTATCAGCAGACGCTATGAACTCCTCCAAGTAATACTCAAGGTACCTGAAACAAAGAAGAAAGGAAACACTTGACTTCTGGGATTCCTGAAGGAGACCCCATGCTATTGTAATCATGCTGTGTGTATTTTAGAGGAGGGAGGGGAATGATTTCTTCTTATCCCAGATGTGAGTTTTCATGTGCAGGGAGATCTGTTAGTTAATGCAGCACTCTGGGCTTCAGTTCACCACTCAGTCCCTCATCTGTGGTGGAGGAGGAATGACTTATCTGACTGTCAATTTTGGAACAGTAGCTGGGCATGCACAGCCCTGTCCCTCCTCTCCTCTTGCTCTTGGATACCAGCAAATCTAGGAGTATGTGTTCTCAACTGCTCTGGGCCTTGCAGGACGCTTAGAGGTACAAGCTCTGTTCCCGCATCCAAAGCCCTATAGTTCTAATGTTGTAGGTGCCTGGGTGCCTAAGTCTTTCTAATTCTGTTGTTCAGTATTTAGGGGGCCCAGGAACCCCAGATATAAGCCATATTCCCTACCAGCTTTAACTGTAATGAAGTTGATATTTATTACCATCTGCCTTACATACCCCTTTGTTTTGTTTATGGCTTGGTTCAGACTTTGGCCAAAGAGGGTGCTAGTTCTTGAGCCTCCCTCAAAAACCCCAACACATCCCCTACTGTTGCTACCACTGGACCAGACATAAGAGTGATATGTGACCCTTGGGTCCACCAGGGATGCATTCAGCCCAAACAGCAGTGTTCTCATATCCCCCTCTGTGATACGGAGAATGGGTTATGGGACACAGCTCTCCTTTCAAGTTACACACTCATCCTGTGAGCCTCCCAATAGCCATCCAAAATACCAATCCATTATTTACACACCATCATTATAAAATCCGGGCAAATCCTATAGTAAACAACCTTTGATTTAACCTTATTTTAACAGTATTTTGTCTTACAAAAAGACTTTTTTAAAACACAAATTTTAGATTCATAGCAAAATTGCACCAAAAGTATAGCAAGTTCACAAATACTTCCTGCCCCCACTCTTGCACTTCCCAGCATTGACGTTCCTGAACCCAGGTGGTACACTGGTTACAACTGATAAACCTACACTGACATGTCACTATTAGCCAAAGTCCATTTTTTACATCAGGGTACGCTCTTGGTGTTGTACATTCTCTGGGTTTCGATAAATGTATAATGGCATAAATCCAGCATTATAGTAGCATACAGGATAGTTCCCATGCCCTAAAAACCCTCTGTGCTCTGCTTATTCAGCCTTCCTTCCCTCACAACCCCTCACAGCCACTGATCTTTCACTGCCTCCATAGTTTTGCATTTTCCAGAATGTCACAGAGTTAGAAGCACACAGTATGCAGCACCTCCAGTCTGGCCTCTTTCACTTAATAATATGCATTTGAGATTTGTCCATGTCTTTTCATGGCTTGGTAGCTCATTTATTTTTAGCACTGAATAATATTCCATTGTACCACAGTTTATTTTTTCATTTACCTGCTGAAGGACATCTTGGCAATTAAGTGTTGGCAATGATGAATAATGCTTCTATAAACATCGAAGTGCAGATTTTTTGTGTGGATGTTTTTAACTAATTTAACCAAGGGGCATGGTTGTTGGATCACATGGTGAGAATATGCTTAGTTTTGTAAGAAGCTGCCAAATTGTCTTCCAGAGTGGCTGTTACCATTGTGCCTGCCCACCAGCAATGGATGAGAGTTCCTGTTGCTCCATGTTCTCGTCAGCATTTGAGGTTGTCAGTGTTCTGAATCTTAGCCATTCTAATAGGTGCATAGTAGTATTTTAACTATTTATCTATTCATTTAAAAGCCATTATAATGATGTCTTCTGCAAGTCCAAATTACAGTCTGTCTTATAAAGCCATGCTATGGAGATTACATAAAAAATAAAAAGAAATCAGATGGCTTAATACAATGCATCCAAACTTAAAACTCATGGGCAGTGACTATGGACTAAATTTAATTATTGACCACACTACTGGTCAATCATGATGTTTTGTAAGAATGACTGGTACTTCTCATCACTTTTTGTTAATGTTTGGATCTCTTTTCTTTGCTAACAGAATAAAATGCGCTTTTAATATTGGCAACTGGAAACCCAAGTGTTTGCAGTAATGATTCTTTAAAAGGAGGGAAAATATCTGAACAATACAAATTTGATATGGCTGTGGCTGATAATACTCTGGAACTTTAAGAAAAGTCTATTGTGCTCTGAATCTAGAAAAACAATACTAGGGTGTGTGGAGTTGCAGAGGAGAGTCATTGTGAGGTTTAACATTGTTCAGAGATTAAAGCACAGTAGTTGGCTCCATGCGTTGTTGCTTGAAAACAACCCAGACATCACACCTCCTAAGTCCAAATCCACTTGTAGGGATTTATTGCTGCTGAGTATAAACAGTCCTCTCTTGCCTCAGAGCTGAGAGCACAGAGCTTTCACCAGGATGTCCAATTTATAGTTTAGTTCTGCAGAGCTGCAGTTGGATGGTTGAAGCCATTGTGGGCAGTGGGCAACACCCTGCTCTTTTTGGAAACACCAGGATCAAATCAATCTGCAACGTGGCTGGCTTATCCCTTTTGTACCAAAGGATTATGTGAGCCAGGCATTGGCTCCCAACCCATACAGTGCAGATTCTTCTAGTAAAAAAATGTAAAAACTCCACTGTTACCCTTCTCTATTAGAGGTGCCACGGAGGCCCCTGGAATCAGCACATTCAGTGATGTTGGAACACGACTGGTATTGTTAACGACAGCATCAGTGATGACTCCTGGGCTCTGGGCTGGGACAGGGTATCTTTGGAGACTATCAGATCTTCGCGGAGCTCTCTTTTAGGTCCTACCTTGACAAAGTCCAAGCTCAACTCTCTTTGTATAAGGCAAAGGGATCAACTTTCCATGAGGCTTTTTCAAAAGAGATATAAGTGGAAAGGCCCAAAAGACAGGACAAAAACAAAACAAAACAATTTTTCTGTTTTGTTTTGGGGAAAAACAAACTGGAAAATGTTCCATAAAAGCAAAAATCGGTTCTATTTAACAACTACTATTACAGCTAGGACTTTCAAGTAAGAATGACTATAGTGGTTTTCTTCCATCATATGTTCCGAAAAGGGAGATGGAAACTGAAACTAGAAACCTATGCAACCTTTGGAAGAGGAAGTCCTGACCAGCTAAATCTCCCAGGGCCAAATCCTCCAGAAGGATGAGGTAGAAATGACCCAAAGAATCCATGGAAGATTGCTCATCTGTGTTCCAACATGGAAAATCACTGTGCTTAGGTCACTTTGTACAAGGTACATAGATTTTGCAATAAATCACTTTGTCCTTGGAGTGTAGTAGAAAGAATGATGCCTCCTGGGGTGTCTAGAAGTTGGCACTTGTGGAATTTCCAAAGGGAGCCATGGAGATCAGGAAGGCAGTGGTTGTGGATTTCCTGCTGACTCTGGCTTCTGGGTGTAGTGGGCATTTTTGCCTGCAGTGCAAGACCATCACTTTGAGGCAGGAATGGGTCCCCTCATCTACTACTGTTTTGCTCCCAGGCTTTTGGGGCATCAGCAGAAAGGAGACCGAAACCATCCTTCTTAAACAGTAGCCTATCTAATAACTCAGACAAGTCATGGACAGCCTTGCTGAGTCCAGGGGTTCCCTCACAAACATTTTGCAGTGGAACAGGAAAAAGTCAACGACAGTTTTATCAGTGACACCTACTTTCCGATAGCAAAAACGGTCAACCCCACGGTAATTTTCTGCCTGGCATAATAATTTTCTAAGATGGCGCTGTTGTAAGTGCCTTCCCACACAACCGGTGCCTTCCAGCTGGTCACTGTCACCACCTCCGGGCGTTTCCTGGTGATAAAATATAAAGCCCTCTGTTAGAACAGCTTTGTTAAGGCAGGGCAGAGATTGTTTAAGAAAAAACAGGTCAGCTGTAATCTGTAATCACTGTCCTGGAATCCTAACTGTAGCTTAACCCCATGCACTTGGCTGGGAGATGTGCATTTGCAGGTGCAGCATCTTCTGGGTGAGGGACAGGAGGCTTCCATGCAGGTGCCTCTGAGGGCTGTCTTGGGGGGCCCTGATGGGGATTTTTTTTTTTTTTTAATGAAACAGTCTTGCTCTGTTGCGTGGGCTAGAGCAGTGACATCCTCATAGCTCATCACAACCTGAAACTTCTGTTCAAGTGATCCTCTTGCCTCAGCCTCCCAAGTAGCTGGGAGTACAGGTCCATAAAACCATACTCAGCTAATAAATAGATTATATATTGCATTTTTAAAGAGACAGGGTCTCACTATCCTCCCATCTTGGCCTCCCAAATTGCTGGGATTACAGGCATGAGCCACTGTGCCCAGCCCCTGGGAATCTTACCTATACTCTCATACCCTCTTTTCCTCTCCTCCTGCTTTCTTGGTTCTCCTCCTACTTCTATATCCCTTTCCTTATCTCCCCAGCCCCATCCTAAGCTGCCAGCAGCATCTTTGGGTATTTTATCCCTGTGGGTGCCATCTGAGCCCAAGAAAACTTGATACAAGGGGATGAGAGAGTGATACTAGGCTAAAAGAGAAAAAAAATTTTTCAGTTTTCCTTTTGCCAGAAAGGAATATCTGAGTAGGAACCTGATTGTTGGCCAAAAAGGGCCCCTGACTAATTGGATCCTGGTGTTACCACCCATTTTACGAACAAGGATACAAAGGCTACCAGAAGGAAAAGGACCTGATAGAGGCCCAAGAAGGTCAAGGCTGCAACACAGGGCTGTGGCAAAAACCTTGTCCCCAGAACATGTTGCTCTTTCCTAGGAACACAAAAGGGTGGGGGTAGGGTAGGTTTTCTACACTCGGTGAACTTTAAAGGGACTTGGCCAGGCCAACACAAACACAGGAAGTGACATAGAACCAAGGACACAGCATAAAACCAACCCTGTGATGTGGGGTGCTCCAGGCGGCTGGAGTGATGGACTCTCAGCTCCAACCCCCATTTGCTTGAGAAGTGGCCACATTTCCCCCACTGGGAAGTGGAGACTGGCCCATGGTTGTTTAGATCCAAACTCCACTATGGGCCCAGCACCCTGCATGGCGTATTCTTACATTCCACTGGGGGAGCACCTCACTCAACTCTGTCCTAATCAGTGACTTCCTCCTGGCTGTGAAGCTGTGACCCTGGTGAGGCCATGGGGGCAGGGTTATCAGATATCTCAGCCAATGAGAACTTCCCTGGCCCTTACATAGTTGGCAGAGGGCTGGGTTTTCCTAGAACTGCCTCTACTCATCAGCAAAGCTAGGTGATGGGCATGTTTGGATCATCCCCAGCAGGGAATAGGAGTCTCAGGAGACTCTCCTCATGCCTCTTGTCCCTTGTCACCAAACTCTGCACCCTGTAGTTCTTGAGCTGACTCTGCCCTCCCCTCCCCGCCCTGGGGCGCTGCTTCTGGCCTGCTTCCTAGTGAATCCGCACAAGTGGAATCAGCCCCAGGTTGGTCCAGATGGCAGAGTGGAGAAACATGCTCGGGCTGCTCTCAAGGCCTGCCCTATCTTGTCTGGAGTCTCAAGCTCAGACCTGACTCTGCCCCCAGCGCTCCAGGTGTGTGTGGTGCATGGAGAATATGGCTGTCATCAGTTTCCTTCCAACACGAAGGAAGCTGCCATCTGTGCCAGGCACCGGGGTACACGCTTCTCATTTCCTTGCAACAACCCTGAGATGTATCATGTCCATTGTCGAGGCAACAGAACCAAGGCTCAGAGAAGCTCATTCATTAATTTGTCCACACAGCTAGCTGCTGCTAAGGACAAAGCAATGAGCACTTGCTATGGGGCCAGGCACTGTGTGAAGGGCTTGCGCTCCGAGGAAGGTACTATACTGATTCCTCTTTTTGGCAATGAAGAAACTGTAGCACAGAGACGTTAAGTAACTTGCCTGAGGTCACACAGCTAATAAGGGCTAAAGCTGGGATCTGAATCCAAATAGTCTGACTCTGGAGTATGCACTCTGAGCTGCCACCTATATTGCTCCTATATAGACACTTACTTGCTATGCTAATGAAGTGGGGGTTAAAAACCCAGGTTTTTCCTGATCTAAAGGTAACAGTATTTCCATTCAACTTAGCTGCTTTGGCATTTTCATCAGTGCAGACTGAGAAATGATGAAGATTTTTGTTGTTTTTAGAAGCTTACATGATATTTTTAATTTTATAAACCCCCAGCTCTGTTGAATAGCAGAATTTTAAACCAAAAATAACCTCATAAACACACCCACACCCAGAGCTTATACTTCAATAAGCAAACTTTCTAAGCTTAAACTATCTCATGTAAATGATCTCACCCCATCCACAGCAGTTTTAGTTTTCACCTGTCAAGGTTCTTTCATATAGTACAAGAGAACCTCCATAGTTGAGGTTCTCTCCGCATTGACCACCTCCTTAAGCTGACCTAATTTTCACAGACTGGACGTACACCACATGTAGCTGTCGGTACATGTTGGCCACCTCCGTATTTTGACCAGTTTGTTACAGTCCCTTGGGTGGTCAACTTACAGAGGTTCTGCTGTAGTTCTAACCCAGCCCACTATCTAAGGCTTGCAGCTACGCACCAGCTGGACATTTGGTCCACTTACTATGCACCAGAGGCTACGTACCTGACTTCCACTCTCTCATTGAATCTTTGCAACCCTTCTTTGAAGTGGGTGCTGTCATCACCCCACTTTACAAATATAGCAGGTGGGAGGAAAGACGAAGGAAATGAAGTCTTTTGCCATTTCGTTTACACAAAGGGCCAGATTAGGGTATTCAGTCCTTCCACCAGTCTTTCCCCTAGGTCCCTGCTCTGTACTGGGTTGTCTTGCTAAGCACTGACATCAGAGAAATGACACCCTGTCCTGCCCCTTGGGAATCTCACAGTCCCAACAGGTGGTCAGCCTGCTACACGCTCCTCTACTGCAAGAACACTCAGTCCACGTCTTCTAGAAAGAGGGAGTTGGAAAACTGGTGTTCAGTTTGGTTACTTGATGGGAAAGATTCCTTTGAGCAGGAAGAAAGCATAGCAATATTAAAAATTAATGTTTAATTAAAAATTAAAATGTTCTATTTACCAGCTGTTAATTATTCAATTCCACTGACAGTTCCAACATGTTGGTGCCCCTGGCCAAGAAGACAGACAATAGCCTGAAAACACAGGTAGAGGGGAGGAGATGGAGGGAGACGGAGGGAGGGAGGCTGAGACTGAGGTAAGTTTCCTGGATGAACCTCTGCGTCAAGGAGTCTTTGTTGCCCTCTCCCCCCTCTCCCCTCCTCTCTCTCTGTCTCTCGGTCTCTCCCTCTCTCTCTCCATCTCTCCCCGCCCCCCTTTCCTCTCGCTCTCTTTTCTCCCTTCTCTCTTCTCTCCTCCTTGGTGCTGCTCTGCAGCATCCCTCCCTCGCCAATAAAAACCTTTCGTACAAAAAAAAAGGAGTCTTTGTCATGAAAATCCATAAAACTCCCCCCAAAAGAGGGGTGATAGAGCAGCCCACACATGAGCAAAAGTTAGTCTTTGACCATGTCAACTGCCAGAGAGACCCAAGATCACAAAGGTGGGGCTCTAAAAGGAGAAAAAAATGCCAGGAAAGAGCTGCTCAGATGCCTGCCTTCTACACAGGGCAACCAACCGCAGGATGCCAACATTCACACTTCCTCCAGTGCAGGCCAAACACTTCTGGAAAAATAAAAGGGCCTCCATAACCAAAGCACACACCTCTCTAGGTTATTGGCAGCTTTTAAATTTTATGTATTTATTTATGGGTACATTGTGGTACCCAAAGGCTAGTTAGCGGAAGTAGTAAAGTTCTGTGAATCATGCAGTAGGTTAAAGAAAAAGATGTGACATTCATACAGCTCACTGCCTGAGCTCCTTCTAAGCGGCAGCATGTATGACCAGGATCCAGGGAAGAGCTGATGGTGACAGGAACAGGGATGGGGCTGCAGAGTGGAGAGAAGAGCATGATGTGGGAGGGATTTCAGAGGAGGAATTGGCCCAACATAACTAATGAATTAGATTGTAAAGGAGACAACAGAATAGGTCTCCTGGACTCGGGTTTGAGCCACTTACCAAAGTGGGAAATGAGAAGAATAAGGACGAGGTGTCCAGGCACAGTATCTCATGACTGTAATCGCAACACTTTGGGAGGCTGAGGCGGGAGGATCACTTGAACCAGGGAGTTTGAGACCCTACTTCTAAAAAAATAAAAATAAAAATAGCCAGGCATGGTGGTACATGCCTGTAGTCTCAGCAGCTCAAGAGGCTGAGGCGGGAGGATCACTTCAGCCCAGGAGTTTGAGGCTGCAGCGAGCCATGATTGTGACATTACATGCCAGCATGGGTGACAAAGACAAAGACTCTGTCTTACAAACAAAAAAGAATAAGGGTGTGTGGGATTGAGAAATCTATATGGGTCCCGTGAGACATGCAGAGATGTTAGATGTGCAGGCAGAGCCAAGTCAGGGCTCAGAAGAAACATCTGGGCTAAAGATATATACGTAGGAGACTCATTCTCTCACCAGTGGTATCTAATGTCATGAAAATGGATGAGAGCACATTGGGAAGGGGGTGTAAAAAGAAAAGAGAAGAGGCTGCTGGACTTAGCACCCAGAAACTCTAGTCCCTGATGGCTGGGAAGAGGGAACGACCTCCTTCAAGGAGACTGAGAAAGAGAATGGAGAAGTAGGAGGAAAATGAGGATGTGCTGTCGGGGAGAGGAGGGGCTCTCGATGCAGACGATCTCTTCATTTGTGAACAATATAGTGTCACAACATGTGTGCACAATATATTGCCATGTTTTAGGTAATTTGTAGAAAAGGATACATTATAGAAAATACGTTTTATTTGTTCATTATTTCCTCCAATCATTCATTTCTGCAAGAAATAGACTTTGGTGCCCTGAGAAGACTTAAATGTGGTGCTGCTTCAAACCAATAGTCTTTAAAAATCTGCTCGCCGTTCATTTGGAGGTGACGCCATGCGTGGGGAAGGCTGAAGAGAGCGAGAGCTGACAGCCGTGGTCTGTCCCTCTTCACCTCCAGGAATTCATCCCTGGCCCTGCCTTCCAGCCCCACTCGGCAAAGCACAAGTGTCACAGTAAGACTGCCCCACTCTCCTGAGAAGGCAGTAGGTGACCATCTCCGGCTCATGTAGCCTGCCCCTTGGGGATCTCATAACTCTAGGAATACTCTTCCTGCGTCTTTTGAGACCAGCTCCTAAACGCTGCTGTCAGACAGTTCTACGCTGGGTGTCCTCACCCAGGCCCTCACATCCTGCTTCTACCTATATTCTGATAAGTCTCATTCCACAATCCCAAAATACACCTCTGCCATGCTCATGGGCACCCTGTGACACTCTGCCCAGATGACCCATAGGCAGCTGAATCCATACGTACATTCTTCACCTCCTCCGAGGTCTGTGCCTGCACCTCAAGTCCCTTTCCTGATTACAGTCTCTCAGGCCTCGTAGTCAGCCTGGACAGTGCCCATGTCCTCACTCTCCAATCACATCCCTCCAGTTGCCTGGATCACTCACGCCTCCTTAACAATCTTGGCAAAAATTAGTTTTCCCTCTACTGCCCTTATGAGATCGTGAACTTCCCAAATCTAACCATATTGATGAACGTCTCCTGTGCCTAACACAATGCCTAACAGTGGCTTTTGACCATAATGCATAGTGAGAAATACATTTTCCATCACAACCAAATTATAAGCATATACACAAAACAAAAATTCCACTAAACAATACTTACTCTTACTTCATGGGATACCCTGTGATAGTCTATTCTATGTCAATGGTTTTTAAAAAGCTTGTTTGAATCCCTTAAGCTAGTTTCTGAATACATGAATGGCTAGTGACTTGCAGTTTGAGAAACAGCAGCTAACACATCATAAGTTTCAATAAACATTTGTTGTATACAGTACACTTGCTTAATGAATGAATTCATGGGCCCCATGAGAGTTTAATTATCATTCTCATTTTATAGTTAACTGAACTGCAGGGAGAATTTTTTTGCTATGACTCCAGATCCTTTCTACAATACTCTGTAGTCCATTTAGACTCCTTCTAGCCCTGATATTTTGTGGATCATCTTCTACCATTGGCCAATTGCTGTCAGAATCACTGTGTTGCCCGATCTATTTGATTCCAAATATCCAGATGTCAGTTTCTCATCTAAAGTTTATTGTTAAAGATCTAATGTACTAAAACTCCTTCTCCCACATCAGGTATGTTCTCAGTGGCGCTACTGTCTACACTGCCTCTGCCACCTCCTGCTAAATGACGGATTTACTGCACAGGGAGCCACACTGCTGTTCTTACTCAGGAGTAAACCAGTCCCATAGCTGAAGCTCTTCTCTGTCATCTTTCTCTCTTTGTTTCTTTTCTCTTCCTTTTTCTTTGTCTATGTCTTCTTCCTCTTCTTGGTAAATGTGGGTCCTAGTACAAAGAGAAAGCCAGCTGGGTAAGACAAGGAAGGCAGTCTCTGGTGGTGAAGAGCTCATGAAAAGGTGTTCTGAGGCAGATCACACCCACATGCACAAAGTCACAGGCTGGAGACAAGCTCCAGACACTAAATGTTATTCAAAAAGGCACACTTTTGATAAAAAGGTACAGTAGCCCCTTAGGGATCTTCTCACCCTTCCAAGTCAGTGCATTTAGCAATTTCATGACTCAGTAGTCTTTAGGTTATTTCAGGGGGGTGAGGGAGACTTGACACCATGTTAGTTTACGATTGTCTTTCTTGCGATCTAAACTTTAGCTCAAGCCTCAGGCCCAAGTTAACTGGAAAACAAAACAAAACTTAAATATCCTAGTGCCATCCACAAAACAGATTCATATATTATTTCAATAAGCAAGAAAGATGAGTGACTGAGAGGTCATGAACATGGAACCACTTTATGAGGACTCTCCACGAGCAAACACAGACCGCTGTCCGATTACCCATTGTTAAACCAGCTGGGAAACCACCAACCCATCGGAGCTCTGCCGTCACCAACTTCAGGGTTCCTAAGAAATGAAAAAGATCACAAACATTTTTAGAAAATGAGGCCATCTTCGAACTCTTTTAGAGATCATTTAAAACTAAAACAAAGTTTTAAACTGCCAATTCATAAAACAGAAGTGAAGTACTGTAGCTGAAAGGACAGATCTGAAGCTCCGTGGTCTCCCCTCCCTCGGACAGCCACCGGACCTCAGCTCATACTGGAGCCTGAGCTGGGGGATGAGGGGGGAAGAGGGTGAGTGAGACTTGACGGGGTTAATAACTAAATCCAACTCCTGGATCTGCCACTTATTATTTGTGTGACAGTGATAGGACATTTTCCCTGTCTGGATTTTCACTTTATCCCCTGAAAAATGTAGCTAATCATAGTAAACCTACCAGGAAAGTACTTTTGAACACTGAATGAAACAGTATACATAAAACAGTTTTGTAATTTGGAAATTACTATAACAAGTTATAGTTTTAATGAAAAACCAGTGCACACTTCCAAGAATCATCTCTTTTGCTAAGTAGCAGAACTCGGGTTGCTAATAAAGGTCAGCCTGAGAAAAATTCAAGTTGTCCACAGGTCAGCAGTAACAGCCTCAGAAATCTGAGGGTCACTGAACAAGAAGTTCAGAAAACGGATTTGGAGCAAGATGGTGGCCGAGTAATAGCTTCTGTGCAACTGGGCAGGGTGAGATTGGGGAGAGAAGACTCCAGATACTCTGGCTTGTGGGTTTTGCCCAGAAACATCCCTCTGGAGATGCAGGGAGACAGTGAGAGACTTCTGGACACCAGGAGGAGGACAAAAGCAGTGGAGAAGTGGTAAGTGGTTGCATTTGTTTGGTCCGCAGCTGTACCTACAACAGCAGTGAGATTGCAGACAGGGAAGGCCTTCCCTGTGGGTTGTTTTATTTTTTTGGACTTGGGCACTCAGTTGAATTACCTTGGGAGAACTTCGGTGAGATGATTCTGGGTGCCTTTTTTTTTTTTTTTTTTGAGACAGAGTCTTACTATGTTGCCCCTCAGTAAGGTGCTGTAGCGTACAGCTCACAGCAACCTCCAACTCTTGGGCTTAAGTGATTCTCTTGCTTCAGCCTCCCAAGTTGCTGGGACTACAGGCACCCACCATAATGCCTGGCTCTTTTTTGTTGCAGTTGTCATTGTTATTTTAGCAGGCCCAGGCCAGGTTTGAGCCCGCCAACCTCGGTATATGTGGCTGGTACCATAACCACTGAGCTACAGGCAGCAAACCCAAGATTGCAGGTGACTTTAAGTGTTGTCCAGGGCCCAAGACTGAGCTGCTGGGCTGGAATGGAGCTATCATTGTTTGGCTGTGGGCCATGCACAGCCATTGTGGGAAAGCTGCCCTATAAGCTCTGCCCTTAGGGTCTCAGAGTGAGGCCCCGGCTGAAAGACCTTGGGCAAGTGATCTAGTGACTTTGAACAGTGCCGAAGGCTGGGACTGAGACTGAGGGGAAGAGTGGAACTTTCAATGTTTGGCAGTAGGAGAGCTGCCTTGCAGCCTCAGCCCTCAGGGGCATAGACAGAGACTGGTTTTGGCACACCTGATAAGCAGGCGGTTGCCTGCTCTCTCTTTCAGGAGAGATCTCAGCAACACATGCTTTCCCAGGAAAGTCTCTGCTTAGCCAAGATTAATGGTTCAAAATGTCTTTTAAACGGGCTGAAGAGAGAATCAGGATCTCAGCCCTGTGGGGTTTGAGGGCAAAGAAGTCAGCAGAGGCCTCCAGTCTCCATCTCATAAAGCTGTATCAGCATTGTGATAAGCACCTCATACTCCAGATCACCTGTTGCCCAGACAATATTCAATAAGATATATACACTGCTTTGTTTTTGGATTTTTTTCTTGTCCTTTTTTTTATTATTTCAACTTTCCCCCCTAGATTTTTCATTTTTTTCATTCTTCATTTTTCTAGTGTAAATATAATTTTCCATTGTTGCCTTCTTTAATAATAAGAACTTCATTTTTGCCAGTGTTTCTGCCCATTATGTGGTTCCCCCCCCCAATTTTATCCTGTAAAGTTTTCTGCTTGTTTGTTTTGGTTTGATTTATAGTATTTTTGTTTTACCTCTCTATTTGGTAGAGGTGGAATACCGTGTCTTCTCAGGCTGGCAAAGAGCTGCTGACCTCAAGGGAACCACCCTACCCAGCACCCCTGGGGCGGGGGGGGTTAAGTTGTGGGTCAAAGTACCCTACTATATACCTTTATTACTCCTGTCTCTCTCCCTCTTTCTGTGCCTTTCTTCTGTTTGTCAATATTCCCTTTTACTCACTCCCTCTCCTCTCTCTTTTTTCTTTTTTTAAATCTTTTTACCCTTCTTGTTCTTCAATCTTCTCGTCCTTTTAGTTCTATACCAAAAGGACGCATCAAAACCTTAGGTCAGAGGCATTATAACTTAAAGACCAAGAGGAAGTGAAAGGAAAATTAGGGCAAGCAAACAGATGAAAGAAAACACTCATGAAAAAGAAACAGCAGAAAAATTCTGGCAACATGAAAAACCAGTCCAGAGAAACTTCCCCATGGGAAGTTTCTGCAGAGGATTCCACCTATAGAGAAATGTTAGAAATGTTAGAAGGGGGATTTAAAATACAGGTGATGAAACAATGAAGGAAACTGCTGAGAAAGTGGAAAATAATCAAAAGGAAATCCAAAAGCAGAATCAAATAACAGGTGAACAAACAATATGAAGAATATGGAAAGGATATGGCAGAGCTGAAGGAACTGAAGCAGTCAATTAAGGAACTTAAAGATGCAGTAGGAAGTATCAATAACAGATTAGACCATGCAGAAGAAAGAATCTCAGAGGTAGAGGACAAAGCTCTTGAGATAACTCAGATAGTTAAAGAGGTAGAAAAAAAAGGGAGAGAAAGCAGAACATTCACTGACAGAATTATGGGACTTCATGAAGCATTCAAACATAAGAGTTATAGGAAGGAAAGAAGGAAGGAAAGAAGAATGCCCAGAGGAATGGAAGCCATACTAGAGAATATTATGAATGAAAACTTCCCAAACATCACCAAAGATTCTGACACACTCCTTTCAGAGGGATATTGGACCTCAGGTTGCCTCAACTCAAATAGAGCTTCTCCAAGACACATTGTGATAAATCTGAACAAAGTCAAGACAAAAGAAAAGATTCTGCAAGCTGCCAGGAGTAAGTGCCAATTGACCTACAGGGGCAAATCAATCAGGGTGACTGTAGACTTCTCTAATGAAACTTTTCAAGCCAGAAGAAATGGTCATCTACCTTTAATCTACTTAAGCAAAACAATTTCCAGCCCGGAATTCTATATCCTGCTAAGCTAAGCTTTAAAATAGACAGAGAAATCAAATCTTTTGCTGATATGCAAACACTGAGGAAATTTACCACAAGACCAGCTCTACAGGAAATACTTCAACCTGTTCTACACGCTGACCATCACAATGGACCACCAGCAAAGTAAGCACACAGAAATTAAAGGATAGAACCTAGATTCCACAATGATGCAAAAGATAAAACTAAGCAATGAACTTCCAGAAAATAAGATGCCTAGAACACTACCACACTTATCAATTATCTCAATAAATGTTAATGGCTTGAATTCCCTACTGAAGAGGCATAGACTGGCTGATTAGATTAAAAACTCAAGCCATCCATTTGCTGTCTGCAGGAAACACAACTAGCTTCAAAAGATAAATAAAACTCAGAGTTAAGAGTTGGAAGACAATTTTTCAGGCAAACAGAATTCAGAAGAAAAGAGGGGTTGCAATCTTATTTCCAGATACAAGTGGATTTAAAGCAACTAAGTCAAAAATACAAAGATGGACACTTCACATTGGTCAAGGGAAAAATACAACAAGAAGACATTTCAATTCTAAATATTTATGCCCCCAACTTAAATGCTCCCAAATTCTTGAAACAGACCTTACTCAGTCTGAGCAATATGATAAGCCATAACACCATAATAACAGGGGAATTTAATACTCCTCTTACAGAGCTGGATAGATCCTCTAAACAGAAATTAAACAAGGATATAAGGGACTTAAACGAGACCCTAGAACAACTGTGCTTGATAGACGTGTATAGAATGCTCCATCCCAAAGCCAGAGAATATACATTCTTCTCATCGCCCCATGGAACATTCTCCAAAATTGATCATATCCTAGGACACAAAACAAACCTCACCAGAATCAAAAGATTTGAAATTTTACCTTGTATCTTCTCAGACCACAAGGCATTAAAGATAGAACTCCAACTCCAACAAAAATGTTCAACCCCACACAAAGGCATGGAAATTAAACAACCTTATGCTGAATGACAGTTGGGTGCAGGAAGAAATAAAAGACGAAATCATTAACTTCCTTGAGCATAACAACAATGAATACACAAGTTACCAAAACCTGTGTGATACAGCAAAAGCAGTCCTGAGGGGCAAATTTATTGCTTTAGATGCCAACATACAAAAAACGGAAAGAGAATGCATCAACAAACTCCCAAGCCATCTATGGAATTGGAAAAGAAGAACAATCTAAGCCTAAACCCAGCAGAAGAAAAGAAATATCTAAAATTAAATCAGAGATTAATGAAATTGAAAACAAAAGAATCATTCAGAAAAATAACGAAACAAAAAGTTGGGTTTTTTTGAAAAAATAAATAAAATCAATAAACCTGTGGCCAGATTAACTAGAAACAGAAAAGTAAAATCTCTAATAACCTCAATCAGAAATCATAAAGAAAAAATAACAACAGATGACACAGAAATACAAGAGATCATCTCTGAGTAGTACTAGAAACTCTACGTCCTGAAATTTGACAATGTGGAGGAAAGGGATCAATACCTGGAATCACACTCTCTCCCTAGACTTAACAAAGAAGAAATAGATCTCTTGAACAGAATGATTTCAAGAACTGAGATAGAAGAAACAATAAGAAAATCTCACAACAACAACAAAAAAAGCCCTGGTCCAGATGGCTTCACACCAGAATTCTATCAAACCTTGAAAGAAGAGCTTATATCCACACTGCAGAAATTATTCCAAAAAATTGAGAAGGAAGAAATCTTTCTTAACCTGTTCTATGAAGCAAACATTACCCTGATATCAAAACCAGGAAACGACCCAACTAACAAGGAGAATTTCAGACAAATTTCACTCATGAATATAGTTAGAAAAATTCTCAATAAAATTATAGCTTATAGCTACATGTTTAAAAAAATCACTCATTATAATCATGTAGGTTTCATCCCAGGGATGCAAGTCTGGTTTAACATACGCAAGTCCATAAATATTATTCACTATATCAACAGAAGCAAACATAAAGACCATATGATCCTCTCAATAGATGCAGAAAAAGCATTCAATAAAATCCAGCATCTTTTTCCAATTATAACATTGAAGAGTATAGGCATAGATGTAGGACATTTCTTGAACTGACTGAAGCTATCTATGACAAACCCACAGCTAATATTTTACTGAATGAAGTAAAACTGAAAGCTTTTCCACTTAGAACTGGAACCAGACAAGGTTGTCCTCTATTGCCACTACTATTCAACATAGTGCTGGAAGTTCTAGCCAATATAATCAGGCAAGAGAAGGAAATAAAGGGCATCCAGATGGGAGCAGAGGAGGTCAAACTCTCCCTCTTTGCTGATGATATGATCTTATACTTAGAGAACCTAAAGACTCAACCACAAGACTCCTGGAAGTCATCACAAAATACAGTAATGTCTCAGGATATAAAATCAATGTCCACAAGTTAATAGCATTTGTATAAGCCAATAACAGCCAAGATGAGAGGCTAGTTAAGGACACAACCCCCTTCACATAGCTGCAAAGAAAATGAAATACCTAGGAATATACCTAACAAAAGAGGTGAAGGACCTCTATAAAAAAAATTACAATACCCTAAGAAAAGAAATAGCAGAGGATATTAACAAATAGAAGAACATACCATGCTCATGGCTGAGAAGAATCAACATTGTTAAAGCAACTGCTTCCCAAAGCAATCTACAGATTCAATGCCATCCCTATTAAAATACCAATATCATACTTTCAAGACTTGGAAAAAATAGTTCTTTGTTTTGTATGGAACCAGGAAAAAAAACCATATAGCTAAGGCAGTCCTTAGTAATAAAAACAAAGCCAGGGGCATCAGCATACCAGACCTTAGGCTGTACTACAAGGCCAAAGTGGTCAAAACAGCATAGTACTGGCACAAAAATAGAGATATAGACATTTGGAATCAAATAGAAAAACCAGGAAATGAAACTAACATCTTACAGCTACCTAATCTTTGATAAACCAAACAAGAATATACACTGGGAGAAAGAATCCCTATTCAATAAATGGTGCTGGGAGAACTGGATATCCACATGTAAAAGACTGAAACTGGACCTGCACCTTTCTCCACTCACAAAAATTGATTCAAGATGGATAAAAGACCTAAATTTAAGGCACAAAAGGATAAAAATTCTCAAAGAAAGCATAGGAAAAACACTTAAAGAGATCAGCCTGGGGAAAGACTTTATGGAGAGACTTCCATGGCAATTGCAACAACAATAAAAATAAACATATGGGACTTAATTAAACTGAAAAGCTTCTCTACAGCTAAGGAGACTATAACCAAAGCAAATAGACAACCTACACCGTGGGAAAGGATATTTGCATATTTTGAATCAGACAAAAGCTTGATAACTAGGATCTATAGAGAACTCAAATTAATCCACAAGAAAAGACAACAATCCCATATATCAATGGGCAAGAGAGATGAATAGAACTTTCTCCAAAGAAGACAGACGCATGGCTTACATATGAAAAAATGTTCATCATCCCTAATTATTAGAGAAATGCATGTCAAAACCACCCTGAGATACCATCTAACCCCAGTGAGAATGGCCCACATCACAAAATCTCAAAACTGCAGATGCTGGCTTGGATGTGGAGAGGAGGGAACACTTTTATACTGCTGGTGGGACTGCAAACTAATGCAACCTTTTTAGAAGGAAGTATGGAGAACCCTCAAAGAACTCAAGCTAGACCTCCCATTTGATCCTGCAATCCCATTACAGGGCATCTACCCAGAAGGAAAAAAATCCTTTTACCATAAGGACACTTACACTAGACTGTTTATCGCAGCTCAATTTACAATCGCCTAAATATGGAAATGCCCACCAACCCAGGAACGGATTAACAAGCTGTGGTATGTGTACACCATGGAATACTATTCAGCTATTAAAAAAGATGGAGACTTTACATCCTTTGTATTAACCTGGATGGAAGTGAAACACATTATTCTTAGTTAAAGCATCACAAGAATGGAGAAACAAGAATCCTATGTACTCAATTCTCATATGAGGACAGTTGATGACCTAGTACACTGTGGGGAGTAGGGGAAGGGGAGAACAGAGAGAGGGAAGGAGGGAGGGGTGGGGTGAGTGACGTGCATGACACATCTTTTGGGGGTGGGACACAATTATAAGAGGGACTTTACCTAACAAATGCAATCAATGTAACCCTTGATGAATCCCCAACAATAAAAAAAAAAAAAAGAAGAAGAAGAAGTAAAGAAAACTGTAATTAAAGGCCACTTTTTTTTTTTTTTGTAGAGACAGAGTCTCACTTTATGGCCCTCGGTAGAGTGCCGTGGCATCACACAGCTCACAGCAACCTCCAACTCCTGGGCTTAAGCAATTCTCTTGCCTCAGCCTCCTGAGTAGCTGGGACTACAGGCGCCCGCCACAACGCCCGGCTATTTTTTTTTTTTTGTTGCAGTTCGGCAGGGGCCGGGTTTGAACCTGCCACCCTCGTATATGGGGCCAGCACCTTACTGACTGAGCCACAGGTGCCGCCCTTAAAGGCCACTTTTAACCACCTTCTTGAGAAAGTTTCCACGCTCTCTCACTGCCAGGAGTCTGTTCAAGTTGGGAAACTCCTGGAGAAGGCAGAAAGAGGGGGAAGCCGGGGGATATGACGTCCTTCAGTTGGACAGATAAGGTGGTGGGGTAATTCATGAACAGACATACTGGTATTAAGAAACCTGTTTTAAAGCCCATCTGCTCTCAGAAGCATTTGTGATAGCTTACAATAAGCAGAGAAACAACACAAGAATAAAAGACTCAAAGGGAGCAGAAACATTCATTTAGTCACCCAAGTATGTGTCTTCACATGATCTGGGTCATCCCAAAGGAAGGTTTTACCTTTATCTCCATTTACAGCTGAGACATTGGCTGAGTAGGTTCGAGCAAGTTGCCGAGGTGCTGGGGCATGTAAGCAGAGAAGCCCGGATTTAAAACCCAGGGGATAGATTCCATCAGAAACAAAGGCTGGGCAAGTACAAGCAGTTAAGTACAATACTTTGCACTGAGCTTCCTGGCAATCAAGTCCAATAAGAAGGGAAAGGTTTACACGGCTCTCATTTTCTTTCCGGAAAATAATAATTAAAAAAGATAAACACTAGTAGAGCAAGAAACTCAAACTTTTTTCCTGGTTCTTATTCTTTTTTTTTTTTTTTTTTGAGACAGAGTTTCACTATGTTGCTCTCAGTAGAGTGCTGTGGCATCACAGCTCACAGTAACCTCAAACTCTTGGGCTTAAGCCATTCTCTTGCCTCAGCCTCCCAAGTAGCTGGGACTACAGGAGCCCACCATAATGCCCAGCTATTTTATTGTTGTAGTTGTCATTGTTGTTTGATAGGCCTGGGCAAACCCGCCAGCCTGGGTGTATGTGGCTGGCGCCCTAGCCACTGAGCTATAGGCACCGAGCCCCTGGTTCTTATTCTCAGAGCACTTTATTGCCTGGGTCTTTAGATAACATATACAGGGCGGAAGAATGGACGGATGCAAGATAGTACTGTTCCCCAAATGACACCACTTAAAGAGACCCTGATGAGAACAGAGAGCAAAATGTAAGTGGTGGAGCTCTACAGACACGTCTGGGGGCTGAAGGAGTACAGCCCAAGTCCCTACGACCTACCCACCTCGCCCCAACTTTGGCCTGAGCACTGTGGCTGACGTGTGGGGAATGGAGTTGAGGGGGCAGGAGTGGACGTGAGGCAGTCACTGGGACACGGAGCACTTACTTTGAGCGGTATATCCACAAGAAAGAGCCTTCTGAGCTAAAAGCAAATAAGAAATAAAAACATACCATGTTACTTTTAATTCTGAGAAAGGCTATTTTTATTTTTTAACCATTATCCTTGAACCCCAGGCTGAGCTGAGAGCCTGGGTTTTAGTTACTTCCAGGTTTTCACCTTCCTTTGAGACATAACCAAAGATAGCAGAAGACTGGGGGTTTCCACTTGCAGAAACTTCAGAAGATCAAGAAGATAGGAGTCTCTGGAGGATCTCAAATTGTGATTTTTTTTTAAAAAAAGAAGACAATTCCCTGTTGCCCAAGGTGGCATCACTGAGGGAGAGACGTTCCATAGATGGGTCCTCTTTTGCCACCTACTGAGGTGCTTGGTAATGACGGAGGCCCTGGAGGGTGGAGACATCATCCTCTAGCAATTGCTCACCTAGGATTTATCTTCCCCGGAAAATAAGGCCTCAATTGCAGAGCCTAAAGCCACACCTGGCTCGGAGCCTTCTATAGAGCAGAAGGCATTGTTTTGACTAAGGAAAACAGTGAGACTTCCTTAAAGCACCAGCAAGTGCTGCCACCCAGTACTCAGAACCCCAGCTGGCACTCAGGGCATGAATTTGCAGATCCACGTTTACCAATCCCTCTTCCTCCTTTCCCCCCTCCTTTCCTAGAACCCTTCACCATTGTGATGGTCACAGCAATAGCTACAGTGAAGTGGCATTTTAACATGCATTCATCCTTCCAGGCACAGTTCAAATGCCACCCTCCTGTGCCTTGCCTGATATGATTCTATGCCTGGCATGGTAGGTGCTCAATAAATATTTATGAATGAATGCAAAAAAAAAAAAATAAAGGATTCTCCTCCAAGCCAAATATAGTCTTTGCCTCCTTGAACTATCTCAGCCCTCTTGTCTACCTCTGATACCCTTCATCTCCTTTTACCCTGGGTTATGTATACACACACCCTGTCACGCCCCAGGCCCCTTCTAGATCATAACATCTTCGGGAGAAGAGTTCTATTTAGTTCATGTTGTATCCCTCAGAGCACTCAGTTCAAGGAGACAAGGACAATGATGCAGAAGATCTGAGTTCTAATCAGAACAGACATAAATTTACTATTAAGTCACTTCATCTATTCAGTCTCCATTTTGTCACTTAAAAAAAATGGTAGCCCTTGACGAAAGGAAAGGTTACATAGTAGGTCAGAGAATGAGCTGCAGTCAGATGGCTGGGACCCAAATCTTCCTGAAAATAAGAGTTTGAGCATTAATTAGCTCAACATTTCTGAGACCACATGTTTTCATCAAGAACCTTGGATAATACCCACTTGGCAGGGCCATCATAAGAATTGGAAGTAATGCAGATCATAGGTCCTGCACTTGCAAACACTCACTAACCAGTAAGTGTTGTCTTCATAATCACCATTATTATTTCAATTATAACTTTTAAGGTTTCCTGTAGCTCTAACACTCTAAGATTTGTTTTCAATCCAGCTTCAAATCAAATGCTGTCCTGGATGACATTCTTTTAAGGTGCTTCACTCACAGCAGTTCTATTTACTAAAAGTTGACATGTTTGATGTAGTTATTTTTAAATCCCTTTTATCTCAGGGCTGCCCACCTGTCTCAGGTCAGTATCCTCAGCTCACCTCAAGCCATGGTATGGCCAGATCATAACGTGGTAAAAGTGCTCCCTTTGAAGCCTCCTGCAGATGTTCAAGTGGATTCCACACATCAGAGAAGAATGTGGCCGGAGTCTGGGTGCCAGACTATGTCCTGAAGAGCAGCCAGAACCTGCCCTGGCCACTGTGTAGGGAAAGTATGCCCGGCACTGAAAAACAATCCTCTTTCCTAGTGGCCAGTGCCAAAACACACATTTGGGCCTTTGGCTCCCATATTTTAATTTTGTGAACCTCCAAAATTAGCAAAGCACAACTCTGGCTACAATTCAAAACATCAAAGTTATCCAATCACATGTTCAGACTCGGAGCTTGAAGGTTATCCAAATAAGCATTCTGACTCTACCCAGGATCCTTGAAGGGCATTTGTTCTTCTGGGGGTTGGAGTTTTTCAACTGCTAGAGATCTTCCTTCCATTGTCAAAATCCCCTCTCCTGTTTTGTCCTCTGGAGCAAATGATGAGGATGGGGGTGATAATGATGATGACTCTTATGGAAGAATATTTGTATTCCCTCCTCCCAATTCATATGTTGGAGCCCTACTCCCACTTCCTATGTTGAAGTGCGATGGTATTTGGAGCTGGGGCCTTTGAGAGGTAATCAGGTTTAGATGAGATCATGAGGGTGGGATGCCCCTGATGGAAGTAGTGTCCCTTCAGAAGAGGAAGAGACCCTAACTCACTCTCCCTCCATCATGTGTGGATGCAGCGAGGAGGTTGCCATCTGCCATCCAGGAAGAGCCCTTGCTGGGGAACTGAATGGGCTAGCACTTTGACCTTGGACTCCCTTGCCTCTATATGAGAAATAAACTCCTATTGTTTAAGCCATGGAGTATGTGGCATTTTGTGATAGCAGCCTGAGCTGATTACGAGAATAGTGACAGTTAAAATTTACTGAGTGCTTATTAAATCTATTGTTCCAAATGCTTTATACAAGAATTTATTTAATCCTCCCAATAATTCTATTAGGCAGGCACCATTATTATCCCCATTTTTAAAGAGAGGAAACTAATGAACAGAGTGGCTGGGTAACTTGCCCAAGGTCACAGAGGAAGTAAGTGGCAGCCCAGCTCTAAAGTGTGGTCAGGGTATGTCCTCAGCCCTCAAGTGCCTATGGAAGCCCTGGGGCCTCCGCACCCCACTCTGAGTCATCTCTTCTTTGGACTCAATGCCCTCAGTTTCCTCAATTCAAAAGACCTAGTTTTCAGATCCTTTAAGTTTGGTCACAGTCTAGCTTGTCATGTTTCTCCTTACAATGAGTGCTCAGAATGAAACAAGAGAACATTCCCGAAGTGCTTAGATCTGGCTCCTGTGTTCTGGAGATACCTTCTGTTATTGACTTAACTAAAAGGGCAGTTCCTTTTTTAGTAGCCAAGACAGTCCTGCTGGCTCATTAAATTTTAGAATTTAAGAATTGAAAGAGAAATTCAAATGTTAATCCAGAACACCATCCTGAACTTGAGGGCCACTGAAACACTTCACCATGAAAATACAAATGGTGTTGAGAAGGCTGTGTACAATTCAATTGTATAGTAGTCTTTTCGAAACTGAGAGCTAAGCTTTTCCAGTGTCTCTTGAGTCAAAGCCATCATACATTTCTGTAGCTGCTTGTGGAGACTTCTTTCTGTCAAAAGCCTCTTCCAACTCGAATCTCCAAGGCATTGTAGTTTCAAAAAGCACAGAGGCAGCTCAGATATTTGAGATAAAGCCACAGATGAATTTCAAAACTCAGAAATCTTTAATATATTTTGTTTTCCAGAGTTAAACAAGAATAACACCCAAAAGTTTTAGCCAGGCACAAATGAATCACCAGCAACTCAGTGTATATTTTGCAACAAAATTCAACAACTTGAATTGCTCCTTTAAACTCTGCAAATATTTTAGGACTGCAAAATTTAGGGTGGACTTCTCATGAAATTCCTGTCCACAAATTTCCTAAGGTAATTCTGCATTTGACTATACAAATTATTTAAAAGTACATTTTGGGAAAAACAACAACAACAAAAAAATTACATTTTGGGCTTAATTTGACCTCACTCTATTTGAATCTAGCCTACCAGTACAAAAACTAAGACACAGGAACACGGCAGGAAGGAAGATAAATAACCAAAAGTTATTATATAGGGGAGCTCTCATGATTTTAAAGATAGTCTAGGGCTCAAGGATTGGGAAGAGTAGAATCCCTTATTTATGGTTTGAATTAATCCTAATTTGAACTCAGACTGGTGACTTGGCTGATACCAATAGAACAGGGTCAAAGCAGTACTTTCATCAATATCATTTCATCATGTTTCATAATTACCTGTTGATATATTCCCAAAACACAACAATCACAGTTGAGGCAACCAGCATTGACAGAATTACTTTTCCTTTGACATTCATTATTTTCTCCTAGGAAAAAAGAAAAGAGGGAAAAGTAGGTTACATAAATGAAATCTAGAGCAACATATGGTCATAAAGGAATACTTCTGCCAATATTCTGTCTAAAGGGATACACTTAGGAATATTTAACTAGAGGTGAGAAATGTAGTCTACCTTAAATCGCATAGGCCTGCAGTGGCAAGTCAGACCAATCCGGTTAACAGAGGAGGCTGCTTGTGTTGGGAAGGCTGCTAAGGCCACACTGGGGCTCAAAGGGAAAGTGTCCAGACCCACTATGGGTGGAGAAGGGTGAGGGAGTAACTGTAAATGGTTCCTAGTTGCCTCCTTAGTCAGATGGCCCCACCTTTTGGCACATGGCTACAGGGAGCCACTCTGTTCCCCAGCTCCATGTCCTGGCTGTGCTAACTACACATCCCCTGCTGGGGGTAGTGACCCTGAGTTTACAATCCAGGCCTCACCTATTTCCCAATCCACCCAGTTTAGCCTCACTACACTCACAAGCATGCCAGCAGTTAGCGCACAATAGGTGCACAGATGCTTCTTCCTGGAAGGGGTGTTGTGTGGAGAACAACAGCTGGGAAGTGCTTTAGTGCAGGTGGTCAGGGAAGGCTCTCTGTGCAGGTATGATTAGGGCAAGTGCCAAGGGATGAAGAGAGAGAGGAAAGGATAAAAAGCAGCGTGAGAAGGTATGAGAATATTTCAGGATCAGCATTTACAACAGGACAACAGGAGGAAAAGCTCATATTTAAAAAACAAGAAAACCTGAATGAGAAAAAAGTACCAAAGTTGTCTCACCTCGTACTGTTTGGACCACAGGAGGGGCAGTGGTAGACAAGGGGATAGTGGGCAGGGGCAGACAGAGCCACAGAAGGCACAGAAGGGATGAGGAGGAGCCACCACAGCCTCGGAAGCTGGGGGATAAGTGACCCCACTTCACTCAGAGACATCTGTCTGCACACTGGGGTGTGCAGGGTGGGTAAGAGTTCAACAGCAGAGCGGGGAGGCCCAAAAGAATGGGTGGCCATGTTGTGTGTATGTAGGGGGATGTGTAGGTGTCTATTTCTTTTCTTTTTTTGAGACGGGATCTTGCTTCATTGCCCAAGTTAGAGTGCAGAGGTGTCTCTAAACTCCTAGATGGAGATGACTAGTAGGCAAGGGGACATTTAAGTCCGGAGTTCAACAGAGAGATGTGGGCTAGACATGTAATAGGAAGAGTTGTACCCATTTGGAAGGAAATGAATGAGGCTATCAGGGAAAGAAAGAAGAGAGAGAGAAAAAAGAAATAAGGTGGCCCTGGGCTGAAGCCTGAAAATGATGACATTGAGAGGGAGGACAGAGGAGGGGATGAGGGGAAGAAGCCCAGGAGGTAGGGGTGAAAACCAAGACTGAGGACATCTGGAAGCTAAGAGGAATCAGCGGCCAGCCATGCACCAAATGTTGTTGCTTTTATAAAGCTGCCTCCCACCCCCGCCCAGCCAGTAGCTGAATCTCCCTTCTTTCCTCGGGCTCCTCCACCACTCCAGTCACATTGCTACACACGTTGATTTTGGAGATGGCTCACAAAGTAACATCCCATATGGCCCTGTCTCCTGTACCAGTTAGTCCGTGAGCTTCCCGGAGGCGGGAGCCTTGCCTTGCCTTTTTACTCAACCTTGAATCCCCACTTCCTCACATAGGACAGATGAGGTCCTCAATAAAAGTGTGGTGAATGTATGAAATCAAATGAGATTGACACTGAAATCTGTCCCTTCTGGGGAGAGGCCATTTTCCAATTCTTTTCAAAGAGATTTCTTAGATGATTCCAGTCTCAGATCTTGTGTGCTCCATCACCTTTATTATTAAATTCAGATAAAGAACAGAAAGAACAGAATTTTCAGCCAAGGCACTCTAGTCCTCCTTTCTTAGAAAGTAAGCTTGTGTAAAAACAAAAAAGCCAGGGCTGAACTCAATATTACAGGCCAACCTCCAGCTTTCATACATCTCTGATGGGGAATATACAAGAGACCTCCAGGAAGACGGACCTGCTGGGCCCCAGCCTCCGGCTCAGGCTTCTTGCCTGTAAACTATGCGAGCTGCCGCGTACAGCCCAGGGGCCCAGGGGCCACTGCAAACTCCAAAAATGCAGGTGGCTGTAGGCCACTCAGCCTCACTGCTGGAAAAAGTCACTAGAAGTCTGCATTGGTGGCACCAGCATTGAGTGGCTAGTCCAGGATCTAGCTGCCAAAAGATCTCAGCCCAAGGCTGTGGCCCCCTGTGCTAATGTTTTCATTGCCAGAGGAGTGTGGATAGTGGTGAGCCAGGGGCCTTGGAGTGAGGTGAGAGAGTATAGTCTCAACTTTGACACACAGATCTAAGGAACCCGGGCAGTGGTCCTCATCATAACTCCAAAGAGTTTGGAAAACAAACACCCTTTATTTATTTATTTTTTTTTTTGTAGAGACAGAGTCTCACTTTATGGCCCTTGGTAGAGTGCCGTGGCATCACAGCTCACAGCAACCTCCAACTCCTGGACTTAGGCAATTCTCTTGCCTCACCCTCCCAAGTAGCTGGGACTATGGGCGCCCACCACAACGCCCAGCTATTTTTTTGTTGCAGTTCACCAGGGCCAGGTTTGAACCTACCACCCTTGGTATATGGGGCCAGCGCCCTACTCACTGAGCCACAGGCACCACCCTATTTTTTTAGGTCTCTCTCTGTCACCCAGGCTGGAGTGCAGTGGATAACTGTAACTACAAACTCCTGGATTCAAAAGATCCTCCCACCTCAGCCACCCAAGTAGCTGAGACTACAGGTACATGCCACTATCCCCAACTAATTTTCATATATTTTGTAGAGACAGGGTCTCACCGTGTTGCCCAGGCTAGTCTCAAACTCCTGGCCTCAAACAATCCTCCTACCTTGGCCTCCCAAAGTTCTGGGATTACAGGCACGAGCCACCACGCCTGGCCTCCAAACACCTTTTTGTCATTCATTTGGCATCATGATCCTGACATGAGGCCAGCTATATGTATGATCTTTACCCAACTGCGTGTGACTGAATCTTTGTGTGGATATTGCTGTATTTTATTATGGGGTGCTGCTTCACTGAGGAAGCTGTGTAATATATGATTTATAATCCACATCCAAAAAACTCTGACCCTAGAGTTTCAGATAAGAGATTGTGGAACCTCTACTGGATCTCATTAAATGGATTACCTCATCTTTAAAATGGGATTAAAAATAGTGATGATTACAGAGATGACGCCCATGAAATACTTACTGCTGTTTCTGGCATAGTATAAGTGCTCCAAAAAAAAAAAAAAAAAATTCTGCTAGTTCTTATCACTGGTATCCATAAAATAGTCTGTTGGGAGGATAGCACAGTACCTGGTACTTAGCAAGTGCTCAAAACAGATTTGAAGGAAAGGAGGGAGGGATTTGGAATATAAGAACATGTTACACAATCAAGTGCAAATAAATGCAAATGCGGTACTGACTCTACGGGTTTACCCATCTGTTCTGTGCCGCAGCCTCACGAAACCCTCCTCGGAAGTGGGATGTGACTTTGATTTTCTTTGATCAAGCCCCAGGCGCTGCCACAGCCCCTTCTGTACATGGAGCAGACAACTGTGCGGCTGGCAGGCTGAGTGTCCGCAGCTTTCCCAGCCCCACCTGCTGAGGAGCAAATGCAAATTGTCTCCCAGCACAAGGACACGGGAGAAAAGAAAACTCTCATGGTGGAAAAACGTGAGCATTTTCTGGGACTTAAGTCAGGGAAAGCCCACATCAGACACACTTCCTAATCCCCTCCTGGAATATGCAGGTGTTTGATTTTCTTTTTTTTTAATTTCAGAAATTAGCATTGGAGGCAACTTTTAAAGCCCATTTCTTTCTGAACTTTGTAGATGGCTTGAATCTGCTTGCGTTTTTGCTGTAATCATTCTTGTTTGAGACTTACAATTAGAAGCTGTCCAAATGAGCCAATTTTGCATCGTTTAGCAAAGCATTAGAAGTGGGTGGAGAAGTGATTCCTGGAATCTGGAATCCAAGTCTCCAGGGAAGGAGGGGTTGGCAGCGTGGTCAACAGGTCTTTTAAAACACTTTTGTTTTTCTCTCTAGATAAAAACTGAGGCATTTGGCAACCAATGTGGTATAAAGTGCTTCTCTTATGTCTTTGTCTCAGAATTTTTAAAAATTTTTTAAATTCAGAAGATGGGTGGTTGACTATCTTATCCACCAATCAGAAATGTGAATGTATCCCAATCAAAGCACCAACAACTTTGAAGAACTTAAAAAAAATAGTACTTTGTTTCATACGGAACCAGAAAAAAACCCTGAATAGCCAGTGCAATTCTAAGAAATAAAAACAAATCCGAACGCATCATGTTATCAGACTTCAGGTTATACTATGAGTCTACAGTGATCAAAACAGCATGGTACTGGCACAAAAATAGAAATATAGATCTATGGAACAGAATAGAGAACCTAGAGATGAAACCAGCTACATTTCACCATCTGATCTTCAATAAACCAAACAAAAGCATACACTGGGAAAAGAATCCCTATTGAATAAATAGTGCTGGGAGAACTGGTTAGTCACACGTAGAAGACTAAAACTGGACTGGCACCTCTTACCACTTACAAAAATTGATTCCTGCTAGATAAAAGACTTAAATTTAAACCATAAAATGATAAAAATTCTAGAAGAAAATGTGAGGAAAACTCTTCATGATATCAGCTTGGGAAAAGATTTTATGAAGAAGACCCCTTTGGCAATTGCAGCAATACCAAAAATAAATAAATGGGACATGATCAAGCTAGAAAGCTCCTGCACAGCTAAGGGTACAACAACTAAAGCAAACAGACAACCTTCGGAATAGAAGATATCTGCATACTACAAATCTGACAAAGGGCTGATACTTAGAATCTACAGAGAACTCAAACTAATCAACGAGAAAACAGCAAACAATCCCATCTATCACTGGGTAACAGACAGAGACAGAACCTTCTCCCAAGAAGACAGATGAACAATCAACGAACACATGAAAATATGCTTATCATCCCTAATCATCAGAGAAGTACAAATCAAAATCATGTTGAAATGTCACCTAACCCCAGTGAGAACAGCCCACATCACAAAGTCCCAAAGCTGCAGATGCTGGTGTGGATGTGGACAGAAGGGAAAACTTTCACACTGTTGGTGGAAACTGCAAACTAATATAGCCTCTTTGGAAAGAAGTATGGAGAATCCTCAAAGACCTAAAAGTAAACTTTCCATTTGAAACTGCAATCTCATTGCTAGGTATCAACCCAGAAGAAAAAAAAGCATTTTACCATAAGGACATTTGCACGAGAATGTTTATTGCAGCTCAATTCATAATCGCCAAGAGGTAAAATCAACCCAAGTGCCCATCAGTACATGAATGGATTAATAAACTGTCCTATATGTATACCATGGAGTACTATTCAGCCATAAAAAAGATAGAGACTTTACATCTTTTATATTAATCTGGATAGAGTTGAAGAACATTGTTCTTGTAAAGTACCCCAAGAATGGAAAAGCATGTATCCTATTTACTCAATACTAGTATGAAACCAATAGATAAATGACTACATGCCCACACAAGAGAAAATTCAAGTGGGGAGATCAGAGGAGGGAGATGGGAGAGAGGAGGAGAAAGGGGGATTGGTAAGCTGTCCCCTAATTTGCACAATGTAAGAGCATACAGCACAGCCCCTGAGTGAAGGGCTCTACTACAACGTGAACTTTATATGACAAACACAAATGATGTAACCTAATCATTTGTACCCTCAAATAAATGTGAAATTTTTAAAAAAAGAAATGTGGATTTGTTTCTAAATTTCCCTTTTAAGGGGCAGAGTCCAGAATTAGCACCTGCCAAGTACGAACGCCCTGTCTCAAGTGGGAGAGTAGAACCCCGAAGTCCCTTGAGCCCCATCCCTCAGAGGACTGGCCAGCCCTAGTTCTGGAGCCCTCCCACCCTCTCTCAGGCTCTCTGCCTTAACTCATCCTTTGGACCCACGAGGGCTGCTCCCAGGCCACCCCCAGGACTCAGTTAACAAGATCTCAGCCCCTGCACTGAAATGAGACCTCTCACACTACACGCCCAGAACGTGTACAGATTGCACTAAAGATGCAGAGGCATTTTGAAAGGTTGGGTCATGCTGTAAAGTCTGTCATTTCTCCCTCTCTCCACCCCCACCCTCCTCTTCTTCCACTTCTATTTCTCTGGAGTATCAGCCACGTTTTTCCATGTGGCCCATAAATTATTGCTTCCCTCCCCACCTCCAACCCATCACAAAACAACTCACCCACCTTCAAAGAATCTCACGGTTCCACTCCAGCTGGCCAAAGTCAAGGTATGCCTTCCAAACAAAATTCCTCTCCAAAAGGAATCCTAGTGGGCCCTGTTTTCTCTATCTCATACCAGAGGAAAAGGTGAACCTCTCAGTTGAATAGCCATATACTCAGAGGCCATTATCTTAGAGAGGAGGAAACCAGGCAGGAGAAGAGCAGTGGCTTCCTCCTCCCCACTGGCTTAAGAGCCCCCTCTGCCAGAGATCCTCCACCAGGTCCCCTGAGCCCATCCCTTCCTCCCCAGGGTACCCCAACTTGAGCATTAATCGCTCTGGGGCTATTGAGATGAGTCTGGATTGCACAGGCCCTGGCACTCAGAAGTTGCACCATAAGTGTTCTGGGGTGAAGAAATGAGTAAGGAGAGCCCTGAGGAGCCCCGTTCATTCTCTGCTGTAGATTCATCAACAAACATGGGCCAGGCTACTGCACACCAGATGGCTTTTGAAACCGGAGCTACTTCAGTAAATAAGACCACCATGGCGCTCCCATTCTACTGGGAGTCCAGAGAGATTCAACAAAATAGAAAATTTCAAGCAGGGACACATGACAAAGAAGGAGAGGGGAAGGGGAAAGGTGTAGGGTTTAACTGGGTGTTAATGACCTTGGGCAAGACTCCAGTCCTTAGTCCTGCATGGCCTTGAGTATAAATGGGAGTGTCTAGATCCAGCATTGTAGGTTAAAAATTAGGCTAGTGATGAGGACTCTGAAATCAGCACAGCCACAGATGTATACCTTGGACAAGTTAACTCCCTAACAGATACTCCAACATCCTTCTCACAGGGTTCGGGGAAGGACAAAAGCAGAACCTATCTATAAGCACACTGTGTCCGACAGTCACTAAATGCTCCACAAATGGCAGCTTTCATAATGATGATGCTTTTTAATGGGATTCAGAAAGGCTTGGTTCAGAGCTCAGTCCTGAGAGCAGAGCTGTGATTTCACCTGCGAGAGGACTCTCTGTCCTCTCTGGCAGTGCCTTCCAGAACAGTCAGGGGGGAGCCCACAGCCCCACTGCATGTTGTGATAAAGTAGCTCTATTCGGCTCTTCCCTCTGGAAAAGGGCTGCCTGGGCCCTAACCAGCCCGGCTACTCCTCCTATTTGCCCTTGAGGCTGGGCACTAATACTGGGCAAGGAAGAGGCTAGGTCTTACAGCAGCCCTGGGGTCGGCCCCAGCGCTGCCATAGAGCTGCAACGTTCTAAGTAGGGTCACAAATTTCTCCAGCCTCTGTGTCTGAGAAACAAATCCTCTGGCTCTAACTTTCCCCAACAGGTTTTCCTGATTGACTCAGGGCATGATGATAAATCTACCATGGGGCTGGAAACCACATTTTTTAAGAGGTTTCCACATAGAGGTCATCCTGCTGCAGCTCCCAGTGGGGGGATTTTTTATCATATTTGGAGTATTTATCGGTCTTTGTTACTTGTTATACAATCCCTTCTCATATTCTGACTATTAACTTGTGTAACTAATGTTACATTTGCAACACTGCATTCTTTTTCTTAAAGATGGCCCCCCAGATGGAATCAGCTTCAAGCCTTGCAATGCTTATATACTCCTAGACAGAGCCAGGCCAGGCCCTGGGCTAAACATTTTTTCAGCAGTCTTTCAATTAAGCCTCACAACAACCCTGTGGAAGTTGCTCTATTATAATCCCCATTTTACAGATGTGGAAACAGAGGCTCAGAAAGGTTAAGTAACTTGCCCAGTGTCACACAGTGTAAACTGGCAGAGCTAGGATTCAGATCCAGGGAGTCCGCTTCTGGTACTGCCTCTTTTAACCACTCTGTTGCTTTAAGATTCATGCAGGCACCTGCACAAGCTAATATTTCCTTTGGATCAGCTAGTGAGAACTGGCTCAAATCTTTCCAGGTGCCTCCTGTGTGCCTAGAGTGGGGTGTCCTTAACTCACATCTCGTCTATTTCTCACTAATGGTCAGTGCAGTGGCCTTAGCTTGGCTTTTCAGCTGAGTACACTTAGCTTTAGCAAAGGGGAGTCGCTTGCCTGAGATCACTGGATACACCCAGAAGAGGTGGTGCCAGATTTTAAATACAGATCCTACCTAGCCTCTGTCTCTCAGGCCCAGCCCTTGGCTCAAAGAGGGAGAGTGCCTTATCCCGAAACTTCTCTAGATTGGCGGATGTGATAGGGAAATGCTCCCCACAACTAGCTGGGCGTTGTGGCGGGCGCCTGTAGTCCCAGCTACTCGGGAGGCTGAGGCAAGAGAATCGCTTAAGCCCAGGAGTTGGAGGTTGCTGTGAGCTGTGTGAGGCCACGGCACTCTACCGAGGGCCATAAAGTGAGACTCTGTCTCTACAAAAAAAAAAAAAAAAGAAATGCTCCCCACAGGGAGAAACAAAGATATTAAAATTCTTGGGGGGACGCAGTGCATAGAAAGCTGTCTCCAGTTTCTTCAGTTATGTTTCTCTTTATAAGGGTCAGCGTAAACACAGACTCCAGGAAATAAAGACGGGTCTCAGACTAAATAGAGGCAAACTGGCTCTCCAGCTATCACAAACGCAACGGCCTGTGCTCTGAGGTACATCTTGTAGTGCCTTTTCTCAAATCTCTTTTCCAGAAATCTAAAGCCCAGATCCAGCCAGCTTTACCTTGCTGCCTGGCTCAGAAATTATGTACAAGGATTTTCCCAAGGGAACCAAAGTAAGGTAAGTGGATTGTGCAGCGATCCTAAGAGAGGGCTCTGCACCCACTCAGGGCTTCCCCCGGGCCCCAAGCGCCGCCCCACTCCTGCATTATCACCTTAAATCCTTCAGAGAAAACTTCAGGCCCCAGCTGGCCGCAGCCCTGGGAAGTCCTGCCAAGGGCACCAAAATAAAGCAGAACTTACAGCGAAGCCCCTGAGCCAGCATCCTGCCAGCTCCCGCTTCCAGATCCACTTTGTCCACTTCCAAAAGGACTGAGGGACTGGCAGGAGGTTAGGGGGAGAGTGAGGACCCTCTCCCAGGTGGGTCCATGCTGCAGCCTGCTAAGTTTCCCCAGTGACCCCCGCATAGCCAAAGCAAATCATTTTAACGTTTCACATACCTCATCATCTGCTTCGTTCATTCCAGAGTAAAAGGCACAACAACAAAGTTCTACTGAGCTCCCTTCTCCAGGAGGAGGCAGGGCTCAGAGGAAAGGAAGGTACTGTTTTCCAACTCTTGTCAAAGGAATAAACAGCTGTTTCAGGAAGAGGGGGGCAGACAGATCCCGTAGCAGCCAGGGGCTTTGTTCCTCACAGGCCCTGGGAAATGGGCTGTTTATCAGGCCTGTTGACTCAGAGTGACATGCCAAGGCAGAAACTTTCCTCCCTGGGCCCACGAACAGCCCAGCCTCCTCGCCAAGCGAAACCACAGTCCAGACTGGGCCTGGTATGGAGGAGGGAGGGCCACCACCCATCCCTGAGAGGGACACACAGGCTGCCCACGTCACCCACTGCTAGGCAAAAATGGGAACTATTCTACACCCAAGCAACTTCAAGTGACTGCTCCCAGGAACAGCCAATGGAGAATAAGACACACACACTCACACACACAAAGGGCTCTTGAGAGTCCTCGAGACTCCTGTGGAAATTCTACCCAAATGTTCCTCTGAGTTAAGCCCTTCCTTTGCATCCTTTATTTAGGCTTCGGAAGTTGCTCTGTTTGGTCTGAACATTGTATTTTCATAGAATGCCATGAGATCTCCCACATCGCAGACCACACTACAAGAGCTTCAAAAGGTCACCGAGGCTCAACCCTGCTCTCCGGCTGAAGAATGCTTAACCCTTCCCACACCCATGTCCAGCTCCCAAAATAGAATCTTTCATCTGGACGTGACCTTTGGGCAATGGATTTTCAAGCGTCAAAACAGCTAAAACTTTTTCAAGAAAGCAAATACAGTCATTCTCAGAATACCCACCACAAAAAAGCAGAGCATGCACAGTGCTTTGGCTGAAGTGTGGAAATGACACTCCAAGCCCCCACCTCCAGGGACTACAGTCTGGAAGCCCCGAACTAAGCAGACCAACCCTAGACAGGAAGGAAGCAAGAACTGGCCCCTAGGTTGCTCGGGATGCCTAATCCAGCCTGTTCCTCCTATTCCCCAGAAGGAAATGTCACGGCTTCCTCCTTTTGAGGGCATGAGTTAGTTGGCCACAAAATTTAGGGTCTGGAAGTTCTTCCTAACATCTTTCTTAAATCCTTCCTGCCAATATCCACAAATCTGCACCAATGCATACCTTATGACCCCATCAATCTGCTCCCAGATCTATACCCCAAAGAAAGCGTGTGCCAGTTCACCAAGAGACATGTGCCAGGACGTTCACACACACCTCTAACAAGACACTCCCATTCATCATCAGAACACGTTGAGTTGTTGCCTGGTCCCACTATGGGATTCTATCTATACCTGTGAGAATGAACCAAGTGGCAGCAAATCGTGTCAATAAGGACAAATCTCACACATGTAGCACTTAGCAAAAGAAGCTTGGCATAAAAGGATACACCCTCGGCTCGGTACCCACAGCTCAGTGAGTAGAGCACTAGCCATGTACACCAGGCTGGCAGGTTTGAGCCTGGCCCGGGCCTGCTAAACAACAAAGACAACTGCAACCAAAAAATAGCCGGGTGTTGTGGCAGGGGCCTATAGTTCCAGCTACTTGGGAGGCTGAGGCAAGAGAATAGCTTAAGCCAAAGAGTTTGAGGTTGCTGTTAGCTGTGACGCCATAGCACTCTACTGAAGGTGACACAGTGAGACTCTGTCTCCAAAAAAAAAAAAAAAATACACCCTGAATGAACCCATTTATTTAGTTTAAAATGATGCAAAACTAACTTATGGTGGCAGAGGTCAGGATGGTGGCTTCCCTGAGATGGGGGACAGAGAAAGGGCCCAAGGAAGTTCCCGGGTGGCTGGCTGGGTTCTGTTTCTTGAGCAGGGTAGTGGTTCCATGTGTGTGTCCACTTTCTGAAAATGCATCACAAACGTGGCTTTTCCACTTCCCGCTGGAAGTCGCGCTCTCCCCCAGCCAAGGACCACGACAGAACCTCCCTTTTCCTTCCCGTGGGTTCCACCACCCAGTCCCAGGCACCACAAAGCACTGCAAGAGGGGCTAAGGATATTCTTTTACTTTAAACTATCCAGAAATCTAGACCTATGGTTAATGGGGTAAGGGAAAGAAAACAGAGTCTGAAACCTGAAGAGCTAGGCTGAGATGAACGGGTCCTCTCTAGGGCCAGCACTGCTGACAGGTCACGTGGGCCTCCCACTTCAGTTTACAAAGCAGTCTCTGTCCTTTACCTCAGTGGAGCCCCATGCTCGCCCAGAAAGTGGTTGGGAAAAGCCCTTCACCACCACTGGAAGGGCTTATAGGTGTGGTTGTTCTTATAGGTGAACATAGAGAGGCTCTGAGAGCCCCAGTGACTCCTTCAAGGTCACTTTCTCTGGCAGGTCCACGGCTGCCCTGCCTGCCTGGTGTTTCCAGGGAACACACAGCAATCGGCAGAAGAATCAGGCTCCAGGCTGGTTAACCACAGCTTGGCAGACCTGGGGGACAGGCGATGGAGCTTCTGGAGAATTTAAGCATGACCCTCTCCTCTTCCTCCTTCCCTGACACATGTTCACTTTCTGATGCTCCAAAGGAGCACAGGTTTGGGGTCATTCTTTGGTTGAAAGGCAGAGAACCGTGACAAATGAGCCTCTGGCTTCTGAGTCCAGCTGATCAAAGCGGTCCAGAGGCTGCCCAGGAAAGAGCGTGGCATGATGTCGGCCCAAAGTCGACTACTCTCATCCTTCCAGCCCTGACAGTGGGTGATCTGTCAGACAGTGGCGTTCAGTACTTGTCCCTCACGGTCAGAGACTCAGTGCTATGCTAGAGGTGACTGCAGCCAGGTGGAGGGAGCCCCGGCTTTGTGTCCCAGATCACTTCCTCCTGGGAAACATGTCAGTTACGATTCCCACCCTGAACTTGGCACAGTGGCACAGGCCTGTAATCCAAACTCCTCAGGAGGCTGAAGCAGGAGATTTCTTGAGCCCAAGAGTTCAAATCCAACCTGAGCCGCATAGTGAGATTCCATCTCTTAAAAACAAAACAAACGAAAATCTCCCACAAAAGATCCTCACCCTGTTTGCCTCGTGCAGGTGTGAAGATTAGGTGTTCTTGGCAAGGAACACTACACTGAGGATGCAGGCTGTCATTGTTTGTTTAATTCTAATAAGTTTAGGGTGGTTACGGAAGACATTCTTGCCAGTGCTTGCAGGTGAGGGAGCAGTTTGCTCTGTGTAATGGGGGTAAGGGTGGTTGGGGGGCTGCAAAGGATGGTGATTATGAGCATAAACTCTGGGGCTGGGCTGCCTGGGTCTGAGGCCTGGTTCTGCCCCCTATGCTATGCAATTCTGGGCAACAGATTGAATTTGTCTGTACCTCTGTTTTCTACAGGTGTAAAATGGGAATAATAGTGCTTGGAAGGCAGCCAGCAGATGGTAGATGCTATATACATGATACTCATTGCTGCAAGAATTAAAGGAGATTCTCTTTGAAAAGGACTCAGCGTGTGTCTCAAATCGCTCCATAATTGTTAGTCTCTGGTGTTCACAGTTGGCATTCACTGAGTCAAGCATTTGTGTATCAAATATGCATTTGGACCATATCAGTCCTGGAAGAGTGGGAAGGGAGGAAGAAGGGGAGGTCTCTGGCATGATGTTTCCACAACCGCTAAGAATTGCCACAGACTCATGAGTACAGCTGAGACGATCTTGGTGAAGGCTTATCTGATAAAAGACTACAGGCAGGAGACTTTGTACCGCAAGTCTGCCTCCTTAAGAGGACAGTCAATCTGGGCTGGAAAAATGGAATCATCATAACTGTTTGCAAGCAACACACAGCAGGCCTCTTATACCTGGTCACATTCATACTCCTCTGCTGCCTGCTTGGCCCAGGTCAAGGTCAAAATCAGATCTTTTTAGAGCCTTAAATATTTATAGATCTGCCTCTGTCCCACCCAGCTCCAGGACAGACTGTGCCAAAGCCTTGCTAGAAAACTGCCCCCACTCCATGGCAGTCAGCTTCCACCCAGAGCTTTGGCCACCCTCCCTCTCACAGGGACATCCCTCCCTGGGGCTTAGACTCTTTCTAGACAAGGAAGAAGCTGGCCTTGTTGGTTCCTCAGGAGGTATCAGGAGCTCCCACCAACGAGCAAGGCCCCAGGCTGCTTAAGCCCAGACACAGCTGGGTGGAACATTTTCCAGCCAAGGAACATCTGTTCTCCTCCCGCCCTCCCTGGGTTCTTCCCAACACTTCCTCAGGCTGATGAGCCCAGATGGAGGTGAGGAAGAGACACCTGCCTTCTCTGATCTGATCTAGAGTGCTGTCCTCACCCTTCTAGAGACTTCACCCCTCCCAGAAGCCCTGTAGCCCAGCCCTCTGCCTCACAGCAGAGCTGCATCTGAAACTGCTGAGCTCAGTTCCCTGAAGGCCACACTCACACCCTGTTCAGAGCTTACCGCTGTAGACTTTTTTCATACAACCCTAGAAGGTAAGTGGGGCAAAGATTATTGTCCCAAGTTACAGGAAGGAAACTAAAGATCAGCTAAGAATCTCAGAGAGTTGTAGGGTTTGAGTCATCAACCCCTGAATGGAAGACAAGCGTGGGGTCTTCCTATGACCCCATCTCACCTTAACCTCTTCTACCCCTGGTGGTGGAGAAATGAGGCTAAGCTGGGATGCCAACAGACAGGTACAAGGCAGGGGCTGTGATGTCACTAGGACACAAACACTATCTGAGTGGGGACTCATCTTGCCATCTCATCCACTACTGGGTTTTCCCAGTACCTGACACCTGCTAGATCAGCGGTTCTCAACCTGTGGGTCGTGACCCACAGGAACTGTATTAAAGGGCTACAGCATTAGCAAGGTTGAGAACCACTGTGCTAGATGCTTAACAGATATTTATTGAATGAATGTTGAGCAAAAGGCTCCAGGGGCCAAGCAGGCAGCAGAGGGGTATGAATGTGACCAGGCATAAGGCAAGGAGATTGAATAATGGGGTCTGTGGTAAACAGGGGAAATTCAGCCAAAATCAGGTCAAAATCAGATCTTTTTAGAGCCTTAAATATTTATAGATAAAGCTCTGAATATTAACACGCATGATGGACAACTTCCTGTATTAGAAAAAGAACAGACTAAACCTAAAGGACAACACAAGAGGACCATGTCGTTCCACTTTCAGACAAGTTCGTTTAGAGAGAAAGAATACGCCTGGCTCATTTTAGGAGGTGACTGCATCCACACAAGCACAGCACAGGAAAGGAAACTTACAGGCCATTTTCATTTGGGAATATGCATAAAATCAGATTTTTTTTTTTAAGAGACTCACTTTGTCACCCTTGGTAGAGTGCCGTGGCATAACAGCTCACAGCAACCTCCAGCTCTTGGGCTTAGGCGAGTCTCTTGCCTCAGCCTCCTGAGTAGCTGGGACCACAGGCGCCCACCACAATGCCTGGCTATTTTTTTGTTGCTCTTGTTGCAGTTTGGCCGGGGCTGGGTTTGAACCTGCCACCCTCGGTATATGGGGCTGACGCTCTACTCACGGAGCCACAGGCGCTGCCCATAAAAATCAACTTTCAAACCAAACATTACTTATCTGATTATAGAATGTGGTATGTTGGCCACAGGGGACTTCTTTTTCAGAGAAATAGTTTTGTACTATAAGGAAAAAGCATTATGACTACATCCTGTTCTGCTACTGCTGGCCGGTGGCATGTGGGCATGTGGACATGTGTCCTCCCCTCTTCTGCATCTCCATTTTGCTCGTCAGTGAAGTGCAAGGTCCCTTCTGGCTCTACTGTCCTGTCTGGACCCGAGCCTGGCTACAGCTGTGAATAAGGCTCCCAGAGGAGTCTCACTGGGGGACTCTCAAAAGCCTTCATGCAGCCTTCCAAGTTCAATGCCACTTCCACAACTGCAACTACTTCCCACAGCACCTGTGCAGGGATCGGGGATCATGTCACAGTGCATCTCAGAGAGAACAGGTTGCACTGTGTGTGGCCAGTATGTCCTCTGATGAAAGTTCTCGAGGGCAGAAGTAGTGTCCCTGGTGGTCCTCACATGGGGTCTGGTACAGAGGAGGTGCTGAGGAATGGCAGACAGGTGGCAGATGGACTGATGGATGGTAGGTTAGGTTCCTAAGGCTAGTGCAACAAGTCACCCAAAATTGGGTAGACACAAGTGCAGAGTTGAAAGCCCAGGTGAGCATAGAAGTTGTTCCTGAGAAAGAGGAAAGTGGATGGAATCTTTAGAGCACCTCTCTCTGACCAGGATTTTCCGGAGAGGGATTCAATAGGAGGTGTGGGATATAAACATGAAGGAGAGCGATGCCTCCTGGGAGGACTCTGCACGAGGGGCCTGTGTGCTATCCAAGAGAAATGCAGCTGCTCATGCCCACACTTGGCTCCGGAGAGTACCAACGTGGGAGGGGATGAGATTGCCCTGGACAGGGTAGGGCATGGAGATGAAGAGAGGGCCCCTAGGATGGCTGGCACCAGGGAACTCACTGGAAGCACAGGGCCAAATGCCAGATTGCAGCAGGTGGAGGAAAAGATGTCAGGTAAGGATGTGACATCAGTCAGCATGAGGGCCTCCAGCAAGAGGCTTGTCTGGGGCCATGTGGTGGCTCACACCTGTCATCCTAACACTCTGGGAGGCCGATGTGGCTGGAGCCCTTGAGCTCAGTTCCAGACCAGCCTGAGCAAGAGTGAGACTCCATATCTACCAAAAAGAGGAAAACTAGCCAGATATTATGGCAGGCACCTGTAGCCCCAGCTACTTTGGAAGACTGAGGGAAGAGGATAACTTAAGCTTGAGAGTTTGAAGTTGCTGTGAGCTATGATCCCACAGCACTCTACCCAAGGCAACAGAGTCAGACTCTGTCTCAAGAAAAAGAAAAAGAGTTGGAGCCAGGGTTGTAGCTGTAAACTACAGAGATCCTGGAAAGAGGGAAATGCTCCCTGAGTACGATGCAGACAACAGGCAGAGCCAGGCCACAGGAGCCTAGAGGGAGGACAGTTGTTGAAGGGCACCCCCGGGGAGCGAGTGGGGAGGCACAGGTGCGGAAGGAGATAGGGATGGCGGGTTGGTGCTAAGTTCAGGGGCAAAGAGGAAGTTGAAAAGTTCTAACTCAAAGCACTTGCAGTGTGGATGGCACAAGCAGGAGAAGATGAGGGCAGAAGATTATCTGAAATCTACATTCCAGCCCAGAGGAGCTTAGGGACTCCTACAATGGTTAGGCAAAGGGCATTCCATCATTTCCTTGGCAGAAGGATCACTCAGCTGTACGTGAGCGTGGGTGGGAGGAGAGTCTCCAGCCAAGGTGCTGTGTCTGATGTCCAAGTGAAAAAGTAAAGACCTAAACCAATGGGAATGAGCTGGAAGATAAGAAAGCAGTGGTTCAAGAGAAACGAAGGAAGTGGCATCTTTTACATTTCGGGGGTATTTGTATGAATGCAAAGTTACCTTGTATGTTTTGAACCAATGTGAGAGTAACCTGCACTCAGTAAATATTAGTACACCAGAAAACATGCCTGTTACAGGGCTTGGCACTTAAATGTTTAATAAATGTTAGCTACTTTTAAAATGGATGGCAATAAGGTCGGGCGTGGTGGCTCACGCCTGTAATCCTAGCACTCTGGCAGGCCAAGGCAGGTGTATTGCTTGAGCTCAGGCGTTCAAGACCAGAGTAAGACTCTAAAAATAGCCGGGTGTTGTGGTGCGTGGGTGCCTGTAGTCCCAGCTACTTGGGAGGCTGAGGCAGGAGGATTACCTGAGGTTGCTGTGAGCTATGGCGCTCTACCCAAGACGAGAGTGAGTCTCGAAAAAAAAAAAAAAGGATGGCAATGGTAACAATGATAGTGAGCGGGCAGCGCCTACGGCTCAAGGAGTAGGGCGCTGGTCCCATATGCATATGCTGGAGGTGGCGGGTTCAAACCCAGCCCGGGGCAAAAACCACAAAAAAAAAAAAAAAAATGATAGTGAGCAAAGGGGAGGAAGGGGAAAAGACAGGGAGCAGACAGCTGGCACTGTGAGTGTCACCCAGGAGCTGGTGGAAATGTAGACCTTCGGGCACCACTACAGCCCGGCTGAGTTGGAAAGTCCCGGTGGGTTCCAGGAATCTGTGTGGGAAGCAGGTGTCCGGGTGACCCGATGCCCAGTGCAGCCTATAAGCTCCGTTCTGTGCCCCATCCTCATTGCTCTCCGACTTATTTCTGGAAGGAAGAAGCCACAGACAGGTATCTGTGTAAGGGGATGACAAGGAGCCACACAGCTGTCTGAGAATTCCAAGAGGTGCCAGCAAATGTGGGAGCAGCGTAAACCCCTCACTACACTGGGTCTGGGAACCAGGAACTCAAATTCTGTGTTCCCAGCTCTACGCCCATCTCCAGGCAGCTCCTGCCAGGTTAATTCCACCCCCTCTCTGTTGGACAAAAGGCCAGACTAGTGTCTCTCACTCTGCGCTTGCACCCCAGATCTGGAGGTTCATGGACTCCAGGTGAAGACTCCCTGCATTGGGCACATGGGCAACTCCAGAGACCAGAGTCAGGAGGGCGTGTCGCAGCCCTTGGCTGGAGGAGAGGTGTTCTGGGAAAAGGAGGCTGGAACCAGCAGGTGCGCCTAGTCCTGGCTTTATCTGGCTGCGGTCGGAACTGCTGAGAGTCAAGTTCTAAAGACGCCTTCTTTCTCCCTCAGCCGAGTTGGGAGGCCCCAGCAGCAGCTAGGAGACTTTTCATGTGGAGAGAAATGAAGGTTTTTCAGCTGTCCTCGGCTTGTTTCTTGTCCTCCTTCCCAGAAGCAGACATCATCTCTCAAGGGGTCAATTCTCAATCCCAGTCTTATTCCCCCAAGCAGGTCCCTAGCTGGACACAGTCAGATGGTCTTCCAGGTAACGGGAGAGGAATCCATAAATCACTATCATCCCTGGGGGTTCAGTCGCTCAGGCTTTCACGCCAGGGGCAATCCAGCGGTAATCCATCTCTCAGGGTCCTCCTGGCTCAGCCTTGGTCCCAAAAGTGGCTACCCCATTTATGGCATCCATGCAGACAGCCTCTGCTTGGAGTCTTCTAGTGATGGGGAACTCACCACCTCCCCCGACGGCCTATTTCATCTCTGGAGTATTGTGATTATAAAAGGTATCTTTTCAGTGTGGAGCTGAGCTCAGCCTTCCAGGATGTAATTAATAATATTAATAATAAAGGCTACCATTTGCACACATACACGATCTCATCTCATCCTTTCTACAGTCAGTGAACACCCTCCCCATTTCCCAGACAGAGAAATCAAGGACCAGAGGTGTAGTAATACAGACAGGATCAGAGAGAGTATGAGCTCTACCCATCCACGTTAATGGTGCCCTTCCCTTTGAACATGACATCTCATCCTCAGAGACAGGGCTCACCGGTGTCTCCTCCCCAAGCAAACCAATAACTTCCCTGGCACATTTCAGGAAAGCTTTGCCCACTAGCACTTACTGCATCAATGCACATTTCAAAGGCATTTACCCCCAGTACCTGCGACTGTGCCTGGGAGTGGGCCAAACACAGAATGAGTGAGACCCACTCCCTGTCTCCTGTCTGGTCTGGTGAGAGGAACATGTCTGCACACAGGTCCCAAGCGCATCTGCAGACCCAGCGCCTGCCAAAGAGCACCCAGACTGGCTTGGCACAGGTGGGCATGCCACAGATGCCCGCAGAGGAAGTTACTGTTCCTCTCCGCCTGAGGCCCCATCTCCTGCTGCTTTATTTTGTTTTATTTTTTACCACTCTCCTACTTTTGCTTTTTGCCCCTTCCCAGCCACCCCTCCTGGGGAAAGTAGTTTCTGCTCCCACTTTCCATATCTAAAGAGCGGGGCTCAGCCAAATTCCTGTAAAACCAGGGCGACCCCATGAATCGCTTTCCCAGGACAGTTCTGATTTGTACATTCTGTGGAGCAGCTAACAGGTTAATTATTTTAGTCCCCCTTTACTTTCAAAAATCCAGAGAATAAATCTAGAGAATAATCGCAGTGTCGAACACTGTGAAAATGGCTAATAAAATAGAATGTAATGAAGTCCTCTTCAAGAACCCTTCCAGCTTGGACCGTCCAGGACTCAGGACTTGTTTTTAATCCGACTAGTTCCTTAGGTTACTCTCAAGCATCCAGAGTCATTCCTGTGACTGCTCAGAGGTGGCAGAAGCCCAATTCCTCCTGATGCCCTTACTTTACCCTCTCCCCAGGGGCCTCTATGGCTGTGAGGGCTCTGCCGGCTCCTCCTCCATGCAGACTCCCATCCTCCAGCTCCCACCTGCCCTAAGCAGCTCCACCACAGTGCCTTGTTTATGCCTTGCTTGTCTTGGTTAGGACTGCTCTAAATTGGTTGGCTGCCTCATTCACTACTCATAAAGGGAGAAAGGGGGGAAAAAAAGGCTGGTAAACTAAAAAGAAGTTGTTGCATCACCAGGGGGTATTCTGAGTCTGCAATTTTACTGGAAAATTCTGAGAACTTTTCTCCTTCATTAGATTTTCTTGAGTCTCATGTAATAAATTGAAGTATAAAAGGCTTTCCAAGAATTAATCTCTATTGATGAGATTCCAGAAACCGTAGCAGGAAGCTTAAAAACAAAAACAAACAAAAAATCCAACTAACTCTTAACTCAGGCCACCACGGAGTTTTTCTTTGCCCATTCTTGGAAGGAGACAGCCCTATTCAAATCCCAGATCCCCTAATGTCTTCTATTTCTTTTTTTTTTTTTTTGGTTTATGTTTTAAATAGAACAGGGTCTTGCTCTGTCACCCAGGCTGGAAGGCAGTGACATGGTCATAGCTCGCTGCGGCCTTGAAGTCCTAGGCTCAAGTGATCTTCCCATCTCCGCCTCTTGAGCTGCTTGGATTATAGGCGTCAACCACCATGCCTGACATAGCTCCACTAATATCTTGCTGTATCATCCTGGGTTAAATCATTTCACCCTTTCTGAGCCTCATTTTATGCAGCTGTAAAAGAAAGATAATAATTCTGTACTTCTGGAGTTCTCAAAGGGATCTGCAATACCATCTATAAAGTTCCTGAAGGGTACTTAGGAAAAGGCAACTTGTATTATTATCACTGGTGCCTGAGCAACAAGCATTATCTCCAGTTCCTCGTGTGGCCAGGAGTTAGAGCCTGCATTTGAGTGACACAGGCCTGGGCAGGGATTAACTGCATAACGTTGGGCTGGTCACTTGAGCCTTCTGAGACTTGATTTCTCTCATCTGTAAAGTGAAGATAAAGTACCTCTTTTTGCTCCTTGTAAATGACATGGTACACCTAAAATGCTTGGCACCATGCCAAGTATTGGAGCACGTGCCCAACACATGGTAACTATTCAATTCCCATTAACAGTTATTCCCAAACCCTCCCCCGCCCAGGCTCCAGCACCACCTGCTCTGTGTGCCCCCATTCCTATGTCCTGGAAACAGCCAGACTTCCTTTGATGGGGCTTTGCAGTTCCCAGAACATTTTTGAAACTTCTTCTTCTGGAGCTTCCCCCACAGCCTGTAGGACAGGGTCATGCTGCTCTCCCCACTGTGCAGAGAGGGGACTGACACCCATGGGTCTGGTGACTTGCCCAGGGCGATTCAGCTGGGACTGGCAGCTGGGTTTGGGTGATGTCCAGGGACTCTTTCTGACCTCCTCATGCCCTGTAAGAAGTCTGCCAGTCAGTGATTCGGTCAGATTAGAAAGAGTTGTGTGTTCATTTGTTCACACATGAGATAAAAACTTATTCGGTACCAGTACTAACAACTACTACAGTTATCAATGGTGATAACAAGATACAGCCTCTCTCTCATACAGCTCGCTGTCTAGTGGGAAACTGAGCCCAGAATACAGCCATCGTGCTACCAATTGCGTTATTCAGCTAAGGTAAGTGGCCTGTGACGGCTGACAAATCCCCTCCCCCGCCCCATTCAGTAACCCCTTCACTGAGCTCCCTGGACCTCCAGAGGGCTCAGAGAGCAATCCCACATGGCACAGTGAGTGTGGCTGTAGGAACACCCCCACTGCCCTGGCTCACTCTCCTCTCAAGCGTGCCCCCCATCTCAAGCGTATCTTCTGAGCTGCATGATTTTACAAAAGGGGAAAACTGAGGCACTGCAGAGGGCAAAGATTTACCCAGGGCCACTGGGTAATGAAGTGGTACTCAGGTGTCCAACATCTCTCTCTGGGACAAGGGGCCTCTTCACCACAGCACAGGAAATGGAAGTGCCCAGGCAAGGGGCTGGGGGAGAGTAGGGCACTGCCAACTGTCTTCTTCCTGAATGTCCTCTTCTGCACTGGAGAAAACCCCAGCCACCCTGGCAGAGGTGGCCCCAGCACCATCCCCTCCTCCACCACTGCTTTTGAATGATGCCACTGTCGGGGCCTTCTGACACTACTGGAAAAGAGACAGCATCAGGAAGGCCTGAGATAAGTGAGGCAGTAAATTCAGAAAGGACATCTCTCACTCAACACAAACACGAAATAGCTCAGAAACAGAGCAGAAGCTCCTGACACGAGCTCCACTTACGAAGCATCAGATGGGCCTGTTCTGCACCTGATGTGCCCTCCATGATGCCCGCTCTGCTTCTGCCTTCCTCTGCGTTTTGCACCCTTACTTTCCTATGGCTCTCAGCAGGCAGCATCCCCGTGTTACTTCTTTCTTCCACGACGCTGGCAGCTTTGTGCCCCTCTCCGTTCCTCTGCTCAGCTCTAGGGGCTGAGAAGAGGCTTTGGGGGTTTTCTTCTCTGGGTGTGGCCTCCTTGTACTACAATGAAAAGCCTACAAGATGCTCTGGACCAGGCTAGGTGCCTCAGCTGGCTGAGCTGATGTCAGTAAGCTGGGCACAAGAGGGATCGTCCAACCTGGGGTACTTATTTGTGTTGTTCTACCAAATATTTCCTGTTTTCCACCTTCACGGTAGGATTTAATTTCTTGGCCTCCTGGGGTCAGTTTGGGCAGGACCCATGAGTAGTCCAACTGGTAAGATGGGAGTGGGCCTAGGCATTTAATTCCATGCAAGATTTTCTGGGCCTTTCTTCCTCAATGCTGGACATTCGAGAAAGTTAATGCTCCATCAGACTGGCTCCTTGAACAAGGAGCAGAGCCCCCAGGAGATCCAAGATGCTCATGTTAATTGGAGTAAGACGTGAACCTTTAGGCCAGACCAGGCCTGGTGACTCATGCCTGTAATCCTGGGTTCTGGGAGGCTGAGGCTGGAGGATTGCTTGAGCTCAGGCTGCAGTGAGCAGTCTGGGCAGGCAACAGAACAAGAGTGTCTCCATAACAAAAAGAGAAAGAGAGAAGTGGGTGGTAAAAGAAACAATGGATGTGTGATTTCACCGGCTGATCTTGGCAGGAAAGGGAGTGGAACATCCCGGTGAAGTAGATTCTACAATTCTCTCCACTGTACAGAGAGGTGACATCTTTTGTCCAAGCTCAGGCAGCTAAGGGGCAAAGCCAGAGCCAGTCCAAGTCTGGGTGACACAAAAGCTTAATCCACTACACTCTATTCTTCCAACCAGAAGCAACTTTACTCTTTCTGTTCTTTTTTTCTTTCTTTCTTTTTTTTTTGAGACAGAATCTCGCTCTGCTACCCAAGCTAGAATGCTGTGGCATCAGCCTAACTCACAGCAACGTCAAAATCCTGGGTTCAAGTGATCCTCCTGCCTCAGCCTCCTGAGTAGCTAGGACTACAGGCATCCACTATGATGCCCAGTTAATTTTTCTATTTTTGTAGAGATGGGCTCTCAATCTTATTCAGGCTGGCCTGGAACTCCTCAGCTCAGGCGGTCCTCCCATCTTGGCCTCCCAGAGTGCTAGGATTACAGGCATGAGCCACCACGCCCAGCCAACTTCATTCTTTCTAAACTTCCTTTGGCCCTTTGCTGAGCTTCTCTTCTGCATCTTTTACTTCTGTCTTCAATTACATCATTTATATACGTCCTTCCTCCCATTCCAGATTGTAAACATCTTTTTTTTTTTTTTTTTTGAGACAGTCTCACTTTGTCACCCTGGGTAGAGTGCCGTGGCATCACAGCTCACAGCAACCTCAAACTCTTGGGCTCAAGTGATCTTCTTGCTTCTGCCTCCCGAGTAGCTGGGACTACAAGGCGTATGCATCGCCACAGTTGGCCAATTTTGTATTTTTAGTTTTTGTAGCGATGAGTGTTGCTAAGCTACCCAGGTTGGTCTCAAACTCCTGTGTTCAAGTGATCCTCTTGCCTCAACCTCCCTCATGCCACTGCACTCCGGCCTGGGCCACAGCACATAAAGCTTGAGATCCTGTCTCAAAAAGAGTTAATAAATGATAAAAAAAAAAAAACAAAACCCACTCTCAGGGGTGGTCTATAGGTTTCCCCGGCCACCAAAGACGTTTATGGCACAAGAAAGGATGAGAACCTCAGTGGAGGCACAGCCAGGACTCGAGAGCCAGGATTTGTCCCACATGTATCTCATAGAATCCAGTGCCCAGCAAACGGTAAAGGATTCTTATGCCATCTTTGTGCAAGGGTGGGGAGTGATTAACAGCTACTTTAGCCTGGCTACACATCATAACTACCTTTGATTTCAGCAGCATGAGCCTATTTACAACATTCATTATAATAATAAACAAGTACCTCATTTCCCCAATAAAAAAAAAAATCAATTTTTAGCATCGTGTACGCTAATTGGAAAATTATCATTTGGTGATCACAAAATGGGGTGACAGGGAAAGCTGGTAGCAGCCACCTCTAGATATGATGCTGGCTGACCCCCAACCCAGAGCGGGCATCATGGTGGGCACATCGGCTGACCAACTCCCCTCCCCCAGATGCTTTCTGAGCACCGGCTCAACAGAAGCAGCACTCACAGGATAGATATTCACAGTGTATATGCAGAGGTTTTACAAAATCAGTTACTGGCATCCCAAGAGGTATACCACATCACAAACCAGGGAGCCCTCTCTGGAATTCACTAACCCCCTAGGCTGGGGACAGGCCATTGTAGGATGCAGTGCTCCCTACCCATGTAGGTGGTCAATGCCCAGGGTTGAGCCTGGGGCCCCTTCAGGTACCTTGTGAGTAATACGAACGTCTATACTTTGCTGCCCCTCCCTGGGCTCCTGTTTTCTTATCCAGTATGAGGGTGGTACTAGATTCAGATCTAGCCAATAAGTGATTACAAAGGACCTACCAAGCGCCCGGCACATGGAGAACACAGAGATCCTACAAATCCCTCATCTCTCTCCTAAAGCACATTTTAATGGGTGGGGGTCTAGGCCTGAACACAATAAACTGTTATGTGGAACTGAAATAAAGAAATGGGAGTAGAGATAGACGTTCCATATTCTGGAAGGAGTAAGCCATCCTGCATGAGGCTGTGCAGATAGCTTCACAGAGGAAGTGTGACATTTGGGCAGGAGTCACGCCCTAGGGGAAGGCACCCAGGGTTGAGGGTCAGCGTCTGCAAGTGCAGGAGGCTGGGCCAGGGGCACCCCACTGGGCCAGTGTGGACTGCAGAGCCACACTGCAGAGCCAGGGTTTCCAGTCCTGGTCCATCCCACACCTATGGCTTTGGAGTCCAGAAGGAAGAGTCCTGGACACCTGGCATTTTAACACGTTCCCTAAGTGATTCTCATATAGAGGCAGTGGGTGCTCTGTGTAGAGAAAAATGAATGAATGAGTTTAAAAAAAAAAAAAAAAAACTTGATCTCAGGCAAGTTTTTTCTCCCTCAAGATGTCCACGCCTTCTTTAAAACAAAGGTGCTGGGGCGGCGCCTGTGGCTCAGTGAGTAGGGCGCTGGCCCCATATGCCGAGGGTGGCGAGTTCAAACCCAGCCCCGGCCAAACTGCATCAAAAAAATAGCCGGGCGTTGTGGCGGGCGCCTGTAGTCCCAGCTGCTCGGGAGGCTGAGGCAAGAGAATCGCGTAGGCCCAAGAGTTGGAGGTTGCTGTGAGCCGTGTGACGCCACGGCACTCTACCTGAGGGCGGTACAGTGAGACTCTGTCTCTACAAAAAAACAAAAACAAAAAACAAAGGTGCTGGAGCAGAGCACGCGCAGGATGCGTTGGTGGTGACCCTGGTGGCTGCTGCACCTATACTGCCCAGCACCTGCCATTCAGTCCCCGGTGCCCACCTCCTGCCCCCAGAGCACCGCTGTGAAGTTTAAATTCTATTTTGGAACATGGTGGACCACAGATACCAGCTGCCAGATTATCCCAGAAACAAGAAAAAGCTTTAGATGAAAAAGAAAAAACAAACACAGACTGGGTATAATTCAGAGGGAAAAGTGCCAGAACCTGCCAGGGAATCCACAGGAACAAGGTGCAGGAGCAGAACACAAAGGAAGAAGGTATTAGCAAGGGCTCGACCGCCAGGAGGCCTGGAGTCTGAGAAGGGTGGATGGGTGGTTTAATTCTCCCTCCCCACATCCCAGGTGTCAGTGGGCTCCGGAGTTGCTGGGGAGCCCTTCCCCTCACACAAGCCCCAAAGTGACTGCCACCAGTGAGCTAGGAGCTTCCTGAACACAAAAGACCAGGCTGCCAGTGCCCTGGGGATCACTCCGGTCACTGCAGACCTAGCTCAGATGGCAGTGCTATCTTGCTTCTCCAACCCGGGGCTTTGGCACCTCAGTTTTTGTCTTGGCTCATTTCCACACAAACATTTCCCAACTCCTGCCATTCTAAGTGGGCTGCCTTCTGGAGAGAGGAACAGAGATGACCAGAGTGCAAGCTTTCCCCCATTCAGACCCTTTTCCTCCCCTTCCTTGCCCCAGCTGCAGCTGCTTAGAGATGATTGAGTCAAGTTTTGAGAGAACTGCATTTCCCCTCTGTTGGTACCTGTGCCACTCCAGGCTTCCAAGAGAGTAAGGCTCAGGCCTTTCCAGACTCTTTTTCTCCCTTCCCCTTCCCCCACCTGCAACTGCTGACAGGGACAATTGAGCCACCACACGGAAGCTTCCACAGACAGTGAAGCGCAGGCCTTCCCTTTAGGGGTCCTGCAGTAGACTGAAGGGTGCTCACACTGTGAGCTCCCCGCCCAACCGCCCTCCCTGACGCTGCTTGCCAGTGACCCCATGAAAGCGGGGCTCGCCTCAACGCGGAGGGACATTGAACCTGCACCTGCACTCCATGAGCAACCTTGGACCAGCTTGCTTCTCCCTGGCATGGTCAGGGATTGATCTGCAGGCCAGATCCCACATTCTACACCCCCAGGTCTCAATTTCATCGCTCAGGGGCTGGGGGACATTGTGAGTTAGTCTCAGGAGGTGAGGGTGCCCACATGGGCAGGTGGAGGCGGGCTGCAGTGCGGGTCCCAGGGCATCCCTCCCCCCACGGGCAGGCTATGCTCTCAGCTCAGGCCGGGAATCTCCCCGCCCACATCACAGTCAGTTGTGGGGCGCTCCGCAGGCCTGAGGTCCCCGCAGATATCAGGGAAAACCCGGGAGCACGGAGGGTGGAGAGACGTGAGGCCCGCCCCGGACTTCTGAACTGTGCCTCTCAGAGGGAGCGTGTACACAGCAGACTTTCTGGCGCGGTGAGGCCACGTTGCCCCTCCTGTCCCTGGTGGCTTTGCCTGGGAGCTGGGAGCAGATACTGCGGAAGCAGATACTGGGCCAGCCTTCCTGAGCCTCAGGGCAAGCTCGCCCGCCGCCCACGTGGGTGTGGCAGAGAATTGGGACTCACCTGAAGTTCCATGTCTCCACCTACCACCCAGGATACTCACTGCTTCTCCTGAGGAAACAGCCAGTCACAGGACCCACAAACACCACCACACCTTGAGCTTTCCGACAGGCTCCTCCTACTGATGGGAAGGTCAGGCTGCAGGCAAGGCCTCCGTCAGCATTTACTGACTATGTCGTACCGGCTGTAGTTGAGTCTCACCCCGGGTCTCAGAGATTAAAGTGGGTATGCCACTATCTATTCCAAACAAAATCAAAAAATAAGAAGCAACAGCTGCTCCAGATGAAAAGGAATGAGAGACAGAACTCTGGAATCATGAAAAATCAGAGTGGGCTCGGCGCCTGTAGCTCAAGCAACTAAGGCGCCAGCCGTGGGGGTTCGAATCCGGCCCGGGCCTGCCAAACAACACTGACAACTACAACCAAAAAATAGCCGGGCGTTGTGGTGAGCGCCTGTAGTCTCAGCTACTAAGGAGGCTGAGGCAAGAGATTCACTTAAGTCAGGCATTGGAGGTTGCTGTGAGCTGTGACACCAGGGCACTTTACCCAGGGTGACAGCTTGAGGCTCTGTCTCAAAAAAAAAAAAAAAAAGAAAGAAAAAGAAAAAGAAAAATCAGAGTGAAAGGATACTCCCAAAAGAAAACAATAAATCCATACCAATGGAAACCAAGCAAAACACACTGTTGAAATGACTGACAAAGGGATTTCAAATATGGCTTTGAAGAAGGCTTAATGAAATACAAGAGAAAAGGGCAGTGCCTGTACTCAGTGGGTAGGGCTGCGGCCACATAAACCCAGGCTGGCAGGTTCAAACCCAGCCTGAGCCAGCTAAAATCAACAGTGACGACTACAACAACAAAAAAAATTAATTAATTAATTAATTAATTTAAAAAATACAAGAGAGGCTTGGCGCCTGTGGCTCAAGCTGCTAAGGTGCCAGCCACATACACCTGAGCTGGTGGTTTGAATCCAGCCTGAGTCCGCCAAACAACAATGACTGCTGCAATCAAAAAAATAGCAGGGCGTTTTGGCAGGCACCTGTAGTCCCAGGTACTTGGGAGGCGGAGGCAGGAGAATTGCTTGAGCCCAGGAACTGGAGGTTGCTGTGAGGTGTGATGCTACAGCACTCTACCCAGGGTGACAAAGTGAGACTCTGTCTCAAAAAAAAACAAACAAACAGGGCGGCGCCTGCAGCTCAAAGGGGTGGGGCGCTGGCCCCATATGCCGGAGGTGGCGGGTTCAAACCCAGCCCTGGCCAAAAACTGCAAAAAAAAAAAAAAAAAAAAAAAACAAGAGAAAATAGAAACCGAGCAGAAAAAAGCCACAAAAACAAAGCAGGAAATGAATGAAAAATTCATTAAAGATACCAAATTATTTTTAAAAAATCAATCGGAGCTTCTGAAAATGAATCGTTTATTCAAGAAAATACAAAATACAATGGAAAGCCTTAAGAATAGGTTAGATCAAGCATAAGAAAGAATCTCAGAGCTGGAAAACAACACCTTTGAATTAAACAAGTACGGCAAAGAGAAAGAATAAAGAAATAACAGGAACAAATAAACTATAAAAAATATGGGATTATATAAAGAGACCTTACATAAGAATCATAAGCATCAGGGCAGTGCCTATGGCTCAAAGGAGTAGGGTGCTGGGCCCATATACCGGAGGTGGTGGGTTCAAACCCAGCCCTGGCCAAAAATTGCAAAAAAAAAAAAAAAAAAGAATCATAAGCATCCCTGAGGGTGAAGAAGAAACTACATAAGGGCTGGAAAACCTATTTGAGGGAATATTTAAGTAAAATTTCCCAGGTCTTGCTAGAATCTGGACTTCTAGGTACTAGAAGCTCAGGGGACTCCTGGGATATTTGTTGCCAAGAGACAATCACCGTGATATACAGTCATCAGACTGGCCGAAGTTAACACTAAACAGGAACTCTTATAGGAGGTGAAAGCCTTGGGTAACTGACAAAGGAAAAACCATCAGACTACTACAGACTTCTCAACTGAGACCTTATAAGCCAGAAAGGGCTACACCCCCATTCTCAGTTTTCCCAAACAGAATAATGGCCAGCCTAGAATTTCATATCCTGCAAAACTAAGTTTCTTAGATGAGAAAAAAAAATAAAGACTTTCTCAGATGAGCAAATGCTGAGGGAATTTGTCAAGACCAGACCTGGCCTTCAGGAAATACTCACCTCTACATTATATAGTGATCAGCACAATAGACAGCCAGGCGTGTAAAACCATCCAAAAGCTAAAGTTCAGGTGGCTTATGTCTCAAAGGTAAAATAAAGTGTAAAGTTCTACTCAACAGGATGAACAGAAATCCACACCACTTACCAGTTCTTTCAATAAATGTAAATAGATTGAACTCTCCTCTTAAGAGACATAGGCTGGCTGAATGGATAAAAAAAAATACAACCCAAGTGTTTTCTGTCTCCAGGAAGTGCATCTAATCCCACAAGACACATTCAGACTCAAAGTGAAGGGTTGGAAAGCAATATTCCATGCAAAAGCAAACCAAAAGAAAGCTGCTGTAGCTATTCTCATATCAGAGGTAACACAGACTTCAAAGCAACAAAAGTAAAGAAAAAGATGGTCATTATAAAATGGTAATGTGAACAATTCAAAAAGAAGACATAACAATTCTAAATATATACGCACCTAACACAGGAACACCCACATTTATAAAGCAAACCCTACTAGATCTGAACAAAGTGATTAACTAGCAATATCATAATGGCCAGGAACTTTAACACCTCACTGACAGAACTGGACAAATCCTCCAAGCAGAAAATAAAGAAACATGGGACTCAAATGATATTTTAATGCAGGGCCTAACAGACATTTACAGAATAATCTACCCCAAACTACTGACTATATATTCTTCTCATCAGCACACGGAATATCTCCAAGAATGATCACATCATAGGCCACAAAACATGTCTCCACAAATTAAAAAAAATAAAAATTATGCCATGTATCTTCTCAGACTACAGTGGAATAAAATTAGAAATCAACTTCAACAGATTCAACTTCAACAATTCTACACAAAGTCATGGAAATTAAACAACCTACTGCTGAATGATTATTGGGTCGAGGAGGAAATTAAGATATAAATCTAAAGATTCTTTGAACTAAATGACAAAAGGGACATAAGTTATCAAAATCTGTGCGATTCAACAAAATCAGTCCTAAGAGGAAAACCCATAGCCTTAAATGCCTGCATAAAAACAAAACAAAACAGAAAGATTGCAAATCAACAATTGAATGAATTATCTAAAGGAATTAGAAAAGGAAGACCCCAAATCATTTTACAACAAAGATATTTTCACCAGAATGTTTATTGCAGCCCAATTCATAATTGCCAAGTCATGGAAGAAGCCCAAGTGCTCATCGATCCATGAATGGATTAATAAGCTATGGTATGTGTAGAACACGGAATATTATGCAGTCATAAAAAAGATGGAGACTTTATCTCTTTTATGTTTACATGGATGGAGCTGGAACATATTCTTCTTAGTAAAGTATCTCAAGAATGGAAGAAAAAGTATCCAATGTATTGGATTAGTATTATGTATTAAGTACATAAGTATTACGTATTAAGTATTACGAAACCAATATATTATCACCCACACTTTCGTACGAATGATAAAACACAACTATAGCCCAGGATGAAGGAGGGAAGAGGAGGGGAGAAAGGAGACCGGGTGGAGGGAGGGTAATCGGTGGGACCTCACCTATGGTGCATGTTGCAAGGGTACATGTCAAATCTATTAAGAGTAGAGTATAAATGTCTTAACAATAATTAAGTAAGCGAGGTGAAGGCTGAATTAAACAGTTTGATGTAAGCATTCCAGATTGTATATAAAATCAGCACATTGTACCCCATAAATGCATGAATGTACATAGTTAGGATTTAATAAAAAAATTATTAAGAGAAAAAAATAAAAAGAAAAGAAAAGGAAGAGCAAACCAATTCCAAACCCAGCAGAAGAAAAGAAATAACTAAGGTCAGAGCAGAACTAAATGAAATTGATAACAAAATAATTATACAGACAATTAATGAAACAAAAAGTTGATTCTTTGAACAGATAAACAAAATCAACTAATCTCTAGCTAGATTAACCAAAATCAGAAAAGAAAGGACCCTAATCTCAATCAGAAATGAAAAAGGAGATATTACAACTAATCCCACAGAATACTTTTTAAAATCTCTGTGCACATAAACTGGAAAACACTGAGGAAATGGATGAATTTTTGGAAACACACAACCTCCTTAGGCTCAGTAGGGAGAAATAGATCTCATAAGCAGAACAATATCAAGTAATCAAATTGAAGCAACAATAAAAACGCTTCCAATGGAAAAAATTCCAGATCAGATGTTTCGCAGGCCAAATTTTATCAGGCCTGCAAAAAGGAACTGTTACCTACACTGCAGAAATTATTTTATAACATCAAGAAGGAAGGAATCTTCCCCAACTCATTTTATAGAGTCAGTATCAGCTGGATACCAAAGCTAGGAAAGGATGCAGCAAAAAAAGAAAACTATAGACCAATGTCCTTTATGAACATGACCACAAAAATTATGAATAAAATTCTAGCAAAACAAATTCAGCAGCATAGCAAAAAAATAATCCACCACAACCAAGTGGGCTTCATTCCAGGGATGCAATGAAGTAACTATGAGTTACTAAGGAAGAAAATCTCAGAGGATGGTTTAACATACACAAATCTATAAACGTGATTCACTACATAAACAGAGGCAAAAACAAAGACTATATGATCATCTCAATAGATGAAAACATTTGACACAATTCAGCAGTGCCCTTTTATGATAAGAACTCTTAATAAAATAGGTACAGATGGAACATACTGCAAAATTATAAAAACCATATATGACAAAAACCATGGCCAACATCATGCTGAATGGGGAAAATTTGAAGGCATTCCCACTGAGATATGGAATTAGATAAGGTTGCCCATTGTCATAACTTCTGTTCAACATAGTGCTGGAAGTCCTAGCCAGAGAAGTCAGACAAGAGAAGGAAATTATAATGGTATTCAATTACAGAAATTATGTAGTATGGATCAATAAAGATAATACAAAAAAAAAAAAAGAGAAGGAAATCAAGGGTATTCATATGGGGACAGAAGAGGTCAAACTATTACTCTTTGCTGATGATATAATCTTATATCTATTAAGACTCCAAAGATTCTGCCAAGAGACTCCTGGAACTGGTAAGTTCGGCAGAGTCTCAGGATACTAAATCAATGTACACAAATCAATAACATTCCTATACACCAACAGTAATCAAGCAGAGAATCAAAGACTCAATACCTTTCACAAGAGCAACAAAGAAAACAAAAATCCTAGGAATATATTTAACCAAGGAGGTAAAAGACCTGAGTTACTAAGGAAGGAAATCTCAGAAGATGTAAACAAATGGAAAAGTATATTATGCTTATGCATCTGCAGAATCAACATTGTTAAAATGTCTGTACTACCCAAAGTGAGCTACATAATCAGTATAATCCTTATTAAAATACCGACATCATTTTTTGCAGACCTAGAAAAAAAATTCTACCCTTTGTAAGGAACCAAAAAAGAGCCCAAATAGCCAAAGCAACCTCATACAAAAAAAACAAATTGGGAGAAATCACTTTATCAGACTTCAAGCTTTACTACAAGGCTATAGTAACCAAAACAGCATGGTACCAGCGCAGAACAGAGACATGAACTAATAGATCAAAACAGAAAACCCAGATATAAAAACCATCCTCATATTGCCATCTGATCTTTGACAAAGCAGACAATAACATACACTGGGGAAAAGAATCCTTATTCAATAAATGGTGCTGGGGAAACTAGACAGACACACACAAAATTTAATTCATAATGGATAACTGACATATACCTAAGGCATGAAACCATATGAATCCTAGAAGATAACATTGGAAAAACTCTTGGAGACATCAGCCTAGGAAAATAATTTATGAAGAAGACCCCAAAGGCAATCAGACCAACCACAAAAATTAACAAATGGGACCTGATTAAAATTAAAATGTTTCTGCACAGCCAAGGAAACGATAAATAGAGTGAATAGACAACCCACAGAATGGAAGGAAATATTTGCATACTGGTGGGGCTGATGACCAGAATCCATAAAGTGGGGCTGATGACCAGAATCCATAAAGAACTTAAGCAAATCAGCAAGAAAAAAAAATCAAACAACCCCATTAAAAAGTGGGCAAAAGACATAAACAGCTTTTCAAAAGAAGATAGACTAACAGCCAATGAACATGTTCAACATCTCTAATCTTTGGGGAAATGAAAATCGAAATCACAATGAGGTTATCACTGAACTCCAGTGAGAATGGCTTTTATCAAAAAATCCCCAAACAACAGATTCTGGCTCAGATGTGGAGCAAAAGTATACTCTGTTCATGGGATTGCAAACTACTATAACCTTTATGGAAAGTTGAAGCCCCAAACCTCCCTGAAGTCTCTCTGAGACCACCACAAGGAGATAGGAAGCTAGGTAGTAGGGTTCAAGGAACTAAAAGTAGACTTACCATTTGATCCAGCAATACTACTAATAGGTATTTATCCAAAGGGGCGGGGGGGGGTGTTTTATCAAAAAAAGACATGTGCACTAGGATGTTTATTGTAGCATAATTCACAATCACAAAGATGTGGAACCAACACAAGTGCCCATCAATACATGAGTGGATTAATAAAAAAAAGTGGTATATATGTGTGTGTGTGTGTGTGTATATATATATATATATATATAAAATGAAGTACTACTTAGCCACTAAAAATGGTGAACTCCTTTTGTAACAACCTGGATGGAACTGGAGACCATACATGTAGATGAAGTTTTGCAAGAATGGAAAAACAAACACCACATGTACTCATTGGTTAATTGGCACTAATTGGTCAATGCCGGTGCGCGCATTTGGCAATAAAACTCAAGGGAAAGCAAGCAGGTGGTGGGGGGCAGCAGGGGAGGGGTAAATTCACACCTGTTGGCTACAATGCTTCTGGATGAAGGGCTCACTTACAACTTTAATTCAAAGCAATGCACGTAACCAAAACATCTATACCCCTGTAATATCCTGAAATTTAAAAAATAATGAAATAAAATAAATAAAGGTGCTGGACCAGGCTGGTGCTTTTCAAAGTGTATCCTAAAGAACCCCCCAAACCTCCCTGAAATCTCTCAAAGACCACCACAAGGAGACAGGAGGCCCAAAAAGCAGGATTCTAATCCACCACCCAGCCACCCCTCTTTACAGCACCTCTCTTTTTATCTGTTTTTTATTTTTATTTTTTTGAGACAGAGTCTCACTTTGTCACCCTCGGTGGAGTGCTATGGCGTCACAGCTCACAGCAACCTCCAGGTCTTGGGCTTAGGTAATTCTCTTGCCTCAGCTTCCTGAGTAGCTGGGACTACAGCCACCACAATGCCTGGCTATTTTTTTGTTGCAGTTTGGCCGGGGCCGGGTTCAAACCTGCAACCCTTGGTATATGGGGCCGCCGCCCTACTCACTGAGCCACAGGCGCCACCTTTTGTCTGTTTTTTATTATGTTCTGTGTGTCCATGTGTTACTTTCTTTGACATAGGGTCCCTTGGCTAAAAATAAATCTTAGAAATATTTATTTACTTATTTGTATTTTTTATTTTTTGTGAGACAGAGGGTCCTACTCTGTTGCCCAGGATAGAGTACAGTGGTGTCATCATAGCTCACTGCAACCTTCATTGCTGAGCTCAAGTGATCCCCCCCCCCTTCAGCCTCCTAAGTAGCTGGGACCACAGGTACACACCATCACACTTAACTAATTTTTGTATTTTCTGTAGTGATGGGGTCTCACTGTGTTGTTCAGTCTAGTCTCAAACCCCTGGTCTCAAGCAATCCTCCCACTTTGGCCTCCCAAATTGCTAGGATTATAGATGAGAGCCATGGTGCCCAGCCTAAAAAGAACTCTTAAAACCACTGAATTAGGTCAGGTGTGGTAGCCCACACCTGTAATCCTAGCAATCTGGAAGGCCAAGGTGGGTAGATTTCTTGAGCTCAGAAGTTTGAGACCAGCCTGAGCAAGAACTAAAAAGTAGCTGGTGTTGTGGTGGGCACCTGTAGTCCCAGCTACTTGGAAGGCTGAGGCAAGTGGATGGCTTGAGACGAAGAGTTTGAGGTTGCTGTGAGCTATGGCACCACAGCACTCTACTAAGGATGACAAAGTGAGACTCTGTCTCAAAAAAACAAAAACAAAAACACTCCACCGAACTGGATGATCTCCAAGAACGAGACTATTTACCCAAAGCAACTTATTTTATCATGATAATTTAAATCTTTTGCTGTGGTTCAAAAAACATTAAGAGGAAAAAAAAAATGTGGCATGACAATGCAGTTGTTACATTTTGCAACAACCTGGATGGAACTGGAGACTGTTCTTATAAGTGAAGTTTTACAAGAATGGAAAAACAAATACCACATGTACTCACTGTTAAATCGGAGCTAATCAGTCAACAGTGTTTTGGAGAATTGTTATTAAAATGAATAATTAATTGAGAAAGTAAGATATACAATTATGCATTGACCTCAACTATGGGAATGAGACATCAAAAATACTGGACAATAGCCAGGCGTTGTGGCGGGCGCCTGTAGTCCCAGCTACTCGGGAGGCTGAGGCAAGAGAATCGCTTAAGCCCAGGAGTTGGAGGTTGCTGTGAGCCGTGTGATGCCACGGCACTCCACTGAGGGCGATAAAGTGAGACTCAGTCTCCACAAAAAAAAAAAAAAAAAAAAAAAAAATACTGGACAAGTATAGCATTTCTTCAAAATATGACACATAGAATTGTCATACGATCAAGCAAGCTTACTTCTAGTTGCATTCCCAGAAAAATGGAAATCAGGGACTCAAACAGGTGTGTGTACATCAGTGTTTAAGCAGCATTATTCACAATGGTCAAAAGGTAGAAATGACAGATGAATGGATAAACAAAACCTGGTATATACATGCAATGGAAAAGTATTCACCCTTAAAGAGAAAGGAAATTCTGACACATGCTACAGCCTGGATGAAACTTGAAGACATCATGTTAACTGAAACAAGCCAGACACAAAAAAGGACAAGTATTGTATCCATGTATATGAGGAACCTAAAAGAGTCAAGTTCATAAAAACTGTTAAGTAGAACTGTGGTTACTGGGGAATGCGGGAAGGGAGGAATGGGAAGTTATTGCTTCACTGGTATAGGGTTTCTGTTTGGAACGATGGACAAGTTCTTGAGATGGATAGTAGTGATGGTTGCACAAGGTTGAAAGTGTATCCTAAAGAACCCCCTTAACACTTAACACTTAACACTACCGTATTGTACACTCAAAAAAAAAAAAAGATTTAAGATGGCCAGACGTGGTGGCTTATGGAATCCTAGCTCTCTGAAAGGCCGAAGCAAAAGGATCCCTTGAGCACAAGAGCAGCCTGAGCAAGAAGAGACCCCACCTGTACTAAAAATAGAAAAGATCAAGTGTGTGTGTGGTGCACACCTGTCATCCCAGCAACTTGGGAGGCTGAGGCAAGAGGATGGCTTCAATGCAGGAGTTTGAGGTTGCTGTGAGCCAGGCTGAGGCCATGGCACTCTAGCCTAGATGACAGAGTGAGACTCTATCTAAATCTTAAAAAAAAGAAAAAAGGTTAAAGTGGCAAATTTTATGTTTTGTCTGTTTTACCACAAATAAAAAAATAATACTGGCCATAACTAGATTGTGTCTGTAAGTCTCCATCTCCGTGCAGGGGGGTTGCTGAGAGTGTTCTGTTTATCCTTCCTACCTCTCTGCATTTTTCCAATGTTCTACAGTGAGAATGTATTACTTTTGTAACCAGACAGAAAGTTAAGTAAATAAATCTGATGGTTCCCTGACACGCTCTCAAAATGCACTGTTGCTTTTATGTAAATGTGATACTTTCTGTACTGGAAGAAAGGAGCCAAGTTCAAGGTTGCCAAGTGAAGTTACACACCAACCCGCTCAGTCAAAATAAATTGACATGCAGAGTGGTCTTCTCTTCTAACATTACTTGTTCTCATCTATGTTAAAGTAAATTTCAAATGAAAACGGAACCAAAATAAAGCTAATCAGCCTTCCCAGAAAACATTTGGCTTGGACAAGCTCAAACAAAAACTGAAGAGAAAAAGAGAAGTGGAGACACCAGGTGTTTTTTCAAGACATTAACTTGCTGATGCTGGGAAAGGAACCTTGTCGGTGAATTTCTGTTCCTTCTGCTTCTGGAAAACATTCTTGTGTAGAATGGAATGCCAAATCTAGAAGAGGCCCACCATCTATATTTATTGCAAATCCATTTCCTCTAACACTCCCCACCTCAGATAAATGTTGAACAAATGTTAAAAAGAGTATTGGTTTGAAGGGCAGCCAACCTGTCTGCCTGCCAGGGTGTCCTTGGTCCCAGGCCACGTGAGTCCACCTTCCCTGGCTCCTGAACCCTCTGCTCAGGGTAGCTCAAAGCCAGATAGGCCAGAATGAGCGAAGCCTCCAGAAGGGATCTGAGGGGTGCCCCCTTCATGAGACAGTGTCCTCAGACAGTCTCTGTCAGAGTTTTAAGTGTCCCGAACTAACCAGTGGGAAGAGGGACATAACTTGTGCTTCTTGCAGAGTTGTGCTTATTAAGTGTTGTCCCATGAAATATGTGTCTTCCCAGGGCAGGGGCAGGGGGTGTTGTCCAAATGTAGTTAGCACAAGGTGGGAGTTTATGGGATGACAGTAAAGCAGTGAGTGGAGACAAGGCCCCTCAGAACTGGGGCTCAGCGTGGGCCCTGGGGGAGCCACAGGAGGGGGAGGGCAGCAGCCCCTCCCCCCCAGCTCCAGCCTCTAGGTTGGCCAGCACACAAAGACCTCTGGCTAAGTCTGTGTGAGATCAGCAGAGCAGGACCCTGGGCTTTATTTTACAGATGAAGACACAGAGGCTCAAAGAAGTTAACTGTCTTGTCCAAAGTCACAGTTGGGAAATAGCCAATTTTAGGGTTTTCTAAAATGACTCCCTTGAGGGAGGAGAGGGCGGCTGTGTTTCAGCCTTGCTGCTTCCCACTCTGTGTGCTTACTTCTTGCCGCCTTCCTAAGAAAAAAAAAAAAAGGGAAAAAGAAGAAAGATTCTTTGAGGCACTAAACTAGATGGGTTTCCCAATTCCAGACTCCAGTTTTCTCATCTCTAAAACAAGCAAGTGACAAGATTTGTCCTTTTGCCCTTCTCTCTTCCCCTTTCGTCCTTACCCTCCTGGTTTCAGCTAACAGGTCACTTCCCAAGGGAGATATTCCCTGTGTTACTGGCTCTGTAACTCCAAGTTCTTTCCTTCAGGGCACTGACATTCTTAGACCCACATGTGATGAGACTGACAGATGCCCCACACTAGACCATAAACCCCCCGCTAGACAGCACCTGGCAGAGGTGGCGTTCAGTGGTGTTTGTCATAGGTAGATACAGAACTGAGGTTCTTCTCAGGGCTCTGCCCAGATCTGTGCAATTAAGGTCCCTCCCCTGTCCATCCCCACCTTCCCCTCCAATTGTCATCTATGGAACATGGGGAGTGGGCCTGAGGAGGTACATCTCAGACTTCAGCCAGCTCACCCATTCTAGGGTTTTATAATCAAAAAAAGAAAACTCCCCAAACAATTTGTGATTCTGAGGCCCTAGATGAAGTAGAACAGGTTCTTCCATTCCCTGGGCCTCAGTTTCCCTGTCCACAAAATGAAGGTTCAGGCTCACTCTGCTAGGCTCCTTGCGCCTCCGACTGGAATTCAGTAAGGAAGGCTCTGCCCAACATGCCCCCTCGCCCTTCACCTAAAGCTCCACTTGGGACCAGGGCACAAACAGGAAATGGGACACAGCAGAGGTAAGCAGCCCAGCTCTCTGTGGCATGGGCAGGCTGACAGGAGACCAAAGAGTTTTGGAACTTTCCAGTGAAAGCCAGGACCAGGCGCTCCAAGACCTTTCTCACACGGTGTGGGAGGAGGACATTGTTCCTATCTGCTGGGCCCCCAATGCCACCCCCAACCCTGCTCTACTCATAGGCGGCCCCACAGCACAGAAGGAGCAGTCTCGGGAAGTTACATAGTGACTAAGGACTGGAGAGTACCAGGTGGGGCGCAGAGAGCTCAGAGACAGGAGTCAGTACTCCTGGGCTCCAGTCTGGCCCATGTGACCTCAGGGAATTCCCCACCCACTCTGTCTTGGGGTTTCTCCCTCTGTGGAGTGAGGGGGCTGCCGTGATGAAAGGCACCACTCATTGCCTGTGTCTCAATCTCAAATCTCTCCCGTGCCATGTGGCCTAGGAGATTTCTTCATCTTTCTGTGCCTCAGTTTCCTCACTTATAAAACTGGAACAATAATAATCCCCACCACCAGGGGTTTCTGGTCCAGGCTCCTAAAAAGCACCTAGAACAGCATCTGGAATGAGTAAAAAATGCCCAGTAAACATGAGCTATTATTGTGTTATTACTTGTTTAATCTGGTTTCTAGGTCTTTCCCTTTCCCAGTTTGCCCATTTGTACAAGGGGCAAGCAGAGCCCAGAGAGGCCCCGGACCCCTGCAGGCTATGCCCAAGCCCCACCACTCAGAGAAGGCAAATCACTATCAGTCTGAGCCACGTACAGTAGGAAAAGGAACTCTGGAGGAAAAGGCAGAAAACCCCATTAAGCTGCCCCAAAGCAGATGGATTTGGGAGCACCTTGATTCAGCAGCACAGAGTTCCCTGCTCATTCTCAGCTCGTCCTGGAGAGGACAGTGAGATGCAGCAGAAGACACTGTTGGTCCTTTTTGCCTCTAATCCTACCGCTGCCCCTGAACCTCATGCATAAAGAGGAGGCTGGACTCAGTCATCTCAGCTCCCAGAAAAATGAGTGACTCAGCCTGGCAGGCATCTGGAGGCAGGGGAGGTGTAGGTGGCGCCACCTCCCTCTGTTATTCCAAGGGAATGTCCAGAATGCTGCCTGAGCCCCCCATGTTCTCACCTACTGAGTCAGGATCCTCAGACACCTGCTTCTCCAGCCACCATGAGAAAGAAAGGCAGCCAAGGGCAGCTGGGGAGGCTTCCCAGCACAGTGACTCTCTGGGTGGCGCCTGTGGATGAGTATCAGTCCACAGAGGACTAGAAATAATGGAAGAACTGTGCCAAGACATAAAGTATGGTACAAAGACAGGCAGCATCATGGCTCTGCCTCCTGTGGGTGGGGAATCCATGTGGCTGCAGTGGGCTCTGTGTTCAAGGTGGAGTTCTGGGTCTCTACCTTGTTGGAGCACCTCCTCAGGCAACTTTCCTCCTTGACCCTAAAACATTTTACCCAGAAGCACAGGCAGTGGGATCACAGCGTCTGCTAGCACTGAGGGACAGGGCCTTTTTGCATAGTAAGAGAGCTGGCTGGGTCTCGGTGTTTGAAAAGCTGTCCCCAGAGGAAAGAAATAAAACCAACAGTCCTAAGAACTAGTGCACTAGCACCCAGGTTGCACCCTCCTTGAAGACTTAGCTGAGGATTCTTCGACCACAGCCAGTCTGCCTTTACAGACTTTTTCCCCCTCTCTTTTTTCTTTTAATAGATTTAGTGGCTACAAATTGAATTCTGTGACATGTATACACAGAATATGACCCAAAAAAGTATACACATTTTAAGGAAGGAAAAAACTGTATTAAAATTGTAATACTCAGGGTGGCCTCTGTGGCTCAGTGAGTAGGGCGCTGGCCCCATATACTGAGGGTGGCGAGTTCAAACCCGTCCCTGGCCAAACTGCAACAAAAAAATAACTGGGCGTTGTGGTGGGCGCCTGTAGTCCCAGCTAATCGTGAGGCTGAGGCAAGAGAATCGCCTAAGCCCAGGAGTTGGAGGTTGCTGTGAGCTGTGACACCATGGTACTCTACCGAGGGCGACAAAATGAGACTCTGTCTCTACAAAAAAAAAAAAAAAAGATGGGCTTCTAAGGTTTTTCCCATGCCACCAGCTTTGGGGTGACTATGGCCTCCTTCCATGAGGATGCTCGGCCTAAAAAAAATATTTTAAAAATTGTAATACTCAATATATACTGATACCCAAGATGACTACAAGTCACATTGAGCACCTTTTAGGTCAAAAGTGACTTGAGTATCACAATTTTAATACAGTGTTTTCCTGTCTTAAAATATGTATACATTTTTTTGGTACCCTCTGTATTGTACAGTTGGGAAGTCTGGGTATTCAGTATAGCCATCATCGCCCATATAGTGTACATTGTACCCCATAGGTAGGCACAGACTTTTTATAGCTAAGGGGAATCTTGGGAGTCTCTGCTCAAACCCTTTTCTTTTACAGATAAAGAAACAGAGGCTCAAGGATAAATGGACCTTATTGCACAGGTAGGAGTCTGAGGGTGCTGTGGGCTATATAACGCCACAGCACTCTACCGAGGGGGACAAAGTGAGACTCTATCTCAGCTAAATAAATAAATAAATAATTATATTCCTGTGGTTATTTATATCTACTGCATTTAAGCATAGTGGAAAATACTATACAACAATGTACTGCTGAGGTGTCTATTCCCAGATCCAAGGGATAGCCTGAAATTGGCCATAGCGGAAATAATTACACGATGGAAATCGGAAAATACCACATGCCAGGCAGGGCGTCAGTTTTCAAGGAGCTGGTCATGAAACATTCACTAGCATGACACTACCCAGGCCTTCTCTGTTAGCAGGAAGCTACATTCTTTCAGCGGGAGGGGAGAAGGGCAGAGTATGCAGGCTGTAGCCATTTCTCCTGGGGATGTGTGTATGTGGAAGGGTGTGTGGGGGGGATGTGTGTGTGAGGGGAGTGTCCCTAGTCATGTGGGTGTGAATATTCCTCTTCCTCTATAAAGGCTTCAGCAGTGAGGCAAGTCTTGGATTCCTAAGTAAATCTGTCTGCTCCTGGAAAAGAACCACTTTCTTAAATAGTATTTGAAGGGTCTACAAGGGTCTGGAAGATCATGACATATTCATTTGTTTGTTTATTCGTTTTCGGTGAATTAAATCCCAGTTAAACTATCTTGAGGAGGTAAACATTTAAAGGAACCTTGGCCAGGTGCCATGGCTCACACCTATAATCCCAGAACTTTGAGAGGCTGAGAGGGGAAGATTGTTTGATGCTGGGAGTTTGAGACTGCAGTGAGATGATTGCACCACCGCACTGCAGACTAGGTAATAGAGTGAGACCTTGCCTTAAAATAATGATGATGATGATGATGATGATGATAAATTTTAAAAAGTAAAGGAACCTGCAGAACATCTTTATGTATAAAAATGTCAGCTGGGTGCAGAGGCTCCTGCCTATAATCCAAGTACTTTGGGAAGCTGAAACAGGAGGCTTGATGCCAAGAATTGGAGGTTGCAGTGAGCTATTATAGCAGCTCTGCACTAGAGCCCGGGTGAGAGAGTAAGATCCTTTCTCTAAAGAAAAAAATGTGCATAGTCACGTCTGAATTTCTCTAGGTTATGTTGGGCCTCCTTCCTTTGAGGACATAACCATTGTGATAACAGCAGAGTGATGGCTATGACTTCTACTAATAATGATAACAGCACTGCCATTCAACAGTACCCTATGCCAGGCAGTAGGCACTTATTTCTAAAATCCAAACTTAGCCCATTTTATACAAGAGGATGCTGAGGTTCAATAACTTGCTCAAGGCCAGGCTGCCCCTCTGAAAGTTCCCCCAAAGACTTTCTCTCTCTCAGCTGTGGCCCTGTCCTCTACAGGTCAGCAGATTCTGTGGCACTACAAGGTCCTCATCTCTGGTTGGATTTCATTGGTTGTTCTCTCAGCCTGAAACACACTTGTTTAGCAGCAGCTCCACTGCTGCCACCACCACTAGAGCAGAATGGGCCAAATGCTCCCAAGTCCATTCATCTCACCTGGCATGCAGGAGAGTGCCCAAGGCCTAGCTGGCTAGTGGCTTCGCATCCTAGGGAAGCCAGATGCTAGAGAAAGGCTTCTCACAGTAACTCCAGCCACAAACGAGCTAGAATTAGCCCTTATGCAAGATCCTAACTGTGTTTTTTGCCTGCCTTTTACTGGTTCTGGCCAGTTTGGTTTTCCAGCTTTCTCAGGGATACTGTCTGCAACAAAAATATCCTTCCGAGGCATTCCTCTTCTGACCTGCAGAGGTCAATCTGCCTCTGTTCCTCTGTTGCTTACAACCATGATCTCTGACCTGCATAAGTGATACTCAATATATCAGCCCTAAACTTTTTTTTTTGAGACAGAGCCTAAAGCTGTTGCCCTGGGTAGAGTGCTGTGACATCACAGCTCACAGCCACCTCCAACTCCTGGGCTCAAGCGATTCTCCTTCCTCCACCTCTCAAGTAGCTGGGACTACAGGTGCCCGTCACAACACCTGGCTATTTTTTGGTTACAGCCGTCATTTGTTTGGCGGGCCCGGGCTGGATTCGAACCCTCCAGCTCAGGTGTATGTGGCTGGCGCCTTAGCTGCTTGAGCCACAGGCACCAAGCCCAGCCCTAAACATTTATCCAGCTCTTCCCATGTTGAATTTTCATGCCATGGGAATGAATTCTGAAACATTCAATTAGATTTGTACATAGAAATATAAATTCTCCCTTCCTTTGCTTGGCTCCGGCTAACATGAAAATAGAGTTTATGACACAAAATGCCAATCCATAGTAAGCCAGAAATTTAGGCAACCACAACAAACTGAGTCCTGGTCCTTGCTCTGGGGGAGCCAAGTACCCCTTAAAAGAAACCTGCCTCTGATTTTGAAAGCATCTTGGCTGTTCTCACAGATACCAGGCAAATTCTTCTTGAGGACAGCTGTCCTGCCACTCAAGAGCTTGTGGTTTCTCTGCACAGGAAAAACGCAGGCAGCTGCTTCTCTGCAGCAGGTGCTGCCAACCCCAACGACACCTTTGCCCCAGGCTCCCTCCCTTGTCTGTTCCCCTGCAGCCACCAGGGCTGTCTGGATTTCAGAACAGCCAGAGGAACAGCAGAATGATGGATTTAACTGGTTTTCCCTCAGCCTGAAACGCACTTCCTCTTCATCCTTTAACTCCTGCAGGGTCCGCTATAAAGGTCATTTCCTCAGGGAGGGATTCCCTGCACACCCTGCACCTCTCCCTCATGGCTCCCCCAACTGTCTCCCAAGCTAAATTACGGCCCCTGCATGGGCAGCGATTGTGACCATCTTGTTCACTGCTACACGTTGGGTATCAGCCCAGTCCTTAGTAGGCGCTCAGTAGATTCTGGATGAATTAATAAATGAATGAATGGATTTGTGGTGGCTCCAGGAATGTTTAATGAATATCTGATTCACAGCACAAGTTTCTGGAACAGGTGCACCTTCCAGAATCTCAGTTCCTGGAGCCAAAATCTTGGAATTCCTCTGTGGGCAATGACTATATCTCCTTTACAGGTTTTGGTTTGAACATCCATTTCCTGTGGGCTTTTTTTTTTTTTTTAAGAATTTAAACAAATACTTTATTAAGGAAAAACTGGCAAAATTATTTTAAAAGCTCTCAAAAATACCCAATTTAATCTGATATTGTTCAGTATCATGCGTCAGTTTCCTTGTCTGTAAAAGGTGGTAATTTCAGGTGTAGCATTTCTGATGAGTTATGAATTGGTAAGGGAAAAAAGTAGACAGATGCACACACACGTAAAATAGTTTCTAATTTATGTAGCCAAGGACAATGGAATTTGTCAAAAGTAGGGGTGGCCTTCTGGGCAGGGGCTAAATTCAGTGCCTTGAAAATGAGGTTCCAGTTCATGTTTCTCCCCGTGACACTTAAGTACAGAATATCCACCTAACAGAAATTATTAGAGTCAAGAAGGCATGGAGGATTAGCTAGCCCAAGCACTTCTTTTTAAAAATGAGAAATCCTAGGCTCAGGTAAAGTGACACACAGGGTCACTCAGTTGTCCTGTGGAGAGCCAGGAGTCAAAGTCTGGCCTTCAGATCCTCCCTTGCCTGGCTTCCCCTCGCCACAGCACTCCACCATTTACACAATGGTGCCAAGATGCCCATCCTTTGTGTCATGTGGTGAGCATGTACCACAGTTTATCCAGCAGGAGGTGCATGTCTGGTTTTAATGCAAAACATGCTCACTCTGTGGGATGTGGGCTTTTTGCCTGGGGTCTTTTGTTCTGTTTTGTTTCGGTTTTTTTTTTTTTTTTTTTTTGAGACAAAGTCTCATTCTGTTGCCCTGGGTAAAGTGCCATGGTGTCATAGTTCCCAGCAACCTCAAACTCTTGGGCTCAAGCGATCCTCTTGCTTCAGCTTCCCGAGTAGCTGGGACTACAGGTGTCTGACAAAACATCAGGCCAGTTTTTCTGTTTTTGGTAGAGATAGGGTCTCACTCTTGCTCAGGCTGGTCTTAAACTCCTGAGCTCAGGCAATCCACCTGCCTCGGCCTCTCAGGGTGCTGGGATTATAGGCATGAGCTACCATGCCTGGCCATGCTCTTTTGTTTGTTTGCTAGATTTGGGACTTCTGGCATTTGGCTGACAGGGAAACTGAGGCTCCCCCAGCACCCTGGGACAGCTGGCAGCACCAGCACCAGGTGGGATCTAACACCTCCCTTTTATCCCTGATGTCTCACTTTTCAGTGCTCCACCCCTAAGGGGAGCCAACCAGAGAGCCTTAAAAGCAAGGCTCAGAAGATGAGAGTGCCCACACTGAGATGGATGAAAAGATTCTGATTAAGGTTGGGGACCCACAGCTCAGTGATTAGTGTGCCGGTCCCAGGCACCAAGAGTAGCGGGCTCAAACCTGACCTGGGCCTGCTTAACAACAACAGCAAAAAGATTTTGATTAAGAATGGGAGACCCGGCGGCGCCTGTGGCTCAAGGAGTAAGGCGCCGGTCCCATATGCCGGAGGTGGCAGGTTCAAACCTAGCCCCGGCCAAAAAAAAAAAAAAAAAGAATGGGAGACCCCTCAGGAGGTGCCTGTGGCTCAGTGAGTAGGGCACCGGCCCCGTATACCGAGGGTGGTGGGTTCGAACCTGACCCTGGCCAAACTGCCACAAAAAATAAATAAATAAATAAATAAATAAATAAAACCTCCACCACAACGCCCAAGTGTTGTGGCTGGCGCCTGTAGTCCCAGCTACTCGGGAGGCTGAGGCAAGAGAATCGCCTAAGCCCAAGAGCTGGAGGTTGCTGTGAGCTGTGATGCCACAGCATTCTACTGAGGGGGACAAAGTGACTCTGTCTCAAAAAAAAAAAAAAAAAAGAACGGGAGACCATTCTTCCATAAAGTTTTGCAAGAATGGAAAAACAAATACCATATGTACTGAGTAATAAATTGGACTAATCAAACACCCATATGCACATTTGGTAATAAAATTCAAAGGAAAACAAGCAGGTGAGAAGGGGCAGACGGGAGGGGTAAATTTATAGCTAACGGGTACAATGCACATTATTGGGGTGAGAAGCACACTTATAACTTTGACTCCAAATGTACAAAAGGAATTCATGTAACCCAAACATTTGTACCCCCGTATAAAAAAATAAAAATATTAAATAATTAAAAAAAAAAACTGATCGTAAGACCTGGCCTCTCTCTAGCATCAGCCTCGTCCAGCTGCTTCTTTTCACTCTGTCTGATTTCAGTCTGAGGGATACCAAGGAGGAACTCTCCTCTGCACCCCAGCCACAGCTTCTGAGCCACCTTCATTCTCCTGCCTGTGCCTATTGGGGGCTCCAAGCCATGCTATGTTGGGAGTCAGGACCTGGCTTTCGTGCCTCAGTTCTGCCAGTAAATTCTTGAGAGGTTTTCACCAAGAGATTAAAACTCTAAGTGTCAGGTCACCCATATGTAAAACAGGAAATAATTTCTGCTCTGCCAACTTCACAGGGCTTTTGTGAGGGTTGAATGAAATGAGTATATACCTGGTCTCACTTCTCAAACTGTGGACCAGTGTAAAGAACTATTCCTTTTTTTTTTTTTTATAGAAGGGGCCTCACTAGGTTGCCCAAGTTGGTTTTAAACTCCTGGCCTCAAGTGATCCTCCTGCCTTGGCCCCCAGCCTCTCAAAATGCTGAGATTCCAGGCCTGAGCCACCATGCCCAACCTCAGAGAACTTTAATCATAATTCCTTGATTATTTTTCCATTTTCCTCAGGGTCTTGCTGTCAACCCACTGTCAGCTGATCTCTTCCAGGGCCTGTTCTCTCCACCTGACCTCTCTACACAATTCAACCCTCTGGACCTCATCTTCATGGAAACCCTCTCCTCCTTCGGCTCCCAGACTCGCTCTCTCTGGAATCTCCTCCATCTCAGATCACTCACTATCTAAGTTACATCCTGGCCCAAGTGGCAGCTCCATGCTTATTCCTGCTATTCACACCTGCCAGCCACACGTGACTTTGGAGAGGAGCCACAGGACACACATGCCCACCTCCAAGTCCCTTGTAGCTGTCTGCCTGAGGTTTCTCTGTGACACAAAAATGTGAGCACAGGGCATTAGATCTCCACCCCACTACTGTCATTGCCTCTGCCTTATGAGACTCTGTTTGGCCATAAAAATTATCATAATGGCTGGGGGAGCCCAAGTCTGGGAAACTCCCACAGCCAAGTCTGAATGCCTGTAATGGAGTGTGGTTTGGACAAACTGAGCAGATTGGCTGGAGATTTAGATAATATATTTTTACTTCCTCTTTTTAGAACTGAAAGGATTTTTAGAAATAATTCTGGCTTAAGTATAAATGATGACACCTTTGCCTTCAGCCCATGGACCAATCTGCACCATTCTTTGACTTCCCTAACTAACCCAGTTGGCCTCCCTCTCAGGAGCAAAAATGAAGCTCTGTCAGCAGACTTTTTGGGTGCCACTGAGGATGCAGACTGAGGCAGCAGCCTTCAGAGGCCACACTGAACTCCCAGGGTGCACCGAGGAGAGAGCCCTATGGCCATGGCCATGAGGACACTGTGCTGTGCTTTCTGGCTCCAGAAGCTCACAATGGAGGAAGGGAGAAATGATGACATGTAACAGAAGGTAGCTGCAGGGTGTGGGGTGGGGGATGTGAGTGTCTGATTCCTCAGAGGTAACGTGACGGAGACTGGCTTCACAGAGGGCTGTGTCTTGACAGATGAGCAGGGATCTGCAGGTGGATTTGGGAAGGTGTGGGAAGGACATTCCCAGCAGAGACATCAGCAAGGGAAATAGCTCCAGGCATAAAACCAGGAGTTTCAGGACTTGAAGCAGTTACCTGAGATTGGAGCGGAGGTTCTGAAAGGGAAGGGTGATGGGGGTGAAGAGACACTGTCAAGAATTAGAAAGCAGCTCTGGCAGGACCTTGCCTGTCATGTAAAGGTCTATGTGCTTTATCCTGAGGTCAGTGGAAAGCCTAAGAATGATCCAAAAACCCAATCACTTTGGTGTCTAGGAAAGAAGGCTTTAGGTACAGGGACAGAATGCATAGGAGAGAACAAGATTCGAGCAGACACCAGGGAGGGTATTAATAGCTGGGGGCCAGGCTAGAGGGGCACGCCTGAGCTAAGGCAAGGACAGTGGGTTGAAATTAGGACTATTGGGGAAGCTGGTAGAGAGGTAGGATCAACCAAACCAGGTCATAGATTTGATGGTGGGAGAGGGGTGGGAGATGACACTTAGAGGAACCATATATACAATGGTAGAGACTAGAAGGGCATTGCCATGTTTGAGCAATTGTACCCAAGAGATGAGCATTAGGTTGAGATGTGTGTCACAGAGTTATTAACAAACATTTGGACTATTGTTCCAAAGTATCCAATACACTGCCAATAGGTACAGTCTATATCTCTGCTTAGTTAACTTTGAACTTGACCTTATGACTGAATGTGGAAAGCAGGTAGAAGTGACAGTGTGCCAGTTCAGAGCAGAGGCTTTAAGAGTCATCATGCCATCTTTTTCTTGCTCCAGCACTTGCCATGACTGTAACATATACCAGATAGAAGTGGCTCAGGTCCAGGAATGAGAAGACACTGGAGAAATCTGGCTGGCACCTAAAGCAGAGCCAGAAAACCATGCAGCCACAACTGCCCTGTAGCTGACATGTTATGTGAACAATAAACAGACCTTTGTGATCAAAAGCTAAGATTTGTGTGTTGTTTGTTATGCAGCAAAAGCTAATGCACATTGTGACATGAGAAATGTAGATTGTGAAGAACCTTTCATGCCATGATAAGGAGCTATGAGCAATGTGGAATCAATAGGGATTGTCTGAATTGAGGAATCTTCTCATTTTCAATCACTCACATTCTATGGCCAAGGTAGATGTATTCATCTTTCAAAGTCATCCCTCCTCTTTGCCTCCTGTTTCTCCTAGCAACTTGTTCTATATACCACCCTTTTATTCTCCTGGACTGAATCCTTTCCCTAATCCTATACCTCATTAGTCTTTTTCTTCCCCAAGTTTCTTCCTTCATCTTGTCTCCCTATAGCAATAGTTCAATCTCTCTCCCAACCTTCTCAAATAAACTTCTTAAAAGAGTTGACTTTAGGATGGAGGAGCAAGATGGCAGCTAAGTAACAGCTTCCCTGCAACTGGGTACCGTGAGTCTGGAGCGATAAGACTCCAGGCATCCCTGGCTGGTGGGATCTGCCTATAATCATCCCTTTGAGGATACAGGGAGTCAGAGAGAGACTTCTGGACCCCAAGAGGAGGACAAAAACAGTGCAAAACTGGCAAGTGTTTGCGTGTGTTCGATCGGTCTAATCCCGCCGGCAGCTGTAAGTACAGCAGCAGCGAGACTGCAAACCGGAAAGATCTTACCTGTGAACTGTTTTGGTGTTGTTGGCTTGGCACTCAGTTGAACTGCCTTGGGAGAGCTTGAGCAGGAGTGCAGAGAACTTTGGGCACAGTCTAGGGCCCCAGACTGAGCCACTGAGCCAGATGGGGCAAATAGTGTTCGGCTATGGGCCACAGGGAGCCATTGTGAGAGAACTGCCCTGGCAAGCTCCGCCCTCACGGTCACAGAGAAGGATCGGGTGGGAGCTACTAACTTAGTGACTGAGCAGCCTAAAGGTGGGGACTGAGCCACCTTACAGCCTTAACTCTCAGGGGCACAGTGAGACTCGTTTTGGCCCACTGGGTAACTGGATAGCCACTTCAGCAGTGATCCCAGCAACAATCACTGTCCTGAGAAACCTTCTGCTTAGCCAAATTTAGAAGTTTAAAGTGCCTTTTAAGAGGGCTGAGGAGAGATTTAGGGTCTCCACCCTGTGGGGTTTGAGAAATCAGCAAAGGCCTCCAGTTGTATTAGCATTGTGATTAACATCTCATACCCCAGAAGACAACCTATTGCCCAGACAATATTCAACAAGATATATATACTGCTTCGTTTTTGGTTGGTTTTTTTTGTTTGTTTGTTTTTTGTTTATTTTGTTGTTGTTTTGTTTTTAATTACAACCTTTTCCGTACAGATTTTTTCTTTTCTTTCTCCATTTTTCTAGTTTAAATACAATTTCCCATTGCTGCCCTTTTCAATAATTAGAACTTCATTTTTGCTAGTGTTTCTACCCCTATTATTTTGTTTTTCACCCAATTTTATCTCGTAAAGTTTTCTATTTGCTTGTTTTGGTTTGATTTATAACATTTTTGTCTTTCCTCTCTACGTGGTGGAGGTGGGGAACTGTGTCCAATGAGGTTAGCAAAGAGCTGCTGACCTCAAGGGAACCCCCCCAACCCAGCACCCCCAGAGGTTGGGGATATTTTTAAGGTTGGGTCAAAGTACACTACTGTACATCGATACTGCTCCTGTCTCCCTCTTTCTGTGCCTCTCTTCTTTTTGTCAATATTCCCTTTTACCCACCCCCTCTCCTTTCTCTATTTTCTTTTCATTCTTTCTTTCTTTTTCTTTTATCCCTTCATGCTCTTCAACCTTCTCATCCTTCTGGTCCTATACAAAAAGGACTCATCAAAACCTTAGTCCACAGGCAAGGGAACTTAAAGAGCAAGAGGAAGTGAAAGGAAAATTAGGGCAAGGAAACAGATAAAAGAAATCACTCATGAGGAAGAATCAGCAGAAAACCCCTGGCAACATGAAGAACCAGTCCAGAGCAACCCCTCCTAGGGACCAAGAGGTAGCTACTGTAGAGAATTCCACCTATAAAGAAATGTTAGGAATGACATAAAGGGGATTTAGAACACATATGATGAAAACAATGAAGGAAATGATGGAAACAATGGAGGAAACTGCTAATAAAGTTGAAAATAACCAAAAGGAAATTAAAAAACAGAATCAAATAAGAGATGAATGATATAGAAGAATATAGAAAGAATATAGCGGAGCTGAAGGAACTGAAGCAGTCAATTAGGGAACTTAAAGATGCAATGGAAAGTATCAGCAACAGGTTAGACCATGCAGAAGAAAGAATTTCGGAGGTAGAGGACAAAGTTCTTGAGATAACTCAGATAGTTAAAGAGGCAGAAAAGAAGAGAGAGAGAAAGCAGAACGTTCACTGTCAGAATTATGGGACTTTATGAAGAGTTCCAACATACAAGTTATAGGAATCCCAGAAGGGGAAGAAGACTGCCCCAGAGGAATGGAAGCCATACTAGAGAATACTATAAATGAAAATTTCCCAAATTTAGGACGGCGCCTGTGGCTCAGTGAGCAGGGCGCTGGCCCCATATACCGAGGGTGGCGGGTTCAAACCCAGCCCCAGCCAAACTGCAACAAAAAAATAGCCGGGCATTGTGGTGAGCACCTATAGTCCCAGCTACTCAGGAGGCTGAGGCAGAAGAATTGCCTAAGCCCAGGAGTTGGAGGTTGCTATGAGCTGTGTGACGCCACGGCACTCTACCGAGGGCAATAAAGTGAAACTCTGTCTCTACAAAAAAAAGAAAAAAGAAAAAGAAAATTTCCCAAATATCACCAAAGATTCTGACACACTGCTTTCAGAAGGATATCGGACCCCAGGTCACCTCAACTATAACCGAGCTTCTCCAAGACACATTGCGATGAACCTGTCCAAAGTCAAGAGAAAAGAAAAGATTCTGCAAGCTGCTAGGAGTAAGCACCAGTTGACCTACAGGGCAAATCCATCAGAGTGACTGCAGACTTCTCTAATGAAACTTTCCAAGCACGAAGACAATGGTCATCTACGTTTAATCTACTTAAACAGAACAATTTCCAGCCCAGAATTCTGTACCCTGCTAAGCTAAGCTTTAAAATTGATGGAGAAATCAAATCATTTACGGATATATAAACATTGAGGAAATTCGCCACAACAAGACCAGCTCTACAGGAAATACTTCAACCTGGTCTACACACTGACCATCACAATGGATCAACAGCAAAGTAAGAACTCAGAAATTAAAGTATAGAACCTAACTTCCACACTGATGCAAAAGATAAAACTCAGCAATGGTCTCTCACAAAATAAGATGAATAGAATACTACCACACTTATCAATTATCTCAATAAATGTTAATGGCTTGAATTCCCCAATGAAGAGACATAGATTGGCTGACTGGATTAAAAAACACAAGCCATCCATTTGCTGTCTGCAAGAAACACACCTGGTTTCAAAAGACAAATTAAAACTCTGAGTCAAGGGTTGGAAGACAATTTTTCAGGCAAATGGAATTCAGAAGAAAAGAGGAGTTGCAATCTTATTTTCAGATACATGTGGATTTAAAGCAACTAAAGTCAAAAAAGACAAAGATGGTCACTTTATATTAGTCATGGGAAAAATACAACAAGAAGACGTTTCAATTCTAAATATTTATGCACCCAATTTAAATGCTCCCAGATTCTTGAAACAGACCTTACTCAGTGTGAGCAATATGATATCTGATAATACCATAATAACAGGGGACTTTAACACTCCTCTTACAGAGCTGGACAGATCCTCTAAACAGAAATTAAACAAAGATAGAAGAGATTTAAATGAGACCCCAGAACAACTGTGCTTGATAGACGCATATAGAACACTCCACCCCAAAGATAAAGAATATACATTCTTCTCATCACCCCATGGAACACCCTCCAAAATTGATTATATCCTGGGGGCACAAAACAAATATCAACAGATAAAAAGAACTGAAATTTTACCTTGTATCTTCTCAGACCATAAGGCACTAAAGGTGGAACTCAACTCTAACAAAAACGTTCGACCCATGGGAGCGGCGCCTGTGACTCAGCGGGTAGGGCACCGGTCCCATATGCCGGAGGTGGTGGGTTCAAACCCAGCCCCGGCCAAAAAAAAACAAAAACGTTCCACCCCACACAAAGGCATGGAAATTAAACAACCTTCTGTTGAATGACAGATGGGTGCAGAAAGAAATAAAACAGGAAATAATTAACTTCCTTGAACATTACAACAATGAATACACAAGCTACCAAAACCTGTGGGATACTGCAAAAGCAGTTTTGAGAGGAAAATTAATGGCTTTACATGCCTAAATTCGAAAAACAGAAAGAGAGTGCATCAACAAACTCACAAGCCATCTTACGGAATTGGAAAAAGAAGAACAATCTAAGCCTAAACCCAGAAGAAGAAAAGAAATATCCAAAATCAAATCAGAGATCAATGAAATTGAAAACAAAAGAACCATTCAGAAAATTAATGAAACAAGGAGTTGGTTTTTTGAAAAAATTAATAAAATAGATAAACCATTGGCCAGACTAACTAGAAATAGAAAAGTAAAATCTCTAGTAAACTCAATCAGAAATGATAAAGGGGAAATAACTGATCACACAGAGATACAAGAGACCATCTCTGAATAATACCAGAAATTCTATGCCCAAAAATTTGACAATGTGAAGGAAATGGATCAATATTTGGAATCACACCCTCTCCCTAGACTTAGCCAGGAAGAAATAGAGCTCCTGAACAGACCAATTTCAAGCACTGAGATTAAAGAAACAATAAAAAAACTTCCAATCAAAAAATGCCCTGGTCCAGATGGCTTCACACCAGAATTCTATCAAACCTTCAAGGAAGAGCTTATTCCTGTACTGCAGAAATTATTCCAAAAAGTTGAGGAGGAAGGAATCTTCCCCCAACACGTTCTATGAAGCAAACATCACCCTGATACCAAAACCAGGAAAAGACCCAACCAAAAAGGAGAATTTCAGACCAATTTCACTCATGAGTATAGATGCAAAAATTCTCAACAAAATCCTAGCCAATAGATTACAGCTTATCATCAAAAAAGTCATACATCATGATCAAGTAGGTTTCATCCCAGGGATGCAAGGCTGGTTTAACATACCTTGCTTGCAAGTATGTACCATGCAAGTCCATAAACGTTATCCACCACATTAACAGAGGCAAAAATAAAGATCATATGATCCTCTCAATAGATGCAGAAAAAGCATTAGATAAAATCCAGCATCCTTTTCTAATTAGAACACTGAAGAGTATAGGCATACGTGGCACATTTCTAAAACTGATTGAAGCTATCTATGACAAACCCACAGCTAATATTTTACTGAATGGAGTAAAACTGAAAGCTTTTCCTCTTAGAACTAGAACGAGACAAGGTTGTCCTCCATCACCTTTACTATTCAACATAGTGCTGGAAGTTCTAGCCAATACAATTAGTCAAGACAAGGAAATAAAGGGAATGCAAATGGGAGCAGAGGAGGTCAAACTCTTCCTCTTTGCTGACAACATGATCTTATACTTAGAGAATCCCAAACACTCAACCACAAGACTCCTAGAAGTCATCAAAAAATACAGTAATGTTTCAGGATATAAAATCAATGTCCACAAGTCAGTAGCCTTTGTATACACCAATAACAGTCAAGAGGAGAAGCTAATTAAGGACACAACTCCCTTCACCATAGTTTCAAAGAAAATGAAGTACCTAGGAATATACCTAATGAAGGAGGTGAAGGACCTCTATTAAAAAAATTATGAAATCCGGGCGGTGCCTGTGGCTCAGTCGTTAGAGCGCCGGCCCCATATTCCGAGGGTGGTGGGTTCAAACCCGGCCCCGGCTGAACTGCAACTAAAAAATAGCCGGGCGTTGTGGCGGGCGCCTGTGGTCCCAGCTGCTTGGGAGGCTGAGGCAGGAGAATCGCTTAAGCCCAGGAGTTGGAGGTTGCTGTGAGCTGTGTGATGCTATGGCACTCTACCGAGGGCCATAAAGTGAGACTCTGTCTCTACAAAAAAAAAAAAAAAAAAAAAAAATTATGAAATCCTCAGAAAGGAAATAGCAGAGTATATTAACAAATGGAAGAACATACCATGCTCGTGGATGGGAAGAATCAACATTGTTAAAATGTTTATACTTCCCAAAGCAATCTACCTATTCAATGCCATTCCTATCAAAGTACCTACATCGTACTTTCAAGATTTGGAAAAAATGATTCTGCATTTTGTATGGAACCAGAAAAAAAACCCATATAGCTAAAGCAGTTCTTAGTAACAAAAATAAATCTGGGGGCATCACCATACCAGATTTTAGTCTGTACTACAAAGCCATAGTGCTCAAGACAGCATGGTACTGGCACAAAAATAGAGGCATAGACACTTGGAATCGAATAGAAAACTAGCAAATGAAACTAACATCTTACAACCACCTAATCTTTAATAAACCAAACAAGAACATACCTTGGGGGAAAGACTTTCTATTAAATAAATGGTGTTGGGAGAACTGGATATCCACATGTAAAAGACTGAAACTGGACCCACACCTTTTCCCACTCACAAAAATTGATTCGAGATGGATAAAGGACTTAAATTTAAGGCATGAAACAATAAAACTCCTCAAAGAAAGCATAGGAAAAACACTGGAAGATATTGGCCTGGGGAAAGACTTCATGAAGAAGACTCCCGTGGCAATTGCAACAACAACAAAAAAAACAAATGGGACTTCATTAAACTGAAAAGCTTCTGTACAGCTAAGGAGACAACAACCAAAGCAAATAGACAACCTACACAATGGAAAAGGATATTTGCATATTTTCAATCCGACAAAAGCTTGATAACTAGGATCTATAGAGAACTCAAATTAATCCACATGAAAAAACCCAACAATCCCATATATCAATGGTCAAGAGACATGAATAGAACCTTCTCTAAAGACGACAGACGAATGGCTAACAAACACATGAAAAAATGTTCATCATCCCTAATTATTAGAGAAATGCATGTCAAAACCACCCTGAGATACCATCTAACCCCAGTGAGAATGGCCCACATCACAAAATCTCAAAACTGCAGATGCCGGCGTGGATGTGGAGAGAAGGGAACACTTTTACACTGCTGGTGGGACTGCAAACTAGTACAACCTTTCTGGAAGGAAGTATGGAGAAACCTCACAGCACTCAAGCTAGACCTCCCATTTGATCCTGCAATCCCATTACTGGGCATCTACCCAGAAGGAAAAAAATCCTTTTATCATAAGGACACTTGTACTAGACTGTTTATTGCAGCTCAATTTACAATCGCCAAAATGTGGAAACAGCCTAAATGCCCACCAATCCAGGAATGGATTAACAAGCTGTGGTATATGTATACCATGGAATACTATTCAGCCATTAAAATATGGAGACTTTGCGGAGCCTGTGACTCAGTGAGCAGGGCGCTGGCCCCATATACCGAGGGTGGCGAGTTCAAACCCAGCTCCGGCCAAACTGCAACAAAAAAATAGCTGGGCGTTGTGGTGGGCGCCGATAGTCCCAGCTACTCGGGAGGCTGAGGCAGGAGAATCGGCTAAGCCCAGGAGTTGGAGGTTGCTGTGAGCTGTGTGAGGCCACGGCATTCTACCTAGGGCAATAAAGTTAAACTCTGTCTCTACAAAAAAAAAATGGAGACTTTACATCCTTCGTATTAACCTGGATGGCAGTGGAAGACATTATTCTTAGTAAAGCATCACAAGAATGGAGGAGCATGAATCCTATGTACTCAATTTTGATATAAGGACAATTAATGACAATTAAGGTCATGGGGGGGTGGGGGAAGGGGAGAGCAGAGAGAGAAAGAAGGAGGGAGTGGTGGGGAAAGGAAGAGCAGAGAGAGGAAAGGAGGGAGCGGGGTGGGCCCTTGGTGCATGCCACACCTTTTGGGGGCAAGACACGATTGCAAGAGGGACTTTACCTAACAAATGTAATCGGTGTAACCTGGCTTATTGTACCTTCAATGAATCCCCAACAATAAAAAAAAAATAATAATAAAAATAAAAAGAATAAAAAAAGAGTTGACTTTACTCACTGTGTCTATGTCTCCCCCTCATCCACTGGCAATCTAGCTTGCTAGCCTCCACTCCACCAAAACTGCTCTCATTATATTTCAGTAATCTCCTAATTGCCCAATGCAACTACCTCCCATCCCAAACATTCCTCTTTCCTTATTCAACTACTGGAATCATCTTCCATTTGGTGACCCATGACAGAAAGCCACCATGAGATAATTCTCACCTGGAGTCATTGAGTTTGCAGTGCCTTTGAGATATCCAAAAAGAGATGCCCCATGGGCAGTTAGACATGTGGATTGGGAGCTCAGAATTGGAGAATGGTATAGAAGTGGCATTTTAAAGCCATGAACATAATGGATTTGCCCAACATGTAGAATACAAGCCTCAGGTCGTTTTTTTTTTTTTGGAGACAGAAACTCACTTTGTCACCCTCAGTAGAACGTCATGGCATCAAGTTCACAGCAACCTCAAACTCATGGCTCAAGTGATTCTCTTGCCTCGGCCTCTCTAGTAACTGGTACTACAGGTGCCCACCATGACACCCAGCTATTTTTAGAGACGGGATTTCACTCTTGCTCAGGCTGGTCTTAAACTCCTGAGCTCAAGCAATACATCCGCCTCGGCCTCCCAGAGTGCTAGGATTATAAGCATGAGCCACTGTGCCTGGTCTCAAGTCCCAGGTCTTTAAATCTTGGGTAAAAATCTCCTAAGCTCAGAAATCCCTATTCTTAATTTCAATATTACAACCACCATTTGGTTTTTTTCTTTCCCAAGTCATGGCCCATAGCGGTCTCCACATTACCAACGTATTTCATATTCTGTCCCACTCATGTTGTCTTTTCCCAAAACTCTTAATATTCAATTATAGATCAGGTAAGGTGGTTCATGTCTGTAATCCTAGCACTCTGAGAGGCCAAGGCAGGAGGAGCCCTTGAGCTCAGAAGTTCAAGACCAGCCTAAGCAAGAGTAAGATTCATATCTAATAAAAATAGAAAAATTAGCCAGACATTGTGGCAGGTGCCTATGGTCCCAGCTACTTACTAAGGAGGCTGAGGAAAGAGGAGTGCTTAAGCCCAGGAGTCTTGAGGTTGCTGAGAGTGAGGCTAATGCTATGAAACTCTAGCCTGGTCAACAGAGTGAAACTCTGTCTCCAAAAAAAAAAAAAAGAGGATGGCGCCTGTGGCTCAAAGGAGTAGGGCGCCGGCCCCATATGCCAGAGGTGGCAGGTTCAAATCCAACCCCGGCCAGAAACTGCAAAAAAAAAAAAAAAAAAAAGATTCAATCATTAAAAGATAGAAAGTAAAAATCACAATAAGACACCATTACAAGTCACTGCAATGGCTAAAATCAAAAAGACTGACAATTCCAAATATTGTCAAGGAAGTAGAATAATCCTAATTCTCATACATTGCTGTGGGAGTATAAAACAGTAAATCTTACAACCTAGCAATTTCACTCCTAGGTAGACACAAATGTTCACAAAAGACTTGTACGAGAATGTTGACATAATAGCCCACAGCAGGAAATAACCCAAAACAACAAGAGAAGAGACAAACTGTGGTATATCCATGCAATGGAATGCAACTCAACACTAACAAAGAACAAATTACTCATATCCAGAATGACACAAATGAATCTCAAAACCGTTCCGTGGAATGAAACAAGCCAGGCATGAAAGAATACATACAGTAGGATTCCATTCACATGAAGTGTATAAACAGACAAAATTAATCAGCAATGATACAATCAGATAATGGTTGCCTGGAGGGAAAATTAATCGGAAATGGGAACTTCCTCGGGTTATGCAAACATTTTCTGCTGCATTTGGGTGGAGGTGGGGGTTACAAAGGTATAAACAACTATCAAAACTCATTGAACCAAACACTTAAGATTTTAGGATTGTATTGTATGAAAATTGTACTTCAATTAAAAATTAGAAAACTAAAATAATTTATAGATGTCTACAAAACAAACCTAAAATAGAAAGTATGGGGCAGAAACCACATTCATTTCAAATAAAATTGTATTTATATTATGAATATATCTATTCAAATGCTCAGTCCTCTACTTAATGCCACCCTCCATCAGCCATTTTCCCATCACCTTTGCCTGGGTCTCCATAATGTGACATCTGTCCATTAGCTATTTTTTAGCCATCATGAGAGATGATGTAATAGAAAGAGCACAAGCTTTAGAGCCAGAAAGAACAGCATTTAATTCCCAGTTGCCATTTAATAACTGAGTACTGGTGAGTTGCTCAACCTCTCTGAGCTTTCATTTCTTCTCTTTTTTTTTGAAACAGAGTCTTCCGTAGAATGCAGTGGTGTCACAGCTCACAGCAACCTCAAACTCTGGGGCTCAAGCCATTCTCTTATCTCAGCCTCCCAAGTAGCTGGATTACAGGCCCCCACCACAATGCCTGGCTATTTTCTTGTTGCTGTTGTCATTGTTGTTTAGCTGGCCTGGGCCAGGCTCAAACCACCAGCATCGATGAATGTGGCTGGCGCCATAACCACTGTGCTATGGATGCTTAGCCTGAGCTTTCATTTTCTTAACTGTAAAATGGGTTAGTGATCCATGGCCTACCTGGTAGGGTGGGGAACCTAATTCTTTTTGACCTCAACTCAGTAAAACTCAGTCTCAACATTGTCACACTAGAAGGCCCGAAAGTGCTCAGAGGATTACTCACAGGCTGCTTCTCCCAGAAGAGTAGGTATAGGTGAGCTGGGTGCTAAGAGCTGGTGAAATGGCCGCTCACAGCCCCACCGTGGCCTGAGAAAGGCCACTGTCACCTGTGTGATTTAGAGGCAGCTTTCCAGATGACCTGGCCCAAGTCACTCTGTATATCTCTCAGCCTCAGCTAGTCCACCGAAAATAACCAGATCAGACTGGATCTGAGGAATCTGATATATATCTATATTTAAAAAACCTCTGGGGTTTCCCAATGGGCAGAGGAAATTAAGGAAGAACTGAACTGGGTCTCTCTGAAATAAGGTAGGGGAGGGTCCAGGCCCTCCTCCACCACGACGGCCCTTGCGCCAGGACACTAGGCCTCCCAGCCCACAGTCTGAAGTCGCCTGGTCAAGTAATCCCTAGGGACTCTCACCTCTGCCTCATTCATTCAGTGAGCACTTGTTACTGGCAACAGAGAGAACGCAGATCTGCACCCTCCCCCGCATCTGGCAGGGGCCGAAGGTGCACCCAGAAATAACTCCAGAGTAGAAAGTGCTTAGTGTGGCCAAAGAAGCACAGAAGCACAACAGCCCCCGCGCCCCTCAGCTTCCGCAGTGCACTTTGCCTTTTCTTACTGAGAGCCTGGGAGCAGGTCTCCCGCGGCATCCTTTCTTCCCGGCCCTGGAGAAAACTGAAGCTCTGTCTGGGAAAGTGTCTCCTGGCTGGGAAGCGGCCACGCCAAGGCTCCAACCGGCACCTCCCGCCTCCGGGGACACACCTACTCCCAGGTAAACAGGGGAGGCAGCGAGGCCTGCTGTTCCTGAGCCAGGAGTGCAGATGACGAGCAAAGCCACAGAACAGCCGCCTGGGTCTCGGTTCCTTCCTGGGGGGAGGAGGGGCGCGCCCCTCCCTCCCGCCCGCCCGCCACCGAGGGAAGATGGGGACTCCGTCTCTGCTTTCTCTCCACGCTCGCTGACATTGTTTTCCCCTTTACTGTTTCTTGGACGCTTCTCAGGAGTTTGTGCAATCATTCGGTTGCGCTGTACCATTTTCGAAGGTGGATGGTGTCCCTCTCAGGCAGGGGCGGGGTGGCTTGAAAAGTCCAAGGAACCCTTTGCCTCCCAATGCAGCAGGCAAGTTAGCTGCCAAAGTTAGTGTCTGAAACTTTCCCCGCGCTGGTTTTCTGGCTTGGTCTTGGACTCTGGAACATCTTCCTCCCATGCCCGCTCCCCAGGGTTCCTGCGCCCTAACTTCACCCTTCCCTCGCCAGCTCTTCATTCCCAGAGGAACCCCCTTCCCACTCTGTCCTGGGCAAGAGCCATCCCTCGGTCCTTTCTCACACATGGAGACAAACCCCTCACTCCTTTTGAGATTCGTTCGGTCGCCCCCTGAGTCTCCCCTCTCCTGACACGACCACCCTGAGAACCCTGGTGGTGGACCTCGGCTCACAGACTCTCTGGAAGGCTGGACAGAGGCAGCGACGGGCACAGGACGGGGACAGAGACAGGGTCAGATCTGGGCACAGAGGTGGTGACAAGAACAAAAGCAGTGACACAGGTGGGCAGAAACAGGGCTGGGCCGGAGCAGGGGCCCGCCGGGTCCCCCAGCCATCTCCGCCCCTGCACGGAGCCCCCAGCCCCATCACCCCCCACTTGGTTCGCGGCCTGGAGAGGGCTCGACCGGCGCCCCGCGGGACCCACCTGATCCGCAGGACGCGGGCGCGGAGGGCAAGCGCGCGGCCAGCGGCTCCGGGGCAGGACCGCGCCTCGCTCCGGGCCCCAGCGGCGCCCTCAGCTGCGCGAACCGCCGCTGTGCTGCCTCCGCCGGGGCCAGGTCGGGCGGGGCGTGCCGAAGCGGGGTGTGCCGTTACCTTCCTGCCTGTGGGCCGGCGGCCCGGCGCCTGCTCCGGGGGCCGCAGGCAGCGGGCAGGGGTGTGAGGGAACCGGGGAGCGCTGGACAGCGGGAGGCGCGCTCCCCGCTCCGCCGGCCGCTGGCTGTCGGTGCCGAGCCGGTCCCCGCCCCGGACACAGCTGGGAGGCCGGCCGCGCGGGTGCGTGAGAGTGCTTGTGTGTGTCGCGGGAGGCGGGTATTTGTTTCATTTTCACTCAAGCAGAAAAAAGCCTGAAACCAGCAAAAAAGAGAGAGAGAGAGAAAGAAAAGAAAAGAAAATCCCTGGGGTGGATGCTGGGCCTCTTTTACCTTCTCCAGCCTGCACGTGGTGGGGGTGGAGGAGATGGGGGCCTTGAAGGACTGGCTGGGGTCTGTCACCCAGTGCTGCAGAGTCCCTCGGTGCCCTGGCGCAGGGCCCAGCCCTGGGGCCGCTGAGAGCCTGGGAGGTCTGCTCCATCCTTTGTTTCCGGGGAAGGAAGAGCACAAATACAGACAACGAGAGGCCAGCAGGATCCAGTCGCTCTTGCCAGAGGCCCCCAGGTCCCCAGCTCCGGAAGCGAGGGGCTGTTCATCCGGCACTTAGCACAGGAGCGTTGAGCCGGCCCTGCTCGCTTCACCGCCTCAGTGATCTTTGAGTCCAGAGTTTCTCGGCTGTCTGACAATTCTCTGCTAGAAGGAACCCCCCCCGTAAATTCTATTTCAGTGTTTGGGGCTTCTGTGCCCCAATTCACTTCTGATGAGCTGCACCTCCTGAGGCCCTGAGTTTGTTACCAAGAGGTAACCAAAAAAAGATTACAATCCAGTTTGGATTATAGTCTCATTCCCTGGCTTCTAAGGATCTCCTTTACACTGGAAAAGTCAAAACTGCCTTTTGCTAGGATCATTTGCTGCCATAGTGCCATTTTCATAGACTAAGAAATTAACTTTTTAAATAATTGAATATATTGGAACTGTAATCTGACTTCCGGAAAAATGGCACAGAGCACTGGCATGATGCATAATTTTAACTGTCTCATGCTAATGAGAAAGGAACAGTGGCTTGATTTAATACTGGAAGGACACCTACGGGTGAGCCAGGTCACAGCACAGAATTTGGGAGAATGGAGTTTCCTGGTGAGTCCAGCGGAAGGAGTAAGGTTGGAGAGAATGAATGGCCAGCCCCACACTGGAATGAGGCACTCTACCACAATGGGCCTTTTGCTAGAGGATAAATTGGCCCATTATTGTCTTCCGGGACCGCACTTGTAATAGTTCATTAGTAGTGAGCATCACAGCAAATATGCAGTGAGTGATGTTAGGCTAAGTGCGCTACTTCCCACTTTTCATTATTGCATGACAAGAATGAGAATGCATTGTTTAATTTGCTCAGCCCATCAAACTGGATTATAATCTTTTTTCCTTTTTTTTGAAACAAAGTCTCACTGTCGCCCTCAGTAGAGTGCTATAATATCATAGCTCACAGCAACCTCAAACTCTTGGGCTCAAGCCATTCTCTTGCCTCAGCCTCCCAAGTAGCTGGGACTACAGGCGCCTGCCACAAAGCCTGGCTATTTTTAGAGACGGGGTCTTGCTCTAGCTCAGGCTGGTCTCCAACCAGTGAGCTCAGGGAATCCACCTACCTCGGGCTCCCAGAGTGCTAGGATTACAAGCATGAGCCTCTGCTCCCAGCCCAATTTTTTTTCCTTTTTTAAAGAAAACAGTGATAGTGACTTTGATAGTAGCTCAAATGATGACCCATCATACTCAAAGTCAAAAAAAGATGACTTACCTCTATAGACCATATAAAGGGGAAAGGGGGGGAGAACAGACAATAACATACAAAGGAAGCAGAAAACACTCCCAAACACTGCTCTGCTGTGATGAAACCCAATGTTAATGAGGTTTAATCTGTCTCTTGATTTCATGTTATTAATTTGAATTATTTTATTGTTTTGTGGTTGTGTTTGTATTTAGCTTAAAGATTTGTTTTGGTTTTATGGTTTGTAGAGCTATGAGCATGAAAAGTTCAGGCTTAATCCTAAGTTTATACATGCCTGTTTCAGTAAAAATAAAATAATAGTAATGTAAGTTGACACTGTAGGTCTGTTAAGATTTTCTTTTTCCCCCTTCTAAGCAAAGCCATCAAGTTCTCAAAGTCAAAGGAGCAATTCTGCTGACTGAATGTTTGAGCAGGAAACACTTTAAAGATGCGTGCATCGGGTTTGGGGGTTAAAGTTCTAGATGTAAGGCCTTAGATGAGTCATTCTTCTCTGAGACTCATTTGCCTCACATGCAAAATGGAGGTAAAATGACTAGTTCACAAAAGTAGTATCGAAATTAGGGCTTTGGAGCCATCGGAGCATTATAGGTATGCGAGGCTGAATAATGCATGGAGAGGTGTGGGTCAGGTAAACCCTTAGGGACAGACTTTGCTTTATGTACTTTTTATTTACATAAATGCACTTTCTCCTCAGCCTACCCTGTGAGGTAGATACTAATCATATCTTTTTTCCAGAAGAAAAAGTAGAGGAACAGGAAAGAAGTCGCATAACTTTATTTGCCATCCATCTGGATATGGCCAGATGCCCCAGGAACACCTTCCTTTTACATCTCTTCCTTTCTTGCAACTAACATTTATTGTCAGCCTGTGTCCTACATGCTAAGGACACCAAGCATCATAGCCCTGGAGGCGTTTGCAGCATAGTAGGAAACAGAGAGCAAACCAAAGGTCACTCAATTCATTCTTTCAGGGCAGTTGTGATGGGGTTCTGAGGGAGAGGTACAGGGTGCAGAGGATCTTGGTGATAAGAAGACTGAACCCGGAAGGGGGAATTGACCAGGTAGAGAGTGGTGCAAGCAGAGTCACATCAAAAGTCCTGAGGTGGGAGAGACAGTGCTCCTGAGTATGAGGGAAACATCAACATCACGGAGATGGCAATTCTCAAATCAACTGTACATGCAAAACATATCCCCATGTATTTCTTGTGAAACTTAATGAACTGCTTCTAAAATTCATAAGAAAGAGCAAAGGGGCTGGGTGCGGTGGCTCATGCCTGTAATCCTAGCACTCTGGGAGGCCAAGGCGGGTGGATTGCTTGACCAGCCTGAGCAAAAGCGAGACTCTGTCTCTATTAAAAATGAAAAATCTGAGGCAAGAGGATTGCTTGAGCCCAAGTGTTTGAGGTTGCTGTGAGCTACTCTGATGCCCCTGTACCCTGCCCTAGGAGACAGGGTAAGACTCTGTCTCAAAAAAAAAAAATCAGTGTAACCTAATTCTTTGTACCCTCCATGAATCCCAAACAATAAAAAATAAATTTTAAAAAAGAAAGTTTTGACGAGACAGGGAGGGGTGGATTGTGAACTTGCTCAACCAGATATCAAGGCTGAGCACCATGGCTCTCATCTGTAGTACTCAGGAGGCAGAGGCAGGAGGATCACTTGTGCCAGGAGTTTGAGGTACAATCACTACTACTGTGCCACTACACTCTAGCCTGGGTAGCAGAGCAAGAGCTTGTCTCAAAAACAACAACAAAAACCCAGTACCACGAAGCTGTACCAATTAAAACATTGTCGTGTTAGTGACAAGATGGATTCTTAGATGAATGGATCGGGTAAGGAGCCTAGCTAGATAGAGACCCACACATGTGGAAACTCCAGTGTATGACAGGGGAGGAACCACAGACCAGTGGACGATAAAGCATTCTGTTCACAAAATGTCATTGGGCCTCAAAGAATGGAAAGGAAGTATACAAACAAAAACAAGTACGAGAATGTCTGTGGCATCACGCTCCACAATAACCAACAAGTGGAAACAACCCAAATGCCTGTCAATTGAGGAACAGGAAAAGGAAGTGTGGTACATTCATGCTATGAAACATTAGTCAGCATCAAAAGGGATGAAGTACTGGGTCAGCGCCTACGGCTCAAAGGGGTAGGGCGCTGGCCCCATATGCCAGAGGTGGCGGGTTCAAACCCAGCCCCAGCCAAAAAAAAGAAAAAAAGAGGATGAAATACTGATTCATGCTGCGACATGGATGAACCTTGGGAACAAGATGTTAACAAAAGAACCCAGATACAAGAGGCCATAAATTGTGTAATTCCATTTATATAAAACATCCAAATAAGCAAATTCATAGCAACAGAATGCAGGTAAGTGGTCACCAGGGGCTGGGGAGAGGAGGAGAGGGAAAGAAAGTGACTGCCTAATAGGTACAGTGTTTCCTTTGGAGGTGATGGATAATGTTCTGGAACAAGATGGTGAAGGTTACACAACTTCGTGCATGCTCTAAATGCCACTTGTGTCTTGAAAATAGCCTAACCATTTTAAATGTGAATTTTACCAGTTTTAACAAATGTTGCTGGTCAGTTGGCCATCCAAACCAAAATAATAAGATCAGATTCCTAATCTCTAACACACATACAGAGCATATAATAGATGGATGAAAGACTTAAAGGAAAAGAGACACTTTAAAACTTTTAGAGGAAGATATCTTTATACCTCGGAACAGGTGTGTATTTAAACACATGCATACACATACACAAAGCAATCAACAAAAAAAAATGGATACATTTGACTATATTAAAATGCTAAACATACAGAAAAGATACCTCCACAAACTAAAAGATAAACTCAGAGGTTGAGAGAAGATATTTCTGACCTAGATAACCAAGAAAAGATGGATACTCAGAATCTATAAGGAATTTCCTGCAAAATAAATAGGGGGAAACAAATATTTGTCCCCATTTTTGCACCTGACTCTTTAGTGCGGTGGTTCTCAACCTTCCTAATGCCATGGCCCTCTGATACAGTTCCTGTGGGTCGTGACCCACAGGTTGAGAACGATGCTTTAGTGCAAAAGAGACTCTTTTCTGGGTGAAATGGCATTGGGTCAGGGTCCCCGAATGTGCCCCTCATGGCACTTGTCACAACTACAGGAACATGACATTTTACTTGGCAGCATGTATCACAAGTCAGTGGCACCTACACCTGACTTGACATTCCCAGGACATAGCCTGTACCTGGCACACAGGAAAAATGAAATAAAGGCATGCTGATGAGCTAGATAGAGGAATGGACAATGTAAAAATGGACAGTGTACAAATAAAGGTCACACAATAGGTTACTTCTATGCCTGCCTCATCTAAGTGGGGAGCCCCTCGAGGACAGGGGCATGTCTGGCTCCTTCTGTTCAGCCCACTGTGGTAGACCCTGCCCTGTGGTTTGGATAACCACTGCTTGCCTTGCCTGCACTTCTGCTTCCCCAGGCATTTCACAGCCAGCCTCCATCCTCTGTCATCTGTCCTCTCTACTCTAAACAAGGCCCCCTTCTAAGGCCCATTTCTTCCTCAGATTCTCCATGTCAGAAACACGGAGGTGAGGGAGCCTCTAGCATGCAAGGTTGGGAATGCACATCCAGAAGGTTCTTGGCAAAGAAAATTCCCTCCTCACAACCTTGGTGGGGAAGAGAAATGTCCATGTGCCCACAGTCAGAGAAGCCCTGTGCAGAGATACAGGTTGAAGGGAATGCGGAAGCTTCCACGGAACCAGAAAAACACACAGCTCTGAAGCCCTGAGGGCCGGTCCCAGCCTCCTGCCCTTGATTTACAGATGAGGAAATGAGATCCAGATGGGGAAGGAACTGCCACGAAATCACAAACTTGGAGTTTTCAGAGCTAGGATTCATTCCCCAAACTCTCTCACCGGCTCCTCAGCCCCAGGAAGGTGGTGAAACTCCCCAGTCTGGAGGGCAAGGTGTTTCCCAGAAGCTACCAGGTGTGGTTAGTCAGGAAAAGCAGAAGGGAATGTGAGAGCAGAGTCTTGGATGAAGAGGGACGGGCAGAAAGCACATGGGAGGGCGCACCCGGCAGGGAGGAGCGGGTATACCAAGGCTCGGGAAGGCAGTGAGGTCCCTGCAGGACGGACAAGAGGGGCCAGCTGAGGAGTCATTACAGAGAGGCTTGGAAGAGCAAGACCAGGATACACATTGTGCCCTTTCCCCAGAGAGCAGCCCCTGGAGGATCCCTTACAAGGGAATGTGACATGGTGGAGATTGTGTTTGAGGTTTTCTCACCCTGACATCGTCACCACCGAAAAATGAAGTCACAAGGGGCCTGGAATCCTAGCACGCTGGGAGGTGGAGGCGGGAGGAGCCCTTGAGCTCAGGAGTTCAAGACCAGCCTGAGCAAGAGCGAGCCCAGTCTCTACTACAAATAGAAAAACTTGTCAGGCGTGGTGGCATGCACGGGTAGTTCCATCTGCTTGGGAGGCTGAGGCAAGAGGATCGCTAGAACCCAGGAGTTTCAGATTGCTGTGACCTATAATGATACCCTGGTACTCTAGCCTGGGGCAAGACAGCAAGAGTCTGTCTCAAAAAAATAAATAAATAAAAGGAATAAGACTTTGTCATGAAACAGTCCAGACGTATAAAGTTTACACCAAAAGCTTTCCTCTACTTAAGTGGATTACTTTTAATGACTTGTTTTTTAAGGTTGGGGGAAACAAACCTTTAAAACTTGTGGAATGCAATTTTGTAAATTTTGGTCGCATAGGTAAAAACTTTTACTTCAGCTGGTAGAATCCTTTGGCTGTGGGAGCGCTGACAGTTTTTTTTAAAATGAGCCCAAAAGCATAAAAATACTCGGCTTTCTTTCTGTTGCTGCCTTTTAATTAGATATATGTAAATGCCAGAGGTGGAATTTAATATCCACCTCTGGAAAACAAAGGACTGCCAAGTACATAACCAAGTAAAAAGATAGGATATTTATTCCCCTGGAGAAAATAATTTTACCAGAGTTTGGTTGGGGTCAGTAAAAGACAAAGAAGTTGAGGGGCTAGACAGTCCCTCGTGGTGTTTATTGTCAAGCCAGAAAGGAAACAGCTCTGATGCCAGCCCCAGGCCAGAAAACTTGTCTCCCTCTGCTTTTCTTTCCTTCTTCCTTCTCTCCCTTCCTTCCCTCTTTCTCGCCTCTCCTCCCATATTTTTCATCAGATCCTTTTGTTTTGATGCTATCATCCTAGCTCACAGCAACCTCAAACTCCTGGGCTCAAGTGGTCCTCCTGCCTGGGCTCCCAAGTAGCTGGCTCCCAAGTACTGGTGCATGCCAGTGCCTGCAGCTAATTTTTCTATTTTTAGTAGAGTTGCTTAGGCTGGTCTTGAACTCCTCAGCTCAAAGGCTCCTCCTGCCTTGGCCTCCCAGAGTGTTAGGATTACAGGGGGGAGCCACTGCTCGCAGCCAAGAATGTCTTATTCTATTTTTAAAAATTAAGTACATCGATAAAACTTAAAAGCACAAATTTTAAAAAGCTCATATACCAGGTCCTCTGAAGAATTTGAATGCTATCCTCTGGGGCTTAGAAATAAAATCTGTATCTAATAGAATAAACCTGGGATCAGCCTGGATTCAAATTTTGTCCTTCAAATTCCCCTGCTGTGTGATCTTGGAAGGAAAAAAAAATAACCTCTCTGAGCCTCGGTTATCTGTAAAATGGGAATAATTACTTCTACCTCTCAGAGATTTATAAAAGTAAAAATAAGATAATGTGTTTTGTAAAAGGGGCTGTAAATAGCCCATGTGAGCTCCTATCTTTGAATTCTTCAGTCACTAAATCTTGCAGGAGTGGGTGTGTCTCCCTTTCTCTTTCTTTAGGTCCTTGCACAAAGGCCATCTTGGAGGACTTAGCATCCCCCCAGACCACCCCACTTGGATGGCACCCCACCCCCACGTCCCTTTACCTACCTGGCTTTATTTTTCCCCACAGTGCTTGGGAGCCAACATTTTGCTATGGATTTACGTGTCTATTATCTGTCTCCACGGGAAGGGACTTCTCATCCTTCATGGCACCCTCAGCTCTCTGCCACTCAAATATATATTTATATACTTGTTAAAGCAACAATTGGACGTATGAGCCCCTCACTTCCACCTGGAAGGCCTTTGGTGATCTTTCTGACATGGTCAAATCTTCCTATTAGGTGCTTTTGAATGTCCATGAATGAATGAGTAAATGAATAAGCAAATGAAGTGAGGATGTGAGGCTTGAAGTGGTGTCCTGGGACAATGAAGTTTAAGCTATTTTGAGGTAGGTCCTTGGTTTCTTGTAGCGGACAACTTCCCAAAAGATATGTGTTCTGGCCAGAAATATGGGTCCTGTCCAGCAGCCTTGGATCTCAATTATGACAATGGATGCTATTGCTGGTGTGGCCTAGCCTCTGGGTCTCGGGACAACAGCTCCCATTACCTGAGCACTTACTTGGAGTCAGTTCATGGTCATTTGTCACTGATATCAGCCGGGCCCTCAAGGCACCTTAGATCAGCACCAAAATAGAACTTGTGGCTGGAACAGTGGCTCATGCCTCCCTAGCACTCTGGGAGGCTGAGGTAGGTGGATTGCTTGAGCTCACGAGTTCAAGACCAACCTGAGCAAGACCAAGACCCTGTCTCTACTAAAAATAGAAAAACTAGCCAGGCATTATAGCAGGCACCTATAGTATCAGCTACTTAGAGGCTGAAGCAAGAAGATGGCTGAAAGGTTACAGAGCCAAAGATGAAAGATTTCCAGGCAGGAGACAAAAGGAAAAATGGGAGGCCTGGTTTGTGTAATTAAAATGACTTTATTCCACCTGGGTGCAGGATAGAAGATTTTCTTCCTGGTCCAGGAAGAAATCCACACGTGGGTAATGATGAATGGGAAGGGAGGAGGTTTAAAGGTCAGGAAAGTGGGGGTTGGGACATTCCCTTTCCTAGGTTGGACATCTGTTGTAAGGGTGGGGGCTGGCCCATTTACCTTTCCCAGGTGGGACATCAGTGGCGTAGGGTAGGGGGTTGATTCTTTTAGGTGGGTCCACCCTATTTGAGTGGGATTTGAGCTTATCATCCCAATCTTTTTTGTCTGTTATAAGGAGGTGAGATGATGGGTGTGGTATCTCTTTGACTACTTCCTATGGGGAAAGGGGGAAGGGGCTGCATTGGGCTGCCTGTAAAGAGAATGGGGGGAGGGGAATGGGGTAAGGGAGTGGCATTTACAGGAACTCTGGCTTTTTCAGCCTGAGCTGTTTGGTATCCAGTAAGGTGAGGATATGAGGAGTTGTTTTGGGGTGACTATCTGGTAAATAACTCAAGACATGAGGCAGAGGGCTACTGATTCAAAAATGAGAATGAGAAAAAAATCATAATTAGTGACTTTATCAGACAATAACCAATGAGGAAGATGGACAGTGAGAAGTGGGAACCAGTTGGAGTTGACAAGGCCACCAGCAAACATGAGAGGACATCTAATACCCCTTACCAAGATCTCTGCCTGGTTTTTGAGCATTTTACAAGGTGGAAGCACGGAGGAAGTTGCCCCCATGTTTGTTAGAAAAGAGAAAAGATGGCCTTACCTTCTATAAGCAAAAATACCTAGAGTACAGTTTTCCAGGATGAAGTCTAGGAGGCATTCTGATTTTCCAGGGGTCATGAGTCTTTTGCAGGTAGGCTCAGGAGGGAATTTCAGCCACATTCTGAGAGGTCTGAACTGAATCTTCAGAAAGACTGGAGCAGCCAGACCTCTGCGGGCTGGACATCGTTTGGGGAGGGGGTTGGATTTGAGGCACTGCTTCACCCAGAACCCTGGTTTGCTGCACTTGAAGCACAATCCTAAAGAAGACTATTTTTTCAGAATGCCTGAGTGTTAAGAACTGGGTTTTGCTTAATGGGGGAAGCCAACACTGGAGCTTTGAGAGGCATTGCCACACCTTGAAGGTCAGAGCAATGAGATCTCGCTCGGAGGTCGGAGGGCCCTGGGGGAAATCCTGCCATTTTTTCCCACCACGAGCAACAGAGAGAGGGCAGATGGGTGGCAGTGGAGAGAGAGGGTTGGGGTATTGTTTAAGGGAAGGATATAGACGTGGGGGTTGGAGGGCAATAAGAATGGATGACTGATGGGAGGTTATAGACGGAAGAGTGGTATCCCACACAGAGAAACTTCCCTGGTGTTCTGATCGAGAGAATGGAAGGATTGTAAGAAGGGAGCTGGGGAGGAGCAGCAGAGGCTGAGGAAGGGTATCAGGAGAAACAGTGTTACCCGAACCAGGAGATCTGAGAGGGTTCACAGGATGAACACAGGGAAGGAATGTTTCAGAGTATGAGAAATGCCTGGATATAAGGGATCTCATTTTTTTTTTTCTTTTTTTTTTGTAGAGACAGAGTCTCACTTTATGGCCCTCGGTAGAGTGCCGTGGCCTCACACAGCTCACGGCAACTTCCAACTCCTGGGCTTAGGCAATTCTCTTGCCTCAGCCTCCCGAGTAGCTGGGACTACAGGCGCCCGCCACAACGCCCAGCTATTTAGGGATCTCATTTTTGACAGTAATAATTGAGATCAGTGAGAACTGAGAGATTGAAGGGGCCATGTTGAGGCCACTGTCAAGTTTGTATGTGGGTCAAGCAGTATTATAGAAAAAAATAATGAGATCTTTTGGTTTGAGGTCAGGATAGAGCTTTAGAGGCTTGAGATTAGTCAAAAGGCAGTTTAGAGGTGAAGGGGGAATGTGTGACTCTGAAGGCAAAAGGCAGCTTAAGGGGAAGCAAGGGGGAATCTGTGACTTTAGAAGTGCCCATATCGAAAATAGGAGGTAAAAAATAAGATTAAAAGGAAAATGTAGGAGGAGGAAGAAAGTCAGACTGGCCACAAAAACTGGTGATCCAGGCCTCCAGGAGAGCACTGGACGGGTGAGCTTGCCTCACGGAACTACTGAAAATGGTCCAGCCCACAGTAGGGAAATGAACTGATGAGAAGCCTGGCTCAGCGGGACTCCCCGCATTATGACTTTGGGCAAAAGAGGGCCTGGCCACTGCACGTGACCTTAACCAGCTGGATGGGTCTAGGCACACAATAGGGCATCAGAGGGGTGAGGCTGGGGAACCAGCTGGAGCCCAGGCCTACAAGACGACACCCCCCAAACATGAGGCACTGGGTGGGCAGGCGAGCCTGACTCGCTGGGGTGGCTGGGTGGCTGGGGTCAGGGAAGCGAGGACTCCATGTGTGAAACCAGCTGGGAAAAAAAAATGGGAGAGAAAGAAGAGGAAAATCTGGGGCTGGAATCAGGGAGAGGTGTCCAAGTGTGAAATCAGCCGGGGAAAAAAGTGGAAGAGAAGAAAGTAAGAGGCCCAGAGATGGAGGGAGAGGGGACAAGGAAGTTAAAAGTAGAGGATGGGAAGAGAAGTTTCAAAACATTTAGAAAGGAGTTCTAGATGAAAAAGCTCACCATTAGATGGATGAAGTTTCAGCAGGGTCGGAGAGGTTTGCCGTTTTCTTTCATCTCACCAGCAGAAGGGTGCCCTTAGCTGGGTCCGATGGGATATACTTCTGCTCTCCAAAGGGGCTTCTCCCCATCCCAGGTTCGGCACCAAATGAAAAGTTATGGAGCCGGCTCGGCGCCTGTGGCTCAAGTGGCTAAGGCGCCAGCCACATACATCTCAGCTGGTGGGTTCAAATCCAGCCCAGCCTGCCAAACAACAATGATGGCTGCAACCAAAAAATAGCCGGGCGTTGTGGTGGGCGCCTATAGTCCCAGCTACTTGGGAGGCAGAGACAGGAGACTTGCTTGAGCCCAGGAGTTTGAGGTTGCTGTGAGCTATGAGGCCATAGCACTCTAACCAGGGCAACAGCTTGAGGCTCTGTCTCAAAAAAAAAAAAAAAGAAAAGTTATGGAGCCAAAGATGAAAGATTATTCCGAGGAGTGAGACGAAAGGAAACTGGAGGCCCGGTTTGTGCAATTAAAATGGTTTTATTCCACCTGGGTACAGATGGAGTAAGATTTCCAACCCAGCTGGGAAGAAATCCACATGTGGGTAATGGTGAAAGGGAGTTTTAAAGGTCAGGAAGGTGGGGACATTCCCTTTCCTGGGTTGGACATGTTGTAAGGATGGGGGTTGGCCCTTTTACCTTTCCCAGGTGGGACATCCGGTGGGGTAGGGTAGGGTGTTGACCCATTCCGCTTTCTTAGGTGGGACATCCGGTGGGAGAGGGGTTGGAGGGTGATTGTTTTAGGCGGGTCCACCCTATTTGGGCGGGTTTTGATCTTATCAATGGCTTGAACCCAAGAGTTTGAGTTGCTGTGAGTTATGCCATTGTACTCTATCCAGAGTGACAGAGTAAGACTCTGTCTCAAATAAAAATAAAATAGAAGTTGCTCGAGGGGCGGCGCCTGTGGCTCAGTCGGTAAGGCGCCGGGCCCACATACCGAGGGTGGCGGGTTCAAACCCGGCCCCGGCTGAACTGCAACCAAAAAATAGCTGGGCATGGTGGCGGGCTCCTGTCGTCCCAGCTACTCGGGAGGCTGAGGCAAGAGAATCGCTTAAGCCCAGGAGTTGGAAGTTGCTGTGAGCTGTGTGATGCCATGGCACTCTACCCGAAGGGCATAAAGTGACACTCTGTCTCTACACAAAAAAAAAAGAAGTTGCTCGAATACCACCCTGCCCTGGCTTTTGTTTGTGAGAAGTATGTACTAACTAAGTCTGACTTTGCTCAAGGCGATTCTGCCAGAGGGTAAGAGGCTGGTGTCTTTGAGTAAAGGAGAGGGAAAGAGAGCAGAGGGGTGGGGTGAGAGAGAGTCCCCCAGACTCTCCAGAGTCTGGGGTTCTGTGAGTAGTGGAGGCTGGTGCATTGTTCCATTGCAATGTCCCAGAAGACGGCAGGACTTTTCTGTGTCCCTAGGAATCTGGAACAGAAATCGGGGCTCACGATGTTAGACCACCACCCCAACTTTGCCAAATAGCAACTGAGTTTCCCTTCAGCCTTTGGGAAAACAAGGTGATGCATCTGGATAGCTGAGTCTGCAGAGCAGAGGGGTGGAGTCACCATATGCATCAGTCACTTCCATCTTATAGGTACAGACCCTGAGCCTTGGGAGGGGGAGGTTAAGCTCAGCTCCTGAAGGTCAGAGGTGGAACTTGAAGCTGAGGTTGCTGCATCATAATTTTTTATTATAAATCAATGCCTTATAATTGTATAATTTTGTGGGCTACAAAATGATGTTATGATTTATAAATACACTGTGAAATAATTAAATCAAGCTTGTTGGCATATCCATCAGTTTAAATACTCAACATTTTTGTAATGAGAACATTGGAAGCTGACTCTCTTGGCAATTCTGAAATGTGCAATACTTTATTACTAACTACATTCCCCACATGGTACACAAGAACTCAGAAAAGGCCTTTACTCCTTTTGTCTAAATGAGATTTTGTACCTTTTGACCGTCACCTACCGGCTGCCTCCACCCCCACTCCCACCCCAGTCCCTCACTCCCCCGCCCCTGCCTCTGTAACCACAGTTCTACTCTCTGCTTCTATGAGTTCAGTTGCTTTAGATGCCACATTCCATTGTGTGAGAACACGCAGTGTTTGTCTGTCTGTGCCTGGCTTATTTCACTTAGCATATTGTTCTCCAATTCCACCCATGTTGTCACAAATGATAGAATTTTCTTCTTTTCTTTTTTTTTTTTGTAGAGACAGAGTCTCACTGTACCGCCCTCTGGTAGACTGCCGTGGCATCACACGGCTCACAGCAACCTCTAACTCTTGGGCCTACGCGATTCTCTTGCCTCAGCCTCCCGAGCAGCTGGGACTACAGGCGCCCGCCACAACACCCGGCTATTTTTTTGTTGCAGTTTGGCCGGGGCTGGGTTTGAACCCGTCACCCTTGGCATATGGGGCTGGCGCCCTACTCACTGAGCCACAGGCGCCACCCAAATTTTCTTCTTTTCTAAGGCTGAATAGTATTCAATTGTGTATATACCACATTTTTTTCCTTTTTTTTTTTTTAAGAGACAGGTTCTCACTCTGTCACCCAGACTGGAGTGCTGTTGCATGATCACAGCTCACAGCAATCTCAAACTTTTAGGCTGAAGTGATCCTCCCACCCCAGCCTCCCCAGTAGTTGGAACTACAGGTGTATGTGCCACCACACCCAGCTATTTCTTATTTTTTGTCAAGATGGGGGTCTCACTATGTTACCAAAGCTGATCTCAAATTCCTGACCTCAATCCTCCTACCTCAGCCTCCCAAAGTGCTTGGATTATAGCCACCAGCACATCTGGCCTTATGCCACATTTTCTTTATCCATTCATCTACTAGTGGACTCTTAGAATCACCTTAGGTTGGGCGGCGCCTGTGGCTCAGTTGGTGAGGCGCCGGCCCCATGTACCAAGGGTGGCGGGTTCAAACCTGGCCCCGGCTGAACTGCAACCAAAAAAAAAAGAATCACCTTAGGTTGATTCCATAATTTGGTCATTGGTATAGTGCTGCATCACTGGTTTTTCTTTAAGAGATGGAGTTCCACTTTGGTACCCAGGCTGGAGTGCAGTGGTGTGGTCTTTGATCACAATAGCCTTGAACTCCTAGGCTCAAGAGATCTTCCCACCTCAGACTCCCAAGCAGTTGGGATTACAGGCTTGTGTCACCATGCTGGGTTAATTTAAAACAATTTTTTTTTTTTTTGTAGAGTCTTGATAGGTTGCCTAGGCTGGTCTCAAACTCCTGGCCTCAAACAATCTTATTGCTTTGACTTCCCAAAGCTACTGGGATTACAGACACAAGCTGCCATGCCTGGCCTGAGTCACTGTTTTAATCCTCACAACAACGAGGCCAGAATGCTACTATGATTGTCTCTATTTTACAGAGGAAACTGATACTCGGGGTTAATTTGCTGAGGGTCAGTGCACTGGTAAATGGTGGTTGAGATTTGAACTGAGACTTACCTGATTCAAAAACTCTGAACTAACTATCTTAGGTTCATCTGCTAGGGTCTTCCTTCCTCAGCATCCCTGTCCTTGTGAATACCTACTCTGTGCTCAACTGTTGACTCAAGTCAGGTTTTGTTTTATGTTTATTTTTTTTTTTTTTTTTTTTTTTTTTAATTTGGCCGGGGCTGGGTTTGAACCTGCCACCTCCGGCATATGGGACCGGCGCCCTACCCGCTGAGCCACAGGCACCGCCCTTGTTTTATGTTTAAATGAAGCAGCACGATGCTCCTTGCACCTGAGAGCAGATTCACACCCCCCCACACATACATCTTAAAGTCCAGGGGACACACCTGTGTGTCTAACTATTATCACTGCACAGAGGAGGAAACTGAGGTCTAAAGGAACGTGATTTTCCCAAGTTGTACAGAGCTGGCTTCACCTGGGCCTGCAGCACCCCCAAAGCCGTGAAGGAGCTGGCCACAGCTTGCCTCTGCTCATGCCCACCCTGCCCCATCCTCTCTCCTTCTGGGACAGTTTTGATGAGGGCTCTCCATCCAGATCCTAGTGGAATTGTCTGGTCCTGAGTAGCTACAGGTCTTGTTTTCTACACAGTGGCCTGTGCCATGGTGCCAGGGCCATATTTCACCACAGCTTACACCTTGACAGCTGGGAAGTACTCCCTGGTTGGGTGGAGGGGGAGGCTGGGCAGAGTGGCAGACAGCAGATGTGGGTGATGCTGACTGCTCAGAGGCAGGTGTTGGGGAACCCTCCCCTGTACCAGGGTGGCCTCTGGGCCTGAAGCTAGACATCCCCAAACAGTGGAAGGGTAAAAATAGTGATCTTTTGCACAAATTAAGTTCTTCTCCCGGGAATATCATCCACAATGCATATTACTTTGGCCCATTGCAATGCCACTGACCCAGAACCATCAGGTATGAGGCCCTTGCATGTATGAATTTTTAACTTTCTAAGTGATCCTGATTCACACACTCTCATCATACGGTCTCAGGGTTGAACAGAACCTTGATATACAGGGTTGACATAAAGTTCGTGTGCAATTTAAAATAGTTTGACATGGTAAATTGCACATGAACTTTATGTACACCCTGTATCATCTGTTTTCTCCCCAATCTGAAACTTGAATCCTTTTTATAAGATTCCTAGAGTGTGGGAACCATATCCATTTATGTCCTTGGACACACTTACTGCCACCCCCAAAGTGTCTACTCCCTCTCAGGCAGCTCTGATACTTTTCAAGTCCTTCCAAGTGTCATGCACTCTTGGTGAGCATGTAACTCAGTCAGAGATATCCGAAGTAGAATTTGGGAGTCTCTATTAAAAGTCCTAGTGCCTCTCCGGGTAAAGATGGAGGAGCGCGGGTACAGCTTTTCGCTGACAACATTCAGCCCATCTGGTAAACTTGTTCAGATTGAATATGCATTGGCTGCTGTAGCTGGAGGAGCCCCTTCAGTGGGAATTAAAGCTGCAAATGGTGTGGTATTAGCAACTGAGAAGAAACAGAAATCCATTCTGTATGATGAACGAAGTGTACACAAAACGGAACCAATTACCAAGCACATAGGTTTGGTGTACAGCGGCATGGGCCCAGATTACAGAGTGCTTGTGCATAGAGCTCGAAAACTAGCTCAGCAGTACTATCTTGTTTACCAGGAACCCATTCCCACAGCTCAGCTGGGACAGAGAGTAGCTTCTGTGATACAGAAATATACCCAATCAGGTGGTGTTCGTCCATTTGGAGTTTCTTTACTTATTTGTGGTTGGAATGAGGGACGACCATATTTATTTCAGTCAGACCCATCTGGAGCATACTTTGCCTGGAAAGCCACAGCGATGGGAAAGAACTACGTAAATGGGAAAACTTTCCATGAGAAAAGCTATAATGAAGATCTGGAACTTGAAGATGCTATTCATACAGCTATCTTAACCCTAAAGGAAAGCTTTGAAGGGCAAATGACAGAGATAACATAGAAGTTGGAATCTCCTGTAGTCCCAGCGCTGTGGGAGGCCGAGGCAGGTGGATTGCCTGAGCTCAGAGGTTCAAAACCCATATGAGCAGCAGTCAGCCAGAGTAAGACCCCGTCTCTACTAACAACATCAAAAAAAAACAGCCAGCACCGCAGGAGAAAGAAGAAAATCAACAACAAAAAAGAAGTTGGAATCTGCAAGGAAGCTGGATTTAGGAGGCTTACTCCAACTGAAGTTAAGGATTACTTGGCTGCCATAGCATAATAATGAAATGACTGAGCAACCTGGAATTTCAGATAATCTATCTACTTAAATACGTTTTGTTTTGCAGATTTTTTGCATACTTACTTCTACATGGTTTAAACCAACTGATGTTTTTAAAATGACACTTATAAATCATAATAAACCATTAAACCCAACTTCTAGCCTTTAAAAAATAAATAAAAGTCCTAGTGCCCTGGCCTTTGTCTCTGCCATCCCACTCCTCTGTCCCATGCTTCCCACCATGCACAGGGGTGTGTCTGCTAGGATGCTCCTCGCAACGGTGTCTGAAATCTCGTGTTCATCAGTAGGGACCAGCAATGTAAATGCCGCTACATCTATTTAGCAGAGTATTATATAGAACCAGGAATAAGAACGTGTCTGATTTATAGTATTGATGCAGAAAGTTAAGGATGAGATACAGTTCAGTGGGGGGAAAAAAGACACAGAGTATGAAAAAAAAGACACAGATAAACCCATTTTTACAGCATATCCATAGCAAAAAATCAGAAAAGAATTGGAGGGGAAAGGAAACTTTTCCTCTTACTTTTTTTTTTTTTGAGACAGGTTCTCACTATGTTGCCCAATAGAGTGGCATAGTGTCACAGCTCACAGAAACTTCAAACTCTTGGGCTTAAGCGATTCTCCTGCCTCAGCCTCCCAAGTAGCTGGGACTACAGGCACCCACCACAATGCCCAGCTATTTTTTCGTTGCAGTTGTGATTGCTGTTTAGCTGGCCCAGGCTGGGTTCGAACCCACCAACTTCAGTGTATATGGCTGACGCCGTAACCACTGTGCTACAGGTACCAAGCCTTTTCATCATACTTTATAAATTTCTTTTTTTTCTGTACACTTCTTTTATATGTTTATATTATATATAATATATATTATATAACTTTTCGTGTACACACATATATATGTATATATATAGTACTTCTTTTATATATAGATAGATATAGTGTCTGTGTGTGAGAGAGAGAGAGAGAGAGACAGACAGAGTCTCACTCCATTGCCTAGGCTATAGTGCTGTGGCACCGTCATAGCTCACAGCAACCACAAACTCCAGGGCTCAAGCAATCCTCTTGTCTCAGCCTCCTGAGTAGCTGAGACTATAGGCACCTGCCACAACACCTGACTAGTTCTTTTATTTTTAGTAGAGACAGGGTCTTGTTCTCACTCAGGCTGATCTCCAACTCCTGAGCTCAAGCAATCCATCTACCTCAGCTTCCTGGATTACTAGGATTACATGCATGAGCGACCTTGTCTAGCCTTCTTTAATGTTTTTTTTTTATTAAAAATCAACTAAAAAACCTTCTCTTTTTTTTTTTTTTTGGCAGTTTCTGGCTGGGGCTGGATTTGAACCCACCACCTCTGGCATATGGGGCCAGTGCCCTACCCCTTTGAGCCAAGGGTGCCACCCCTAAAAAACCTTCTTTAGAAAAGTATTGGGCGGCGCCTGTGGCTCAGTCGGTAAGGCGCTAGCCCCATATACCGAGGGTGACGGGTTCAAACCCGGCCCTGGCCAAACTGCAACCAAAAAATAGCCGGGCATTGTGGCAGGCGCCTGTAGTCCCAGCTACTCGGGAGGCTGAGACAAGACAATCGCTTAAGCCCAGGAGTTGGAGGTTGCTGTGAGCTGTGTGAGGCCACGGCACTCTACCGAGGGCCATAAAGTGAGACCCTGTCTCTACAAAAAAAAAAACAACAAAAAAAGAAAAGTATTCAAGCCAATTACAGTGGCTTACACCTATAATCCTAGCACTCTGGGAGGCCAAGATGAGGAGGGTCCTTTGAGCTCAGGAGTTTGAGACCAGCCTGAGCAACAATGAAATTTCATCTCTACTAAAAACCGAAAAATTAGCAGAGCGTGGTAGGGGCCGTCTATAGTTCCAGTTACTCGGGAGGCTGAGACAAGAGGATCACTTGAACCTAGGAGTTTGAAGTTGCAGTGAGCTAGGCTGAGGCCATGTCACCCCTTCCCAGGTGACAGAGTGAGACTGTGTCCCCCAAAAAACAAAGTCAAGAAAGTGCCTGTGGCTCAAAGGAGTACGGTGCCAGCTCCATATACCGGAGGTGGCAGGTTCAAACCCAGCCCCCGCCAAAAACCACAAAAAAAAAAAAAAAGAAAGAAAGTCAACAGGGCGGCGCCTGTGGCTCAGTGAGCAGGGCGCCAGCCCCATATACCGAGGGTTGTGGGTTCAAACCCAGTCCCGGCCAAACTGCAACAAAAAAAAAGCCGGGCGTTGTGGCGGGCGCCTGTAGTCCCAGCTGCTCGGGAGGCTGAGGCAGGAGAATCATCTAAGCCCAGGAGTTGGAGGTTGCTGTGAGCTGTGTGAGGCCACAGCACTCTACCGAGGGCAATAAAGTAAAACTCTGTCTCTACAAAAAAAAAAAAAAAGAAAGAAAGTCAACAAAATCTATTCAAATCAGAGTCTGTTGGTCCCAGCCTTTGACCTACGGGCTGTCAAGAGACGATCTGCTGAGGGCCTGGTTTGGTTTTCTGAGTAATAACCTTGTCAGGAGGCCCCTGCTCCAGGGCTCTGTGTCCCCCACCAGACACCTCACAGTTCCCTGGTGTTTCACCTGTCTGACCATTACTGAGACCCTCGAGCTACACAGCTGGCTCCCCGGAGCCTACCATGTTTCTGGAGGCAGAATTCACAGCCTGGAGGACCCCAGAGTTACCACCAGCAGCTCCAGTAAGGGAGAACATCCTCAATTCTAACTAAATCAGACTCCTATCCTGCCTCGGCCTTTCCAGCTGGGGTTTTGAACACAACACTGCCCCTCTGGGACCCCAGAGTCCATCTCAGGAGGAGCCAATGAGATCAGACGTGGGCGGCATCTGGTCGTTTAGGACAGCAGAGATTATTATCAGAACACTGAGGAATGACCCTTTGACAGTGGAATGTCAGGAATTGAAACAGGTATTTGGGAAGATCCAAGAAGTAGATGGACATTCTGGGCCATCTCCAACCACAGCTGCTGGCAACAATCGACTTTTCATGCCCAAGAATCCAGTTCTGTGTCTTGCCTTCTTGTCCATCTAGATTTATAGTCAAATCCTTCAAACTTTGGGTTCCAGTATGGATTTCACTCTTTTTTCCCCCAGAAGGTCGTTAGCACCTGGTGCTGCCCTCGGTCAAGGGATATCAGCTTGAACAGAAAAGGGTTAGAGCAATGCAAGGCGGGAAAGAAATATAGGCCCACAGATTTCCATGTTGAATTTCTTAAAAATGTCACACAGTGCTGAAGCCTCCCATCCTCTGAGACAGATGGGGGAGCACAGTAGAGAAGGGAAGGGAGGAAGGATGTCGGAGCGGGGTGCAGGAAGAGGCCACCCAGACTTCTCTGGGAACAATGCCCTTCCAACATCCTCTATTACTGAGAAGCCAAACTGAGTGTGTGGCTGGAGCACAGTCAGGCCTATGGGTCTGTTTTTCCACCTCTGTGCATGTGTGCGCATGCGTGCACATACGCAGATGTGTTTGTGACTGTGTGCACGCTTGAGTGTTGATCTCTGAATGTGCAGACGTGTTTGACTTAATGTAATGCAACTGAATGATGTGTGCAGTGTGTGTTTGTGCGTGTGCTTGAGGGAATCTGCGTATTTATGCACATGTGAGTATTTATTCCTATATGCCTGTTTGTGCCTTGTGGTGGGAGTGGGACATGGACGGATGTGTGTTGTGTACATCTGTGCACACAGGTGTCCTGGGGCCACTGCAGCATGAGTGCATGTTTCAGCATGTGGGGTTGAGTGTGAAGGTGCAGGTGCTTGTGTGGATTTGAGAGCTTGTCTGCAAGGGCAGTGCCTGAGCACATCTCTGGGGTGTGGCTGTGAAAATGTGTGCACGTGTGCCTTACGCAGGTGCACTCTGAGGGTATGTGTATGTGTCTGGTTACCTGCGTGTGTAGAAAGCAGGGTGGTTCTGGATTTGTTTGCCCCACCTCAAGTCAGGAAATGCCTGTGGTTTGTATGATCTGCCAATTCCCCTTTCACTTCTGTGGGGGCCTAAGGACCACTGGCAGCTGTAACCATTCTCACCCACCTGGTTATTTCTGCTTCCTTTGTGGGAAGCGTGACAGGGGCATGTTTGCAAGAGCTCACCTGAAGTCCACGTGCCCTGATGCTGAGGGTCTGGAGGAAATTACTATGGCTGTGGCTCCAAGGAGGGATCCCCTGTCTGTCTCCCACCACTGCACTCCCAGGGCAAGGCCCCCTCCCTGACAGGGGAGCCTCAGCCCCTACAGGAGGAAAGGACAGTGCAAGAGATTGTGGAAAGCAGACAAGTTGGGTTCAAGTCTCTGCCCTTGGGCATTCTAAGAGGCTTTGGACATATCATGGAATGAGACTCATGATACCAAAGTTGACCCATCTCACCAGTGAGCCCGAATTGAAACCTATGTGTAGTGGATGCTGCCAGGGCACACCCAGCTCTCCTGAACCCCAGCAGGTGCACCTGTCTCCAGCTTCTGCGACTAGTCACTTCGAAGGTCACAGCCGCCTCCTTTTTTTTTGAGACAGAATCTCACTTCGTCACCCTTAGTAGAGTGTTGTGCTGTCACAGCAACCTCTAACTCTTGGGCTTAAGCGATTCTCTTGCCTGAGCTTCCCCCGTAGCTAGGACCACAGGCACCTGCCACTATACCCAGTTTTCTTTTGTTGCAGTTGTCATTGCTGTTTTAGTTGGCTGGGGCCGGGTTTGAATCCATCGCCCTCGGCATATGGGGCCGGTGCCCTATCCACTGAGCCACAGCTGCCTCCTTCTAAAGGGCATGTCCTTAGTTGCATGGAAGTCACTTTGCCCAGAGCACCCAGCAACCAATGCTTGCTGGCTGACATGGGCCATAGAAAGTTAATGCTCTTATCTCAAGATGGAGCCAGCTCTGTGATACAGTTCACATTGGAGAGCTCCTCACGGTGTCAAGCTAAGCTAATACCAGCCAAGACCATGCATTGTCCCACCTTGCAGCCCTCAGCCCTCTTGTCCAGAGAACATGCCCCTAATAAATCACTTTCACAAGAAGCCCCTCTCAAGCTCTGCTCCTGGGAACCTAGCCTGAGTTGACAAGCGAGCACTTTCACCAGCTCCATCTTGCTTCGTACACACTGTGCCTCCATGAGTTGGGGGTAAGTTCATTTTGTCCACTGGACTTCAGTAGAGGACGTAATGGAGAATAAAGTGCACAGGGCGAATTAAGAGCCCAAACATCAACTTAAGCCTCTCAGACAACGTGAGCCTCTGAAGGCTGTTTCTGGGAGTTTTCCTCCGCCCTCCCACTTGGGGGCTTTGAGGGAACCTGAGGCCAAGCACTATGGCTCATCTCCATAATCCTAGTGCTTTGGGAGGCTGAGGTGGGAGGACCGCTTGGTGCCAGGAGTTTGAGACCAACTGGGCAATATATTGAGACCTTTATCTCTTTTTTTTTTTTTTTTTGTAGAGACAGAGTCTCACTGTACCGCCCTTGGTAGAGTGCCGTGGCGTCACACGGCTCACAGCAATCTCTAACTCTTGGGCTTACGTGATTCTCTTGCCTCAGCCTCCCGAGCAGCTGGGACTACAGGCGCGCACCACAACGCCTGGCTAGAGACCTTTATCTCAATTGAAAAAAAAAAAGAAAAGAAATTGTACAAAAAAAAACTTTTTAAAAAATTAGCTGGGTATGATGGCACACTCCTGAAGTCCCAGCTACATGGGAGGCTGAGGTGAGAGAATCTGTTGAACCCAGAAGTTGTACTCCAGCCTACGTGACAAAATAAGATCCTGTCTCTTAAAAAAAAAAAAAAAAAAAAAAAGAAGGAAGCTGAAATATCTGGGATGTTCGTCTGATGCTTCTCTCCCCTCTAGACAAATGTTCCCTCCAGGCAAATGTCCGGTTTGTATTTGGATGTTTCTCAATGATGGAGGGTTCACTTTCACCAAAAAGGTACCTTCCACTTTAGACAGTGTAAACAGGTTTCCCTGTGTTCATTTAGCAAATACTCTTTAAGCACCTACTGTGTGCCAGGCACTGTGCTAAACTCTGAGAATGCCAGTCTGGTGGAGAGAAGCAACAGGAGACACCGTAGAAATAAAACCCACGCCCCTGAAGAGTGTTGGGAGGGGATCACAGGGTGCCTTGAGGGCCTCCGGTGGGGGAAATTTAGACTGGCTTAGGGAGGACAGGGAGGAGGACAGGGAGGGCTTTCCTGGGGACCTGAGACCGAGCCAGCATCTGAAGGACGAATAGAGGGGAAGTTGGTAAATAAAGAGGGGGCTGCATGTGCAAAGGCCTGAGGCGGCCGGAAAGGAGCATGGCCTGTGTGGGGCACTGACAGGAAAACCACAGGAGGGCTGCGAAGATAGGCGGGAGGAGAATCATGCGGCAGGATGCTTGGGTGGGGACAGGCGCAAACAGCAGTCACCCCAAGGGCAGTGGATGCTGGAGAAGGCTCCTCCTCATTCTAGATAACCAGGGCCTCCTAGTCCAATTCTTCTTGTGACAAAGAAGACATGACTTCTTCTTCACAGGACTCCTCCCGTGGTTGCAACATTTCTTCACTCTTGGGGATTCTTCTAGGCCCTCTGGCAGGCCCCTGGCCCCTCTCCTCCCACCACCCCCGGTGAATTCAGAACACATTTGAGAGTCTCAAGAAGACACAGTTAGAAGCGACTCTGGTCACCACAAGCTGCATCAACACCCAGAGTCTTATCCACAGGGCCCGGGAACAGAAATGTTAGTTTCCAGAAGTCAGAAGAACCCACCAAGGAATCTGGGGATCCCCTCTTGGGCACCCTGGCTACCTCACCACTTCTTACTTCCCACTTCAGGCCTGGGTTTAAATTCACATAGTGGGGCCCACCCTGGCCCTGCTCTGGAGTTTCTGGTTTCTCAGAGGAGGAAGAGGCAGCTACAGAGGCTGATGGGAAATGAGGCCCTTTGGAAGCAAGTATGGGTGTGGAGGGCTAGCAGGGGAATCCCCGGTTCTTCTGCTCTGCCTTCTCTCTGTGCTCGCTTCCTGCCCATGGCCCCCACACTCCCAGCATGCCTTGCAATCAAACCTGCTAGACAATGAAGTTTGGCTGATGACTAAGGTTTGGTAACTTCTCAGATGATATGGTCTGTTTCAAACCCCTTATACACATGCACCACATATGCACACACAGAGACAAACACGAATGCCAGATACAGTCACACTTAGATCATGCCACAAACGCATGTGCACAGGCACGTACTCTTAGAATTATAGTTGGCAAACCTGATCAAACCTTGTCACCAGAATTACAGGAGAAGCCTGTAAAATGCAGATTCCTAGGCTTTATCCAAAGGATAAAGAGAGAGAGCTTTGTAGCCCTCTTCCCCCATGGATCTGGATATTGATTCAGACTACGTTCACGTGGGGCCCAGGAATCAGCACGACAAGAAGTTGTGTAAGAGTAAAGACTCTCCCAAAGACATCAAGGACCTAATCCCCAGAGCCTGTGAGTGTGTTATATTGATAGTATGTTACATGCCAAAAGGGAATTGTAGTGGTAGGTGGAATTAAGGTTGCTAATTAGCAGGCCTTAAAAAGAAAATTTTAAGCTGAGTGCAGTCGCTTACACCTATAATCCTAGCACGCTGGGAGACTGAGGTGGGTGGATAGCTTGAGCTCATGAGTTCAAGACCAGCCTGAGCAAGAGCGAGACCCTGTCTCTACTAAAAATAGAAAAATTGAGGCAAGAGGATCACTTGAAACCAAGAGTTGGAGGTTGCTGTGAGCTATGATGCTACGGCACTCCACCCAGGGCAACAGCTTGAGACTCTGTCTCAAAAAAAAAAAGAAGCTGGGCGGTGCCTGTGGCTCAGTGAGCAGGGCACTGGCCCCATATACTTAGGGTGGCGGGTTCAAACCCAGCCCCGGCCAAACTGCAACAACAACAAAAAAAAAATAGCCGGGCATTGTGGCGGGTGCCTGTAGTCCCAGCTACTCAGGAGGCTGAGGCAGGAGAATCGCCTAGGCCCAGGAGTTGGAGGTTGCTGTGAGCTGTGTGACGCCACGGCACTCTACCAAGGGTGACAAAATAAGACTCTGTCTCTCAAAAAAAAAAAAAAAAGAAAGAAAAGAAAAATTTTAAGTTCTGAATTATCTGGATCCAATGAACTAAAAGTTTGTATCCACCTAAAATTCATGTGATGAAACCTTGAGCTCCAATGTGATGGTACTATGAGGTGGCACCTTTGGAAAGTAATTAGGCCATGAGGATGGAGCCCTCGTGTATGGCATTAGAGCCCCTATAAAAGGGACCTCAGAGAGCTTGCTAGCCCTCTTCCTGCCATAGGAGCATACAAGGAGAAATCAGCAGTCTGCAATCCAGCGACACCTTTCAGAACTTCAGTATGCTGGCACTGTTGTCACAGACTTCAAATTGATTTCTCTGGTTAATAAGCCACCCAGGCTATAGTATTGTGTTGTAGCAGCCCAAACAGATGAAGATACTGGGTAAGCCCAAGACAAGAGTCTTTTTTTTATTTTTTTATTTTTTTTTGACAAGAGTCTTTAAAAGTGCAGGGTGAAGGCAGAAGAGGAGTCTGAGAAGGAAGCATAGGTTGCAGTGATGGGATGCAAGGACTCAGCCCACTGTTCCTAGCTTTAAAGACGGAAGGAGGGCACGAGCCAAGGGATGCCGGCAGCTTCCAGAAGCTGGAAAAAGCAAGGAGGCAGACTCTACCCTGGCTCTTCCAGAGAGGAACATGCACATCTTCTTTAAATTGTGGGAATTTAGCCTGCTGACACTTTGCTTTTAGCCCAGAGAGGCCCATGGTAGACCTTTGACATCAGACCTATAAGATAATAAACTTGCCTATAAGATAATAAATAAGCCACTGGGTGTTTGGTCATTGTTATAGCAGTAATTGGAAACTAAAACACCTGGCCCTGACAATTCTGGTGCAATAGTCCTGGAACCCGTGGGCTTCCCTGGCCAGCCAGCCTCTGCTGTAACAATGGCCTCTGTAGCCCAGGGGAGAGCAGGCATTGGGGAAAAGCCCTCTGGTTTTGTAGGCACTCCTATAGGGACTCCTGAATGGATAAAGATGCTTCCCTGGACTGCCTACCTTCTCTTAGAGCACTGTCCACACGAACTAATGCTGTTAGGTATTGATAAAGACCTTGCCCTGAACATTCCAGGGATGTGTTCATGAATGAGCACAAAGGACTGAACTTTGGAGGGACTTACAGGCAGGAGAGACAGGAGTGGGAACAACTTGGGAATCGAAAACAATTAAGATCCAGAATAATGAAGCGGGAGCAGCAGGACCCAAGACCGTGGCGCTGAATGAACAAGAGACCTCCCTATCTTGTCATAAAGCACATGGCCTGCCTTGGGACAGGGATGGTTGGCATCCCAGCCTGATCACGCAGCAGCTCTGTGACCGGGCAGCTGCTTCCCTTCCTGGGGCTAGGATTCCCCACATTAAAAGGACGTCTCCCTCTCTCAGTCTTCTTCCTTCTGCCTCTAACGCAGGGGACATAGGAAACAGATGGGGCTTTCCTGTCAGGTACTCTTCTATAGCCATCTCTAAGCACCTACTGTGTGCTGGGCCCTGGCTGGAGTTGCCACACACATATTTTCAGTTATCCTGCGAAACACCCTAAGCAGTTAAGAGAAAGAGGCCAGACACAGAGAACAGATAACTCTATGATTCCTTATATGAGGTACCTAGAATAGGCAAAGTCATAGAGGTAAAAAATAGCACAGTAGTTGCAGGGGCTGGGGGACAATGGGAAGTTGGTATCAAACAGGTGCAGAGTTTCTGTCTGTGATGATGAAAAAGTTCTAGAGATGGTGGTGGTGGTTGCAAACAACGTAAATGTACTTCGTGCTACTAAATTGTGCAGTTAAAAATGATTACAGTGATAAATTCTGTTGTGCATATTGGACCACAACAAAAAAATTCAAAGCACCCTAAAAGCAAAGATGATTCTAATTTCCAGATGAGGAAACTGAGGCTCAAAGAGGTTAAATTGACTTGCCCAACGTCTTGTAGTGGAGAAGAGAGGAGTTGGAATTTGAATCCAGGTTTGACTCCAAATCCAGGGTCTCCTTTTCCCTCTATCTTTCCTCCCTTCTTGGGAGAAGACCCTACAGCAGGTGCAGCAGAGGGGGTGGTGGAGGCACAAGGCCAGTAGTTCTCAGAAGAGCATTTCCGAGAACACGAGGAATGGGCTTGGCGCTGAGGCAGAGAGCAGGCCACCCCCACCCCCACCATTTGGTTGCTTCTCTGGGTTTCCCTTGACAACCTTTGCTTTCCGTGATGACATTGGAAAAGCTGGCCCAGGAGACTTGCAAACCAGAAGCCTCTTTCCAGGGAGGAGAAATTGTAGACATCCAACTGCTCTGTTTGTAGCAACGGTCACTAGAGAACCCTTGGCCTCCCTGTTGATCCTTACCCCAGAGGGAGGCAGCAGGAGGGAGGTCAAATGGCCCCGGAGTCACACGACAAACCAGCAGAGGTTTCAAGGACTGGCACCCTTCAGGATCCAGTGTTGGCCAGGCTGTCACCCTTCTTCCAGGTGTCAGAGGCTGGCCCAGAGAGAAGCCCTCAGAGACCCAGGTTCTGACCCTGCCTGGAATAGCCTAGAATACAGAGGGACAGGTGGCTGCAGAGCAGGAAACAGGAGCCCAGGGAAGGTTCGATCCCTCCCAGGGGCCCTTAGGGTTGGTGGGGGGAAGCCAACTGGGGCTAATTATCTATTGCTATGCAAAATATTACCCCTCAAATTTAGTGACTTAATAACAACTGTTAATCATGTCATTGTTTCTGGGGTCAGAAATCCTGCTTCAGTTTATCCAGGTGCCTCTGGCCCAAGGTATAGGCTGGAGCTGCCAACAAGGAGGACCCATTTCCAAGCTCATGCAGGTGGCCACTGGTAGGATTCATTTCCTCATCAGCTGCAGGACTGAAGGGCTTAGTGCCTCACAGGTGGCTGGTCAGAGGCCCTAGTCCATGCCTTACCATGTGGGCCTCTCCACAGAGCAGCTCGAGTCTCTCGAGCAGAGCGGATGCACGAGAGACAGAGAGAGAGAGAAACTCAAGTCACATTTGATTTCTACAATAACAGGTGTTCAACGTGACTTGTATTCATCTTTTGTTATCGGTCTATCTTGAGTATCACAGTTTTAATACAGGTTTTCTTTATTTAAAATATGTATACATTTTTGGCACCCTCTGCAGTTGCACCACAGATCTAGCCAGCCCTAAACAACACAGGATTTGGTTTCACTAAATCTTTGGAAACTTGCTACACATAGTATTGCATTGTCTGCCTTCTGCTGTGTGTCCTTTCCCCCTAATGTTATAGTTCTAAGGTTCGGCTTGCTGCTGTCGCTGGCTTCGGTTTCTTCATCTTCACCATCATATAACAGTTGCTTGTTTGGACAAAAACTGGGTGTATACATTGTGATATGTTCTTTTAGTTTTTTTCCCCTTGGTACGTAACATAATCAGTAAATCCTTCTGGAGAAGGGCTACTTGTATGCTCTTCCTTCTTTGTTTGGTGTTAAGCTGTAATTGGTACCTAGATAATTTTCTTGATTGATTGATTGATTGCTGGTCCTGAGACAGAGCCTGGGGTCTGCTGGTCTGCAGCAATGCTACCACCTAGTCACCTAACTGGCTGTCCACTAGCTGTCTCATGGGCCATGTGCTCACTATTTCCTGGAGGGCTCTGGCAGTGAGAAAAATGTTTCCATAGGTTGAGGAGGAATCTGCTCTCCTGTCTTTCTCCTTTGAGTTCAGATTCCTTCCCCCAGTGCTATGGGCCATGGGTAACTACGACAGTCCTGGCAGAAGAGAGAATGGTTCTCCCCTACCCCCAGCACAAGACAGGGTTCTAGTTCTCCACCCAAGTTGTTGCTGTTCCTTCACCAGCTCACTGTCATGTGGGGATAGCCCTGTGTTCCCAGGTCTTACCAACTGTGGCTATAGATAATGTCTAAATGGCAGTTAGCTGCAATAACACCTGTTCCCACAGGAACTCTAGTCTCAAGGAGTGTGACAAAAATCACTCCGTATCATGACCATGGCTCAGTGCTGGCACTGCTGCGGGCTATGTAGGAGACACATCATCTTATAGTCATCCCCTCTGCTGCTCAGGGGTTCTGCCACCAAGATTTAGCCTGTAGGGCTGCCACCTCCACCCAAAGACCTCACAGTACTGCCACAGCTTGGCAGGTATCACCAAAAGAGAAGATTGTGGGTTCAGATCTCCCAGGAAGCTCCTCAGCCTCCATGTAAATCAGCAGGTACCCAAAGCATGGGGCAGGGTGGAGACTGTTACCTAACCGGACACACGTACAAAGGTGTCTCAATCCCATGTATGGCCATCCAGGACCCCCAGGACACAGGGATGATGGTCTTCCAGCTCCCATTCCCTGCCAATTAACAGCTCCACCCATACCTTTAGATGAATAAAGACAAGAGAATTAGAAAATGATTTTGAAACCTTTGTCTGTTTCATATAAGGCTCTAGGAGTTTTTTGTCCTCTTGTGATACCGAAGAAGGCAGCATTTCAAGTCAATTCAGGAGCAACTGCTGTATACTAAGCCCTGGGTGGGGAAGTAGATAAAAAACATGGTTTAGGGAAATCAGATTCAGACTGAGGAAGGCAGGGCACAGTAGCTCACACCTGTAATCCCCTAGCATCTTGGAGGCTGTGGTGGGTGGATTGCTTGAGCTCAGGAGTTTGATACCAGCCTGAGCAAGAGTGAGAGCCCGTGTCTAATAAAAATAGAAAAACTAGCTGGGTGTTGTGGTGGGCACCTGTAGTCCCAGCTACTTAGGAGGCTGAGGCAAGAAAATTGTTCCAGCCCAAGAGTTAGAGGTTGCTGTGAGCTATGGTGCCACAGCACTCTACCCAGGGGGCAGAGTGAGACTCTGTCTCTAAAAACAAACAATCCCTGGGGCGGCGCCTGTGGCTCAGTGAGTAGGGCGCCAGCCCCATATGCCAAGGGTGGCGGGTTCAAACCCGGCCCGGGCCAAACTGCAACCAAAAAATAGCCGGGTGTTGTGGCGGGCGCCTGTAGTCCCAGCTACTCGGGAGGCTGAGGCAAGAGAATCGCTTAAGCACAGGAGTTGGAGGTTGCTGTGAGCTGCGTGAGGCCACAGCACTCTACCAAGGGCCATAAAGTGAGACTCTGTCTCTACAAAAAAAATAATAAATAAATAAAAACAAACAATCCAAGGAAATATACTCTTTGTCCAGGTCTCTTATGGCTCTAATCACTTTCTGCTTTGCAGTTTCTTCAAGTAAGAGGCATAACTTACACATTCCTAGGAATCCCTGGGGACCTAGCCCAGGACTTGGCTCATAATAAACACATAGTCATAGAAACGAAGAAAAAGAAAAATCGGGGCCTGACCATGTCACTTCCCTTCTCAACAAACTTTAATGTTTTTTTTTTTTTTTTTTTTTGAGACAGAGTCTTTGCTCTGCTGTCTGGGCTAGAGTGCCATGGTGTCAGCCTACCTCACAGCAACCTCCAAGCTCCTCATGGTTCAAGCCATCCTCCTGCCTCAGCCTCCCCAGTAGCTGGGACTACAGGCCCATGTCACCATGCTCAGCTAATTTTCCTATTTTTAGTAGAGACAGGGTCTCACGCTTGCTCAGGCTGATCTCCAACTCCTGAGCTCAAGTAATCCTCCCGCTTTGGGCTCCCAGAGTGTTAGAATTACAGGTGTGAACCATCAAGCCTGGTCCCTTTAATGTTTTAATGGCTTCTCATTGGGCGGCGCCTGTGGCTCAAGGAGTAGGGCACTGGTCCCATATGCTGGAGGTGGCGGATTCAAACCTAGCCCTGGCCAAAAACCAAAAAAAAAAAAAAAAACCTCATTAATGGCTCGTCATTATCTGCCCTCTGTTGTTCCAGCCCCATCTCTCTTTGAGAGCAGGTCTCACTCTGTCACCTAGAGTGCAGTGGCTGGCATCATCATAGCTCACGGCAGCCTCAAATTCCTGGGCTCAAGAAATCCTCCTGCCTCAGCCTCCCAAGTATCTGAGACTACATGTGCCACCCCGCCATGGCTGGTGAATCTTTTGTTTAAATTTTGGCAGAGACGGGGTCTCACTATGTTGCCCAGGGTTATCCTCATTTCTTACTGTGTACTCCCTTGTACCGGGTTCTCCAGCGCCTATGTGACTCAGTGTTTCAGTTGGAGAAGCAGAACCTTAGGATTGACAGACACCCGGCTGCATTATAGGCAGCTGACTGTACACAATCATAGCTGACCGTAAGCTGATCGCTTACACAGCTGTGGTTTCTCCATCCAGTGCTGGGTCAGAGGCCAGCAAGGCAGGCAACTGGACAAAGTGGACGAGAACAGGGCTGACTGGAAGCCCTGGGAACAAACTGGGTCTCACACTGGTCTCTCATTGTGTCTGAGCTGCAGCTTCCACCACAGGGTTGACCTGCAGGAGAAACTGGAGTCTTTGTTGAAGAAAGTGACCCAAGAGATGCAGAAACTGAATGAGAGGACCCAGCTGCCATGTCCCTCCCCAAACATGATGGCACAAGTGAGCTGCATCAGAGTCTCTCTCCACTAAACTGGCACAAACCCATGTGGTATTTCATCTCTACTTTCCAATCTCACACAGATTTTTCTTATGGCCAACCCCCACCCTAAGGAAATTCCAGGAAATATGTTGCAGCTGAGCAAAATTTGACCCGACACTCTCTTCCTCAGCCTGTTTCCTTTGCCTAACATGTACTTCCCCATTCTCCTCCTGAAAGAAGCCTACTCATCCATCAGGGCCCTGCCCAGCTGCATCTTCATCCCTCCAGTCTCTCCTGTCATCCCTGGGCAGACTTAGCCCCCCCACCATGTGCCCCAGGACACTCGATTCCCACCTGCCTTAGAACCTTAGCACGCCCTATTCCAGACAGCTAACACCTACCTCCCAGCCTCAAATGTGAGATTTGGGTGTGTGGCATCTCAGGCCCCAGAGGACTGGATACTTCCAAACATCATCTCAGTCAGTCTTCACACTGACCCTTCGATGCAAAAGGTTTTTATTGTCCCCAAACTGAAGAAATTAAGGCTCCAAGAAATCACCTGCTCAATGCTGCACAGTGGACAGAGCCAGAGGCAGAACTCAAACCCTGCTCCGACTCCAGAACCCAAATTCCTGACCAGCAAGTAATCCTTAAGGCAGAAAATATTGAAAGTGCAGAGAAAGTGATGTGGCCAATCTTCCTGGTTTGCCTCGGCCTGGAGAGGTTCTTGGAATGTGAGATTTTCAGTTGTAAAACTGGATCATCTCAGGCAAACTGGGATGAGTTGGTCACTCTAAAAGAAAGTGCTCTCACCTGTCTGGGGAAGCCAGAGACTGACCCAGCGGCCAAAGGATCCTGAGGCATTGACCTCGTGCCACTCCCCTATGACCAGAACCAGAAGAGAGTTTTGAAATTGGCTTTATTCATTATCCACTGTCTGTCTTCCTCAGCAACTCAGTCCTCTTGGTTATTTAGAAAACAATTTGGGGCAATTGTAGTTTCTGGCTTGGCTGCACATGAGCCTGTGCTAGAAGGGAGCCATATGGGGTGGGCAGGGTACCCAGGATCCCTTTCTACAAAATCTGTCGTGACATTGGTGATTAGGGTCAAAATTGAGACTCAGAGCCCACACGGGCAGGGAGTCCCCTCTGGGTTCTGCTCCACAGAGGTGGCCAAAGAAACATCAGCAGGCCCAGCAGAAGTAGAATCCCAGCCTCCTGGACAGCACTGGGAGGAACTGCCCAATCCAGCCCTATCGGTTCAGTCCCTTTCCGGGGACTTGTCCAAAGTGACAGAGCTCAAGGACAGAGCTGCATGGGTGGCACCTGTGGCTCAAAGGAATAAGGCCCCAGCTCCATATACCAGGTTTAAACTCAGCCCCAGCCAAAAACTGCAAAAAAAAAAGAACAGAGCTGCAGCTAAAACTCAGGTCTCCAGGGTTCACCCCCAAGCGGGGGCAGGGGAGAGACTCCTCATGTAAGGCAAGCCACTTCTCTGTCTCTGCTGCTTACTTTCTTTATAAGTAAAATAAAAAGAAATATAAACCTCTGGGACCATGCAGGTCACCTAAGAGCCATCAGTGCCTTCTCTTTGTCCCACACCAGCCTTGTTGTCTTAAGGCCAAGTCTACTGGCCGAGTCACCTCTATTACTTTACAGCTGTTTAATTAAGCAAGTGCTTTCCTTCTCTTAGTGTCAGCTTGTAAAGTGCTGCCTATCCCGGGTTACTCAGAATGTGAACAAAGGGTAAATACATTAGCTCAGCGGCTGGGGACTGTCTTTATTTGGGGAAAACATTTGATAAGCTTCTTTGTGAGACATTCCCCTCCTCCCGGGCTAGATGTGATAAGGTGAGCTGACACAAGGCAGAGGAAGGGGCCTGCAGAAGACCCAGAGAGAAAGAGTGCTCGTGGGGGGGGGGGGGGGGGGAGAAAAGCCAGAGACCCAGACTGAAGGAGAGTTCTAGAATGCTGATGCATTGCACTCTTTTCCAGACGTTTTTGGTAACAGTACCTCTATCCTTTTTCCTCTCCCAAATCATCAGTAACATCTGCCAGTCCCTCACGTACTTTATACAAGAAACATCTGTGTGTGTGTAACACTCAAAAAGGGCTAAGTTTCCTGCCTGTGTCAAGATAGCATAAAACAGAGACCACACATAGGGAAGAAAAAGCCAGAGATCTGAGAAAGCTTGGTTTGGCAGACACCATGAGTTTCGCACGGAAATCCATTCAATCCCTCTTCCTGGGCTCAGAGTTTGGGGACACTCCCCAGCCTCCTCTGCAGAGAGGTGTGGCCAAGTGACCTTATTGGAGACAGTGGACAGAGCATGGGAGTGATGAGTGACCCTTCCAGGCCTGGCCCAGAGAGCTGCCCACACCAGCCCATCCCTGCTCCTGGGATGGCCTGGGCCATGCACTGAGCATAGCAGATCCACCACTGCCCAGGCCTCTGCCCCACCCCGTCAACAGGGCAGCCCCTCTCCTTCTCCTGAGGGAAAATCAAACCTCTGTGCTGGTTACCCCATTACATTCTGGGTCTGATTGTTAAAGAAGTTTGGCCGGCACAAATGATAAACTTGGGCAGTGCTTTGGACTTTTAGGGACTGTGAAACTGGGTGAAGTGAGGATAGAGGGTATTGGACCTTCTGGAGCAGATCCACAGGGTGGGCTCGCACCATCTGACATCGGGCTTCCCCTGTGAAGTGCCTTGTAAGCGCTCAGCAGGCGATGGCCTTTCTGATCATGATGGTTCATTATGAAAGAGCTTGTCTTTCTCTGAAATGATTCATAGAGGCCACCTCTCAGAGGGGCTGTGAGAACTGGCTGTGGGTGCTGCCATGAGGTGGGGGACTGGTCTTCAGAGAGCGTGACTTGAGTTTCATATTTTCACTGTTAGATAAGAAGACTTCTTCACAGAGCCGATTGGAGCCATGGTGTGTTGCAGGGAAAGGAGATTATTTGGCTCGGGAAGGAACAGGAGTCACTGAGTGCACTAGCCCTTTCTCTTTCTTTCTTTCTTTTTTTTTTTTTTAGCCCTTTCTCTTTCTGTTTGATTTTTGTTTTGTTTTGTTTTGTTTTACGGACAGTTTATGTCACCCTCGGTAGAGTGCTGCATCACAGCTCACAGCAACCTCAAACTCTCCGGCTTAAGGGATTCTCTTGTCTCAGCCTCCCAAGTAGTGGAACTACAAGCAGCCTGCCGTGACGCCCGGCTATTTTTGTTGTTGTTGTTGCAGTTGTCATTGTTGTTTAGCAGGCCCGGGTTGAGTTCGAACCTGCCAGTTTCCATGTATGTGGCCGGCACCCTAATTACTGAGCTGCGGGCACCAAGTCCATTTGTTCGAGATAGAGTCTCACTCTGTCACCCTGGGTAGAGAGCTGTGGCGTCATAGCTCACAGCAACCTCAAATTCTTGAGCTCAAGCAATCCTCTTGCCTCCTATCTGGGACTACAGATACCCACCATGATACCTGACTAGTTTTTCTATGTTCAGTAGAGGCAGGGTCTCACTCTTGCTCAGACTGGTCTCAAACTCCCGCTGCCTTGGCCTCCCAGAGTGCTGAGATTATAGGCACAAGCCACTGCGCCCAGCCAGTCCTTTGTATTTCTAAGTTCCCAGCCTTTCTGGTGTATCCCGAAGCCCCATAGCAGGGCAAGGGGCAGAATGCACCCTAATGTTTCTAGGGTTGCAAAGCAGAGTGTGCTTTCTGGGGTAGGGGGTCTCTCATGATTAGGGAGGGACCAGCCAGTGGCACAAGTCACCCTCTTGCTGCTTCTGAAGCTTCATGGGGGGTGAGCACTGCAAAGCCTCAGGACACTCCTGGCTGAGCTCAGCACTGAGGGGCTGGAATTGCCAGCTGAGCTTCTGTCCTTGGAAGTGTCACCATAGTCTGAATAAGAAGCCAACAGACACGAGGCAGCCACCCGTGGACAGACATGGAGGGTCGTCACCCAAGCAGTGCCACGTGGCAGCCAGCAAAGGTATTGGCGCAGGGCAGTCTACCTGGCAGCCCCACTTTGTAATGCCGGTATCCTCAGGGTCTCTGATAATACAGGACATCTGGAAGCAGCTGGTTTTAATTTAACTTAAAGAATGAAGATGGGGTATGATTTGTTGCCAGAGGGCATGGAAGAGCCCACATTTGTCACTGGAACTTAGAAGAAGAGAGGGCTATTAGACCCTGGTGACACTAAGGATCAGGTACAGGTTATGGCTACCAACCCAGGCCAAGCACCTTTTCTGCTGTCTGCTCCTGCTGGCTGTCAGCCTCTCTCAGTGTCCTGGGCATCTCAGAAAGCTCAGAGATGCCGCTTCCCAGAGCAAACTAGAGGTAGGCGAGCAGACAGCCTCTATGCTGGGGCTTAGGAGCAAGGCTGGGCGGGAAATGGTGCGGGAGACTGAGCCAGAGAAGAAGGAAACCTGCAGACAGAGTTCTGCGAGGGCTCAAAATGACTTTAACATTGCCAAGACAGCCAGAGGTTCAAGTGTCCACAAATTGTGTTTATCTTGCAGACAGCCTGTTTCTTCCCACACTGGAGATGAGGAACAACAAACCAACATGTGAAGGGAGCCAACCCAAGTTCTGCATCGAGCAGCTTAGAATGCAGAATCATTATCTTGGGTTCATGGTCCCCCACTTTCCAGAAGCCACCGCTTGCATTTGAAGTGAACTTGACCTCCAAGCCCCGTAGGCCTTCTGTTGAGAGAACACAGATTCTGTAATCAGGCCAGCCGGGGTTTGACCCTAAGCTCTATCACTTACTAGCACTGCTTGGGCAAATCATTTAATTTTTCTGAGCCTCAGTTTCCACATCTGTAAAATGGGGATTATAACACTTGCCAGAGAGGGTTGTTGTAGAAGATCAAAAGAAATGGAATATAAAAGCGATTTGCCACAGTTGTCCTCATTATGACTTAATGAGTGAGCATTTATGCTTTGTAAGCCCTTTTCCTACATTATCTCATTCAATCTTCCACTGTGATTTTATTAGCCTGATGAGAAAGCTGGGGCCCAGAGAGGCAAAGCCATTTTCCCAGGGCTGCTCAGCTTTTAAGTGGCAGAGTCTGGTCTGAAACCCAGGCAGTCTGATCCCAGTGTTCAAACGCCAGATCTGTCCCTATACTTCTAATCCAAAGAGGTTGATTACAGAGCTCAAGGTGAGGTTAGAATCTAGAGCGGGAATACAAAGACAGGAAGTGTCATTCTGGGAAAGGTTCTTGGAGGGGGCAGGATTTGAGCTGAAATTTTCCACGGAAAAGCAGGATACGGGCAGGAGGAAAGAGGAGGGAGAAGAGGCATTGCCAGGCAGCAGCCACAGTTGGAGAAGTGGAGACATAGGAGGCAGATTGGCGGACAACAGGCAGACTCTTGCAGCAGAGGCCACCAGGACAGAGAGCCAAGCAAGGGGCTTTGAGATTGGAGCTGCTTCTTTACAAAAAGGAGCCATCATTTTTCTCCTACTACCCTTCACAGATCCATCAGACTACAAGCTGTACATGGGCAAGGACCAGGTGGGTCTCTTCCACGGCTGTAGGTCTGATGCCTAGTCTGGTGCCTGGACAGGCATTTGCTGAATGAATGAATGGACATGTATTTTTATCCATCTCTTATTTTGTGCAGATTTACACCCGTATTGCTGGACAACTTCCTCTCTTCCTGCAAAAGAGTATAACTGTGGTGGGAATGGGAGTTAGTTGAGGATGTGGATGAAACCCAGCCTCACTGACAAGCAATTATCACAATATAGTGATTCCAGGTGACAGAAACCACAGACATCTCCTATACCCCCACATCAATTGGGGTGCTATTGGGTGATAATTCTCCCTGGGTTTCCCAAGTCTTGCAAAAAGAGCCACTGCCTGCCCTTGTTTTGGACCATCTTTTCAAGGACATTTGTATAGCAAACAGCTTGGAAGGTAGAGCAAGTGTCTCTCTGAATCAAAGGGTAGGCATGCTAGGCTTACTGTCCATTATAAAATATTTGGGTTTTCTAAGCTCCGAGGCATCTTGTAATATAACCCACTGTGTGTGTGGTCATACTGCTTGACTCATTTATGTCACTCCTGTGTAGACTTGCCTACAAGTGACAGTTAAAAATATAAGACACTGGGTCGGGTGTGGTGGCTCACTCCTGCAATTCCAGCACTCTGGAAGGCTGAGATGGAAGGATCACTTAAGGTCAAGAGTTCGAAACCAGCCTGCATGAGACAAGACCACATCTCCATCAAAAATAGAAAAAATAGTTACAGCTACTCAGGAGGTTGAGGCAAGAGGATTGCTTGAGCTTGGGAGTTTGAAGTTTCAAACTCTAGCCATTACACTCTAGCCAGAGCAATAGAGCAAGACTCTGCCTCAAAAAATAAAATAAAATAAAATAAGATACCCAGTGCAACTTGAATTTCAGATAAACAATGATTAGTTTTTAGTATATATATGTCCCATAAAAAATGTAAAACAAACTAGAAATGTATTCATTGTTAATCTAAAATTCAAATTCAAGTGGGTGCACTGTACTTTTATTTTCTAAATCTAGCAGCCTTACCTCTGTGGGACTTCAGGACAAAAGGAACTAATGCAAACATGCTGATGCTTGTGCTGCTTGTCATGTTGTGAGCAATAAAGTTCTTTGTCTCTGACCCAGGAGTCTTTTGTCTTCTCCCAGCATCCAAATTAGCTCTCCAGTAGGGTAAAATCTCATACCTTTCCCAGTTCTTAATAGGTATCCTATGCCAGGCTCCTAACCTTGGAGCCTGGCATAACATTGGCAGCCAAAAATATCTGTGGAATGAATGGTTGCCAATCCATGGGAATAGCTGCCAAGTACACAGAATTCCTCAGAGATTTAGAATGTGTTTGCTGGTGGTTGGTGCAGTAACTGCACATCTCACTGTTGTTTCCATGGTTACTGTAACTACATAGTGCTTCATGGTTTCTAAAGAGCATTTTCATGCATTTTCTCATTCAATTTCCAATGACTTGCTGAAATATGTATGACTATTCTTACTTTAAACATTAGAAACTGAAGTTCAGTGTCAAGAAGTACCTTGCACAAGGCACATACAGCCGGGTAGTAGCACAGCTGGGAGTCACTCAATCATAGACGACTTGCTAAGATTCACTGTGTGCCCACTACATCCTTTATTTGGTGCAAGTGTGTCTTCCTTATGATGTGGGCTTATTAATAATTAGCTCTTAGCCGGGCATTATGGCAGGCGCCTGTAGTCCCAGCTACTTGGGAGGCTGAGGCAAGAGAATCGCCTAAGCCCAGGAGTTGGAGGTTGCTGTGAGCTGTGTGAGGCCACGGCACTTTACCGAGGGCGGTAAAGTGAGACAATGTCTCTACAAAAAAAAAATAAAAATAATGATAATTAGCTCCAAAGGAGTCACATGGCAACCCCCACCCCAGATTCACATAGCTGGGAAGTGTGGCCAAGTCAGAATGAGAACTCACCTCTGTTTGGTATCAAAGCCTAAGCAAAAATGGCAGGAGGTAGTGGAGGTGGGGTGGGATAGGGTCCAGCAAAGAACAGGATTCCAGGCAGCCACACTCTCCACAGTGATTCCCCAGACAGCAACAGTGGGTGCGAGGCAGGGTCCAGGGTCCCTGGGCTGTACCTAGTTGTGTTCAGATTGGCAAAATATGCTGGACTTTGAAAGGATAGTCCCATCCCAGTTGGAAACGGCAGCACTAGGGGGGGAAACTGAGGCATCCCAGTCACACAGACTGGATCAGCTCAGCAACAACATATCCTGGGACTTCATGGAGGGTCCCACAGGCTGATGGGCTGGGCTGCTCCAGGTTCAGTGATTCAAGTTGGACAAGAGGAGAAGAATGGTGTTCTATACAGTCCGTGGGGGAAAGTTGACTTTTTCAGGAAAACATACTCTTCTATGCCAGAGTTTCCCAGATATGTTTTGTTGTTGTTGTTATTATTTTGACTGGGCGGCGCCTGTGGCTCAGTGAGTTATTATTTTGACTTCTAGGAAATATTTCCACAGTATGTTTTCTGATACATTAGCAAAAGAAAGAAAGAGAGAGAGAGAAAGAAAGAATGAAAGAAGGAAAGAAAGAAGGAAAGAAAGACTCTAATGAAATAAGTTTGAGAAATGCCACAGCCCATCTCTCCCTCGTGAATTTATAGAGTCTTCAGGGTGTTAAAGGCTCTGACAAGTCATGTAGCAAAGAAACCCTTTACATTTTATTTAACATGAAAGTTTCTAAAATATCTGATCACATCATCATTTATCCCTCACTGAGCGATTTTTTTTCTTTCTTTTTTTTTTTTAATAGTAAGAACTCTCATTAAGGTATTCTAGATGATGCTGGAATTGTAAGCATTTAGAGGCCTAACATTTGAAATTCTCCTTTTTTCCTTTTTCAGTAGAATAAAGCCTTGATTTGGGGGTTAGGAAATTAAAAAAGACAACATGAGGACACTACAAAATTCCAGGGGATGCCACTCAGCAGGGCACCACTCAGTATTCCTTGTGCCCTCCATGAACAGCGCCCCCTGGAGTGAAGCAAGGTGGCGGCCTTGATCATGGTACAGAAGTGCTCTGACAGCGCCTGGGCGTCTCTGGGGTCTTTTCTGTGTTGCAGGAAACCTTTTCTAATGGTAGAAACCATATTTAGCACTTGCCTCTTGAGCCAGAGGAAACACAGCTGAGGCCAAACTCCCTACTCCAAATAAAAGGGGGAAGGAGCATTGCCTCAGCCCTAGAACTAGCTTCAGGAAGCAGGAAGCAGCTGCCAACTACGTTTGCTGTGCAGTGGGCCAGGCAGGCCCTAATGTCCTCATCTACTCTCCTGACAGCTTCTCCAGGGCCAGAAAACCCACCATTAAGTCACTGGTTTTGGCCTGTAGATGGTTCCCAGGCTGCAAGCTTCCTAGGAAAATTACCCTCAGTCCTGAAGAAAGGCTCCCTTGGATCTCATTGTCTCTAAAAACCCAAGGGTGACATTAGCTAAGGTATGGCCCAAAGGACAAAGACATGGGAAGTTAGCAAATGTTGCAGGGAAAAAAGATTTCATGCTTAGGTCAGTTCAGACGTAAGCACCCTGCAGGCCCTCTGTGGAGAGTCACAATGCACACAAAGCACCGAGGAGTCCTGGGGGACAGAGCCTTTGACTTATTTGATCATAGAACAGCTATTTATATCCACCAGGCCTGGGAAATGCTGGGCTTAGGAGATTTGATCAGCAACTCAGTAGAACTGTGCTTGCAGGAGTGGGCCAGGCACAGGACGAATGTTCCATAAAGTGCATAACCGTGTGGCTTGAGTGGTCAGGCAGGCAGGAGTTCAAGACTTGCCACCCTAATTTAGAACTATACAGCCTTGGGCAAGTTAGTAAACCTCCCGGACCTGAAATTCCCCATCTGTAAAAGAGAAATAAGAAAAATTCCTACCACACGTGTGAAAGGTATAAATGGTGGCTCCCAGGGACAAGGCTACAGAGGAGATGTTCAGGCCAGGTTTGTTGAAAGGAAAGGGTGGGCGGCACCCGTAGCTCAGTAGGTAGGGTGATCACATATCCTGAGGCTGGGGGGTTTGAACCCGGCTGGCCAGCTAAAATCAACAATGACAACTGCAACAACAACAACAAAAAGGAGAGGGTGGCCCTGCCTGGACAGTGCAAAGATGGTGTCTGCACCTGAGGTGGAGGGGGCAGTGAGAGACCCCTTTTATATGGGGGTGAGGGTGGCACGTTCCACAGGTTGCCTGTCAGGTTAGATAAGAACTTCAGGGGAGTGGGGCTAGCCAGATCCTTTGTGTCTTTGTCTTAGGAGGAGAGTTGGAGGAGGGGAAAACATTTCTGTGGGGCTGAATTAGGGCCTCCACAGTGTGGTTTTGTAAGTATTAATTTATTTGATATTAAGTGAGATAATGCACATGGCAAGTGCTCAATGAATAGTGGCGGCCATTGTCGTCGTCGTATCAGATTTTGTTATTGTTACAGGTTATTTATGGAGATGAAATGAAGAAGGTAAATGGCAAGAAGAGGAAACATGAAGAGCAAAGAGGGAAAGGGCCAGATACGCATGTGACTGTCCCAGAATAGCCACTAATGCCGGAGTTGGCAGAACATTCCCTTACTAGGAAGTTGGGGCAACCAAAGTGCAGAGAGATGGAGAGACTTTCCCCAAATCACGCAGTGAGTTATTCTCAAGCCAGGAATTCATTCATTCATTCCACAGATATTTACCAAGCACCTATTCTATTATGTGGAAGCAGTTTATGTGATCTAAGAAACATATGCAGCACACACCAGAAATCTTGTGCTTGGACTTTACCTCATAGAAAATTTTGCAAAATGTTTTCAAGATAAATATATATATATATATATTTTTTGTAGAGACAGAGTCTCACTTTATGGCCCTCGGTAGAGTGCTGTGGCCTCACACAGCTCACAGCAACCTCCAACTCCCAGGTTTAAGCGATTCTCTTGCCTCAGCCTCCCGAGTAGCTGGGACTACAGGCGCCCGCCACAACACCCGGCTATTTTTCGGTTGCAGTTTGGCCGGGGCTGGGTTTGAACCCGTCACCCTCGGTATATGGGGCCAGCGCCTTACCGACTGAGCCACAGGCGCCACCCACAAGATAAATATATTTTTAAGAAGCACATGAGGAAAAAAAGGGGGGGGGAGACACGAGATAATACTTGTGTATCTATTCATTTGAATGAAAAGAATACAGCAAAGATAAATCAGGAAGTAAGGACATGAGTTTACCTGCTGTGGGTAGAGGGAATGGGGCGGAGAGAGATGGGGGTGACACTTCTCTGAGTAGGAGGTCAGACAACTAAGTTTGTGAACTTATCCTAGAAGAAGGGCTGCAAAGCTCATTGCTGAATGTCACTATGGTCACCTTCAAAGCACTCCCCTTGAGAAACCATGCACAATGCCAGCGCCTAGTCCACGTTTCAAAGCCATTTTGGAACCCTTTTTCTAGAAGGGCCATCAGAGCTGGCATCAGTGCACACCTTCCCAAGGGGAGTACTTCAAAGGTGACCATAATGATGGTCGGCAATGAGGTACGTAGCACTTTTTCTAGGATGAATTTGTGAACTTAATTGCCCAACCTCATATACCTTTCCCATAGCTCTTAGAACCACAGCAGCTTTTCACATACTCCCAGAATGGATTAATAGATTAACCAGGCTGTCAAACAGTAGCTAAATGAACCTAACAGTATTATAAATGAATAATGTTACCACACGAAAGACAGTGGGGAAGAAAACTCATTTAGGAAACTCAGGGAAACAGCTATTTTGACTGTTTGGTAATAGTTACATTTACTGTAAAACTAGGGACAAAAAGAAGTTTGCACAAGATTGAACTCTTGGTAGTAAATTTTTTTGTGGTAGTATGAGTTAGCAATCCTGAAACTATTTTATGTGTATATACTAGGATTGAGTAGCTAAGTAAATATGTTGTGGATAACAAAAGCCATGTTTTTTATTGTTGGAAAACGGGGTTAGAAATAAGCAAAGAAGCAAGGCTGGAGCAAGTCCTGTGACACTGAATTGGAATTCAAGGTATCAGTATGAGCCCTTGGATGTATCCTGGATATATGCTGGAGATGTATACACACACACATGCACACACATACACACATAGACAGTTGATTCTCACTAATTGTTGTCATCATGTCATCTTAGTTTCCTCCAATTTGTGACAATTCCTCAGTTTTTCTTTCTCTTTTGTTTTATTTTATTTTATTTTTTTGGACACAGAGTCTCAAGCTGTCGTCCTGGGTAGAGTGCTGGGGTGTCACAGCTCACAGCAACCTCAAACTCCTGGGCTTAAGCTATTCTCTTGCCTCAGCCTGCCACGTAGCTGGGACTACAAGCACACACCACAACACCCGGCTATTTTTTGGTTGCAGTTGTCATTGTTGCTTAGCAGGCCCAGGCCGGATTCAAACCTGTCACCCTAGGTGTGTGTGGACGGCGCCTGCCGACTGAGCCACGGGTGCTGCCTCTTTCTCTTTTATGAACTCTACACCTTAGAAGGGTTTTAGCTAGTTATTTGTAAATAGTCCCTTAAATTGCATTTTCTGATTAATTTCTTATGAGTCAATTAAATTATATATGGGGAAAGACTCCTACAGGAGTGATCTTGTGTCCTCCTGTGATCTTGAGTGCGTCATGTTTGGAGGTTCGTGTTGTCCAGACGCTTTCCCACTGGTGATGTTAACTTGGCTTATTTGGTTCAGGAAAGATCTGCCAGGTTTCTCCCCTATAAAATTACTGCCTATCCTTTATAATTAATGAGTATCTTATGAGGAGATACTTTGCAAGTTTACAAATGTCCTGTTTCTCCTCATACTCTGGCCCACTCATTTTAGCATCTGTCAGACTCTTCCCTTCATTAATACTCTGGTGTACACCTAATGGCTATTTCTTATTTCCAGTATTCCTTCTATATTTATTAACTGGACTTTTACTCTGAGAAAAAGCTGCCCTACCATTAAAAATTTGCAAATAAACTCAAATAGTTTATTCTGAGTTATAATCCAAGGCCATGATTATTTATTTTGTTACTCAAATTGTCCCAGATTTTGAATTCTTCCTTGGTTTTTGGTGCCACAAGCTCTTCCACTTTCATCTGTATTTTCCCTGTCCCAATGCTGGAATCAGCCATTTCTCCAAGAAGTTCTGATTCTTTACTTTAGGAAACAGGATTCGAGACTAAAATCTGGGTGCTAAATACACTCATGATGACTGGGGCCATACTAATTCTAGTCCATCTCAGCAGACAGAGCTGAAAGCATATTTAACTGTGCTCCTGTACATATCATGGTGGTTTGCTTTCATTGTTAACTCAGCTGGGCCACAGTGCCCAGATATGTGGTCAAACATTATTCTGGATGTTTCTCTGGGGGCTGTTTTTGGACAAGATTAACATTGAAAACAGATCGCCCTCCACATGTGGGTGGGCCTCACACAATCAGGTGAAGGCTTGAGTAGCAGGAAGATGGTTCTCCCTCGAGCAGGAGCGAATTCTGCTGTCGATAGACTCTGGACTTGAACTGCAGCATCATGTCCTCCCTAAGTCTCCAGCCTGCCAGCCGACTCTGAGCTTTGACTTGCCAGCCTCCATAATTACATGAGCAAATTACTTAAAAATAGTAATAAATACCTTTTCTACATATACACACCCTACTGGTTCTTTTTCTTTGTGGAACTCTGACTAATACAGATGCACACTTTTGCCTCTCTCTCTCTATGTGTGTGTATTAACATTATATATCATATAGGATATGTAGATATACTGTCTATCTACATAATTGATCTGGTGCCAGATTTTGAAGGTAACATATTCCTAATCTGAATGTGTCTCTCTGCTCAATTATTGGCTCCATAGAATGGTGGGACATCCTTTTGAAGTCACAGTTACAGGGGCGGCGCCTGTGGCTTAGTCGGTGGGGCGCCGGCCCCATATACCGAGGGTGGCGGGTTCAAACCCGGCCCCGGCCAAACTGCAGTCAAAAAATAGCCGGGCGTTGTGGCGGGCGCCTGTAGTCCCAGCTACTCGGGAGGCTGAGGCAAGAGAATCGCCTAAGCCCAGGAGTTGGAGGTTGCTGTGAGCTGTGTGAGGCCACGGCACTCTACCGAGGGCCATAAAGTGAGACTCTGTCTCTACAAAAATAAATAAATAAATAAATGAAGTCACAGTTACAGTGCCAGAGAGGTGGCAAAACTTTGCAACAATGGGGCAAGGCTCTCCAGAAGGCTGAATATGCTCTGAATCAGCATCCGAAATTGTTATAGTCTTGTTTCTCCCAAAGCCAGGATTCATGGGTCCGAGAATCAAGGGGTGGAAATGGGAGTGATACCACCCACCATTACCCCTAGTGATCTACTAGCAAAATTAAAAATGTTTATTTTCTTTTTCCAAGTCACCAACTGCAAACACAGCAAAATTTTTGCTTCCTATTTCTGTGACTTAATGGCTTGCTGGCCTAGAGTTCTCAGTTCCAGAGGAAGAAATGCTGCCACCAGGCGACACAACAGTGACTCCATTGAACTGGAAGTTAAGACCACTGGCCACTGTGCGTTCCTCGTGTCTCTGAGTCAGCAGGCTAAAAAGGACATTGTAATGATGGCTGGAGGGATGGATGCAGACTACCAAGGGGAAAAATTGGGCCCTCCTCCACTATGGAGGTCAGGAAGAGTATGCCTAGAGTATGGAAAGCAGGGGTGTCTAATCTTTTCCTGATACAGGCTGGAAGAAGAGTTATCGTGAGCCACAAATTAAATACACTAACAAAAGCTAAGAAAAAAAAAGAGTCTGTGTATAATATTCATGATATCCAACACCCCAGAGAAGCAAAACAGGCCTCAAATAATCCACAGGTGACATGTGGGCTGCAGATTGAACACCCCTGCTAGGACATCTCTTTAGTTTACCATGCCCTGTGCTTAAAGTCAGTAGGAAATTACAGAACACGGTGCAGGCCTGACTGTGAATGGCCCAGCCCTTGTAGGAATGCTGAGTTTGGGTCAACATTCCAGACCCAACTGGTGGCACAGAACCACCACCGTCTGTGGTACTTGCTGGAAGCAAAGGGAATACAGAATTGGTAGTAGAAGGAGGTAGGTATAAAAACCAGCCATGGTCACATGACCAGTTACAGACCCGAGTATGTTAATCGTCATGAGTATTTTCTCCCTATTGTTCAGAATATGTCTGTGTTTGTGCATATGCGTACATTTAGGCACAAAGCTTTGTTTTTTCATTCCTCTCTTATTCCTTTATCATGTGATGTAAGATACATTGACTTTATATCAGTATTTAAGTACTATTAATTTGACATCATAGTATTTAAATTATGGGACATCAGGAAAAGAGGAAACACCACCCAAGGACTTTATCGGCTCTTCCAGGGAAGGGATTCATGCGTTTTTGTTTGTGTGCAGGATACTTGTGTCATGTTAAGTGGAGCTATGACCTTACTATGGTCTTGAACTGGAGATTAAGTTTGGTTTAAGGAGATGTGTATGGGTGCCAAGACAACAAGGGTTGGACTTGTGGTTAATTTGAGGTGTCAAGTTCCTGGATTAAGGGATACCTGGAGAACTGGCAATGCATTATTTCTGCTGTGTCTGGGAGTGTCCTTCCATAAAAGATTGGCACATGAGTTGGTGGCATGTGAGTGGAGAAGGCTTCTCAGCCTCCGTGACCATGTGAGCCAGCCGGTTCTCCTAATAAACCCCCTCTCATCTATCTGTTCTCTGTCTATCATCTAGCTATCTATGGTATTGGTTCTGTCTCTCTGGAGAGCCCTGGCTAATATAACAACTAGACGCCAAGTAGAATCCTGGATCGAATCTTGAACTACAAAAAGGATATTAATGGGGCCGGGCATGGTGGCTCATGACTGTAATCCGAGCCCTCTGGGAGGCTGAGGTGGGTGGATTGCCTGAGCTCACAGGTTTGAGAACAGCCTGAGCAAGAGTGAGACCCCCGTCTCTGAAAATAGCCGGGTGTTGTGGCAGGTGCCTATAGTCCCAGCTACTTGGGAGGCTGAGGCAAGAGAATCCCTTGAGCCCAAGAGTCACTCTACTGAGGGTGACAAGTGAGACTCTATCTTAAACAAATGAAAAAAGGATATTAATGGGAAAATATAGATTACTATTTTATCATATCAATGTTCATTTTCTTGGTTGGATCTTTGTACATTGATGACATAAGATATTAACATTAGGGCTCGGTGCCTGTGGCTCAAGCTGCCAAGGCACCAGCCACATACACCTGAGCTGGCGGGTTCGAATCCAGCCCGGGCCCACCAAACAACAATGACAGCTGCAACCAAAAAATAGCTGGGCGTTGTGGCAGGCGATGTAGTCCCAGCTACTTGGGAGGCTGAGGCAGGAGACTCGCTTGAGCCCAGGAGTTGGAGGTTGCTGTGAACTGTGATGCCACAGCACTTTACCCAGGGAGACAGTTTGAGGCTCTGTCTCAAAAAAAAAAAAAAGATATTAACATTAGGGCAAGCTGGATAAAGAATGTGTTATTTTTTATGTATTTTCAGTGTGACTAAACATTTCAAAAGAAAAAGGACTTTTTTAAAAGAGAGAAATGAATAAGAATGTTCTTCGCAGCATCATTCCCAGCAGTGAAACATTGAAAACAAGAAAAGGAGTCATCAGCAAACAACAGATTAAACAGACTGTAACCCCTTCATAGGGAGGAATGCAACGTTGCTATTAAAAATAATGAGGAAGACCTGAGAGCAGGGATATGAAAAGGTATATCATTAACAATCAAAAACAATATGCACAACTGTAAGTAGAGTTTGGATCCCTTTTGAGCAATTTTTTTTTTTTTTTGCAGTTTTTGGCCAGGGCCAGGATTGAACCCAACACCTCTGGTATATGGGGCCAGAGTCCTACTCCTTTGAGCCATAGGTGCTGCCCCTTTTTGAGCAATTTTTTAAAGAAGAATGCATAGAATCAAAAACTGTTATGTTAGCACGTGCATAAAGCTGTTTTCTGGGAAGAATTGCAAGAAATTATCAACAATGGGATAGAGATTGTTGGGGAGAGAGATGATTTTCTTTTTTTTTTTTTTTTATTGTTGGGGATTCATTGAGGGTACAATAAGCCAGTTACACTGATTACAATTGTTAGGTAAAGTGAGAGATGATTTTCATTGTATAACTGTGCTTTCTGCATTTTCTAATTTTATTTTTATATGATTTTAATATTAATTGTCTGGTAGATTGGATTATAGGCCTTTTTTATTTTCTTCTTTATATTTATTTGTGTATGTATATAATCTTCCCTTCTTCTTCTACCTTTTCTGGTTTTAATTGCACATTTTATACTTCTGTTGGGGCTCAGAAGACGATACCCCAAAAATGAAAGCCTCAGAAGCAAAAGTTTTTCTCTGACCTTCTCCTACCCTCCCATCTCTCAGTCCCATTCTCCCCCAAGGCTAGATAGAAACCAGAATCCCTCTTCTCCAAGGTGGGTCATAGAAATAAGAATCTCTTTTCACTAAATCTTAGGACAAAACCTAAAAATATTACTCTAATTTTCCTTCCACCTTTCTGTTTAAAAACTAGCCATAGGGGTGGGCCTGTGGCTCAAAGGGGTAGGGCACCAGCCCCTTATACCGGAGGTGGTGGGTTCAAACCCAGCCCCCGGCCAAAAACTGCAAAAAAGAAAAAAATAAAAATAAATAAAAAACTAGCCATAAAGAATTTATCTGGGCTTGGCGCCTGTAGCTCAGCGGCTAGGGCGCCAGCCACATACACTGGATCTGGCAGGTTCAAATCCAGCCCAGGCCTGCCAAACAACAAGAACAACTACAACCAAAAAATAGCCGGGTGTTGTGGCGGGCACTTGTAGTCCCAGCGACTTGGGAGGCTGAGGTGGGAGAATCGCTTAAGCCCAAGAGTTTGAGGTTGCTGTGAGCTGTGACACCACAGCACTCTACCGAGGGCGACATAGTAAAACTCTGTCTCAAAAAAAAAAAAAAAGAAATTATCTGATCTGCTTTGACTGTAAGTCATAAGACCCCCATTCTAAAGAGGGTCCTGCTCCCTATCCAGAGGGAAGAAATGCTGCCCAGAGAGGCTGAGAGGAATCTGGACACACAGGTCTTGCTGGGTATTAGTCTATTAGTATTAGTTCATACCCTTCTGTCCAATCATATTTCTACATGACTGTTAATACTTTTTTGAATCTAAGCATAAAAATGAAACAATTGGGCAGTGCCTGTGGCTCAGTGAGCAGGGCGCCGGCCCCATATACCGAGGGTGGTGGGTTCAAACCCAGCCCCGGCCAAACCGCAACAAAAAAATAGCCAGGCGTTGTGGCGGGCGCCTGTAGTTCCAGCTACTCGGGAGGCTGAGGCAAGAGAATCGTTTAAGCCCAGGAGTTGGAGGTTGCTGTGAGCTGTGTGAGGCCACGGCACTCTACCGAGGGCCATAAAGTGAGACTCTGTCTCTACAAAAAAAAAAAAGAAACAATTACTGCTGTATTTTTGCGTCTTCATTACGAAAGCGCCATTCTGAAAGTTACACACATGTGTATGTCTTTTCACCAATCAACTTGTCTTCTGCAAGTTGATTTTTCAGCAAACCTTCGGAGGGCCAAGGGGAACTTGCCTCCTTGGTCCCTATAATTCAAATTTTTCTCCTGTTTTCTCAATTGTGCTTCTTTTTAAAACATGTTAGAGGCTGTCTTAGAGTTTGCAATGTATATTTACAATTAATATAGGTCTGCTTTCAAATGGCACTATACCATGTCATACCATGCAGGTCACCTTATGACAGAGGACACCCAGTGCCTTTCTCCTGCATCTTATGACATTGTTGTCATTCATTTTAACTGTCCCCAGGCTATAATCATCCAATACATTGTTGCTATTATTACCTCAAATAAATGACTACTTATTAGTTCAATTAAGAGTTAAGAAAAAGAAAAAGAAAAGATTTTGTTTTACCTTCACTTGTTCCTTCTCCGAGGAACAAGATTTGAGCTTCTGACCTGGATCATTTTCCTTCTCTGAGAAGAACTTACTTTAACATTTCTTTTTTTTTTTTTTTTTTGTAGAGACAGAGTCTCACTCTACGGCCCTCGGTAGAGTGCCGTGGCCTCACACAGCTCACAGCAACCTCCAACTCCTGGGCCCAAGCGATTCTCTTGCCTCAGCCTCCCGAGTAGCTGGGACTACAGGCGCCCGCCACAACGCCCGGCTATTTTTTGGTTGCAGTTTGGCCGGGGTCGGGTTTGAACCCGCCACCCTCGGTATATGGGGCCGGCGCCTTACCGACTGAGCCACAGGCGCCGCCCTACTTTAACATTTCTTACAAGGCAAGTCTGCTGCCAACAGATTCCTTCTCTTTCTGTTAGTCTTGGATAATCCTTATTTTTTCCTTCGCTTCTGAAGGATGCTATCACTGGATGCAGAATTCTAAGCGGATGGATTTTTCTTTCAACACTGTTTCATTTGACCCTCTGCTTAAATGGTCTTTATCATTCTCATCCTTGTTTCTTTATGGGTAAGGCATTTTTCATTTCTGGCTTCTTTCAAGATTTTCTCACTGTCTTTAATTTTCTGCAGCTTGAGTATGATATTCAAAGATGTAGATTTTTCGCTATTTGTCCTGCTTGTTGTCTGAGCTTCTTGGATCTGTAGTGTTGGCGTCTGTCATTAATTTGGGGAAATTCTTTTTTTTTTTTTCTTGGCCAAGGCTGGGTTTGAACCCGCCACCTCCGGCATATGGGGCCAGCGCCCTACTCCTTTGAGCCACAGGCACCGCCCTAATTTGGGGAAATTCTCATCCATATTACTGTTTCTTCTTTCTCTCTTTTTTCTCCTTCTAGTATTCCCATTACACATACACTGTACCTTTTGCAGCTGTTCCACAGTTTTGTGTATTCGAATCCTTTTTTTAAAATTTTTTTTATCTACTTGCATTTCAGTTGGGAATGTTTCTATTTGACATATCTTCACTCACTAATTTTTGCCTCAGCCATGTCCAGTCTACTGCTAAGCCCGTTGAAGGCATTCTTTATTTTTGTTGTATTGTTTTTATTTCCAGCATTTCTTTGTGATTTCTTCTCAGTTTCCCTCTGTCTGCTTACACTACCCATCTGTTCTTACATGCTGTCTACACTTTCTTTCCATTATAACACTTTACTTTGTTAAAGAAGAAACGCACCCACCCTCTTGTTAAAGATGATAGATAGGGCAGACTTTATTTAAGGGTGGCCATAGATATAGGAATAGGGACTACTTGCCGAAGGGGCAGAGACTGGGCTGGCTCCAACTTCAACAAGGACAGATGGGGATTTATAACCAATGAGGGGGGAGCTGTCCGTGGATGGAAAATTACTAACCACAAACATCAAGGGTAAGGTGTTTCCTGCTAACCCCACTTGATAGGATGCTTGCTGAGGTAGGTCGGGGGATAAGATATGGAGGGTGGTCAGATCCAAGGGTGGGAGATTTTCAATAAACTGACTTGGCAGAATTCTTGCTTAGATTGGATTCTATTAATATAAGAACAAGGAGGGGGCTGGGTGCGGTGGCTTGAGCCTGTAATCCTAGCACTCTGGGAGGCTGAGGTGGGTGGATTACCTGAGCTCAGAAGTTCAACACCAGCCTGAGCAAGAGCAAGACTCTGCCTCTACTAAAAATAGAAAAACTAGCTGGGCACAATAGTGGGTGCCTATGAGAAAGGATATCCAGAAAAGGTAAGGTCCAAGGTCACAGAGATCAGAGGACTTCTTCACGAGACCCCAAGGATACACCTGTGAGGTCCTCCTCATGGGGACTCAGCTGTTAGGAATTTGTAGAAACTTGACTTCCTGGGACCTGGAGGCTGACGCTTGCTTCCACTTCGGTGAAAGCCTGTGATTCTGTAAAAGCCGGAGCCAGCTTCTCCAGCTTGATTCAAACTGACCAATGAGAAAGTTACCTGTGGGCTGGAACTTTTTGACTGGGAATAAGGAGGAGGAGACTGATCCAGTCAGGAGTGCAGCCATTTTTAATTCTGTGCCATCTCTCTGCTGGCTGAAATAAAGGTCTTCCTCTTTTAAACGCGGTGTTCGAGTGCTCTTTCTCTCCCTTGGGCCTTGTCTTCCTGCAACACCTACAGTCCAAGAAACTTGGGAGGCTGAGGCAACAGGATTGCTTACGCCTAAGAGTTTGGGTGAGCTATTATGCCGCAGCACTCTACCCAGGGTAACAGAGTGAGACTCTGTCTCAAAAAAAAAAAAAAAAAGAGCAAGGAGGGAAGCCCAAGCTCAGGCCAACTCAAGCAAAAGACTCCGAGGAGCATGACTAAATCTTTTTTTTGTTTTTGTAGAGACACAGTCTCACTTTATGGCCCTCGGTAGAGAGCCATGGCCTCACACAGCTCACAGCAACCTCCAACTCCTGGGCTTAGGCGATTGTCTTGCCTCAGCCTCCCGAGGTATTTTAAATTCTTTTTTTTTTTTTTTGAGATAGAGTCTCACTCTGGGACTATAAGCAGCTGCCATGGTTCCTGGCTAGTTTTTCTGTTTTTAGTAGAGACAGGATCTCACTCTTTCTCAGTCTGGTTTTGAACTCCTGAGCTTAAGCAATCCATCCACCTCAGCCTGCCAGAGTGCAAGGATTATAGGCGCGAGCTACCACACCTTGTAATTTTTTACTGAAAGCCAGCTGTGATGTATCTGGTAATAGGAACTAAGTTAGTCAGGCTCTTAGGATAAGACCAAGAGGCTGACGCTCGTTTCCACTTCTTGAAAGCCTGCAATACTGTAAAAGCTGGAGCCAGCTTCTCCAGCTTGACTCAAACCGACTATGAGAAAGATACCTGTGGGCTGGAACTTTACATTAATCCCCTAACCCCATGAGTTTGAGGTTGCTGTGAGCTGTGATGCCAGAGCACTCTACCTAGGGCAACATAGTGAGACTCTGTCTCAAAAAATAAAATTAAGTAATTGAATTACTTAATTAATTTAATTAAAGAAAATTATCTGCACACACTTCCGGTTCCAGCTTGTAAAGAGCTTGGTAGTCATCCTGTTTCCATCCTCACAAAAAGAAAGATCTGAACAAACTGAAAATCAATGATTTGTTCTAGGTCCATCAGAGAACTGAAGTCACAGGGCAGGTCACCGCCCCGACAAGGAAGAACCACAACCAAGATTAGCCTCCTGGAAGAACGGAAAAGACCAGAGCCAGGAAGTGGTAGGAACACTTGAAATAGTATTTGTGGGGAGGCTCCCTGGGGGCTACACTGAGAGTTTAAAACTCTAGAGGGGAGTGTGACCGGGATGGCGCATTTTCTCGCACCGAGTAATGCGGCGTCGCTGGCTGCTGAGGAGGGCGGAGAGTTCTCGGGTGAAGTAAGGGGAGGGATTCATGTAGGCGTCAGGAGGAGCTTTAGTGCGAAGTATAAAGTAGGAAGCTGATGCTGAGTACTGCTACTCCTGCCCTGGCGGCGTGAAAGTGTGATATCATCGTTGAACCATCAACTTCGAAATTTAAAAAGAATGGAGAAGACTCAAGAAACAGTCCAAAGAATTCTTCTAGAACCCTATAAATACTTACTTCAGTTACCAGGTAAACAAGTGAGAACCAAACTTTCACAGGCATTTAATCATTGGCTGAAAGTTCCAGACGACAAGCTACAGATTATCATTGAAGTGACAGAAATGTTGCATAATGCCAGTTTACTTATTGATGATATTGAAGACAACTCAAAACTCCGACGTGGCTTTCCAGTGGCACACAGCATCTATGGAATTCCATCTGTCATTAATTCTGCCAATTATGTATATTTCCTTGGCTTAGAGAAAGTCTTAACCCTTGATCACCCAGATGCAGTAAAGCTTTCTACCAGCCAACTTTTGGAACTCCATCAGGGACAAGGTCTAGATATTTACTGGAGGGATCATTATACTTGTCCCACTGAAGAAGAATATAAAGCTATGGTGCTGCAAAAGACAGGTGGGCTGTTTGGATTAGCAGTAGGTCTCATGCAGTTATTCTCTGATTACAAAGAAGATTTAAAGCCACTACTTAATACCCTTGGGCTCTTTTTTCAAATTAGGGATGATTATGCTAATCTACACTCCAAAGAATATAGTGAAAACAAAAGTTTTTGTGAAGATCTAACAGAGGGAAAGTTCTCATTCCCTACTATTCATGCTATTTGGTCTAGGCCTGAAAGCACTCAGGTGCAGAATATCTTGCGCCAGAGAACAGAAAACATAGATATTAAAAAATATTGTGTCCACTATCTTGAGGAGGTAGGTTCTTTTGAATATACTCGAAATACTCTCAAAGAGCTTGAATCTAAAGCCTACAAACAAATTGATGCATGTGGTGGGAACCCTCAGCTAGTAGCCCTAATAAAGCACTTAAGTAAGATGTTTAAAGAAGAAAATGAATAATATTAAGTAATTCTTGATTGGTCCTAAAAGCTTGTTTTTAGCCTTTTTTTTTTTTTTTTTTTTACTCTTTTAGCCTATCACCTTTTTAAAAATTTGATTCAAGTTGTTATTCTCCAAAAACTAAGTAAATTTGGGAGATACGAATTTGTTTCAATTTAGAAACCCATCTATAGGCTGGGCATGGTGACTTACACCTGTAATCCTAGCACTCTGGGAGGCCATTGGAGACCAACCTGAGCCAGAGTGAGACCCCTGCCTCTACTAAAAATAGAAAAACTGAAGCAAGAGGATTGCTTGAGCACAAGACTTGGAGGTTGTTGTGAGCTATGATACCACAGCACTCTACCCAGGATGACAACTTGAGACTATCTCAAAAAAAAAAAAGAAGAAACCCATCTGCACGGAAAATCATAATACAAAGTTGAAGGAATCAAAAGGAGCCACATTTATATAGGTCTAATTTGAATGTCAGAATCACTGTAGCAGGATATTGTGACCAACTCACCCCTACTACCACAAATGTTCTGTTGAGTCTGTCAATAAAAAAGACTTGAGCTTCCAAGAAAAAAAATAAAAAAAAATAAAACTCTAGAGGGTCCAGGCTTGGGGGTGGGGAACAGGCTTGGGGAAGATTTTTGTCTCTAAGAGCCTACCAAGTTCTCACGTGAAGAATGCAGAAAAATAGCCTCTTGTTTCCCCTCAAGAACTTTGTCTTTAACAAAGGCTTGCCCTCAAGGTAAACGACCTTACCAGAGTCTTATCTGATCTTCCAGAAAGGGCAGGAAGATAACGCCAACTTCCTCCAAGCCTCCCATCTCACAAAAGCAGAGGATGAACTTAAAAGCTACGAAATTCTTGTGACAGTCCCAAACTCAGGGACTCAGGCTTCCTAAAAACAAAAACAAGTGGGATTTCATTACAACTTTTACAGAATGCTTCCCCTTTCCAACACCTTAGCACCCTCCCAACAGGTATAACAACTGTGGATTACAATCCAGAGAGCTACAAGTAAAATATGCTGTTTAAGAAAGAATTCTTGGGAAAAATGAAGATAATAGGAAAACAAAACAACAAGGAACTAGAATTTATTTGAAGCCTGCAACACCTAGAATTATAGCAAACATTTAAAACAGCCCGATTGTCCCGGGCAGGGTGGCTCAAACCTGTAATCTTAGCACCATTTGAGGCCAACCTGAGCAGGAGCAAGATTCCATCTCTACTAAAAATAGAAAACATTAGCCGGGTATTCTGGTGGCTGCCTATAGTCCCAGTAACTAGGGAGGCTGAAGCAGGAGGATCACTTAAACCCAGGAATTTGAGGTTGCTGTGAGCTAGGCTGACACCTAGCCTGGGCAACAGAGTGAGTTTCTGTCTCAGAGGAAAAAAAAAAAAGCCCAATTCCTAGCCTGATTAGCAGGCCCTGGCCGGGTTTGAACCTCCCAGCCCAGTGCATGTGGCTGGTGCCCTAACAACTGAACTAGGGTCACCGAGCCTAGTTTGTTTTTTTTCAATTGACAAGCAATAATTCTACATATTCATGGGCTACACAACATGCATTTGGATTATCTATAAGGTATCAGATCAAGGAGATAATTTTTTTTTTTTTTGAGACAGAATCTCACTTTGTTGCCCTTGGTAGAGTGCTGTGGCATCACAGCTCACAGCAACCTTAAACTCTTGGGTTTAGGCAATTCTCTTGCCTCCCAGCCGAGTAGCTGGGATTACAACTGTCCACCACAACGCCATGCTATTTGTAGAGACAGAGTTTGGCTCAGGCTGGTCTCAAACCCGTGAGCTCAGGCAATCCACCTGTCTAGGCCTCCCAGAGTTCTAGATCCTAGAACAGGCATGAGCCACCACCCCCGGCCTGATATATATTTTTTTCTTTTTTTGAGACAGAGTCTCAAGCTGTTGCCCTGGGTAGAGTGCTATGGCGTCACAGCTCACAGCAACCTCAAACTCCAGGGCTTAAGCGATTCTCTTGCCTCAGCCTCTCGAGTAGCTGGGACTACAGGCACCTACCACAATGCCAGGCCATTTTTGGGTTGCAGTTGTCATTGTTGTTTAGCAGGCCTGGGCCGGGTTCTAACCCACCAGCCTGGGTATATGTGGCCAGCGCGCTACCCATTGAGCAAGAGGCACCACCCTGATATTTTTTTAAAGGACTTTCAGCTGTTCTTTGTAAAAAAAAAAAAAAAGTACATGACAATAAACCTTCCATGTGTTATTTTTTTATTTTTTATTTTTTTTCTGTAGAGACAAAGTCTCACTGCACCGCCCTCAGGTAGAGTGCCGTGGCGTCACACGGCTCACAGCAACCTCTAACTCTTGGGCTTACGCGATTCTCTTGCCTCAGCCTCCCGAGCAGCTGGGACTACAGGCGCCCGCCACAACGCCCGGCTATTTTTTTGTTGCAGTTTGGCTGGGGCTGGGTTTGAACCCACCACCCTCGGCATATGGGGCCAGCGCCCTACTCACTGAGCCACAGGCGCCGCCCCCATGTGTTATTTTTAAACTGAAAGATTTTAGAGCTTGGGGTACTTAGTCTGGAGGTGGAGGTAGAAAGTAGAGAGACAGTGCTGACAGATGCTACAGGAAAGTTTGTAAGTCTACAAGGGGACTTGAGGCAGCAAATACTGTCCTACAGCAATGACAATGACAGCTCAGCTGGAGCTGAAAAGGCTCAGTCATAGGTGGGTGGGAGGTCAGCCTGGAGACTCCAGGGGCCCACAGCCTTTCCAACTCCCAGCGGAGTGCTGTTTCCTTGGCCTTTGTCACCACCCTGTTCAGTCCATAGCTGATTCAAGAAGAGGCCTCTACTGTGTCCGCCTGGGCAGTTGAGCTGGGGCCACTTTCACTAGTGAGATGCTGCGTGGGGCCTGTGCTGCAACTGGAGAGTGGGGCCTGGTGATCCTTCTCCTCTCTTTGGACAGAGCTGCTCCGGCCTGGCTGGTGATTCTGGAAGAAGAAACCTATAATGAGAGCTGGGGTCCCCAGGTCCTGCTACCACCAGCCTTGAGAAAGACAAGTGAAGGGCAGAGCTGGCGTCCTGTGTGCTGCAGTAAGTCCTTATGTGTGGCAGGCACTCCCCTCTGATAGCATAAGCATTATTAATTCCATTTTACAGACGAGAAAACTGAGGCTCAAAGTGGAGGGTACTCATTTGCCCACTAAGAGGCAGTGAGAAAAGTGCTGGGCTGGGACTCAGACTTGAGTGCCTTAGAGCTCCCCCACCTACCGCCACCAAAGCCAACTGACCAGTGTGACAAAGCCATGCTCTCTGTGGCCTCAGCTGCCACTGGCATCTGTCCCCACATGGATGTGCAGATGCTGTGGGTGATTTAACAGCAGGCCTCTTGGAAATTTGGCTTGGAGCCCCCATTGTTTTAGCATTTCATAATCTGGGCAGGGGGCTGGGAGTGGAGGCCACTTTTCGTGGGAACCCAGCAAGGAGGGAATGTGAACCGTCAGGCTGGGACCCAGGCCAGGAGAGCTAGAAGAAAGCCGGGGCTTCAGCCAAGGCTCAGAGGCCTGGGGAGCACCCAGCTGGACAGACTGGACTGGGCCATGTGGGCTGGGAAAGTCACAGAGTTGCTGGTGAATCCTCGTCTGCTAGAGAGAGAGAGAGAGACAATGAGTAAACCCAAGCCCGTGTGACAATCCAGAGTGGGGGGCACTGCCATCAGGCACAGTGGGGCCTCTGGTGACCCAGGAAAGGAACCTGCCTATTATGAGGCAGCAGAAGGGCTTCTTGGAGGAGGGATCCTAGTGTTCCAATACCCAAGAGACAAGCAGGAATGGACCAGGGCCAGGAGGGAGAATGGCCTGGTGCAGGGAGCACCAAGTCCAAACAGCATAGAGATGGGGAAATGACCCATTTGGGGGAGTTTCAAGAAGTCCAGTCTGTCCTGAGTTTCAGATGTGAAATACAGTGTAGCAAGAAGTGAGGCTGGGGATATGGAAAGAGCCCAGGGCATGGAAGACCCTGGTGCCAAATACTGCACGGGGCAATACTCGAACTGAAACAATATGTTCACTGTTAATCTAAAATTCAAATGGAACTGGACAGCTTCTATTTTTATATGCTAAATCTGATGAATCCAGCCTTGGGGACAATTTGGATTCAGTTCCTAGGTAGCAGTGAATCATCAGAGGCTTTTTAGGCAGGAAGGGACATGGTGAGATTTGCATCTAAACAGGAGAAGGGCTGCAGCAGGGCTGAGGCAGCAGGGGGCAGGAGGCTGCTGGGGTGGGGCTGAGAGCAGCTGTGGGTAGACAGGTTAGGTTGTTAAGGAGGTAAAGGCAGTGGGCCATGGCGACTCATTGGGTGTGGAAATTTAGAAAATGGGGCAGTCAAGGATGACATCCAAGTTTCTGGGCCCCTAGACAGGTGGTGGTGACCATTTCTCAGCTAGCAGTAGAGGAGAGGTAGATGTGGGGGAGGGAGAAGCCCAGCGTGTGGTGTCTGAGCAGCCTGAGCTTGTTCAAGAAAAGATTTCCCAGGGACAGCTGGAGGGAAATGTGGGTCTGGGCTTCAGACAAGAGGCCTGGGCTGGGGTCAATGTTTGGAAGAGATCAGCCTTGGGAGCAAAATGGAAACACGGGGCACACTCAGGGAGAGGGTGTAGGGTGGGAAGGGGAGGGAAGGGGACCAAGAAATCTTGGGAATTGTCATGGTTTCCAGGAGGCAGAAGGAAGAGAGGCCAGCAAATCAGACCTGAGTCAGAGGACAGATGCAGGAGAAATGCAGGAAGAGTCTTTGGGCCACATTTCTCCCCTGGAAGCTAACACAGGAAGGAGAGTGAGTTCAACCATATGGAATGTAGGACATCAAATCAGGCCGGACAGGTGGCGCACGCCTGTAAATCCCAGCACCCTGGGAGCCCAAGCTAGGAGGATCGCTTCAGCTCACGAGTTTGAGACCAGCCTAAGCAAGAGTGAGACCCCATCTCTACTAAAAATAGAAGAAAATAGCCAGGCACTGTGGTGGGCACCTGTACTCCCAGCTACTTAGGAGACTGAGGCAGGAGGATGGCTTGAACCCAGGAGTCTGAGGTTGCTGTGAAATAGCCTGACCCCATGGCACTCGAGGTTGGGCAACAGAGTGAGACTCTGTCTCAGAAGAAAAAAAAGAAGAAGAAGAAATCAAATAATATGGGGGGAAAGTACAGCCTATTGGTTTTGGCTGCTGGAGACCTGACGCGGAAAGTCTGGAGAGTGGGCAGGAGCCAGGCTAGAAGTTGCGGGGTGGCAGGAAGTGGAGATAATCCTTTCCTGCACTCTGTGAGCCGCGTAAGCATGATGCACAGGCAAAAGCAATTTCTCTCCTTTCCCGCCTTAGACCCCACTAACCAGACCGTGAGGGGATGAAGAAGGCATAAATCAAACTGCGATGAAAACAAAGCTGGGGGAGGGGCAGGCATCAGTAGAAAATAAGATTTCAGCAAACCTTTGGAAGATGGCTTGCTGACAGAGAAGTACCACAGCACTGAGTCCACAGTCCCAAAGTCCTCGCAGTCCTGAAGCAGCCCCCAGAGTCCACGTCCTGGAGGGACCCAGAGTGGTTGGAAGTCTGAACGCAGATCGCCTGTCTCCCAAATCTCCCTGTCTCCTGCAGCTGGATGGCTCTTCCCACAGGCAGAAGGACAGCAGCTCCTTGGAGGAAATGAACAGGAAAGGCCCCAGACTTACAAAGACCAGGCACAGCAGAGGACAGGACTGCAATCAGAGGTTCAGGAATGTGCATTCTGAATGATGGGACTGCGTCCTTTCCCCCGGGCCTGGCCTGCTCCCAGAATGCCAATAGCCGGAGAAGCCACTCACTGCTCCCCACCCCAAGCAAGAGATCAGGGGACTTTTCTTTTGAGCTACTAAGTCCCAAAAGATGTACTCCACTGATGATGAAGAGGATAGGTCTGCACATCCTTCAGTTTCCATTTCAGTGGAACCAACCATGAACATCAGCCTCCCAACTCCCACCTTTCTAAAGCTTCATTTTTTTTCTAAGAGACAATTGGAATTCTTTTTTTCTTTGAGACAGAGTCTCACTCTGTCGCCCAGGCTAGAGTACAGTGGCTGGCATCATCATAGCTCACAGCAACCTCAAACTCTTGGGCTCCAGCAATCCTCCCACCTCAGCCCCCTGAGTAGCTGGGACTACAAGCATCCACCACAATACCTGGCTAATTTTTTTTTAATTTTTAGTAGAGGCTGGGTCTTGCTCTTGCTCAGGCTGGTCTCAAACTCTTGACCTCAAGCAATCCTCCTGCTGCAGCCTCCCAGAGGGCTAGGATTACAGGCGTGAGCCAGCACACCCAGGCTGGAATTATTTTTCCAAAAAAGAATCAAATGAATATTCTAAAACTGAAAAATTACACACTGAAAATAAGCACTCGGTAGATGCGTTTAACAGAAGATTAGTAACAGCAGGACTAACAAGCTGGAAGAGGGATGTAATTGAGGACATCCAAACAAAAGCATAGGAAAAAAATTTTAAATGAAACACAAAAGAATGTAAGACATAAATACAGCCCAGTTGAAAGAGCTCACATAACAAATATGGTTTGAGAAAGAGAAAACTGGGGAGGAATGGTATAAAAGAGAAAGACCAAATATTCTCCAAATGAGGAAAGACAGCACACCAGATTCAATAAGCTTGGCAAATCCAAAACAAAATAGATACAAACAAATCACATCAGAGCACGTGTGCGTGAGATAGCCAAAAACCAAAGACAAAGAGAAAAATTTAAAAGAGGCATAGGAAAGATATATTTCCTTGGATACTATTCCTAAGAGGTAGAAGCTGCTCCTTACTATATTTCTTTTTTTTTTTTTTTGGTAGAGACAGAGTCTCACTTTATGGCCCTCGGTAGAGTGCCGTGGCCTCACACAGCTCACAGCAACCTCCAGCTCCTGGGCTTAGGCGATTCTCTTGCCTCAGCCTCCCGAGTAGCTGGGACTACAGGCGCCCGCCACAACGCCCGGCTATTTTTTGGTTGCAGTTTGGCCGGGGCCGCGTTTGAACCCGCCACCCTCGGTATATGGGGCCGGCGCCTTACGGACTGAGCCACAGGCACCGCCCTGCTCCTTACTATATTTCTAAATTCCTTCTAGAATCCCTTCTTACTTCCTTAGTGGTTAGTTACTACATTTGTTTCCTGTTGTTGTTATAACAAACTATCACAAATTTAGTGGCTTAAAATAACCCAAACTTGTTATCTTACAGTTCTGTAGGACAGACATCCAAAACAGGTTTTCACTGGGCTAAAATCAGGGCATCCTGCCAAGCTCATCAGACACCGACTGGAAGGACCACGGCGACTCATTTCCACAACTACACATTCATTCATTCCTCTTGTTAGTAAGAGAACCTCTAGGAAGGTTCTGGGTTTGGTGGGGTTTTTTTCCAGTTTGCTCATTTTATTTATTGATTGATTGGAATTTTATTATGAGTGTTAACACATATAGATTCATGCGGCCCCCACCGCAATCAGGGTATAGAACAGTTTGATCACTAAAAAATCCTACCCTACTCTCTGGCAACCCTTAGAATTTTGCCTTTTCCCAAGTGTCATACATTATGTAACCCTTCGAGTGTGACTTCTGTCATTCAGCTTGATGTCCCTGAGGTCCATGCAAATTGTTGCTTCTACCAATAGTTCATTCCTTTTTATTGCTGAGTAATACCCCATGAAGTGGCTCTACCACAGTTTGTTATCCAGTCAGTCGTCAAAGGACTTCTGGGCTATTTCCAGTTTTTAGCAATTGTGAGTAGAGTTGTTATAAACATATGTGTATAGACTTTGGTATGACATTTTCATTTCTCTAGGGTAAAACTTAGAAGTGGGATTGCAGGTTGTATGGTTAAATTTAATTTTATAAGAAACTGCCGGGTGGCGCCTGTAGCTCAAGGAGTAGGGTGCCGGTCCCATATGCCGCAGGTGGCAGGTTCAAACTTAGCCCCGGCCAAAAACCAAAAAAAAAAAAAAAAAAGAAAGAAACTGCCAAATTGTTTTCCAGAGTGGCTGTAACATTTTGCATCCCTATGGCCATGTGTCTCCGGCAACACTTGGCATTGGTATTTTGTATGTTTTCTTAGCCATTTTAACACGTATGAAGTGGTGTTTCACTGTGGTTTTCGTTTGCATTTCCTGGCCAGTGTGGACCTGGAATCCTAGCACTCTGGGAGGTTGAAGTGGAAGGATCCCTTGAGTTCAGGAGTTTGAGACCACCATGAGCAAGAGTAAGACCCCGTCTCTACCAAAAATAGAAAAATTAGCTGGGCGTTGTGGCAGGCGCCTATAGTTCAGCAACTCAGAGGCTGAGGCAGGGGGATCACTTAGGAGTCTGAGGTAGCTGTGAAATAGGCTGATGCCGTGGCACTCTAGCCTGGACAACAGAGCGAGACTCTGTCTCAAAATAGCAAAAACAATTGCATTTCCCTAATAGCTACTGATATTGAACACTTTAATCATGTGCTTATTTGCTATCTATGTATCTTTTTTAGGTGAGTGTCTGTTTAAGTCCTTTGTCCATTTTCTTAAAATTTAGCTTTTAAAAGTTATCATTCAGTTTTTTAACGTCTTGGTAAAAATCAAGTAACATAAAATATACCATCTAAGCCATCTTAAATGTACAGTTTAGTAGTGGTGAGTACATTCACATTGTTGAGCAACAAGTCTCCAGAACTTTTTCATCTTTCAAACTGAAACTCTATACCCATTAAGTCACAGCTCCCAATGCCCCTTCCCCCAGCTCCTGGTATCTACCATTCTATCTTCTGTTTCTGTGACTCTGACTTCTTTAGATACCTCCTAGAAGGGGAATCATACAATATTTGGGGTGTGTGTGTATATGCGACTGGCTTATTTGACTTAGCCTAATGTCTAGAGAGGTATTAAAACATAGCCTCCAATTCCTTGACATTCCTCCTACTGAGAAGCGAGATCTCTGTCCCTTTCCTCTTGAACCTGGGTTATGTCTGGTTGGCCAATAGAAGATGGCACAAGTAACGTTCTGCCAGTTTTCTAGGTCAAGGCCTTCAGAAACTGGCTGCTTCCAGCTTCCACCATGCTATAAGGAAGCTCAAGCAGCCACATGGAAACGCTGACAGCCCCTCTGAGATCCCAGCCAATAACCAGCAGGAACCACCAGATGTAAATGAATGAGCCTTGGATAATTCTAAACCTCGGTTTTTGAGTTATCCTCAGCCTTTGAGTCTTCTAGCTAAGGAAGGGAAGAGAAAACTGTATCAGCAAAAATGTAAGTATTGGAAAGAATGAGGTATGTCCAGGCAAATACCGCATGATTCTACTTATGTGAGGTAGAATAGTCCAACACCATAGAAGTAGAGAGTAGAAAGGTCATTGCCAGCAAATGGGGAAAGAAGGAAATAGGGAGTTATTGTTCAATTAGTATAAACTTTCAGTTATATAAGATGATGAATAATGATGATGATGAATAGATGTTAGAGATCTATTGTACAATGTGATATCTATAGTTAACAATACTGTTTTGTATACTTCAAAAAAATCTGAGGGTAGATCTCAGGTTAAGTGTTCTTACCACAAAAACAAAAAGGCAGAGGGGTGCAAGGAAAATTTGTGGGGGATGGATGTTTATTGCATTGATGGTAGTGATGTTTACATGGGTGTATGCATATGTCCAAACTCATCAAATTGTATAAAATAAATATGTGCAGTTTTTTATAAATCAGTAAAGCTATTAAAAGAGAAAAAAACCTGTGTAAGAACTAGGAAAAAGTTCCTAAGAGGCTTAGGATAGGTAGAGAGGAGAGAGACAGGGAGGGTGGAAGGAGGATACCCATTTGTCTGTAGACCAGTGTCTCCCAACATGTGCTTCAGAACACCCAGTAACATGGGAAATGCCCAGAGAATCCCAATCATCTGGGTTTCTTTGTTAAAGGACTTCTCAGAGCCTTCATTTTGCTAATTGCACTGTGACTCTTTAAGAAGAGGACAGGCGGGCCACAGTTCCAGAATTTCTTGGATCGCCAAGCCCCTTTTTCACAGAGCTCTGTGTGGGATCCTGTTTTTTTCTTTCTTTCTTTTTTTTTTTGTAGAGACAGAGTCTCACTTTACTGCCCTTGGTAGAGTGACGTGGTGTCACACGGCTCACAGCAACCTCCAGCTCTTTGGCTTACGTGATTCTCTTGCCTCAGCCTCCCGAGCAGCTGGGACTACAGGCGCCCGCCACAATGCCCAGCTATTTTTTTGTTGTTGCAGTTTGGCCGGGGCTGGGTTTGAACCCACCACCCTCGGCATATGGGGCCGACGCCCTACTCACTGAGCCACAGGCGCCACCTGGTTTCTTGTTTCTTAGAGCCCACTTGGAAAACCCTGGGACCCTTAGTGAGTTTTAAGAGTAGCTCTGGCATGATGTTATTTGCACTTAAAGAAGGGACTGGTGTAGAGGATGGGTCCAGGCAAGGCAGGAGGCCATGAGTGAATGGGAGGCTGATGAAAGAGGCCAAGTGCCAGGGGATGGGTCCTAAGCCAGTGCAGCTTCAGCAGGATGAGAAGGGGTGGATTCTGGTGATAATCGTGAGGGGATGAGGGCCTTGGGGAGTGTAGTGAGCACTTATATTAGGCATCCATTTTAAAATATTAGTTGAAGCTCACACCTGTAATCTTAGCACTCTGGGAGGCTGAGGTGGGTGGCTTGCTTGAGCTTAGGAGTTCGAGACCAGCCTGAGCAAGAGTGAGACCCCGTCTTTAAAAATATCCGGGCATTGTGCTGAGCACCTAGAGTCCCAGCTACTCATGAGGCTGAGGCAAGAAAATAGCTTGAGCCCAAGAGTTTGAGGTTGCTGTGAGCTATGACGCCATAGCACTCTACCAAGGATGACAAAGTGATGGTCTGTCTCAAAAACAAAAAACAAAATATCAGTTGAACTTTTTCATGCCAGAGGCAGGGCATGGTCACCATGGACATAGCCTTCATTGTTATGTCCCGCTCGGATGGCTCCAGCTGGGGGACAGAGATAAAAATATTGGGTGTCCTCCTGCCTGGCAGACTGGGATCCCTGCTTTCCGGCCACAGCTTCCTGCAAATGGACCATTCAGATATTTATCTCTGAGTCACTGGCCTCCTGGCACTAAGCGCCTGCTTGCTTTAATCCATCAACTGAAGCTCCCCTCGGGAAACCTGTTGGGATAATGCTCCAGGCCCAGTAAAGGCATCGCCCCCCAGGTCCCTTCTCCCTCTCCCTGCCTGTCTTCCCTGATCAGTGTGTGTGGCGCGTAGTGTACCCCCCAGGATCTCTACGTACTAAAAACTCCTAAATGTTCCCACTGTTGTTCATTGAAGCTCTGTTACAGTCTAACCCCTGGGAATCCCCTACCCCAAAGGGACCTATGCAGGTGAAACCCCTGCTGATTCTCTTCTGTCTGCCTCTAGTGGCTGCAGGGACAGGAGCTTCCAGCTAAGTCAAAGCTAAATCAAAACTTGAACAGTTTCATTCAAAATGGAAGCCTGCGGATAGAGAGGAGGAATAAGTCTCAGTGTTCTGGAGCCTCACAAGACGACTGCCTTTAACTATAATGTATTATATAGTTTCACGGAGCTAAAAGGAGGATATTGAAGGTTCTCAACACAAAGAAATGATAAATGTTTAAGGCAACTGATATATATATATTTTTTCTTTTGTGGTTTTTGGCCAGGGCTGGGTTTGAACCCGCCACCTCCAGCATATGGGACCAGTGCCCTACTCCTTGAGCCACAGACGCCGCCCGACAACTGATGTGTTAATTACCCTAATCTGACACTATACTCTGTGTATGTTGAAACATCACTTTGACCCCATAAATATGTACAATTATTTGTCAGTTTAAAAAAAAATTAATGGGGGTGGCGCCTGTGGCTCAGTGAGCAGGGCGCCTGTCCCATATACTGAGGGTGGCGGGTTCAAACCCGGCCCCGGCCAAACTGCAACCAAAAAATAGCCTGGCGTTGTGGTGGGCGCCTGTAGTCCCAGCTACTCGGGAGGCTGAGGCAGGAGAATCGCCTAAGCCCAGGAGTTGGAGGTTGCTGTGAGCTGTGTGATGCCACGGCACTCTACCGAGGGCAGTAAAGTGAAACTCTGTCTCTACAAAAAAAAAAAAAAATTAATGAATGAGGCGGCACCTGTGGCTCAAAGGAGTGGGGCGCAGGCCCCATGTGCTGGAGGTGGCGGGTTCGGGCCCAGCCCTGGCCAAAAACTGCAAAAAAAAAATTAATGAATGCAATAAACAAAGGCCATTTCCCAACAAAGCTTTGAAGGAAGCATCGTGATTAGGAAGAATAATCAGGGAACAGCCCAGTGAAGGACTCTTCAGTGACAGGCCTTGTTCCAAGTTCTGGGGCAGAGATGAGAGCTGAAGATGGAAGGCCCTGGGAAGAACTGAACTTGGGTGAGGATCTGGCCCCCGAGGCTCTGGGGAATCAGGAGTCAGAACCAGGAGCTGAGGTGGCGGCAGGAGAAGCTAAGGATTCCAATGCCTACCCGGGGTCAGCTCAGAAGAGTACTATGCCTGCGTCAGGCAGCCTCTTACTGTTGTGACACAAATAAGAAATGGCTCACATAATGGACAGATCAAGCTTTGGACATAAACGGATTCAGGACTATACAGCAATGTCACCAAGGTCACTGGCCCTGCCTGCTTTGCCTGGTTGGCTCCCTCCTCTAGCTCCCTGGCATGGCCCCCAGCAGTTCCCTTCACCAATCCCAGGGAAAGGAAGTAGTGCTCTTCCTCTGTCCAGCCAGAGTCCTATTGGTCCTACCTAGCCTGACTTAGGTCCTGGGTCTGTCCCTAGACCCATTGTCAGGGCTAGGATCATGGAAAGCTCTGATTGGCTCGCCCAAGATCATGAACTTCACCTGCAGTATATGGGAGATGGAGCTTGCTACTTATGAAACACATGGGCTGGAGGACAAGGTCCTCCAAAAGCAAAATCGGGGTACTACTGCCCAAAGAAGAGAGAGTGGATATTGAGTTGGAAAAGTAACAAATGTCCACACTTTTCACTGGGTCCTGATTCTGGGGATACTTGATTCCAAGCATTTCATACATGTTTATGGAAGGGAAGGATGAATGGATGGATGGATGGATGGATGGATGGATGGACGGACGGACGGATGGACGGACGGGTGAACAAGTCATCTTTCAAGCTCCCTGGGAAAATAAGTTATTTCTCAGTCTGCATCTCCCTCTACTTCCCTTTACCACTCACCTAGCACAAAATCAGTTCTCTCTGTCTTGTTCATTGCAGTATCCCTAGAACCAGCACAAGGCCCAGCACAGAGTTCATAGAACTTTCAAATGAGCGAATAAACTCTTCTACAGGCAGAGAGCTCCCAGTTTGGCCACTTACCCTCTCAACCTCCATTTCCCCATCTACAGCCAGTAGGTACTGCTCTGAGCCTTGGGCAGCCATGACAACATATACAGTGACTTTGTTAACAGGACACAGTGTAGACGTCACCACTCCCAGCAAAAGCAGCCTCACAATCTGATCTCCAACTTCGTAGGAAAATCCCAGCTCTGGCATGGAAGTAATTAACTGCCCTCCCAAACTGCAGGAAGACCTCAGCAGCTGACCACCCCCTCCTCTGCTTGTCAGATCCAGAATCTAATTTTGTAAAGGCCGGAAGCTCTTGTCACGGGGAAGGGAAGGGAGGAATTAGTGATTGCCCCAGGAGAGAAAAGTTTGGAATAAGTTCAACTCCTGACTGGAAAATTATTGGGAGATGAATCTTGGCCCTACTTAAAGAAGGGCATTGTCATGGCCAGAGCTAGACAGGATAGAAGAGGCAGGACTTCCTCAGAGGTGGTGAGTCTCCCATCACTGGAGGAATTCAAGCAGATCTAGGGCACCCACTAGGATGTTGTACAAATGAGTGCATCCATCCGTCCATCCCCAGATTCGCAGGACTCAGACCCAGCCCACAGGGATAGGATGTCTTCTGGGTGCTGGCCCCCGTCTGAGCTCTGTATGCTTGTTGACTCCCTTAGTCCTCCCAACAACTCCAACAGGGAATTATGTATAGCTCCACTGTCAAAGGAGGAAACAGGCTTTGCATGGTCAAGTTGATTGACTCATGTCATGCCTCTAATGATCACAACAGTGACAGGCAGTATTGATTCGAACGGTGGCCCAGGTGCCAAGCCAAACATCTTATTTACATGCATTCACTGAGCCCTCACAACCGTTCCACAAGGGAGATATTACTCTTCTCATGTTACAGGTGCGAACGCTGAGGCTGGAAGAGATTGTCATTTGGTTAAAGTCTAAAAGCCGACCCCAGACGGAGAACAGCCCGACTTTTAACCAGGGCGGCAGATCCAACTCAGGTTTTCTGGTTCTGTCTGTTCCTTCCGCGGAGGCTCACTGCCGGGAGGCTCACTGCTGGGACAAGTAGCCTCCTGGCAAAGAGCCCCCACACGGGCTTCCTCTTCTGGGAGAAGAATCAGAAGCACAAGAAGTGGGACAAGCTGCCGCTATTCTTACCATCTCCTCCCCACCCTCTGAATCTCACCATCAAAGCAGCAGCTTCAAAGGAGAGGGATGGGCCTTGCCCAACAGGGGTCTGTCCTGCAGAGAGTGTGCTCACAATGGGGGGAGGGGAGACGCAGTGGTGCCACGTGGACCTGGCATGGACCCGAGGCACTGACCCTTTAGGTAGGCACAAAGCCACCTCCTCCTCTGGGTCAATATGCAGGAAAAGGGTCCCACACTTCGTGAGCACCTATGTGCCAGGTACTGAGCACATTAGACCCATGATGTCATTCACTCCAGACACTGACCTGGGACACCGATTAGCCTCAGAGGCCCCACGATCACCCCAGCTTGCAAATTGTTACTCTGTTACTCTGCTCTCTTCCACAGCCCCTTCCCTCCACAGATCCACCTGCAGCCACTGTGCCAGCCATACCTGAGCTTGTCCTGGCCCTGACTCATGCATGACATCTGGGAGCTGCCCTAGTGCCACCTTCTGCCTGGTGCTAGAAAGTCAAGGATCCAGTGTGGCCTCAGCCCAGCTGACACAGGCCAGAGAGTCCTGTCATCGAGCTGTGTATTGTTTTGCTACCTGCAGAAAGGATCTCGGCAGCTTCCAAGGGACCCGTGCATGACACACAGCCAGAGCAGAAAATGAGAGTGTCCCGAAAGAAGAGGGTAGGGCTGGACACAGTGGCTCACACCTGTATGTATTCCCAGTACTCTGGGAGGCCGAGGCAGGTGGATTGCCTGAGTTCAGGAGTTTGAGACCAGCCTGAGAGTGAGACTTGGTCTCTAAAAAATAGCCAGACCTTGTGGCGGGCACCTATAGTCCCAGCTACTTGGGAGGCTGAGGCAAGAGAGTCACTTGAGCCTAAGAGTTTGAGGTTGCTGTGAGCTATGACGCCACAGTGCTCTACTGAGGGCAACAAAGTGAGATTCTGCCTCTAAAAAAAAAAAAAGAAAGAAAGAAAGAAAAGAGAAGGAAGAGGAGGTACTGGCTTAGCGCTGGCTTCAGGTACAGCTGGAGAGTACTTGTCTTGCTTCCCTCTCTCTCTCTCTTTTTTTTTTTTTTTTGGCCAGGGCCGGGTTTGAACCCGCCACCTCTGGTATATGGGACTGGTGCCCTACTCCTTGAGCCACAGGCACCACCCTTGGTCTTGCTTCCCTTCTCTGCTTCCTCCTGCTCACTCCCTCTGGGAACGAGAGGACTACCAAACCTCTGGCTCAATCCCACCCTCTCCACTGCCAGTGAGTGGAGTTTCTCTCTTACCATCAGTTTGTTTGTTGTTTATGTATTTATTTAGACAGAGTCTCTCTCTGTTGCCCAGGCTAGAGTGCTGTGGCATCAGCCTAATTCACAGCAACCTCAAATTCCTGGGTTCAAACAATCCTCCTGCCTCAGCCTCCTGAGTAGCTGGGAGTACAGTGCTCACCACAACGCCCAGCTAATTTTTCTACTTTTAGTAGAGTCAGAGTCTCACTCTTGCTCATGATGGTTTCAGACTTCTGAGCTCCAGTGATCCTCCCAGCTCGGCCTCCCAGAGTGCTAGGATTACAGATGTGAGCTACCATGCCCAGCTTCCCTCCCCATCAGTTTAACTGTAGGCCCAACCAGGTTTGAGTCTCGTGCCCATCTCTGCAACAATCACCACAACCAGACTGGTAATGTCTGGGTCTCAGCCCACTTCTAGGCAACTCTGAGGTTTTAGGAGTTCTAGGAAAATAGGAGTTTGTGGCTAGCAAAGAGGATGGTAGGTTGAGACAGATAAGCCCAACACCACTGGCTCCTAGAAACCAGAGCCAGGAAGCTGGCAGGACACTGAGGTGGGCCCCAAAGCGCTCTGGGGCTGTCCCTCCCATCTCTTCCCTCACCTTTCTGGTAAACCTTACTCCCCCTCTGGGTTCCTCTCACACTACTGGATGCAGATATGGAGACCCAAGCCACCCAGGGCCAGGTGACCCAGGCTCACAGAGTCAGCTCATGTGGGTTAAAATCCTGCCTCTGCATTTATTAGCTGAGGGACTCAGGACATTTCACTTCATCTGTCTGAACCTCGTTGTCCTCCCCTGCCAAGTGGGCTGAGAACACAGACAGCCTCCTGGGTGACAGGTGCCAGAGCTCCATGAGATAAAGGCATTGAGAATACTTAGCAGGAGCCACAGTGGAAAACAGTTTGGCAGCTCCTCTAAAAACTAAACATAGAATTACCAGGTGACCCAGCAATTCTACTCCTAGGTGTATACCCAAAGGAATCAAAAGCAGGGACATGAACAGATACTTGTAAAGCCATTGTTCATAGGGGTTTACAAAGGCCAAAGGTGGGAACAACTCAAGTGTCAACAACAGATGAATGGGGTTTAGGGCAGGCCACCCCAAAATATAGCACCTTGGCAAATTGAATATTTTAAGCCAAAGGAATTTGAGAAATGGTTTATAAAGGAAGGACTTTCTGACTTTTCCCTGAAGCTGGTCATAAAACCTGTATGTGAGGGCAGCACCTGTGGCTCAAAGGAGTGGGGCACTGGTCCCATGTGCCAGAGGTGGCGGGTTCAAACCCAGCCCTGGCTAAAAACTGCAAAAAAAAAAGAAACATATGTGAAGGATGCCTTCGCCATACCTGAAGGAAGGGATCTTCCTTATCTACAAAAAGCAAGGTCCACTGGAAGGAATCTGAAAGAACAGGCCTTGCCGAGTTTCCCGTAGTTGAGGAGGCAGAGGTCCTGATCCCAGCACACCCACCATGGCGCTGCACTTCCCACCAATCCTAGCATAAACATATTCAGGTTTAACTGCTTCATTGGTCTCCTCTATCCCGTAGAACTTCCATAAAACTCACACGAAATAAATTTGTATGCTTTTTCTTGTTAATCTGTCTTTTGTTACAGGAGTCCCAGCTGAGAACTTAGAAGGTTAGAAGAAAAAGATATTTTTCTTCCCCTACACTATACACAATGGAATGTTATTTAGCTTTTAAAAGGAATGAATTCTGACACCTGCTACCACATGGCTGAGCATTGGAAACATTATGTTAAGTGAAATAAGGCAGGCACGCAGGGACAGACATTGTATGATTCCACCTACATGAGGTATCTAGAGTCGTCCGATTCACTGAGACAGGAAGTAGAATAGAGGTAGCCAGCAGTGAGGGGAGGGAGGAGGAGGAGTTATTGTTTACTGGGGGCACCGTTTCTGTTCGGGATGATGAAAAAGTTCTGGAAATGGATAGTGGTAATGGTCACACAACACCGTGAATGGACTTAATGCTATTGAGTCGTACCGTGAAAAATGGTTAATTCAAAATAAAATTTAAAAATAAATAAGCCAATTTGATCTTAAAAAAAAAACAAAAACATGCTTGTCAGGTACTGTGGCTCACAGCTGTAATCCTAGCACTCTGGGAGGCCGAGACGGGTGGATTGCCTGAGCTCAGGGGTTCGAGACCAGCCTGAGCAAGAGCGAGACCCTGTCTCTAAAACTAGCCGGGGCGTTGTGGTGGGCACCTGTAGTCCCAGCTACTTGGAAGGCTGAGCCCAAGAGTTTGAGGTGGCTGTGAGCTGTGATGCCAAGGCACTCTATTAAGGGCAACAAAGTGAGTCTCTGTCTCCAAAAAAACAAACCAACAAAAAAATGCTTAGCACAGAGCCTGCAGGGGGTACAGCAGATCTGTACAATCTTCACAGCTTTGCTTATATCCTTTTGGCATTTGTTCCCTCTGCTCGGTGACCAATGTTTTCTGGGATACGGGATTTCCAGAGCTGGACAAAGTGGAGTGGTCGCTTCCCCTATCTGCTGCCATTCCCTCTTCTCTTCATTTCCCAGTTCCACAACTCAGAGGGAAGATGGTGCGGTCCAGCTCATCTTTCTAACCAAGCAACAAGCTGCCCAAGTCACTCACGGATACACAAGGGAGTCCTGGGACCAGGGCTTGGCCTGGGTAGAGAGCTGAGGGGCATTTGTGGGATTTTTCCCTTTGAAGGGCCTGTAGGTGAGAGATAGCAGGTGTCAGGGTAAGACCTCACCTGGGGAGGCTGGTGGCCACTGGCCTCACAGCCAGCCCTTCTTTTTTTTTTTTTTTTAATTTCAGGTTGTCGTGAGGATATAAACAACCAGGTTACGATGTTTGCATTTGTTAGGTAGAGTCCCCCTTGTAGTTGTGTAAAAGCCAGCACTTTTTTTGTTTTTTTTTTTGTAGAGACAGAGTCTTACTTTATGGCCCTCGGTAGAGTGCCATGGCATCACACGGCTCACAGCAACCTCCAACTCCTGGGCCTAAGCGATTCTCTTGCCTCAGCCTCCCAAGCAGCTGGGACCACAGGCGCCCGCCACAACGCCCGGCTATTTTTTGGTTGCAGTTCCGCCGGGGCCAGGTTTGAATCCACCACCCTCGGTATATGGGGCCAGCGCCCTACTTACTGAGCCACAGGCACCACCCCCAAAGCCAGCACTTTTGAAAGCAGCCCAGTGGGGAGGGTAGGGGGCTTCAAAACATAGCACAGCCTGGGACATGTCGTCTGCCTGTCTGTCTCAAGGCTGTGCTCCAGTCTACTTTACTGGCTCTCCTCCCACCCAGTTTCTCCAACCTGATGCCACAACTTTGTCCAGGAAGGATGAGAGACTCTGCCACTCTGTGCTTGAGTGTGTGTGGTGTGATGGGGTATCTTTCCCTGGCCACCCAACTCATTCCAGCCTCCAGCCTCCACAGGGCCTGCTACGTGTTGGAGGTTTAATGCTGCCCCACACAAATCTCAAAACAGTTCTGGAAGGACATTCACAAATGAGGACCCTGAAGCCCAGAGCCACAAGGTCACTTGCCCAAGTTCACCCACCTGGTCTGTGGTTCAGCCAGATTTGACCCTGGTCTGTCTGACTCCAGAACATGTGTTTTTCCTGATTTCCTGCCCCCGAATTCGTGCCCCGTACCCAGAATCCAGGTGTTGGGATGCCAGGAAATCAAGGATGGGGCAGCCCCCTCCTCTGTCACCACTAGGGCGTTTCTACAGCCCCCCTTTCTGGCCTGTGTCTCTCCACTTGTGAGGGGAGGTTGGTCTCTTCGAGATTCCTGGTAGGGGAGGTGACAGGAGGAGGTGCTCACAGCTGCTCTACGTCAGGGCGGCCTTTGCCTCCTCGCACCTCCCTGGTGGTCCCTCCAAAGGGCCTCTCCCCATTTTTCAGGTTAAGAAGTAGAGGCCGGCAGTGGGTGGTCAGGGTCCCAGATCTCCCGCGCGATGTGTGTCGTGAGGACACGGTAGGCTCAGACGGCAAGGAGTCTTACCCCACCCGCCTGCTCCTCCCACCCTGACCTCCTGCTCCTGTGGGCTAACCCCACGCCAGTCCTTAAGGTTAAGGCAGGACCCCAGCCTCTCCGCGGCCAGACTCAGCTCAGGCCCGGCCACCTCTTCTCATGCCCACCAGGGGGCGCGCGAGCTCCTTGCAAAGACCGCCAGGGCGGAGGGAAGGGTCTGGGATCCCGGGCCGAGCCAGCCGGAAAGACAGAGTGAGCGGCGGCTGGGTGAGTGTGGGGCGGGGACAGAGCTCCCCGCTGCAGGCCTCAATTTCCAGTCTGGATAGTGGGATGTGTGGCCTTTAGAGCAGAGCATCTCGGCTTTTAACATGCATGTGAATCCTCAGACGCTTTTAAAAGGCAGATTCTGGGGGCAGCGCCTGTGGCTCAGTGAGTAGGGCGCCGGTCCCATATGCCGGAGGTGGCGGGTTCAAACCCAGCCCCGGCCAAAAACCACAAAAAAAAAAAAAATAATAAAAGGCAGATTCTGGTGCATCTTAGAATGGGTACAGGCGAAACTTACTAAATGCAGAATACAAATGCCTACATACAGTAACTAAGAAAATGCCATGAAGGCTACGTTGAACAGTTTGATGAGAATATTTCAGATTGTGCAACCCGCACATTGCACTAATGTACACAGCTATGATTTAACAATAAAAAAAAAAAAAGGCAGATTCTGATTTAGTGAGTCTGAGGTGAGACCTGGGAAGCTGCATTTCTAACAAGGTCCCAGCTAGCGTCCATGTTCTGATTCTTGGATTTATCTCTAAGGGAACTTCCAGCTCTGACAACTTGGTTTTTCGAGTGGAGTGGGGAAAACTTCCGGGTCTCAAACCCTTCCAAAGAAGTGGCTGTTCATGTGTGTTCATTCACTCATTCAACAAGCATTTTCTGGGCCTCTGTCTGTGCCAGGTCCCTGCCAGGCGTCAGTCAGGAATAGGAATGGACAAAACCCAGTCCTGCCTTGAGGAACTCAGGGACGCGAGAACGGAGATCAGCACCCACGTGATCAGTGTTGGAGGTTAAGGAAGCTGGTGGGGAGGGGCGATGTGAAAACATCAGAGGGCCCTGACCCCACATGCGAAGGGTTAAGGAAGGCTTGGGGTGGAGGGAAAAGAGTCCTCCGTGTAGGGGGCAGAAGAGTGGGGCAGAAGAGCGTCAGGGAAAGGGGTGGAAGGGGAGGGGAAGGGTGTTCTAACAGTGGACTGTGCAAAGGCCCAGAGAAGAGAGCAGTGGGAAGAGCCCCACGCACACAGATACACACTAATACACCAGCGTGTGCACACAGACACATGCCTGGGAGGTGAAGATGTGGGTAAGAAGCAGCATCCTAAGGGAGATGAGAGAATTTTTATTCCGAAACTTCAGCGAGCTCAGATTGGAGTGGGTTGTTGTGGGATGGTTTCCATGGCAACCTCCTTCTTTCTTCCCCAAACACTCTGCAAGGACAGGTTCCAAGGCTCCTTCAGCTCCACACTGAGGCTCCTCAGCTGTCAAACTCCAGCGTCCACCCCCACTGCGTCACCTTCTGCATTCCCACCCCCACCTCCAGAGCCCCAGGTCCAGAGACCCCAACCCCAGGGAGTTTCCTGCCACGTGCAGGGCCCACGCCCACCTCCACCCACATCTGCCCCAGACCCTGCACACTCTCCCCACAGCCCCATGTTGTCCCCCAGCAACTTTGGGAAACAAGTATAGTCTCCTTGGATGCGACCCCAGTTTAGAGAGAGGTGGGTATCTACCCAGGTCTGATTCTGAGCTAGAATTCTTCCCATGTGGGGTGTGTGTGGGATGCTGCCTACAGAATGCCAAGGTCTTAGACCTCTTTGCCTGGCCTCCCAGCCCAAGGCCAGAGCATTCATTTCTCCACTCCATTCATTCAAATCTCCTGAGCATCTTCCAGACCGCTGGCCCCACCATCTAATATAGAGACAGACATCAAGCGAAGAAGCAAGGGAACACATCCAGGCCTCTTAGGCGTTCATTAGCATGTGGGCTCTTCCCACCCAGGACAGTACTGAGCAAGGGGATCTGAGACACCCTGAGACCCAGGCCTGGAAGGAGCCTAAAACCTCACCATTTGAGAATATCTCTTAGATCCCTTAGACATCACCTGGGCCCCTTTGACAAAGGAGACAGGAGAGGCCAGAGAGATGAAGGGACTTGTTCCAGGCCATTTAGCTGTGGAACTGGGATCAGAAATCAGCTCCTAGCTGGCCCCCACACCTACAGGGCCTAGCATTGCACACCCACGAAAATACACAAACACATACCCACACATGCCCCAGGCACTGGACTCTGCCAGGACGTTTTCAACCTTGAAGTTATACCTTCTACCCTCTGGTGGCTTCTGGAGTCAGAAGTAACCTGGAGCCACCAAGGCACTCCCTGGACATAGGCTGGGTCAGAAGCCTCCTCCCTGAAGGCCAGGGGCTCAGGGTGGAGCAGAGCCCCTTGCAGAGATCCCCCCTCTCAGTTTGCCCTCAGGTTGCAGCAGTAGGGCCAATGGGCCATAGGGTAGCACAGGGCCATCTCTGCTCCTGCACAGCAGGGATGGTGCAAGTCCACCCTTTAAAGGAAAGTGACGGAGGACACCATGTGTCAAGCACATTTTCTTGCTTTACTACTTACCCAGCAATTTGAGGGAGGGATTATCATCCCCAGTTGGTGGGGGAGGGGTTGTCTTTCAGAGGGTGTTATTTCAGCCTCCTCTTTAGCTCTTGTGGGGAAGGTTTCTTTGCTGAACAGAGGAAATGACACAAACTTGGCTAGCATAATTTTTTTTTTTTTGAGACAGTTTCACTATGTTGCCCAGTAGAGTGCTGTGGCATCACAGCTCACAGCTACCTCTAACTCTTGGGCTTGAGCGATTCTCTTGCCTCAGCCTCCTAAGTAGCTGAGACTACAGGCGCCCGCCACAACACCCAGCTATTTTTTTCTTTTTTGGTTGTATTTGTCATTATTGTTTGGCAGGCCTGGGCTGGATTCAAACCCACCAGCTCTGGTGCATGTGGCTGGCGCCCTAGCTACTGAGCTACGGGTACCGAGCCTTGACTAGCATAATTATTAAATAATAATCATGATGGGATGTTGGTGCCCTAGCAGAATGGGGAGGGCTTCTTTGAAGGGGAGTTGGCTCAGGTGGGGTGAGGAAGGCATCGGTGGCAGTAGCAGACTGAGCATTAGGGCAGAGGTGCCCTCCCAGCTGGCCTCAGTGACCCTTGCCTCCTGGTGTTCAGACCGTTGGGTTATCCCTTCCCACATTATGCCTGGGTGACCAAAAGAATACAATGAAATGATGGTGCATTATTTCTGAGACTAGGCTGTAAAAGACATTGTCACTTCTTCCATCTTGTTGTCTCACTCTGGGGAAGCCAGCTGTCACTTGCTCAGGACACTCAGCAGCCTTATGGACGGGGCATTAGATTGAGTCCTGCCAACATTCCTCACCAACTTGAAGTTGTTACTAACTTTTTATCTGCTGTTCTATCCACTACTAAAAGAGGGATTGTAGTGTGCATGCACTGTTTTGGAAGCCCCACTCTAGCCTGCATTCAAAGGACTACAGTCTGGCTGACACTTGATAGCAAATTCATGAGGGCTGAGAGGTGATAGCCAGCATCCCTAGCTAAGCTGACCACAAATGCCTGACCTGCAGAAACTGAAGAATAATAAATGTTTCTTGTTGTGTTAAGCCACAAAGTTTGGGAGCAATTTGTCATGCATCAATAGCTGATATATGGGAATTGGTCAAATATATGAAGAGATGTAAAGATATTTAAAAATAATGGAAGCCAACGTTCTCATCATTGAAGGGACTTTCAAATACAGAAAGGCAGAAAAATAGAATGAAAACCGTAGTGTTGAACAGAAGTTAGAGTTCATGAATTTCACATTTGTCAATAGAGAAATAAATAGAGAGGTAAATGTGTATATAGGTATGTGTATATACACATGTATAAACACATATCTTTCTAGCTTTATCCACTGAGAGGACCTCAGAGCACTTCAATAGCAGTGAGCGCATCTAGTGCTCAGATCTTGGTGTCTAAATATTATTCTCTGTTACAGAGAAGCAAAAATCCTTAGGGAAATGGCTGATTTCAGGCAGGAACGATACAAGCTGAACCTGATAGGACATGTTGTGTCGTAAAGTAAGGCAGTGTGCAAATAAGGAGGAGACACGGCCATGGGAGCTCCCACTAACCAAATCTGGAAAAATTGGAACCTCAGAATGAATATTGCTAACAAATTATAACCCATGGAATCAAATAGAAATCCATTAAGTCCACACTGATAGAAATAAATAAATGAATACAATGAAAGCTTGATAGAGAGTTGACCATTTCCACATCTCAAAGTACCACTCCCCAAAATATTAATTAAATAATAATGGAAAAAAATAATTTCACAGGGGAGAAGCCTAACAGATATCATCTTAATCAGGCCAGCAGTAATGAGGCAAATAAAAATCCGGAGACATCTGATAGGATGCAATAAAAAGAATGCAGCATGGCTTCCGTGATGTTCCCGCAGATATGTGAGATTTTGCTAATTGTCTTATCTGCTTGTTATATCAGTTACTGAAAGGGAAATTGTGAATTTGTACATTTTTCTGCTTAGTACTATTAATTTTTTGCTTTATACATTTCGAGGCAGCGTTATTGATTGCATGTAAACTTAGAATTGCATTTGCTTGATAAATTGATTGTGTGTATATGTGAATCACTCTCTTTATCTTTGGCTTTTGCTAATATTAATGCAGCTACACCAACTTACTCCTGGTTACTGTTTGCTTGGCATAATGCTTTTTCCTTCCTTTCACTTTCCTCATTTCTGTATCCTTACATTTGATGTGTCTGTCTCATGAGTAGCATATGGTTGGAGTTAAAAAAAAATCCAATATGATACTGTTTGTCTTTCAGTCAGAATATTTAATCCGTTCATATGTCATATATTTGCTGATATATTTGGCTTAGTCACTCATCTTCCTGTTTTTTTTTTTTTGTCCCACTTCTCTGTTGTTTCTCTCCCCTTTCTTTCTTTTTTTTTTTTTTTGCAGTTTTGGCTGGGGCTGGGTTTGAACCTGCCACCTCCAGCATACGGGGCCGGCGCCCTACTCCTTTGAGCCACAGGTGCTGCTCTCTCTCTCCTTTCTTGCCTTCTCTTGACAGCCTACACTAACATATCCAGCAAACAATATCCTTCAAAAATCAAGGTGAAACACAGACACCTCAGGCAAACAAAAATGGAAAGAATTCGTCACCAGCATATCCCCATCAAAGGAATTATTAATAGTAAAGAGTTTTTCAAGCAGGAGAAAATGGATCCCAGATGGAAATTTGGAGACTTGGGAAGAAATGAAGACCAAGGGAGAGAGAAAATATTTGGTTAATCTAAACAAATATTATCTGTATAAAACAATAATAATAACATCTTGTGGAGTTTGAAATAAATGAAGAATTCAAATACCAGATGGTGTCAAATGACAATAGCACATAAGTCAGGAGGAGGTAAATGGGACTCTAAGTAGCCTAAGCTTCCTGCATTTCCCTAGGAGTGATGACAGTGCTCATTTACATCAGGTGACAGATAAATCGAGGCTATGTATTATAATCTCTGGGATAACCACTAAAAGAAAGGTTAACTAACAAATTAATAAAACAATGGCATGGATTAATAAGCCAGATCAACTCAGAATAAGGTAAGGAGAATAAAGGACACATGTCAACTTTTAAACCAAGCATTTTCTCTCATATGCTTTGCATGTATCAAATAAATATTATTTTAAATTTAAAAAGCAAAGCAAACGGCTGACGTTAGGCACATGTATAATCTCTTGTGTGTGTGTGTATACTACATATTTGGGTATTGAAGCCTATTTTCCCGTGGGGTTGGGGTGAGTGGTATGGAATTCTTCTGGGAAACTGTCCATTTCTGCCTTTTACATGGAGTTTGCGTATTTTTTCGGTATGTGTTACTTAATAATGACAAGTCACAAACAGGCCGCCAATATACTTTTCTTTTGAAAAAAATAAATTAAAAAATATATCATGGGAACAGGATCTGACGCGTGGCTTGCAGACTGGAGAGGCTGTTGGTCCCCGGGCCCCCTCGGTCGCCCCAGCGCCGGCACCTGCAGTTGGGTACCCACGGCTTGAGGTCGTGACTCTACTAGCCCACACGGTGGCGCTGCGGGAACGACCCGGAGCTCCCGGCTTCGCGGGCTGGGGGGACCGTCGCAGTGGGGAGCTGGCGGTGCGTCCTCAAGAACTGATTTATTTCTTCAGCGTCCCGCCGACAGACTTGCCAGGTGGCATCCGGAGTGCGCTCGTTCGCGACAAAGTCGATCGCCCCCGTGGGTAGCTCCGGAGCATTTCAGCTCCAGCTGCCAGGCCATTATCCACGACGTGGCGCCACCCAACCCACCGCGCTACCCCGAATTAAGGGGCCTCCTGTCTCCCAGCGACAAGACTGGATTCCCCAAGCGTGCCCGCGGGGTTCTCACAGATCTTGTTAAAGCAGGGCTGGAGCCTGTCTCCAGAGGTGGTTAGTTTTAGGTCCCCGGAGGGATGCAAGCGGTTGACCCAAGTCACCTGTCAAGGAAGCTACAAGATGGGGGATGGGGGCCTTGCCTTGAATGGAATGATTGTGGATCCCTCTGGGCTGAGAGGGGTGTTTCTGATCTCTGTCTCTGAATTCTCCCAAGTGCAAATACTGGCAAGCCACACCCTATGAAGACACTCCATAGCTCCCCATCGCCTTCCGGAGAAGCACTCCGCTAAGTCTGACTCCTGAGGCTCTTCACCACCGGTCTAACCTCACCGGCATCTCACTGAATCCTTTCATTCTGTGTCAAGCACTTTCTCACTTATGAGCTTCCCACATGCCGTTCTGTTACTACTCAGATACCTTTCTTCCCCTGTTGTCTTTGATTCTTATTTTAAGATTTATCATTTAAATGTTGCCTCCCCCTGGAATCCCTCCCTTCTCCAGCCTCCAAAGGCGTCCCTCTCCCAACATTACCTCTATTCTAATTTTATGCTTATTGCCTGTGTCCCCCAATAGAGGGTCCTGCATGAGGGCAGGGGTCTGTCTGCCTGTGTCATTACTACTCCTGCAGGGCCAGGAGCTCCGTAAATCCCTGTGCTGTGAGCGAATGCTCATGAGCAGGCATCTTGTGGTGGGGGCTGCTCCTTTTGGGATGCTCAAGGGCTGTGGGTGGGGTAGAGATGGGAGGGACAAAGCAGTTATTGCAGCCTGTCCCAAGGAACCACTGGGCTTCTCTTGGACTCCTGCTGTCTGGGGAGACAAACCACAATGATTGGAGGCTGCCAGGGCCCCACCCCAGCACATGGCCGGTGGCTGGACACAAGCTGACCTCAAGCAGCACCCAAAAGAGGTGAGTGTGTGGGTCAGCTTCACCCCACTCTGCCTGGCCTCCTCCCTACACACGTGGCCACCTCCCAGACCGAGCGTCCAACCCACATGCCCAGCTGATGGTGGACATCCCTCCTCAAAGGTGTCTCAACAACCTAAAGTCATGTGAATTCATCAGCCTTCCTCAAATTTCTTCTGCTGCTGCTTCCCCATCTCAGGAATGGCTCGGTCATCTCTCAAGCCACCCATCCAGCACTAAAGCATGGTCTCTAATTGAGGATCCCCACCACTTTGCTGACCTCTCCAGGATAACACTCCCCCTCGTCCCTCCAGAGCCCCTTATTATAGACAGACTTACCTAGTTTCAGTTCCCCAGGAGCTGTGACTGCTCTCCATCCCCAGCCTTTGTGCTATTCCCTGATCTGGACTCTCCTTTTTACCTATGGAATGTGTATGCACCCTGCAGGCTTTTGCTTAGACATCTCTTCTTCCAGGAAGTCCTCCCTGATTTGATGTCCCTCCTTGGGGTTCCCACAGTCACCAGGGCTCCTCTTGTCTGCAGCCTGGTCACACTGTGTTGCTGTTACTTATCTGTCTTTTCTTTTCTTTTTTGTTGTTGCAGTTTTGCCCGGGGCCGGGTTTGAACCCGCCACCTTCAGTACATGGGGCCAGTGCCCTGCTCACTGAGCCACAGGCGCCGCCCCATCTGTCTTTTCTTGACCAATGCGGTGGTCAGCATCCAGTCATCAGCTCCCACAACTCAGCATGGTCTGACCCAGCCAGCCACACCCTCCCCTTCTGAAATCCCTTCTTCCCTGGGCTTCCCAGGGACCCCAGGGCTTCTGGGTCCCTATTCTGAGTTCTCTTCCTCCTCCTCACTGTCTGCTCCCTCTCAGTTCTCTTGGCCGGTTCTTCCTCTCAAGCAGCAGCAGAAAGAGGTGTGTGTCGGCATCCCCCAGGCCTGGGCCCTCAGATGGGCCTCTCCTCTGTCTCCTCTCCCTCCTGGGTGCTGGCCTCGGCACCTGGCTCTAGACTCCATTTGCACACTGACATTGATGGATCCCAGACCTCTGCCTCCAGCCCGAACCTGGCCCCCAGCCCAGGCATGACTCCAGACCTGATGTCTCCTCCCTTCTCTGCTTGATGTCTGATGTCAAACCCAGCATGTCCAAGTTAAGATCTTGGCTCAAACATCCTTCCTCCAGCTGACTCCTCTTCTGTGGTCTCCATTCTTTTGTTCATGAAGTTGAAAACCATGGTGTCATCCTTCAGTCCTGTTTCTCACCCCACAGCTAATCCATCAGGAAGGCCCATAACTACCTTCTAAATTGCTCAGCACTTCCACTTGGACCATGGGCCCATGGTCTCTTTTCAGGTTGAGTGCAGTGGCCTCCTGACCTGACTCACTGCTGCCATCCTGGTCCCATGTGGTCTATCCCAACTTGGCAGCCAGTCTGTAAGTGAGGCTACGTTCTTCCTCTGCACCAGCCCTTCCATGGTCCCAGGCTCTTGTAGAGTAACAGCCAGGACTTTTCCTGCCTACAAAACCCTTGGGGGCTGACTTGCTCTCCCACCACCCCGCTGCTGGCCTCAGGGCCTTTGCACTAGCTGTTCCTTCTGCCTTTGACAGTCTCCCCTCCATACTGCACAGCTCCCTCCCTGGAGCTCTCAGATCTCTCTCTACTCAAAGAGGCCTCACCAAGATGTGCAAATCTGCTCCCCAACTCTACCTGTCTTCCCATGTGTGTTTGTTTATGTATTCATTACCTGTCTCCTCCACCGGAACATACATCTGTGAGGGCAGGGAGTTTTTTCTGAAATGTTCTGCCTATATTCTCAGTGCCTAGAACAATATCTGGCACATGCTAGGCATGGTAGCTCACGCCTGTAATCCTAGCACTCTGGGAAGCTGAGGCAGGTGGACTGCCTGAGCTGACAGATTCGAGACCAGCCCGAGCCAGAGCAAGACCCTGCCTTTAAAAATAGCTGGGTGTTGTGGCAGGTGCCTGTAGTCCCAGCTACTGGGGAGGCTGAGGCCAGAGAATCACTTGAGCCTAAGAGTTGGAGGTTGCTGTGAGCTATGATGCCCCAGCACTCTACTGAGAGTGACAAAGTGAGACTCTGTCTCAAAAATAAATAAATTAAAAAAAAAACAAAACAGTACACTCTGTGAGCTAAGGATGGTTTCTATATTTTTTAATGTTAGGGGGAGAAATCCACAGAAGAATGGTGTGCTATTTCACGACACAAGAAAATGATAAGAAATCCAAATTTCAGTGTCAATCAATAAAGTTTTATGCAGCCATGCTAATTCATTCCCTCGCTGTCTACGGTGCTTGGAAGCTACAAGGGCAGAATTGAGTAGCTGCAACAGTGACTATATGGTCCATAAAACCTAAAATATTTACTACATGGCCCTTTCTAGAATAAGTTTGCCAAACCTTGATATATAACATCTTCTGTCCCAAGCAAATCAGTCAGCTATGTGGCCCAATTGTCTCCATTTGCTGTCTTGGGTTCATCCACCCTAAATGCCATCTCTGTCACTGGGAAATTAGCCAAAAAGGACCCTCTCAAACCCTCCCCTGGACCAGGGGGCACACTCCCTCTGCTGATCCACCCTCCTCCTGGCTGATGTCTTGAGAATCCCTTCCTTCCCTCTCAGGCAGGGACTCCGACTGATTCATATCTTTGTCTCTAGCAATTGGCATCATCTCTGGCTAAAGTTTGCTGACTTGCACGTGGACTGCTGTCATTGCCGTGTCAGTAAACACTTCCAGCCTTCTTGAGGTTTTTCCTGACTCGCCACAAAACCTGAAAAGTAGCCAAGAAGTATGGAAGAGTGAGAGGGAGGTCAGGTGGGATGCAGAGAGCTGAGATCACATGGAGGGTTCTGATGATCTCAGGGGCTTCCCCGGGGCAGAGTTGCGCTGTGTGACCAAAGAGCAAAGCTAGGATGAAAGATTAGTTGATGGGTACAAGGAATGTTCCTCGGATGACGATACCCTGAAAAACAACCTAGGATCAGGATTGCCTGGGAAATAGGGAGTTCCCCATCCTGGGAGGTAAGCAAGCAGAGTGTGTATCAAGGATGTCATGGGGGAGATTGCTGGCCTATTGGAAGCACGCTGGCTGAGATCTCCAGTTGCTTCCAACCCAGGGGCCAGGAAGCCAAGATCTCTTAGGCTCTGCCAAGACAAAGTTCTGGGGGATGGGGGAGGGGACAGAGAGTACTACCCTGCCAGATGCTTAAGAGCTCCCCACATCTATTCATCAGCCTATGTCTCATCCCTGTCCTGACCTTGCTATAATCATCATCTCCCTGCTACCAGAATGCAGGCGACAACGTCTCCAGGGCTTCCTGGAACACCAGGCAGGACTCCGGGACCTAATAGCCAGGACGTTTCAAGTACAGCTCCACAGTTCATCATGGAACTGGTGATTTCAGAGAATTTTGAGAATCCCAGACCACCATCCCCATCCAGTCAGCCCTGGAAGTCCCCTAACTCCAGGAATTTATTTATAGCTTGCCTTCTTCCTGGAAAGGGTTGAGGTTGTTTAATGATAACTCAGCCTCATGTCTGGGCAGCTCAAGGAGGCCACAGGGCGTTGTGGTTGGGAGTCTGGGCCCTGTGATCAGCTGTGTGATGGGGGAATCGTCAAGTTACTCAATTTCACCACTGCCACAGCGGAGGGCTCAACTTTCTAACCCAGCCCAGAAGCACAGTGCCTGATACTTCCTCTTGAGTGAGGTTAATAAGCCACTTCCTCCTCTGAGCCCTGGGTTCCTCAGGGACTGTGGCTGGGATTCCGTGAGGGGACACGGGAATTCACAGGGCCCTGTGTGAGCACATGTGAGTCGCTGTCATCAGAAGGAAACCGGCCGTTCCATGTCCCCTCCTTGCCCTGGTGAAGCTGATGACAGGGCCAGCTTGTAACTATCCTTATCCCCTAGGGCTGGCTGAGGACTTGATGGAAGGTGCCAACCCTGGCTTTTAAGGTCTCTGGATGAAGAAGGGCAATTCCTTGGAGGGCCCAGGATGTACAGTGAGGCCCTGGGGAACAGATCTAAGCTGGCCCTTTCCCATCCCCAAGCCCCTTGCTATCACCTCCCACACTCCCTCTTTGGCTAAGGAGCACTGCTGGGTGCTGCAGTGGAGTGAATTAGGACTTTCTGTCTGGGAGACTCAGGTGCAAACCCCAGCTTTGCAACTTCTCAGACACTTGTGCAGTTTTCCCATCTATGAAAATGGGCTTCTCAGTGTTCCCATCTATGAAATGAGGCTCAGAAAACCTTTTTGGAAGGTTGAAGAGTGGGGTGCATAGAAGGTACCACACTCACGGTATGGCCTCCCTGAGTAGAAGACCCTCTAGTCTCCTTGCTCCCATTCTGGCCCTAGGGTGCCAGCCTTTATTTTTTTATTTATTTATTTTTTTTGTAGAGACAGAGTCTCATTGTACCACCCTCGGTAGAGTGCCGTGGCGTCACATGGCTCACAACAACCTCTAACTCTTGGGCTTACGCGATTCTCTTGCCTCAGCCTCCCGAGCAGCTGGGACTACAGGCGCCCGCCACAACGCCCGGCTATTTTTTTGTTGTTGTTGTTGTTGCAGTTTGGCCAGGGCTGGGTTTGAACCCACCACCCTCGGCATATGGGGCCGCCCTACTCACTGAGCCACAGGCACTGCCCAGGGTGCCAGCCTTTAATGAGAAGGGGGGACCCCGTCCACTGAGAAAAGCATTAAGATGCAGAGAGACAAACAGACAGGAACGTCTTCATTTGAACTGCCCTGAGACCCCTGCAGGGGCTCCTGGGCCGGGAGTACAGTCAAGGCAGGGAGGCAGGGGGGAGGGGAAGCCATGACAGCGAACACTTAGTCATGCCACAAACGTTTCGCTCAGCTCATTTTTGGGGGGCCACTGAGCTGGGCGCTGTTCTAGGTGCTGGGGATATAGCAGGGAGCGTGCATGGAGGCAGGGCTGGTGGAAGATAAATAAATACATTATATCCTGTCATGTGCTGATGGAAAGATGGGGCAGGGACATGACGGGAGGGGCAGGGAGAGGGGACATGATATCTCAGAGAGGGCAGCCAGGGGAGCCAGCCTTGGGAGGCAGCATATGACCACAGTGCTGGATGTGGGGGACAGTAAGGAAGTCTCACACCAAACAAGATAAATAGGGGAGCCCTGGGGTGAGAGTGTATTGGGCAGATCTGGGAGGTTGGTATGGGGGTAGGGGAGAGAAAAGAAGGGGGAAGGGGGAAGGAGGACAGATGTGCTGGGGGCTGATCAGGCAGGACTCTGTAGGTCAAACTATGGGTTGTAGATGTGAGATTTACTGAGCACCTCTCTGGCCCAGGTCCTACTTTAAGTTCTATGTGAATTAACTCATTAATTCTCCTAATAGCCCTCCAGGGCCTATGCTTATTCTCAATTATAGATGAGGAAACTGAGGCACTAAGAAGTGAAATCACTTGCCCAGGGGCACCCAGCTGAGATTTGGACCTAGGCAGGCTGGTGGCAGATCCAAACCACCAAGCCACCAACCTCACTGGCAGACACCCAGTCAGGATGCCCCAGAGCCAAAGCTGGAGCCAGACCCTGGCCCACGTGGGTCTGACCGCATGGTTGCATGGTCTGTATCGTGGAGAGGGTGAGGCAGGGTCAGGGATAGTGCTGTGGCCCTCGGTCAGTCTCCACCCTGGCTCAGAATCCCAGGAGGAATAAAACAGTGTGAGCTCCCCAGCGAGCTTCATTTCATCTTGGATTTAGCTAGAAAATCAGAACCAGGGCACAAAAATAACTTGAAAGCACAAATAGCCCAGCTTTCTGAACATTTCCCTGCCATGGTATGTGCAATCGTGTTACCCTCCCCCTCCATTTGGCCTGGAGAACTCCTCTTCATCCTTTACAGTCCAACTTGGCTGGTCCCTCCTTTGCAAAGGCTTTCTAGGCTTTCTAGATTCTGCTCAGCAGATCTCTCCCCCCTCACACTCCTGCCGTACTCTGGACCTACTCTCTTCCAGCTTTTTGATCCTGGGTTCTGAGTCTTCCTTTGTGTCTGGTTCCCTATCTGAACTCAGCCCAGGACCTGCAAGGGGTGGAGAGGGGAAGGGGCATTTGCATCCTCTCCAGCAGGGCAGTAAAGGAATAAGCTCCCCCCTCCCCCCGTGCCTGCTATGGGACCCCCTCCCCCAGTGCCTCCATCTAGCCTGAGTGGGGCCAGCTGCCATCAGTGACCCCTTAGCTTTCTTCTTTGCACAAAGCAACAGGTCACATCTTGGACTCTCCCTGCTGCTGCTGGAACGGGCCGGCAGTGGGCTGCGCTATCCCACTGCTTCCCTGAGCTCCGACACTGCAGCCAGCAGTGATGTCCTCAACCCTCCACGTGTCTCTTTAAACTTCTCAAACTTAGTGTTGCCACAGCAGAGTTCCCCACGCCCAGTCCTAAACTCTTTCCTTTCCTGCCTCCTCCAGCTCTGTAAGAACAATCTGGTTGCTCAGGGCCAAAGCCTCAGGGTCCCCCTGGACACGTCTCTTTTTGCTTCCTCCACATTTGATCACTGGGCTGCACCCAAGGTCCCCACATGTACTTTGCCTCTGTCTACTGCTCTCCACCTCTGCTACCAACACCCTGATGAGTCCCAGCCTCTTCCACCTTGAAGACTAAAGCAGTGACCTACTGGCTTCTTCTCCAGGCCCCCTCTGGTTGCTCCCCTGTCCACTTCCCCCACACCTGGCATACCTTCCTTTAACCTGCAGTGGTTCCCATAGCCCCCTGACCTACAGGGTTCTCGGTGAGGTGGCCTCTGTGACCTTCTCCTCTTCTCTTGGACCACTCTCCCAGCCATCCCTCAGCCCTGGCCATACTGGCCATTGTCCCCACCCTCCTGCTCACCAAACTCACCCCCGTCGCGCTGCCCTCTCCTTCATGCTTGGCCTCTGAACTTTGCATGGCTGGCTTCTGCTTGCAGGTCAGGCTGCTGAAGAAACGTCACCTGTCTGTTGTGTGGCCCCCATTTAACTCTCTGAATAGCACTCCCACATCTGACAGTGTACTGTCTCACCCAAGCTAGACTGTAAATGCACAAAAGCAGGGACACCTGTCATTCCAGGCTCTGGAATGAATAAAAGAACAGAAATGGCTCGAATGCCCTTTGCTGCCACATGGGAATATACAAATGCTGGCCTTTTGGACCCAGCAACTTCCTATCTAGGGCTTTCTGCTAAGGAGATCGTGAGACAGATGCACAAAGGTACATTCAAGATATTTCCTGCAGTGCTGCATGTCATCATGAATGACTGGCAGCAGCCACTGTGTCCATCAGTAGGGGACTGGCTCAAACCAGGTATGGTACAACCAAAGGTGGGACACTGTGCAGCCACTAAATAGGAGGACATAAGTCTCTGTACTGAGGGATGACTCAGGGAAGGAAACAGAGCCTGGCGCCATTGGTCAAAGCAATGAATCCTGGAAGAGTAGGGGCTTTGGTTGCGCTTAAATACGTCCAATTCATAAAAAGAGGTGGGGGACAGACAGGTTTATCCAACTCTGCACCTTGACTGGGGGTGCCACTGCCTGGGGCCCAGATTTCACCTCCACCAAAATCTACCCCTGCTCTCTCAGCAGGTTTGGGGGCACAGCCAAGTGAATGCTGAGCCTCACTGTGGGCTCCCAAGCCAAGTCTTTTCTTTTGTAGCTTCAGCTTTCTCATCTATAAAATGGGCCTGCATTCTCCCACACTTGCTTTACAAGGCTGTGGAGAGGATAAAAGTTTGTGTAAGAATGAACACTAGCATAAACCTCGAGCTTGTGCCACGCCCAGCCCAGCCCAGCCCAGCCCCCAGGCTCTGATGCATATTACCCCATTTAATCTGCATAAAAAGCCTATGAGGTAAGGCTGTGAGTAGTGCACTCTACCAACTAGACTCACCAGGGTTGAGTCACTCAGCCAGGGTCATGGCAGAAGAGCCTGATGTAAATCCAAGTCCAATTCTGCTCCATCCTCTTAACCATCACGATCTATCTAGAAAGAGAGGTCATGCACATATGGTCAAATGGGTCCCCAGAGCCCCTGAGGGCCTGGAGAGCTGGGAAGAGAGACCTGAACTCACCTGGTGGTCCAAGGGCCTGATTGCCCCTCCTGAGGTGGCCCCCCAGCCTGCTCAGCTCACCCACTGATTAAGAGAGGCAGGAGCTGGGGCAGGGCTGGCCTCCCTGTAATTAGGACAGTTGAGGGTTGGGAGCTGGGATCCTGTCATACAAGGAGGGGAGAAGGGGTGAAGGATGACAATAGGAGACTCCTGGTGGCCAGGACAACCACATCAGCAGCCATGAGCTGCTCTGGGAGCAGCTGGTCAGTAGCCAGCCAGTGGCTGGGAGGAAGAGACTGGCACTCAGAACGGTGCCCACCTGCACCAGCAGGGCTCACTGCTGGGCTGTATGGCAGGAGCCCAGCCTCTAGACTTCTCCCCCCAGCTATACCCAGTGTCCCTTACAGCTGCTGCTGTGAGGCTACGTCTCCCTCTCCCCTGGTGGCCTGATGGCCTCCTAAGTCCATCCTGCCCTCTGATATGCCCTCTTTTACATGGTAGCCACGGAGGCTTTTCCGAAGGACAATTCAGATCATGTCACTTCCATGGACCATCCTTAAGGGAGACCTGGACCATCCCTACAGGCCTTGCCTGACCCACCTCTCTCTGTGCCCCAGCTCTTACCAGCCTTTCTGATCCACCCTGCTCCAACCACCTGGAACTTACTTGGAGGCAGTGAATGCTCCATGCACCCTCTCAGCTTGAGGCTGTTGCACAGGTGGCTCCCTCCCTTACCTGGCTAACTCCCACTCATCATTTAGGTCCCAGTTTAGCTGCCCACTCCTCCAGGAAGCCGCCTCTGACCACCTCTCCCCAGCAGGTGAGGCACCACAGCACTGGGCCCACACACTGCAGTGCAGTGACCTGTTTACCTGTGAGCTCTAGGAGGCCAGACGCTGTGCCTTGCTTCCTGCAGCAATCTCAGCACCGGGTGTCTAGTGCGGACTAGATGCTCAAAAAATATTTAGTGACTAACTGAATGGATGGATGAGTCAATTTCTGCATCCCCCACACTGCAGGAAATGTCTGTGGAACAGATTTGAGTGGGATGTTCCGGCAAGGCCTGGGAGAAGCCCCTGAGGGGTGAACGGAGCAGACCCCTACCCCTTCCTATGGTAGGCTGGCCCTCCTCCCTGCCTGCAGACCCCCTGGGCCCCAGAGCCGGCTTCTAGATGCTAAGCCTGGCTCAGGCTCACCTCTTAGCTTTTCCATCTGCACAGCTGGGCCAGATCCCTGCAGCCGGCATCGCGGGCAGCCAGGCCAACCGTCCCGGCGTCTTCCTATTTTAGACATCTCACTGCCTCGGTCCCTTCTAATGTTTCCAGCCAGCCTGCGGGGGGAGGAAAAAGAGGTTACTGCTACTTTAAATGTACTGTATGAAGGCGAGGGCTGGAAAGGGGCCTGTTTGCAGGAATACCCAGTCATCTAGTTGGAAAAGCCGCCAGATGGAATACAAAAGGAGAAACCCAGACGCTCATGGAGACAGCCTCAGTTCATAAATCAGGTGGGGCCAGGGGCTGGAGGCCCACACACCATGGAACCAGACTCCCTCCTGGACCAAGATGACTCTTACGGTAAGACAGTGCTGGCAAAGTGTGGAGTCAGGGGTTTCAGCCTCGCTGCTTGCGCAGACTTTTCCTGCTTCAGGAACCAAGTTGAAGGGGAGGCGGTCAGGCACCTGGGCACTGTCCGGTCTGGGCCCCGTGCGTGGGTGGGCATGGGCACCCTGGGTTATAGGATATCGGGCTGAGGGGTTTCCTGAGAGGGCAGCCCCTGGGACTCTGGGCATTGGCAGGGTGGAGGGGAGGGAGACAATCTCTCAGCTGCTTCTGTTTTGCTCTTGGCCAAGAAGGAAAGGAAGGAAGTTTGCAGCCCCCTGCTTGACTGCCTTCCTCGGCTGGGCCTGCCTTGTGCTGTGGGGAATTCAATTAGTGAGATCCTACAGATAAATATAGAGGCAACAGGAACGTACCCTGTAATTAAAGGCCAGGGCTCCAGCTGAAAGCTCTCCCCAGTTAGATAGGGCCCCAGAGGCTGCCATTAGAGAGCTGCCCCTGCCACAGCCTGCCACGGACTAGAACCCCTGGGTGCATTGCTGGGAAAAGTTGTTTGGGACACAGCCCGTGCAGAGGGTCTGGGGCAGGGATTTGTAAGACTCAGAAGGGCACCTCCATGCAGTTTCTGCAGGCTTGCGGCTCCAGGGAGGCAGATAACTCAGCTACCTGGACTGCTCAGCCTGGCCAGGCTGCTGCACCCCTGGCTAGGATGCCCAGCATACTCTGGCTAGGAAGCGGGGTGGGAGGGTGGAGGGTGGTGCGAGAGTATGGCTGAAGGACTGAGGCTGGGTGGGGATGGGGGGCTGCAGGTTTTAGGGCTCAGAAGGGGAAGGCCCTGTTGGCCTTGGAAAGAGGGTGGCTGTTGAGGGGTGGCCTCAGTCTAGCTTGGGTGAGCCTTTAGGGGCTCAAGGCATCCTGGGATCACAGTTCCACTGAGAAAACTAAGCTCTTGTCCCTCTGGACTCCCCCACCCCAGCCAGGCCGGGCTGCCTGGCACAGAACCAAGGCCAAATTTCCTTCATCCTGTGGGAGCTCAGCTCTTTCCAGGGAGAGGGGCCCATTGCCACATTTGGAACTGCAGCCCTCAGGGAAGCTTGGCAAGGCCTGGCCCATGGACCTGGCATCTTCAGGCGGTTGGGTATCCAGTTATGCATGCTGAGTGACCCCCGTGTGCCAGGCTCTGTGCCAGGGTTGGGGCACAGGAATGAAGTGTTCAATCTTAGCAAATACTTCATCCTTAGTGAATGGAGGAAGGGGGGAAAAAAGGGAGGGGAGAGGGAAGAGAATAGAGGGCAGAGCAGCCCCTGTCCTGGAATATCTCCCAGCCTGGAATGGGAGACAAATGATACCAGACTGCTTTCAATGTGATGGGCTCCTTGGGGAGGCTGGGGACAGACAGCCTGGGGTGTGAGACAGGCATTCCTATCTCAGGGCTGTCCACATGAAGCTGGGCATAGAGATGGGTATGAGGCCACACAGATGCCTGGACGCTGTCCTGTGGAGGGCACAGACCCTGGTAGTAGGGGTAGCCAACCCTGTCCAGGGATATCTTAGGAACCTATAGTCCCCCGACTTGCTACCCTCCAGGTTTGCTAGCAGCAGCCTTGGGAAAGGTCAAGGCTATAAACTGAGGCTGCTTCCACTGTAATCAAAGGACCCTGCACACAATCAGCCCCTTGTCATGGCCTGACACAGGAGTCAGCTGCTGATCCCCTGGAAGCTGGTCAGGCAGTGAGGGGAGGGGCTCTAGGGGAATAGGCAGAGGGACAGAGGGACCTTAGGAAGGGGCAGGCAGGCATGGAGTGGCATCCAGCCAGAGAGGGGTCTGGCTTGTCCAACCATGATATCCCATCCAGCTGGCCCCAGAGACCCAGGGCTGAAAGGGCCACCTGGACCAGGGCAGCCTCAGCAGGGCCTGACAGCCCTAGTCTGGGCCCTGGTTCTACCTTCATTCACTCAGTAAGTATTTTCAGGTTCTGGACTGGGCTTTGGGGTCCAAGAACAAGTCAAACCTTGTAACATTCTTTGGCAAGTTCTCTGGTGGAGGACAATGTCAAAGCATATGGAAAGCCTGACCCCATACTGGGGTCTAGAAAGGCTCCCTTATGGAGGTGACTTCTGCACTTTGGAAGCCTATGGTTCCCTCTGTATTATAATAGTTGGCTCAGGCTGGCATAACAGAATGTCATAGACTGGGTGTCTTAAACAACAGAGATTCCAGAAGCAGAAATTATTTTCTCACAGTTCAGGGGGCTAGAAGTCCAAGATCAATGTTTGGCTGATTTGGTTTCTGGGGAAGGCTCTTTTTCTGGCTTGCAGGTGGTTGCCTTTTCACTGTGTCCTCACATGGCCTTTTTCTGTGCATGCATATGGGGGGAGATGGGGAGAGAGGGAGGAGAGAGAGAAAGAGGGAGAGAGAGAAAGAGAGACCATCTCTGGTGTCTCTTCTTAAAAAGACACTAATCCTATTAGATCAGGGCTCCACCCTTATGACCTCATTTAACCCTTATTATTTCCTTAGGGCCCCAACTTCAAATACAGCCAAATGGGGGATGGGGATGGTGTCAGGGCTTCAACATATGAACGGAAGTAGGAGAGGGCACACTCATTCAGTCCAAAATACCCTGACCCTCCTTTTTTTTGGAGACAGAGTCAGTGGTATTATCACAGCTCACAACAAATTCCTGGGCTCAAGCGATCCTCCTGCCCCAGCCTCCCAAGTAGCTGAGGCTACAGGCATGCACAACTATACCTGGCTAATTTTTCTATTTTTTTGTAGAGACAGGTGTTTTGTTCTTACTCAGGCTGGTCTCCAACTCCTGAATTCAAGAAATCCTCCTGCCTCAGCCTCCTCAAGTCTTAGGATTACAGGTGTGAGCTACCACACCAGGCTCCACCCTCCTTCATGAAACATTTTTTTCACGTGGCTTCTGGGATGGGCCACTCTCCTGGTTTTATTCCATATATTTCCCAGTTTCTGTCACTGGCTTCTTCTCTTGAACCCCTTCCTCTCCCCTGCTGTCCCTGTGGACTCTGCACCAGTGTCTGTCTCTTCTGCCTCTCCACATGACCTGACTACTCCTTCCTCACCCCCTTACCCCTTACCTTCTATGTGCCAGCCATACCCATCAGAACTTCCTCATACTTCCTGAGCTAGTTCTCACCTCAGGGCCTTTGCACAAGCTGTGCCTGCAATGGGAACACAATTCCTCACACTCTTCCCTGAGCTAAGTCCTCTTTCTCTTCCCAACATCAACTGAAAAGTCAGTTACCTCCTCAAAGAAGCCTTCCCTAGGCATGTTTGGGTCCTACTTTCTCAGTGTCAGAATCTGTTTTTATTTGTACTACACATTATTGTGTGTTTTTGTGTTTAACCTCTGTCTGCCCTATTTATCTCTAAGCTTCTGTATCCCCAGATCATAGCTGTGCCTGGCATGCTGTAAGCAGCCAACAGACACTTGCTGAATGAGTGAGGGAGTAAACGAATGCAGCTGGCGCAGGCAAAGAGGTGAGGAAAGGCAGAAAGGACAGCAGAGGCATGGAGGCTAGAGACACTTTGGAGGGTTCCCTGATGCTTACAATCAGGGGATTGGCAAGCTGAGCTCCTTGCTTGGGGTGCTTGATGGGGAGAAGGTTGGGAGCAGCAGAGCTGAGGAGGGGGCTCTGGGTCTCTCTCCCTGCCATCTGCTGGGGATCCTCGACTCATCCCATTCACCAGTGTTTGGGGCTGAAAGGGTTTGGCCACGGCACAGTGGGGGATTTGCAGTAGCTGGCACGGAAGCCCTGAAGGCCTGAGTCAATTGAGGCTTCTTGTCAGGGCCTCTTAGCAGACAGGACTGAGCAGAGCCCCATTGGGTGGTCCACAGGAGAGTGCCCCACAGAGCAAGGCTAGGGAGGGCTCAGGCCACAGCGTGGGGAGGGGCATGCAGGGTTTCTGTCCCCCAACAGTCAGAGGCACACATTTCGGAGAAGAGGAGAGCTTGGAAACTGTGCATGAACCCGCAGAGCTCTTCGTGGATGGACCCTAGTTTCCCCATGTGTGTACCGGGGTGCGGGTCAGATAAGATCAGACAGGTCCCCTGTGGCATCAGCCTGTAGAGGAGCTGTGTGAAAAGTCTAGCCCAAGCATCCTGCCATCTGCCTTGCAATTTCCAAGGAAGGGGACCAGGGGGAGCCTGGCAGTGGCAGCAGGGGGAGAAATTCTCACTGCCACCCTGGCAGTGGCAGCAGGGGGAAAATAGTGTGCGCTCTCCATGGCCTCTTGGGTCCTGCTCTTTCTCCCACTTCAGAAGCGCTGCCTCTGCCCAACGCAGCCAGCTAGCTACTTGTGGTGCTTCCTCAGGTGTGTTTTTTGCTGCTGCTCACTGGCCTCACTCCCACTTGAGGGTGGAGGTCTGTCCAGTTTGCCGCTCTATACCCAGGGTGTTGCACAGCACCTGGCACTGAGAAGCCGCTTAATACTCATTCATTGCATGAATGATGAATGAGTGAGTGAATGAATGAACAATACGAGCTGGATCCTGCCTTAACTGGCTCTGTGTCCTCCTCGTCTCTGAACCTCGAATTCCTTAGCTGTCACTTGAGGGCCCCTGAGCCTCCTCCCAGTTATTTGTTTTGGGGTGGCCTGGACCAAGGCCCTGCTCTTCCATCAGCCTCCACGTCCTCCTCTGACAAATGGGCACACTCAGCCTTCCCCTGCTGTTTCCCAGGCCATCTTGGAGGTCCAGAGAAGTGACTGAGGAAAGCGTGTGGACACCTACTGGGGGGAGTCTGTGATTCACATAGAAGGGAGCTGGGCTCAGACAGACGCTGGGATAGACGCACCAGAAGGGGCTGGTTGCTTTGGAAATTGTGGGGGTGGAACAGGCAGCTCAGAAGCTTGGAACCTTCCGTTTCTTCCCAATAACTAGCAAGGACGTCTGCCCCAGGGATCCTGGGAGATGCCAGTAGAGGAGCAGATGGATGTGATTTTGTGAAATTTCCAAGTGCTGCTGCTGTAATGCCCAGTGCCATTTGTGGAGCACCTACTCCACGCCAGCCTCTCAGCAAGGTCCTTTTCCTAGGTTGTCTTCTTGAATCCTCACAACAAACCTGTGAGGTGGCCGTTGGCCCTTTTTCCAGATGAGGAAGTTGAGGCTCAGGGAAGCGACTGGCCCAGATCACACATTGAGTGTAGGGATCCAAACACAGCTCCAGCTACGCAGCCCGGGATCTTCACTGGCTCCATCCCTGTGCCAGAGCTGCCTCCTGGAGTCCCCTCAGCCTGCCTCGGGACAACCTGCCTCCCAGGGACTGTTTGCTGAAGCAGTTTAGGGACCAGTCAGCTCAGCTGGGGTAGGCGAGCTGTGGAATCAGCTGGAATGAGATGGTGTTGGTCAAAGAGGGGGCTATTTGGGGCTGAAAGCTGTCAGAGGACCTGATGTTATAGATCCTCAGGTGGGGTAGGTTGAAGATGCCACTAAGGGGATTTGTGTCAGTAACAATTAGACAATAATCATCAAATAGTCCCAAAGTAACAGCTGTGTGCCCAACCATGTACTTCACATTCACCATCTTCCCCTTTGCACTGACCTGGTGAGGTAGGTCTTGTTCTCGTGCTAGAGGTGAGGAGGCTGAGGCTCAGAGAGGTTGAGTAACTTGCTCAAAGCCACACAGCTAGTAAATGGCCAAGCTGAGAGTCATGTAGGTTCGTCCCACCACAGAGCCTGTTCCCTGAACTGGGGCCTACTGGGCCCTTCTCTAGGGCTGTGTCTCTGAGGATGAAACTCAGGCCTGCTCAGGCCTGCCCTCCCTCTCAAGCCTCCTCCTGGCTCTGCCACACAGCTAACTCAAAAGGCAAAGACCTAAGCCCTCTCAGAGCCTCAGTTTCCCCACCTGTGAAACTGACACTAGCTTGGCCCTCCTGGGGTGGGGAGGGGAGGCCAGAATTTGGCTTCCTTTCATTTTGCTCTGAGGCTCTGTGCAGGACCAGGCTGGTTGGGCCTCACAGGAAATTGAAGGAAGGACTGGCCACACTCCCATCTGAGGCCCCTTCCTTCTCAGGTGAAGAAATGAGGCCAAAGAGGCAGAGCTGGGACCTCACTTACCAAGCACCTTGTGCCTGGCTCATGCTCAGTGTTCTACATGAATAGGGCCATTGACTCTTCACAGAGGAAGGAAAAACCCCATTTCTCAGATGAGACAATCAAGGCTTAGAGGCCCCAGGCCATTCAGCTAGTGAGAAACACTTGTGATTCAAACCCAGGACTCCTAGATTCCTGTGTTCTTTCTGCCACTCTGGGCCTTCCCCCCTCCATGCCCCCTCCAGCCCCTGCCCTGGGGTCTCTGTACCCATCACAGCCCTTTTCTGTGCCCAAAGGAGCCTCAGCCCTAGGGCAGCCATGCCTGGGCCAATGAACTTCCCCGGCTGGGCAGGTGGGTGAGTAGTCGTCTCCCCTCACAACTCTGGGAAGAGGCTAACTCAGGAGAATAGACAATAAAGAACAATGAAACCAGATGGGAAGGGGCTTAAATCATTCACACGCCCAGGCCTGAGCAGCTGGCTGCGTAGCAAGGTTGGACTGAGGCTGGGGAGTGGGGGTGTGCCTGGAGCTGGGGTGGGCTGTGTGTGGTCAGAGCTAAGATGGGGCTCAGGAGAGAGGAGCTGAGAGACCCCAGAGAGGGGGCTGCTCAGGCTGGTCTTGAATTTCTGACCTCAGCGGATCCTCCCACGTCAGCCTCCCAGAGGGCTAGGATTACAGGTGTGAGCCTGGCCGAGCACTGCTTCTTATACTACCCTGGATAATGCCTACCCAGTGGGGCCCAGTGCAGAGCTGCAGGTCTTTGTTAAGTCACTCAGCAGCATCGGCAGTTCCTCTAAGCTGTCCTACCACCAATATATTTCTTGGCATATTCCTTGGTAGGTGAAGAAACAGAGGTATCAGCCCAGGTCTCAGTCCTTGTAGAGATGGGGCCTGACTCACACCCAGGTCGTCGGGCCATTGCTACGGCCCTCCTCATTCCAAGAAGGCAGGCCCAGGGTGTCCCCAGCTTCCTCTCACTGGCTGGCCTTCTCTGGCTGATCCAGCCCTTTGCTCCCACCACCCAGCCTGCTCTTTTTGCTTTGTGGACATTCTCTGGGTTATAGAGCCTACCCCAGGCCTTCCAGAGATCCAGCTGTGCCCTCCCAGCTGGAATTCCACCCAGGAAGTCACAGCTGGGACCCCAGGGGGGCTGGTGCCAGGTTGCCTCTAGCCTCCCTGGGCTCCCAGCTGGGAGGGGTCCACCAGGGGCCTCCTGACCATTCCCATGATGTAATGGGAGAAGGAGCAACCAGGCTGCACTGTGGATACCTGAAGGCTGCCTTGCCTCCTCCTAGGCCCTCTATCTCTGCTTATCCCCCAATTCATCTTTCCACACAGGTAGAAATGCAGGTTCTGGGTGGCAGGGGGAAGAACATCCTGGGCTTGCAGTGTCTGAAGGACTGGCAGGGCCCTTCATTGCTTTTTTGTAGAGGAGTCTGTGATGGTTCTGCCAGATGTGACCTTTGAGAGAGACCTCGATTCCAGGGGGGATGGTAGGAGCCTCTGGGCCCCTCACAGCATTGTGTCAGAAACATTTCCCTTCCTAGGCTCACTGAAGCCTTTGCTCAACTGCCCAGCTGGGGTTCGGGCCAGCTTCTCTAGGTGGCCAGCCTTGACCTGCTCAGCTGATGCTGGTCTGTTCTCCCTCTGGTCACTCTTAGCCTCTCATCCTGGGATGTCTCATGGCTATGCCTCAGAATGCTCCAGGGGGGAAGCCACCTCGTTTTGTGTCTTGTAGACTTCACATTGCCCAGACCAGAGACATGGGGCTCTGTCCTTCCCCACAGCCAGGCTTGCAGCGTCTCTGCCAGCGGGATTCTTGGGAAAACAACAGAAATCTCCTGGTTAGGCTTTGGGGTCAGATTGACACAGGGCAGCAGGGGGCAGAGGCAGGTGGAGGGAGGAGTAGAATCTGTCCAATCTGAAAGCACGCGGCTAGATGGCTGGATCCCCCCCACCCCGGGTTTGAAGCAGTCCAGCCGTGACCTACATTCCCAGAGTGCCGCTGTGCGTGTGCACATGGGCATGCATGCGTGAGCACAGAGACCCAGAAGTGAGCACGTGAGGGGATGGGGGCCCCACGCTCCACCCTGGGGTTCCACAGACTCTGAAAAATGTCTGTCTGTGTTCTGAAGGACCTGCGATTCCTGAAATGGCAGGGGGCAGGGGGGTATCTATCCCCCACCCCTACCTCTGCCCAGACTTTGCTAAAGGTGGAATCTTAGGTGCTCAGCGGTGAGTGGAGTGCAGGTGGGAGCCCCAAACCCCAGCATGAGGTGAAGCTGACAATAGCCAGAGGTCAGGAGGATGGGTTGGGTCTGCAGAGGGAGTGGGCACTGGGCTCTGGGCCCTGAAGCCAGAGGTCAGGGCCCCAGTCAGGGGTCCTCTGGGAGCTGTCCTGGGTCAGCGCCCTCTTTCCCAGAGTAGGAATAGGGGTGGAGGGGGAGACCCTCCCTCCTGGTAAGGCCTGTCCTTGACAAAGAGGATGTGCTGACTCCATAGCCTAGGGGTCTGGCAGGTGGCCTGCTCCGAGACCTGTTAGTCTGTCCTGCCAGCTCTGTCGTGGAGGAGCGTTGGGTGAGGGTCTTCTTTCAGACTGGGTCTCTGACAGCACCACTGTCCTTCCCGAGACTCTTTTTCCCTGTCTTTTCTCCATCTGTCTCTGTCTCTATTCCTCCCTCTTCGTCTTGGCCTCCCTCTACGTCTGTCTCTGTATCTCTGCGAGTCTGTCTCTTCCTCTCTCCTGCTGGGCTCGCTGTGCACCCACCCCTGCAGCGGAGCTCCCTCCTCAGCAGTGTCCAATTCCACAGACTTGCCTGAGGGCCTACTGCGTGTGGCAGTGAGGCAGGTGTGAGGCTGGAGCTCCCCCAACTTCTCCAAGTTCCCTTCCAAGCCTCCAGGTGTCTTGGCTCCAGTTTCCACCGCCTTCCCTCAAGTCCCCTGCCCTCCTGCTGGCCTGAGGACCAGTCCCTCAACCTCCTGCCTTTTAACCAGCCCGAGGCTTTCCCACCCCTTCCTCTTAGCCCCATCTGTCCCACCTGCATCCAGCCTCCCTTCTCCTTCTGACCGCTGCTCCTCCACTGCCCACGTGGTTCTCAACACCATCTCCTGCCCTCCAAACTCTCCTACTAAGGCCACCTCTGGAGTCCCAACTGCAGAATCCAGGGCATTCTCTTCCAGCTCAGGGGTAGGTCTGGGCAAGGCCCCAGAGCCCAGCAGGCAGCCTGAGTTTGCCCAAGCTCTCCGCCCCTTGGCAGGTGCGTGGCCCTGGGAAGATGATGCAACTTCTCTGAGTCTTGGTTTACCCATCTGTGAGAGGGGATGATTATGCTAGTGCTCATCTCACAGGTTGTGAGAGGAATGACAGTGTTAATTCTTATTTTCAAAATCTTAGAACTGTCCCAGCAGAGAGTAAGCTCTCGGGCAACATTGGCTGTTGATTGAATGTTTCTGCTCGGGACCCTCGGACTCTCCTGGGAGCCCAGCCACCTCTCTCTCCATCCATCCTCAATCTCAGTCCTACCTGCATGCTCCTCCTCCTCCCCCACTGGCTATACCACCAAGCTGCCCCTTCAGATAATGCCTCCCTCTCCTCATCCCTGACACCCCTCCTCCCATCAGTGTGTCTTCATACTCCTGCCCTACACGAGGCCTAATTCACACCCCACCCCTGCCTGCACCTTTCCAGCCCCTACCTGAACCTCCTGCCTCACTGGCTTCATCCCAAGCCTTACCCAGACCCCACTCAGACCAGGGGACCTCTCCAGCACATGCTCTCGGGGATCTGGGGGGCAGCCTTGTCACATGTGAGGCCTTGTTCATCAATCTACTAGTCAGTGTGTTGTGTTTCTCTCTGCTAAGCACCTCGGAGCCTCATCTCTGCAGCCCCAGCACGTTTTGCTTCATGTTTGTTGAATGAATAATGAATGGATGAATGACTTGATGCAAGTAAAAGTACTTTGTGAGCTATAGAAGGCTCCTCCAATCAATGCAGCACACTGGGGGTGGGTATTAAAGACCACGTGAAGCCTCACCAGAACTGCTCAGCAGCTCGTTTTCAGTGTGGTGGCTTTAAAGGTCTCCATCCCCCATGTTCCTAGCAGCCCAGGGCAAGCTCAGCTTCAGGGGGAGCAGCAAGAAGGCGACTCTAATCATTCTCCTCTTGCACCTTGAGGAGCGAACCAGCCAGACTGTTAGGGGACAGGGAAGAAAGTGTGGGAGCATTTCGTGCGTGATCTCATAGTTCTCTCACTGGAGAACTTAGCCTCATTTTATGGAGCAGGAGACCAAGACACAAGAGACCTGGCGATTTGCCCATCGTCATACTGCCAGGAGGTGGCCGCATCAGGATTTGACCCCTGGTCCTGCTGGCTGCACAGCCCACATGCCTTCTACTATGTACTGCGGATAAGCCCAGGGATCAGAGGACCAGAGGCAGCTTCTGGGAGGGGGATCTGAGATGGGTGCAGACAGCATGGGAGGGTCCCAACAGGTAGAAGACAGTAGAGAGAAATGAGATTTAGCTGAGTGGTGCTCAGCCCGGAGGACACCCCAGCAAGGGGGCGGCCTGAACAGAGGTGCAGAGGTAAGAATGAGTCCCAGGAGGTTCCTGACCTGAAGCATGGGGAGCAACTGCCATTAGCTAGTCAGGCCAGAGGAGGACCTGGGGGTGAGGGCTTTACCCTTGAGCAGGGCTTCTCACCCTCCACTCTCCTGATGGTCAGGACACCTCTGGGGGCTGTCCTGTGCATTGCAGGATATTCAGCAGCATCCCCAGCCTCTATCCACTGAGTACCAGCTTTGACAAGCACAGATATCTCCAGACATTGCCAAATGTCCTTGGAAGGGCAAGATTGCCCCTGGTGAAGAACCACTGCCCTAGAATAAGTGGGGCCATGGAAGGGATTTGAGCAGACAAGGGACAGGGTCTAAAGCTGCAGCCAGAGTCACCTGTGCTCCCACCCCTGACGCCAGCCCCTCAAGCCCATTCCTCATCCTTCAGCTAACCCGGGCTCGTTAAGTGCAAGGAAACTTCATCAGCAGCAGTGCAGGGCTAAGGGCCAAGCTTCAGGGTGGAACAAAGAGCTTGTGTTTGGGGATAGGACCTCCTCCTCCTCAGCAGAGCAGGCAATGGTGGGAGCACTAAGGACAGTCACCCAGGGCCAAGAGGGGTGGTGAGCCTGGGGAAGGGGCCTTTCAGAGCTGGAATTCAGATAGAAGGGTCCGGAAAGGGGCTGGAAGCCAATGTTCGGCCTAAGCTTCTCTTCACAGGCCATTTTCAGAGGGCTCTGAAATCAAAGCATCCCAGATAGGGGAGATGGAACTTCCAACCCTTTAAGACCCATGTTTCTGGGAGTAAAGAGGTTAGGGTTCCCTTGAGGCTGGGGGCTAGGCCAGGCTGGGATAAGCAGCAGACAGCCCAAAGCCCCCTCCGTTCTGCCACATGGTGGGTCTCAGAGGGAACTAAGGCTGCTTGGAGCATGTACGTGTTGAGATGTGAGAAGGGGAAGGGGACCCCCTTATCTCCATTTCCCCATCCATCTGCAGTATGTAGCCAGATCTCTGTCTTGTTTTTTTCTTTAGTCAGAGTCTCATTCTGTCATCTCAGGTAGAGAGCAGTGGCATCATCAAAGCTGACTTCAATCTCACATTGGGCTCAAGCATTCTTCCTGCTTCAGGCTCCCAAGTAGCTCAGATTATAGGTGTGGGCCACCATGCCTGGCTAATTTTTCAATTTTTGTAGAGACACAGTCTCATTATGTTGCTCAGGCTGGTCTTGAACTCCTTGGCTCAAGGATCCTCCTGCCTCAGCCTCTTGAATAGCTGAGACTATAGGTACACACCACCATGCCAAGCTAATTTTTTTCTATTTTTGGTAGAGATAGGGTCATGCTTTTGCTCAGGCTGGTCTTGAACTTGTGGCCTCAAAGGATCCTCCTGTCTCCACCCCCAGCATGCTAGGATTACAGGAATGAGCCACTTCACCTGGCCCAGATGAGCTTCTGGAAGGCAGGCCTGGCCCTCATCTCCACTGCTTAAAACCTTCCCAGGCTTCCCACCACTTTTGGGGGCCATTCCCTAGATCCCTGAGTCCTAGACAGCTTATCTCACCCCACCCTTGATGAACCCCCATGCTTTAGCCAGATGTCAGTCTGGCCTGGGCTTTTTCTGCACCTCTCTTCTGGGCCTCCAATACCTGTTTCCTCCCCACTGCAGTCCTCCCCAGGAGGACTCCTACTCACTTGCTGGTTTCCCTTGGCGGCCACTGCCTCCAGGAGGCCCTCCCAGTGAGGGAGTGTACTGGCAGCACCAATCACTCCAGGATGCAGCTGTCCCTGGGTGAAGGTTCTGCCCTGATGGCAGCCTCCAAGTTTGCCTCATTGCCCTGTAGCCTGAGGCCTAGAACAGAAAGCTGGTGACCAGCCAGTCCTTGTTGACGGAAAGAGGGAGGGAAGGAGGAATAATAAACATGTTTTCAGAAAAGGGAGAAGACAAAGAGAAATAACAAATGTGCAAGGGGGTGGGGAGTAGCCTATCCTTCTGGCCACCAGGGAACATAGTGGATGGACTGACCCCACAGTCCTGAGCAGAGGGGCAGATACCATTTCTCTGTGGCCAGGCTCCTGGAGAGCTCATTCCCCAGAGGCAGGATCTTGGCCACAGCCTGGCTTTGCTGGCAGGTCCCTTTAGAGTCCAGCCTTTATGCTACCCACAAGGTAGCACAGGTGTTTGGGGAGATGGGGTGTGAGGGTCCCACTGGGGTTCTCTAGGTGGCATTTAGTTGCACACACAGAGTGCTGGGCATCAGCAACTATCCACAGATCCCAGATTCCTGGCTCTAAGAACCCCAAGAGCCAATAAATTCTGTCCAGACCAGTGGTTTTCCTGCTTTGTCCAAGGAGAAGCTCAGAGGTGTCTATGTGAGAGAGACCTTTCTCCAACACAGCTCTGCCCAGGGCAACTCACTGGCAATCTGATAGATACATCGATCTTGCCTGAAATTTTTCTTTCTTTTTTTTTTTTTTTTTTGCAGTTTTTGGCCAGGGGTGGGTTTGAACCCACCACCTCTGGCATATGGGGCTGGCGCCCTACTCCTTTTAGCCACAGCTGCCGCCCCAATACATAGCATTTTTTTTTTACAGTTTTTGAACGTCTGAGTTTGAACCTGCCACCCGGTATATGGGGCCAGTGCCCTACTCCTTTGAGCCACAGGCGCCACCTGCCTGAAATTTTTCATTTGAAATGAAGGTTCTGTGGCTTAATCAGTTTCAAGAGCACTGGCCCAACCCACCCCCTTCTTGTGAGATGGGAAAGCAAGTAGACTTTGCCCCCATTGCCCAAGGAGGGTGGGTGACAGAGCTGCTTCTACCTCCTAGTCCTTCCTGCTGGGCCACACAGCCCTCTGTTGACAGCATAAACATATGAGTGAATGAACAGGAATCTGAAAGTGGGTTTTGTTTGGTAATACAGAACAATAACAAAGCATACTTGGTTTCTAGGGCAAGAGGTGGGGGATGAGGAGGAGGAACAACCCCAAAGCAGGGACGGGGAACAGAGCAGGATGGCTTGTCAAAGCTATTCAGAAACACTTCACAGACTTCCCAGCTTTAGCTAAGGCAGCACTAGCTTTGCTTTTAAAAATTTATTTATTGTTTTTTTTAAATTTATTTATTGTTTTAAGAGATAGAGTCACTTTGTTGCCCAGACTGGAGTGCAGTGACTATTCACAGGCAAGATCATATTGCGCGACAGCCTTGAACTCCTGGGCTCAAGTGATCCTCCTGCCTCAGCCTCCCCAGCACCTGAGACTACAGGTGCTCTGTCCCACTTCATCAGGCAGCGGTTGGTTTAGAATCCGAATTCTAGGTTGAAGTCACCACATTGACCTTGGCCAAACCAATGACCTCTTGGGACTCAGTTTCTTCTTCTGAGCTTGGTAATTCTATAGACCAGGCTAACAACACTCCTGTGCCAGAGTCAAGGTGTTCAGAGTCTCTCATTTCTGAACAACTGAACAATACCTAGTGGGCTTG